>NC_062289.1:94394529-95594529 GCF_902655055.1 Lutra lutra | reverse complement strand
TCTGCATTTACCCCTCAGCTCATTCCTTGGACAAGTACTTCCCAAGCGCCTCATGCTGGTGAATTATGGCAAGCGTTTCATGAGTGCTTACTATATGCCCTAGCCGTCACCCCAGTCCCACCATGCAATGGTCCTGGCAGGCCACTGCCATTTCCTGTCCCTATTCTGCTGCTGAGGAGATGAGACAAAGAAGTGAGGTCGCTGGCCTGAGGGTCACCCGGCTAGTAAGGGGCAGAGCGGTACCTCCACCCAGGGCTGTCTGACCCCCAACTTTTACTCAGTAACCACTTCAGTGTGTGTGTGTCAGCCATAGGCCAGGTCACGCTCTGACCCACTGCCTGCCCCTCGGTCGTGCTTGGCATATAGGAGCTGATCGAATGCCTGCACGGACAAGGGAAGTGTCTTATGATTTGTCTGTTCACAACACGGGAGCTCCTACCGTGCTCCAGCCAAGGGCCGAGGACTCCTCCCTGCCCCTGCCCTCTGGGAGTTCTCTGTCTAGAGAGGGAATGGACTGGTTAGCAGGTTTGTGAGTTAGCTAGTGAGGGTGTTATTTACAGCTGTGAAAGGGTATATTCTGCCCTCCCTGCCTGTCCCCCTGGATTATTATGTAGGGAAATTTTTGTTTTGTCCCCAGGCTGGGCCATGGTGGGAACCCTGAGGGAGAGTCCATGTTTCTACACATTCCCCTGTTGAAACCTTGGGAGGATAATGGGGGTGGGGGGAGGGGGATGAAGTCTCTGATTGTCTCCACTCATCCCAAGGAGCCTGAGGCTCAGAAGCGACACTCCCCGGGATGCCCAGTGGGAAGGGGGCGGGCTGGGGCTGGAACTTGTCTTCTCCATGCCCCCTCCCCTGCAATCGCTGACTTTGAACCCTACACACGGTCTTTGCCTATTCCTTAAGACAGGACTCGATCTCGGGTCCGTCTGTCCTGAAGCCAGCTCATCCAAATGCCTTTGTCTTTGAAAGGGAACCTCTGGGAGGAGATGAAGGATGGGGGCTTCAGCCTGGACACCCTGGGGGCCTTCGGAGACTCTCCCCTTGGCTGTGAGCTGGGGGCTTCGGGCCTGACCCCCGTCTCCGGTGGGAGCGACCAGTCCTTCCCAGACTTGCAGGTGACGGGTCTCTATGCCTCGTACTCAACCCCAGACAGCGTGACCGCGTCAGCCACCACCTCCTCCTCCCAGTACCTGGGCGCCCCAGGGAACAAACCCATAGCCCTGCTTTGAGGTGATGGCCTTGCCTGCCCCCACCCCAGCCCCTAACAGAGAGCTCCCCGGAGCCCGGTGTACCAGGAAGTGAGGCCTCTTCCACCTGTTGGCGCCCCTGGCCCTCTCACTCCCCCACAGGAGGCCTTCTGGGCAAACACCCCCCACTCAGGTCAGAAGGACAGAGGAGAATGGACAGGCACACCAGCTTCCCCTGACCTCAATGACGTCCCCCCCACAACGCTCCTCCCAGAGAGTGACTTCTGAGAACGAGATTTCTGGAGCCTGCACCCGCGCTGGGCTCCTGAGAGGACCTGCAGCCCGCCTTTGAGATGGGACGCATTGGTGCGCCATGGGAACTCTCTGGCGGGGAGGCCCTTGAAGTCATTCCTCTGGGGCTAAGCATCCACTTGGGCCTCCCGAGGCCAGGAGCAGAACCAGCAGAACCGTCAGCTCCCCTCGGCCGGGCCCGGGCTGAACTCCGGGACAGGCATGCGCCCCCCACCCTCCAGCCCTGCTTTTCCTGCAGACCATTGCACACAACAGATCCTGCGCCATGCTGGGCCCTGGGCCCCCGTGTACCTTTATTTATATTTATTGGAGCCCCTCTGCAGCATCGATTGGACCCCGGCCCCGGAATGAGAGTCCCCGGTCCCTGCCTGCCTCCCGGCAACCCTTCCTCCTAAATTTCTCCAGGGGCTCATGGCGTCAACGGGCTCTTAGAGCCTTGGGCTGCTTTTTTAGAACAAGAAGCTCTTGGGATACTATGGGACATCCTCTTTTTCTAAATCAGAGACCAGAGACGTTTCTGACTGCTTGGTCATGATCCAGATTGCTTCCCACATGCGCGCAAGAGGACAGGAGTGTACCTCGCTCCAGGCTTGGGGGCTTCCGAAGGGGAGACTGGGATGGGAATGGGAAGGATGGCAGGGGCCATTCGTGCTGGGATTTAAGACACTGATGGAAAAAAAAGCAAAGGGGACCATGTAGAGCTTGCCCCACTTGGTGAGAGGGCTGACCAAGCTGCCAGGTGGTGTGTTTATTGGCACCTGCTTGCCTCTTCCTTGCCCTACGGCTGTTTTTATGTGGTTTTCTTTCCTTCTTTCTTTTTTTTTTTCTCTCATTACCAATTACTGATTTCACAAGTGGTGGATTCTGCAGACTGTGGGTGGGAGGGATAGGAGAGCGGGCCCGGGAAAAGAGAAGGTAAAAGAGAAGGACCCTCCAGCCCCATCGATGCCGAGAAGTGCAGTGGTGGTTCGGACCACTGTCCCCTCTTGACCAGCTGGATGTCCGGCTCCTGTGTCTGGGCATCCCCAAACCCGAGGACCAGACTCTTCACCAGACAGCCGCCTGGAGGGCTCAAGGCTGGGGCTTGTCTTAAAGGACCATCTTGAAGTACTTGCTACCTAGTTCTGGAACTTTCTGCCAAGCAGCCATCACCTTTAGACACAGCCTGGTGCTGGCCATCTGAGCAGGACGGCTCAGTGGCTTTGTGGGATGTGACCCTCGACAAGTTAAGATGTTTGAGTTGTTGCCAATGAAGACCCCGTGTTCAGGAGACGCCAAGACTCTCAGAGAGTAGCGTTGAATAACTGTCTTTTGTCAGTAAAGGCTGAACCGCAGCTCTGTGGCTCAGAGGGAGGCGTGGGCGGAGGTGAAGGACAAAAGCGCTGTTTGTCACTCACCGCTCACAGCTGAGGTGCCATTTACAGACAGGGAAACTGAGGCCCAGAGAGGCAACACCACAGCAACACTGAACCCAGGGATCTGATGCCAGGTTCCCCTTGGAGATTGTCATTATCGGGAAAATCAGCACAGCCATCATTCACCAGCCCTCAGTGCCAGGCTCTTAATAGGCATCCCTAGGCAGGGACGCAAACCCCATTTATTGCTCAGAAAAAAGAGGCTCAGACCAACCAAGGAGGCAGGACTGAGGCCCTGCGTGCCAAACTCCAGAGTCAGAGCTCCATGGCGCCGCCTCTGGTGCGTTCCCGGAGTCACAGGACGTAACAAGGTGGGAGCAAATGCACCCTTTTCAGCACCACACCCTCCTGAAAATTAGCTCCTTCGACCCTCCTTATGCCCTACCAGACACCTGGCTTCGTTACTGCATCCATTTTGCAGATGAAGAAACTGAGGCTTGGGGGAATAAAGGAATGTCTTGCCACCCAAGATAACAGCAGAAGGATGCATTCATTAGGAGTCAATTCTTAAGCCCTTCTGGGGAGTGGCTTGCACACTCCCTGGGGAGACGGGTCCATGCACGTGTGACAATGAGCATGAAGGAAGATTAGAAGGATGACAGGGAAGGGGGACCAGGTCCCCTCTGGGGAAAACAGGCAGGTGACAGGGAGAGACTCCCTCCACGGCTTGGCTCCAAGGTGGACCTGTAACCCAAGCCTGGCCAATGAGCACATCACTCCCCCCACCCCCACCGCCCTCAGTGGAGGGCGAAGCCTCAGTAGCCGGGTCACCCCAAGGAGATGGCTGAGAAGCCTTTACTTGAGTCTATCCCCTACTCCTTACTGCAGGCAAACAGGGCCACGTATGTATAGAATCAAGGCGGAAACACCAAGGTCCTAAGGTCACAAGCTCTAAGCCAGAGCCCTAATCCCAACCCGAGCCCCACCTGTGCGGGGGCTGAGCTGACCCCAGGAGAAAGCACGAAGGCGAAACCCAAGGAATGAGGCTTCACGGACCAACTTCTCTGCAGATGGTCAACTCCGGAGAAAAATGCTCAGCATTCACCACCCTCTGAACCCCAGCTGCGTGCTGCACTGAGCTAAGCCCCAGGAAGCCACTCCTGATGAGTACAGACAGCTCAGCCCCCCACAGAGGCAGGAGACTCATCCATTTCCCAGATAAGAAAATGGAGACTCAGCTCGTGATCGTGCAGCTTTTCTTCTCCCTTGGGGAGAAATCGCCCACGTTCTAACCAATGCCACTGGTGAATGTGGACGGGGGCTTACTTTGCGACATGTGCTGTGACATGGCTTAGTTCATTTATCCTGGTGGGGGGGGGTAGTAGGTGCCATCCCCCGTGGGAGGCGGAATAGTGGCTTCCGGATGGTGGCCACGTCCTAACCCTGTGACTTGGTTCTGTTACAGCAAGGGCGAGGAAGGGAGCAGGGGGCATTAAGGTTGTGTTTCAGCTGCCCTGAAACTAGGGAGGAGGTCCTGGATATCCAGGTAAGCCCTGTTGTAACCCCGGGATCCTGAGAAGTCAAAGAGGGGACAGGAGGCTCAGTGTCAGCGCTGAAGAGGACACCTCACTGGCTCTGATAAGAGAAAGGGGCCCCTCCACACGGGAAAACACAAGCGAACAGACTTTCCCTCTGAGCCTCCCAAAGGACCACAGGCTTCGCAACACCCTGACTTTGGCCCAGCGAGACCCGTCTCAGACTTGTGATCTCCAGAACTGTGAGAGAACAAGTGTGTGTTGTTTTTCAGCCACTAACCAGCCGTCTCGGGAAACAAACACCCCATTTTACAGAAGAGGAAACTGAGGCTCAGAGAGGCGGAGCCCGCTTACCTGGGAGGAGTCAGGGCTGGAGGTGGGACTCCCAGCAGCCCCTCTGCTTCCCCACCAGCCCCTTATCCATCCCCGGCTGGCTGGTCTGAAGTGGAGCTGAAACTGAGGGTTTGACCGCAGGTCTGCAGATCTTCTGGCCCTTTGCACGGCGTCGCCCTGCCTCGAGGAGTGTTTGCTCCTGAAAGGCAGCTGCGGGAGGTTCGGGGAAGGGGACAGAAGGAGTGGACCGAAGGCAGAGGAGAGGAGGTGATGAAGCAGGTGTCCCCTCCTCTGGACGAAGCTGGTTGTCTGACACTGTCCCTCCTCTGGGTATGAATGTGGGGCCTTCCCCAGGGTCTCAGCACCTCTACCTCCAGGTGGGGGGTAGCAGGATAAAGCCCAAACTGGCGGAAGGAAGGCCCGAAGGCGCAGGAGATGCTGGGTGGGCAGGAGAAGCAGGACGCCCAGGAATTGAAAATTTAACGGCGCGCTTGGACAAGGCTGCCAGTCCCTGACACCCTGTTGAAGGGATGCAAGCAAAAAGGTGCAATGACTTCTGAGTTCAAATTGCTTCTAGGCTTGACCTGTAAGGATGGCGACTGTAAAAATGAACAGAAAAGCTGGTACGTGTTGGGGAGGATACGGAGAAAACTGAATCCTCGTGCCCTGTTGGTGGGAAGGTAGGATGGTGTAGGCCCTGTGGAAAACAGTACCACGGCTTCCCCAAGTGATGGAGAGAATTGTCATCCGGTGCACAATTCCACGTCTGCGCAGCTACCCCCAGAGGAGTGAAAGGAGGGACTCAGAGATGTCTTTGCACCCCCATGCTCACAGCCAGCGTTATTCCCAAAAGCCAGAAGGTGGAAGAAACCCAAGTGACTACCAATGGATGAATAGATGGATGGATGGATGAACAGAATGTGGGCGCTGTGGTCTGAAGTCTGTGTCTGGCCATGCCCCCCATTCATTAGTTGGAATCCTAAAGCCGGCAGTGATGGCATTGGGAGGTGGGTCCTCTGGGAGGTCCTTAGGTCAGGAGGGTGGAACCTTCATGAAGGCGACTAATGATCTTAGAAGAGGCCCCAAGAGAGCTCCCTGCCCTTTCTGAACACAGTGAGATGTTTGCGACCCAGAAGAGGTCTCTCAACTGGCCATGGTGTCACCCTGATCTTGGATTTCTAGCCTCCAGAACTGTAAGCTATGAAATTCTGTTATTTATAAGCCCCCAAATCTGTGGTATTTTGTCATAGAAGCCCGAACGGACTAAGACAGGAGTGCATATGTTCCATGGAATGTTATCCAGCCCAAAAAAGGACAGATGTTCGGACACCTGCGGTAACAGGGAAGAACCTTGTGGAACTTGTGCTGAGCGTAAGAAGCCAGCCACAGAGAGACAAATACTGTGTGATTCCACTCACAGGAAGTACCTAGGGTGGGCAAATGCACGGACGGAGACAAAGTAGCTGGCGGTCGCCAGGGTGGGGGGAAGGGGGCAAAGGGAGTGTGTAAGGGATAAGGAGTTCCCGTTTGAGACAAGAATGTTGTGGAGATGGAGGGCCGTGCTGGTTGCTCAACTGTGTAGATGTACGAAATGTCGCTCAACTGTACACTTCGGAATGGCTAAAATGGTGAATTTTGTTATGTATACCTTACCCCAATAAAAAAAATGAAAAATGAGACATCCTAGATTCTTGGCCTGTGTTTCCTGGACACGAAGCTGCTTAGAGCTACACGTGGGTGAGAATATCACAAGATACAGATCATCATTGGGAGTGGCCTTTCCTGTTATCTCTGGGGGTGACCACATCTCTGCCAATAAGACTGCTTTCCAAAATCCCTCTTCTGCTCAGTAGCCAGAGGGACTTGGGGATCCCTAGGTATACATTTCGTTTTCAAATCCACATTTCATATGTATATTCGTATTCTTTTTCATGATACATATGTATCATGTAACAGGAGAAGCACAGAAGCTGAGGGACCAGCTCCCAACTGGAGGTGGTCAGGGAGACCTGACTGGAGGAAGCACCATTGGGTTTTTTTTTTTTTTTTTTTAAGATTTTGTTTATTTATTTGACAGAGCGAGAGATCACAAGTAGGCAGAGAGGCAGGCAGAGAGAGAGGGGGAAGCAGACTCCCTGCCGAGCAGAGAGCCTGATGCGGGGCTCGATCCCAGGACCCTGAGATCCTGACCTGAACGGAAGGCAGATGTTTAACCAAAGGAGCCACCCAGGCAACCCTCAGGACGTGATTTAAAGAAAAAACACATTTTGAGAGATACGCTAATGCCTGCAGTTCACTCTGAAATGGGTCCAAATACGAAAATGGATTGACAGATTGAGAGAGGGTTGGACAGACAGAAAGATAGTAAGCAAAGACAAGCACAAGAGAATGTCAAGGATAGCTGTGAGTATCAGATGATTAGGGGTCTGCAGCAGAGAATTCAACTTTTTGGTGTTTGGAGATTTTTCATAGTAAAGTGGCAGGGGGAAGAATGACTCTGGGTTAAAAGGCCAGCTGACTTTTGGAGCTGGGGAATTAGGTGGGGAGGGCAAACCAAGGGGAAGAAGTTAGGGTGCCAAGTTTGGCAGCGCCGCACATTCATGATGTAGACAAGCTCTTACACGCAAGGACATGGGGCTCATTCAGGTGGTTGGTCGGGGCGCAGAGGCTCCAGAATCTGCTGACCCTGGGGGGGAGAGACTTCACTGAATAGAGAGGAGGGCTGGCCTCCAGCCCAGGCCTGGCCCGGGAAGTGTCAGGTTCTTGATGGGGATCGAAGGGATGATGTTGGTTGGATTAGCCCCAGGGAGAGGAGTGGGGCCGGTCTGGATGGTGTCCTCATGTTTCAGGATACAACCTCTGCAGAGGTTCAGGATTTCTGGAAAAGCAAGAAGCTTAGCAAGATTGGGTCTGGCTCAGCAGAGAGCAGAGAGCGACGGGCGCCCTTTCTTGAAGTCAAGCTGAAAAGACCAAGTCTACCTGTGGCCTTCGGGATACAACCTCCTATCAGAGCTTTGCCTTTCTCGGATGGAGGCTTCTTTAAGATGTCAGCTGAGGCAGGAGGCTGGTGAGCTGCAGTGGTATCACCCAGGGAGGCGGCCTGCCTGTTCCGGACCTGAGAATAAGTCAAGGCCAAAGTGTTTCCTTTAAGAAATACTTTATTCCAGGGGCACCTGGGTGGCTCAGTGGGTTAAAGAAATACTTTATTCCACACATCTCCTGGTGGGTTCCCCCACCCACCCCTCCCAGGTAGCAGCTAGTCATCAACTTCTCTTTCCTTCCAAAGCCGAGAGAGCCTCTTGCACCTGGAAACGTTTCTTCGGGTCCCAAGGCAGCACAGAGGTCTGCTCCCTCTCCCGGTTGGCCTCTGGATGGGACAGCAGCTCATTCATCTTTCTCCCACTCCTCACCGCTGCCAGGACAATCTTTTTTGCCAGGGCTGTCATTGGCTGATGGCCCAACTGTATTTTTTTTCAACTCAGGCGTCCTCAAGCATCCTGGCTTGTGGGGGCTTCCCTGAGCATCCTCACCAGCCTCTGAACGGGTCCACAGGGAAACTGCCCATCCTGGCAGTAGGGGAGTGGCTAGCTGCTCCCATCCCTGTCACCGGGGGAACCCAGGGATGGGGCCGGGAGGACAGGAGGTCCGACGTGGGGCAGCCTGTGAAGCCCAGAGCTGGTGGGCCTGTCACAGAGATCTCCCTGAGCAAATCGGTGTGGCCCCAGGGGCCACAGCTCCACCCGTTGGGTCCGGATCCCTCTGCCAACATCCAAGCACCAGGTGAGAGAGTGACAGCAGAGGGCCTCTCCGGGAGGGGTAGTGTTGATCATAGCAGTGACACTCATGACCCACCTGTCCACGAGGGTGTGTGCAGGGGGAAGGAAGGGGCCGATGGGGGGCTAGGAGCCACAGGGAAGCCGGACGATTCTGCCCATTTACTGTCCCTCCCTCAAAAACAAAATCTCTGAGCATGGACCAATGAGACATTCCTGGCGACTCGCTAAGGGCGACTTGGGGAATAATAAATCATTTCCTCTCTTAGAAAATCATTCAAACCCGTTTCCGGGTGACTCGACGGCATGTAAATAAGCATCATTACCAAAATAGGGATTTTTGTTTCTTCTTGTCTCTGCTCTTCTTTCCTTGGCCTAGTTATTCTGCTGAAATACAGAAGATGCTTCCATCAGGAATTGGTCTCAGAGTGAAAAAAATAAAAGATTCCAGGATCTGATACAAGAACTCCTGGATCCCGCATGCCAGGCACCAGGAAGCAGAAGAAAACCGGGGCGCTTGGGTTCAGGCTGATTCGGTGACGCAGCAAAACGTGTTGTCTCAAGAGACACAGACCAAACTTGCCCGAAGCAGAGAGGAAGCTGTTTCTGTTTGGAAGGGGGCGCTCCTGAGACTTTTATTGAGACAGGAGTGAGTGGGAGGCCAACAGCCCTGCAGAAATGTCCAGGATTTTTTTTTTTTTTTTTTAGCAAACCCCCAAGGTCCTGATGAGGCCTGCGGTAGGCGGGTCAGCATGGTTTCTTTTGCCCGTGGTCCCGCAAGAGAGCGCGGTGGTCTGGGTTCAGGTGGAGGCCGGGCTGTCCATGGTGGACAGGAGGTGAATGACTTGTGCCCGCTCAGCTGGGCTGATGTTCTGACTCATGTACACGATACAGTCCGCGGCCACTTCTGGATTGTCCTGTACCAGGCTGCAGGGGGAGAGGAGAGAAGGGCTGGGGTCATCCCTGCCACTTAGGTCAGTGGGCCCTAGGGCAGTCCCCAGAATCCCTGTGCAGGGCCATGTCATATTCCAGGGTGTGTGACAACCCAGAGCTCCCAAATCTCTTCATGCTGTGGTCACCATGGGGGTGAGGGTCCCATGTAGTGGGAGGGATGAGAATACCTCAGAGGACGGTGGAGCCCATGAGTCACTAGCTGTGAGACTTCCCCAGAACCTCAGTGTTGTTCCCCAAATGGGGTCCCACGGGATCACCTGCCCACCTCACAGGGGACCCTGCTGGAATGGGGTGAGCTAATCCCTAGGGAAGGCTGATACCAAATGGGAGGCAGCAACCTAGCACCCAGCAGTTAAGAATGTGGGTTCTCACAAATGCGCTCTAGTTGGGACACCTGGGGGACCTCAGTTGGCGAAGCATCTGCCCTCAGCTCCAGCCATGATCCTGGGGTCCTGGGATCAAGTCTCACATCGGGATCCTTCCACAGCAGTGAGTCTGCTTCTCCCTGTGCCCCTCCCCCTGCTCATGCTCTCTCTCAAATAAAAATAGGAAATACAGAGTACTGTGAATTGTGTAAGCCTGATGATTCACAAACCTGCGCCCCTGGGGCAAATAATACATTATATATTAAAAAAAAAAAAAGGAAACACATACACACATAGCGCAACGGCTGTGACCTTGGACAAGTTACCCTATAGACTCCAGCAAGGAATGCAGCCCTGAGCCCAAGGCCCGGGGACCATGCAGCCATTCTGGAGTTGGGCAGCTGGAAGAAAATTGTGGCCCCCGCACTTGCCGATAAGTCCAAGGGATGGGCAGGGGGGGCGGCGTGGCCACTCACCCTCTGATGGCCTTGAGGACGGAGTCGCGCTTTAGGCACTTGATGTTCTCGCGGATGGTGGAGTGCACGCCATCCCCCGCCTGCCAGTGCTGTTCCAGCCACCGTACCACCATCTGGTTGTTGTCCCACATGTAGGCCTGGGGGAGGGGGAGAGGCTGGCTCAGAGAGAGACCCCACCACCCAGCAGGCTAGCCTCTGCCCCCCACCCCCATATCTACCCCAGGCCCCAGGCCCACCTTGACGGCCCCCTCGGTCTCCACGAACCAACGCCGCAGCATGGACTGGATGTGCACGTGGCTTAGCTCCGGGCTGGCCTGCAGGATCTCCTGCCTGATCTGGTCCTCCAGCAGGAGGCGGCGCAGGCGCCAATACAGAAAGGTGCGTGAGGTCTTCCATTCCAAGATGTCCTGTGGACAAGCCCCAGCCAGGCCTGAGCCCCTCTGGGAGAGGATGCAGGGCGCCATCTGGGGCTAGGGCCTGCATGAGGCACGGGCTCTCTGATCATTCCCATTTTGCAGACCAGGCAACTGAGGCTTTCAGGGGAGGCAGAGGCCCCTGCCCCGGGGAGGTGGCAGAGGCGAGAAGCCACCAGCAGCTGACACTGGTTCAGCAGACGCAAGCAGAGCTTAGGCTGGGAGGGAGCACCCCACACAGGGTGGTAGGCTGACTGTAGGATATCCTCTTGGGGGTGGTGTGATGGGGTGGGGCTCAGGATTGGCAGTGCTGGGGGAGCGCAGGGCAGGACCAACCGGTCCCAAATGCAGTAGCCTGGCAGCGCGCGCCACACACGCACACGCACACGCACGCACACACACACACACACACACACACACACACACACGTCAGGGTGGTTCCCAAACCTCGCTGCCTGTTAGAACTTCCTGGAGATTTGAAAGCACACTGATGCCCAGCTCCCACCCGGCCTCCCCCAGACGCTGATTGAATTGGTCTGGAGAGCAACCAGGCCCCTGGGATTTTTTTTTTCTTTTTCTTTTTTTATAGCTCCCCAGGAGATTCTAATGTGTGGCGCTCCAGCCCAGATCGCCTCCTGTTTGGAAACCAGGCCGCCTCGGACTGGACCCCTCACACCCTGCCCCACAGCCGCGGGCCCTTACAGCGAGGGCACCCTTCTCCAGCATGCAGATGGGCTTGTCGTGGAGGCTGGCGAACTGCACCGCCACCTGGTGATAGACGGGCAGCAGCCGTTGCTCCCGGGCCTTCAGCTGGCCCTCCAGGTCCTTGCGGTCCTTGTCCGAGAGCCCTGGCGTTCCTGTGGGCAAGGGCACAAACCAGGCTTTGTGGCACAGTCCTGCACTGGAATTCTGATCGTAACCCCAAATCGAGTGGCTCTTGCCATCTCAGACAGGCACTCACAATGGCAAGACGGCCTTGAGCACGCAACTGTGACGATGCCCCCTTTTATCAGAAAGAACCACACGCTTTGCATATTGCAAAAGATAAGAAGGGAAGATTATAAACAACTCTTGCCAATTTCACACCTTAGAAGAAATAGACAATTTCTTTGAGATAAATAAATTAGGGAAGCTCTGCCAAGAGGAAACCAGATAACCTGAATAGTCCTCTGTATAACAAAGAGGCATTTGTAGCTAGAAACCTCCCACTAAAGATTTAAAGAAATAATACCAATTCAAACTCAGGATATAGGAGAGAACACTTCATAACTCATTCTAAGAGACTGGCATTACCCTGACACCAAACCAAAGAAATAACACACACACACACACACACAGGGATAAACCTTCTACAGAGCACAGTTACAAAGATATCACCATCTAGTTATGGACTTTTTTTTTTTTTAAGAGAGAGAGTGAGTGAATGAGCGGGGGAAGGAAGGGCGGAGGGAGAGGGTCAGAGAGAATCTCAAGCAGGCTCCACAGTCAGAGTGGAGCCCAGAGTGGAGTCTCACAACCTTGGTATCAGAACCTGAGTCAGGGGCGCATGGGTGGCTCAGTGGGTTAAGCCTCTGCCTTCAGCTCAGGTCATGATCTCGGGGTCCTGGGATCGAGCCCCGCATCAGGCTCTCTGCTCAGGAAGTAACCTGCTTTCCCCCTCTCTCTCTCTTCCTGCCTCTCTGCCTGCTTGTGATCTCTGTCTGTCAAATAAATAAGTAAAATATTTAAAAAAAAAAAGAACCTGAGCCGAAATCAAGAGTCAGACGATGAACTGACTGAGCCATCCAGGTGCCCCCAATATGGACTTTTAAACAGAATTACACCTAAGGTTACAGGAGAAACAAAGCTATCACTCCAACAAAACTGGTAAAATATTTTGTCTGATGGACAATTCTAAAAGGACATCTTGTGAAAATGCTCATCTTCTTCGCTGGTCCCAAATACTTCCATTTTTTATATTTTGGGTGTGTTGAGAAATAAATACACTAAGGCATTACACATATTTTTTTTAACGTTAGAGGGGTTGATTTTGCTACACTGAACACTGAAAACATCTCACCATTTTTGTAGCTGTGTTTCGACACATTTCACTTTGTTTTCACTGTACTAGAAGGCCCCGGTAGCAGAGCGGGCAGGCCCCCTCTTGCCCTCTGAGAGATGAGGCACTTCTAACCCTCTCACCTAGCTGTTCCACGAGCTTCTTGTAAGCTGGGTCGATCCTTCTCATGGTCTTTATCAGATCTTTCTTTCTGTACTTAATCTCCACCGTTCCCTCCGGCTCCAGAATATTTGCCCTGAGAAAAGAAGAGGGAGGTGTGGAAGTGTAGGCGATGTTCCCCAATAAGCAATGGCCAGGAGACATGGGGTAGAGGCAGGAGAGCCAGGAGATCTGGGTGTGACCTCTTAGCTCTTTCACAGACTCACTCTGTGACTTGTGCAAGTCAGAGGGGACTCTCCCATCGTCTGCTTCTATAGCCATAAAATGAGGGGCTGAGCCTACATTTTAAAATCAAGTTTTCTGAGCTCCAGAAGGCCCTTTCAGCTCTGTGAGCATATGACTTTCTCCAGAACAGCCTAGCTCTCCTGCTCTTCAGCCTCTCCTAATGTCTGTTCTCTTCAGGCCACAGTACTATTTCTGATCTCCTTAGAGTTCACGGAGTCACAATGCATGGTCCAGTGGGAGCTGGCCTCCCATTTCAAGCCTCTTACTCACACTTCAGACTGCCCCCTCCCCCATCCTTTGATAGCTTGGAAGCCCTGAGGAATACTCCATGGAGCTCAGAGCTTCCTGGTGGCCACAGTGAGAAGTTCATTATCACTCCACTGGAGGCTGCTTGTGTCCTGAGCCCTCCTGGAGGCCTGAGCCTCAACAGTGCTCCATGAGGGTCTGGGAGCACTGAAGGCAGGACAGGTTTGGCTCATTTGCACATCACGATGTCTGCCATAATGCCTGGCACATAGCAGGTACTCAATAAGTCTTCACAATAAACACTTCACCAACTGACCCACCCAGGCGCCCCTCTACTGAGAAAATCTACTTGTGCACTGGATGCTAGTTTCAGTTTGCTAAAGCTGGATGCTCTCCAACCTTCAGAAAGTCAGAATGCCAGGCACCTGGGTGGCTCAGTGGGTTAAAGCCTCTGCTTTCAGCTCAGGTCATGATCCCAGGGTCCTGGGATGGAGCCCCACAACAGGCTCCCTGCTCAGCGGGGAGTCTGCTCTCCCTCTCCTTTTGCTGCTCCCCCTTACTCATGCTCTCTCTCTCTCAAATAAATAAATAAACCTTTAAAAAAACAAAAAAGAATCTCAATGCCCTGGTAATCCCTGGCCAGCAGCTCAAAGGTGACAACAGCGTTTGAGGACTGGGGCTGAGAATAAGCAAAGGCTCAGCCAGATTGAGGGAGACACACCCACCTGCTCTCCTTGTCTGCGTACAATTCTATGCACAGGGGATTGATGGAGGAGTCCATGACCACCCAGGAGCCTCCCCGGAGCTCTGCGTTGGGTGGGATATAGGACAGGATAGGCTGTTTATACTGCCTGAGGCTGTCCACGATGTAGGCTCCGAACTTCAGCATCTGGTCGTACATGTCTGCCAAGCAAAGCAGTCACCTGGCGAGGAGGCCTCCAGCCCCAGCACCTGTCCACATGCCAAGCCCATAGCCCTCATCATCCTGGGGATCTCAAGAAAGTGTGGTCAGCCAAGATGCTTGGTGGCACCACGGAAAGAGCTCTGGGCTGGGAGTCAGGATTGGGCGCAAGTACAGAGGGCACCCTGACCATACATGTGACCTTGGACATGTCACTCTCACTGCCTGGGCCTCAGTGTCCCCATCTATAAAAAGGAGGCATAGGGCCATCCCAAAGATTCCTTCCAGCTCTGACTCTGGGATGCCCTCACCAATGCCTGGCCCCCTGCCCAGCAATAACACAGGTCCTTGCCTCCTGCCCACACACAGCGTGGCCCTTATTTTCCACCAAGTACCAGGCACCTTACGTGGTTACAGTGCAACAGTACAATCAGTCATCATCACACCGAGAGCTGACACCATATGCCAGTGATCAGCTCATCAAATAGCCCCCTTGGGCCTCTTGGGTTGGTCTTAGCCTCTTCACAGGAGGAAAGTTGCCAGGGCTGCCCTCCTGGCCCTGCCCGGAAAGTCACATGGGGAACCCTCATGTCCTCATCTGTAAAATGGGAAGATGTGACCTGAACTGGTCCCGTCCTCAGGACTATGGGGACCTCAGCTAAGAGGATGACGAAGCCATACAGAGGAGAACCATAGAACTACATTGAGGGGGCCTCCCTCTTCTGGGTGCTGACCCCACTGCTTTGGGGCACCCAGAGGAGAGACAGTCATACCTTTCATGCCACCAGAGAACCCCCTCCAGTTGGCAAAGATTATCAGGGGCAACTTCTCTCGGTTAAAATCCTTGATGGCCTGGGCTGTCTTGTATGCCGAGTCTGGGAGCCACACCTGGCCCACCTGCTGGATTATCTGAAACATGGAGTGGCCTGATCAGACTCCTCTCTGTGAGAGTGGCAAGGGGACACGGAGACAGCCATCTGAGCCCCACCCTAGAGGGCAGGCAATCTGGTCTGTGTTGGCACCCGCCTCAGAACCAGGGCTCACAGGGAGGGCCCAAAGCTAGTCTGTGAGGGGCTCTGTTTGCCTCCATGAGCTACAGGTTCCTTTTGGCTCATTTCAGGCTCAAAGGGCAGCTAGTCCCGACTACACTGAGTCCTAGGACCCGCCCCCTGCCTTCTGAGCTCCTCCCAGCATGTGCCACAGCCCACCCTAGAAACAGTGACGAGGATGGAGGCAGAAGGCAGGGAGGATTCCCAGGGACTTGTCACCCTCTAAAGAAGAAGAAACGCTGTGTGGGGCATTTATGCATCCCTCAGAAACCATGCGGGAGAAATGGGACCCCAGGGCCAAGGACTCACCCCACGCTCAGGCATGTGACCACCCAGGACCCGCTCTTTGTTGGCTAAGCCAGCTGGAACAGCAGTCCCAAGTTCCCAGACCCCTCACCTTGGCCTCCGAATCCAGGTTGGCAGGGTCCGCAGGTATCACCACCTCCACGGTCCGCGTCTCCACGGCGATCACTCCAACAGGGATACCCCCCAGCCTGTGAGGCCCGGCATGGGTCAGCCAGGCTGGGTCAGCCAGACCACACCCCCCGTGGACTCAGGGTACATGGGTCCTCTCGGCCTTGGGGGACATCCTATGGGCATCCTGGGTACGTGGTGCTCATGGTGGAGAGGGGGGCAGGCAGAAGACAGCATTGTTTTCACTCGAGTGGGGCATTCTCTTGGAAGCACTTCTTTGGAAGTTTCCAAAGCAGTTAGAGCCTCCTCACAAGCTGGTGGGCTGGAAAGGGGCTGTCGGCGCCCCTCTTGGGGGCACCAGTCGTGGTGGTGACAGGGACGGCCAGGCTACTGCAGGGACAGGAGCAGTGCTGTCCACTAGAGCTTTCCGCGATGCTGGCGCATTCTTGGTCTTGTGCCGTCCAGGACAGCAGCTGAGATGAGCTACTTCCTGAGCACTTGAGGCATGGCGAGTGCAACAGAGGAAGGGGGTCTCTTTCAACTCATCTAGGTTTACATGATCACACGCAGCCAGCAGCTACCACACGAGATAGGGTGGGTCTAGGCACAGAGGCCCATTTGGAAATGGTTGAGGGATGCCAAGCCTGCAAGAGCTTCTGCTCAGGGGGGATTCTGTGACATCAGTAACCATCACTGCAAGCTCCCGGCCGGCCCTGTGCCAGGTACAACCCTGGGTTACTCTTGTTTATGCTCTCAATGACCGTAGGTTTGGGAAGTCTTTCAAAAAAGGAAGGGTCTCCAGGCGGAAGGGGGAACAGATCTCATTTCCGGTTTTAAAAAAATGTTTTTAAAATAAAACACTTATGGAAAAGTGACCAGCTGTAATGCTTGGTTTCATGGTTAGTATTTTAATACATATTTATTGCCTGGAGAGAAAGAACAGAAACAACAAAGACAGTACTGGAGGCCCCTACCACTTACGGAGCATTTGTGATTGATTTTTTTTTATTAAGTAGGTTCCACGCTTGGCATGGAGCCCAATGTGGGCCTTGAACTTGCGACCCTGAGACGGAGACCCAAGCAGAGATTAAGAGCTGGCTGCTTCACTGACTGAGCTTCCCAGGCGCCCGCATTTATGATGTTGTAAGTGCTTAACATTTGTCGTCACAACAGTCCTCCCTCGTGGTTTAGTAGGATTATCAACCCCACCCTGCAGAGGAGGACATGGAGGCCCAGAGAGGGTGAGTGACACAGCCGGGCTTGACCTCAGGTCAGACTCCGGAGTCTGAACCCGTAGCAACGACATCATGCCAGGAATCTGAACGGTAAGTTATAAGGACACTGCTTTGGGCTCCACGTAGGAAGGATCTTGCAGGGAGCGGGATATATCTGAAAAGAGGAGGACTACACCGCTGAGGAGTGAGCTGCTCAGCTCTGGGAGCATTCAAGCATTTAAGCCATCCACCAGCTGTGTGTATACAAAGGGGTTTCTGACCATGGCCCTCCTGAAAGGGAATTCCTAGTTTGGAGTGTATGCGCAGTTTTCTTGCAGGAGCACCCAGAGCTGTCTTCTAATTCCCTGAGGGGCCCATGGCCCCTGTGGCTATGGAGCCCTGCCCCAGGGGCAGACACGAGGGGCCAGGGTGCTGGCCCCCAGCAACAAGCTAGCTGAGACGTCTGCTAAGGCCCCAGAAAAATCCAGCTTTATGAAGAAGTTCATCATCCAGAAAACAACCCCCCAGGTTGGTTTTTCTTTCAGAAAATCCTGAGGCCAAAGCAAAATGCTCTCGGGGGTCACCTGAGAGGAAAGGACCCCTGGTCTAGTGCCTGGGGGTCCCAATGCCTGGGGAGGCTAGCTGAGTGCAGCCTGCCCCGTCCTCAAGGTTACCTTGCTCGTCCTGTTACCACGGTCTGGGCCCAAGGTGCCATGATTTCCTTGAAACTGCCATGGTCGAAGAATCCACTCTGCCATGATCCCTTCAGAGCTGCAGACAGGAGGACAGAAGCCCAGGCCAAGGGGTGGGGTTGATGAGGGTCCTTAGGGTCTGCCTGGTGGGCCAGATAACCTGGCCTTGACGGCCCAAACACCTGCTTCTCCAGAAAACCATACAGATCCCAACCCCGTTAAAAAACAAAACAAAACAACAACCAAAAAATCCCCCAAAAACCAGAGCTGCAGAAAATACTCCAAGTCGGGAATTCAGCAGCTCCTGTCAATGCCAAACACACGGAGATCCTGATCCTAAGGATCAGCCCAAGACGAAAATAGAGTTGATGGGACACCTTCAAAAGGTGGGATTTGGGAAAGGGACCATGTGCCCTAAAAACCTCGTATCTGACACGCTGGCTGCAGCCTCACAACATTTAATGTGGAGGCGGGGTGCATCATCAACTTCTAAAAGAAAGAGATAATGAGACAAAGAGAGAGATGGAGAGAGACAGAGAAGAGAAGAGGAGGGGAGGAGGGAGGATATAATGACATCTGCTGCCGCCATCCCTGGACAGGGAGCAGCGCTGTGTCTGTCCATCATGGGGTTCGGAACCAGGTAACAGGAGGGCCACAAGCTGCCAGGGAGGAAAGCTGGGGGCCCGAACCCCAAGCAGCCTGGCCCCAGAGTCTGCTTGGGGGCTGGCCTGACCAGACTGAGAAAACGGTCAGAAACAAGTTGGATATTTTATAATCAAGTGCAAGCCACACCCCTCGGTGCTCGAGAAAACCCAAGAGAAACCTGAGAGGGGCACACAAGCAGAGGGGCGCCCTGTGCCTCTGTGCCCCATGCTGCTCCTCTGCGGGGGGCGCCCTCCTGCGCCACACAGCTGGACAGCCACGTTCTAAAGGTGGCAGCATCTGAAATTCTAGACTGGGGATTAGGGGGATGGGGGTAGCTCAGCTTTCCTGCTCTGTTCTGGCTGCTCAGAATGTAACCATACACCTCCCAGAGACAAACCGGCCCCTTTCAGAGGGAGGGAGGGATGGAGAGGATGTGTGTGTGTGCACATCTCTACGTGTATGAGTGTGCAGAAGAGGCTGGGTCGTCTGTCCTGGGTGAACCCCTGGAGGGCTACATTTGGTGGAGCCAAACAGAGAGACGTTAAGAAAGAGGGAGGGGGGGGTAGTCATCTCTGGGAGACTCTGATGTCTGCATTTTCCACCTCTGTAACCACGGGGCAATTTCGGGAGGAAGACCATGACCTGTGTCACGCTTCCCTTCCATGGACCAGCCCCAGAAACCAGAGGCTGCTTCCACTCCTTCTTGGTTAACAGCTCAGGAGAAGCATAGAGGAGAAAATCCCCATCCTTCCACGCTCTCTACATTTGATCTCAGGTGTACCCCTCTGGGACACGTGGCTAAGGATCCATGCTTCTGAGTGTTCCTTTGTCCCACGTGCAGAAAAGAAACCCAAGGGCCAGGCCCCAGGCAAAGAGCTTTAGAACTTACTCGGGTGAGGCTTTCCTGCAAGCAGCCACCGGGGGTCATATGGAGCTTTGGTCGGGTAGTATCCAACTTCTCTGTCAATGGGGTCCGTGGGTGTGATGATGGGGACTGGGCTGTGATTATCCTAGAAAAGGAAACCAACTCAGTCTCCTTGTGCTCGCCAGTAATGCCTGCGATCTGCTTCTCCCCTCTGACCATGATCACGTCTGATTACGCAGGACAGCCTAGTCCGGACCAGCCAGTCATCACCAGTTTGAGTAGCATTTGGTGCCAGGCTCTCCACATCCCTGCTCTGAATCATCAGGGTAATCCCCCAGGGTAGGTACTCCTGTGATTCCCATTTCACAGATGAGGAAACAAAGGCTCGGAAAGATTAAGAGACTGGCCCAAGGTCTCACTGCTAGGGAGGAGGAAGCCAGGAATCAAATCCAGCCTGGCTGCAAAGCTCCAGGATTCTTTATTGGTCAGAGTTACCCCTTTCCAAAGCCACCCTTACAAAGGTATTAAGAAAAAAAAAAAAAAAAGGAGGGGAGCCTGGGTGGCTCAGAGGGTTAAGTCTCTGCCTTCAGCTCAGGTCATGGTCCCAGGGTCCTGGGATCGAGCACCACATCAGGCTCTGTGCTCAACAGGAGCCTGCTCCTTCCTCTCCCTCTGCCTGCTATTTCCTCTCTTTGTGCTCTCTCTCTCTGTCAAATAAATAAATAAAATCTTTAAAAAAGAAAAAAAAAGAGCAAAGAACAGTGAGTACAGAGCTGGGTGTCAGAGAGGGAAGGAGGGAGGAGTAACGAAAAATGAACCCCAGCCACATGGCAGAGCTCCTTGTTCCCCAAACTCCCACGCTACCCAGCTGGGGGAGCTGATTCCAGAGTCTCCAGACACGATGCTGCAGAGGGTATACTGCACCTTTGGCATATAGGACAGCCACTCCAGGATGGTGTACACGCCCTCGAAGTCGTCTGGCACAGTGGTGTGGGAGATGCCGTTGTAATGCATGATCTGCACGCCACCCAGCTGATTGTTGGAGGTGTAGACCTCTCGGCCCAGGACCTGCTTCGACAGGGGCACTTAGCAAGCCCGGCCCCTACCCCACCCCGTCGGGGCTCGGGACTCGTCCATCTGTTTGGAAATCAACTCCCTCCAGGATCCTCAATCTGCACGTGGCAGTGACCCGGGAGCTCTCAAAAATCCTGCCACCCAGGCTGCACCCAGAACCACTGCAGCAGAATCTTCGGAGTTGGGAGGCAGCATCAGTATTTTCCTTCAGCTTCTAGGTAATTCCACCATGCAACCCAATTTGAGAACAAGTGAGCCCACCGATGACTTGTGTCTTCTCACAAAACGAAACCCTACCCCGAGTTTCTGATTCGGCATGTCGGCACCGAGGCTCGAGAATCTGCTTTCCTAACGGGCTCCCAGGGGAAGCTGCTGCTGCAGCTGGTCTGGGGACCAGACTTTGAGAACTTCAGTGGGATTCTATCAGACATTACCTTACAAAGGCTTTACAGCCACTTGGGGGTATGTTTTAATACAGTGAGAACAGCAGAATACCAAACTCCACATTCACCAGGAGTCAGGCAGACAGAAAACAAGAAGGAAATACACTAAAATTTTAATAGGAGCAAAATTACTTTTGGGGGGTGGAGTGTCTCTTTCCAGTTTTCTGTAATATGTAATGCCACGTTAATAATTTTTAAATATTCAAATGGCAGTACACAAGAGAGTTCTACCACAAGAGCCTAGTATTTCTTTTATTAAATTTTTTTTTGGCTCACGGCGCCCTGGTGGCTCAGTGGGTTAAGAGTTTGTCTTTGGCTCAGATCATGATCTCAAGGCTCCCTCCCTCTCAAACAAATAAAATCTTTAAAAAACAAAATAAAGTGAAACAAGTTTTTTTTGACTCAGGAGAGACCAAGACAAGTGCAAACTGGAAAAAGAGCTGTACATCAGTAGGAAGGACACTGGTTTCATGCTGAGAAAAGGCCTCCATCAGGAGACAGTGGAAAGGTTACAGTGAGTCCCCATCCCCCACAGCCACCACCCGCTGTTCCTGCCCCACCCACTCACCTTGTTTAGCGCGATGGCTCCCGTCAGGATGATGTGAGAGTTTTCCACCTGGATGACTCGCTGGCCCAGCCTCACCAAGTAGGCTCCGATCCCCACAGCTCGGCAGGTCACCTGTGGAGACGGAGATGGGGCCCCGCTGAATTCCCGAGGCAGGCATGCCCCAATCCCCACAGCGGGGGTAGGAGGAGGACAGGCCAGGAACACACCGGGCACACATGGAAGCTACAGCCTGGCCACCGGTGACCTGACTGGTGACCAAACAGCATGGGCACAAGCCAGTTCTTCAGGCTCACCTGACCCTGGCTTCCGGAAAGAATGTGGTTAACAAAGAAGAGTGTGGTGAGGCCAGATAGCAGACATGGAATGTTCTGGTTCTTGCTTCATCCAAGGCCTAGCTCTTATACGTACCTCTTCTGAGCCAATGTAGCCTCTCATACAACCAAAGGATGCCTAGGAACCAGGGCAAAACTGGTGAAATTGGAGTGAGGTCTATACCAAGGTAAGGGTGCTGAGCCAATGTCATTGTCTTGGTCTTGGTAATGTACTGTGGTTATGTAGGATACTGTTACGGGGGACACTAAATGAGGGGGACAGGGGACCTCTCTGTACTGCCTTGTAACTTCTAGTGAGTTGCAAACTATTTCAAAATTTTATATATATATATCATTACATAAAATATATACTTATGATACATTATGATATATATAATATATATATTATATAGGATACATATAATTATAATATATATTATATACTGTGATACATATATATCATATATAATAGTAAACTATTTCAAAATTATATATAAATATCATATATAATTATATATGATACAGATAAAACATCTATTATAGAATATAGAAAAATATACATATCTTTATAGATTTTGGAATATATAATATGTAAGTTATTTATATATATATATATCCAAAGGTATATATTTTTTATTTTGAAATACATATAATGGTATCTAGAAAACAAGCCTAAGGAAGACACCCATGGCCAGCATTTTCCACCTTGGAAACTGAAGATCCAACACGGAATGTAAAGATAAGGTCTTGAATGACAGTGTACCATGAAAGAGTAGTACTATTACTAGGAAGAGCAAATATTCCTGGAAAGGCTAAGGGAGGGAAAGGGGAGATATTCATTTTGTGCCAATCAAAATCAGATAAAAATTCTCCTAAATACTCAGTACCTTTTTTAAAAATTTAAATTCTAGTTAGTTAACCTACAGTGAAATACTGGTTTCAGGAGTAGAATTCAGGGATTCGTCACTTACCGACAACACACACCGCTCATCACAAGTTCCCTCCTTAATGCCCATCCCCCAGCCGGCCCATCCCCCACCCACCTGCTTCCATCAACACTCAGTTTGTTCTCTATCATTAAGAGTCTCTTATGATTTGTTTCCCTCTCCCCTCCTTTTCTCCCTTTCCATATGTTCATCCATTTTCTTAAATTACACATGATTGAGATCATATGGTAATTGTCTTTCTCTGACTTATTTCACTTAGCATAATACACTCTAGCTCCACCCATACATTTGCAAATGGCAAGATTTCCTTCTTTTGGACAGCTGAGCAAT
Organism: Lutra lutra; assembly: GCF_902655055.1. Classification (NCBI taxonomy): domain Eukaryota; kingdom Metazoa; phylum Chordata; class Mammalia; order Carnivora; family Mustelidae; genus Lutra; species Lutra lutra. The sequence continues at coordinate 95,571,681 of NC_062289.1, read as the reverse complement.
AATCCATTGTATAAATATACCACCTCTTCTTTATCCACTCATCAGTCAATGGACACTGGGGCTCTTTCCACAGTTTGGCTATTGTGGACATTCCTGCTGTAAACATTGGGATGCATGTGTCCCTTCAAATCTGTATTTTTGTCTCCTTTGAGTAAATACCTAGTAGTGTGATTGCTGGGTCATAGGGTAGCTCTATTTTTAACTTTTTGAGAAACCTCCAAACTGTTCTCCAGAGTGGCTGCTCCAGCTTGCATTCCCACCAACAGCATAAGAGGGTTCCCCTTTCTCCACATCCTCACCAACACCTGCTGTTTCTTGTGTTGTTAATTTTAGCCATTCTGACAGGTGTGAGGTGGTATTTCATCATGCTTTTGATTTGTATTTCCTTGACGGTGAGTGATGTTGAGCATCTTTTCACGTGTCTGTTGGCCATCTGGATGTCTTCTTTGGAAAAGTATCTATTCATGTCTCTTGCCCACTTCTTAACTGGATTATTTGTTTTTTGGGTGTTGAATTTGATAAGATTGGACCATGATTCAAACACATCAACTATAAAAAGATACATTTTCTGATAATTGTTAAAACTGACTGTGAACCAGGTTTCAAGGATATTAAAGACTTGCCACGGATGTTGATGGGTGTAAAAATAGCACTGTGATGCTGTAAAAAAGCGGTGTATCTGGGGGTCTTTATCTAGCAAAGATCCACCCTGGGCCATCCAGAGGTGGTAAGACAAGACAGGGGGCTTGCTTTAAAATACCCACAAACATGGGATGCCTAGGTGGTGCAGTTGTGAGGCATCTGCCTTCGGCTCAGGTCATGATCCCAGGATCCTGCGATCAAGCCCCTCATTAGGCTCCCTGCTCAGCAGGAAGCTTCCTTCTCCTTCTCCCACTCCCCCTGCTTGTATTCCCTCTCTCGCCATGTCTCTGTCAAATAAATAATTAAAATCTTTAAAAAAAATAAAATAAAATATGCACAAACAGGGGCGCCTGGGTAGTGCTGTCAGTTAGGCATCCAACTCTCGGTTTCTACTCGGGTCGTGATCTCAGGGTCATGAGATCGAGCCCCATGTCAGGGCTGCATTCAGCACAGAGTCAGTTTGAGTTTCTCTCTCCTTCTCCCTCTGCCCCTACCCCCCTGCTCTCTTTCTCTCTCTCTCCCCTTCTCTAAAATAAATAAATGAATAAAATAAATAAATAAATGAATCTTAAATATATATATACATATATATATGTATATATATATATATATATATATATGGCTACATGTTGCTAATCACGGGAGCTGTGTGATGAGCACACAAGGCTCTTTTCTTCTGAGACTGCTTTAAAGATTCCATGAGACAAAGTGGAAAAGGAAAAGGAAATAAAATAGGAGACTCACCAAGCTAATGGTGACAATCTCTTCATAAGCCAGGGAAGACTCCCCCGCAATCATGCCGGAACCCCGGAGATTCTCTATGCCCACACCACTGTCCTTCCCGATAATATCCGTGATGACATACCTTCATGAACAAAACATGGGTTCAAGATTGAGTTCTAGCCCAGGAAAGTTCAAGGCTGACATATTTCCCCAGAACCCAGGGCAGGGGTGATGAACAAGGTGAGGGAATAGAAGGTGGTAAAGCAGCCAGAGGTGAAATGAAAGCAGGGGTGTAAGACCCTCATAATTGGCCCAGAAGTTTCTAGAAGGGCAAGTGCAGCATCTATAATTATCACCCTTCCCACCAAAGATGTCTGCCTATTTGGAGGCTGTCCTAATGAAAGGTCACCCCCACCCTACATACCTCCACAAACAATCTAGAATAAAGTTTGGTCTACAGAGTGATGAGGAAAGGTGCTTAGTTCACAATCAGTCAGTCAAGATTCTATGGCCTAGAAGTGAAACACTGTACGGCCTAACCCCTGTTACAGATTCACAAGACACTGCTGCAGTCAAAGCTTAAGACAAGGTCTGCAGTAAAGATGCTTGTTAGATCCCATTTAAACCCAGGGTTTCTCAATGTACTTGGTTCTTCACCATCCCCCACAATGTATCACCAACTAACGTTCCAGAAAACCTAGCCTGGGAAATTATGACTTTGTCAACTTCATTGGGAAGAAAAAAAAACAAAAACAAAACCCCACAACATTCCCTAGAAAAGACAGCTGGCAACCTTGGACCTCCTCACAGAGCAGACCCCTTCCCTGCCTACACCTTCCCAGCTTTCCAAATTGCTGCTGCATCAGCTAGGCTAATTTGGTCATAGATGTAACCTTGCAGCTCTAGGGACATCACGGGAATCCAAGCTAATTCTTTCCCAGGTGAGGTACTGTATTTGTGAAAGCCACGACTCACTCTGGATGGCAAGGATGGGCTCACCCTGAAGAAAGCCCCACATGTCTTAGTCCCCAGTGTCCGGAAGGCCCAGGGATCCCACTGTACAAACACCATCATCCCGTTTGAAAATATCACCCACAAGCCCGGAGGCAAAGAGAGGGACTACCCGTCAGTAGCTGAAATCAACCACAGGCAAAAGGAAGGAGCTACCTGATAACTTACTGACCTGGATTCTCCATCTTCCTCGATGTGTTTACAGTGGACAGAATTCAAGGAGCTGATTGTGGTGTAGTCTTGGGGGGTCAGGTACAAGTACTTAAATCCCTTAAAGAAATATATACCAGTGAGGCTGTGAATCCAGTTCCCTGCACTAGACAGCCACTGTTTGTTTTTTTAAAATGTTAATATTGTAGGGGCAGATGTTAATAACGAGTTAACCATGTGTTAACAGCACCACTGGCATGTCTGACGTTAATTCCATATCAATAACAGCTACAGACTGAAGGTATGATCAGTGCCAAGCACTTTCCACTCGTCCTTACACACGACCTCCCATTTCTCCTGCTCTGAATCAGCTCCTTTTCCTCCAAATCACCTCGTCATCCCTGATCCCCCAAGGGGTCTGTTCTGACTTTTTCCCCCTTATTGCCAGCTCCCTCCACGAAATTTCGTCATATAGTTTATGTACCATGTGTATATGCATTGTATATACATATGCATGTACATGTGTGTGTACATATGTATATATGCTTTTTACATGAAAAGATTAATTTTGGGGGGCGCCTGGGTGGCTCAGTGGGTTAAGCCTCTGCCTTTGGCTCAGGTCGTGATCCCAGGGTCCTGGGATCGAGCCCCACATCAGGCTCTCTGCTCAGCAGGGAGCCTGCTTCCCCCCCTCTCTCTCTGCCTGGCTCTCTGCCTACTTGTGATCTCTCTCTCTCTCTCTCTGTCAAATAAATAAATAAATAAATCTTAAAAAAAAAAAAAAAGAATAATTTTTGCCCCCCTTTGGCGGAGGCAATGCCACTGCCTGGAGGATGGCTGCTCTGGCTGCAGAAAAGACCTGTCCCTTGCATTTCCACATCACAAAATGTGATCTTTTCACTCATTCGTTGTGTGTTTTATTGTGGCTAGTGTCTCTCCATTTCCCGGATGATTTCTGAGAATCTCCTGTGGCCAGAAACCAAGCCTTACTCACCTTTGCCTCCTTACTGTACGCCACATTCAGGGGATGCTCAGGCTACATTAGCTCTGTGTTTATAAACTTCTCGTTGTTATTATTCCCCTCAGGCGCCTTTCCAGAGACTTTTTTCCTGATCGCCATTCCCGTCCGAGAAATTTTAAGATCGATCTACCATACGTCTTTTCTGTGCTGTAAATGTGTATCTGTGCTTTATGTGCAAAGTGCACCAAGATTCTTCCCTCCCCGCTCCCCCACCCCTGTGGGCACTATCACCCCCACTGTGGGGCATCACATCACCATGCTGGTTTGGGGACATACTTTGTTGGGGTCTCCTGGGTCCACCCAAGCCACCTGGAATATGTGCTTGATCTCCTCTGCAAGGCCAATACCGGCCCCACTGTTGGCTGCGAGGTAGATTTTGGGGATGCCCTCTGCCCGGGCCATCTCTGATGCCCGCAGATACAGGAGGTCTTCTCCCATCCCAAAGGACCCAATTCGGAACGTGATGTCATTGCTGATGACGATCACATCCCGCCCTTCCGGATACTCTGGAGTCTTGAACCTCATTTTGAAGGCCACCATGCCCACCTGCCAAGGAGATGAATGCACAAGGAAACATGGCTTGTTTCTTTGGGAGTGGGGGGCAGGGTGTTTTTTGAAAGGGTGAGTCCAGCCAGGGGTCACGCTCCACGGAGTTCCTACCTCATTTCCCCCAGGAAGGCGGTTCATCTCCACTAGCTGGCCCTGGGGGTCCAGCACGAGTTCAGTGTATGTCAGGATGTCCTTGGGGTACTTGTCTGGGGTGCCCCACAGTTTAAAGAGAGCCTGGGGATAGGGAAAGAAAGAGAAAACCCAAAGTCCTCATTAGGGAGGCACATTTTCTAGTTCTTCCTCTCTTTAAATTATGAACTATGGATGGAGGCTCCTGGGAGTGGCTGTCGATTAAGCCTCTGCCTTGGGCTCAGGTCATGATCTCAGGGTCCTGGGATCCAACCCCTCAACGAGCTCCCTGCTCAGTGGGGAGTCTGCTTCTCCCTCTGCCTGCTGCTCCCTCTGCTTATGCTCTCTCTCTCTCGCTCATTCTCTATCAAATAAATCTTAAAAAAAAATTATGAACTATTGAAAGCACACAGAAAAACATGCAGAATAAGCAACACCCACGCCCCTATCTGGTGGTTTTCTCAAATCATAATTTCTTCGTGGCCGCTTATGAATTTTTTTTAAAGGAATAAGAGAAATGCAGTTGAAGTCCCTGGTGTACCCCCTCCCCAAGCCCAGATAATCATTGTCTTGAATTTAGTGTCCACTGGTCCTGTGTGTGTTTTTATGCCTTTTGTTATAGAGGCATAAATTTTAAACACACAGGGGCACCTGGCTGGCTCAGCTGGAAGGTGTGCAACTCTTCATCTTAGGGTTGTGCGTTTGAGCCCCACGTGGGATGTAGAGACATGACTTCAACTTAATTTTTTTTACAAGATTTTGTTTATTTATTTGACAGAGAGAGAGATCACAAGTAGGCAGAGAGGCAGGCAGGGAGAGAGGAGGAAGCAGGCTCCCCACTGAGCAGAGAGCCCGATGCGGGACTCAATCCTAGGACCCTGAGATCATGACCCTGATGATCATGACCTGAGCCGAAGGCAGAGGCTTAACCCACTGAGCCACCCAGGCGCCCCTTAATTTTTCAAAAAATATTTTATTTATTTATTTGACAGAGAGAGCAATCACAAGTAGGCATAGAGGCAGGCAGAGAGAGGGAGAAGCAGGCTCCCTGCGGAGCAGAGAGCCCGATGCAGGGCTCGATCCTAGGACCCTGAGATCATGACCTGAGCCCAAGGCAGAGGTCCAACCCACTGAGCCACACAGGCGCCCCTTAAACTTAATTTTTTGTAAGATTTTATTTTTAAGCAATCTCTACACCCCATGTGGGTACCCACATACCCCAAGACCAAGAGTTGAATGTTCTTCCAACTGAGCAAGCCAGGCGCCCCCCGACAGGGCTTACACTTTAAATAAACTGTCTTGTGATGGACACACCCTTCCGTACCTTGCCCTTTTGGCTCCCCCATGTGTTTGAGAGATTTATCCACACTGAGAAATTTAACTCTATTCATTTTCTCTGCTATTCAGTTTCCATGGCGTTAGTAGATCACAACTTACCTATTCATAAATCTTTTTAAGGAACGTTTAGGCTGCTTCCAATCCTACAGTATTAACAATAGGGCTGTAATAAGCATTCTTTTTTTTTTTAAGATTTTATTTTAGAGAGAGAGAGAGAGCTAGCACGAGTAGAGGGAGGGGGAGAGGGACAAGCAGATTCCCCGCTTAGTGTGCAGCCTGATGTGGGGCTCAATCCAGGATCCTGAGATCATGACCTGAGCTGCAGTCAGACATTTGATGGACCCCCCCAGGCACCCCTGTAAGGAGATCCTGGTGGTCTCTTCTTATAAACATGGATGAGAGTCTCATCAGGGGAGTACCTAGGAGTGGGACTGCTGGGTCACAGGGTTTGTGAAACTTCAAGTTCACTCAATATTATCAAACTGCTCTCTCAGTTTTTCAAAATGCTTTACAGTCCCAGGAAGCAAGGATAAGAACTCCTTTTCTCCATATGCTTGCCAATACTTAGTTTTGTCAAATATTTTCACATTTATCTGTCTGCTGGGTATGGGTATTGGGGAACTAAGCCGTACTTCATTGATTATTAGGAAGGTGAGAGCCTTTGAATATGTGTACTGACCATGTGAGTTTCCTTTTTGCCAATTTCCTCCCGTTTATAACTCCTGCTCATATTTTCTGTAGTTTTGTTTTTCTCTAATTGACTAGTGCTCTTTAGACAATCTAGTTGTAATCCGTTGCTAGTGATAGTCATTGGGACATATTCTCCCCGTCTGGAGCTCATCTTTCGTTTTTTGCATAAAGAACTTCAAAATTTTAATATAGTCAAGTTTATGGGTCTTTTCCAGTACAGTGGAAGCTTTTAACTGACTCTAAGTGACTTTAAGCCTCTTGAAACTTACTTCTGTATACTAGATAAGGTAGAAATCAAGATTTGCTTTTTCCAATTAGGTGAGCCCTCCCTTACCTATGGGGGAAATACTCCAGGACACCCAGTGGAGGCCTGAAACCTCCAACAGGACTGAACTCTCTATGTACTATGGTTTGTTCTATATGTATGTACCCAGGATAAAGCTTAATTTATAAATTAGGCATAGTAAAATAATACTAATAAAAGAACAATTATAACAATAAACAATAATAAAAGTTATGTGAACATGGTCTCTCTCTCCCTCAAAATGTCTTACTGCATTAAACCCACCCTTCATCTTGTGATGATGGGAGATGATCAAATGCCTATGCGATAATGGGGTGCCTGGGTAGCTCAGTGGGTTAAAGCCTCTGCCTTTGGCTCGGGTCATGATCCCAGGGTTCCGGGATCGAGCTCTGAGTCGCGCTTTCTGCTCAGCAGGGAGTCGGGCTCTCTGCTTTGCCTCTCTGCCTACTTGTGATCTCTGTCAAATAAATAAATAAAATCTTTTTAAAAAAATGCCTACGTGCCGAGACAAAGTGAGGGGCATGATGTAGGCAATGTGACGGAGCCTTAGGCTAACACTGACCTTCTGAGCATACGTCAGAAGGAGGATCATCTGCTTCCAGATGGCAGCTGACCACAGGTAAGTGGAACGATGGAAAGCAAAGCCATGGGTAAAAGGGGCATACCGTACCTTCTAGTGAAGTTGATTTCCTTAATTCATCATCCCACCTCTGCATTCTGTCAAGTCTCCACTTATGAGTGGGTCTGATTTCAGGCTCTGTGCTATTCTTTTTTTTTTTTTTTTTAAGATTTTATTTATTTGAGAGAGAGAGACAGAGAGCATGAGCAGGAGGGAGAGGAGGAGGAAGAGGGAGAAGCAGATTCCCCACTGAGCAGGAGCCCAACATGGGGCTCGATCCCAGGACCCCAGGATCATAACCTCAGCTGAAGGCAGATGCTTAACCGACTGAGCCACACAGGTACCAGGCTCTGTGCTGTTATACTGGTCTACTCATCTAGCTCTATAACAACACACTGTAGTAAGTACTGCTACTTTAAAACAAGTAGTGACACTGGCTAAGGCGAGTCCTCTTTGCTCTTTTTCAGTATTGTTTTTGCTATTCACAAGCTTTTGCTTTTCCCTATGAATTTTTAAGTTTCACCAAAAAACTTTGGAATTATACTGAATGTATTGATTTGGGCAGAACTAATAGCTTTACAATATTGAATCTTCCCATCATTCATGAGCATGATAAACCCCTCCATTTCTTTAGGCTTAAAGTGTTTCAAGAAAAATTTTAAAATTTCCTCCATAAAGGCTTTGTATGTTTTTTGACTTATTCACAAGTAAACTTATACTTGCTTTTACTGTTGTAAACAGTATTTTTTTCCAACTACATTTTACAGTTTCTGCTGGTCGATGAGAATGCAGTTAAGTTTTGTACACTGATCGCGTATCTAGCAATCTTGCTATATTATTTCATTGGTTCTGTACATTCTTACATTTCTTATATAGACATTTATAACATCTGCAAAAACACCATCTTTCTTTTTTTCTTCTGCATTTCAATCTTTACACCTTTTATTTCTTTTTCTTGCCTAATTGCACTGGCCAGAAACTCCAATAAAAAATGTTGAATAGATATGGTAATAATGGATATATCTGTCCTGTATCTATCTAACATTTATTTCACCATTAAGTGCTATTAGTTTTAGATTACTATCTTTTATAGAGATAAATTCCCTTCTATTCTTAGTTCATTTAAAGTTTTTAGTATGAACAGAAACTATCTTCACAAATACTTTTTTGCATCTATTGACAAATTTAAATTTTTTCTTCATCTATTAGTCTAAGTTACATTAATAGACTTCCTAATATCAAATCATATGAACAGGATAAATCCTACTTAGTCCAATAAAAAAATATATCATTACTGGATTTCATTTACTAATATTTTATTTATAATTTTTGTGTCCATATTCATAAATGAGACAACCAATTTTCCTTCTTCTAATGTTCTAATCTGGATTCATATTAAGGTAACAATAACCTGATAAAAAGAGTGAAGAAGGGGCGCCTGGGTGGCTCAGTGGGGTAAGCCGCTGCCTTCGGCTCAGGTCATGATCCCCAGGTCCTGGGTTCGAGCCCCACATCGGGCTTTCTGCTCAGCAGGGAGCCTGCTTCCTCCTCTCTCTCTGCCTGCCTCTCTGCCTACTTGTGATTTCTCTCTGTCAAATAAATAAATAAAATCTTTAAAAAAAAAAAAAAAAAAAAAAAAAAGAGTGAAGAAGCATTCCCTTTGTTTTTTTCCTACTCTCCAAACAATCAATACACAAAGGGAATTATCTGTTCTTTAAAGACTAGATAGAAATTGTAAAGCCACCTGCACCCAATTTTAGTGGACAGATTTTTTTGAACTATTATTCAATTTCGTTAATGCTAATTATTTATATTTTCTATTTCTTCTTGAGTCAGTTTTGATAAGATATATTTTTCTTGGAAATTTTCTTTTGTCTAAGTTTTCAAATAGTATTTTCCATAGTATTATGTTTCTTTATGTAAAAGAAAAGGGATGGATTTGTTCCTGATTTGTCTTCTTCTTATCCTATGGCCCTTGAGGTCAAAGGTAAAAGGATAAATGATATTCTTAATCATACAAGTTTCTATTTAATTACCTACTTAATTATAAATAGTTTACATATATTCCTCACAATTAACTTTGCATAGGAGGTACTATTATACTCTCACTTTACAGAGGAGGAAATTAGCCCAGAGAGGTGAAGGAACTTGCCCAAGGATACACAGAAAGCAAAGGACAGTTCCAAAAATGAAACCCATGCCTGAGTGACTGCAAATAGTGGCTTTTCCTACCATGCTGCCTCTCCTATGCCTGAAGTGAATTGAGGCTTTCCTGCCTACAGGGGAAGGTCCATGATCACAGATTCATGAACATCATTTACAAGGCAATGGAAGGGATGTAAACAGATATCCATGTCACCAGTGCCAGCCTGTTCAGTGTCCCTGAAAGGCCCTACTACATAAAAAAATAAAGGCATAGTAACAATACTTCAAGGAAACACCAAAATGTTACTGTAGTCATCAACGGTGAATAGATTATATAAGGGTGGAATTTTTTTACTGAGTCCTATTTTCCAATGAATACTTTAATATTCAGGAAAACCCAAGACACTATTTTTTTTAAAAGTAGACTAAAAATTCCTCAAAGCAGTGAATGACTCCAACCTCTTCCTCACAGGCTATCTGCCCTTAGAATGGAGCCAGGCATGTGGCAGGAACTTAAGTGAGTGTTAGAAAACCCAGAGGAAGGGCGCCTGAGTGGCTCAGTGGGTTAAGCCTCTGCTTTCAGCTCGGGTCATGATCCTGGGGTCCTGGGATCGAGCCCTGCATTGGGTTCTCTGCTCAGCAGGGAGCCTGCTTCCCTCTCTCTGCCTGCTGCTCTGCCTACTTGTGATCTCTCTGTCTGTCAAATAAATAAATAAAATCTTAAAAAAAAAAAAAAAAACAGAGGAAAGGGCACCTGGGTGGCTTTGTTGGTTAAGTGTCTGACTCTTTCTTGATTTTGGCTCAGGTCATGATCTCAGGGTTGTGAGATCCAGCCCCACATCTGGCTCTGGGCTCAGCACAAAGTCTGCTTGAGATTCTGTCTCTGCCCCTCTCCCTTGCTCACATGCTCTTTCTCTCTCTCTGAAATAAATAGATGAATCTTAAAAGAAGAAAAAAAGACCAGCAAGAAACACATCAAAATATTAAGCAATATGTCTTTAGGACATGGAATGATGAGTCACCTTTTTCTTTTTTCCATGCTCCTTTAGTTTCCAAAGTTTCCATGTTATATTACTTTTAATCATTGGGAAGAAAATGGGTTCATTTTAGGAAAAATATTAGGAAGGCAATTTCAATATTGATTTCTTTTTCTCCAAGTAGACCTCATTCTTCCAACTTGGGGTCTTCAGAAGAGTAACTAAGGATAGGGGCCAGTGGGCTGGTGGACTCCCTAAGGGCACCCGGGGTGGTACAGCAAAGCTGTAGGACTTGCCTGCCTGAACATCTCTGGGAAGTCATAGACGTAGGTGGTACCCAGGGACTGGGCTTGGAATCGCTTGGCCTGAAGCAGATCCTTGGTGACATAGGGAGTGTTGATCAGCATCCCGTGCTGGGGTCCCTGTTTGTCACCAAAGGAGTGAAACATGATCTGGAAAGGAAGACAGAAAAACAGAGTAAAGGAGGGAACTTTCAGAGAAGCATATTCTTGTCCCTTTTAATCCTACTCTCCTCAAATCATGTCACAAATCACGTCACATCACATGACATGTCACATCACATGACAAAGTAAGTGCCTCACAGAGCTAATCTTTTCTCTGCCACTGTGGGCAACCAGAACAAGAAGGGACAGGTGTGGGAGCATAGCTCCAAAAATGTGACTATCATAGTACTTTACACACACACACACACACACACACACACACACACAACCAAACATGAGTGCACAAATACTGGTGAGATCTGAATAAAGTCCCCATTTGAGTTAATAGTACTGTACCAATGTCAATTTCCTATTTTAACAAGGTCCTATGGTTATGTTGTTATCATTGGGGGAAGTCAGGTGAAGGGTACATGGGAACTCTCTGGAGCATCTTTTTTCCCTCTGTACTATTTTTCTAACTTCCTGAGTCTTTAATCATTTAAAGAGTTACATATTTAAAAATGGAAGTCAACAGGATATTTGATTCAGTTGACAAACGTGTTCTTAAACATGGTTGGGGAAAAGACACCCATTTCCCTAAGTGAACCGACCTAGGAGCTGCATTATAATCAACCATGGTATTCCACATCTTTTCCCAAATATGGTCCTAAAACAAATTAAACTTGAGATCGATTCTCCTTCCCAGAGGAATGAACAACTGGGATTCAGAAGCTAACATTTATTGTAAACTCAGAGGAGCTACCCCAACCCATCATGGCTGGCATGATAGCCACCAAGTAGCATTTTAGCCTGTGTCTTGCTCTCGGGAGCAGATTTGCTTTGCCTCTGCTCTGATTTGGATTATCTGTGGCACCCCCTGCCCCAGCCTCCCAGCCTTACATTTCCAGATCTGGGGTCGGTGACTTCTTTGTAGAGGCTGATGTCCAGGTAGTAGCCCGACTCATTGGTGATGAACAGGCGGATGGGAACAGCATTGCCAGTGGTGGTCTGGCGGATGTTGATCTTGACCTCAGCCTGCAGCACACGGAGTTTCCACAGCCTACTGCCATAGCGCATAACCATGGAACGCACGGACTCCTCGATCTGCCCCAAATGACAGCAATTCCGATCTCAGGGCCCATTCTGTGCACACTTGTAATAAATAGTTCTAGCACTGATAACATGGGAACGATGACATACGCTGAACGCAAAACACCAGGACACAGTACGTATCCAACAACTATTAGCCAATAATAACCAGAGTCGCCATGCTAAGCATGTCAGGAGCATCATCTCCTTTCATCCTCATAATTACATGGAAAGGCCAGCACTTTTATACTCTGGTGACAGACGGAGGCTGGTAAGCGAGAGAGCTACTGTACCTACATTACATCATGTTTACCTCCACCACGAAGCCCAAATGTTTGCATTTTCTCTTCTGGGAACTATGTGGGTTGGTGGAGTTTGGGCATCAGCACGGGCCCTGTGCACCCCATGGATGCCAAACTGATGACCCAAGACTTCTTTTACCCCAGAATCACCATCATCAACTCTGCCTACTCATGAAGAACCAGCCATAGGAGAACGGTTCTCTTCCCCCTTCCCTCCCACATACACTCCCCAAAAGAGCCAGGAACCAGGGATGACATTTTGTTTTGCAAGACACTTTGGGCATGCATGTCATCCTAAAAGGGAAGTATGCTGTCCATGGAGGGTGACCATCAGAACAAGGATGATCCTAAGGGTGGTGGCAAAAATATGGCCCTGGAATTAAATGACAGAAGGTTGTTCACCCACAGCAATGGAGGCTCAAACATGCACATGCGTGTCCTAGAACTTAGAGGTCTTGAGAGCAAGGAGACAAGACCCCAAAGCAGCAAGGCATGCCAAGTGCCATAGGCCCCTGTAAGAGCTGAACGCAGAGCTTCCCCAGAGGTGCGACCTTGGAGGGGTCCATGATGACGGTGGGCACGAAGTTCAGGAAGATGTGGTTGCAGTCGGTGCGCACGTTGGTGTTGTTGAACGCCACCTCCAGCTCGTCCATGGCCTCCAGGAGCAGACGCTCACCCTCATTCTGCAGGTACTCAAAGGAGGCTTCCTGCCAAATTGGGGGGGGGGGGCAGAGGGTAAAAGAAGAGGCCCGTGGCTAGAAACGGAGCCTCAGAGAGAACAGAGAGAGGAAAGAATTTCCCCTCCTTCAGAAAGTGTGGCAGAAGAGAAGGGTAGAGCCCTACCTCCAAGGCTTTTTATAGTCTATGATAGTTATACCTCCAAGATATTTACCAAGTTTTGCATTTTCTCTATTGGGATGCTCTGACCACTGGGCCTTTCTGACACTGGAGGGACTGCCCCTCCCAGGGTGGCCAATTCCTAGAGATGGTAAACGACTCACCCCTGAGTGTGGTTTTCACAGGCAAACCAGCCAATCCAGAGCACACACCTCCTCTCTGGGTTTCTCAGGTCCCAGGTCACTATCCACCTGCCCTACTCACCCCAGGCCCAGGTACCAGACACCTAGAGACAGCCCCTGAGCTCCAGAACCCACTGAAATTATTCAGACTAGCCAATCCCAAGCCTGCCTATCCTGCCTCACTGGTTTTTCTTTCCTGCAGAAATCACAACAAAGACTCTTACCCCATTTCCCTCTCCTCCCCTGCCTCCCCACCATCCCACGTGGCTCCCCTTGGGATGATATGCCCCCTCCTCTTGGAATCTGAGAGTGACAATCTTTTTTGGTGGCAACTGTCTTCTAGCCTGTAAGTAAGTACAGGCCTTATTGTACCTGAAAATAATAAAACCCATTAAAATATCTCATTGACTGAGGTCACCAAAAACTGACATTAGCTTCACATCCATCAGTAGAGGATTTGGGGAAAAAAAATTATACACACGGTAGGTACATCCATGCAAGGACAGAGCATGGAATCAATCATCTCCATTACCACGAGAGATGAGAGCTTCAAGGATCTGACCAGTAGGGGCACCTCGGTGTCTCACTGGGTTAAGCATCTGCCTTCAGCTCAGGTCATGATCCCAGAGTCCTGGGATCCAGCCTGGAAGTCAGGATCCCTGCTCAGCAGGGTGTCTGCTTCTCCTTCTGCCCCTCCCCCTACTCCTGCTTGCATTCACACACTCTTGCTCTGAAATAAATAAAATCTTAAAAAAAAAAAACAACCAAAACAGAATTCACTGTGGCACACTTGGGTAGTTCAGTTGGTTAAGCATCTGCCTTCAGTTCGGGTCATGATCCTGGGGTCCTGGGATGGAGTCCCACATCGGGCTCCCTGCTCAGCAGGGAGTCTCCTTGTCCCTCTCCCTCTGCTCCTCCCCTCTATACATGCTCTTTCTCTCTCTCTCTCAAATAAATAAAGAAAATCTTAAAAAAAAAAAAAAAAAAGTAGTTCTCAATACTGTTTGAAAAGTCCACAATATAATCATAGGTAATGCGTCTGAATGCAAGAAACGATGAAAAGTGATCATGGCACTCAGTAAGCAGATACAAGAAACTCCTTTAATACACGGTATCTCTCTTCTCAACTCCCTTCTCATGCGGACGGATCCGTGGGACGCAAGAAGCTCGTCCACGTGCTGCCAGCCGGGACACGCACAGAAACCACTTTGCTGTCAGCGTCCCCCGTGCTGGCCGGACAGGGGTCACAAGGGCGCACCCCACGGTCCCCAGTACCGAGCGGGGACGCAGGGAAGGGCAGGCCGGCAGACGAGTGAGAGGCTCAGAGGGAGAAAGAAGTGTTCGGTGGCGTCTTACCTTTGTAATGAGGTCCGAGTGCCTGATGATGGCGCGGATGAAGAACCTGTAGTCCGTCACTTCTGCCCCTTCTTTCACTTTGGCGGCGCCCAGGTACAGGTGCATCTTGTGGTTGGCGCAGGGCACCGCGGTCAGATCGAAGCTGCGCATCCGACTGAGCTCCAGCTGGTAGGCCAGGGCGGGCTCCAGGTGACGGTAAATGCGATCTTCTGCAAACTGCAGGGCCAGCCAGGGCACGGAGACAGACAGACACACAGACACACACGGAATGGGACCCTGGGCTGTGTGCCTGCTGGGTCCATGCCCTGTCTTGCAGACCACCTGTGTTTGCGGCTTTCGCACCAGGGTGGGCAGCCTTCATCACGTCACCTGTGAGCAACCCCAGGGCTCGGGGATTTGGGGTTTGGGAAGGTCCAGAGGAGAGCCTCGAGCCCCGCGGATCCTGCACACGCTGGCTCGAGCCTCTTGGCTCCGGGGTGAGCCTACCTAGTCCTCAGCACCTGCCAGGACAACCAGCCTCTGCTCGTCACAACACAGAGTACCTCTCAAGAAGTCACTAAGTGCCGATTTCTCTGTGGAGACGGGTCCCCCAAAGGAAGCAACAGACAGTGCTGGAGACCCATGTGGAGAGAAAATGAAGACCCTCACCGAAGGACGGGTCTGAATTAGAACTGAAAGGCTTTGGATAAATTCAACTACAAGCTACTGAAGAGGATGGAGTCTAGAGTCTGCATTGGGAAGAAGCCCACCTGTTCTAAAGCAGGGACCAGCAAAGCTTTTCTTAAAGGGCCAGAGAGGGAACGTGTGAGGCTGGTGGGCCACACGGTCAGTCACAGCCATGCCATCCCTGCCACCGGCACAAGAAAGCCACAGCAGACCAAGCAGTTGTGGCTGCATCCCAAGCAAACTTTGTTTATAAATATAGGGACCCAGCCTGCAAGAACATAAGAAAATGAGGTTGGGGGAGCCATCTGAGGACAAAAGTGATCCAGATGAGGGAGACACCGGAGTAAAGGCTGAAAGGATGGGAATCCTGGAGTCCTATTGAGCTCCACAGGGAAACACAATCCCAGAGGAAGGCTGGCGGCTACACATTAGTTATTTGTTCTAGAATACAGGGGTACCTTAAGGACTGGGGACTATACTCTTCCTGAAGAGCAAAGACGTCAGGGAAGTGAGAACAGTACTACTGCTCTATGTCATACCTCGTCTCTTGCTCTAAACGTGAAAAACTTGGGAAACTCTTTCTGCAAAAGAAATCCATACAAAAAACAATGAAATCAACTCAGATTCATTTAAATAATGATATACTTGTTTTGTAATTTTTTTTTAACCATAACCCATCTGCTTCTAGCATGAATCATTTGGAAAGCCTTCTCTTTTTCAGCAATTGCTCTCTTCCACCCCCATCGACAGAGTAATCACCAAATCAACAGTATTGAGTCTTGAGGAATGTTATCATACATTATAGGGTTGTACTGAGAATCGCACTGACCTCTTGGGCAATCAGGAATGTGATTCTTCGGAGTCCATAATCCACAAGGATGTTTTTCTGCATTAAAAACAAAACACACAATGGAATAGTACCTAGCTACAAAAAGACATGAAGTACAGATACAAGTGTCAACATGGCTGAATCTTGAAAACACAATGCTGACTCAAAGACACCAGTCACAAAAGACCTCATGTCGCAGGATTCCATTTACATGAAAGATCCAGAATGGGCAGATCCAACAAAGACAGAAAGTAGATTCGTGGTTGCCTAGGGCAATGGGGAGGGTGGTGGACTGAGGGAAAAGGGGGAGTGATTACTAATGGGTTTTTTTTTTGGAGGCGGTGTTGGTGAAAATGTACTAAAATATATTTATCATGATGATGATTACATGACTGTATGAATATGCCAAAAAGCACGGAATTGTGTACTTTTAATGGCTGACTCAGTCAGTGGAGCATACAATTCTTGTTCGTTGTGAGTTCAAGCCCCACACTGGGTGTGGAGGTGACTTTAAAATCTTTAAAAGAAAAAGATGAGGGATGCCTGGGTGGCTTAGCTGGTTAAGCAACTGCCTTTGGCTCAGGTCATGATTCTGGAGTCCCAGGATCGAGTCCAGTGGGGAGTTTGCTTTTCCCTCTGCCCCTCCCCCTCTCATGCTCTCTCTCTCTCTCTCTCTCATTCTCTCTCTTTCAAATAAATAAAAGCTTAAAAAATTTTTTTAAAAGATGAGTAAAAAAAACCCAAAAAAGTACATACTGTATGATTGCATTTATACAAAATTCGAGAACAGTTGAGACTAATCTATGTTGTTAAAACTTAGGCTAGTGGTCAGTTGTCTCTGGAAAGGGAGAGAGGAGAACATTCACTTTTTGATCTGCATGCTGGTTACACTTGGGAATTCACTATGAAAATTCATCAGGCTGTACTTTTACAATTTGTACACACTTTCCATATGTTAAACTTTAATAGGAAAGTACTCAAGAAGGGTAAAAATTATTTTTAGGTAATTCCTAAACAAAATAAATATTTTTTGAAGATTTTATTTATTTATTTGACAGAGAGAGACAGCGAAAGAGGGAACACAAGCAGGGGGAGTAGGAGAGGGAGAAGCACGCTTCCCACTGAGCAGAGAGCCCGATGCAGGGCTCGATCCCAGGACCCTGGGATCATGACCTGAGCAGAAGGCAGATGCTTAACAACTGAGCCACCCAGGTGTCCCCAAAATAAATATTATCATATATAGTATTATGGGGAAAGAAAAACCCAAAAGACAAGGAAATACAGTTCTTGCTTAACTTGTCCACACAGTAAGGAAAATTATTAGGGGAAATGAGTAGTCTTAGCCCATTTCAGAAAGATGTTAAGTAGACAAACAAAAGAATACTTAACGGAATGTGGGTTGCAAAGAGAACAGAATAACCACAAAACGAAAAGGGTTTGAATGAGGGGAAACCAGCCTAGTTATGGGGAGCCTCAATCATTTGTTCTCAACTAAGGATGTGTATCAATGTGTGAGTGTGTGTGGGAATGTATATGAATGTGTGTATGGGAGAATATGTATGTAGGTATCCACTTAATGTAAAAAAATTTAAATACAAGAGCAATATGTAACATTAAAAGTCCTTCCCCTAGCAGGTGTATATCTTCCAGCTCTCCTCTCTTCGGTATGTTATATGTATATTACATACTTTTGTACAGAAGCACATATGTTCAATCTTTTCTAGTTCTTGGATACCTTCCTGGGCTGGAATTTAGAGGGCGACTTCTTCATCCATGCTTGGGGAATCCTCATGGCCCATACTTTCCGCAGGTGAGTCTGGCATCCCTCCCACTGCTCTCTCCAGGTAAGAAACACCAACTTCCTTGAGCATCATTTGATTTGGTTTATAGGGTAGGATGAGCCCCAACCCAAATGTCATCTTATCTATACTGTGGGATGCCAAGTGTCAACCCAGTAAGGACACCAGCTATGTCAAGAAGAAACCTGCAGAAGGGAAATATGCCAGTATCTTCATCCTGGGACTGGATGGTAGGGGTGTGGGTTTTGTTTTCAGATTTGCCTGTGCCTTAAACATTTCCTACAGCGAACATCATTACCTTGTTGATTAATCAAGTCATGTCTAAGTAAATCACGACAATAGTGTTCCTAAGCTTTCAAGGTGTTACCTATGACTCAGCATCATCTCCTGCCCAGGAATTATAAGGCCAGGTCCTCTGAGGGATGCCAAGTCGGAGGAGGTAAGAGATGTCCCTCCCATCTGGATAATACGGAGAGTACAACCAATGTATAGGTAAATAGATTAACAACAACTGGAAATGTCCAACTGTTCTTGAAGTTGAGACCGACTCAGGAGAACTAACATTCAGACCTGGTAGATCTGATTAATTTAAGAGTTAGAAATCTCAGCATCCCATTTTACAGATGGGAAAACTAAGGATCAGAGAGGTACAGTAACCTGCCTGAGGTCACACAGTACCTTCCCACTGTTTGCACTACCTAGGCTTGCCAAGCTGTTCCACATCAGTTTGCGGCTGAGGTCCTTGAGCCGACCCTCCTCCGGGGGTGAAAATATATGCTGGCAGTGGCCACATGTTTATGTAAGAACAGGTTCTTTGCACATAGGGCAGCCAGTATAAGTGACTCTTTAAAGATTTTGAATTTTGGGAGTTATTTCAACAAAAACATTCCCCCCCAACTATGTATGGAATATGTCCTCAAAGTGGTATATATCCCACCTCATTTCATCATTCATTGCCCTCTTTCCTGGCTAAGTGGTATACAGCTGACCCTTGAACAACATGGGGGGTCAGGGGTTCCAACCCCCTGCACGGTTAAAAATCCATGTACAACTTTGGACTCCCCAAGAACTTAACTATGAATATCCTACCGTTGACTAGAAACCTTACCGATAACATGAACAAGTCAATACTTTTTGCACATTATACATATTATATACTATAGTCTTATAACAAAATAAGCCGATAAAAAGAATTAGTATTAAGAAAATTACAAGGAAGAGAAAATACATTTGGAGCACTGTACTGTATTTGTCGGAAAAAAAATCTGGATATGAGTACACCTGCCTAGTTCAATCCATGTTGTTCAAGGTTCAAGTATATATATATTTTTTTTTAATTTTTTTTTTTTAAGAGATAGAGTAGGGCAGTGAGGTGAGGGGGCTTTGGCAGAGGGAGAGGGAGAAAGAGAATCTTAAGCAGGCTCCACACCCAGCCTTGAGCCCAATATGGAGCTTGATCCCACAACCCTGAGATCATGACCTGAGTTGGACGCTGAACCAACTGAGCCACACAGGCGCCCCTATGCATTGTCTTTTAATCATCACAACCCCCGAGGCGAGAGAAATGCTGCCCCCATGTTATTGGAGAAGAAGCTAAGGCTCTACCGAGTTCACCCACTTCCACCCAAGGTTATAGGCTCTGAGGAGTAGTGGGGCTAGGCTGAGAAGCCAGGTCTGTGACCCTGAAGCACCCAGCAGGACTCAGGCGCATGGGACACCCTTGCCACAACAGCCCCTCCTTCCTCCTCCAGTGACGCAGAACCAGAGGCGGTGCCCAGCACACCTTGGACTGTACGAACGTCCGGAAAATCGGCACCAGCTCCTCATCTTCCAGGTGGTCCGCATGCTGGATGGCCACGTTCAGGATGTGGATTGGCTCTTCTCTGAGGTTCTGGAAGAGCAAAACAAAGGCAGGTGGTAGAAGGACTCGGGGACCCCAGCCCGCCCCCTCCTCAGCATGGGCTCCCTGCTCGGACACTGACCTTGCTGTCTTCCTCACAGTACAGGGAAGTGCAGGCCTTGCTGAAGAGGGGGGCTTCCTGAGGCACATTGGCAAAGCAGGAGATGACTTCATCAAAATTCCTGGAGGTGCAGGGTAGAGAGGTAGGGCTGAGGGGCTGCTGCCCCGTGACGTCAAATGTCAGGATTTTGCTCCGGGCAGACGAGAGACTTGGGTCCTCGCTCCTTCCCACCCACTGCTCTCTGAGCCCATCCAGCTCTGTGCAAAGCTCACGGGGGTCCTGACCAGGTCCAAGATACCATCGATGGGGTCTTTCCCCAAAAGGGAAGAAGGAACCTATGTGATCTGAGATTGTGAATAAAAGGGAGTCCCGTGCTCTGGAACCTCAGGTGGGTTCCCCCTGTGCCTCTGTGCCCCTGCCTCCCATCAGGTGGGCTCCCCTGTCCCCTTGTCCCCCATCAGGCCAGGACACCCTTGCTGTTCACCTCCCCGAATGAACTAAGACTGCTATGGAGTTACACAACAAGATAATCCAAACACAATGCATAACACGGAGGAACAGGTGGGGGGAAAGAGCAGTAATAATAGAACTGACTGCTGACATTTATTGAGCATGTCACTTAGACCTTAACCACACTTTATTATGATTATTTTTTTTAAGTAGGCTC
Source organism: Lutra lutra (assembly GCF_902655055.1). Classification (NCBI taxonomy): domain Eukaryota; kingdom Metazoa; phylum Chordata; class Mammalia; order Carnivora; family Mustelidae; genus Lutra; species Lutra lutra. The sequence goes on along the minus strand of NC_062289.1, from coordinate 95,551,252 downwards.
CACACCCAATGTGGGGCTTGAACTCATGACCCTGAGGTCAAGAGTCACATGCTCTTCTCACTGAGCCAGCCAGGCACCCCTCCCCTTCAACTATACTTTAAATACAATATTTAATATACACTATCTCATTTAATTTTCCTAGTGATCCTGTAAAGTAGATCCTTCTCTTATCCCCATTATAAAGATGGGAAAACTAAGGCACAGAGAGGTGAAGTAATTTGCTCAGAGTCTCACAGCATGGAAGCGCACAGCCAGGCAGGCTACACAAATAAACAGGTGGGGGCCAGGGGAAGCCCCTGCTCGGGGTGTTTGAGAGACTAGGCCACTCTGGGTACCTTATGAAGTCCTCAAATCTCCTGAAGGCGACCATGGCCCCCATCCGCTGGCACAGTGGGGAGAAGCCGCTGTCCATGAAAAGCTCGGTGCTGTGCCTCAGCAGATCGGGGTTGGTGACGCTGATCGGCACGGCCATCCTACGGGGGGACCGGAAGAGGGGAATGTATCAGCTGCTTGAAGATCTGGCCCCGAGAGCTGTTCCTGTCCGGAAGCTTCGGAGAGCCAGACTAGCATGAGAGCCCGCCCACAGCAGGACGGAAGATTGTGGGTGGAAGGGATGGGGTCTGGGTCTGAGGAGTCTTGTCTGGTTGCTCAGGACCCAGTACAGACTAAGAGCTCCACAAGTGAATGATGAATGGATGAACGACATGCATGCACACAAGTCCAGCCTCGACGTGGTCCCAGGCAAGCCCAGATCATGGACTCAGCCACAGAGAAGGAACACGCTTAGTGCCCACCTCTCCCAGACAGCCCAGCACCAGGCGGCTGGCTGAAGGGGCAGGCCACATGCCAGTGCCTCTGCCCCTGTCAAATCTGCTCCTGGGACAGGGTCAGAAACCAAACCTGGACCCTCGGCCAGCAGCCCATTAGAGCTTAGCTGGTCTCTGCCCCCAGGACTGGCTGCTCACCAGCAGCAAAGAGAAACGGTTCCCCTGGAACTGTGACAATTGGGCCATGGAATCAAGTGAAAGAGGGGCTGTTGATCAGATGGGGTTCAGAAGAAAGTCAAAGAGCAAGCCCAGCGCCGCTCTCCTGAAAAGGGGACCTGTTTACAAGGTTGCCCCTTGGCTGGTGTCTGGGAGCTTGAGGAGGGTCCCCGCCACTCCCTAAATGAGAAGAGGCTCACTGTGCCCAAATTGTCTATGCTGAGCACCTGCTTTCCTTCTGGAGTCTGGGATTTGGAAGCATGCTGAGCTGAGGGTGCGTACACGACCAGCTCCCCGTGAAAACCCTGGGCACAGAGTCTCTAACCAGTGGCCGGACAACACTGCACACAGGTCATCACAACTCATTGCTGGGGGATGAAGGTCATCCTCTGTGACTCCCCTGGGAAGGACTCTTGGAAGCTTGCACCAGGTATCCTCTAGACTTCCTCCCCCACCCCCATTCCCCACACCCATGACCCTTTCTCTCTTGCTGACTGTCCCTTGCTTTGCTTCATGTCCTTTCACTGGGACAAGTCCCACCTGGACACATCCTGAGCCCTTAAGTCTTCTTACTGAATCCTCAAATACTGGGTGCTCTTGGAGACCCATGACGCAGGTGGGGGGAGGCCTCTGTGACTTCCTGCTGGGTACCCCTGAACTCACTGTCGAGGCCCACGCCCTGCTCCTGGACAGCTAAATGCAGAGTAGCAAACTGGCAGGTAGCAAGGGCTGAGTTCAGCCCACAGATTGACTTGGGTCCCTGCAGCATTTTTAATATATTCTGACACATTAATTACCTATTCACAATGAAGTTGAAGAATTTCATTTATTTTTTAAAGTCTAGATGTCCTGCTTCTCTCGTGGGGGAAAAATAAGAGAAGATTTGGTCTGGCTGACCATTTGCCAGGAACTAGAACAGCATTCCCCCCAGGTAGGGCCATACTCTCCAGGTCCTGCCTCCCAGCCAGACTCCCAACACCTTGGGCCTCGCTCTAAGGCCTGGCTGCCCCATGCACGCAGCTCTCCTGGCCTCCAGTCCAACCTCCCTGGACTGGTCCCCTGAGTCAATTCACAGGGGGTCTGGTGCTATAGCCAGGCCCTGCTGGGAGGTGGGACTTCACTCGTCATGGCCCTTCCTGGAGGCCTTGAAGAGTGGCATTTGGTAGCGACAGCAGGCAGAGTCTGTTCTGAAGACACAGGCCCGGAGCAAGCTTCTGGTACTCCCAGCTAACAGCCACAGCAAGGATCTGAGATGGTCAGGGAATCCCTCCAGGGTCCTCAGTGTCTGTGTGGGTCAAAATAGAACCCTGGACCCATACTGGTCACAACCAATAACCCAAATATGTGTGTAAGTTCCTCCTAAGAAACAAGGGCTAACTGACCCACAGGCTTCTGGAGAACTGCCTTCCTATCCTAACCGGGTTGAACTGCTAAGACAACGGAATCAAGGAAAGAAAAGAATGCCTCCTCACCGGCAGACAGTTTCAAAAGCTCTTGTACCACACCTCCCACAGTCCCCTAAATGATTCCAAGGCCACAAACACTTTATCTACTTTTCTCTCAACTGGACAAAATAGCATGATCTTTCTTTTCTTTTCTTTTTTTTTTTTTTTTAAATAAGAAGGGTGGGGCACCTGGGGGGCCCAGTCCTTAAGCATCTGCCTTTGGTTCAAGTCATGATCCCAGGGTCCTGGGATGGAGCCCCGCACCGGGCTCCCTACTCAGCGGGAAGCCTGCTTCTCCTTCTCCCTGCTTATATTCCCTCTCTCGCTATCTGTCTCTGTCAAATAAATAAACAAAAATCTTAAAAAAAATAAAACAAAAGGAGCATCTGGGTGGCTCAGTGGGTTAAAGCCTTTGCCTTTGGCTCAGGTCATGATCCCAGGGTCCTGGGATCAAGCTCTGCTAGGCAGGGAGCCTGCTTCCCTTCCTCTCTCTCTGCCTCTCTCTGCCTACTTGTGATCTGTCAAATAAATAAAATCTTTAAAAAAATAAAAATTTAAAAAAAAACAAAATAAGAGTAAAAAAAATGACATAAAAAATAAACAAACAGTGTATATAAAAGGAGGTCTTCAGGGGGAAGCACTTTGTTTCTTCATCCATAACAGAGCAATACCCTTCTTCTTAAAAGCAATGGAAAGAAAAACATGCTTTGAAACTCCAAGAGATCCAAATATTCTCTGCTTCAAGAAATCATGAGTCCTGCTGCCCAGAGAGAGACAAGATCTGATTAAGTCAACACCCAAATCATGACAAGACCATCCTAGCCACAAGCCAGGCCTGTAGGGACCCCCAGGAGAGCCAGAGCCAGAGGAGTGAGGAAGAAGGAAAGGGAAGGCTCCCAATCCCAGGGAGAGGTGTTTGCTTTAGCTGAAGGTAACACACTCTACCTGACCAGGATGGTACTTCAGGTCCTGAAATAAGACGGATTAAAAAAATGGAAGGTGACAGAACAGCACAGGCACACCAGGGTGACCCCAACTGAAAACACTTTAGGGATCCAGACGGGCCAACACACTTGCCCCAGCCGGTGGCTCCAGAGGACCCGCAGGGGCTATGGAGGGCACTCCAACGGAAGAGGCATGTGGCTCAGATCCCTACCCCATGTGAATGAGCACTGGGCCCACACCAAGGGAAGGCCAGGGCTCCTTGTGTGTCAAATGGAGATGACAACACATTTTTGGCCAACAGATGGCGAGGACTGAATGATATAGAGTATGGAAGCACTTAGCATGGTGGCCGACCAACAATATGCCATCAGGCAGTAACAGCACAGTGATCATCATCATAGGGGTCCCGGATGCTCACCAACTTTCTACATGCCAGACACTGCCCTAAATGCCATGTGCATCGTATCTCATGGTTTAGGAAAGCACTGTCCAATGGAACTTCTGATGGTGACAGAATATTCTAGAACTGCAATATCCAATATAGCAGCCACAAACCACATGTGGCTGCTGAGCTCTTTCAGTGCAGCTTGTATGACTGAGGAGCTGAATTTTTAACTGAATTTCACTATTTTAGTTTAAAAAGCCCACACATACGGGTAGCGGCTACTCTACTGGGCAGGGTGGGTAGAAGCGGTAGACACCAGATTATCTCATCTTAGCGATGAGAGATGGAGAAGTAGGCAGGTCACACGGTGGAGAAGCGGTATCCCTGATTGTCTTCCCCAGACATAATTGCTTGGTCCCTCCAGAGCCAGGACTAAGGGGGCTTAGGGAGAAAAGGAAAACACACTACCCCTGAGTGCACACCACTCCATACCTGTTTGGGTGGGAGGAGGGCAACATGAACTGGAACTCCACCACGCAGGTGCCATCTGGGAGCTCCCGGTGCTGCAAACTGTTTAACTCATAGGCAATGTAGCCCCGTCGCACATACACCTAATAAGGCAGAAGCACAGAAGACATTCTCGCAGAGGGCATTGCAGAGTGCCCGCAAAACCCACTGAAGCTCAGGCTGGAGGGATCCAGAAATCATCTCTAAGTGATCCCCAAGCAGAAGCAAAGAATGAATTTGCCCACATTTTACATTACTTTTCTTTGCCAAGGGCTAGACGGTAAATGTTTTAGGTTTTGCGGGATATCTGTCTCTATCCTAGCTATTCAATTTTGTTGCTGCAGCCTGGAAGCAGCCGAGGACAATATGTACGTGAAGGGGCCACCTGGGTTCCAATAAAACTTTATTTACAGGGCGCCTGGGTGGCTCAGTGGGTTAAGCCGCTGCCTTCGGCTCAGGTCATGATCTCAGGGTCCTGGGATCGAGGCCCGCATCGGGCTCTCTGCTCAGCAGGGAGCCTGCTTCCCTCTCTCTCTTTCTCTGCCTGCCTCTCCATCTGCTTGTGATCTCTCTCTGTCAAATAAATAAATAAAATCTTAAAAAAAAAAAAACAACTTTATTTACAAAAACAAGCAGTGGGCCACGTCTGGCCCACAGGCTACGGTCTGCCGATTCCTTCTCTAGAATGGAATATTCTAGAGAAGGTGCCACCCAAGAGAAATGTAACATAGTCACATGTGCAATTTTAATTTTCAATCTTCTAGTAGCCACTTCACAAAAAGGCAACAGGTGATTATCAGTTTAATAGTATACTTGATTTCATCCCCAATAACCAAATGTCATATCATCTTGACGTAGACTCAGTACAAAAAAGTGTTGATACAGTAGCAATTCTTTCTCCATACAGTCTTTGGAATCCGGTGGGCACTGTATACTCAGAGCATAGCTCAACTCCCACCCGCTGCATTTCAAGCCCTCACTAGCCACAATGTGGTCAGTGGCCACCATATCGGACAGCACAGTTCCAGAGGTTAGACAGGAATTTTTTTTTTTTCATTTATTTATTTGACAGAGAGAGATCACAAGCAGGCAGAAAAGGCAGGCAGAGAGAGAGGAGGAAGCAGGCTCCCCGCTGAGCAGAGAGCCCGATGCGGGGCTCGATCCCAGGACTCTGAGATCATGACCTGAGCCGAAGGCAGCGGCTTAACCCACTGAGCCACCCAGGTGCCCCAGACAGGAATTTTTTAATTGAATAAGGAATATAAGAATTGTGTAGCAAGAGTTAACATAGCAGACCTTAACTACTATCCTTTAAAACACCCGTGGCTGGCCTCTGGGAACTTGGATTTGGGAGGGTTCCCATTATTCTCCGATAAGAATGGTTCATGGCAGCTTAGTTGTACAAAGAGTGATTTTATGTTGAACATGCACTTTCTTTCTGGGAATTTAATATTTTGTTACATACTAGCACCAGCCCTGGGGCACTGAGTCTCTGAGCCTCATTTCAAATATGTTGTCGTGGGGTGCCTGGGTGGCTCAGTTGGTTAAGTGCCTTAGGCTCAGTTCATGATCCCAGGATCCTGGGATCAAACCCGCATTGGGCTCCCTGCTCAGTGGTGAGTCTGCTAGTCCTCCTTCTCCCTCTGTCCGTCCCCTCCCTCATGCTCTCGCTCTCTCTAAAATAAACAAATAATATCTTAAAAGAAGGAAAAATCACATGTTGTCATAATTCATTCCTTGAAGAATCTAAAGTGCCTATAGGACCACCGTCAACTTGTACTTGGTTTCCTCTGGATGTCACCCCACGTACTTTGTCCCTCTGCTGATTGTGCTCTGTGTCTTTTCACTGTAACAAATCAGCCATGAGCATGGCCATCTGCTGAGGCCTGTGAGTCTTCCTAGTGACTCATTGGACCTGGGGCTGGTCTCAGGGACATCCACACATTTAGAGCACAAACGAAACTCTACACATCTCAGTAGACCAAGTAAAACTGTAATGTTCACAATGCTCATCTTGAGTCGTGGAGAAAAGGTTGGATTGTGTTCAATCAACATACTAAACAAAGGGACAGGATGCTCAAAGAGATCTGGAAAATTCTCCAACAGAAAAAAAGGGGGGGGGGGATTTAGCACTCAAAGCAAAGAAGGTGGGCTGCTGCTTTCCATCTGACATAGGGTTGCCCCTCAAATAGGACAGGTGCTTGGACACATCAGATGCTTACTCATCTATCTTCAAATAACCCTGTTAGGTAGGTATTACTGCCCCTATTGCGACGTGAGAAGCTAAACGCCCAGAGAAGGCAGGCAACTGGGCAGAGGTCACACAGCCCATACCCTTGCACAGCTTGCTCCCACTGACTGGAACCTCTTTGCTCTTTCTCTCCACCAATTCTGACTCGCTCTGAATGCCTGTTTTCATGTCACTTTCTCATCCAAATTGGAGCTAACCCTCCCTGTCAGGTTCTATCTGCTGTCTGCTTTTCAGCGTGACAGCTGCATTCCCACTGCAACCTTATCATGTGGTAAAGAAGAAAGCATTTAGCACGTATCTCTCCCCAAACCAGAGAGAAGCTGCCTTAGGGCACACTGGCTGTTCCCTGGTTTATCCTCAGCATTCAGCACACAGTGGATCTCGATATAGTTGAACATTGGAAAGAGGGGGGAAAGGCACTGATGAGAGCTACTGGGTCTCACTCCTAGAAACACGGAGACCTGAAAAGAATTGGTTTTTTTTGTTTGTTTGTTTTTGTTTTTAATTTGACAGAGAGAGAGATTACAAGTAGACAGAGAGGCAGGCAGCGGGGCGGGGGGAAGCAGTCTCCTGCTAAGCAGAGAGCTTGATGCGGGGCTCGATCCCAGGACCCCGGGACCCCTGGAGGCAGAGGGTTTAACCCACTGAGCCACCCAGGCGCCCCTGAAAAAGATTCTTTGAGCTGAGACCAGGCAGGAGGGAAAGACTGCAAGCCAAGGAGACTCTGGGGCTGTGAAATGTTCGCAAGCCCCAAACAGTCCCCATGGAGACCCAGTACCAGGATGGGTGACCCGCAGGGTCTACAAAGGTGGCAGAAGAGGGAGTGGGGGCCATAGGGGACAGAGACTCCAAGAGCAGAGGGTTGTGCTGCTGGTCGCTCCCTTCTCTGCCCCATCACAGCGGGAGGTCACCTGAAATTGCCACCTAGGTTCCTCCCAGCTTTTGTGGTTCCCAGCAGATGAGTCTTCCAAAGGTATATAATACAGCGAGTCAGGGAGTCAGCACAAGGGCCTGGGCTCTTGGTGGCTAGTATTTAGAAGTGCCCTGCCGAGATGAGGACGGGACGGCACAGGAGTTAACAGGGATTATCAGCAAGGACTCTGGAAGGGACCTCGTGTGAGTCCTGGGCTTGCCACTCCCCAGCTGTGAGACCTTGAGCGAGTGGCTCCACTACTCTGAGCTTCAGTTCCGTTCCCTGGAAGATGGGTGTAGCAACAGTCCCTACCTCGTGGAGAGAAGGACAGGGTCCCGCACTTGGGGTACGTGGCCCAGGGTCAGGCGCACGGCCGGCAGGCAGTGGGTGCGAGAACTGGTATTTTGGGAACAGATGCTGTTCCTGGGGCCTCCCTCCTACTTACCTCCAAGGATGCCATGCAGACGACTTTATTAGCATGGTAGAAGAAAGTGGGCAGGACATCAAATATGGTCGTTTCGGAGAGTATTAGTTTCTAGGGGATGGGAAGAGAAGGAAGGGAAACATGAGCGAGTTTCAACCACGGGTCAGATGAATGGAGGGATGGGGCAGGGAAGAGACACGCATAGTGGTTCTATCAACAAAACGCTGCCAGCGTGCAGCATCGATCAACGGTTCTGGGAGGACAGCACCTAAGGTACCCTGTCCAGAGGTGGAGAGGGTGGCTGGAGCCTTGCCAATGATCCCAAGGTGTGGGGTGGGGGAGCCCAAAAGATGAAGCCATGACCTAGCCATGTGAGTGTGCATGGTTTCCAGTAAGCTCCACAACACCTGAGTTTTTAAAATGGCCCTTCCTGGGGGAGCCTTGCTGCCCGATACCCTGTCCATCCTGCACGACTGGACCTCTCCCAGAGGCTCCCTGAGGCCTCCTCAGGCAGCCCCAGCCACACGGGGCTAAAGCATTAGTGTTTCCAACTGTGTGCTGAACCCAGGTGCAGGTGCACTGATGGCACAGGGAGCGCATCTCCCAGACGCCCCACCCAGGGCACAGTGTGTGCTCTGGAAGGGGGACCGAGGGCGGCAGCTTCACCTTGAGGTTTTCTGGGCAGAACTGGTGGCCATACATGTCGATGGCAGACAGGAAAATGGACTCCACCTGGTTGTGCCTCAGCTCGTAGGACGGGAGGTGGGAGGCGATCAGGACCTGCAGTGGGTGGGGACGGGGAAGCCAACCTTACAGGGGAGAAGCCAAGGGCCGGGCCCCAAGATGGGTCACAGAACAGCAGCAGAGGGGCTGTGCCCTGTGAGGGACAGGAGGGGGGAGGGACGGCAGCCCACGACCCTACCTGTCTGGCTCTGAGGGCCACTTTGCAATGCTCACTCTTGCTCAGCTGAGTGAGCTCGTTGAGGATGGAGGTCAGCTCTTCTGACAGGGAAGGGTCTGGACCACAGAGCTCATCCTTGGGGGGACAAAGACAGAATCCAAATGGCTTTCCTCCACCAGAATGAAACAAGCCAGCACTCGCCCTCAGCTGGGGGATGCAGGTACCCCAACAAGCCAGATGGCTCCACAGCTCCCTGGGCATCCCTGGCACAGCCTGATAATCACACCCATGCCCTAAACACCCACTTGGATGAAAAATACAATTAAGTCTTTACCTATATCACTATTAATAACCAGCTGTTATCAGGCAAGCAACTCCACACTTGACATTCATTTCCCCAAACCCTCCCACCCTTCTGAGGAGTTATGATATGATTCTCATTTTACAGATGAGGAAACTGAGGCTCAGAAGCAGTGTGCCCTGCCCCCGGGCCACAGAGCATGGGCAAAGCCGAGCCATATCCAAACCCTGGTCTATTCCGTCCTCAAGGCTTCTAACTCTTTCCTGCCTGACTTAACGGTTTGACAGTTTCAGAGAACAGTGAGGAGGGGGACCAGACTTGGGTACAAACAAGAGTAAGGTTTACACGGGATGCTCTAGTGAGGGTGGTAAGACACCCTCTGGGAGTCCCCAGGGGGAGAATTCTGGAGACGTCAAGGGCAGCTTCTTACAGGAAAGAGGATTTGGGGTTGCAGAAGAGGTAGAGGGACTGTGGTTCCCATGAGTATCCCTCCTCCCACTTTGGAACAAGGGACCTTTTGGCTAGAGTCCAGAGGGCTGTGAGCACCTGGTCTGCCCTAAATGCAAGCAGGGCTTGGGAAGGGCTCAGAGCAGTTGCTCCCCAATACCCGCTAAAGACATAACAATGACTTGCTGGGAATGGGAACACTCCAGCAACATGCCCCCACCCCTGCCCCAGCCCAGACTATTCTCCAAGAAGTCACCAGATGGGGGGGACCATGGGTACCCCCATGAGCCTGTTCTGTTTTCATGATCAGAACATTTGTAACGCATTAATATTTCACACTTGTACACAAACACACAAGCCTGTTTGTGCTGAAGAAATCACATAGTTATTCTAAACTTTCTCTCCCTTCCCCAGTGTGATTTGCTTTAGAAACTAAGTCCCCTCAAAGACTCAAACAATTTCATTTCCAAGTAAATATTCAATTAACAAGTATTTCCGGAAAGTCTCCTAGGCATCAAATACCATCAAATGCAAAGAACTCATCATTTTCAACAAATGGAACCAAGAGAGCCAAAAGAATAATGGATCCTGCCACACATCCCCCAAACCACACCTGGTACATCTTCAACCCCCTTCACTAAGAAGCCCCAAGCAAGTGTCCTAGTTCTCTGGTCTGGGCCCCCCTCCACCAGGCTGTCCTCTGGTATACATAATTTTTAGCACCTTCCTGCCCAGAAGAGAGTCAGTATGTACACAAAGAGTAACGAATAGCAGAATAATCCTCAGCTCTCATCCCTGGCCTTTGAATGGCGAGCAGGTGCTAACAGAAAACAGGCATACCCTGCTTTACAAACACTCAGCTGAAAAAACCTCTATCCAGGGGAGGTATTTTGCAAAGTATTATATACAATTTTAGCAGTGGCCTTCCCTGCAGAGTGGACATCTCTTTAGGCATAAGTTCCCAATCACGGCTGCATGTCACAATCCCTTGGAAAGCCCTCCCCCGCCCAATTTAATTTTGAATAATTTCAAAAACTACATAAGAATTAAGGATCAGTTGGGGCTCCTGGGGGCTCAGTCAGTTGAGCATCTAACTCTTGATTTCTTCTCAGACCATGATCTCAGGGTCCTAGAATCGAGCCCTTGTTTGGGCTCCACACCCAGCGGGGAGTCTGCTTGAGGATTCTCCCCACTCTTTCTAAATAACACTCTCTGCCCCTCCCCCCCCAACACTCTCTAAAATAAAAAACAAAATTTAAACAAAATTAAGGATCAATACATTGAAAATCCCTATACTGATGATCCAGATTCACCAACTGCTAAACTCTTACTACTATTATCACATCTACTTTTTCTCTGGTAAGCACGCACACGCACACGCACATACGCACGCATATGCGCACATATATGTTTTCTTTCTTTGAAAGTCAGTTACAGACACTGTGATCCTTCCCACTAAGATCGTACCTCAAGAAAAAAGATCTCTTAGCTAACTAAAGAGCCATTAAAACACCCAAAAAGTGGAACATTAAACTGATAATATATAATATACAGCTTGCATTTGAGTTTCCCATTGGGAAAGCTTTCAAAAAGTATTAATGCCTGGCCCACATCCCCAGAAAGCCTGATTTAACTGACCAGGGTAGGGCCTGGGCATCTGTGTCTTTTAAAAGCTCCCCTACACCTACCCCGAGAGATTCTCATGTAGAGCTAGGATTAAGAGATCCTCATGTTACCCTAGATTTCAAAATGATTCTTTACAAAAATGTCAGTATTTATGAATCCATCTTGTTAGGGTGTTAACTATCCTATAGGCCCAAGCCCAAATCTGGCCCACTGCCTATCTTTGTAAATAAAGTTTTATTGGCACACAGCCACACTCATTCACTTATAGATTGTCTATGACTTCTTTCATGCTACGACAGCAGAGCTGAGTTGTTGCAACACAGGCTGTGTGGTTCTCAAGATTAAAATATTTACTATCTTTACAAAAACAAAACAAAACAAAACAAACAAACAAACAAAAAAACACCTTCTAGCCCCTTCTTGCTATAAGCCAAGTCCACCTCTCTCTTAATCTCTCTTACTATCTGCGGAGTCTACATTTTCCAAGGGGGCCATCAGGAACCATATCAAGGAAAAACATCTTTACCTATAACGGATGCTAATTATCATCTAGTAGGAAGAGAAATAAGAACAAAGAAACTCTACACTTCTCCAAGAAGGGAAAATAAAAATCCTCCCACAAGACTCAGAATCCAATTATTGCCTAGTAACTCACTACTCTGGGGCCAGGCCATGGGTTCAAATCCCAGCTCTGCATTTAGAAGGTGGGTGCCCTTGGGAAAGTGACTACTTCAACTCTGTGCTCTGCCAAAGTGAGTGAGAACAGGATGTGCATTGCTTGCTGTGAGAATTAAATTAGTATTTGTAAAGCATGTTAGGAGTGCTTGGTGTCTGGTAGGTGCTTTGTGAATCATGATCTCCTGCAGTGACTCAAAAATCCAACCCCCTGCCTGGTTTTATAAACAAAGCTTCATTGGGCCACAGCCACATCCATGTGTTTACATTGTACAAGGTCAGGACTGAGCCAGTATGAACCAGCAAAAGCTGGAATATTTATACCCCGGCCCTTTCCAGAACGTCTGTGGATGCCAAGCCACTCCCACAGTGAGTACAGGGCGCCCTTTCTTGCTTACGATCAACATGATCACCAGCTGGTTCTTCTTGGCCACCTGTGCGTGGGAAAAGATGCAGTCCAGCACCTGGGACATGTCTGGCTTCAGCTGCTCCCTGAGGTTGATCACACACTTGTCGTAGTGAGCTAGAGGGAGACAAAGGGGTAAGGCTCAGGGCCCTCCTGCCCTGTGGGCTTGTCACCAGTGCTGGTGGCAACTCTTGCCTTGTTGGAAATGGTGCTCCACCCGTAAATATCTCCGCAGGAGGTCCAACACCACCGCCTTCATGTAGCCTCGGGTCCCGCTGCGGTATCTGGGGAGGAAGGAGAGGCTGCTTGAACCATCAGTTCCACTTCCTGGGGCACCCGTGTCTACAGCGGGGCTTTTAGGACTTCCAAAAGGAGAAAAACAGTAATCCAGTATCTGGAGGCTATATCTCCTAATCCTCAAGGCTGGGAGCGATAGGTGAGTCGGTTCATTTGGATGCACTCTGTAGGCCAAGGACAGCAGTGACTTGCCCAAGGTCATACATACAGCCAGAGTCCAAGTCTGAGCATTTGGATGGCTCCTGACCATCCCCAGAAAGAAAGGACAGGAGGCTGAAAAGGGTCAGCCTTGCATACACAGTTGATACCAAAAATGATCAATTAACCATCCTAGGTATAAAGAGAGCTTGAAAGATAATTAAACGAAACTTGGAAGATGTTTATCGATAGATCCCTATGTAAATTTCACTTCCTTTTTAGAAAACAAATTTTAACCTGGATGTTTGCTAAAACATTCTAAATCATTTCTGCATGTAGGAAACTGAGTTTCCCAAGTGATATGACATTGAGTTTTAAGGGCATTAAGACCAGTTTAATCCCAGAGTTACTGACAACAAAAGGAAGAACCTAAAACATGCATTTATTCAAATGTGATCTTAAAAGAATACATAGAATGGAGCTTTGAGGGGCGCCTGGGTGGCTCAGTCGGTTAAGCATCCGACTCTTGGTTTCAGCTCAGGTCATGATCTCAGGGTCGTGCGATCAAGCCCTGCATCAATGACGGAGCCCTGTGTCAGGCTCCATGCTCAGTGGGGAATTTCCCTCTCCATCTGTCCCTCCCCCGACTCACATGCATGCGTGTGCTCGCACTCTCTAAAATAAATAAACCTTAAAAAAAAAAACAAAACAGAGCTGTGATATTTATGTTTAACAGAAAAATCTGCTAGGGGATTGTTCATTTTCTTCTAGGTGTTTCTCTGAAGCTAAAGTGTGGGTTTAAGGTTAGCAGCCAAAGACTTCTGGGGAGGGTCTTCCCTCCTAGCCCTTGGCTGCGAAACTCATTCTTCGTGGGGAATCCACACTAAGACTCCCTTCCTTGGCTCAATCCTATATAGGCAGTCTGAGTCCCCATGAGACAAGGCACTCCCTGAAAAGAAGGGCAGTCTCCCAGGGCCCTACTTCTCTGTGCCTCTGTTTCCAGCACATGGGGACCGTGCATGTACTTCATCTCCTCCAATTTCAAACTGTTTCAATTCTGTCTTTATAAGCACAGCTTTCCTATGAGGTAGAGTTTTCATACAATAGGGTGGTTCTTCTTGTCATCAGAAAGGCTACTCAAAATACAACTTCCTCATCAACCCTCTTCAACAGTGATTTCAAAACCACAGGATAATCTGTAGAGTCCTTGATGGCCTATAAAATCACCACATCCCATGGTCCTATAGGCAAAGCTACACAAGGACTCACCATGTATCGGCACTTTAGAAGCGTTAATCCACTCATAACTCAGAGTGACTAATTGTGGGTGAAGGGTTTTTATTCCCATTTTACAGACTGGCAAACTGAGACCACAGGAGAAGAAAGCCTTGCTTGGGGTTTCTGGGGTTAGGAATACCTATGCCAGGATTGTAATCAGGGTCTCTGGACCCCGTGCTCTGTCTCTTGGTTGGAGCCTGCCCTGAAGAGAACCCCAGAGTGCTGTATTAGGGTAATGCACAGACAATGAATGTGAAAACCGCCCCACACAGAGGGCCAAGGACTCACCTCTGGACCAGCTGCACGATGCTCTGAGTGTTCATGAAGAAGACCTCCCGTTCAGCCTTCCGCTGCAGGGTGGCTGCGTGGCAGTCTAGGATGGTGGCTATCTGGATGGGGACAACAGGACAGGCCTGGCCACTCATAACCACACTATCTGGTCACCATGCAGGAATCACCAGGATGACCCACCCAAGGCTCATTCAAAATCTGAAATTTCAGCTCCAAAGCCCTCTCTGGCCACCTGGAAATAGCTGTTCATCCCGTTCAACACAGTGTTTGACGAATCTGAGCTTAGAATGACATCAGTCCCATAAAGACCCATGCATTATTCTTCTCCACAAATACGAACGGACTGGAGGAAGGAATGCAGTTTGCAACCCCAGGGAAATTGAAGTGGGCTGGGTGGGGAGGGTCTTGTTTTTATAACTAAATTTAGTGTTATGAAGCATACTGTTTTTGGCAACACAAAGTATTTTTAATGAAAAACCTGTGCCAACAACAAACTCCTAAAAGGTCCAAATAGGCACTTTTCTTAAAAGTGTTTTATCAAGATATAATTTATATATCATAGTATTCCCCTTACTCATTCATTCATTTTTTAAGTAGGCTCTACGCCCATTGTGGGGCTTGAATTCATGACCCCAAGATCAAGAGCTGTAAGATCTGGGACACCTGGGTGGCTCAGTGGTTAAGTGTCTGCCTTCAGCTCAGGTCATGATCCCAGGGTCCTGGGATCGAGCCCTGCATCAGACTCCCTGCTTGGCGGGAAGCCTGCTTCTCCCTCTTCCACTGCCTATGCTTGTGTTCCCTCTCTCGTTGTCTCTCTCTCTCTGTCAAGTAAGTAAATAAAATCTTTAAAAAAAAAAAGCTATAAGATTTATTGACCATCCAGGCACCCCCGCCTTTACAGTATACAAGAAATTGAGTATTTTTCAGTATAGTTGTGCAACCATTTACCACTATCCAATTTGAGACCATTTTCACCACCCCAGAAAGAAACCTGATAACCAGTCAGAGCTACACCTGAGCCCTCTCCCCCAGCCCCTGGCAACCACTAATCCACTTTCTGTCTCCATGGATTTGCCTCTTCTGGACACTTCGTGTACACGGAACCATGCAACACGTGGTCTTTTATGACTGGCTTCTTCTGCTTAGCACGTTTTCAGGGTACGTCTATGTTGCGGTATAAATCTGCATTAGATTCCTTTTTATGATGGAACAACATTCCAAGCTCTAGAGTGGTTGACCTCCAGGAATGACCTGATCTATGCTGACCAGCAGATCTATGCTGACCCACAGCTCCGTAAATCACAACCATGTGGGTGGGGGCACCATGATGGTATGCGGCCCTTCCAACCAGACAGAGGGCAGAAGAAAACTGACAGAGGAGGTTCTTCCAAATGCAAATTACCTTGAAAATGCTTGATAAAGCAACACTCCCTCCTCCACAAAAAAAAAAAAAAAAAAAGCACAAAATCAGGCCAACATAGAATTCTTAGAGATACGTCATACTACTCTGGAATGCTTTCCATTATTTAAAATTATTCTACATACATAGGGCCCCAAGATGATCACCTTACAGATACCGGAGGAAGAAAATCAAAGCTACAGACTAGCAAGAGAAACCAACACCCTCTGCTTCAGCCAGAGTGCATTGGGGGAAATGTTCCCTGTATTTGTACCAACTGCTAACTCCTATTCTGAACCCGAATTTTACGGAGTAAGGCCCCATAACTGTGTTCATCTCAACGACTTTGGGGAAAATGCCGGGGTTCGGTAGCAAAGGGCTCAAAAGGAAATGCTCCCTGGGCGCCATCTTCAGTGCTTGATCAGAGGCCATGGCCACCGGAAATGGAGCTCCCAAGGCGGAGCCTGCAGGCCCCCCAGTGAGGCTGGGGGTGGGGGGACACGCACCTGTTGGCTGGGGAACTGGCACAGCACTGAGGTGATATTGCTGGCGTACTGAGCCATCACCCTGCGGACAGACTTCTCCACGGGGGCAGGGATGCGGCCAGACACGCTGGTCATGATTTCCTGCAGTTCCAAGAGCGGCAGTGATGGGTGCCGGAGGGTCATCATGAGCTTCTGCACCCACTCCTTCAGCTGAAGCAGGGACCAGAGCATTAGCTGGACGCCCTGTGTGGGGGCATGGGCACTGCCACGCTCCACAGGGCACCCGACACACTCAACCCATCCAGACCCAGTACACAAGGAGCCAAACATCTACACCTGGCAGCCTCTGGAACTGTCCTGAGTGGAACGGCCCCCTGACTCCAAGGGGAATGCCCAGTTTCCCCCACACCCCCTTCCCTTTATGCATCCAGACAGCTGGCATAGTGTGGGAACAGAACAGGAGGCCATGTGAAGAGCTAATGTTTGTGGACACTTTCCACTCTAAAACATTTATTTGTATGTTCTCTAACTTCCTTCACTAAAGACCTCAGATTTCATGGCATAAACCCTCCTGGCTCTTCACACAGACCAGCACATGTGTGTAGAATACACACCTGTCCCTTGCACGTGACTTACCTTTGTGCTAAAAATGGGCTCCGGCAGACAGTAGCCACTCATGACGTTGGTCAGGTTTTCCAGGACATTGTGGAAAACCTGGTGCAGTTTCTCTCCCATGATGGGTAGAGTTTGCTGGGAAGGGAGTTTTCCTGTGAATGGCTTGGCCTGAGGAGACACAAGAAGAACCAGAGGTCAAGGACACCTGCCTCTTGAGAGAGACGAGAGAAACAGAGGAGGGAGGCAGATCTACCAGTACAGTGCACAATCTAATTAGGATGATGCCTGAGGGGAAAAGAACAAAACCGCCTATAAGAACATATATTGGAAAGTCAAAATTGCTAAAATCCCACTTCACGTGGGTTTCCCAAACCTCCTCCATTGCAAATGCCATAGTCTATTGTTATACACTCCTAGTGATTTTGAGGAAGTAAGATCCTTTTGTTTTGCTCTGCTTTCTAATCAAAATTATTTCCCTTGTTTTCCTTATTTATTTTAGGTCTTTACTGAATCCCAAAGATAAACAACTAGCAGGATGGAAATTTATGAAATTCTCATGCAAAGGTCCCAGCTTTTTGTAAATCATAAACATTTGTCCTTAGAGAACAATAACAACAACAACAACAAGCCCACCCTCAAGGGGCAACCTTGACCCCAGGAGCCTGTTTATTTATCTATTCATTCTACAAATGTCCACCAAACACCTACTATGTGCAGCCCTGGGGCCCAGGAGCTTTAGGATGAGCTACTCTGCTGGCCCAGAACCCTCAGCTCCCTGCCCCCTCCCCTGTCCCAACCCTGTGGGCTCATCCCGTCCTTCAGGATGAACTGGAGGGTCTCCTCCACAATCTGGTGCTGGCTTCTCCTGCTGGGCACCCACGGGGGGAGGGGCACAAGGCAGCCCCTCTTACTGCACTTACAGCGCCAAAGGACAATCTTGTAGGCAAACATGAACCAGCAACCAGGGACTGGTGGCTGGGCCCTGCCTCCTGAACCTGGCATGGGAAATGGCTGCTGAAAGGAATCGCATACAGGCACACACACCTTTCTGGTGATCTGAAAAGGCTCAGTCTATTTCTGACTTTGGGAACCCACTACAGATAATACTGAAAAAAATGAGAAGGAAACTGACAGAATATTCTGGAAAAAAAGAGGCGATCTGGTTCCTTTCTAAATGCTCCCCACTCTGGGCACAAGTACTAACTATTACAGAAAAAAAAACACAATATAGGCACGAATGAGTAGCTACCTCTTCATGCCTTGCTTAGGAGGGTGTAAACATTCATGTATTCAGCAAGACCTGCTTTCTTCTGAGGACCCTGTATGCCCCACACACTGTGCTAGGCACCAAGAATACAGCGATGAACAAGAAAGTAGTCCTTGACCTCAGAACTCCCAGTTTCATGGGAAAACTTAACAATTAATTATAAGAATCTAAATTGGAGATCGCCCTGGAGCTTGACTTCAGGGCCATACATATCACTGATACTCTGGTACCCCCTACCGCTGGTTCCAAGGACAGGCTACTGCCCCCACAGCACCCAAACCCCTGTAACTACGTGCCTGCCCTGTTTTAGGCACTGGGCATCCAGCAGGGGCGAGAATGACAAAACACACTGGTCTCTTCTGCTTCCCATTTAGTGAATGCCCAAAATTATACCAAAGGGACAATCAGTGAGACACCTCGTCTGTCTCATCATGAATGACAGTACCAGGGAGAGAAGGGTAGCAGGGCAGGAGGCTGGGACTGCAAGGTCAGGTGTGTGTGTGTGTGTGCCATTTTGTAAAGGGTGGTCATAAAAGGGGCCTAAGGGGACGAGGCATCTCTACATGATATGCTAACCTGAATGGGTTCCTGGATTTGGGCAAAAACTACAGGAATCATACAGTTAGTGTCCTAACACTAATTTTGAAAGTTAGGTTAATAAGGTGTAATTTAGGGGTGCCTGGGTGGCTCAGTGGGTTAAGCCTCTGCCTTTGGCTCAGGTCATGATCTCAGGGTCCTGGGATGGAGCCCCACACTGGGTTCTCTGCTCAGCAGGGAGCCTGCTTCTCCCCTACCCCCACCCTGCGGCCTGCCTCTCTGGCTACTTGTGATCTCTCTCTCTGTCAAATAAATAAATAAAATCTTTAAAAAAATACATTTAAAAGTGGAGAAGGCTCTAGAAACGGGTGAAAGTATTGGTCGCACAAGAGTGTGAATGCGCTTAATGGCACCGATCTGCACTTCCAAACAGTTCAAATGCTGAATTTTGCATTGTTTCTCTTACCATTTAAACATGACCATTAAGGAGATCTGAATAATATATGGACATCAGTGAGTAATAACGTATCAATATTGCTTCATTCATTATAACAGTATTATCTACGCCTTGTAATTATATGCTAATAACTCCATATTACAGTATGCAGCCTGAGTTTTACTCTGGGTGGGCTGATGAGCTGCAGGTGGGAGGGGTGTGAGCAAAGGGTAGGCGGGCTTCTGTACCCATCACACTGGCTTCTGAGGGCTCACAGAGGCAGGACAAGAGCTAGGAGCGTTCAGCCAGCTCCGCTCCCAGAACTGGCAAAACAGTGAGCACTCCTGAGCCAGCCGGGGCAGCTGCGCTGGGGTGCAGCGTACCGGGTGCACTTTGGAAGGGTCATCAAGCTCCAGCCTGGCCACCACAGAGCCTGCTTCCAGCGTGGCCCCCGGGAGCTCAATGTATTTGATCCGGCCACTCTCCTGCACGTTCAGGGTCATGATCATCTTCATTACCTGTTATGCAGGAAGGAAAAATAAGATGAGCCCACCGGGACTGGCTTGTCTGTGTGACAGCACCAGAGTCACCAGAACTAGGACTCTGGAGCAGCTGGTGCTTGGTCATTTAAACACAATGATTCCCTGGGCAGAGTTCAAGTGTAAAGGACGGAGGGAACTTGCATTTGCCAGAAGCCTGCTGTGTGCCAGGCTCAGGGCTGTTCATGAATGATCTCCACCTGCAAAGCCAGCGAGGGAGGCAGGTTATTTATTGTACCCATTGTACAGACATGGAAACTGATCTGTATTTGTAAAGTAAAGCCTCTCTCTTAGAAATACTGTTAAATCATACGTGGGGGTGCTTCAGACACACATTCCTAAAACATGGTACATTTTGTGACCAGCTCTTTTTTAAAAGGCAGTGAGAAAACCCTCTGGGGAACCTCTGGTGAAATAAGAATGTGCTCCCTCTAGGGTCGCCAGCCCCTTTAACTGGCCTCTCCAGGAGTCCACATGCGTGGACATGATGCATTTTGTTACTGTGGTGTGGGCTGCAGACACTCAGCATTGTGCTCCTTTTGCTCAGCAGGTCACAGCTTGGGCACCCATGACAGGCCTGGGCTGGAACCCCAGCACCCACCCTTCACTCTGTGATCTCCAGCAGATGCCTTCTCCTCTCTGAACTTCAGTTTCCCCAACTATCGAATGGGGAAGAATGACCATCTCACCTCATAGTGCTCTTATAAGG
The DNA here is from genome assembly GCF_902655055.1 of Lutra lutra. NCBI lineage: Eukaryota > Metazoa > Chordata > Mammalia > Carnivora > Mustelidae > Lutra > Lutra lutra. The sequence continues at coordinate 95,531,052 of NC_062289.1, read as the reverse complement.
GCCACTCAGGAGGAACCTGGTGCATGGCAGGAGGCCGGCTAGTATGAGCTCCTACTTCCGCCCAATTTTCACTGTCATTGTCATTTTCATTGTTATTGACCTTGGCAGCATAGAATGGAGGCCAGGTGTGAACCCTAGCTCTGGGGGACCTTGCATTCCTTAGCCTGCCTGGGCCCCATATCTTTGTGTGTGAAATGGGGATCCTATCTGTGCCCATCTGCTATGATTGCTGGGAATATGAGAGAAGGTAATTAAACAGGTAAAATGCCTAGACTAGCACCTGCCACGTGGCAAGCACTGTGTTAAGTTTTGCCTTACAGCTTTTTAAATCACCGCCATGGTTATTATTAACCCGTCCTTCCTCACTCCCACGGAGGTATACACTTTTGAGGTTTTTCCCTTTGAATACTGCAGAAAATTGGAGCTGAACCCCACGCCCCGACTCTCTGAGGAATCAACAGATGGTGGCCCAGGGGAGAGGTGAGGCCAGCTGGCCCAGGGTGCAGGGGTGCAGGTGCAATGTGGGGTGGTCCCCCCTTGGGGAGCGGGGTGAAGGGGAGGCCTGGCTACAGCCCCAACCTGAGGGCCGGCTCTGTACTCACCTCCATGTCGGCGTAGCTGCTCCCAGCCTCAACATGGCCCCCGTCTTCCACCGTGTACTGTATTAGCTTCCCAGCTGAAGGGGCCCTCAGGACCGTGGGATCGTTCTCCTTCTCAAACACGCAAGTCTTGTTGCCGATGGTAATACGGTAACTGGGAGACAGAAGGGACGGGTGGGTAGCTGGGGGAAGACCATCAACCCAGCGTGCCCATGTCTGGCTTTTGACAACGTTGTCCCCTTCCTGACGGCAGCCCAGAGTGTCCCCCTCCCCCCACCATGTGTGATCTGCGGGATTCCACTCACCCTGATGCTAGCATCTGACATTACCACAAAGATACTGGGAATGAGTGGGATGTGCAAAGGGTATGACCCTTTCCTGGCTGAAAACCAGTTCCTTTTCCTGATACAATTCTAAGAGGCTCAGAGAAAGCCACTGATATTCTCCAAGAAATATTTACTGACTCTAAGGCTTCACCTTATAACTGAACTGGCCAGAGTACGTCCCAGGAGGTGGGGGGTTGGGGGGGGGAAGTCTATGATAATCTTGAATATTCTTGGCAGACAGAACATGGTTAAAAAGAGGTAATATAACAATGCTCTGGTTGGCATGAATCCAGTCTGCCTTCTTCCAAAACTTCGAGGATTGGGAAAGGAGACAATTCTCTAAGTGGAGCTTTCCAGGCATGGGGCCTGTGGTGCAAACCACCCCCCTCCCCACCATCCCCCAACCCTGGCCTGATTCTCCTGGGCTGGAGGGGCAGAGGAAGTCTTGGCTGCCCACTCAGCCCGGCTGGCCTACGCTTCACTGTACAAGTTCAAGTGTGGTCAAGTGCACCGCCAAGGGAGGGGCTCTGGGGGAGAGCTCATGATGCCTCCGTGCTAAGTACTTCCTGCACTTATGCATCCTGCATTTCGCTTATCCAGGTGCACAGTGATCAGTCCTGCTCCTTCTGCTTGCTCGATACGTCATGTTCACCAGCAGGCTCCATGAGTCATGACCGTGGTCTTATCCCAAAACCTTGTCCTGTGCCCGGTATATCCAGCCCTAACTGGAAGGCTGCCTCTCCTCCAAGCCTGAGCTCAGACGACTATGGGCGCTGCAGCTCAGACAAGGAGCGGCTGACACGCTGTCGTACACCTTGCAGGCCCTGGACTTGGGAGTCACGGCCCATTTGGCTCTGGACCCTCCCACATTACCAGAAGCAGGCCTCTTGGAAACCTTCCCAGTACGTCTGCCAGCTTTGAGGTTGTCCAGCCAAGAGACTGTCCTCTCCAGGGGCCCCAGAATCTACTGGGGAAGCTATTTTTCTAAGACCCTTGGGCTGCACAGAGCTGGCTTTATATCTTTGAGCCCCGTGGGAAAGCGTGGCTCTGCATCGTGCCCCTCGCCCCGCCCCCTACATACCTGTCAAACTCTTCTTTCATGTAGGTAGTATAGCTGTTACCATTGTAGGACAGCAGCAGCCCCCCGTCGCTTAGCCGGTGGGCATCGATCTCGATATGACAGTCGTTCATGATGAGGATGAACATGGTCAGAGATTGCCGGGCCACCTGTGGGGACAGGTTCAGTGTCCCTGCCTGAAACCAGGAGACGTGCTTGTCCCTGGGCCCCAGGGCACCGTCTGCCCCCACACTACCACTACCAGGAGCAAGGGCTACGGTCCATGGTGGAGTGTACCCTCGGGGAGCAGCTGATGGGACCACAGTCAGCGTGCGCACCTGTCCCACAGCAGGGCTAGTGGCCACCGTCTACTGACCGTCACTGGTCATCTCCTGCCAATCACATGCCCTTCTCATTCCTGCCTCTATGCATCAGCCCCAAGCAGGGCCCCCAGGAGCAGCAGGGGAGGTGCAGGGGTTGGGGTGGGATCTCACCTTGGATGAGACAGCCCTGGAGACTCCACCAGTGACCAGGACTCTGCCCCCCCAGCCCAGCTCTGCCCAGGGGCACACAAGACCTTTGGGACCCTCAAGAGAGGCCAGGTGGCCAGGCCCTGGCCTCGGCTCTGCATTTCGATCTGACATACTAGCCCTGGATTCATTCTGGGTGCTCTCTCTCAGAAAACAGATAGCCCTAAAGAGCCCTCGACCTCTAAGATACATATGTTGAGAGGAAAGTTCCCAAGAAACAGAGGAATGTTTATTGCAGCATTATTCATGGTAACAGTAAGACTGAGACACAAACTAGCTATCCGCAACCTTGCAATGGAATGCTCTGGACCCCCACTGTCAAATAGAGCTAGGCTGGCTATTTACATGTAAATTAATTTAACTTAAATAAAATATAGAATTCAGTTCCTCAGTGCTCAGTAGCCCCCCGTGGCCACACTGGAAAGCACAGATACAGCACATTTCCGTTCCTACTGTTGGCTCTAGACACCAAACTCATATTAAGAAAACTGTTTAATAACATGGGAAAACTTCAGGCCATGATAATATCAAAGCAGTAAAACAGTATTTGCACCAGGATCTCAACTTTGCAAAGTCTGTGCTGAAACGTTCATGGGGGTTCCCTCGATGTTTTATGCTTTTTTTGAAAATTTAAAATTTTATACAGTAAGCATGTGTCACATTTAAAATCCTGCTGGGGGAACCAGGCCCCCTAAATAGTCAGGAAGCATGGACGGGTAAAGAGGAGTGGTTTCAGAGCAGGGCCTCATGGAGAACATACTTGTTTGACTATATCGACCCTGAAAATCCCAAGCTGGAAGGGTAACACGTGCTCAGTCATCTTAAAAATAAAGTAACAGAACAAAAAAATTCTGCCTCAAAGGCAGACTTGAGTTCTATGTTATCTTTTCCCTCCCGAGAAGGAGGCCTTAGCTTCTTGGGGACACTTGGCCCCCACGGGTCACCCTGACCTGGACCCAGGGTCTGATCCCGTGCCCACACATCTCAGACACGCTGATATTCTCTCTGAAATGACCTCAGATGCCCCAGGAAGGGTAATGGGATACTTCTGACAGAGCACAGCAGCACCAAGTAAACCGCCCGGGAAACCCAAGGTGGACCAGGGAGAGATCCGAAAGCCATACGTTGACCTTTGGTGCAGACACACAGGACACAGCTGGCCTCACAGCCCCTGGAAATGGAGCCACACACTATGCCGGCTCAGCAAAGGTCCTGCTCATGCTTGGTACTGAACTGGATACTGTGCCCCCAAATTCATGTCCTTCCGGGCACCTGGGCATGTGACTTTATTTGGAAATATTGTCTTTGCACATGGAGTTAGTTAGATGAGGTCATCCTTAAAGAGGGCGGGCTCTAAATCCTGTATGAGTGGTGTTCTTCAGAGCAGAGACACACAGAGGAAGACAATGTACACACACACACACAGACACACACACACAGAGAAAAGGTGGCCATATGAAGCCAGAGGCATAGCTTGGAGTGACGGTCTACCAGCCACGAACACCAAGGTCGGACCCACAACCACCAGGAGCTAGGAAAGCATGAAACAGATTCTTTCCTGGAGACTTCAAAGGGCCCAGCTGACACCTTAATTTTAGACTCTGGCCTCTAGACTCGGAGAGAACACTCTTCTGTTGCCTGAAGCCACCGGCTCATGGTTCCCTGTTACTCAGCCCCAGAACCCAAATACACAGTCCCTTGTACACCGTGTGTATTGCACAAGGCTACACATGCCCAAGCCCTAAGTGCTTAGGTTTCAAGGGCACGGGACTGCCTGGGGAGTCCCAGCACCCAAGCAGGAGCAAGTCCACTCCAGAAAGAAAAACTCCCATCAGCCTCCAAAATGCTGGAGACATCCGAGAAACCCAGGGTCTTCACCTTGAGGATGTACTTAACACCTCCATAAATTAATTCCACATCCACGATGTTCAGCAGAGAAGCTGCAGGAAGGACCTGGCCCCTGAAAGAAAAGAGACTTGCAGTCGGCTGTGGAAATGAACGAGAACACTAGGGCCACCCTCTGGATTTAAACTAATCACCCAGCTCTTTGCCTCACCTAAACACCAACACATCTGGCTGTATTTAGAAAGCTAAATCCGATGGAAAGGCAAGGAATGTGACACTGCTCAGAACTTAAGGGAACAGCACTTGCTGAAGGGTGAGAAATTTCAAAAGGGCTTTCCAGGAAGCAAAATCCTTAATGCTCATTCTGGGAAAAAATTCCCAATGTGGGAAGGAAGGCGACACAGGCATTGTGACTCTATTACTCTGCACAAGCATGACAACCCGCTCTAACATCTCTTGCCTTTCTAAAGTTGTTTTGGTAGCTTTATTTGCCTATCACAGTGTCTCTAGGGGTGATTTCTGCCTCTACCCCAGGACATTTGGCCATGTCTGGAGACATATTTGATTGTGGTGACTCCTGGTGGAGAGATGGGGGACTCCTGCTAACTTCCCACAGTGCACAGGAGAGCCCCCGCAATAAAAAAATCAGTCAAAAATGTCAAGGGTGCTGGGGCTGAGAAACACTGGCCCATCCTCATGGTGAGCCCGTGGCTGCTTCCACGCTGGTCCACTTCACTAGCCACGCCCGACTCAGGTGAGGGTCCGGAAGGAACATTTGCAGAGGTGACCCATCACCTGCTTTGCTTCTCAATTCACCTCCTCTCTGAACTCAAGTGCTATGAAGTACCTTACACAAGTCAGCATGACTAAGACTACAGCCATGTGCCTGGGGCTGGCCGCCTTGAGACCCCCCCAACCAACGGCCTCCTCTCCTGCACCCTTGGTTCACAGGAGAGGAATTTCAGAGGCAAGCACAGAGGTGGGATTCCCTAATTGCCTGCTGCCTGATTCTCTGCCTTACTTGCCACTAACACACATCCCGTGGAGGAGGGGGTGAATTACCCCTGCACCCTACCTTTCCAGCGAGTGTAAGAAATCCGTCATGCAAGTTCTGAACATCGAGTCGGCCACGTTCAAGGCCCCGCACACCACCCCGAGCATGATATCTGGTTTCTCAGCCTAGAAGAGACTCCGCCCTTCAGTGTCAGTGGTGACCAAGCCCACGGGGAGCCCGGAAGTGGGGCGGGGGTGGGGGGCCTCTGTGACCCTGAGGGGAGAACAGGGCAGCTCCCCCACCTGCACTTTCTCAGCAATGAGGTGATCCAACCAGCCAGTGTCGATGTCATTGTTCTGGTAGTGCTCAGTCTCCAGCAGGTTAATGAGATACTCCACGGTGGTCCTGAAGTCGCCCCGGATGGACAGTTCCTTCAAAGCCACCACCATGTTCCTTGAAGGGAAAGGCACATGGATCGTTTTCCAAATTAACATACATGTCGGCAGAGCTCCTGCCTGGTTCTCGGAGAGCCCAGAAGAGCACAGCTGAGAGAGGGGCCTGAGTCCAGCGGCCCAGGTGTCCATCTTGGCTCCAGCATTTACTGGTCAGGCCATCTTGGGCAAGTGACTTAATCACTCTGGGCCTCAGTTTCCTCATCTGGAAAATGGGGAAATAACCCTGACTTCACACAGGTGCTAGGAGAATTAAAATGAGACAATCCATATAAAGCACATAGTCTCCAATAAATAAGGTCAGCCATTATGAACACGATGAATGGCCGTGATTATGATTCTTATTAACCACAGCCAGTTGCTCTGCCTCCCTGCAGCTGGACCTCTTCAAATCCCCATGTCCCAGAGCAGGTGCTACCCCCCACCGCCCTGGGCAGTCCACACAGCTGCTCCGCGGGGTATGCACGAGGTGTGTCTAACAGAAGGCCAATGCTGTTACCCCACCCAGGGTGTGGCAGTCACCTGTCTGCATGTGCTCGGTTGGTTACCTCCTCCCATTTCCCAGAGGGATGGCCTCTCCCCAAAGAGGGCTCCAGCCCGAAGGGCTGAAGCCCCCACTCCCTAGGAAATCACAGGGAGACTGTACCAGAGAAAGAAGGGGCACTAGAACAATTCTCCTCCTGGGAGAGGAGAGCTTTTATACCTGTCATGGCATTCCCATGTGCATTCAGCAGGCGTGGCAAAGGGGTAAGAACAACCCCAATTCGGGGCCAGGGAAAGAAAGATGCACTGAGGTCAAGTGAGCTCATCAGTAGTCAGAGGAAAGTCAGGTGCGGGCCCGGAGTCTGCAGGTAAGCATCAAGCCGTTGGGCTCAAGAGTGACCAACTTGTTCCAATTTGCTCAGGACGTGCCCAGTTTTAGCAGTGAGAAATCCTAAATCCTGGGACGCCCTCAGTCCTGGGGAAGGGGACACAGCTGGTCCCCCTATTAGACCGTATTAGCGGCCCCTCGGTGGCTCAGCTGGTTAAGCGGCCAACAAGATTTCTGCTCAGGTCATGATCTCAGGGTCATGAGAGCCCCTGCGTTAGGCTCTGTGCTCAGTGGGAAGTCTGCTTAAGGTTCTCTCTCTTCCTCTCCCCCTGCTCCTCCCCACTAGTGCTGTCTCTCTCAAAGAAACAACAACAGAATTTTCCCCTCTGAATTCTTAAGTCCATAGGCCTATGACCAACATAAGACAAGCCACAGGCTGTTTCCATCAGAGATCAGAATGGGCCGGACTGACTGGCCTCCCTCCCCTTTCAATTTTTCACTCAGCCTGATTAAAACTGATTGCATGGGGGCACCTGGGTGGCTCAGTGGGTTAAAGCCTCTGCCTTTAGCTCAGGTCATGATCCCAGGGTCCTGCAGGGAGCCTGCTTCCTCCTCTCTCTCTGCCTGCCTCTCTACCTACTTGTGATCTCTGTCTGTCAAATAAATAAATAAAATCTTTAAAAAAAAAAAAAAACCTGATTGCATGAAGCTAGCAAAGAAAGCCATTCATCAAAATCACCAAACTCAATTTAAATCACGACTAAGTGCCCTGGGCTAGATAGATTTCAATGTTTTTTTATTATGTTTTAAGTTTATTTAAAAAAATTAAAATTTTTCTTTCCTTTTTTTTTTTTTTTTTTTAACAGAGAAAGGGAGAGAGAGAGAGAGAGAGTGAGTGAGCGGGCCAGGGGAGGGAAAATCCTAAACAGGCTCCATGCTCAGCAAGGAACCCTAAGTGGGGCTTGATCTCACGACCCTGAGATCATGAACTGAGCCAAAATCAAGACAGACACTTAACCAACTGAGCCGGCCAGGTGTCCCTAAAGATTTTATTTTAGAGTCAGCTTTACACCCAATGTGGGGTTTGAACTTACAATGCTGAGATCAAGAGCTTTGTGCTCTACCCACTGAGCCAGCTAGGAGCCCCAATTATAATGCTTTTTAAACAAAACATCCACAAAGTCTTTGGGGATTTTTCACTCTAAACACGAGAATGTTTAAACACAAGAATGTTTAATTACAAAGTGAGCTGGGTTTTGCGTTTCTGCGCTCAGGGCAAGGCAGGAGAAACAGGAGATGCGGGTGTTTTGGGATTCAGGAACCCCTTTGTCAATGTGGGTTTCTCCAGGACCTACTTATAAGGTTTAAATTTAAAGAAGTACCCCCACGCCCCTTTTTCTTAAAAAGCTCTAGTACTTGGCACCTTTTAAATTTTGGAATCCCCTTGGAATCCCTTTTTGGAATCTCTCCCAAGTGCGACCCATAATGACCTCAAGACCAAATGACCTTGGTGAGCTCGTAAGCAGATTTGAGCTCACAGATCTCAGATACAGGAAGAGGGGAGACTTCGCCCTTGGACTTCAGCAAAGGTCACTGAAGATAGGGTCTGCTCTGTGATTCACTCCTTTACCTCCTAAAGTATTGCTGTTTCTGAAGCCCCAGGCTTTTAGCTTCTGCAAGGAAGGAGGGAAAAGAGGAGGGGTGCAGGGAGATACTAACGAAATGGCCTCTTCCCGGTTCTCTCCCCAGGAGAAGCAGTGCCCAAACTGGGAGTCAGCAAATTCGTGTAAGCCGCCAGCAGCCGCCACGCTGAAATAACCCCAGACGTTCTTGCTGCTCCGGAAATTCAGTTCCTGAACCGTTCCGGAGCTTGGCTTAAACCCCTGGAGTGAGGAAAGCAAAAGCAAAATGGGAGGCGGGGGTCATCACTCCAGATATATTTGTATCAGAATTAAATCCTAGACAAACCCAGAACCTCCACCACAAGCCACAGCTTAGTGTGATCAATAGAATGTTGATCTCTCCCACCAGTGGTGTGGGTGTACCCATGTCAAGATGTTCATGCATAAATGTAATTTTTACTTTAAAAAAATCTGATTCTTTCTTGCTGTCTCTGTCTCTCTCTAATAAATAAATAAAATCTTTAAAAAGTGGGGGGGGGGGGGGCATCTGGGTGGCTCATTCAGTTAAGCTGCTGCCTTTTGCCCAGGTCATGATCCCAGGGTCTAGGGATCGAGCCCCACACGGTCTCCTTGCTCAGCAGGGAGCCTGCTTCACCTTCTCCTCCCCACTCGTGCTCTCTCTTATCTCTGTCTTTCTCTCTCAAAGAATTAAATAAAATCTTAAAAAAAAAAACTATGAAAATAATCATGTTGGGATAGGGGAGAAGGTACAGGCACAATAGGGGGAACACTGTTCACTGATGGAACTGAGTGAAAGTTCATTTTGGTTTTATAAACTTGACATTGTCAGTCATGAAAAGTTTAAATGAAAGAGAAGAGGGGATGGATTTCGAATTCCGGGATTAAGAAAATGCCAGCAGGTAAAGAAATGTGATGCGACACGCATCTAATTTGCTTATGGGATGCGGGGGTGGTGCAGAAGGCCCATGCCCCTGAGTATAACTTTGGTAAGGGTGGGTGGACGTGGACCCTCTCACTGGAATTAAGGCTCTTGACCTGTGTAATGGAGGCATCCGTTCTGAGAGATGGAGAATTGCAGGTGCCCGGGCTATCTCCACTCTGAGTCCTCTACCCTCCCAGGCACTGTAAACAAGCCATCATCCCCCTAAAGAATTCCCATTTCACTTGTCCCCCAGCAGAGTCCATTGTTTGCAGCCAAAGATGCTGAGCTGTTACTGCTACCATAGCTTACAATTCTTTAATTAAAAGGCGGGCAGGGGAGACAAACCTCTCTTATCCCAAGTTTCTTGAATGTAATCATTAAACAATGAGGTTGTGGTAGTCTATGCAGCTGATGTGACAGTCAACCACAAACAAGCACATCAAGTGTAACAGATGCCGCTAGCTGGTTTTTGAAGGCACAGAAAAGAACAAGTCACAAAGGAACTCCTTACAAGGGACCAGACTCCATCTACGGTGCAGCAAAGAGGACAGGGGTGGGGGCAGGAAACCAAGGACCTGGGTTCAAAAGCTGGCTGCTTGTCCCAAAGATGGATGTGGCCCAGAGGGTCCAGCCCTGGGGCTCCGTCATAGCCTCAGCAGATTCCAGGCACAAGGCAAGACCCCAGCCTTTGAAGCTATAGCACAGGGAAAACGATGCCTCGCAGTGGCACTGTCCTGTACGTGAGCAACGAGATGCCGGACGGGATCTGCCCCTGTGCCGGGCACACCCTTCCTATCAAGAAGCCACTGCCTTCCCATGGTACAGTTCCCTTGTCTGTCCTCCCAGAAACCTGGGCATCTCATTCAAAGCTAACGTTCAGGGTCGGCCCCACCCTGGGAGCCTGGAGGTGGCAGGCGCAGTGGGACACCCTAACTTGCCTCATCAGGGTTCTCACTGGTGATTCTGGCCGCGATGACATGGCCTCGGGCGAGCGGAGGGTTGGCAGGAGTGTCAAACGAAATGGGCGTCACACCCCATGGCGACTCTCCATACAGAAGCCGGATATCCTTCAGCCGGTGCAATGGCACCCCCATGGCAATCTGAAACAAAGAAATGCACCCCACAGATGGTCAGTACCCACTAGCACCCAGGCCTCCAAACACTGAATGCATAGCTAGACGCCACGGAGGAAGAGATGCAGGAAATATCTCCGGGATCCCGAGCACCTGCGGGCCAGCAGACACTGGGCCACATGGTGGCAGGAGAAGCAAAGCGAGAGAAAGACAGAAGGGGCGCCGGGGTGGCTCAGCCAGTTAAGCGTCTGCCTTCAGCTCAGGTCATGATCTTAGCATCCCTGGATCGAGCCCCAGGTCAGGCTCCTTGCTCAGTGGGGAGCCTGCTTCTCCCTCTGCCTCTGCCTGCCACTCTTCCTGCTTGGGCTCTGTCTGTCAAATAAATTAAATCGTTAAAAAAAGAAAAGAAAAAGACAGAAGGTTTGACTCTGCCCCCAGGGAGCAAACAGTGTCGCTGGGAAAAGCAGCAACTTTCTATAAAACCACGTCACGCGATAAGAAAATGCTGGCATCAGGGGCACCTAGGTGGCTCAGTGGGTTAAAGCCTCTGTCTTCTGCTCGGGTCATGATCCCAGGGTCCTGGGATCGAGCCCCGCATCGGGCTCTCTGCTCCGCGGAGGGCCTGCTTCCTCCTCTCTCTCTGCCTGCCTCCCTGCCTACTTGTGATCTTTCTCTCTGTCAAATGAATAAATAAAATCTTAAAAAAAAAAAAAAAGTTAAGCCAAAAAAAAAGAAAAGATCACACAGACACACAAATAGAAAGAACACAAATGCGCTAGCGGTTAACAACCAGTAGGTCGAAGCACAGGGGATGGGTGGTAATTACTATCCTTGTAATTCCTTCTAAAATTTCCCAAGCTAAAAAAAAAAAAGAAGGAAAGAAAGAAAGACAAAATAGAAAAGAATAAAGACGATGATGGAGGGAGGGAGGAAAGGAAGCAAGGAGACATACACATTTTAAGCACTGGAATTCCTATTCGGGCAGGAGTTCCCAACTCAGTACGGACAATACTGTCCCTTAAGGGGGTAAATCTGCTCCTGGGGATGAAACGATTCTACTCTTGTAGGTATCAGTCCCAGATATGTCTTCGGCAAAAGCATATACAGTATATCTGTGATATTAAAATTTTATAAGGGGAGAAATTAGGGGGGAAAAGTGTCTAAACAGGCTCCTTATGGGGGCAGGAATGAAAAAAGGTTGAGAAATACTTCTCTGGGTCTGTGAATGGAGAACAGGGGGGTCCATGAATGCCTAGAACTGTATAAAATATTTCCCCCCCAGGAAAAAATTCAACAGGTTTTTGCCCATGTCTCAAAGGGCCACACAGCCAGACAAAGGTGACGAACCACTCCATGGGAGGTTCTCGGGCTGTGTGGCTCTCCATGCCACTCACACGATAACACACTCACATCCCCGGGGACAGCCCACCAATAGGGGAGCAGGACGGGCTACTAAGGGCAGGACAGGGGATGCCAGCCCCGCTGGAAGAAATCCCGGGGCTCTGAGTCCAGGTCCTTGCCTGCAGCTGGGCAGCCGGCAGGTTGACGTCTGCGATCATCTCTGTGCAGGGGTGCTCCACTTGCAGGCGGGGATTCAGCTCCAAGAAGTGGAAACTGCCATCTTGGCTGTAGAGATATTCTACTGTCCCCGCGCTCACATAGCCCACAGTCTTGGCCAGGCGGACAGCACACTGCAAAGAAGACACAGAGCCTGAACGGCTGCCAGTGGTTTTCTAGGATCATCTTCACGGGGAGCTTCCTAGGTCCCCCACCAAATGCTGAGGATCTGCTGGGCATCCTTTGGGACCTCGGAGATCGCACTCCCTAGCAGGGCCCCTGGGTGTCTTCATGGACACCCACCCCATGTTAGCAAGACGGACTGTAGGGCACTCTTGCTGGCTGGGCAGAGACAGTCTCTCCCTGCGGCTACCCCCACCCCTTCTCCGACCCGAGCCCTGCAGAGCCCACCTGCTCCATGAACTCGAACACAGCCGGTATGGCGATGGTGGCCGGTGCCTCCTCAATGATCTTCTGATGCCGCCGCTGGATGGAGCAGTCACGCCCAAACAGGGACACGGCGTTCCCATACTGGTCAGCAAGGATCTGGACCTCCAGATGTCGGGCATGCTCAGCCAGCTTCATGAGGAAGATGGGGGAGCCAGGGATCTCAGTCTGCACCTGGGGGGACAGCAGAGTGGTTCACTTTACCCTGGGAGACCAGGGCTGGAGTGGGAAGCCCTCTGAAAATATGTCCATGATTTTGCTGATTGTTTAGCTTTGTTTTGCTTCTCTCGCAGACATGCCGTTCTCCTCGTTTGAAGTCCGACACTGTCAAAATACACCATGTGGCACGCGGAATTTCCCCACAATCCCATCTCCTAGAGATAATGTACTCTTAGGATTTGGGAGCATGCTGGGTAAGAGTTCAATGTCGTTAAGAGTTAATTGGTTAAGTTAATGTGCCGGTAGGAGCGGGGTACATACTGGTTTCTGCTACACATTCAGGAACACACACAACACACAGAATGTTTTGTGAATAAAAATGGGACCAAAACATGCCACCCAGCAGGTCTCTTTTCCCCCTTCTTAAACAGTACTCTCTTGGCCAGCTGTCCATGGTGGAATCCATGTTTCAGACTTACATCTTCCTTTGGATGGCTAAAAGGCAATTGTCCAGAAATTCTTAATGATGATGTAAAAAAAGAAGTGTTCAAATGGGATGATTGCTAAGAATTTCTTTTAAAAAAAGTAAGTTGTAGGGGTGCCTGGGTGGCTCAGTCATTAAGCGTCTGCCTTCGGCTCAGGATCCCAGGGTGGGAAGCCTGCTTCTCCCTCTTCCACTCCCCCTGCCTGAGTTCTTGCTCTCACTCTGTCTCTCTGTCAAATAAATAAGTGAATAAAAATAAAAATAAAAAGCAGGCTGTAGTAATATATGGGATGGCCCCGCTTATATGAAAAATAATAAAATAGAGCTGTTATGAATGTCTACATAAAAGTAGACACAGAGGTGCCTGGTTGGCTCAGTCGGCACAGCATGCGACTCTTGATCTCGGGGTTGTAAGTTCAAGCCCCACATGGGGTGTAGGGACTACTCTAAAGAATATTAAAAATCTGGAGGCACCTGGGTGGCTCAGTAGGTTAAGCCTCTACCTTCGGCCTAGGTCATGATCTCAGGGTCCTGGGATCAAGCCCCGAATCAGGCTCTCTGCTCAGCTTTTAAAAACTAATCTGCTAATCTTAAAAATCTTAAAACTAAACTGCTAATCTTTTAAAAACTTCTTTAAAAAATTGGTTACATCTGGGAAGGGGGAGGAGTTCAGAGGTGGTGGTGAAAAGAGAATGTTCCTTTTTTATGCTTAACCTATCCCTAAAGTGTTTGAACGTGTAAGAACATTTTCATACTGCGCTTACGTAATCAAAAGAAACACGCTCGTGCGTGTGTGGGGGCAGTGAGTATACCGGCCTCCTGTATTTTCCACTCTCTTTTGCTGTGAATTGAAAACGGCGCTAAAAAGTAATATCTATTTTAAAGAAAGGAGGGGGGAAAAAAGATTTAAAACCTACATGACCCCTAAATGTAATAGAGGATCCAGGACTGGATCCTGACACAGAAATAAGAGATTAGTGGGGGAAACTGGTAAGATCTGAGTCAAGTCTGGAGTTAACTTAATAGAAATGTATCTCTGTTAATCTGTTAGTTGTGACAAACATGGCAGAGCTAACAAAGACGTGAACAATGGGAAACCAAGGGGAGATGGAGACTGTATGCTACTTCTGCAACTTTCAAGTAAACAGAACGTCTTCTCGCAAAGTACCCCAGAAACCTATCCAGCCCAGGGGAGACACGTGATAGAGAAACACAACTTTATAGAACACTCATATACTGCCCACATCTGTTTAACTGGCAAACCTTTTTAGAAAGCAATTTATTGACATGTTTTTGTAAGTGCACATGCATGTTATTTAACTAAGTCCTTGGCACATAGTTTTTGCCCAAGAAAACAATTCAGGAGGAAAAAGAAAAAGCATTATTTATGTTCCATGTTATTATATAACGCATTATAATATACAATATACAATATAATAATATTGTATAATATGTATTATAAATATTATATATTATTATGAAACATATTGAATTATAGTAGCCTTACTCATAACAACAGAAATGGAAACAAGCATAACATTTCACCAAAAAATGTGATCTTCCTTGATAAGGAAGACTACAGACACACAGGGATGTTACGCAATCATCAAAATAATTGTAAAGACTGGAACAACATGGAACACCTGTCTGTGATCTCCAGTTTAGAATTTTTTTGAAACATAGAACAAAACACCATGGAAAACGAATGCAGCTCTTTAAAACACGCATGTGAACAAAGTCTAGAAGAAAGTCTAGAAATTCTAAAATAGTTGCATTAAGAATGGGAAGATCGTTAGCCTACCTTTTTTTAAAAACATTACCAATGGGCAACTAAAACAGGTATAAAGTCTTAAAAGTGAAAAGCCAGCTACAAGTCAGTAAATACACGGTTCATTCCTAGAACAAAAGTCAATCACCTAGAGATGTTAAAAATACCAAGACTACTAAAATTGACAAAATGTCCCCTCTTCCGACAGACATAAATATAGTCACAAACAGAGAGATACTCTAGCCCTGTATCTCTGAAATCATTTAAAGTCACATGCATTCACAGGATAGAACATCCAAGGAAATGGGTACGGATCAACCCAAACCAGGGACTTCTGGGAGAAAACATACACATTTGCTTCGGCCCACAGCCCAGCAATATTCCAGTTCCTAAAAGTGTCTTCCTTGTTTCCGACACAGTAATGCTAATGAAAATCATCTGGTGGTCAACAACTAAACACACACAGTTCCCCAAAGATATACGGAAAAGTGCTCCGAAAGAAGAGCTCACTTGTCTGAAAAGGACTGGGAAGTCCTCGGCACTCTCTGCCTTCCGGATTCCTTTTCCTCCGCCGCCTTCGGATGCTTTGATCATCAAGGGAAAACCAATTTTTTCTGCCACCTGGGGGTGAAGGACAAACAGACCTCTTTAGAAGGTAGGCAGTTTCCAAGCTACTGGGACAATGATAAGGTTCCAGCATCTTGGCCCCCCAAGCCTTGTATTTACCTCTAAGCCCTCATCTATATCTTTCACACAACCCTGGTTGTAAACATCTTCTGGGACAGTGATTCTTTTCCCCTGCTGCAGATCACCTTCTGCCCATTCCACCATCAGACCTAGAGAACCACAAAAAAAAAAAAAAAAAAAAAAAAAGCTGAATCCTGCCAAGGATGGCAGAGATACACAACACAGAAACCATAGGGCCATCCCTCACCAAAGCCTCTCTAGACCTGGGCGCTGGACCAACCATATACAGACATGGTCTTTTAATTATCCCACAATGGCTTTTAATTTTCTTTAGGGCTAACTCAACCTTGAATGGGAAATCAAACTTAAGAAATTCAGACTGAGCCTACCACAAACAACCACATCAACCTGAACTCAAAAAAATTCCAATTCTACCCACTGGTGTCATCTATATGTAAACCACCGTTTTCTAAAACCCTGTGAAGATTTAAAACAAACTTTCCATTCTGAATTTAAAATTTCATCTTTGGATGAAAAAAATCAAATTGGATAGGAAATGCCCAAGACTTTTTCCTGTTTTCAATTTATCCTAGAAATTCCACTTTTCAGAATTTATCCTAAGGAAATGATTAAAAAATACATAGAGATATAGCTAATAGACTATCAAGACTCTATTACTTTTAGTATTTTTTTGAAAGATCTTATTTATTTATCTGAGAAAGAGAGAGAGAGCAAGCATGGGAGGGTGGGGGGCAGAGGGAGAAGGAGAAGCAGACTCCCCTCTGAACATAGAGCCCAAGGAGGGGCTCAATCTCAGGACCCTGAGATCATGACCCATGCCAAAGTCAGATACTTAATCAACTAAGCCACCCAGTACCCCTACTTCTAGTATTTTTTTTAAATTAGAGTAAAACAGCCTGGAAACAACCTAAACATCTAACCATAGAGGACTGTTAAATAAATTACAATATCTCTATTTGATAAAATCCTATGCGGACATTTAAAATGTTCTAAAGTGTATTTATTGACATAGAAGGGTTAGTGAGAAAAAATAAGTCACAAATGATAGTAAATATAAGATCTCTGGATTTTTAAAGGATGCACCTAGGAAAAAAAGACTGAAAAGGTAAAGCACCTAGAATATAACAAATGTTCAACACCAGGCCATAGGATTATGGATGATTTCTATTTCATTTTCTTTTTTTTTTTTTTTGGAATTTTGTGTTTTCTAAGCTATCTACAATGAAACTATACTACCGCTTTAATAATTTTAAAATTTAAAATAATAATAATTTTATAATTTTTTAATGAAAGAACAAAAAATGCATACACCTGTCACCCCCTCTGTTCAGACTGGGTGGAAGAGATACCCCCCCAAAATGAAGCTCAGGCCACTCACCGCTTCCGCTCCAGGGCAGTGTTGGGATCTGCAGTGTCTGGGCCACAATGGTGGAGGCGATCTTATCTCCCAAAGCCCACATGGCCTCACTTGGAGGGCCTGAGGGATCAGGGACAAAGGGGGTAAGGCAGAATAGAGTTAGTCACAAGCCACTTGCAGCCAAGTGCCAGCCAAATGTGCAAAGAAAAGTGCTCAGGTCCTAGCTCTCCAGCAAGTGAACATCAAGTTGGGGAAGGGAAAAATCTGGTATCTGCTCCTTCATCAGATGTGGAAGGAGTCTGCTGTTTTTATGTGGATTGTAAACCTCGTCGGAGTTATAACCGAAGCTACGTGGCCCCCACAGAATTCACTTCTTAGGAAGAAGGTAACAAGCTAGACCAAAGGGCAAGCTAGCACCTCAAAAAACTAGACCCTGGGTTAGCAAACTTCTCCTATAATGAGCCAGATCAGACCTATTTTCAGCTCTGTGGGTCTGCTTGTCTCTGTCACAAATACCCAGCTTTGCCAGTGTTGGGCCAAAGCAGCCACAGGCAGGACATAAATGTATGAGCCAGGCTGTGTTTCAGTAAAACTTCATTTACAAAAGCAGGAAGCGGGCTGGACTTGGCCTGTGGTCTGGATCACCAAGCTCCAGAGGAGCTAAGGGGTAACAAGGGTCCCATGTAACAGCCAGTCAAAGACTACAGACAGAGAAAACATCAGCAAGCATAAGTTACTGGGCAGACCCTCGGGATAGCAGGTGTTGATTCATACTGAGTTGTTTCAAATATGGTGTGTATTGGAGGCCCAGCATGAAGAAAGGAGTGGCAAGAGGGATTTATTGTGGAGGGTAAATGATTCCCCTAAACCATGCAAAGATGTCAGCATGACAGCACACACAAAGTTTATACATGCAAATCCTAAAACAGACCCCATCTGCAATAAGCATCATTTTCCCTCATAAGTCATAGACTTGGTCCCTAAATTTGGAATCCTAGGGCATTCCAAAGCCCTGAGATTAGCCCAAGAAAGGCGTGAGCTTATCAGAAATGTGACCTCCAAACCCGGTCAGACATCCAAACATGGCTGGTATCTCGGTACTGGCAGGGGCACGAGCAGAGGGTCCTGCTTGTCCCAGCGTCATTCTCCTGTGGGACCCGTGGCAATGGCTCCTATGTCCCTGGGTTGGCCAACCTTCCCTCCCACCCTGCACCGGCGTGCTCCTGACCATGAAAAGGTGAGTTGGGAATATCAAGCTGATTCCCACCTTGCAGGGCTATACTGGAAAGAGGACACAACCCGGCAGAATGTCCCATCAATGCCCCGATTCCCCTCTATTGAACAGAGACACACTGTACCTAAGAAAGCAATCTCGTGCTTGCACAGGAGCTCTGGCAGTTTGGGGCTTTCGGAAGCATGGCCCCAGCCAGCCCACACCGCCTGTAAACACAGAAAGGCATGAGTGAAGATCTTCCTTTGAGGAGCGCCCCCCCCCAACCCCGTCACACATGGAAGGCTTTTCGTGGCGTCACAACAGCCCTGGATTTCAGAGTCTTGGAGGACCTGGAGCCTCTGTCCCTCCTGAAAGGCAGGAATGAGCTGCTCCAGAGCTCAGGGCATCACCCAACCTCCCACTGTGGGCAGACTGGGGCGCGCATCCAACTTAAACCTGCACGGGGATCCTCTTGGCAATGTCCACAACCAACTCCACGTTGGCATAATTGTTGTTGTTGGGCCCTCCCGGGACAGGGACATACTGATCTGCCATCTTGATATACTCTGGAATTAGACGAGAAAAGGAGAGAAAAACTGAGAGGCTGAAGTTTACTGCATGACAACCTACGGCCATTGGAAGGGTAATGGAGAAGATTCTGTGGCCACAGCGACAAGTGTGGATGATCATTTGAAGACAACTGAACATGACTTCCACTATGGGAAAACACAGAGGCATCAGGACAAGGCCTGGGAGGGAACAAAGAAAGAAGGAAGGAAGCTATCAGAATGGCTGGGATGAGAGGTGGGGTGTTCGATTAATTCCTATTTCCAGTTTCTCTTAATACTGTTTTGCTATTAAACAATACAGTGTTTTTAATCACAGTGAAAAACATACAACATAAAATTTACCACCTAACTCATTTTTTGAGCGTACAGTTCAATAGCATTTAGTACATTCACACTGTTGTGAAACAGATCTCCAGAACTTTTTTCTTTTGCAAATCTGAAATTCAACCCATGAAACAACACCTGACCTTTTCCCATTCCTGCAGCCCCTGGCCAGCACCATCTTTCTGTCTCTATGGCGTTCACGACTCTAGGACCTCATCTATGGGGAATCCTAGAATACTTGTCTTTTTATGACTGGTTTCTTGCACTTAGCATAGTGTCTTCCAGGTCCTTCCATGCTGTACCATGTGATAGGACTTCCTTCCTTTATAAGGCTGAATACAATACAATGTTTTGATTTTAAAATACTCATGCCCTTTACGCCAGAAATTCTACTTCTCGGAAGAAATATGTGCTAAAAAAAAATCCTACTCATCGATGAAGCTCAAGAGTGATAAGAGGATGTCCACCGGACAGTGTTTTAAAGTGTGACACACTAGACTTGTGCCCAAGGCAAAGCTTAGTCATGCTGTACTATCGAATTCTCTGGGATCCTGAGAAGGAACAGGGTAGAACTCTATGTGTGGATCCTGAAAGAGAACCAAGAGTGGCATTTCCTCCCAGGCTGCCTGCCTCCAATGTTTATGGAACACAAAAGTGTCAGCCACAGGGGAGGTCCCAGAGGTGACAGAGTGAGAAGTCAGATGAGCTCCCTCTCATCCCTGAGTTTTTCTCTACTGTCAGAGAAGAGAAACAAGAAAACAGAGTAACACCAGGCTGGGGTCAATGCCAGGGTCCTCTGGGAAAGCCACACAGGAGGGCACGACCAGAAGGCTGGGACAGGGAGGGGTGGAGGCCTGCTGTGCCAGGAGCTTTGGGGAAAAGCATTGTCAGCAGAAGATCCAGCATGTTCCAAGTTTCTGGGACAGAAAAGAGCTCCACTGGCTCAGGAACCGAAGAGGCCAGCATGGCTGGAACCCAGGGTTGAAGAGCACAGACACTGGATGGGGCCAAGAGGCCGGCAGGGCACCTTAACTGGCCTGAGGACCTGGAATTTGAGTCTGAGCATGATGAGAGCCCCCACAGGGTAAGGCAGCCCAGGGTTCCAATCCTGCCTTTGCCACATACTGGCTGTATGACATTGGGTGAATGATTTCTGTCCTTATGCCTCATCTATAAAATAGGGTTGATAATCAAATCTGTCCTCTGAGTTAAAAGGAGACTGCTTCTGGGCAAGGCCAGGGCCCAGGCTCTGGGAGGGACTGGGGCACAGCATGGCAGCCTCTTAAGCATTTAGAGCTGCTAACAGGACCTGAGCTGTGTTTTTAAGAAATCATTTTGACTACTGTGTGGATAAAGGTCTGTAAAGGGATGCGATGGTTCACGGGAAAAAACCAAATTGTCCAACAGTTATTTACAGAATGATCTGTGCTAACAGACAGAGAAAACAAATGAACAGAAGAATGCATGATTGAAGTACAATACAGACATCTGTGGGGAAAAACACCTGGAGGAAGAGGGGCCAATCTGCTGTAACATGGACATTTCCCCAAGATGGGATCTCCACTTTGTATAGTAGCCATTTGCATTTTTAGTTAAATAAGGAAGAAAAAGCAAATAAATGCGAGCGCAGGAGAGGTACCCTGGGACTCTGGGGCCCAGGGTGGACTTGCCTGGGTATAACGGAAGAGGTGAGGGCAGGTAAGAACAGGGGGTGGTAGGAGGGGAAGGAGCCAAGGCCCTGGTACCTGCATTGGCCTTCAGGTCCTCTGGGGTCACCATGACTACAAACCGGATGGCCCGCTCGTTCCGGAACATCTCATAGGCCCACCTGCGGATGGAGCGCATGCACTTCACGGCGGCAATGCCATTGTTGGCGATGAGCACCTGCACAGGGGAAATGAGGAAGGGGCCAGAGCTGCACATCTACCTGTGCTGGGAGCTGCATGCTACCCTGGGCTCCATGTCACAGCTCCAGAGCTACTTTACAGCACACAGCCTGGCAGAGAGGTGCTCAAAATCTGCTAGCTGCACGAATACAGAATGATCAGATGGGTGGGTGGGTGGGTGGATGGTCAGGTGGAGAATCGAATGGATGGTTGGAGGGGTGGGTGGATGGATGGACAGATGGGTGAGTGGACAGATGGATGGGTAGGTCGGTGGATGGATGGATGAATGGTCAGGCAGAGGATTGGATGGATGGATAGATGGATGATGGATGGATGGATGGATGGACAGGTGGACAGATGGGTGGCTGGGTGGATAGATGGATGGACGGACAGACAGATGGATGAGTGGGTGGGTGGATGGATAGATGGATGGACAGATGGGTGGGTGGGTTGGATGGATGGACAGACAGGTGGGTGGGTGGATGGATGGATGGATGGATGGATGGACAGAAGGATGGATGAATGGATAGGTGGGTGGATGGATAGAAGGATGGTTGGGATGGCTGGAAGACAGAGGAATGGATGGATGGGTGGACAGATGGATGGATAGGATGGACAGGATGGGATGAATGAAAGATTTTGATTCCTTGGTTGGCACCATCAAATGTTGGCACTTAACATTTTTGAAGGCCTAGTATGTACCAAACTACAGTACAATATATCTCACCATATATTTCACTTCACCCTCACATCAGCCCTTGAAAGTGGTTGTATTCTTATATTTATTTGGGGTTAAAGATATTAAAACTCAAGGAGTTCAGGCACTTACCCAAGATCACACAGCGAGTAAGTGGCAGAGATGTGATTTCTGAGCCCCACACAGTCGGACCTGTGTTCTGAACTGCCCCAATCCCATAGCTACCTCTGCATTCTGGAGATTAAAGGCCCTGGACTTGGTGGAGAGGAAAGGCAGTGATGCTGCCTGTCCTCAGCAACTGAGAGCAACAGAAAAGGTCCTGGTTTCAATTCTTAATGAGCCATGACCTTCCTGTGTGGCATTAGGCAGACCCCTTCCCTCTCTGAGCTTCATCTCCATGTAAGGAGCTCAGACTGGTCAATTTCCTGGCTCCGTCTAAAAAGAAATAAAACCAAGCTCTAGTGTTCCTATTTTTAAAAAAATAGGCATATGGCTTCAAAGCTTTGACTTCCACTGCAAGAACGTAATTTTAAGGCCCCTCCTATTTCTGACTAATTTTCATAACAGCCCTGAAGGACAATTCTCATTAGAGAGTGGGAATGTGTTTGCAGAAGGGGAAACTGAGCCCATGTGTCATATCCTGTGAGTGGCCACAGCAGATGCAGCCCAGAGCTGTGGGCTTAGATTCAGTGTTCTCTCCTTCCAGAAATACCTCCTGGAGAGCAATGATGGAACAGCACGGCTTTGGTTTTCTTAACCTTATTACCAAAGCAAAGCTTGGTCAAGAAGGAAGGGCTCTGGGTGACCCCAGGACAGCCAGTTTCCCTGGGCCCCATTTTTTCTAGCACATTCTGGGAGCCCCCGGGGGAGAAGGCCACTGCAGGCTGGCTTGCTGTTCTAATCCCACAGCTCCAGCGTTCCCACAAGGAGTCTAGGAGAAAGGGCAAGCCACGGTCACTCCAAAATCACAAAGTGCAGCTGCTCTGGGCTGCAGCCTTCAGCGGCCACCCAGCCTCTCAGCTCCCCAGGACCAGATGCCGGCCACCAGTCAGGCTGGCTGCAACAGTCCCCTGGTGAGTGTGGCAAAAAGTGCAGCTTCTGGATCCCCATCCAGGAGATTCTAACTCCGAGGGTCTGGGGTTGGGTGGAGGAGTCAGTATTCCCAGCCGGCAACCAGGCAGTGGCCAGGTTTGGGAGCCAGGACTCTGGGTTTATGGACGTGGACTCTGGACTCTTGACAACCGGAGTTCAAATGCCAGCTCTGCCACTGACCAGCTGTAAGACTGGGCAAGCCAGCTCCCTTCCCTGAGCCTCAGTTTCCTCTTCTGTAAAATCATATTGACCAACAGGACGGTGGGGAGGGTAAAATGAGATATGATACGTAAAGCACTTCACAGGATGCCGGGCCAAGTAGGCCCTCAAAAAATCATAGCTGCTGCTGTTATTATAATCACTACCACTACACGTTCAAGTAAAGTGGAAAAGAACAAGGTCTTCTCGTCAAACAGACCTAGGTTCAAATCCCGACTCCAGCACTAACTAGCTACATGACTTTGGACAACCAATGTCAAATCTCTCATCTTGGCTCCTGTACGAATACGCTGGGAATAATCAGTCTGTGGCCCAGAGTCTTAACCCCATGGAACAGGAAACAAAGTGAAAAGCCTTTATAAAATATGGCAAATATTGGCTGTTTCCCTTCATCACTATTATTTTAACATATGGGCTTTCTTTCCTGGAAGGAGTTCCACACCTCAGAAGGGCAGAGCTGGGTTTTATGGCTGCCCCCAATAACCTAGAAAGCAGTCCCTTGCACGAAGGCACCTCGGGGTCTCTGTAGACCTCAATCTCCTCTCCCGTGAGATGGATGTCATGCACCTGTTGCTTCCGGCTATTGGGAGGGTGAAAGGTGATGAATTCCAGCACGTAGCACTTGGCCACTCCTCTGTGAGCACTTGTCCTCACAGAGGAGTGGCCTGGCCCTTTCTCTGTAGCGTGACCATGAGCCTGAAGCAGTGCTCTCCCTTCCAGCTGGGAAGAGGGGCCCCAACCCACTCCGACTGCCAGGACCCCATCTCTACCTTCTCAATGACCCGGTTCCCCCCAAAGCGTGTGACAAACTCAGCCGGGGAGGCCACAGTAAAGTCTCTGTGCAGGTCCAGCTTCTTCAGTTCTCGGCCCCTCTTCACCAGGTGGAGTCCAGACATGCTAGGTCTGCAGAGGGAAGAGGACAGACCTGATGAGCCAGGAAGCCTGGGCCACTGGGGGAGAGAGTCAGGAGCCCAGCACCTACAAACAACATCAATAGAGAAGTGGGAGCCCATCAGATGCCCCCGTTGCTTTATAGTTCTCACCAGGGACCTTGAAGCATTTCACAAGGAGACTCAAGAGGCCGGCACAGGAATGAAGCAGGAGCGATCTCCTGACCTGCGCCACAAGCTGTACATTGAGCTCTTTAATCCTAAAATAATTTTTACTTTCTTTGTTCCCAATTCAGGAGCTCGAATAATACAAGAAAAAAAAAAAAACCTTACAGGGAGGGGAGGTTTATGATCAGGGAGAAAGTCTACACAGTCCAATACTTGAGACTTATTAAACAGTACTGATTGCTTTCATGCATTTTTCTGTACGTGCATCTCAGAATTTTTGTAACTGAAAACCAAAAAATGTGTTACCACCAGGGGACCTGGGTGGCTCAGTTGGTTAAATGCCTGACTCTTGATTTCAGCTCAGGCCAGGATCTCAGGGTCATGAGATTGAGCCCTGGGTCAGGGGAGTTGTGGTCCATGCTCAGCGGAGAGTCTGCTTGAGATTTTCTCCCTCTCCCACTGCCTGCCTCCCTGCTCACACACTCAGAGAAAGAAAGAGAGAAAAAGAAAGAAAATTCTTTTTTAAAAACTGTATGACAACCAAATGGTGGCTCCTTGCCCCATTCCCTCCAGAACCACACACACTTACTTTCCTGGCATCGATACCTCTCCATAGTTCTGAGCAATGTCACCATTGTGTGTACCATCTAGTGCGACATCATTTAAAACACGAAGTAAAGCTCTTTGATCTTGAGAGTCAAGGAAGGAATTCTCTTACTCAGCCATCCCATCTTCTTCCCATCCCCCAATCTCTCAGTGCAGGCATAGTGCAGTCTGGCAGATTTCATATGTGGGATTTCATGAGTCTGGGATTATTCATGGATGAGGGCTGGGGAAGACCAGATCTTCCTTTCTTTTTTCCTGGAGACAGTGGGGTTTTTTTGTTTGTTTGTTTTTGGGGGTTTTTTTTGGTTGTTGTTGTTGTTTTGTTTATTTTTGCATAGCTCTCCTTGTACCTGTTGCTAATGCCATCCATTCCTTCTCATATCCTCCATTATGTCATATCCATGACATAATTGATTAGCTCCAGCATTCTTCATTGGTGACATCCCTCTTGGAGGCCTCTACTCTCTACAGTCATCCAGAGTGGTTCTTCTCCAGACCCCTACACAACTGTCATTCTGAGACTTCCTTTTGTTGATATCTGTAGGATTCCTTTTGTCTTTCCTCAGGGTTTGATCCCTAATTTGGGGGATCAAATGGCTCCCTCTTTTTTGGTGAACTCCCTTGTTTTGGAGGGACATACCCTCCAGTAGTTCTATTTGGTTGAAAAGATGGTACAATGGGACAGCCCCTGATGATGGTACCCTCAACATGCATACCCTGCTTTTGGCTGCCCTGGGCTACCTCATCACGATCACCTTGGAGATTCCCTTTGATTCTACATTGGATCTCTGTTTCCCATCTCCCATGTATTGCTCTTCTTTGGTTTCTTATCTTGTTTCAGTGGAAGGCATCCTTCAGTAGCTTTCTAAGAAAAGATGTTTGGGAGTGAGGGATAGGGGTAGTACATGATTCATAGTCTTGCAAGTTCTCAAACTGTCTTTCTTCTGATCTCATGTTTGACCCTATCATTTGGCTATGTATGGAATTCTATAATGGAAAACCTTTTCCTTCAGAGTTTTGGAAGCCTTGTGCCATGGTGTCATGGCTTCCAATGTGTCTGGCTAGAACCAGAGCTGTTCTGATATCTTGATTCTTCACAAGTGACCTGCTTTTCCGTATCCAGAAGCTTATAGGATCTTGTCTCTGTCTTCCATAGTCAACAGTTTCCCAGGGATGTGCTCAGGTATGTGCCTCCTTCCATCTAGTGGGGCTATGAATCTTCTGACTCCTTCAATGTGGAAACTCATATCCTGGGATTTGTCTTCAAGTATTTCAAATGATTTTTCTGCCTCACTTTCCTCTATTCTTTCCAGAAGCCTTATTATTTGGATGTTGAAATTCTTTTTTTTAAGATTTTATTTATTTATTTGAAAGAGTGAGAGAGAGATCACAAGTAGGCAGAGCAGAAGACAGAGAGGGGGTGGGGGAAGCAGGCTCTCTGCTGAGCAGAGAGCCCAATGTGGGGCTCGATCCCAGGACCCTGAGATCATGACCTGAGCCAAAGGCAGAGGCATAACCCACTGAGCCACCCAGGCACCCCTGGATGTTGAAATTCTTCAAATGGCCTGCAAGCTTCTGTCCTTTTCCCCCTCTCCTATTTCCTATCCCTTGTCTTTCGCTTTTTGGGCTAATTCCTTCAGGCTTCCCTCCTAACCTGGTGCTGTGTTTTTTAATACCCAAGAGCTTGTTACTGGGTAGCAAAGTCTCCTTGTTGTGAAACCTGTTCCTAACTGTACAACCCCCTCCCTGGCTTGAATGAGGGTATTAATGGCTGCTTTTTCAAGTTCTCTTCTCCTGGCATGGTTTCTGTTTCTTCCAAGTCTCTTGTGTTCCTCTGTTTGTTTGGGATCTCCTCTCCATACTAGAAACAGTACTCAGAACTCAGTCACCTCCTTATGACCAAGAGCAAAAACTAAAGGGCTGACAGAAGGTACTGAGATGGGGCCAGTGGATGCTGAGCTCGATGCTCAAGATCGGGGCAGGGGGGGCTGCTATATACCGGGGAACCCCAAGTACACTAGAGTCTTCTTCCTTCAGTGGTCCAATTCTCAAATGGCCAGGAGCTGGGGAAGGGGTGGTAGGGGAAGGAGTGGTGGGAGAAGTGGTGGGACAGGTCTGAGGGTGGAGGACAGGGCAGATTTCAGAATTCAGCCCCTACACAGACCCTGATCCTCATGTTTGGGATACAGACCTCATATGCCTCCGCTATGCCCATCAGTGCCCAATCCCAAGACCCCCTGTTTTTCCCTCTCCAGGGAATGAACCACCTGTTTTCTGTTGGGGTACAAGTGGGCAGGCAAGAAGATCTGGGCATCTTTTACCCAGTTCTTCTCATTTTGGTACCTCCCCTTCCCCCTAGGTACAGAGGTCCCTGACTCTGCCAGCCCCCACACCTTTCAGAGTACAGATCCAGAAGGTTCTCAGCTATCCCCACTGCTGCTTTAGGACTCAGCCCTCTTGGTTCTACTAAGCCAGTTACTGCTTGTCCATTTGCTTCTGGCCTCTAAAATGCTGTTGCTAATCTTCCCCACTGTTCTGCCAGGCTTGATGGGTTTCCATCTCTCTTTTTTAAAAAAAAATCTCTTTGCTGTCATTTGGTGGGACGTTGACAAGAAGAGGATCAGGCGTGCACATTCAGCCCACTTTCTCTCTTTTCTTTTCCTTTCAAGATTTATTTATTTGAGAGAGAGAAAGCACGGAGTGGGGCAGCAGGAGAGAGAGTCTTAAGCAGACTCCGTGCCGAGCATAGAGCCCAATGCACGCTTGATCCCATGACCCTGAGATCACAACCCCACCCAAAACCAAGAGTTGGATACCCAACTGACTGTGCCACCCTGGCAGGTGCCCCTCAGTCCACTTTCTTAAGGTAGTGATAAGGCACTAAGCTGAGAACTATCAAGAATTAGGGTAGCAGTTAACCACCCACACGTGTCCAGTGGCTATTGCAAGGGCAAGGATGGATATGCCTCCATCTATCATCTGAGCAAAACCCAGGAAAATTGGAAGCAAATACAGAGTCAGGAAAGAAAAATTCCATTTTATAGATGGGCAAATGGAGGCCCAGACAGGCAAAGGGGTCACGGAGCACATCAGTAGGCCTGGGGCTATTTCTACCACACCAGGAAATGCCGGATGTGGGCATTTCCTGCTATGTTAAGTGTTCGTGTCTAGTACAAGTTCCGTATGGGAAAGCCTCTGACAAACCTGCCGTCTGCCCCACTCCCCAGGGTGAGCTGCCAAAGGATCTGCTCATCACAAAGGAAAACACAGAGCTCTGGGCCAGGGGAACAAAAAGAGAAATGAACAATGTGTTTCCAGGCCACAAGAGGGTATGTTTTCAATGAAGACTTTCTCCACTCAACTGGGTTTAGCCACAGGGCCTGAATGAATGAACAGACAGATGAACAGATCTCCAGCCTGAGATAAAATCACTACCTACCACAAATGGTGAGCACATTTTCTCCTAAGACCTCCTCGGACGGAACTACTGAAACAAGATCTTAGAAAAGTACTTTGGAAAGTCAGTATCATCTTGCAAATGAGAACAGTGCTTTTATCATAATTACATCCCATCAACCAGCAAGTAGCTCAGTTTATTCTTAGTGACTTTATTTCTTTACAGAAACAGGCAGATGTGGCTGGAAGGCCCTAACCTGCAGGCTCCTGATCTCAGAAAACAGACGCCAAAATGTTAATGGCAACCATCTCAGGTGGTGGAGTTATGGGTGGTTTCCGTTCTCTTCTCCAACTATATTTGTTAAGTTTCTTGCAATGATATGTTATTCTTTTAAAGATTATATTTATTTGAGAGAGAGAAAGAGAACACAAGTGGGTGTTGTGGGGGCAGAGGGAGAGGGAGAAGCAGACTCCCTTCTGAGCAGGGAGCCCCATGGAGGGCTGGATCCCAGGACCCTGAGATCATGACCTGAGCTGAAGGCAGATGCTTAACCATCTGAGCCACTGAGGTGTTCTAATGATATATTATTTTCAATAAGAAGAAAGCTATGAATTTTTTAATAGGGAGGCCAAAGCTCTGGCCATTTTGGCATCTGTTGGGCAAGGCACTCAGCATTTCCAGCTGTATGATGAGGATAGTAACACATACCTCACTATGTTGTATAGGTTAAATAACACATAGAAAGTAAAAGATGGCTTTTGGCACCAGTGAACTCTATTATCATTTCAGTGCAGTGAAACTGAGAGGATCAGGGGCTGCTGATCTCCCAAGCTCACCAGGAAATGCATCAGCCTCTCCTCTGGCCAGGGTCTGCTCACCAACCAGCCACTCTGTTTATAGCCTTCCCCAACTGGCTGGCTTGATCTTTTGGCTTCAGATCATCTCAGACATCCCACTTCCAACACAAACATTAAAACTCTAGCAACCTTGGGATGCCTGGGTGGCTCAGTTGGTTGGATGACTGCTTTCGGCTCAGGTCATGACTCTGGAGTCCTGGAATCGAGTCCCGCATCAGGCTCCCAGTTCACGGGGAGTCTGCTTCTCCCTCTGACCTTCTCACCTCTCATGCTCTCTCTCACTGCCTCTCTCTCAAATGAATAAATAAAATCTTTAAAACTCTAGCAACCTGGCCTAAAGCACAGCAAAAAAAAAGGTCAACCAGGAGAAAACCACTATTTCACAGCCTGGAAAAACCATTCTCAGCCACCATTTTGATTCCAAAACTGATGAGAGAACCCCTCCATCAGGTGGGTCACAAGCCCATCATAACTAACTAGGTGGGTGAACACACAGTGTGTGCCCTGTTTCAGACCCAGTCTCCAGGCTACTGACTATTTTTATTTGTTTTTGACAAAGCTAGAAGCCAATCAGCATTGGCTCTGGAGGGCTGACCTTTGGCGGGCATTTGTTCCAAGGTGGGCAGAGGCCAAACTATTCCAGGATGACTTTGGAAATGGCTTCATGTGCAATCCACTACATAGCAGAGCTGTCAGCCCAGCGCTGAGCACAGTCAGCTGCTCAGGCACAAGCCCAGGCAGAAACACCAGGAGGGAAGGAATAAACATTCTTGAGTGTCACTGTGAATCAGGCACAGGGGGCTTCATGCTGAATCCCCGCATCCCTGCGCATGGAAGGCCACAATTCCCTGCTCATGAGGAAGAAACTGAGGGTCAGAGAGGCTCAATGACCTCAAGTCACACAGCTGGCAGATGGCAATGCTGGGCTTCCAATCTGACTCCGACCGCCCACCCCCCACCCCCCACCCCACCCTACCCTGAGTCTAAGTTTGAGGCAGAAAGATCATTGAGATAAATGGGAATGACTTTATAGTCTAGACATCAAAAACCAAGCACCTACATCAGGGAGGCAATCTGTGGGGCTGCAGGGCTCTCAGCTGAGGCCAGGAAACATATGGCCCATGTCTGCAGACATTTTTTGGGTTCCCAACTAAGCAGGGGGTGGGAGGTTGAGGGGGATGCTACTGGCATCTAGAAGGAAGAGGCCAGGAATGCTGTTCAATATTCTAGAATGCTCCAGACAGCCCCCACCACAAAGCAGCACAGGGTCCCAAATGTCAACAGAAACTCTGATAGGTTAGAGCCATCCCCCCGGGCTTTGAACGCAGACTCTACTTCTGAAGACCTACACAGTCTTGGGGAAGCTGCCTCAGTTCCCTCACAGGATGGCAATATTGACAACATTAATAGCGTCTGCCCCCTAAAGTGTGTGTCCAGTGTTCAGCACAGGGCATTTTGTGCAGTAAAGAGCTTTAGCTGAGGTGCCTCTCTGCATGGGCGCCATGATTAAGAGCCCCAGTATGGAGCCATCAGGCTATGGCCTTGACATTAACTAGCCCTTCCAACCCTACCCTGGCCTTCCCTTCTCATTTATAAAACAGGGATGGCAGCTGCTGAGGCCTGATGGACGTAAAGTCCTCACTATTATCACTAAGCAAGTAAGGAAGAAAGAACACTGTATAGCTTAATCAAGGCTGCTGACTTTGAACTCATCTTTGGGATCCTAGACAAATGGAACCAATGGAACAAATAGGAGATTTCTTAGGCTACCTGCTGCCTCAGCACTTCCCGGGATGGCCATCTTGGCTAGACCAGGAGTCGTTAAGCTAGGGTCCAAAGCCCAAATTCAGGCTGCCACCTGCTTTGGACCTCCCACAGGCTAATCATAGCTTTTACATTTTTAAATGGTTGAGAGAATCTTACTGCGTGACATGTGAAAATTACATGAATTTCGAACTTCTATAAATTAAGTGTGATTGGAATACCGTCGCACCCATTCAATGATGTATTCTCTGTGGCTGCTGGGGCGGTAAATGGCAGAGCTGAGTAGATGTGACAGAGACCATATGGTCTCAAGCCAGAAATATTTACCATTTGGCCCTGGACGAAAATAGTTTGCCAACTCTGATTTAAGCAGTGCTTTTCAGCCTTGACTCTACCCTCCAGCACGAGAGGAGATTTTAAAAATACTGGTGGCCAGGACCCACCTGGACTAATTCATCAGCATGCCTAGGATGGAGGGATTGTTGGAGGTGGAGGGAGCACACCCAGGTATCTACTTTTTCAAATGCCTGCCCCCCTCCCCGGGAATTCACATGTACAGTTGGGGGTGAGAACCACCCATACATCACCAACCAACATTTCAACATGGCAGCTGGCCTTGGTTCTGAGCAGAATTTCCAGGGCAGTGAAACTACTTATAATAAGACAATTTCAATTCCTGAAGGTTTATGGTTTGTGAAAAGTCTTCTTTGGGACTAAAGTGTACAATAAAATGCGATTCAAGATTTATATGTTAAACTTTTGTGTAAATAGCCTTTCAGATTGGGGGTGGGGGTGAGGAATGTGTCCTTTGTGGACCACATGGCCTGCTTTGGGTACACTATAGGGTTTGAAGGGTTTTGCCAGAGAAGTTAGGTCAGGGCTTGGAAAGTACAAGAAACAGGACTACCATGCTCCACCAAAAACTTAGTGCACAAGAAAGACCATGATCCATACCCGACCCCTGCCCCTCTGCAGGTCCTTTGCTCAGACACACCCTGAGCAATCCAAGAAGGGTCCCCCTGAAGGCCCCATTATTCTCCTTTGCAGAAGGACCAGGGAACTAGAAGGTCAGTCTCCCTCCTGGAGGGCTGGCTAAATATCTGAGGCATATCTCTTGCCCTCTCTGGACCTTCCATCTTTGGATCTAAATAACCGTACTTCTGGCTCCAAGGGACCTCACTTCCCTGACTCGCTTAGGAGCTCAGGAAGTATCCAGCAACTGTTAATAAAGATCATGGGATCTGCCGTGGTGAGTTGGGGGAGGTGAATATGGGTGAATTTTGTTCCTCTTTTCGGCTTATCTAGAATTTTCTGACTTCTCAACAACAAACATAACATTATTTTGATAATTTTTTTTAATGCCATAAAATGAAGACAAGAAATCAAGCAGGTGGGGCCAGGAAGCGCTAGGGCACAGAAATGCCTACACATTGTTCATTAAATAACCTTAAATGCAATGCCTGCTCAGGTGGCCCTTGACGCGCCCTGGGATTCATAATCACTTCAAAAAAGGCTTGCCTTCCGCAACTGTCAAGGCTAAGGGGAGGAAGAGGAGGAAAGCATGGCCCCTGTCAGCCTATCCACCTGTGTGTTCCTGAGGGCCCCTCCAATCAACATCACAGACAAATCCGGCCAATCCTGCCTCCCCTCCAACCACCAAGGTCAGCTCGCGTTTGCAAGGCGAGCTCGCGGCCGAACTGAAGCCTGCATTTCTTTGATGGGGGCAGGGAAGAGGAGGTGGTACTAAGGGGACGCAGAGCTTGTCTTTACTGGGGGCGGGGGTACACGCTGCGTAAGTTGGCAAAAGATAATGGTCATTAAAATTGCAGACTTACTTATTTTACTTTGCGATCTGGGAAACAGACCTTGCACTTGGCAGGGCTCATATTGACATGCCCGCCGGCCAATCCCACCTGGCTCCTGCCTGGAGGGAGAGCTTGCCCCCCTTAACCTCCTGAGCGGACCCTGGTCCCGGGGCCCAGCAGGGCAGCCAGGTCGAGACAGGGAGGAGTAGGTGCGGTCCGAGAGCCGCTGGCGCTGGGTGGTGCTGCAGCCTGTGGGTGTCCAACCAAGCCCGGCGCTTCCTCCATCCCCAAAACAGTCCTGCGCCCAAGTGTCCGGATACAGACGCGCCCATCCAGGCCCCGCCCCCCAAACGGACACCTCCTCCCAGAAGGGTCCCCGCCCCCTCACCTGGCCCCACCTCCTGTCCCTGACAGAACCAGGCCCCGCCCCCCGGACCGGCTAATCACAGAGCAGCCGCTGACCTTGGGCACCAGGCGCAGGTGGCCAGAGACTTAGAAAAGCCCTCTTAGCTACTTTCCTCCCCAGCTCCCCTGACGGGGAAGAAGGGTTCCAGGATGGTAGCCCCCCCTACACACTGGCAACTGGGGAAAAACTCGCAGGCCTTTAATGTGCTTGAATACACCCAAATAGAGAAGTGGTAGAAAATGAGGTTTATTTAAAATATGAGCCAGATGTCAGCAGAGTGCCTGGTAAAAGTCCCTCCAAGGTATGTTAACTTCTGGCTTCCAAGTTCCTGTTTTTGCTTATTCTTTCACCACTCCTCCCGGGGACGTGTTTGCTCCAGGCCCTCCTGGCCCCAGGGCGAGCTCCTAACATGCACTTTGGACCACCTAGGTCACCTGGTAAAGGCAGCTCTTTGGAGAGAGGAAAGACGCCAGCTGCCCTGTGACTGACCCTAAATAGGTTTCTTTCTGACTTCCAGTTACCGAATGAATAAGTCACGGGAATAAAAAGGCACAGTACAGGGAATCCAGTCACCGCTGCCATGGTGGTGATGTATGGTGACAGTTGGTAGCTACACTTGCCGCGAGTGCCCCATAAGGTACAGATATGCTCAAATATGTCATACACCAGAAACGAATGTAACATTGTGTGTCAACCACACTCAAAATAGGAACATCCTTAAAGAATAAGCATCTTTCTGGTTAAGACTTACACATGCTGGGGGCTCTTTTTGTGCCTTTGTCTTCTTTCAGAGAGGTCCTTTTGTTTTTATTTCCCTAATGCAGATAAAGAAATGTGACCCAGAGATGCATGCTTCACCAAGGATGACAGAGCTGAGCCTTGAACCCAGGCAAACCGTTCTAGGTCGAATGAATGAATGCTTCTGCAAGGAGTTATAACAAATAAAAGGGATTGAAAACACTGCCTAGAAAATATTCCATAATAATAAATGCAGCCTATGTTCATAGCCAACAAAGAACAAAAAATAATGGAAATGTTTGCAAATGAATCCCCATGGAAAGGCACAGCTGGGGCCACACCTCCAGGAGTCCCACTCTGTGTGGCCACAATGTGAATTACCCTTAGGAATTGGAAAAGCGGCCCAGCTTGAGGGTACCAGTTAGCTGTGTTCTAACCATTTAGTAACTTTTTCAACAGAAGGATTAAAAAAATAAATAAAACAGGTGAACACAATTCTCAGTTCTTCAGAGTTTCTCGCAGGTTCTTCATGGCCTTGTCTTCACTCCCTCCCCAAAAAACCAACCCACCACAGGCTGATTTACTTTTTAAAGTTCCAAACCTCCCCCAATTTCATCTTCTAAATGACCCAAATTTAAATATAATCACCTCAAAATAGGGAAAACAGTTAAAAACCAGAAA
The DNA here is from genome assembly GCF_902655055.1 of Lutra lutra. Taxonomy (NCBI): domain Eukaryota; kingdom Metazoa; phylum Chordata; class Mammalia; order Carnivora; family Mustelidae; genus Lutra; species Lutra lutra. The sequence goes on along the minus strand of NC_062289.1, from coordinate 95,497,008 downwards.
ATGAAAATATTTCAAAACACCTCTATCCCACCCCAAGGATCAAATGGGAGAGAACTCTCACTGGCGTGCGTACTCGCATCACTCTGGATTTTTTTTTTTTTTAAAGAATTTATTTACTTGACGGAGAGAGATCACAAGTAGGCAGAGAGGCAGGCAGAGAGAGAGAGGGAAGCAGGCTCCCCGTCGAGCAGAGAGCCTGATGCGGGGCTCGATCCCAGAACCCTGAGATCATGACCTGAGCCGAAGGCAGAGGCTTAAACCACTGAGCCACCCAGGTGTCCCCATCACTCTGGATTTTTATTCTCTATGGACAAAACCCCAACGCCTGCTGAACACTGTGGTTATGCTAATTCTCCACTAATACAGCCTTGGAGACATCCCGCCACGCCTCACTTCTCAAAAAAGGCATTTCACTTTGCATGTCATCAGAGCGGTCATGACTTGGATTTTTCTCTGCTTTCATTATAAGATATAGAAGATGGGAAGGAAAGAGTAATGTGCACGCGTACACACAACATCGCCTTTACATAAACATCCCCTTTAAACAACCGTCATTGTGATTTCAATGACACACTCCAACTTGGCTGGAGAGGCAGTCTCGTGCTATAAGGCCTTCTGTTCAGACTCCTCAGAGGCTAAATTTAACTAGTTGGTATTGCAGAGGGAAAACCCAGGTCAGCGGCAAAACACACATGCCAAGAGAGTGCACTTGCTAGTGGCTAGCCTCACAGTGTAAAGGCCTGAGCCGTGAGTGGCCTCAAGCCTGTCCCTACACTCTGCGTGACCTTGAGCAAACCCCTTCTCTCCACTTCTCTGACACCATCCACCTATAGAGTGCATTTGTTCAAAGAAAAATAAAGCAATCCCTCTTGATATGTGATGGGGGAAGTGTTACATGAAGCATAGAGCAGAAGTGACAGATTTTTCTAAAGCGGGATACAGATACTTGAGACAGAAAGGGATGTTCGGGCACTCTGCTCCCTGCATGAATGCCAGCCTCTTTCGAACCTCAATATCCAGTCCACAAATGAAATAATGCAAAAACAGGAGATCCTCCCCCTTTCCCTTAAACTCCCAGAAAACACCTTAGGAGCTAAAGAGTTTGGGAAATGGGGCTTCTGCCAGCCCTTCCTTACATCAATAGAGGAAAGAATAAATTAAAACACGATCAAAAGATTCATGGGATTTCATCGAGGGACAGATAAAAATATTTATAGGCCATTAAAAATTTTCTGGCCTGCTTGCTACCTGGAGCAGGGGAGAGGTGCAGAGGGTGATGACAAGCAGGAAGCACCTGGGGGTGCCCACTGCAAGCTGCCCCAGGATGCAACTTGGGACAGAAGGGTGAAGCGAGGTCCTAGCGGTCAGCGTGCTCACCTGCTGTTTCTTCACTATGCTTCCTCGGGATCTGAGGTTTGCCTTGCAAAAGGTCTCTTAAACTCTACACTCGCGGCATGGAAGCGAGCAGTTGCAGGGAGGGGAAGAGGGGGGCAGGGAAGGTCCCATGTATTTCATCCATTTGTCAGGGACACTTCACCTGCCTCCTTCCACTTCCTCCTCTGTGGACACAGGTTGCTATACCTTAAAGCTATATGCCGGGCGGGGCTTGGGAAGCTCCATGGCCACAGGGGAGAGCTCTGGAAGATGCCCATTCCAGTGACAGCACCCGAGGCTGCCCCTCGGCCGTCCGCCCCTGCCACTTCCTCTCCTGTGATCTCAGCACACTTGTGAGGTGGATCCCAGCATTATCCCGTCTCGACAGAGAAGGAAACTGCAGCTGAGAGAGGTGGTGGGGCTTGTCTGTGATGGGACCGTGGGTCCTGGGTAGGACACCTGTGCTTTACATTGAATGATGGAGATGACGCTGAGGCACAGCTTGAAGTACGGGGCTCCCAGCCATTCAAGTAAGCCTAACACCAGTCCTGTGAGGTAGGGACCTCACTGTGACCTCGTCCTGGAGGATGGTAAGGCCCAGAAAGGGAAAAGCTCGGCCCAGGCCACCTGACAGCCGACTGGAGGAGTCCACGTGCCAGCCCATAGCTGGCCACTCTCTCCACCTACAATGGGAAGTGCTCTGGGCTTGTGGCCACTGAGGCTCCTCCGAGGGCCTTCCCTGGGGCAGGAGGTCAGTCCCACCGTCTGTGCATCCACAGTACTGTCACAGAGCCTAGCACCCAGCAGGGCTACAGTAAATGCTTCCAAGCCAATGAAGCCAACATTAGCTTCTCCACTTGACTGTTTCATCTTTGACGTTGACCTTGTCCTTAGGCTCACCTGGTACCCACACCAGCCAAGGAGAAAATGGTTCTAAATGAACAAACTTGATCCCAGCCCCTCATGCACCCTTCCACACATGAAGAAACGAAAGCAAAGTCTCCTAGAGCCACCAAGGACTTCAGAGCATCCCAGTCCAGCCCCCTGCCAGGGTAGGTGACATCCCCAAGGTCACACAGCTTAATGACTGCCCTGTCTCCTGACTCTTCTCACTAATGCTAAGAACAGGTTAAGACGAGGGTGGAGACACCTTTCCTGGAGCCCAGGCTAGGAGTCAACAGTGGGAGTTTGCAGACCAGTTTCTGATCTGCACCTGCTGAGGGTCTGGGTTCCAATGGCCCTCAGGAGCTATGATCATCCTGCTGGGATGATCCCTGATAGACACCTGATAGACCCCTGAACCGCTCTGGGTGTCAGCTTCTTATCTAGGAAGTGAGATGACTGGCTCACACCCCTCCAAGATTTTTTATAATGTTTTATTAGTAAACATTATTAATACTTGTTATAACAATATTTACAGCAGGAAGTTAGAAAATGCAGAAGAAAGTTTGAATGACTTTTAACTGCACCATATAAAGACAATGATTGCTAACTATTTTGACACATTCCTTATAGACTTTCCAGCCACACACGCACAAACACATTTATTAAGCACAAGCATTTTCTGTGCCTACTAATTGACAGGAACATTGTAAGCACATTATATTACCCATAATCCCTTATCTGAAATGCAAAACTCCCAGGACCAGAATGCTTTGGAGTTTGAGAACTTTTGCGGGGGGGATGGTAAAGCTTTATGTTTTACATTTTCATGTTACTATTTCTGCAGCAGAAGGCATGAATATTCACACAAAATAGGATAAACAAAGACTCCAAAGAACTACACATCTATTCAAGCTGGATTTTTCTTCTAAATGAGTTCATGGCCAACTGATGAACTTCTGGGTCATAACTTCAAATTTCAGGACTATAGTTGAGCGGTTCTAAACCTGTCCCATTCCATTCAGTTCATACATGCACCCCACAGGGTAGAACTATTAGAATAACAAACTAGTAGGAGATGGCTCTGAACCGATATCTTATCCTAGACCCATTATGCCCCTTGTTGACCCAGACCAATCACATTGCCCCTTGTTGACCAAAGTGGGATTACCCTGTAACCTTCATTTCGCAATATGTGAGCAACTATTCTGTCACATGTAATGGTCTCACCAGATTTATCTCCAAGTCTAAGGAAGAGCTGATCCCAACCCCTGGCCTGAAACAAACCCAAAAGGGAAGAGACGAGAAGCTTACTTGGACAGACAACACAAAGTCTTTGGGTCTATACAGCCTGCCCTCACCAGCTGGGAAGATGGAAGGGAATAGGGAGATTGTATAACCATATAAAATGCTGAAGAAAAATTAGGGTTTAACCACAAAACTAGTCTACAAAATCACAAGATTGAATCAGAAAGAGTTTGATGAAAACAAAAATGCTACTGCTACCAAAAAGCAACAATAAAATGCCTATCCATCCATCCATCCATCCCACCACCCACCCACCCATCCATCCATCCATCCATTCATCCATCCATCCATCTGTTCATGATCCATCCATCCATCCATCCACCCATCCATCCATCCATTCACCCACCCACCCACCCATCCATCCATCCATCGTTCATCCATCCATTCACCCACCCATCCATCCATCCACCCATTCATCCATCCATCCATCCATCCATCCATCTACGCATTCATTCATCCATCTATTAATTTGTGCATTCATCCATACCCATTCACCTATTCTTCCATACACCCATTTGTTTGTGCATCCATCCATCCATTCATCCACTTGTTCCTTTCCTTCCTTCCTTCATCCATCCATTGATGCATCCATTTGTTCATTCATTTATTCATCCATCCATTCATTTGTTCATCCATCCATCCATCTGTTCATTCATTCATTCATTCCTAGATCAATCATAAAGTGTTTTGCATCCCCCCAGGAATGCAGAATTCTGTCTTTGGCAAGCCTGGGTTGCTCACTGCTTCATGCATTTATTTATGCAGCATCTACCATGAACCCACACTAGATTAGGAGGTGGGGAAAAGCAGAGACCCATATGGTCCCCATTTTCACAGAGTTTGTCAGCCAATGTAGGAGATAGGTAACAACCAAGTCAACACATAAGGAAATTTAAGACACAATCTCCAGGAGTGATTGAGTATTGTGAAAACACACCAGAACAATCAATCAAGAAACAGGTTCATGTAGGGAATACTTTAAAGATGGCATAGGGGGGACCTGAGTGGCTCAGTCAGTTGAGTGTCTGCCTTTGGCTTAGGTCATGATCTCAGGGTCCTGGGATCAAGTCCCGAGTTAGGCTCCCAGCTTAGTTGGGAGTCTGCTTCTCCCTTTCCCTCTATCCCTCCCCCTGCTCATGTGCCCACTCTTTCATTCTCTCTCTCAGATAAATAAAATCTTTAAAAAATAACAGAAATTTTAAAAAATAAAGATGGCAAAGGACAGGGAAGGCCCTTCAGAGGAGGTGACTTTGAAGGGCAGGCAGGATGGGCTACAGAATGTGTGGATCCCAGTGTAAAATGAAAATGTAGAGGCCCTTGTTCGAAAGTTAATAAGAATTTCAAGAGGGTGACAGCAGAGCTGACCACACAGGTCACACACCTGGACGCAGGCCCTAGGGGGAGGTTTAAGGGCATGAAGGAGAAAGTGAGCATCTCAGTTCAGAGGGAACAGCAGACACAAAGGCCCAGAATGGGGATGCAAGTGTAAGTATTCTGGAAACGTGAGAGCACAGGGGGAAGACAAAGGCCCTGTTGAAGATCATTCAAAAAGAGCTCCCTCCAAGCCACAGAAGTAAACAGGCACTTTTTCTATCCAGCTGCCTGGCTCGTGGCCTGGAAGGAAGCAGCATGGACCACAAGGTGACCCTGAGGTGACACGGAGACCAAGTGGCTCTGCAGAACCTGCCTGCAGCAGGAGAATCCACAGATATACCTCTGCCACTGCTTTGCTGTGGCTTCCACGTGAGTGCAGACCCCTGGAATAACACCCCCCCACCCAGGTCTCAGCTCTGTCTGTGACATGGGAAGGGCTGCAAGAACTAGTTGAAACCCCCACTTCCAGCCACCACCATATTGCAGAAACTGAGCCCCCAAAAGTTAGGCAATGTGCCCAAGAGTGCAGGTTATTTAGCAGCTGATCAGAAAAAAATAATAATACAGGGAGCCTTCAGGATTCTAACAGGGATGCTTTATCACCACACTGGTCTTCTATATCAGGCTTCATTCCCTCAATCCTCCAGATGATTGCAAGTTACCTGCCCACATCTGAAAGTGGGCTGGGCTTTTGACCTGTGGGCCCCAGGGAAGAGGCATTTCCATCCTGTATAAGGGGAAAAGCCCAGCAGTGGCTCTCCGCAAAGCAACACTCTGGAGGGTTTGAGGGGGATTGGGAGGCCCCCCTGAACATTTCTTCAGAGTTGACCCAAGACACTACCAATGGATGTGAGCAAAAGGGTCAAGGTGGGGGCTGCCAAACACCAGGCTACTGAGGGTCCCAAAGATGCAAAAACATCAGAGGCAAAAACTCTACAAGAGGATGATGGAACCCTCACCTTCATTCTGATATCACTGCTTCCAACAGGCAGGAACACACAGGTTATGACATCAACTTTTTTATCCAACCAACCGCCAGAGACAGCAGCACCAGGACAAGGGTCTAAGCCTTGATTCCCTGAAGATACCACCTCATGGGATTCTCATCCCAGGTCATTAGGAACAACGAACCCATGCTGGTCTCCTTCATCAGAGGCCCCTCATTTGGGGCCCCTGCTGGAGCCTGCAACATTCCTCACAGAAATGCCAGTATCTTGGGAGGCACCAGCAGAACTACCTGAGTTGTCCTGGGTGCCAAAATCCTCAATTCCAGACTCTGAAAAGCACATCAATTGGGGGCAAAATAACCGTAGGCACAGTGAGATTTGTGTCACACTTCAGGGGGCTGCTCCAGCCTCTTCATGCTGGAGATGAGGAAGTAGAGGTTCAGAGAGGGTAAGGGTTCCACCCAAGGTCACACAGCGCAGTGTCCTCTTTGTGCCCTCCTATAGCACTTTGCATCTCCCACCACCCCACAGTTTATAAAAAACCAAGATCTCTCTGAACCCCCTTCCCCCCAGTCCTGGGATAAGGCATGATAAATGATTTACCTATAGTGCTAAGATTCTACATAATGAAGATACAAAGGCAGAAAACTCATTTAATATTTTGGCTTGCTGTCATGCAAAGATAGGTCCTTACTTAGTTAAGGATCTTTTGCCTTCATAAATTCACCAGCTCAGAAAAGCTGTGGTTTAAGCACAAACCAGCAAAGACCCCTAAAAATGGTGGTGGAAGACAGTGAGCTGTGCTGTTGTAATAGCCAGCAGACCCATGACACTACTTAAATTTTAAGTAATTAAAATTAAATCTTTAAGTTCACTTCTTCCGTCACACTAGCCACAGGTCAATCTCCATAGTCACAGGTGACTAAAGGCTACCATACTGGACAGCACAGTCCTAGAACAATTCCATCATGGCAGAAAGTTCTGTTGGCCTGCTCAAGTCTAATCTGAAAGTTGCCTCTTCGGAGAGCTCTCTACTGACCTGACCACCTCATTCTAAAATAGATCCCCTCAGGGGCCCCTTCTCCTGTAACCTGTCTTCCTCCTGGCATTGGTCACACTGAGAGATTATCAGTTAACCTGTTTATTTGTACTTTTCCCATCTCCCTGCTGGGATGCTCCTTGAAAGTAGCAATGTATCCATCTTGCTTTCCGCTGGGGCTGTTGTGATAAATGTATCTCGCCCACCTGGCCTACTTAGATACCACTTAGCAACCCGGGGTCGGACATCCACTTCTAACATAATCTTGGATGTTTGTCAATTTGGGGGAATTCATTTCACTTACTTTTCCCTAATCCCTATCGAAATTGCCATGTTGAAAGTTAAGAACCAGTTCAGAGGAACGCGAATGCTGGCAAACACTGGAGGGACCACACCAAGGCACAGTGGAACCCCGTCTGCAGTCTGGAGAACCTGGCCTCGAAGCTTCGCTCTGCTGCCTCCCAGCTGTGTGATCTTGGGAAAGGCACTTCACCTTTGAGTCCCAGTTTTATCATCTGTAAAATAGGGACGCACCGCCACCAGCCTTGTACTGTTGTTCTAAGGGATCAGTGGATAGTTGATATAAATGTGAAAGTGATGGGTGAAGTGGGTGCTGGGGGTGGGGGATAAAGAACAAGCCAAGGAAGGGAGCTGTAGGGGAATCTGCCACTTATTAAGTACCTACTGTGTACCCAACCCTGTGCATACTTCACAAACATTATCCCATTGAATCCTGTGAGCATTTTCCAGATGAGGAGCTGAGGCAGGGAGAAGGGAATGCCATGCCCAAGGTCACACAGTAGGGGGTGGAGGGCGGCAGAGCCAAGGTTGAACTTTATACCAGACCCTGAAGCTTTCCCTTCCTTGAACCCTTCCAGAACCTCAAACTAGTTTCACCCTGGAGATCACCAGGATGGGGAATACTTGACTTTTTTCTTTTCTCTACCTTCTACTTCCAGTCACCAGGGCTCAACTTAAGCTCCCTGGGAACATGGGTGCCTGAATGGAAGAAGCCACCTCCTCATAAAGCTTTTCGCATTTGGGAGAGAGAGTACAAGAGGTGCTGAAAGGAACAGCCAGTGAGATTGTACCCCTAGTGGAGGGAACAGACCAGGAGGAGGGAAGAAACCCTGGAAGGGGGGCAGAGAGCTCTCTGACCTGTGGAGTGATGGTTGGTGGCTCTTTTCCCTGCTTGTCTGTTCCCCGCGTTTCCCACCTGGAACTACTGTATTCTGTTTGTAATTGGGGAAGGGAGGTGGCAAAGCTTGAACACGACCACAAAAACAAACAAACAAAGCCAAGAACTGCACACCTAGGACACACTCCCACCAGCAGGGACCTATGGGCACTGGTTTCCAGCAAACATACCTGAGTTTCTGCTCTGAAGGCACCCCTAGGGGAAGGCATGGATTTCAGTTGTTAGTTACCCATTGAAAGAACCAGCGAACAAATACATGACTGTCTCGTCAGGAGGCAGGGAAACTGGCCCTCCCTCCAGGCCCCCACTGTCCCGTGTGGCTCTTATCAGCCCTAGCTCACTCAGTTTAAATTCTAACAAATCACACACAAGGCCGTCTTCCCCGACCAGGCCAAGTCCTTCTAAAAGGACAGTCTCCCGGCATAGGGCCCTGTAGATGCGCTAAGATGCTCAATAAATAATTTTGAAAAGAAGGAAGGAAAAAGGCAAGATTTACGTTTCCTGCATTTTCCGTAACTACCCTCAACACGTGGGCATGAGCAGACAGCTTGACTGAGCGGGGAAGGGGGCAGCCTTCACCCTAACTCTGCACTCCCCCCTCATGAGGACCCAGGGCACGTTACCTCATAGCGGAGACGGGGTTCTCGGACTCGCCTACAGTCGGAGTGGCCTCCAGGGACACAGTCCCCAGGCTGGCCCGGCTGCCCTTCTGGGAAGACTCTCGGAACAAGCCAGCGCCAGGGTCCTCATCAGAGGAGTTATCATCAAAGGAGCCCAGGATGAAGTTGGTCATCAGCTGCCTCTTGATGTGCTCTTGCTTCTCGTCTTCTTTGGAGAAGGGTCTGGCTCGCTGGCCCTGGGGCTTGGCTGGAGATGGCGGGCCACTGGTATCCAGGGTCTTCAGGCCTTCGGTCCCCGTCCCATTGGCTTGGAGTGCTACAGGGTTGTTATCCGAGGTACGGGGGTTTCCTGGGGGATTCTGGTGTGGGGGTGGCTTGGAAGTTCTCTGCTGACAGGCATCTTTGGGACCTTTGTGGGAGGCTGGCTTGGCCTGGCTAGGAGTCTCTGGCAGAGGGCTGCAGTCACTGTTTTTCTGGGGTGGCTCCCCTGAGCTGTCTGAGGCTGGAAAGGGCTTCTGGCTTGGGATACAGCTCCCTTCTGATTTACTCTTGGTGACTTGCATAGTGTCTGTCATTTTCCCCCCAGATTTTTAACCAGGAAAGGGTCAAGCAGGAGAAAATCAAACAAGATAGAAAAAGAAGCAATATCATTCAGAAAACCTGCAAGGAAAAAGGAAAAGACATTTCAGAGTCTACGAAATTGAGTTATTTCCATCTTCAAGGGGCTCATGGGGCGAGAAGCAGCTGGGGTTCTGTGCATTCAGCTGAGAGGGTCAGAGGCCAAAGGCAGTGGGCAAAACAGCTCTGCCCACAATGTGCTCCGTGGTCCTGGGCACATTCCTGAACGCCTCGGGATGTCAGCCTCTCATCTCTAATTTAGGTACATGAACACATGCTCACCATGAATCAGAAACATGCATGGAAGAGAGAAACAGATCACACCTCTTAAAGGGCTCTTGTTACAGACTCATAACACTCAAAAAGTAGAAACAGTCCAAATGCCCATTAACTGAAAAATGGAGAAACAAAAATGGAGAAACAAAAGGAGAAACAAAACAAAAATAGAGGGAAAAAAGGAGAAACAAAAGGTGATTATTAAGTTGTAAAAAAAAAAAAAAAAAGAAAGAAAGAAAGAAATGGAGGGGTGTCTGGGTGGCTCAGTTGGTTAAGCAGCTGCCTTCCGCTTAGGTCATGATCCCGGGATCCTAGGATGGAGCCCCATGTCAGGTTCCCTGATCAGTGGGGAATCTGCTACTCCTTCTCCCTCTGTTTCTCCCCCTGCTCCTGCACATGCTCTCTCTCTCCCTCTCAAATCAATTTTTTTTTTAAAGCGAGAGCTTAATAACAGACAGAAATTCATTTTGCCGAAGACATGAATTCAGATATTCTGATTTCTTACCCATGCCTCTTCCTGGCACACTAACTCTGCCTACTATGAGTAGATCATTGTTATTTGATGTAAATATTGTTTTTTTTAAAGATTTTATTTATTTGAGAGAGAGAACATGAGTGGGAGAGAGAGCAGAGGGAAAAGCAGACTCCCTGCTGAGCAGGGAGTCCGATGTGGGACTTGATCCCCAGATTCAGGGATCATGACCTGAGCCAAAGGCAGGCAGTTAACTGACTGAGCCACCCAAGAGCCGAAGTAAATATTGTTAAGAAGCAAACAAAACCACAAATGAACATGTTGAAATTTCAGAACAAATTTTACCACAGGGATACAGAAATATTAAAAAATAAATAAAAGGCTAGACCGCAAAGCTCAAGCATATCAATTTAGTATCTAACAGGTTCTTACTTGGAGCTCCTGGGTGGCTCAGTGGGTCAAGCCTCTGCCTTTGGCTCAGGTCATGATCTCAGGGTCCTGGGATCGAGCCCCGAATTGGGCTCTCTGCTCGGCGGGGAGCCTGCTTCCTCCCCCCACCCCACCCACCTGCCTCTCTACCTACTTGTGATATCTCTCTCTCTCTCTGTCAAATAAATAAATAAATAAATAAAATCTTTTTAAAAAATAAATAAATAAAAGGTTTTTTCTTTTTAAATTTCAACATCATATTCTTTTTTAAAAAGATTTTATTTATTTATTTGCAGAGAGAGAGAGAGATCACAATTAGGCAGAGAGGCAGGCCACAGAGAGTGGGGAAGCAGGCTCCCTGCTGAGCAGAGAGCCCGATGTGGGGCTCAATCCCAGGACCCTGAGATCATGACCCGGGCTGAAGGCAGAAGCTTAACCCACTGAGCCACCCAGGCATCCCTTAACATCATATTCATAAGGGAAGTGGAAAAGTTCTCAAGTTTTCCTAGAACAGTGTAATCTGAATAATTCCTGCAGACTTTGCACAACAGAATTTCCGAAATGTTGTCAAGGGTATTTTCCAGTTATACCTAGGACCAGGAGAGTTTTTTTTCTTTTAAGGCCATCAAGTTTCTCTTTAAAGAAAAGTCAGTCAAGGGTGGTTCAACATCCATCAGTGTTCATTGAACATTCATTGAACAAAGAGGAAAACCACATGATCACTTCAATTAACACCAAAAAAAGCATTTGGCAAAATACAACACCCTTTCATGATAAAAAAAAACAGAAAAATAGGAAAAGAAAGGAACTTCAGTGTAATAATGCATAATTATGAAAAACCTACAGCTGATACATACTCAGGGGTGAAAAACTGGAAGCTTTCCCCCTAAGATCAGGAACAAGACAAGGATGCTCACTTTCACCACTGCTATTCAACATTGTACTGAAGGTCCTAGCCAAAGCAATTAGACAAGAAAAAGAAATAAAAGCCATCCAAATTGGAAATGAAGAGATAAAATCATCTCTAATCATAGACGGCATGATCCTATACAGGCTTCCCTGCTATCCAAAAGTAGAGAAGTTCTTACAAAACCTTTTTTTAAGTTGAAATGGCATAAAGCAAAGAAGCAATTACCATTAATTTATATGGACACATTTTTGAGCATTCCTAGACCCATGAAATAACTTCTCTTAGGCTTTTCTGGGTAGCTTAGGATACATCTTGCTAATGGATACACAAAATAAATCAACACAAAGCTCAGATGCTCACAGACATAGTTCAAAGCTATGGTGGCTTTGATGCTGAGGTGCTGAGCGTAGTTCTTACCAAAGAAGCCTGGCAGTGCCACTGCCACTGCTCAGGGTACAAGCTGCCCCTTTAACAGCTCTCTGCAAAACAAACGCTGAATGCTATTTTTACTTTTCACCTTTTCTCCTAAAAGCAAAACTCCTCCTTGGGTTTCTTCCAGTTAGTGAAAATAGGTACTAGTGTAGATCTAATGTAGGTCTTTTGCAGAAGGAAAGTGGTATAACGTGAACTTTCAAAAAGCAAGAGATACCTGTGTACAGAAAATCCTAAAGAACCCACACATACAAAAAACCCTAATAGGAGTAATAAACAAGTTAAGCAAAATTGTAGGATACAAGATCAATTAGTTGTACTTCTGTGCACCAACAATGAACAATCTGAAAAGGAAATTAAGAAAGCAATTCCAGGGGTGCCTGGGTGGCTCAGTGGGTTAAAGCCTCTGCTTTCGGCTCAGGTCATGATCCTAGGGTCCTGGGATCGAGCCCCACATTGGGCTCTCTGCTCAGCAGGGAGCCTGCTTCCCCCTCTCTCTCTGCCTGCCTCTCTGCCTACTTGTGATCTCTCTCTATCAAATAAATAAATAAAAATCTTTAAAAAAAATAAAGAAAAAAGAAAAGAAAGCAATTCCAGGGGTACCTGGGTGGCTCAGTAGGTTAAGAGTCTGCCTTCAGCTCAGGTCATGATCTCAAGGTCCTGGGATCGAGTCCCCTCATTGTGCTCCCTGCTTAGTGGGGAGCCTGCTTCTCCATCTCCCTCTCCCTCTGCCACTCCCCCTGTTGGTGTGCTCTCTCTCTCTCTCAAATAAAATCTTAAAAAAAAAAAAAGAAAAGAGAAAAGAAAACAATTCCATTTACAATAGCATCCAAATAAACAAAATATTTAGGATTAAATTTAACCAAGGAGGTAAAAGACCTGTGCAATGCTGGTGCACAAAACATTGCTGAAAGAAATTAAGGAAGACCTAAATAAATGCAAGCCATCCCGAGCTGGTGAGCTGGAAGACTTTCTGTTGGTAAGGTGGCCCTATGCCCTGAAGCAATATACAGATACGGAACTGCAAGGGAACCCAAATAGCCAAAACGATCTTTAAGAAAGAACAAAGTTGGAGGACTCCCACTTCCCAATTTCAAAACTTATGGTGAAACTATAGTCAAAATAGTGTGGTACTGGCATAAAGACAGACATCTAGACCAATGGAACAGAACGAATAGTCCCAAAACAAACCCATACATCTATGGCCAATAGATTTTCTATGACAATATCAAGACCATTGTGGTGGGAGAGGGGCACCTGGACCGTCAGAAGAGTGTGCAGCTCTCCATCTCGGGGTTGTGAGTTCAAACCTCACGTTGGGTATAGAGATTACTAAAGAAAATAAACAAGTAAAAAAAGTTCACGGGGGAAAGAGTCTCTCCAGCATATGGTTCTGGGACAACTGATTTCCACAAGCGAAAGGATGAGGGTGAACTCCTAACTCAGACCATACCCAAAAATTAACTCAAAATGAGTGAAAAACTAGAGAACCTGAGGGGTTCAGGTGGTTAAGTGTCTGACTCTTGATGTGGGCTCAGGACATGATCTCAGGGCCATGAGACTGAGCCCACCACCCACACGCCCTCATGCCTCATCAGGCCCTGATGAGGGCCCAGAATCTGTTTGGGATTCTCTCTCCCTCTCCTTCTGCCCCTCCTGCTCGTGCTCTCTCTCTCTAAAATAAATAAATCCTCTTTAAAAAGATGAGTCGACGACCTAAATATAAGAACTAAAAACCACAAAAAGGTTAAAAGAAAACATAGGAGTAAATTGTCGTGACCATGCAATTGGCAATGGATTCTCAGATGTGACACCAGAAGCATAAGCAGAAAGTGAAAAGACAGCTTACAGAATGGAAAAAAAAATCTGTGAAACACATACTTGGTAATGATTTAATATCCAGAATATATACATAAGACTTACAACTCAACAACAAAAAGACAACCTGAAATTGAAACGAGAAAAGGACTTGAACAGACATTTCTCTGAAGATATACAAATGGCCACTAGTTCATGGAAAGATGTATCCTTGTCATAACATAAATGCAAATCAGAACTGCGCTGTATCACTTCACACCCACAGGGATGGCTTGTGGGAGGGGAGAGGAGAGAGGGGGAGAGAAAAAGCAGGGAAGGAAAGAAGGAAGGGAGGGAGAGGAAGGAAAAGAGAGAGGGAGGGAAGAGAGGAGAGAGGGAAGGAAGGAAAAGACGGGGAGGAAGGGAGGGAATAAGTGAGGGAAAGAGAGGAGGTGAGGAGAGGGAGGGAGGGGAGAGAGAGAAAGAGGGGAAGGGAGGGAAGAAACCAGCAAGTGGTCTTTGAGGACAGGGAGAAACCGGACCCCTGCACGCAGCTGGTGGGAATGTAAAACGATGCAGCTGCTGTGGAAAATGGTCGGTAGTTCCTCAAGATGTGGGACATAGAACTGCTCTAAGACCCAATACTTTCACTCCCAGAGGCAGCGCCCCAAACAACTGAAACCAGGGGGTAAACAAGTACAGATGGACGGAAGCGTGTGCCCAGCAGCGCCCAACTGTCGGATGCCCTTGCCCGGCACTCTCCCCAAGGTGCCCCAGCCACAGCACCATGGGCTTCAGGGACTGGAGCATTCCCAGTGCAGGGACCATGCTGTGCCTCGTAGGGTGCTCAGTAGCACCCCTGGCCTCTACCCAGCAAAGGTGCCAGGAGCACCCTTCCCCTCCGTTGTGACAACCAAAAATGTCTCCAGACCTTGCCAAATGTCTCTGGACAAAATTGCCCTTGGGTGACCACTATTGGTCTGAACACCCCAGATCTACTCCCTCCCTCCCCTCCCTCCCTCCCTCCATTTCCAAATGGTAAAATCCTCCTGGGAGACACATGAAGTCTTTCCAGGAAACTCTTCCCTGGCACAGAGCAAGTTTGCAAAAAGTTTAAAAAAGGGAGAAAGGTCAGCATCCTGAAACTGCTGGCTCACACATGTCCCCTGAGGAAGATTTGGAAACTAATCATTGGCAGATGGCATTGCCAAAAATGTTGCAAAGGCCTCTGGCCCCCTTGGCAGCCCAGCAGGTTAGAGGGCTGCCTCTTTCCTGGGTGGGAGAGTGTGATGGGGTAGAGGAATCCACGCCCACGGCCCTCCACTGTGGCAACAAAGACAACACAGCGGAGAAACACAGCGTTCGCTGGTCTCCCCAGGCCCATCTGGAGACCCCCAGAGACACGGACCGATTGTCATTCATTTCAGGATCCTTGGGCCCAGCTTGGTGTGAGGTACATGGGAGGTACCCCAAAAGCGTGTACTGAAAGAATGATAAATCCAGGTGCACACACACTGAGCTCCACCTGATAGTTGAAGGCAAGCTGGCATTTTGCATAAATTTGAAATGCTAGCATCTCCTTGCCCTAGAATAAAGAGAAAAGCATTTGAGTCACCTCCTGGAAGACAGAAGAGCTACATCGAGGCAAAACCAGGCTGCAGCGGTTTGGGATCTGGGAACCCCGAGAAGGCATTCTTTACTTTGATCCTCATTGGGAAACTGACCAAACTAGGCAAGGGTTGCATCACAAGAACTACTTGGGCATTTGCTCAGGTAATCCCCGCTGGCTGGGCAGGGCATTGCAGATGGCAGGCAGGCCGTATGATGAGTGACACAGGGAGGAGGAGGAGGGAAGGGCAGGTGGGCAGGCTTGTGGGGGCAGGTACAGGCCAGGTCAGTACATTGGAACCTCTGATGAATGGAGCGACCAGCAATTCTCTTCAGTTCGGGCCCCCTCTCCCACCCAGAAAATCCTTTAAGATCTGCAGTTATTCTGAAAGGGGCCATGGATCTAATACCCCACACCGACCTTGCAGAGGTTACCTGCAGAGAAAAACCCACGTATCTTTTTTTTTTTTGCAGAGTAATGACATGGGACCCAAAGGCCACCATACTAGAACTTTTTCCCAGTGAGTACACGGAAACAAAAGGAACTGGTTGAGAAAGCTTCCAAACTCCGGGTCTCAGTTTTCCCATCTGTAAAAATGGGGATACTCACTCTTACCCCATTTACCTGCATTTATTTGCTCCTGGGATAACCTAGAAACACAGCATTTACACATATGTACAGATTGCAAGTGTAGAAAGCCTGCCAGCCTCCAATCTTCAAAATGGCTGTGATGGATATTAGAGCTATTGTCATTATTTTAACTTCCATTTCACAGCTCAGTAAACTGTGGCTCAGAGAAGCTAGGCACCTTGACGCTGTTCAGATCCAACCCTGACACCCATACCTTTGTACTGTCCCCCTCCCACCAAAAGTGGATATGAATAAATTCCATAAAAGGGACAGTGTTACAACGAGCACATGGATACAATCATAAAACCAGACACCTGGCTGTGTCCCTGGAAGATGGAGCAGCAGAGCGACATGTCAACTAACAATGCCAGACATGCACAGTGGTCCAGGAGGAGCACTGTGCAGGCAGCTAGCTCCCATGAGCAGTAAAAAGGCTAGAGAAGTCCACCCATTGAAGCTCTCCAGACCATGCCATGCCAAGCTGTTGCCCTTCACTGAAATAATCCACCTGACCTGAAAAACGAGCTCAGCCAAAGCTATTTTTGTTTCTTGACAACCAAACCCAAGTGGTAGCTGCCAGGTGTCAGAGCAATCGTGGCTCCAGTCATCGTGAATGTAGGAAACCACTCAGTACCAACAAGTACAGCACGGAGACCAAATGAAGACTGGAGGGGGCTGGTGGGGGAGGGGAGGACTTGGAGTTGGGGGTCATGATTTACTTACCAACTGCTCCCCACCCCCACAACACATACTCAGATCTGGCCAGGTCTGCAAGTTTCCCAGGCAGGGCAGAATGTCAGCGTTCGACCATCAGTCCCATGTCACAGTCGGATTTTTCCTCCCATCAAGATGAACTCACAGTTGTGTGCTAATACTTACCATCGCTGTGGCCACCTCCACCAGCTCCAAGGTCGTGTGGGTATGAGAGGCGCCTACAGGGTGACTAGGGGCCCAGGGTGTCATCTTTTAGGAGGAGGCTGGTGTCATGCATCAGGCCATGGGGGGAGGAGTCTGGACAGGCCAGTGCTCCAACTGGGGTGAATTTTTAACCCAAGTCAGCCATGTTCTTATTCATCACCTGCAAATATAAGCTATTTGCAAAGGTCCTTGCTCAGCCCTCCCCTGATCTCAGCTCAGCAACTTAAGGGTCAGCCCCTCGGGCCACCTCCCTTTAGCTTGCCACATTCCTGTATTTAGGCCTACTTCACTGTTTATATAATCACCCTCTTGCCCAAATCTGTCTCTAGAGTGCGCTCCCCTAATGCTTCCCTAATTACAAGTGCCTTCTGTTTCTATGTGTTTATCCATCAGTCACTTTGCTGGGGTTTGGCCAAGTGAGGCATGATGGAAAGAGAAGCAGAGTGTCAGGGCGATGGGTGGGTGGGTGGGTAGCCAAGAGCCCTCCGGCTGCCAAGGGCATGGCCCAAGGTCCTTTTGCTAATTCAGAAATAACGAAGTTGAGAGGAGCTACCCACATGAGCGTTCCAAGCTGACTAGAGGATACAGTAACCTGCACTCCGGCCTCTAGGAACCAGGGGTCACAGGTCACCGAGTTTCCCAAAAAATCCACCTGCTCCAACCTGCACCCTAGGAGGGGACACTTGGGGGTCAGTGAGGCCAGTGTCCTTATTTAAAAAAAATTTTATAGATTTTATTTATTTATGACAAAGAAAGCAAGAGAGGGAACATGGGAGAGGGAGAAGCAGGCACCCAGATGAGCAAGGAGCCCAATGTGGGGCTCCATCCCAGGACGCTGAGATCAATCACCTGAGCCAAAGGCAGACGTTTAATGACTGAGCCACCCAGGTGTCCCACATCCTTAGTTTTAAATGAGCAGAGGCCAGAGGTCCCACGTGAAATGAGGGACATAGCCATGACCAGCGCTAAGGTCTCGGCTCTAGGCTGGTGCTCTTTCTATACCAAGGCACCATTCACGGCAAAATCTACTGCCCTTGAGCATCTCTCATCTGGTGCCCTGGGAAGTGACCCAGGTTCACATCTCGGCTCTGCCCCCTACTAGTGGGGTAAGCCTTGGGCAATACCCTCCGGGAACTTCAGGTGGCCACCCGCCACATAGCGGAAGGACATCCCTAACCAGGAGTCCAAGGTGATTGCCTGTGCGGGACACAGGATACAGCACCTGGAGCTGTTCAGGGTAGGCTGAGTCAACACTGTGACAGCCCCCACCACCCCACAGACTGTCATCTCAGACACATTGTGTTCCCGCTGTGTGCCTGAGGTTCCTCATCTAGAAAAAAGAAGCAGAAGGACAAAGGCCCACCCACATCAGAGGATTAGGAGAAGGAGAAGCCAAGACCCGCATAGTCACTGAACATGGCCTTCCCCTTCTTGGGGTGGTGAAATGCAAAGGACGAGGCAGGTGACCGACAGCGTGGTTTCTGCCCAGTGTCCACCTGCACAAATGTACACCACGGACTCACATTTGGGTGACAGGTGCCTGTGCACCACCAGTCAGGTGTCCTGGCAACTCCCTGAGGACCTGAGGATCAGGCCCAAGTGGGACAGGCAGACCCCCAGGGGACAGCCCTAGGACTCATCAGCTTCTCCAGCACCTAGCCTCAAGCTGTCAAGGAGGGCACCACAGGGCAGGTGACTTCCCGAAGGGCGGAAATCTCTGGGACATCCACAGCCTGGGCTAGGCTGGATTAACTTCTTCTCTAGTCCCTCATCCAACGGGGACATTCCCGGGGACGCTGCGTGATTCTGTTGCTGCTGCTCTTGTTTTTCCGGGGGGGTGGTTTTTAATGCTGACATGGGGTTAAAGAAAGGAAGGCAGTGCTAGAGAACGCCACAGGGGATCAGAAGTGATGCCTAGTAAGTCACTGGGAGTGTTTTTCTGTCACTAGCAGCTGGTGAGTATGCAACCTAACACAGCTCTTGTGCTACAAGCTTTACACACATCCTCCCATCAGCTTTTCCTTGTACACTCTTCCACCCCTCTGGAAGCTCAGTCCCTCCCAAGTTCAGACTTTTAGGACCCAGGTGGCCTCAATCAGGAAGCCCACACTCCTAACCCTCATGTGCTCTTGCTCTCTGGGCAGAATTTCCCTCCATAAGCCCTGAGATGGCTCCCAAGTTAGCAGATCTGGAAAGTGACTGTCAGTACTGCTAGGTTTCTCAGAGCTGTGACCTGGTTCCTAAATCCCTGGGTCCACTTGCTGAGGGGCTAAAATGCAACCAAGAAATAAATAGCACAACCACTTCTCTGGGTTTTGGTCTTCTTCTCCTAAGAAGGTCTTTGGGGGAGACAGGAGAGTCCTGCTCAGACCAAGAACAAGTCTTTCGAACAAAGATCTAGCCACTAGACGGCCAGAATCAGGAAGAGGCCAGTCCTTCCAAGGGTGGAGACAGGCATGAGGGAGAACTAAGAGTGACATCTGCTCTGGGCCTCTGAGGGATGAATAGGAGTCTTCCAGGTTACTAAGGAGGGGAAGACGTCGCAAGCAGAGGTTGCCCTTGGTATCATGCCAGATGGTGAATTAATAACACCACTGGACAAAGATGGGGCACTGCCAAAGTTACTTAACTGGGAGCAGCAATTAGCAAAGTGTTCTACTGTGAAAGATACTTGTTGTTCTCTTAATATATTTATTTTTTGGATCTGAAGATGACACGTGATGGTGCAGATGAGAGGGCAGGAAGGGACTGATTCAAGAATCTCGCCTTCCCTTGAGATTGAGCTGAGGGCATTGGGCGTGTGAGATGTCATGGCTCCTCGCCCAAGAAGGAAAGTGCCAGGGAGAGCAAGAGAATTTCACCCCTCACCTCACACACACACCACACTGTCCCTAATTCCCTAACCACAGATGCTAAAGCTCCTCGTGCTGATGACACAGTAACGCCTTCCGTCGCAGTGACTCTCCTGTGTGCAGGTCCTCCTTTACTCCTCAAGAAAGTGCTTCCGGGGAAGTAGTGTTCTCATCCCACTCCACAGACTGCGCATGAAAACCCAATGCCCAGAAAAGGGGAGTGACTCGCCCAAAGTCACACAGCCTGGAAGTACACAGAATTCAGCCCTGCTCTGCCTGACTCCAAAGCCTCCATTTGTAAGAGGGGGCAGGGGGCAGGCTGTTGATTCCATTGATTAATGGGCTACCTTCTTCGACAGGTAGAATCCGAAGTCTGGAAATGAGAACCAGGGAGGCTTGATAGTTCTCAAACTAGTCATTTGTCAGAACATCTGGGGCTCCGGAGAAGCCCAAGGACCATGCGAACAGGTCTAGATCATCTACATGTCTATGCTTTGGTACCAAATCCCAAACTGTCTGATGTGAGTCAAGCAGGTTTGCAGCATCAGCAGACAACTTCTGGGAGGAAAACCCACTTATGAAAAGCTAGTGAATTTCAGTTTTCCCAGGCTCACTGCAGGTGCTCAATGAGCACCTGGTGAGCCAAGCCCAAATTTGATGGGGTTGATCTGCTGGCCCAGGCAAACCTAGCCTGAATGGTTTCAGCTGGGTGCCTGCCTTGTGGAGAAATGTTGAGAGGCGGGTCCCCACCTGAGCCATCCTTGTAGAAACTGCCGAAGTTGATGGTTGGATGTGCAGGAAAGTGGAGGAGGAGTGCTGGTGGGCTGTGGTACAGGAGGCATGAAAACCTAGAAGCAGGAGGGGCCAAGAACTTTGGCGCTTTCCGGGAACCAAACAGCCTGCCTGGTGCTGAGAAAGGGGTGGCGGGGGGCAGTGGACAGGGACAAATGACCCTGCAGGGTCACGGGAGGTGGAAGGGATTTACAGCTCCTTCCCGGAATGATGGTGAGCTACAGTGCAAGAGTCAACAGACTCTGCACTCTGACTGCCCGGAAAATCAGCTCCACCACCCTCAGTGTGACCGAAGGCAGAGCAGTTAAACCCGAGCTCAGTAGTTCCGTCTGTAAAATGGGGATAGTAACAGGACCAACCTCAGCACCCCAAAAGGCAAGTCAATGAACTCACGTCTGTAGACTGCTTAGGTTGGCATAAATGAGGCATGCCATCAGGAGTTTCTGCGATTACCGTCGTTCTTTTTCTCGTTAACATTCCTACTTGGGGTTGTGCTGAGCAGCCCCTGCCTTAGAGACCAAGGGACTTTGTCGAGCAAGTCTTCTCCCTGATGTTGAGCTGAGATGTGGGGAGTTATCCCTTCCACCAAAAACCCCTGGCTCTGCTGGCTGAGGGCCTCCCCCAAACCTAGTCCCGGGGCAGGGCCAGTGCACCATCCAACCTGAAAAGCAGTGATGTGACTCCCAACCTGAGTCAACCTGACCTTCTAGGGACAGTTGCTCTCCTTCAAGGCCGTGCCAGCATTTCCCGCCAGCTTTGGCAATCTGGTCGCTAATGTTGGGAGGAATCATCAGAGTGCCATGGGTGATTTGTCTCTCTAAAAAGGAGCAACTTCTCCTCTGTCCTGTCCCTTCCAGAACAAAAAGCAAAAATGGCTCTAGACACAGAATCGGGGTTGGAGCCTTGGCACCACCAGCAGCCAGGAAACTCTGCAGTGACAGTTCTGGATTTGAATGTCTAGACCTCAGCTCTTCAGTTGTGAGTGAGGCCAACCTCACAAAGGCTCTGGTAAAGACTAAGTAAAGAGCTGGAAGAGCTGGTAAATTGTGTGGACAGAGGGCACATTTGCACCTGCTAAAGGGCACGGTTGCAGAAATCCCTGGGGGCAGGGAGAGGGTCTAAAGCATGGCCTGCCCCTGGAGACCCTCATTGGAATCCCAATTTAACAAGCGTAAGCAGGCCAGCCCTGCTGGTAGGTCACATTTTCTGCCAGAAAC
Source organism: Lutra lutra (assembly GCF_902655055.1). NCBI lineage: Eukaryota > Metazoa > Chordata > Mammalia > Carnivora > Mustelidae > Lutra > Lutra lutra. The sequence goes on along the minus strand of NC_062289.1, from coordinate 95,475,314 downwards.
CAATTTAGGTCATTTCCGGGTTTGAAATTAAGACGCAGTGTATTGCTTGGAGTATGGAATCCAGAGTGCCTAGCTCCAAGTTCTGTTTCTGCTCTTTATTTCCTGTGTGACCTTCAGCAAATTTTCTCACCTCTCTGTGCCTTGGTTTTCTCACGTATTTAGTGGGGATGGTAAGACTGCCTTCCTCAGAGAGTTTTCGGTGATGTTTACACAAACTGATATAAAGAACACAAACAGAGAGTGTTCTAATATTTATCGTGCTCTCCATGACGCACCAGGCATGGTGCCAAGTGCTTTACTTAAGATCAAGCCCCTGTTATCACTTACTTGAACCACGTACAAGCCTCTTGACCCAGCTCCCTGACCCCAGTCCACGATGCATAGGAGGAACCTCTAAAACATTCCTTGTCCCAGATTATGATTTCTAAGTATGTTTCCCACTGCAAGGAACCAGGACTGCTTGGGGGAAATGGCTCACTCCAGGCCTGGGGCAGAAATGTACACAGTGAGTTGCAATTTCTTGCTCTGCCTGAAAGCAAGGACCCTGAGGGGGTTTGCCCTGCCAAAGTCGAGATACCTGGGACCATTAAAAGGTGATCACTGCAGTGAATTGAAATACATCCAAGCAGTTTCAAAAACCATGTGGTCATCGTGTTCCTCAAAACAAAAACAACCTCACTGATACCTTGGGAGCTCACAATGGTACCATCATGACTCTGATAACGGACTTGGGGGATTAAAAAAAAAGGACGCAGCAGAGCATTTATCCTGCCTTTCCTGTAGGAAAATGCTCTGTATTTCAGATGGTGGATGAAATTTGTATGTTATAGAATGATAGCTAGTAAGTGAACGAGGATGGAGGGAAGCAGGAAACCACATTTGCAGCTAGTAAGGAAATAACATGGGCCTACGTAGGGCTTTGATGGTCCATGGCTTGTGAACTATTCAGTCAAGGCCTACCAGGGACTTTATAAGGCTGACGTTGGTTCCCACGTCTACCGAGGAGTTCATGTCACTGAAAGCAGGATAACCTGACATTACACTCTTTTCGATGCCACGTAGTAGATGGCATGCGGTGACATGGCAGCATGTCGAAGTAGTCTTGCCAAGGATTTGGACCTGAACTGATTCACAAGCCTCAAGACCCGAGCACTGATTTACAGGGACAGAGGAACTCATTAAATGACGCTTGAGAGTTGCGTCATCAGCCACATCCAAGATGTGGAAAATTCCACGGGACAAATGACCGACTTTCTTCTATAAGTAACTGGCATTTGATAAAGGCAGCAGGGTGGTTATTACAGATGAAGAGAGGCTTAATAGGACCTTAATAGGTCCTGATGGGAACAGAATGAGCGTTCAACATCTTTGAGAAAGAGGGCGCGGAGCATGAACCGGGTACTGGGTACTGGGTTAAGAAATGCTGTTAATGGTGTTGGAAACAATCATGGCGATGCCTTTTTTAAAAGGCCATCTCTTGTAGAAATAGGCACTAAAGTATTTAACTGGCTCTGAGAGTTGCTTGAAAACAATCTCCCCTCCCCGTGACTGGGGGACCCTGGAACTCTAGTTAAGGACAGGATGCAATTTAGTACTCAGGGAGAAAGGTACTGATGTCTGCAATTGACATGAAATGTGATGGGTGTATGGGGTGCTCCCATAGGATTCTTTTAACTTCCTTGCAGGTTTGAAATTTTTCACAGTAAAATGGGGGAAACACAGGGAAAAGGGTGTATGTGTGGCTGGACTAAACTGGATGTGCAGAAAATTGATGGTTACCAAAGAGGGTGGTAAGTGCAGAGAGGAGGCATTGTGCTAATTCTCTCTACCACTGAATGTGTTTTTTTTTTTTTTTTTTTAAAGTTGGGGCTCCTGGGTGGTGCAGTTGGTTGAGACTCTTGGTTTTGGCTCAGGGTATGACCTTATGATCTTGGGGATCATAGCCCCGTGTCAAGCCCTGGGTCGAGCTCTGAGCCCAGTGTGGTCTGCTGGAGGATCTCTCTCCCTCTCCCTGTCCCTCCCACTTGTGTGCTCTCTCTCTCTCTCTCTAAAATAAATAAATATATCTTTAAAAAAAAAAGTTAACTTGACTTCTGTACCAAAATTTAAGACACCTGTCGACTGATTAAAACCTGTATATTGGTACTAACTGTTAAAATTTATTAGTACTAACTATGTGCCAGGCTCTGTACTAAGCATTTTTATAAGCATCACCTCATTCCACTCTGTGAGATCAGTATCATGAGAAGCCCCCCACCTTTTTTTTAAATGAAGAGTAATCTTAGAGTTCAAGAGTTAAACTTGCCGCAAGTCTGCGTGCTCTGGTGGTGGGCAGCTGAGCTGAATTTCACATTCTCAGTGGCTCTACATTGTATTCTTTTGTGATCCACATGGCCCTGGAGATCTGGCCCCCCTAACCACTCTCTGGCCACTGGACCCCTTTGGGCCCTCTGTGCTTGTGGGCCCATGTTCTGGAATGTTCTTTCCCACCACTGCACCCTGGCATGGTTATCTCTTGCTCCTTTTTCTGCTTTTGCTTCTGTGTTTCCACCCAGACCCGCCCTGACACCCATGGATCTTATTCTTGATGACATGTCTCTTTCCTTCACCTCACTTGCCACAGGCTGAACTGACACTACATTGTCACAGATACACTCACTCATCCCCCCCACCCCCTTGAACGTAAACTTCTTGGGAAAGGACTGGCTCTGTCCCACCCCCGGCCCCACAGTGCAGTGCCCAGCACACAGAAGGGTCAGTAAATACCCATGGGATGCCTCAGTGCCTCCACCTGACCCAGGTCCGCCTCTGTGTCCAGCCCATCCTTCCCACCTCCCTGGCAGGTCCTCATGCCCCAGTGAGTTTCGAGGGTGTGAACATCAAGGTCAGGCAGTGGGCTACTACCTGGACGTGAATCCCCACCCCTACCCTCTCCCTGTGACACAGGGGGCTGCCAGAGCTGCTGCTCGGAGTGCCAGGCTCCTACTCTGTGCCCTCGTGACTCCCTGTCCTCTCCCTCCCAGGGCTCCTCACAGACCACTGTTATGGGTGAGGTCACTTGTGTGCACAACTGTCTTCCCCACTAGAAAATCAACTCTATGAGGGTAAGGTGGGGCCTAAAACCCAGGTCTGTTCAAATTTTTCAACATTCCTGGTACAGGCTCCCTGACCCCTTCCCTAGGCACAAGCGTTCCTCAAAAATGGCTCTTGTGTAAATGGAGGGTAGATACAGTGGAAGGCATACAGCAACCCTTCAACAAAGCAAGGAAATTGCTAAACGATAATAAAGGCTAATGTTTGTTAAGTACTTCCTGTATACCAGGTCTTAAACTCTGCGCTTCGACCTTATTATCCCTTTGCTTGTCCACAGAAACTCCGGGAAGTATGTGTTCCCATTCTGCAGATGACGAGCTGAGGCAAAGGAGGGATCTGTTGCCCAAGGTCACATCGTGAAGCGGCAGAGCTGGCTGTAACAGTCCAGCTGCAGGGTCGGTGCGTTTCCTTGCCCACCACCACCTCGCCCCATGCCCAAGTTAATGCAACAGCCTGCTGGCAGATCTCCCTGTTCCAATTCATCCGGAACGTGGGAGGCTGGGCTCTGGCTCTGGCTCCATACATACACACACATACACACATGCACACACACACACACACACACACACACACAAACACACATACTGCCTTGGAGCCCTGTACTCAAGCTCAACTCCTGTGACATTTATCCATGGCAGGATCCTGCCTCCCGGGATTCTGAAGGAAAATTGAGGAAGGCACAAAATGAGACTATTTCATGCTTCTCAGGAGGTAAGGATGGGACTGCCAGCCCTGAAAGATGGTCCCCAGCTCTGCTCAGTCCCAAAGTCACATTTTAGAGAGACCCACCACAGGTCAGTATATTCAAGGCTCTGAGAAGTCCTGCCAGAAAGGATCTGAGCTCCCCATGAGCAGCCCAATGTTTCCAAAACTGGAACCAGAGCCCCTTCTCCATCTTACATAGGCTATTCCTCCAAAGGAGTCCCATTTGGTTGGGAATGTGGAAATAAGAGACCACAGCCTTCCTCATAACAGAGGAAGATCTGCTAAGAGGGGCGTTTCCAATAACTAACTATTCTAGTTACTACTGGAGTCTGAGACCCGTTTACTTCCAAATAGAAGGAAGAGTGTGTGCAGAGTTGTCCTTCCTTATCACTCTCACCCATGATTGATTTGATTTGATTTGAAAAGATGCATTAGCGGGTCCAACAGGGGGTGGCACCAATCCTGGGCTAATTGAAAAGTGAGGCTGTGTTATGGGGGCCCAGCACAGGTAAGGGTGCTAAGGTGTGCTGTGCCGGGTGACCCAGAGAGGTCCAGAGAGCCCCACTTCTGTGTGGGGCTGACCTGAGTGGAGACTCTCCCATGTGTCATGTGATTGACCAGAGCCAGTCACATGAATTCTCCAAACCTTGGCTTTCTGGTTGGGGCAATGGAGTAAATAACACTTCGTCCTAGGGTTGTCCTTGTGCCTAATTCAACACCAGCTGCATGCCAACCACTTAGTAATCAGTACCTCAGGTTCCTTGTTGCGCAGCCCAGACTGTCTAGCACAACCTAAACAAACCCGTCCTGTGTTCCTGGAGAGCTTTCTTACTTTAAGGTAGTAAGTTGACTCTTATTATAGCAAAGATCTATTACAATAGAACGTGAAACGTGCATGAAGTTTTCAGGGAAAATTCATGATTTCTGACCATCCTTCCAGGCTTCCATGGATGGAAGGGTCCAGATGCACACTCCTTTGAAGATCCTTGAGTCAAAATTCAGAGGAAAACTGAGAATAAGGTGTTGCCAAGTTTCTACAGGGATAAGGCTTTGAGGAAGTCTCCATTTGAAAAGCTTAAAATGTTTATTGCCCCCTGAAGATTAAGTATCTCATGTAATACTCTGATTTATGTCTCATATCTAATGGTGATAAAACAGAGCTTACGTAGCCCCTGAGTAGAAGAAAAAAAAAAACTCCTTTGCATAAAATCAACTACTAGGACCCCATCAAAATGAAAACCTTTTGCTCAGCAATGGAAACTATCAAAAAAACAAAAAGGCAACTTACTGAATGGGAGAAGATGTTTGCAAATGCTGTATCTGATAAGGGGTTAATATCCAAAATATATAAAGAACTTCTACAACTCAACAACAACAACAACAAAAAGTCTGATTTAAAAAATGGGCAGAGGATCTGAACATTTTTCCAAGTAAGACACACAGATGGCCAACAGACACACAAAAAGGTGTTCAACATTGCTCATCATCAGGGAAATACAAATGAAAACCACCTCATACCTGTCAGGATGGCTAAAACCACAAAGACAAGAAATAACAGGTGTCAGGGAGGATGTGGAGAAAGGGGAACCCTCGTGCCCTGTTGGCAGGAATGCAAACTGGTACAGCCATTGTGGAGACAGAATGGAGGTGCCTCAAAAAAAAAAAAAAAAACGGATTACCATATGACCCAGTAATCACACTACTAAGTATTTACCCAAAGAAAACAAACATACTGGGGTGCCTGGGTGGCTCAGTCATTATGCGTCTGCCTTCGGCTCGGGTCATGATCCCAGGGTCATGATCCCAGGGTCAAGCCCCATGTCAGGCTCCCTGCTCAGTGGGGAGCCTGCTTCTCCCTCTGCCTGCTGCTCCCCTGCTCGTTCTCTCTCTCAGATAAATAAATAAAATCTTTAAAAGAAAGAAAACAAAAACACTAATTTGAAAAGATACATTCATCCCTATGTTTACTGATGTATTATCTACAATAGCCGAATTAAGGAAGCAGCCTAACAGACCATCAACAGACAAAATGGGTAACGAAGATGTGGCGTAGATAGATATAGATACATATTTATATATTTATAAATAAAAAATATCTGTAGATAGATACAGTGAAATACCACTCAGCCATAAAAAAGGAAAGAAATCGTGCCATTTGCAACAAAACAGATGGAGCCAGGGGTATCACGTTTGCTGAAATAAGACTGAGAAAGACAGATACTGTATGAGTTCACTCATAAGTGGAATCTTCAAAAATGAATAAACAAAAAACTGAATCAGATCAATAAATACAGAAAACAAGCTGATGGTTTCCAGAGAGGAGGGTGGTGGGGGGATGGGCAAAATGGGGGCAGGGGAAGGCCCTGTCATGGAATGAAGTCTTGGGAATTAAAGGCACAGCATTGGGAAGAGAGTCAATGATAGCGTGAGAGCGATGGGACAGACGGTGGCTACACTTGTGAGCACGGTGTGACATCCAGAGAAGCTGAACCACTAGGCATACACCTGAAACTATTGTATCATTGCACATTAACTGTAGTCAATTAAAAAAAAAAAATGTTTTAGGGCACCTGGGTGGCTGAGTCAGTGAAGCATCTGCCTTCAGCTCAGGTCATGATCCCAGGGTCCTGGGATCTAGCCCAGCCTCAGGTTCCCGGCTGAGTGGGGAGTCTGCTTCTCCCTCTGCCCTTCATCCCTGTTGCTCTCTCTCTCTCCCAAATAAAATCTTTAAAACAAAATGTTTTAAAAATCTCCTTTGCATAAACATAAGATGCCTTCCTAGAGCTGCTCAAATAAACTCATCAAGTGAGGATGTTTGTACCTCCAATCACATGACTGAGGATCGGCGGAGTCTTTCCATTTAAAACTCGGAGAAGTCAGTGAGGAAATCACATCTTCTAGATATTTCCCAAGATACTGTTAGAAGGAAAAAAAAAACAGTTTATAAAAAATTGTCTCTACTTTGCAGTTTTAAATGTAAAGACTGGCTTCCCAGGAGTTCTGCCTCAGTCCTCAGTCCTGGGCTACTGTGGATGGTGGGTCTCCCAACTTCCACGGAAGCCCACTGAAGGTAAAATAATAATAATAAAAAATAATAATTATGATCTTCGGGAGAGACAGCTGTGTACCAGGTGAAGGCACAGAATAGGTCTTTGAGACACCAGGTCTGGGAAGGTTTTTTGTTTGTTTTGTTTTATTTTGGTTATTTTTTTTCTTTAGAAATAAGATTGGGGATGGGAGGGGGGGTAGGCAGCAGGAGAGGGAGAATCCCAATTAGGTTCCACACCCAGCACAGAGCCTGACGCGGGGTTTGAGCTCATGCCCCTGAATTCAGGACTAGAGCTGAAACCAAGAGTTGGATGCTTCACTGACTGAGCCACCCAGGAGCCCCCAAGGTCTGGGAAGTCCTATGCCCAACTGGGCACACCAGGAGGAGGAGGGGCAGGTGGAAGTAGAGCACAGGGAGACCCGTTTTACTCCATGCTGCTTGCCTTTTACTTCCTAGTGCACTTTAGAAACATGAAACAGCTTTCTAGTGATACAGGACTGTTACAAATGCTTTACTCTTGGCCTGCTTTTATTTTTTTTTAAAGATTTATTTAGTTAGTTATTTGTGACAGAGAAAGAAAGAGAGAGCGTGAGCAAGGAGGGAGGGGCGAGAAGGAGAGAGAGAATCTCAAGCAGACTAACTCCCCACTGAGTGCACAGCCCAACTCGGGCTCGATCTCATGACCCTGAGATCATGATCTGAGCTGAAACCAAGAGTCAGACGCTCAACCGACTGAGCCACCCTGGTGCCCCTAGAGTCTGTTTTAAAAAATAATAATAAGTAACAGTCTGAGAGATGGGACATCTAGAAGAAACAGAAAAGTTTTCCTTAAGACGCCTTGGGGGCACCTGGGTAGCTTGGTCAGTTAAGCGTCTGCCTACGGCTTAGGTCACGATCCCTGGGTCCTAAGATAGAGTCCCACATCACGCTCTTAGCTCAGCAGGGAGCTTGCTTGTCTCTCTCCCTCTGCCTCTCCCCCTGCTTGTGCACGCTCTCTCATAAATAAAATCTTAAAAAAAAAAAAAAAAAAAAAAGACGGCTTAGAGGGAAGGAAAAAAAAAAATCACACAACTGCCTGTTCAGTAATCCTAAAACCTAACCCTCCCATTTTGGTTTGTGGAACTGATGAAGAGAGTCTGCATGGACATTCCCAGCAACATAACCATTTATAGAAGGATAGAATGGCTGTTCCTCATCTAGGTTTCATTTCCAGCCCTCTGATCAGCTCCCCGAAAACTGAACAGGAGTTCTCATTCCCCTGGAAAGCCCACCTGCCCTCTTTTGGGGAAGGACAGCCCAGTGCCCAGGGACACAGGCTTTCCAGCCAGGGACCCCAGGGAAGGGGAAGCTCACTTACCACCTGTCCCTCCACCTTTCCTCTTCCAGGTCTCCTCAACTGTGCCTTCAGGGTTGCATGTTCTGGGCTCCTTGTTTGCAAAGGGCCCAACTCTAAGCTGGCTAGCTGCTCGCTGCTGGGAGTATGAGCGTCACTTTTAGATTAACTGGTCCCTGCCGTTTAAAAATATCTCTGAAGCACTTAACCTTCAGGCGCTGGCTCTGTCCCAGCCCAGGCTGTGTGGAACAGGATCCACCCCCCTCTCCCTGCACCGTGTGGCCTCACCACTGCAGGACAGACCTGCCTGCCACCTTTCAATCCCAGACCTTTGCTGTCTTTCACAATTGTTCGATATCTAAGCCGTGGGGCATCTAAAGTCCTTGTCGTCATCAGCGATCTGAACCAAGTCACTCCAGTCTTTCTCAGATAGGAAGAAAATTGATTGCACACAGGTTGCTGGGTGTTTGAGAAACAGCTTCTGAGCCAAGCCTGCAGGGAGAAGCTCCCAGGGGGTTGATGTAACTGTTACCCAAGGGTCACCTGGCTTCTCTGCCCGGGAAAAGATTCAAAACCTTCTGAATGAAAACGCCACCAAATAAAGTGTGCCTTAGAGAGGGAAACAAAACAAAACAAAACAAAACACCAACCCCAAATAGTTCCACTTCCATCCTGGGTGGCTGGTTCTCTCTGTGGCCCAGCAGGGAAGGTGGGAACCCAGGCCGCAGAGCCCGTGTTCTGTGCCAGGGGGAGGGCTGGAGGAATGTAGGACAAAGGTCACCTCCAGGTCCAACCCAGGGCAGGGAGAGCAGAAGCCACACAAAAGGGCGCTGTGTTCTGACAAAAGGGGGAATGGCAGCTCAGGGGCCACAATCTCAGGAAACCCAGGATGTGCCTCACTGAGCAGGTAGAAAAACCCGCCAAGAGCCTGAACCTATGCAAAGCGGTTTAAATGGTGGCGCGGACAGGTACAGCCAGGGTGACTTCCTGTGCGGGCCTATCCTCCAGAAAGGAAAAGTCAGCACACTGGACTCCGGATCTTCTCCACTGGACTTGTAAGCAGGAAGCGCACTTTGCGCCCGCTCTTGAGGCCCTGACCCCACCGGCTGTAACCTGGGACAGCACCACACACGCTTCAGAGGAGGAGAGGGTGAAATCATCCGTCTTATGAGAGCGGAGCTCATGGTGCATGGCCCATACACCTTCCACCCTCCCTGGTCAGCAGCCCCAAGGCTGGGGCTTTGGGGACTCAGCCAAACGCAGTCAGTCACTCAGGAGTAGCTCGCACAGTCCTCTCAATGAGGCACATTTTTCAACTACAGACGTGTCCCGTTTCTCCTGGGAGAGCCATCGGTGACTTAGGGAACTTCTGTATCAACTCCATTCAGAAGTCCCCTGAGAGCATCACTAACAGTGACGGGAACAGAGTGTAAGTAGTGGTAAAGCGACAGGGCTTTGAAATCAGGCTCACGCGGGTTCGAGTCCTGACTCTTCTACCTGCGGCTCTGGGCAAACGGCAGAGCCTGCTGCCTTATCCAGCTATTTTACCACGTGGTTCGGAGAAAGGAAATAAAATCACACATGCCGGACTTCTGCATGGTGGCTTGTTTTTAAAGGTGCTTTGTAATGGCTTCCTAATGAAACTCCTTACTTTCAAAAAGACTACAAATGCTCCCCACACCCCTACACACACACACACACACACACACACCCCTCATCCCCTCATTCTGGTAGCTCAACTACCCCTCAACACTGTCTCTCTCTTTACTGATATAGGTATTTCCTAGAAGCTGAATGGTGGGCTGGAAACCAGTGAGCACGTTCATGAACTTTTCCCACCACGCACAAGAACATTCATAGAGAAACAGACTTCTTTAAATAGATCTTAGATTCAGAAAGTCCTAAGTATCATTATTGCCAAAAAGAAAAAAATTAAGTGACCACACCACATAAGGAAAATGGGGCATCCAGAAAGAGGCTGCTGGTCCTGTATATACTGGATGCTTCATAAAAATACTGATGTCTCCTCTTCTCCCTGAGGACCAGTTAAATTACAATTTCTGGGAGTGAGCCTGGTGTTGATATTTTTTAGTTTCCCCCATGAGACAGGGAAACTGAAGGGACCCCATGAAAGAAAAAGCTGATTTCCTTTCTCTATGTCTTTTCCTACTTTTAGTCTTGCTAGGACCTGCACCCCTGCCCTACCCATGCCTAAATATGCATCCTCCTTGCAAGGGACAGGAAGTTAATGGTTATCTTTGGGGTCTTCCAGGACACAACAATGTATCTCAGGAAGGACCACACGAAGCCATCATGTACGTACTGCAGACCACTGGCACTAGAAGGCCTGACCCCCCAGACCCGCTAGCTCCAGGGAGTAAGAACCTTAGGATGGACCCTGTCCTTGTTCTCACCAGTTCCTACATGCCTGGGAGGACACGTGCCGAGACCACAGTCAGTTGGTAAAAACCCCAGACTCCAGGCAAAAACGAGACTCATGCTCCTTTTCCTTTCCAAGTCTTCCAGACACTCTGGCTCTGTTGTCTTCCATAAACTCTGCTCTCACTTCCTGCCGGTTTGTGTTTGATTTCCACCTTGCATGAAAGCCAAGGACTCTCGTGGTAGACCTCTGGGTCCTCCGACCTGGCCTGCCTGCCTCACCCAGGTGAGCATCTGTGCTACCGTAATGTCTAAGGCCTACTAAGAGCTTGTTGAAAGCCTTTGGATCCTCCCTCCCCACCACAAATGCCACTAGCTGAGAAGAACGGGATTCTGGAAATACCAAAGAATGCAACTTATTGATCTCCTGGTCTTCCCCCTCACCAACATTTGCATTTCTAAACATACTTCAAAAATGTTAAGATTCCGGGGCGCCTGGGTGGCTCAGTGGGTTAAGCCTCTGCCTTCAGCTCAGGTCATGATCTCAGGGTCCTGGGATGGAGCCCCACATCGGGCTCTCTGCTCAGCAGGGAGCCTGCTTCCCCCCTCTCTCTCTGCCTGCCTCTCTGCCTACTTGTGATCTCTCTCTCTCTCTCTGTCAAATAAATAAAATAAAATATTAAAAAAAAAATTTTAAGATTCCAACCAAGATCATCAACACAGTGACTGACCTGAGGTGGTGAAACCCAGGTTCAAAGTGGGTTAGGACTCCCACGTGGGAAGAGAGACCACCCAAGTTCCAGACTTTTCTCAGCTTGGCCCACCACCAGACAACAAGCCAGGCCCCTCCGAAGTAGCACAGAGAACCCTACCTGTTTTTCCTTGTATGTGTCTTGAAGGATCGACAAGGATGAAAAGCCACTGCCACATTTATGCCTCGTAAAGTTTGCTTCTCCAGTCCCAAACTCTAAGACTTTTTATTCTAGGTGCAAACCAAAGCAGAGAATGAAGTTTTAGGAAGGACAGAATGCATTATGTATTCATGGGAGGATATTAACAACATGCTAAAGTCTAAAAAAAGAAAACCCTCCCATTCTCTGACTTTGCCCTGCCGGACTGAGTTCACAGATAGTGACGTCCACACTATTATTTTATAACTTGGGGTTCGCAGGACTTTTTGGAGTAACTGACTTCCTTGTTTTCTGAAAGCCCTCAATAGATGCTCTTCTCCTTGTCTGAGAAGAGGGACAGAATCATTCTGAGCAGGATTTTCACACGATCCCACAACGGGCCACACAGAACTGCCCAGTGGTGGCACACAGTATTTGTGCCCGGTGGGCAGTCATTGCAGACATCTGGGTGGAAGCTCCTAGAACAGAGTTCTGTCACCTGTGGCCCATGCTGCCTGTTTTCCTACGGCTCTCAAACTAAGAGTGGTTTTTACGTTTGTTAAATGCTGGAGGGGGGAGGGGTAGAAATCAAGATTTCATGACGTACAAATCCTTTTCATTCCAATTTCAGTGTCCCTAGTTTTATTGGAAGACAGCTGCACTTGCATACCTACATTCTGCATGTGGCTGCTGTCTCTACAACGGGGAGTGGAGTGGTTCTCGTGGGCAGGATAACTGCAGAGCCTAAATTACTATATAGAACCCTTTATACAGAAAAAGTATGCTGACCCCCAACCTAACAAGCCAAGATTGCCTTTTAATCATTTTTGCAAATACGATGCTGTGATCATAACACATCCAAAAATGTTTAGGAAGAACCCACAACTATGTAGCTAAAAGTTCGTCAAAATGAGCCTTCTTAAAAACAAGTTATTAAACCTGCATTTCTTTTGTGGGGGGGGGGTGTCCTAAACCACTTAACACACAGCTGTGTTCAGTTTAAAGCATCACTGGATGTTCTACTATATTAAAAAAGAAAAAGCACATGAGTTCGCTCTTTGATTCATGGTGATGCAAAGCTCGTGGCTTCTTCCCTGTTCACAGCCCTGCCTTGAGAGAGAATCCTTTATGAAAGCCAAGCTGATAGGATTCCTTCCTTTCTCTTAGATCAGTAAGTCCACTGTACTGTAAGGGAGGCCCCCAAAGTTACCAGAGGGCAAACTGAGAACGCATCCTTGCCGCTCACCTTCCTTCTGTGAAAGCCTGCTTGCTTATGGCACCATGTGCTATCACACCCTCCGTCTCATGTCATAACGAAGGCCTGGATGGGAAGCAATGCTCTACAGCAATGGTTTCCAAATCTGTCCCCCCTCCTCCAAAAGAAATGAGGTGGTCTTTTCTCATTAGATGCATTTTTTTTTCCTCAACCATTGAAATACCCGAACGTGTTAACCAGGCCTTTCCCTGTACTTCTGGCTTCCTTATCACACACCAGGAGAGTCCAAGCTTTGATCGTGATAGTCCATCCCCCTCAGGGCGTCTTCCCAGTGCCCTGCCCTCACGCTTGCAGAGCACAGTCTGGAAACACTAGCAGAGTGTTTCCCCTTGCACTGTCCCGGGTCTTGGCAGGACACGCAGCCGTGATCGCGGGAGAAACGCTTTTCACCAGCCCCAAATGGCCCCTTCAAGGCCTCCGCCACTCCTGGCTGGGGGCAGGGGGTCAGGTGGCATCCCCCAGGTCACCGACCTGCTCGTGCCCCTCCCGGGAATCCGCCCAGGGCTTACCCGGCCTCTGGAGGGTGGGCGGCTCCATCCGAGGGGCGGGGCAGGAGGAGGGAGGAAGGAGGAAGGGCTGTGTAGGGGCGGCCCTTCCTGCCCACAATGGTTGCCATGGCGACCAACTACCCGGACCCAAGGGCAGCCCAAGGACGTCCGCAGAGGCCCGTGGGTGCAGAAGGAACTAGCATGAAGGGCACTAGGCACCAAGCGAAACTTCAACAATCTTTTATTCCCAAACTCAGTCGGGGTTAACTCTTTCCCCGGCTAACATATCAACAGCATCCCCAACAGGATCTAGGATGGAGGTGCGGACCTAACGAAGATTGTCTCCCCAACAGGAAATTACAAAATATATATATACATCTGCATATTTCTAAAACAGTAAAATTCACCAGTGTTGCAGAGGAAAAAAAAAAAATCCCCACGTGATTTCAGTCCATAGAAAACAGGCTTTGGCAGTCTGTGCTGCCTTAAAAACCTAGGAGAAAAGCATTTCCTTGCTTAAAAAAAAAAGTAAAAACTCCCCCTTTCTTCAATTTCCACTGCTCACTCCTAGAAACACCCAGAGGATTAACTATGAAAATAAGCCCCAGCTCATTTCCCTGGGCTGGTCTGTGAAGACTCACACAGCATTCTTCAATTTCTAGGCACTTGCAAACTGTCCTGCTTCCTTCAAGGAGGGGGGGCCTGAGGGCTCAGGAAAAGGATGGAGGGAACAGATTTACTTGGCTAAGAACTGCAGTGCCAGGCAGGGCTTTGGGGGGTGGGCTGGGCTTTCTAGATAAACACACCTGACACCCTTAACCTAAAGTCTAACCCACCAGGTAAAAACAAACAAGAGGTGCTTCTGTCCCCTGTCCCCTTCTACCATAAGGTGACAGAAGTTGTCTCTGTATTTGACCCCCCACTCTCTCCCAAACACCGTGACAGCAGGTTTTAGGCCAAAGCCATGTTGCAAAGAGAGCCATATAGTCCCAGCCAGGGTAGAGAGCCCTGGAGGCTTCTGTTTGGGTCATGCGGTCACTCCTGGCAAATACTTTGATAGCTTCCAGAAAACTGCCCAGGTCAGAGTCACAGGTCCTTCCAGTTGATGGGCTCCTTGCCAGACTTCTGCAGCAGCTCATTGGTTTTAGAGAAATGTCTACATCCAAAGAACCCTCTGTACACCGACAATGGGGAGGGGTGGGCTGTCTGCAGCACATGGTGGCGTTTCTGAAAGAGAAGGAAGAGAAGGAATCTCCAGCAGCACATTTGGTTACGAAGGCACTATCTATGCAATGGCCACAGCCCCCGATCTTAGGACCCCGCAATCCCACTGCTAAGAATGCAGTTGCTCAAGGGCCCCATGATGCGTATACCTGTAAGAAGATGCAGGTGTGAAGGGGTCCATGGCAGCATGGCCTGTTATCAGGTAAAAGCTCATCCAAGTCCAGTGTTATGCAACTGGCTAAAAGGACTTTTCTGAACTTCTTACAATGGAACACCACAAGGCTACTAGAAAAATAAGGCTGAGCTACACATACTGATAAGGGAGGACTAGATATATCAAGTGGAAGAAAAAAAGGTAAATTGCCTAAGTTTTTCTGGAAAAAGACCCAAACAGTATTTATAGTAGTTCCTTGAGGAAAAATAGTGGAAGGCATTTACTTTCCATTTTGCACTTTTCTGTGTAACCTGTATGGTCTACAAAACCAGCATACATGATTTTTTAAATATCAGCCATACTTTCCGAGCAGGAAAGACTGGGCCAAGTTTATTTTCTTCTTTTTTGTATTTAAATAAAAACCACCTCACAAATAATTGTTTTCACAACATCCCTGCCTTTGAACAGCTCAGTCTCGGAGGGGCCACATCTGAAGGCAGGTAGCCCAGTGTGGTGCACAACCCGGAGCCTGGAGCCAGTTGCTAGGCAGTTGCTTCTGATTGTCAGGCTACTCTTACAACAGCTTTCTGTCAAAGCCAACCATTTTCAGTAATAAAAGCTACACACACGCAGAGGAAGAGCTACGCAGACCATGCGCAGATGGGCGAGTACTCCCGGGGACCCCTTCCTGACCTCGACACTGATCATAGCAGCTAGTTCATTCACGTCAGATCTTACTCCTACTATTCGCTTCCTCAAAACACCTGAAAAGATCTTGTTCATTCCCACAGAAACTTTACAGACAACCGCACTCACACACTCCACTGCCGTTCACTCAAGGTTTGGGAAGGCGACATCAGAAACTCCACGCCAGCAGCCATCCGTGCCAGGCAGGCCCCTGAGCAGAGGGGACTCAGTGGGGAAACTCCTCACTGCGTACCTTACTATCCTGTTTTATTTTTTTTAATCATGTGAACCTACTACCTTAAAAAAATAAAATAAAACAAAAACCTAGGATGAAAACCAATTCCATTTAAGAGAAAATGGAGAAGTGGGACAGGCTACGGACTGGGTGGCCAGCACAGAACCCGAATACACCCACCAGGCCCCTAGGTGAGCAAGGCGAGCAGAGGCTCTGACCTCGGCCCCGCCGCCCACTGCAACTTTCTCACTTTAATACTTTATGAAGCATTAATCGAGATTCTGCAGGTAAAGTGCTGGGTGTGATGCTGGATGCAGGGAGGGGGACTCAATCCAAGTGACATGCCAGCTACTTCCTGCTGTCACACAAGCTACTGTCAGGTCACCTCACTGAACCCCTTTACCTCACTCACTGCAGCGTTTACTCGCTGACTTCTCCCTGACTCTCGCTTCTGAGTCCTGTATCTCCTAGGAGCCCCAGCCAAAGCTCGCCTTTCATACCTGCCTCCCCTGCCCCCACTTCCTGCCCCCATCTCTCCTCCTCCACCATGCTGTCCTCCATCCAACCCTCAGCTCTGGTCTGTCACAGCCTAGAAAGAAGTGACAGTGGCTCACTCCAGTAAGGGAACAGTGTCAATGGCGAGCAGCAGGACTGGTATGTTCTCAGGAGGTAAGGGGACAGGGTTTGCTGGTGGAATGGGTTTAAAGGGATGAGGGGAAGGATTCAAGGATGGCTTCTGGTTTTTCATCTCAGCACCAGAAATGTTGGTACTTCTGTAAATAAACAGAGAAGAAACAGAGGAGCACATGGGGGTTGGGGGAACAAAGGATGGTTTGGGGATGTGGGGTCCTTGCCTTCTTCATCACTTACTGCACCGCATTTAGTGAGTAGAGCCTGTTATTAATCTATGTACGTGGGAAGCGTATGCCTGTAGTACTAACTCTAGTACATCTGAAGTTGGCCCTTCGCTTTCCTCACACACAACTCATCATTCCTCTAATCTGTCTGAATTTTGCTTAATTTTCAATGGGAAACACGACCCTCACTATAAGCCTTTAGGGAAAATGAATTTCACCTTGTGACATGGGTTTTCCAGGACCACATAGCAGGGATTCCTAGGATTTTCTAAACTGGTTTAAATTGTTTAAAAAACAAAACCACCATACCCTGTCAATGGCACTGCCTTTCTTCTGAGCGTAAGAGCCCCAGAGCAAAAAGACCAGGCCACTGGAGTTCTGATTTAGCCAGGATACAACCGCATCAGTGAACTGCTCCCAACCTCTCTCCTTGTGAGAATTAGCCTGATGTGCCCGGACGGTGAGGACAGCATTGAGTAAGAGAACACCTACGGACACACACCAAAGAAACAGGTTAAGAGACAAATAAGCCAAGAAAACAGAGCCTTTAACTTTAAAGATTTTCTTTCTTTATTTATTTGACAGACAGAGATCACAAGCAGGCAGAGAGGCAGGCAGAGAGAGAGGAGGAAGCAGGCTCCCTGCCAAGCAGAGAGCCCGATGCGGGGCTCGATCCCAGGACCCTGAGATCATGACCTGAGCCGAAGGCAGCGGCTTAACCCACTGATCCACCCAGGCGCCCCACAGAGCCTTTAACTTTAACCTCTGCAATTTCATCATCTTCTGAGTTTGTAACAGTGATTGTACCTTACATCTGTCATCAGAGTTGTTTTAAAAATACACTCCAAGGGGCATCTGGGCAGCCTAGTTGCTTGGGTCCAACTCTTGATTTCAGCTCATGATTTTGGAATTGAGAGAGTGAGCCCCCACGTTGGACTCTGTGCTCAGTGGGAGGTCTGTTTGAGGTCCTCTCTGCCTCCGCCCCTCTCCCCGTTCACTGGCTCTCTCTCAATCTTTTATCAAAGATTTTATTTATTTATTTGACAGAGACAGCGAGGGAAGGAACACAAGCAGGGGGAGTGGGAGAGGGAGAAGCAGGCTGAGCATGGAGCCTGACGCAGGGCTCGATCTCAGGACTCTGGGATCATGACCTGAGCCAAAGGCAGACACGTAACGACTGAGGAACCCAGGCGCCCCTCAAAGTAAAATTTAAAAACAGGTATGTGTATCCCATGTAACATTAAGTAACCCTAGAAGATAACAAATGGAAGCTGAAATATTTCACTGAAACAAAAATCCAACTGTAAGAAACCAGACGGTAAACATTCTTTACTTATCCTGGTTATAGTTCATTTGTAGAAAGGAAGGAAGGAAGGAAGGGTGGTGGTGGTGGGGACGGGGAGGGAAGGAGGGAGGAAAGAAAGGGAGAAAGACACACCTGTAAATAGGTATTAAACACAAAAAAACACAGCCTTAGTATTGAAATGAGAAAGGTGAGGTCATCTCCTAAGTGGTCAAAGTTAGCAGTTAAATTTAAAATATTAATAACAAGGGGGCACCTGGCTGGCTCAGTCAGAGAAGCATGTGACTCCTGACCTCAGGGTTGTGAGTTCAAGCCCCATGTTGGGCATAAAGATTAAAAATAAATAAACTTAGGGGCGCCTGGGTGGCTCAGTGGTTTAAGCTGCTGCCTTCGGCTCGGGTCATGATCTCAGGGCCCTGGGATCGAGTCCCACATCAGGCTCTCTGCTCAGCAGGGAGCCTGCTTCCTCCCTCTCTCTGCCTGCCTCCCTGTCTACTTGTGATCTCTCTCTGTCATAAATAAATAAAATCTTTAAAAAAATAAATAAATAAAAATAAACAAATAAATAAATAAATAAATAAACTTAAAAATAAATTGGGGCACCTGGGTGGTTCAATGGGTTAAAGCCTCTGCCTTGGGCTCAGGTCATGATACCAGGGTCTTGGGATCGAGCCCCGCATCGGGCTCTCTGCTCAGCAGGGAGCCTGCTTCCCTTTCTCTCTCTCTCTGCCTGCCTCTCTGCCTACCTGTGAACTCTGTCAGTAAAATAAATAAATAAAATCTTTTAAAAATAAATAAATAAATAAATAAAATTGAGAAACAAATTTCTCTTTTGAATTATGATTAAAACATGAAAGAAAACATTGGCTAGAAAATAAAAAGGGGGATACATCTTTATTTCTGTACACGCAGCCATTTATTTCCTGTTCCTTGATAAACATAAGCCAGCAGGACAGAAGGAAAAGTGTGCTGAAATCTGTCCAAAGCACATCTCGGAGTGGTTGGCTCACCTTGCTTGGCCCACCCGGATAAATCTCCGTGACCAGGATGAACGAAACCCTCTATGTCTGTAGACAGCTCTTTATAAATGTTCTCCAAACTGAAAGCAAACCAGAAGAAAAAGAACAGGATCTTGAGCACAAGCCTGAAAATTCAGTAGCTTCCAACAGATCTGTGGATCACAGCCAGCACCACCAGCCCTTGGAGGGGAGGGCAGCATGAACCTGGAGGATTTATGAGGAAGCACCACCGTTCCTTCTGATACAACCTTGTCAAAGATCTTTGGTCTAGGGGCGCCTGGGTGGCTCAGTGGGTTAAAGCCTCTGCTTTCGGCTCAGGTCATGATCCTAGGGTCCTGGGATCGAGCCCCATATCAGGTTCTCTGCTCCGCGGAGAGCCTGCCTCCTCCTCTCTCCCTGCCTGCCTCTCTTGCCTACTTGTAATCTCTGTCTGTCAAATAAATAAATTAAATATTTAAAAAAAACAAAAACAAACAAACAAAAAAACTTTGGTCTAGGCTCAGATATAAGAGCATGCTTCAGAAGTTTTAAAAGTATCAGCCTAGAAGTTAACGACCTTTCAACTAATGCTTATGGCTTGATAAGTTTCTGCATTGGTTATAGTCACAAAGGGCATCTGTAAAATTCCCCAAAGCCGTGGGTTTTAACCACAGGTGATTCTGCCCCCCAGGGGACCTTGGGCAAGGTCTATAGACATTCCTCATTGCCATTTTACTAGTGCTCTCTGGTTCTGGAGGGGGTGGGGGATGCGGGGTCAGTGTTGTGAGCATCTAATGGGTGAGCCCAGGCATGCTACTCAGCATCCTAAAGCGAGTGCACAGAACAAAACCTCTCCAGCACAAAAACACAACCCCCAATGTCAACACTAACAAGACAAAGAAACCCTGCTCCAAAGGCCACACTATAAGTCTCCCCCCCAAGGTGTACCTAGAGCCTGCAAAGTACACATCCAAAAGTAATCACACTTGGACCCAAGCCATAATCATACCTGGGTGGCGGTGGAACGGGTCTTTGAACACTAAAGCAGAGCCCATGGGCTTGGTTGGGTCCATGATACGGATCCTGTCCCAGGATGACAACCTTCACCTGTGAATACCAGGTGGCAAGAAATTCAATAGTATCGCACGAGCAGGTTAAACAAACACCTGGCTGATAACCTGTACAAAGGAGCACGATGATGAGAAAGGCAGCCCGCCTCTCCTTGACCCAAACTAAGAACCCCTAGAAGGGAGTGGGTCATCATCACTGGGCCCCATTACTTTCCACTGTCAAATTATCCTTCACTCCATCACCTGCTACACCTACTCCTTCTTTGATGCAGGTGGGTGAAAACAAGTCCACCTCCTTCATTTTTCAGATTACAGAAATATGCCCTTGGCCCAAGTACAACCATCCAGAAACACATGAAGTGGCTCGTTGTCTCCCACTCATCCCTACCCCCTCCTGATTCAACCCTGTAAAGTTACCTATATAATTGGGGTCATGGTACTCATCACCCTATATGTTTGTGCTTCTCACATAATGCATTTTAGGCATCCTTCGTTGCGCCTCTAGAGCAGTCACTGGTAGGCAGGTGGCTTGTTTCCTAGTTTTTTTCATCACAAAAAAGTGCCACAAATATCCTAGTATGTCTTATCTTTATGTCCTTTTTTGTTTTTATTTCTATGAAACAGATTCAGAAGAGAAGGTGCTGGTCCAAGGACAAGTGTATTTTAAATTCTCATAGACATGTACCAAACTACTTTTCTGTGAATTGAAGCTACCAAATTCCCTACCAGCCACCCATGAAGATGCCTCTTCCCCACATCCTCTGAGGGATGAAGACAATGAGGTCAAAGGGCCATGGAGAAGGTGGCAACATGCAATGAAATGTAATGAGATCAAGGTCAGGCGTAGTGTTAAGATACAGCTAGCCCTTTAATCTGCTGCCTGCCTACCTCTTCACTCTCCTGCTTCTGCCCATGGTGCTCCTTCTCAGAATCCTCCCGTAGCCAACATACATTACATCCTTCAAATCCCAACCTTCAGACACCAGGAACCTTTTGTGGACCTCCCTCTCGCAACCACTGGTGCTCATTCTGAACGCAGCACATTCTCCCTTATGAATCAGCCAGTCCCAGCAGGAAAGCTTTTGGGTTCTAGTCCTGAATAAGGGATGACCTTGAAGGAGCCACTTAACCTTTCCGACCTTCCATATGCTTCTCTGCAAAGAGGATCTGCTAGGCCATCAGATACTCAGAACTTTCATACTCTCTTACTCCTCCTTGTTGACACTGGGCATTGGCATTCAAAACAGGACCCACAGATCAAACAAGGCACAAACTAGGACTGAATTTAAAAGGACTTAAGTCCGGGAATACCTGGGTGGTTCAGTAGGTGAGCGTCTGCCTTCAGCTTGGGTCATGATCCCAGGATCCTGGGATCAAGCCCCGAATCGGGCTCCCTGCTCAGCGGGAAGCCTGCTTCTCCTTCTCCCACCCCCCTGCTTGTGTTCCCTTTCTCGCTAGGGCTCTGTCAAATAAATAAAAAATCTTTAAAAAGGAAAAAAAAAAAAAATGGACTTAAATCTCTTTGACTTTATAAAACCAAGAGCTATATTCAAAGTTCTTGCTCAGAAGTGAAAAATGGTCAAGTCTGCAAAGTTTTAGGTATGGCAGCTTTATCCACAGGGGTCATTCACCTACTTCACTTCCATTTGGTTTAACAGACACGGTATGAAATCACAGGATTCCTGCCTTCAGCTTACAAAATGGGGGAGAGAAAGGGATAAGATCAGAATGGTAGTGGCTTCAAGCAACAGGCTTCAAGGGAGTTGCCATCGATGGATCTAGTTGGGTTTTCAACAGAGAAAACTGTCACACTTGCCAACTCTTTAAGTAGGAGAGTTGGGGGTGAAGAGGAGGCTGGAAGGTCGAACACGGCTATTTTCTTGTTCAGCTTCCATCGTTCATACAGTGACTGAAAGCCGTAAACCAGTTTCTGAGGAGACTGAAGAGACAGACCAGCTGGTCAGCAGCCTGTACACAGAATGAACCAGAGCAAAGGAATGCTAACAGAATAGTAAGACGGATGCGCCAGAAGTCAAGAGCTTGAAAGCATCAACTAAGACAGCATGGGTCACACAGAAAGAATACTGAGCTGCAAGTGAAAGGGGGGGGCTGTGCTAACCAGTTGCAAAAGACCTCAATGCTTCACGCCTGTTTCCTCAACACCACCCTAAGACCCCACGTTGGCATGTAGTTGGTTCAGGATTAAATACAAAAAACTAGAGCATACAGACAGGTCTACATACACTCTCTTTTTTTTGGCTGCATGGCCACACATACTCAAAGTTAGAAAGCTAACAGGCTAAATATTTCCGTATTTTATTTATTACCCCAGCAGGGACAGGCACTTGTGGGGTGTGTGTGTGCGCGCGCGCCCGCACGCGCGCAAGTAATTAACAAATACATACTATTTGACTCCCATGCCTCTTTTACTTACACTCACCAACCACAGGTACTTACATGTCTTATGTCACACATCTGGGTCCACGTGAAGACTTGGTGTGGGGGTGGATAAACAGTGTAATGTTTTCTTTCTTCCGCGACAAATCCCATTAGCTGACGGTAAAGACAAATCAGATTTCCAATCAGACTCACCGCCAAGTTTAAGAATTCAGTAAGGAGGCTTCCAGTGGAGGCTAACTGAAGAAACACTATTTAACTCTCTGCCACGTCGTATAGGCATATTCTTTTGAGAAACAAAAACTAGACTTGCAGGTCGCCAAAGAGATCCCCGGTCTGCTTTGGCGCCCTTCCCCTTTGTTTGGACCAGGTCTACGTAGACTGGCCTCTCTGCTCTCACTTACTATTGGTGTCAGCCCCTCCCTCTTTTTGTAAAGGCTGCACCAGGTTTCACAGTCTGGTTTGCGGTTTTACCGTGCAGCTCTTTCCTGGAGAGCAGACCCGCTGAACGGTTTACAAGGAACCATGCCATCTTACAGCCTTTTTTAAAAACTTCAATAAAGCCTAAGTAGGCAAAACACCGTGGCTGTTATTTTACTATTTTACCGGGAAAAGGACGTTAAGGGAGGGAATATGGGAGCCTACAAACGTGGACTCTGGAGGCTATCCTAGCAAGACCGAAGGGCCCGCAGCCTCCAGGTTTACCTTGATGAAATACGGTTTCCCGAACTCCGCGCTGAGCGGTTTCTTCCAACTCTCACCGAAACCCACTGGCACGTTGCGCGCGGCGAGTCTGAGCAGGGCGGCGGCCTTGTTCCTCTGGATACGGATCAACTGCTCGGGGCTCAGCGGCGAGGAGGGCGGCGTGCTGGGGTCCTCCTGCCCGGCCCGGGCCTTCTTGGGGGGACTTGCCTGCAAGTGGTCCCAGCACAGGCGGGTCACGAGCTGCAGCGGGCCACGCCCAGGCGCCCGCAGATTCCGCCCCCAACCCCACGGCCCATGGCGGAGCAAGCCCATTCGCGGGGCTCCAGCCCCCACCGGGCAAGTCGCAGCAAAACCGAACTCTGGGAGTCGGGTCCGGAAAGGCAGACTGCTGCCCCCAGTATTGAGTTTGGTATTAAGATGCGGCTGCGAGAGGGGTTTGGTGAGCTAGGTCCGCGACGTCTCCCGCGGCGTTGGCGGGAAGGGAGGCCCTGACTCCTGCGCCCGCCCCCTGCGTCCCCACGTGGTCTTTTCGCGGCAAAAACCTCCCGGGGTGAGGCCCGCCTCTCTCCCCTCTTGATTGGACGGCGAACCGAGCAGGGAGGCTCCCTCGCCTCTGATTGGCGCCGCGGGCCCCGAGGTCCATCCCCATTGGCTGGCCCCTCAGAATGGCCGCCGACAGGGGACAGCACGGGCTGTTTTGAACACGTGCAGTCTGCTTTGAACACAGGGACCCAGCTTACCGAGTCGGTGGCGCGTCCCTGCAACCCCTCGGCCAAGCGGGGCCCGTCGCCCTCCTCCCCGTCCCTTGCCCCCGGTGCCCGGTCCCCGTCGCGCCTCACCGCCGCATCCCCGCTCTCCTCAGCCACCGCCGCCACGCCGGTCCCCGGGTCGGCCGGCTCGGGACTGCGGGCACGTCGCTTCCCGGTGGGGGTGGGAGAAAAAAAGGAGTAGAGGGTCTTCTGGCCGATCATCCCGGAGCCGAGGAGAGCGGCCGCACGCCGCTCGGAGAACCCGCCGTCTGAGCCAGCTGCGGCGATCCGAAATTGGCGCCAAACGGCTCGCGCATGCTCCGACCGGGGCGGGGAGGGGGAACGGGGGGCGGCGAGGGGCCTAGTGCGCCTGTGCCAGAGGGGCTGCTGCTAGAGGCCCCTGGGACCAAGTAGGGCTTGAAAGCGTCAGGTGGTAGGCTGGGTCCTTGGGTGCGCCCGCTCCGGAGTTTACTCTTTCATTCATAGTACTCAGCCCTCACACCCCTGCCTTGGGGCTCGTCCCTCTGCCTCTGCGGTGGGGAAAAGGAGAAAAAAAAAGCACCTGCCCGGAGGAGTAGTCGCGGGAGTGAAATTAGCATTAAAACAGTCCTTTGCTTTGCTCCCAGGTACAGGTCCTCATCCTGTTTTCACAAAACTTATTTTACTGACAGCAAGCTAGAGCCAAGTGCGGTCGTGCGTTTTGCCTAACCTGTAAGGTCTGGGGGAGACTTTAACTGAGGTCTTGAAGATTAAACTCCAAACTCCGCATCCTTTTCAAGGCACCACCGCCCGCCCCCCTCACACACCCGTCGTCCTTCTTGTTCCGCGTTCCCTCCCCACATCCCAACCGACAATGGGTCCTCTTGGTTCTATCTGCAAAATAAACCCCAGATTCGACGGCCGCTCTTCATCACCTAGCTACACTCCCTGGCTGCTCTCCTCTTTATTCGGAGTGATCTTTTTGAAATGGAAATTATGTCGTGGTAATCCCGGCGTAACAATTCTCCCTACGGTTTCCAAATTTTAGAATAAACCCGTTTCTTACCCGGCTGGCAGAGCTGTTTCCCTCTAACCGAAGCCCCTACTACTGTGAGGTGACTGCCATCGCCAGCTTTCCCTTGTGTGGCCTGTGCTCTCTTGCACGGGCTGTCTCCCTACCTGGTAAGCTTTGGGTCTCAACTCAGGTCCCTTCCTCTTGATAAGGGAACAAAGCAAGCTGAGGACAGAGCAGAAGAGGATACCCTGCCCCTCCCCTCCCTGGTTGGGACCTGTGTGATATTCTTCCACGAATCTCCCATCTCCTGTTAAATACCTTGCTAGAGGGGGGAAAACACCTTAACCTGACAATGGCAAAGGCCTCAAAGCCCCAGGTATCTTGTAGGTTCTCTTTAGTGTATGAAAGTTCTGTTGAAACCTTTTTCCTTACCTCCCCCAATCCCATTGTATATAACCTGCCCCCACCTCACAACCCTGGGGCAGCAGTTTTTTCTGCTCGAGGGACCCCGTGCTTTAATAAACCATCACTTTGCACCACAGATGTCTCAAGAATTCTTTCTTGGTCCTCCAGCTCTGCACTCCACCCCACTGAACCTCACCTATATTCTAAACCTTCATCACTCTGGAAGGCCTTCCCCTCTGCCCCCACGTTCTAGCTGGTCACTCCATAGCTTCTGCGCTATCTTAAATTATCTTATGCATTCTTTGCTTGTTTATTTGTCTCCATCTCCAAAATTTAACCCTGCTGGGGGCAGGTGATGTGGGAAAGAAAGGCAGAAAATTAAATGTCCTTATAACAGGCAGCCCACTGACAAATACTTGAGGCAGGCAGAGTATAATGTCCTTCCTGGAAGCTCCTAGTGTTCTCAATGCCTTGCTAGAGGGAAAAGCAACCTTAGTTTGACAATGGCTAGGCCTCCACCTGTGAGTCTTATTTAGTATATGAAAATGCTTTTGGAACTTCCCTTATCTTTACTTCCCCCACTTGCAAAGTGTATAGTCAGTTGCTCCTCACAGTCCCGGGGCTCTGGGGAGCAGACGGCAGCAGTAGCTAATTTCGCCTGTGGATCCAGTCTTCGTGCCTTAACAAAACTATTATTTTGCACCCAACACGTCTCAAGAATTCTTTCTTAGCTCTTGGCTCGGGACCCCAACTAACCTCATCTGTATTCCAAAAAACGACATCACAGGGACTTTATCCCTTATTACTATCATGTTTCAGTGCCTAGGGCAAGGAGCCTGGTGTATTAGGGGAGAAGCTCATAACTCAAATCAGGGTGCCTGGGTGGCTCAGTGGGTTAAGCCTCTACCTTCGGCTCAGGTCATGATCTCAGGGTCCTGGGATTGAGTCCCGCATCGGGCTCTCTGCTCAGCAGGGAGCCTGTTTCCTCCTCTCTCTCTCTCTCTCTCTCTCTACCTACTTGTGATCTCTCTCTGTCAAATAAAAATAAAATCTTAAAAAAAAAAGAAACAAATAAACTTACATATCTTCCTATTTAAAACAAACAAGAAAAACCTCAAAATCATGTACCCTTCCAGCCACTTTGAAATACATCTCAGTTTGGGTACAAAGTGAAACACAACACTTAACAAGTGCCCCTGCAATCCCACTCCTAAGTGTTCACCCAAGTGCAATTAAAATCTGCATTCAGAAAAGCTTATACCGGAATGGATACAGTGACTTCATTTGTAATTGCAGGGAGCTAGAAACAACTCAAAGGCCCCTCAGCTGGGGTGGGGTGATGGGGTGAACAAATCATAGGGTATCCATACCACACAATGCTACTGAGCCATAAAAGAAACAACCGAAACAAACAAGGGTACATCCTAAAAGCATTAAGCTGAGTGAATGGCCAGACACCAAACGCTATCTATTTATGATTTCATTCATAAGAAATTCTAGAAAAGAGGCACCTGGGTGATTCAGTAGGTTAAGTGTCTGCCTTACACTCAGTCATGAACTTGGGGTCCTGGCATCCAGCCACACATCCGGCTTCCTATCAGCAGGAAGCCTGCTTCTCCCTCTCCCTCTGCCTGCTGTTCCCCCTGCTTGTGCTGTCTCTCTCTCTCTCTCAAATAAATAAAATCTTTTTTTTTTTTTTTTTTTTTTTTTTTTAATTCTGGAAAAGACAGAAAGACTGGAAACTGCCGGTTGCCAGGGGCGGGGCGGCGGGGGAAGGGGGCTGTGGCATCGGACAAGGGCAAGTTTCTAACCAAGAGGCTTGGGAGAATTTTGTGGGGTGACACAACCGTTCTGGATCTTGATTGTGGTGGTGGTCACACAACTCTGTACTTTGGCCAAAATCTGCGGAACTGTGCACTAAGAATTCGGGACCTCCCGAATCCCACGGAGCTTTCATTGCACTGGGGGAGACAGAGAATCATCAAAAGTGAGGAGCGATGACAGAACCTGACATTTATTTGGAACGCAGAAGCATTCCTCATGGGTCCCGTCATCTAATCCTCACAGGGCTCTCGCGGCGAAGGTTTCATAGCCCTCACTGTGCAGGTGAAGCTACAAGTGACCTGCAGGAACCACACAGCCAGAGTGGTGGAGACAAATGCGGAAGCCATGCGGTCGTGCTCCCACCAGGCGGCCCACCTCCCAGTCTGGACGCCCACCGAATCCCCAGGGGGAGGCGACAGCGAACAACAGCCCCCAAACCACAGAGGATCCTCCTAGGCCAGGGACCGAGCAGCTGGGCAGAAAACCCTCAGGGCCTGCAGCGCGTCCAGGAGGCCAACAGGTGGCGCTAGGGAGCGGCTCATCACATTGCTTCCGCCTAAGTGCCTACATTTCCCAGCGGGCCCCGGAAATCTACCCGGAAGTGACTTTACGGCCCCGGTGTTGTCTTTTTCCCGCCGGCCCCGCCTCTGGTGTTTGCAGGGTCCGGGGGCGGCGCTGCTGCTGTCTGGGGCGTCAGAGCCCCCCACCCCGCCCCGAACGTCGTCACAGTTCTTATTTTCTATCGGAGTTTGGTGTGCGTATGACCACGTGTAACTGTTTTGCGTTCAGATTCTGAGTCCTGGCCATTTGAGGATCACTATACTTACCTAAGAGGATACTGGCGTGGGAGGCTGGTCGGTAGTGAGGGAAAAGGAGACCCGGAATCTCCTCTGGGTGACTTTGGGCAAACCCCCTTCCCTTCTCCAGGCGTGCCAGGCTGGGCTTTCTTGAAAAGGTCAGGTGCTTGGGGATGGAATGCAGGCATTTGGGGTTTTGCAAGCCTGCGGGCTGATTGTGATGCATAGCCAGGTGTGGGGGGAACCCAGGACATCCGGAGGGTCCCTTCAGACTTCAACATACTCTGCTTCCTTTCTAGGACATGGTGTTAAAAGTGGGAACTTGAAAACACCGAGGAGAATTCTGTAGGACCATTTGGCCAACAAGCCAAACTTTTAAGCATCTGGGCCAGAGTCTGGCCCATCTCTCTCTGCCCTGCCGCTGGCTCCCAGATCTTTGCTTTGTGGAGACAGAATGGACAGATTCCTGGTGAAGGGGGCATTAGGGGGCCTTTTGGGAAAGAGGGAGCGAGAGGAGAGCAGAGAAGGCCCAGCAGGGCTGAGAGGAGACAAGGAGAGCAGCAGGAAAAGGTCCAGGACAGAAACCCCGGGGAATGCAGGCCACTCGGCCGGCCCCAGCTGGCAGCACATCCGAGCCGAGGGCCTGAGTTGTGATTACACAGTCCTGTTTGGCAAAACCGAAGCAGACAAGATTTTCCAGGAGCTGGAGCAAGAAGTGGAGTATTTTACAGGTAAGCCGAGGACTTGCAGGGTGTGTGTGTTGAAGACTGGTTTTGAAAAAACTAGTGCTTTGTGTTTGGAGAAATCTGAACTCAGGAGCCATTAATTGCTGGTGACTTCATTAACTGATTCAACACATACTCTCTGGGCATCTCTGCTCCAGGCACCATGTTGGGCACTTGGCATACAAACTGGAGAAAAGATTGCCTGCCTACCAGGAGCTGACAGACTTGAGAGTGATTTGCCACCTGGCTGTCATTAGAATCAGCTGGGAAAGTTAAAAAAAACAAAAAAGATGCTGGGTTCTATGCGAGACCAGCTGAATCGGAGTATCTGGGCGGTGGGGGGAGGGGTGTACAGCCTGGGCATCAGTGTTTTTAGAAAGCCTCCAGGTGACTGTAAAGTGCATCTGGTCTAGTAGAAGAGACAGCAAATAACCAGGTAATTCCCCCACGGGGGTTCTTGGCATCACCACCAACCCCCCCCACCTCCGCCCTGAGTTGAGGCTGAGTTGAGGCCGGGGGCGGGGAGGGGGAGACCTTGTTGCTTCTGAGAACTGGGATCGCCTGACCCCTCCCCACCAGTCTAGTAGTTGTTCCCAGGTGCTGCTGATGCTGTTGGTCCTGTTGGTCCAGGAACACACATGGAGAACTCCTGCAAGGTGGCAGAGTACGAGAAGGCAGAGAAAAAGGCCATGGGAGGGGCACCTGGGTGGCTCAGTGGGTTAAGCCTCTGCCTTCAGCTCAGGTCATGGTCTCAGGGTCCTGGAATCCAGCCCTGCATCGGGCTCTCTGCATCGAGGGAAGCCTGCTTCCCTCTCTCTCTCTCTGCCTGCCTCTCTGCCTACTTGTGATCTCTCTGTCAAATAAATAAATAAAATCTTTTAAAAAGATAAAGCCCACAGAAGACCCCTCCCAGCCTGCAGCCTTCACTGTGTTCGCTTCATCTCTTGGGGACCCCACACCCTTAGTCCCCACGGTTGGCAGAATCACCCTAGCGTGTAGCCTGACTTCAGCTTGCTTGCATTTCAGCCTCTTATTAGTAAGTCTCTCCTGGAGTTAAGACAATTAAGGCATGTTGTTTAAAAAAAAAAAAATTGGACGAGAGCATGTTTCTCTAAGTTTCTCTAAGATCACTGTCTTGCGTGAACATTTTGGGCAAGCCACAGTGATTTTTGTCTTCGGTCAGAAAGTGAAATATTACTTTTTCAGTTTCCACTCGATCCTGAATCTTCAGGGAGCAAGCATGTGGGCTCCTCACCCGCCTGCTCTTCTGAGCTGTCCTGTTTTATCTTCGCAGGTGCGCTAGCCAGGGTCCAGGTGTTCGGGAAGTGGCACAGTGTGCCCAGGAAGCAAGCCACCTATGGCAACGCGGGGCTGACCTACACGTTCTCGGGCCTCACTCTGTCTCCAAAACCCTGGATCCCAGTTCTAGAGCACGTCCGGGATCGTGTTTCTGTGGTGACAGGAGAGACCTTCAACTTTGTGCTTGTCAACAGGTGACTTTCTGGGGTTTTTTTCCTTTTCCTTTTTAGGGTACTGGACTGAATTGTATAAATCTGCTTCTTCCGAGGGCAGGAGTTTAAGATTCCATCTTTTTTTTTTTTTAAATTTAAATTCAGGTAGCCCACACAGAGTACAACCTTAGTTTCAGAGGTAGAGGTCAGTGATTAGTCAGTTGCGTAGAACACCCAGTGCTCATCAGATCACGTGCCCTCCTTCATGCCCGACCCCCGGGCCCCCTCCCCTCCAGCAGCCCTCAGTTTGTTCCCTAGAGTTAAGACCCACCATATTTTACTCATTTGTACAACAGATACCTCAGTGCAGCAAGGATGTGGCCAGGACAGCATCTGCTGTTAGGTCCTTATGGAGCCCAGGCCTCAGTGGGAAGTTGAGAGGCGATTCTCTTGTGAACAAACCGCTGAACAAGATCATTTCAGATGTTATTAAGGGTCTTGAAGAAAATTAAACAGGCTGATTTATGGTTTGAGGGTAGGGTTTCGCACCAGCAACGCTCCGATGTTTTGGGCCAGATAATTCTGTTGTCGGTGCCATCCTGTGCTTTGTGGGATGTGAGCAGCCTTCCCCGGCTTCCACCTGCTGGATGCCAGCAGCATCCCCTCCCCGTCACAGCCACCAGAATGTCTCCAGACACTGCTGAGCATCCACTGGGGGAGAGAACCGCCCTGCTTTCCAACCCTGAGTTCAGGGGAAGGTGGTTAGCGGAGGGCTCCCTGAGGTGCTGATGTTGGAGCTGTAGACTACATGGAGAAAGGGAACAAGACACACAGACATCCTGAGGAAGAGCAGAGGGGGCTTGGAGCGTGTATGGAGCGGAAAGCCCACCGAGACTGCTGGAGCAGCAAATGAGGGGAGGGAGAGAGGGCTATTGTGAGCTCAGAGATGGGCAGGGGCCAAACTGGCAAGGACTCAGGGTTTTTTTATTCTAAGTATGGGGGGAAATCATTTAAAGGTTTATATACATGAACCGGGAAAACCCCAAGA
Source organism: Lutra lutra (assembly GCF_902655055.1). Taxonomy (NCBI): domain Eukaryota; kingdom Metazoa; phylum Chordata; class Mammalia; order Carnivora; family Mustelidae; genus Lutra; species Lutra lutra. The sequence goes on along the minus strand of NC_062289.1, from coordinate 95,444,478 downwards.
TGAGTTTTCGGCTGCTTTTGGTGAGTTACATTTTAAAGCACACGATTGAACACGAGCAGAACACAGGCTTGGCTCATCTGCAGACCCAGAGGAGGCCCTCTAGCCCCTGCAGAACCACAGCGGGAGCCGCTCGCGGCACCTGTCACACGGTAGGAAAATGAGGATTCTGCCCTGTTGGCACGTTCTAGGAAAGGGCTGTTTTGTAAACTGGGCCTGTGTTGTCACTGCAGGTACAAGGATGGCCATGACCACATCGGGGAGCACAGAGATGATGAACGAGAACTGGCTCCCGGGAGCCCCATAGCCTCTGTCTCCTTTGGGGCCTGCAGAGACTTCTTCTTCCGGCATAAGGATTCCCGGGGGAAAAAGCCCACCCGGAAGGTAGAGGTGCTCCGGCTTCAGCTGGCCCACGGGAGTTTGCTCATGATGAACCACCCGACCAACACTCACTGGTACCACAGTCTCCCCATACGAAAGAAGATTCTAGCTCCACGGGTCAATCTGACATTTCGCAAAATTCTGCCCGCTAAAAAGTAAAAACTTTGTCGGTGGTTTGTACTTCTCTTTTCTCCTTCCCTCTCTACTCCAAGAGGGAGATGGCATCTCTTTTCCCAGCAGGGAACATAGGAAAGGCTTCATCCAAGCATGGGGCTTATTACATAACAACGCAGAATTCAGAGAGAGGATGGTTGTAGCAAATTGGTCATTTATGAAAGAATACCAGTTGATTTTTTTTTCCTAACAAAAAGATTTTTTTATTACTATAATACACAGCAGATACAAAAGGTACCTTTAGCAAATACAGAAATCAGCAGTTATGGCATAAACTACTAGTGTAACTTAGGTTTTTGCCAAGAGAAGCTGCTCTGTAAATAACTTAAAGCTAGAAAGGTGATGTTGTGGCTGCTACTTAATGCCTAATAATTTACAAAACGAGGACATCAGCTTTACATCCGGCTCAGAGACCTTACACGGACACCCCGGCCTCTGACCCACCATCTGCTTCCAGCTGAACGTTCCATGCCCAGCATCTCTTTAGCGGCAGGTTTCAAAGAGGAAGCGGAGGCAGGAAAGCAGTTAACCGGAAGCTACAGCTTCACGGTTCGATGTAAGGTCACATCACTGGGTGTTTGTTCTCCGGATTTGGGCCAAACAGCTCTGCTCATGGCAACATCCCAGCCAGGGCCTGCGACGGAATCGGAAAGGACGCTTCACATGGGTCCTCTCTCCCGGGTGTCCATGGTTCATAGAACCTTCCACAGTACTTTCAGTCAGTCGTAAGTTGTGAGTGCTTGGGGCGTGTGCTGGGCCTGGTGGGACAGCGATGCCCCGGGCCCCTGGCTCCCTTAGTGGACACCCGGGCCTGGGCTGGCAACACTTGCCAGCCCGCACCCCCACTGGAGGAAGGCCAGGGATCGGCCTCGCCTCGGGGGACCTTTTAGAAAGCTCTGATTCCAAATCTTAACTCTGAAGAGTCCATTTGAATTTTGTTTTGTTTTTAAATAAAAAGCCTAGCTAAAACATAGCTACTACCATGTCCTCACTCTCCCTGTGGCGCTGGGCTGTATCCAGGAGCCTTCTCCAAAGAGGGACGGGAATGCTCAGTAGAGTCTTTGTGTTGGGCTGCGGGGAGTGAGTACACCTATAGAGTATGGACCTATAACAGAGCGGCAGTACTAGATGATCAGCTGCAAGGATACGTTTTTTACAAACTGATAACTTTCTTTTCTTCTGTGGAAAGGGCTGGGGTTTGGATGCTCGCTGAGCGTTAAGCCTTCCCTCTGCTAAACAAGGAAGCCCGACTGCAGCCCTGTGGTCCGTGCCCTTCCGATCCCAGCTCCCGAACCCAGGCAAGGACTGTCCTCTCACATGGCCTCCAGTGGCACCTGCAAACCTCAGGAACACTGCAGGGGCAACAGAATTCAGGGTAACTGTCCATCTGGCCCATGCAGGGAGGCTTCGTGTAAAAACAGGCTTTGTCCAGAGTGGTTGGCGCAGACACTGCTCTGTGCCCACTGTTCACAGTCCAATGACGGACCATCATCACGTCCCCCGGCCAGCGTGCTGACAGCAGAAGCGAGCAGCAAGCAGCTCAGAGCTGATGGGCCAGATTTGGCAGGTGCACTTTGATGACATAGAAAGAATCCAAAGATTAGAAAAGACCCACAAAAAGAGAAGGCGGGTGTTCTTCAGGCATCTTTTAGCTGTCCTGTTGATCTCCATGGAGAAACTTGGAAGGAGCAGAGCTTTTCAAAAGTTGTTCCGAGGACTCTCAGACAAGGTGTATTTTCCAGAATGGACGTGCTACAAAAGCAATCGAAAGGGAAAGGCACTTTTTCTTCTAAATTGTTGCCTTTAATAATTTAACCTTTTATGGGCTTGCTTATTAAAAATAAAAGATCTATGCTGAAACTGACTGGAGGATTAGGCAAAGTTACCTCCCCTCTGAGAACACCTAACATAGCCGAATATAAAAAAGGTGGCTTCCGGAACCGGGTTTCATTTAATTACCTGTATCAGATGAGTAAAAAGACGTTGTAGACAGAGTGAATGCTGTCGGAGCACAGCAAGGACACCACCCAGTGCACACTCGCAGAGCTGTTCAGGGGGCCGGATTTGGTTTGAACTGGGGTCAGCGTCTCCTTTACGGAGCCTGCTCTGAGAACACCCAGAAGGCGGAGGGCTCTGGCAGGGGCCGTCTGCGCGCACACACACACACAGTCCGATCTTGCCTGGTTCCTGGCCGGCGTGGACAAAGCCATCGGCTCTGAGGCAGGGCAGTCATTCTTCTGCCCTGTACTCCCGGCCCTGGTGCTGCATCTTGGAAAGAACGCGCTCGTAGAACAGCAGGTAGGCGCTGGAGGACAGGACCTCCTGCAAGCTGGCCTTGCGGACCGTGTCGTCAGAGATCCACAGCCACTGGTTGCTGGTTGAAAGAGGGTTCTTGGCTGATGGCGGGGACCGTCGGTAAGTCACAAAGTGTCCCGAGTGCATGTCTCCGTGGTGGACCACAACTGCCATCAGCCGGAAGAGGTATGTGGAGGAGCTGAATGGGAGGAACACAGGCAAGCCATTTACAGACATACACAAAAAAAGGGTCATGGGCAAAACCAGAAACTGAAAGAATCCTAGATGTTCAGTGGCGGCGGACCGATTCAACGGTACCTTCGTACAAACGAATACTACACAACCCTTAGAATGCAGACAGGGGCTTCCTGGCATGGGGAAGACACCTGTCCTATGAGTAGACGTCCATTAATGTGTAAGGTGTACACAGAAGGCCTTAAAGGTTTGACTGCTGATGTCTAGGGGGTGTCCCAAGAAATCTGAAATTCCCTTTGTACTTTATACATGTATTCCCACATGTATACACAGAACATACATATTTAAATTCTAAGTACTTCAAGAATTCTTATTTTTAAAGTGCTTTCCATTTGGGACAAAAATAAACAGGAATGTGTAATAGTGAGATTACACCTTAAGATGAAAGAACAAAAGTCTGTGTTGTCATCCACTTCTGTGCAAAGCTAATTCTGGAAACTGAGAGAACCAGCAGCTACGAGAAATGAAGACTGTGCCTCCCCAGAGCAGCTCACCTGTAGTCAGGAACCACCGGGAGCGGGAAGGGCATCTGGGCTGGCAGGGGAGGCAATAAAGATGGGGAGCAGGCGCCATTCATAAAAATTTGTGGTTTGGGGCCCCCAGGCTGATTCAGAACTGCAAGAGGAAAAGGCTCCAGGTGATTACCGTAGCAGTAGCTGTGGGAGAACACAACACAGCCTCCACTACCTTGAGTTTAACTCCCTGACAATGCCGCAAAGAAAACAAGTGGTTCATTTTGTGTTAGGTTGATTCCTACCTTTTGTGGTTTTTTTGTTTGTTGTTTTTTTTAGATTTTATTTATTTGAGAGAGAGAGCAAAGTGAGCAGGGGAAAAGGGAGGGGGAGAACTGTAGTCCCCACTGAGTGAGAAGCCCGACTCAATCCCAAGACCCTTGAGATCATGACCTGAGCCAGAGGCAGACGCTTAACGGCCTGAGCCACCCAGGCACCCCTACCTTTTTGTCATTGACATTCTTAATCCAGGGTAGGAAAAGTGGGTCTAGCTTCCGGTCTGCTGCTTACTTTGACAGCTTTGTGAATCTTGAAGCTCCCGTCCGTTTGCTAAAGATCCGCCAGAGTTAGGCTGTAGCTAATTTACTGGCATTTCAACCTAAACCATGGTTTCTCAACCTTGACACTGCTGACACATTGGCTGAATAACTCTTGCTTGTTGGGGCTATCCTGCTCATCAGAGGGTGTTTCCAGCATCCCTGGCCTCTACCCACCAGATGCCAGTAACACCCGTCTCTCGGTTGTGACAACCAAAAATGCTACTGGCCACTGCCCCACGTCTCCTGGGCAACAGAACTCCCTGGTTAGAACCACTACCTAAACATTCTCTATTCTTTAATTTCCAGCTTCTAAAGAATACCAACATATAACCATGTTGATAAATGTTGATGGGTGTAGATAAAATAGTGAAGGAGATATTGACCTCTCTTTTCCTGTGTCACACACAAGGGCCTGTAAGTACCCAGCAGGCCCCGTCGGCCGTACAGTAGCCACAGCCAGCATGCTGTGGCAATGAGCAGACCCGGAGCCCCAGCTGGGAGAGGAGGGATCCAGGGTGAGCTGGGCCTGGATTTAAAACAGCGGCCGGGGCACCTAAGTGTCTGCCTTTAGCTCAGGTCATGATCCCAGGGGCCTGGGATTGAGTCCCGCACTGGGCTCCCTACTTGTTGGGAAGCCTGCTTCTCCCTCTCCCACTCACCCTGCTTGTGTTCCCTCTCTCGCCGTCTCTCTCTGTCAAATAAATAAATAAAATATTTTAAAAAATAAAATAAAATAGCAGCCAAAGACTGAGCCCTCTTCCCACTGCAGCGACTCTGATGTTCGTTTACAGATCTGCTGAAAAAAGGTAAAAAACAGTCTTTCTGTGAATGGCGTCCTGCCAGGCCGCACAACTATGAAGGCAAGAAATTAAACACAGCAAGGGTCTACTGAGTCAGGAGCATCTGGGGTGTGGGGAAGCCAGGCCTCTGGCTGGACTGGAAGCAGGTGCAGGTGGGGAGTCTGGGCTCGGGGCCCTTAGAGTTGGTGGGTTTTCCTCGTCTACGTAATTCTAAAGAACTCAAGGAGCTAGAAAAGATAGCTTTTAAAAACTGCCCAATGCTCTGCTGCCTTCGGCTCAGGTCATGATCTCAGAGTCCTGGGATCGAGCCCCGCATCGGGCTCTCTGCTCGGCAGGGAGCCTGCTTCCTCCTCTCTCTCTGCCTGCCTCTCTGCCTACTTGTGATCTCTCTGTCAAATAAATAAATAAAATCTTTAAAAAAAAAAAAAAAACTGCCCAATGCTGCCTTCTGGTGCCCGTTCTCCCAGTGGACTAATGTTTGTCCTTAAACCAGTCCTTTCAGCTCCTGGGGCCTCGATTTTCCCCTCAGCAAGACTGAGGGCAGTTAAGAGCGACCTGCTCCCTGGGGTCCGAGTCTCCCCGGGGGTCCGACTCAGTGATTAGTCTCCAGTGAGGAGGGAAGTGAAGGGAGATCAGTAAGGAGCTCAGTAAAGGAGCTAACTAAATGATCTTTAGCCAGAGCTTTTCCTCCCCACATTTGCATAAAGGACATGACCCTACCTGGCCAGTTGGGTTCGATGGAATGCTAGGGGCCAATTATCATTCAGTCAAAAGGTCAGAAAACCATCTTAAGCTTTTCTTCCCATATTTTGTCAACTATGATACCGTTTTTAAAACCGTACACCTTTTTACTATGTACGTTTAACCTCTTTTTAGGAATCTTCCCTCCTGTACTCCCAGTCCTGCTGTTCTCAGGAATTCAAGCAACCGCTGGACTAGCTCCCCTTGTGGCATAAAGGCCCCAGAAGGTGGTGACGCCAGACTCCTCTTCCCTGTGCCGGAAGTTCCGAGCAGTGGCTCCTTAGGCACATACCTGGGGCGGGGGCGACTGGCCCATCCTGCAGGTCCTGGGTGGGCCCCGCGGCCTCGCTGGGCTTGGGGCTCGGCTGCCCAGGTTTGTGCCCGAGGAGGTGATACTTGTAGATGTCCATCATCAGGAACTCATTGAACTGCACGTGCTCTTGCCGCTTCAGGGGCGTGCCATGGCTGGACCAGCTCAGCCGCTGCAGGTGGATGCACAGACACTGGGGGAGCTGCGCGGGGAGAGAAAGCAGAGAGACCACGTGTTGGACTGGGGGAGGTCCCTGAGGGCAGAGCCGACAAGGTGTGCGGGTTGGGCTCACCTTGCCTAGTTTCAGCTGTTTAACAAAGGTGGTCCTCTGGTGCTCCACCTTCTCCCCATTCAACGTCCCTTTGGCTTCGATCTGAAATAAGAGAAAGATGGCTCTGCAGAATTCCTTGGAACAAAACGTCTGTGGAGGGCTGCAGCCAGGTCGGTGTTAGGTCTGTATTTAGTTGGCACCTGACTTTGACCTGCGAAAGGAGCTCGGCTGCCCAGTTAATTGTGAGATGCTCTCACTGTTTTACTGTTAAGTAAGAGTGACAGCGGGGACAAGAGAAAGGACGGCATGACAAGGAACTCTGCTGCGGCGCGTCATCTATTTTGTTCTACGTCTTCAGAAATTCTGGTCCCCATGGTTCCTCTTCTTCAGAGGATGACATGCGGACACTCAGGGGAGTCAAGCCCGTGAGAATTGGCAGGTGAGTGCTCCCATCTCAGAGCACCACACTCACAGTTTCTCTTTAAATATTCTGCAGATGAAGTAAACTCATCTGGGAAAGAGCTCTGGTCCACAGGCTACCGATTTCCCAGCCAAGTTACATAGCTGAGGCCGCAAAGCCCCCCTGGCTCTAGTTGGAAGAGCTCAGGCCAGTGGAGAGCGGCGGCATGAGAGGTACTGCATCAGGACACACGGGCCAGCTCAGGGGTGACACCGGGCATTAGAGGCATACCTGCGTACAGTTGTCACATACGACATCCCGCACCGATTCGGAGGAGATAAAGTGGTGAAGGCAGTGGTCCAGGGTCAGTGGATGCCCCTTAAGCACCAGAGAGCAAAATTCACGATTACCGGTCAATTATAAGGTAACTATTAACAGAAGGCAATGTGATCCCAGAGCTTTATTTTTGCTTATATGGGCAATAAAGCTTGACAGATGCAACTGGACGTTCCCTGAGCATATGTGGAGCTCTCAAAGCTTCCTACACTTGCTGTTATGGGTGGATTCAAGGCTATGAGGACGTATATAACACTGCAGAAACTTATAGACTCCCACAGCGTTTTAGAGATCTTTGAATTTGAGATTAATACATTTGTGTGTGTGTGTGTGTTGAGAAAAAGCCAAAATTCCTGGAACTGGAGAAAAACCATTCACTCTCTTCTCCCCCCAGATTGGGCCATGGTACCACACACGACAACCAGGACAGGTTCAGCCAACCATGTGCCTGAGTAACGCACAGGACATCGGCTACACAAAGTGCCTCAAAGCCCGCTCAGATTTCAGTGTCTCCAAAACGGACCCCAAATAAACCATCGCTCAGTACATACCCACGTGGCAGCTGGGATACTCAGTGAAAGGCTGTCGAAGGTATCAAATCGAACAGGACTCTGAAACAAACATTGCAGAAAATCCAGAAATGAAGCACGTTCAAACCAGAGCTTTAGAGATGGGAAGACACACGCCTATGAAACAGCTTAGTATTTTGATGCCCAGCGCTGACATATGAAACAGTGTACTTACCTAGAAGCAAATTCTGTTACAAACAACCCTGTCAATGTAAGCGGTACAGTAACACCGAAGGCCAGTTTATAAGATCACGGTAAGAGAACATCCCTGACCAGTAATGTAGGGATTTTATCCTCAGGAAATAACCATGGACAAAACTGTAAGGATGTTCATCCCAGCATTATTTATAGCAGCAAAATGTGAATAGTTGAAATTTCTAGGGAACAATAAATGAATTACATCATATCCACAGAAGAGCACGCTCTGTTCCAAATAGCACAGTAGGAGTGTGTGAGTGTACAGAAAGACACACCTATTATGTTATTAACTGCAAAAAAACCCAGATGATAATACAGGATAAAAATTGCTGCTTTTGGTGATGGCAAAGTAGCTTAGCTAGACTAGCTGTCCTTGAGATAATGCATAGAAATTCTGGACCAAAACAAAACACAAGCATTCGGATGATTGGAGAGCTACTGCCAAGTCCTGGGAAAACAGGAACTTTACAGTGAGATTTGGACTGTGTGACTTTTTGCTTGAGGGAACTCCCCAGCTTATGCTGTTCAGTATCAGGTGGCAGAAAGCTGCGTTCTCACAGGATGGAGGTCTCAGAAGACAGAGCCCAGGCTGGTACAGAGGCTGGGGGAAATCCCAGAAAGAGGGCAGCCACAGAGAGGATGAGGCCCCAAATCAATGTACAAACCCTGCCCAGTTCCAAGGCACAGACACGCATGTGTGCACACCCACACAGGGAAACCCCAGGAGCCTAGCCAAAAAGCTAAAGCGAGAAGCTGAAAAAACTGCCCCGAGATTTTGCTGCCCAATGTGAGGAAAAGAGTTTGGCTTTGAGCTCAGCCCAGTCAACTGCACATCGGAATAGAATTCATTATTTTTCAGAGAAACGTAACAGAATCCAAGTCTCTACTACAATGTTAAATATGCAAAAAAATTACTAGACATACAGTGCGAAAAGGAAAATATGACCCATGGTGAAGGATCCCATGGATGACCTGGATACTGAAATTAACACGAGGGCCTTAAAAGAGAATTGTGACAAGTAAGCTCAAAGACACAAAGGAAGAGAGTTATTTAGTCCTGGTGGAGGACAAATGGAGAGTCTTAGCAGATAAATGGAAACTATAAAGAACCAAATGGATATTATACAACTAAGAAAAATAACTGAAATGAATAGTTCCCTGAGGGGCGCCTGGGTGGCTCAGTGGATTAAGCCTCCACCTTCGGCTCAGGTCATGATCTCAGGGTCCTGGGATCCAGCCCCGCATTGGGCTCCCTGCTCAGCGGGGCATTTGCTTCTCCCTCTCTCTCTGCCCTCCTGGTGCCTGCTCTCATGTTCCCTCTCTCATAAATCAGTAAAATCTTGAAAGAAAGAAAGGAAGGAAGGAAGAAATGTTCACTGGACAAGCAAAATGAAGACAGAGCAGAGGCTATGAACTCGAAGATAAGTCCACAGACTTATCCAATTTGAAGGATGTGGAGGAAAGAGGTTGAAGATAAATGAACCAAGCCTCAGTGAGTTGTGGAACGATACCAAGCAGACCAATGAGGAGAGAATGGGGTATACATAACATTTTGGGAAAAAATAATGGCCCCCAAAATGTGCAAATTTGGTGAAAAACATAAAAGGTACAGATTTATGAGATTCAGCAAATTCCAAACAAATACAAAGAAAATGAACCTAGGCGCAGGGCGGACAAACTGCCGAGGCTCAAAAGTAGCGAGAAAATCTTACAAGCTGGCAGAGAGAGAAAAACGAGACGTCACGTACAGGAGGATGATGTGAATGATGCTGGGTGTGCGTCCAAAAAGCTGGAGGCCAGAAGGCAAGAGAACAGCGCCTTGCAAGTGACAAGCTGGAAGAAAGCAAGGCAGGCGTGCGGGCGCCCCTGCCAAGGTCACCGCTGACTTACCGTTTCACCATGCAGGGAGACGAAGGGGAAGATCTAGGTGGAGGGTAGTGCAGGCCAAAGTTGGATCAAAAATAAGACAACAGAAAGAGATATTCTATAAAAACCCTAGTTAGGGGCACCTAACACTTGATTTCATCTCAGGTCATGACCTCGGGGTTGTGAGATCGAGCCCTGCCTCAGGCTCCACGCTCAGCAGAGTCTGCTGGAGAGACTGTCTCTGCCTCTCCATCTGCCCACCCCCAACCCTCGGCTCTCTCTCAAATAAATAAATAAATTTAATTTAAAAAAAGGGTGGGGGGAGAAAGAAACACTACTTAGATACTTAGATGGAAACTAACCAGACAAAACAGACTCCAGGACAAAGATAAAATACTTACCAGAGAGAAAAGGGGACATTTTATCAAGACAGTGAGAGTCAACTCATCATTAGTAAATGTCTGTGTACCTAACAGCAAAGTCTCATATGAAATTCTGCAAAAATAAAACTAAAAAAAGAAAAAGAAATGGATAATTCTAGCAGATTTAAGGAAGATTTAATTTAAGGGAGAAATAATACCGATCTTAACCAAAGTCTTCCAGGAAATGGGGGAAGGAACACTTCCCCACTCACGTTATGAGGGTAGTATGATCCCCGTAACGAAACCTGACAAGACATTACAAGAAAACTGTAAGACTGATAGTCCTCATAGACATAGACACGAAGTACATCACAGTAAAGTGTTCATTCCAGAAACACAAAGCTAGTTTAACCTTAGAAAAAGCAATCACTGCAATTCACCATGTTAATAGAATGAAAGAAAATCATGATGCTAGAAAAGGGGCTAGTCAGAACCCTCTTGACTAGAAGGAGCTAGTCAAGAACCATGTACTGTATGATTACACGCATACAAAACATCAGAATATGCAAGTACAGAGACTGAAAGTGGGTTAGTAGCCGCCCAAGGCTAGAAGAGTGGGGGAAATGGAGAGCACGGGGTTCTTCTGCCAGGAGGTGGGGAGGCTGAAAAGATCCTAAAATTGATTGAGATGATAGTTACACAATTCTCTATTTTTGTATTTATGTTGGAAACTTTCCTAATAAAAAGTTATTTTAACATGTCAAAATTAGGGCACCTGAGTGGCTCAGTTGGTTGGGCCGCTGCCTTTGGCTCAGGTCAGGAGCCCGGAGTCCCAGGATCGAGTCCCGCATCAGGCTCCCGGCTCTGCCGGGAGTCTGCTTCTCCCTCTGACCTCCCCACTCTCATGCTCTCCCTCACTCTCTCTCTCTCAAATAAATAAATAAAATCTTTAAAAAAAAAAAAAAGTCAAAAAACAAAACAAAACAAAACACCCAAACCCCACCAAACAACAGAATCTATTGTCTACTGTCAGTGTAGACCCAACCTCAAGACTCATGTCTGCTACTCTCAGCGCAGAAGATGCCACAGAGGGTCAGAGGACATGCGGGCACTGAGTAAAGGGAGGCAGTCTATCCATGAGGTAAGCAGAGCCAGGCAACCACAAACGCCGTCTACCAACATCAGTCCACACTCCATGCTTCCCGAGTCTCGAGCTGAAAGGGAACCTCACCAGAAAACAGCCAAGCACTGGTACTGTATTTACCTGGTGTTCACAGTGTTTGCAGACCATGTTGCTCGTCAGCCTTCCATGGAAAGGATGCTGAGATTTCCAGTGATTGGATGTGGGGTGAGGTGAGCCTGGAACATAGAACATGTCTCGCCGTGTGCCACCTTGGCACCAACCTCAAAGCTCACCCTCCTTTTTAGTATTTGGTAGCAACTCCCTCTTTGAAATAAATGTTCCTGAAAAGTAAACTGAAATAGCTTTCCTTATGGACTTCCATCAAAAAGACAACCCATCCCATTCACAGGAAAATTTATGCAAGTCCTTCGATGTGGTTTCTGTATAATGGGTACAGCCCATTTAAAAAAGGAATTTGTACCATATGTTAGCTAACTTGAATTTAAATAAAGACTTGAAAGGAAACAAAATTAAATAAAAAAAGGAACTGGTGTTGAATAATGTATTTATTAGATGTTTAAGATATTTAGATGTCCAAGGAAGGACACCACGAGAGACTATTCCAGAAAGGGAGATAAACTTCCGAAAATCATCAGAGTAAGCAAGTTCTGAAAAACAGGAATTTTTTTTTTTTTTTTTTTTTATAAGATGGGAGTTGGAGTAATCAACAGTATGGTAGGCTAGTTAGAAACACACGCCCTATAGTCAGGCAGCCCTGGGCTCTGTCCTGGCTTAGCTTCTCATTAGTTTTATGACCGAGGAAGTCACTTCATCTCTGTGAACCTTGGTTCACTGGAAATAGGGACAATTATTAGCCCATTATCCCCACGATCAACTTCACACCACTGTTGTGAGGCTTAAATGAGACGTTACAGGGCACATCACACAGTTTGGGCCTGAAAAGAGTCACTGTTATTACTAGTGATGCATAACGGAAGTCACATGTCTTTTTCTTTTTTCCCCCTTAAGTTTAGGTCTTAAGAAAAAAACAATCTCCTCCTAACGAGGACTGTGATCACCTGCTGAGGACATGGCAGTTTCAGCTTAAGGAGCTCTTCATGAGATCAGTTCAAGAGGGTAGAAAGGAAACCCTTGTTGGAAGTAGAAATAAGTCCGTTGCTTTTTTTTCCCAGGCGGGAAACAGAGCAAGGTGTGAGGGAACAATTCAAGATGGCCCAAGGGAACAAGGTAGAGCTGTCTGTAAAACCCAAGCTCCTCTGCAAGTACACACAGCTCCAGCTGGACTGGATGTCCCCGGAAAAAAAGTTGTTTTAAACAAGCAAATCACTGTCACATCTCAAACGTACCCATCTTACATGTTCTAGTTCAAGGGGAATGATTACCTCTTGTGCGGCAGGTTATTTGTTTAGGAGTTATTTCTGGCTGCTGCTATAGGGGAAGAAAGAAAAAAAACCAGACTGAAAATCCAGCTGCGATCCCTTTTACCCCACCTCGCCCTGCTCCTAACGCTTGCGAGTTTCCCTGCCGGTTGCACCACTTAAACCCAGTTTTTAACCAGAGATCCTAATAGAAGCCCTAAGGAGTCTCTCTGGCTAGTAACCGTACCCAATCTTTCATTAAAGGGAAGACGCATTTCCTGTCTCTGGAACATTCCTCCCCACTCCTTTATTAGTTAACTTTTATCGACTCCCTAATATTTATCATGTTCCAGGGAAATGAGGATTCATTTAGCATTCCTGTGGCTCCTTGTTCCCTGCATTAAAGAGAGGGAAAAATACCTTCTCTTCTCCAAGCCAAGACAAATTGCAGTAATGAAACCCTTTTAAAGAGCCCTGGCACCCCTAACCGAAGTCACCAACTGCAAAGGTTGCAGCTGAAGACAATCCCCCAGCCCCACGCCCACTCCTGATTTTTACTGAGACTTAGTTCCGAGTTTAGAGTCGTACAAGGACTATACTCGCGTTCCCTATCCATCCCCGTGAAAAAGGCACAAACCACACACACGTCTTGGAACTACTACGGGCTTACCTCCAGGGAATGCACATCAAATAAATGGGTGACCCGGGGCTGTCGGTCCCGCTCGTCTTCCAGGGACGAGGTAATGACATGGAATAACTCGTGGGCATCCTGTCAAAGGGCAAAGCAGCTTCAGAGACGCCCAACGGGGCCCTGGGTGCACCGCCAGGCAGAATCCTGCAGCTAAGAGGGCAGAATTGCTTTCCACCTTCTCAAGCTTCAGCCTATTGAATGGAACTTTATATCCCAGACATTTTCACCCCAAAGGCCCTCAACTAAGGGGCCCAAGGGGAGAGAGAAGGAGAGCGAGCTGGGGTTGGGGGGGCTGCCTTCACACCAGCTGTCTCTGAGCCTGTTTCAGCTTTGTCAACATGACCCTGACCTCCACTGGGCTGCTTTACTGTGGTAAAGCACGCATGTGGCATCCAGGCTGCCCTCTGAGCCTGTTTTTAGGCACATAGCCCTGTGGGGTGAAGCACACTCACACTGTTGTGTGACCATCAGCATAACTCATCTAGCTTTCCCAACCAAAACTCTGTCCCCATATAATTCTGACCCAACCCCCTCCCTGGCGGCCACCTCTGTGTCCAGCAGTTTGGCTCCTTGTGGGAACTTGCACAAGGAATCATAGTGTTTGTCCTTCCATGACTGACTGGCTCCACTGAGCTCGAAGTCTGTGAGGCTCACCCATGGTATAGACCGTGTCAGCATCTCCTTCATTCGTGAAGTTGAGTAATATTCCTTTGTGTGTGTATATAAATACCTAAGCACATACAGGCATATATATTCTATTGCATGTGTGCGCACGTGCGCACACACACACACAAACACACCCCACATCTTGTGTATCCGTTCCTGCGCTAATGGACACGGGGCTGCTTCGACCTTCGGCGGTCATGGATAGTACAGCTATGCATATGGGTGCACGAGTATCCACTGGAGTCCCGGCTTCCGGTTCTTTGGGGCACACACCTGGACATGGAATTGTTCATCATATGGCAGGGGGCTGCTCTCCCCAAAAGCCAAAACCATCCCTGGCTCTTCAGGGATGGGCGGGTCTCTCCTCCCCGGAATTCTGGAGGCATTGAGAGCTGTGCTCCCCCTGCGGTCACCAGGGTGATCTTTTAAGAGGTAGATGCCTTTATTCTTTGGCTTTCAACGGTGAGCCAGCACACACGTTCCCATCTCGGGGCCTGCTCTTCCCGTCCCATCTTCACACAGTTGCCTCCTTCTCATCCTTCAAATTTCTGCTGAGAAGGCATGTCCTGAAGGAGACCCTCCCGCAAGGACCTTCTCTGACACAAGCCCCCCACTTCCACCTTCTGCCAGTGCAGCTGGGGGGGTCCTCTACCTCCAACACACACCCCAAATTTCAGAGGACTCTGTCTCCCCTGCCTCAACGCCAGTCTGAGCCAGGCCATCAGCAGCCCAGATGCCTGCAACGGCCTCCCTACTTTCCTGTCTGCTCCCTCTGCCCCACTATGGTCTCCCTGGTACAGCACATCCTGTTAAAACACAGATCAGGGCATAGCAGTCCCTGTTCCAGGCCGCCAGTGGCTCCCCACCACACACAGAACAGAAGCCCAACTCCGGCCCAGGGCACCCGGGGGCCCGCACAATCTGCCCCTTGCTGCTGTCTGAGCCCCTCCCCCCGACTGCCTTCCTGCCCCTGGCCGCAGCCATGCTGGCCCCCTTGCCCTTCCCCAAACGTGGTACCCTCTCACCCTTTGAGGTCCTGTCTGAAACACTCTGTGCCCAGCTCCTCACAGGCCTCCCTCATTTTCAGACTTCAGGTCTCAGCAAAAACCTCACGTCTCCAGAAGAGCCTTCCCTACCTAAGGGAGTCTCTGCACTGCTTCCCCCCACCCCCCAGCTCTAGGCCCCCCAGCTCGCACTGGCACATCAGCACACTTTTCTTCTTGTTAGTGGATCTTGAAATGACCTCTTTACCATCCACAGTCCTCTGCTAGAATATGAACTCCCTGTGAGCAGGAGCCCGGCAAGTCCCATTTGCCACCACGACCCCAGGCCCTCAACAGGCCCCACCTGAGGCAGGCATTCCACAAACATTTGCGGCATGTATCCATGAATCCCCTCCCAGGCTAGGAACAGCAGTTAGCAAGAGAGTGATGGGAGGTTCAAAGATAAATGAGGCAAGGCCCTGGAGGGACTCACAACCCAGGGGTAGATGGGGCAGCCTGGCTAGGGATCTAGCAGCGGCGCTAAGCCTGAAGGTGGACTGGCTCTTCCAGGGAGGCTCGCAGACAAGGCATCTGAAGCAGGAGCAGGGATTCACCAAGGAGAAGAATCCCAAGATAGGCTGGAGTCAGACCCAAACCCTATTCTACCCCTCTCAGCCACGGAACTACTTGGCCTTGAGACAAGGAATGTCTTGAAGCAGAGGGTAGCTTCGCTGTGCACTTCTACACCAGAGTGGCCCGAATCCTGCCTCTGCCACTTTAACAGCTGTATAACTCTGGGATTCTCTGAACCTCAGTGTTCTCCTCTGGAAGATGGGGACAGTAACAGTGAGTCCTTACAGGCATGCCATGGGGATGAACGCAGAGAAGTCACACAAGTCCAGCACCTGGCCCCATATGTCCCCCACAGCTCTAGCTCCGAAAAGTGGGTGGGATTGCGAGTCTGCCGCTGACTGACAAGATCAGTAATGATGAAGATGCGCACAGGTCCCAGGCCAGATGGGAGGAGGCCGATGGCCAGCCACGCCTGCCTCTTTCCCAAGCACACGACAGCACTGAGTGGCTCGGTGATGACTGCAGGCTGAAGCTGCTGGAAACACTTCCCAAGAGGAACGGGGACATCGGTGGGTCCTTGACAGAAGAGCAGGACTTAGACAAGGGGCCTGAGGTCCTTGGGACTAAATCGCAGTCACTCACTCAGTTTAGGGAGAGGAAAACGAGGCTAAATCATGTCAGCTACCAGAGGAGGATTTAGTAAGCATTTTCTAAGTGGAAAAACATTTCAATAGACAAGGGATTCATCGAGATGCACTGTAAGAGAGTTGAACCCATCAACACTGTGTTTAAAAAGGAACACCTGGGGGCACCTGGGTGGCTCAGTGGGTTAAGCATCTGCCTTCGGCTCAGGTCATGATCCCAGGGTCCTGGGATCGAGCCCCACATCAGGCTCTCCGCTCAGCGGGAGGCCTGCTTCTCCCTCTCCTCCTGCTTGTGTTCCTTCTCTCGCTGTGCCTCTCTCTGTCAATATAAACAAAATCTTTAAAAAAAAAAAAAAAAGGAACACCTGCTTGGCTTCAGCCTAGGATGGAAATAGAGGTAGTCTTTAAAAATAAGGGGAGCTGGAAAGCCTTCCCACCTCACTTTCCAGCATTTTTAAATGCTTTTCACTCCCAGCCCACCCTTTTGGGGGCCTAACAGCCATCTCCCATTTCTCAGGTCCGCTGTTTGGACAGCAGAGGCAGGAGCACCCAACACAGAGCTGGCCGAAGCCGGCCCGGAATGTGGCCAGGGAGGACATAGACGACCTATCCCTACAACTTCACCGTCTCAGCTTCGGCCAGACTCACTGTCCAGACTAGCAGTCTTGAGGAGGAGGACGGTGGCCAGGACCAAAAAAGGCAGTGAATCTGTAGTTGTGGGAAAAGGGGTCCGAGGGGCTGGAGTAAGGCCCTGGGGCTGCTAATGACACCTGCTTAAGGTCGGGGGCCGCTTCAATTAATCTAGCCTCTAAAAACGCATTTCTTTTTTTTTAAATGAGGATGTGGTTCAAAAAAGGGTCTCACCTGAATCTCTCAGCTCTTATGGTAAAGCCACCTGCTTGCTGCTCTCCAAAGGACCCAGGTAATCAAGCGCAAAGTCACCCAAGGACCAAACAGAGGCTCGCTCTTTGGCAACTGTTCAAACCCTATCCTGCTAACCTTCCAGCCACTGGGAAAACAAAACCAAAACCAAGGGACGCCTGGGTGGCTCAGTTGGTTGGACGACTGTCTTCGGCTCAGGTCATGATCCCGGGGTTCCGGGATCGAGTCCCACATTGGGCTCCCAGCTCTATGGGGAGTCTTCTTCTCCCTCTGACCTTCTCCTTGCTCAAGCTCTCTCTCACTGTCTCTCTCTCAAATAAATAAATAAAATTAAAAAAAAAAAAAAAAAAAACCAAAACCAAAAACAGCTGGCTTTTTCGTCTGACCACGAGAACAGGAACAACGTTCGTGATCTGGTCCCGGAGTCCTAAACTGCCAGAGAAATGTATGCTCAGGCCAGGTGAGTGCAAGGTCAACAATGGCATTTATTCCTCATGCCGCAGCATCGAGGCTAGTTTTCAGCCCTCATTGCCAGTGCAGGCCCCAGCGCGTGAGTGCGCAGGACTTTGAATGGGGTGTTCACCTGTTCTTCAAAGGAAGAGATCTGCCATCTATACATTCTTAAGACATCCAACAAGCAGCTTGCGTCTAAGACCTCATCGTCGGTGACTTCTTGGCAGGACAGAGCTGGAAACCAGAAAGGCAACTGTTAGATTCACTGGCGAAACAACAAACCAGGAAACCTACCCCGCGCAACATATCAAAGCCAATTAAGCATCTCACTGTAAAATTCACCTTGGAATTACAGCTCTTTCATTACTCCTCTCTGTAGCCTCACCCAAGGCTTAGAGGGCTGTTAGGCACTGTGTGTTTCCTGAGTGAATGTGGTTTTTTCATGAGCCTGTAGCATTTAAATGAAGAAACCGGCTTCAGCTTTTTGAATTACTGCCTCGATATAAATTGTTAAAAGATTTCTACTGAAAGAAATGGTTTTAACTCACAACTCTGAGGGCAGAAGGGTCCTTAAACATTTCATCTAGTCCAAGCCACACTCAGTGCTTGACTCGCCTCTATCGGACCCTCTCTGAGGCCACAGGGCCTTCGCTTGTGTCCGTCCGCCCTGGAGTTTTGATTATCACGGTAAAGCACCAAGTCGTATGTGGCAGCCTGAAGGGGACTGCTGTGGGGTTTACTTTTCTTTCTTTCATGTAGGCTCCATGGCCAGTGTAGAGCCCAACACGGGGCTTGAACTCATGACCATGAGATCAAGACCTGAGCTGAGATCAAGAACCAGACACTCAACCGACTGAGCCAATCAGGTGCCCCTGAGTTTACTTTTCAGTCCTAAGTAGAATCAAGCCTAATGAACAAAAACACAAGTGTGATGGGCTTATGAGTTTACATTATAGTTACAGCTAGATCAAGGGTTGGCAAATGTTGTCAAGGGTCAGACAAGAGATATTTTTGGCTTTGCGGGCTCTGCAGCAGCTACTCAACTCTGCTATCAAAGCACCCCAGCAGCCATAAAGAGCAAGTAAATGGGCACAAATGTTTCAATAAAACTTTATTGACGAAAGCACGCAGTGGGGCAGACATGGTCCGCACACCATAGTTTGCTGATTTCCTGATCTTGCTGGCCCCCTACCACAGTATATTTCACTGGACCACGACTGCTAGAGTATGGAAGATAAAAATACTGGGGCCAGGGGCGCCTGGGTGGCTCAGTGGATTAGGGCCTCTGCCTTCGGCTCGGGTCGTGATCCCACAGTCCTGGGATCGAGCCCCACATCGGGCTCTCTGCTCCGTGGGGAGCCTGCTTTCTCCTCTCTCTCTGCCTGCTTGTGATCTCTGTCTGTCAAATAAATAAATAAAATCTTTAAAAAAAAAAAATACTGGGGCCTGCCACCTCAGGGCAGCTTCCCAAATGCAATTAACTCTGGGAAAACGAAGCTAGCCTATTTCTTCTCTTTGATCTGCAGTTAGTGAACTTGAGACATTCCTTTGACTACTTCAGGCTCTGACTCGGGAGGTTCTGAGCAACCTCCATCTGGATCTGAAAGTGGTGGTGCCTCTGGGTGGTAACTTGGTGAGAAGCAGCAGCCCAGTAGCCAGTGCTAAGTCCTGAGGCCTGTTTTACCAGGGCAGATCTAGCTTGGTGTCAGACCTTTACCCTCCAGAACAAAGGGAGCCTTTTAGAAGGCAACTATACTTCCCTTTCTCCTCCTACACTCCTCAGGCAGCCTGTCAGTTGGCTTTTTTTCCTCCAAAGGAAAATTTTACTGTCCCCTTTAGCCTAATTTTGCCTAAAATGCTGTGGGACGATTTGGCAATATCTACGACTTTTCATATCCTACAATTCATATTCTAGTAATCTCTCTCAGGATCTATGCTAGGGAAACAAAGGCTTGTGTGCACTATGGGCGCAAATAAGAACATTCCCTGTAGCCTGTTTATGACAACAAGGCCCCGGAGGCAAACAAATAGCTAAATAATAGTATCTTGCCATTATGGATACTGTGCAACTGTGAAAGTGAACGAGGTTTGCAAATCGCACGTCTGATAAGGGACTGACATCCAGAACATATTAAGAGTGCCTGAGACATAACAATAAAAACACCGACAACCCAATTCAAAAATGGAGAAGGGACTGGAGTAGACATTTACAAAACGAAAACAAACAAAAAACACAACTATACAAATGGCCAGAAATACAGGAAAACTCCTGCTCAACAATACTTCTCAGTAGGGAAATGCAGATCAAAACCACAATGAGATGATCGCCTCACACCCAAGACTGCTACTGTCAAAAAGACAGACAATAACAAGTGTTGGCGAGGATGTGGAGAGTTAGAGCGCTGCGTGCACTGTCAGGGGAAGGCAAAATGGTGCATCTGCCCTGGAAAACAGCATGACAAGTCCTCATAAGAATTAAACAGAATTTCCACCTGATCCAGTAATTCCGCTTCTAAGTATAGACCCCAAAAGAATTAGGAGCAGGGACATGAGTAGAGATCTGTACACCCATGCTCACAGCAGCATTATTCACAGTAGCCAGTGGGGGAAACCACCCAAATGTCCCTTGACTTATGAATGGACAAACAAAATGCCACATGTATACACAATGGGGTATTATTCCTCTGAAGCCTTAAACAGGAATGGAATTCTGCCCCACACTACAGCGTGGATGAACCTCAAGGACATGATGCTGAGTGAAATAAGCCAGAAGCACGAAGACAAACACTGTAGGATTCCACCTCTGGGAGATACAGAATCAAACTCAGAGACAGAAAGTACGACTGTGGTTTCCAGGATCTGGGGAGCGAGGAGAATGGGAAGTCATTGCTTAATAGACAGAGTTTCAGGACGGGATGATGGAAAAGTTCTGGTGAAGAGAAGAGTGGGTTCGGTTACCCAACGATGTGAAGGTACTCAAAATGCTACCCAAACGTGCACTTAAAAATGGTTAAGATGGTACATGCTTCATGTTATGGATATTTTACCATAATTTTTAAAAAGTGTGCAGTAGGAATGAGCAGGCAACCCACAGAAGATATAAGCCCGATAAACTCACAAAGAGAAAAAGACGAATTTAGGGCTATGTGTGCTAAAATGGACACTCTTCCACCATAGATGATATTATGCTATTTGGTTATGAAAAAACATAAACAAAACAAATTATATAATTTCTACAGTTGCTTAGAAACATATTTAAGTGCACAGAAAATGGTCTGAAAGGATACATTTGTATTTTTCTTTGGAAAGAAATGAGGGGAACGGGAGCAGGGCAGTGATAAAGGGGAACTGTCACTTTATGCGTGATGCTTTAAATTTTTACCAGCAGAGTGTATTCAAGCGTTACTTGTGAAATTAAAAATTATCTCTAAAACCCAAAATAAACAGCCCTGAAAAGCAGAGACAGGGAAGGGAGCCTAGACTCTAGGTGTAGCATGGCTCCGGTTCCCAGCCCTGGGTCATGCATGTGAAGAGGGGAGACCAGTCATCATGCTGGGACAGGTATTCAACCTGTGTTGTACCGCCCACATTTCAGCTTTCCGCTCTGGGATGGTACTTGCTTACAACAGGGGAGCAGAAGAAATTACTTTCAAATTGCCTGTGATACAAGCCTGTGTCAAGCTGAGATCACCTGGGAACACATCTCGGCAAAGCGACAGTGAACTGAGTGTTTTCTAAATCCAGTTTTTTTCCTGACTGTGAGAGGAATATATGCTTACTGTTAAGAGCTTTAGAAATACGGTTGTTATAAGAGAC
Source organism: Lutra lutra (assembly GCF_902655055.1). Lineage (NCBI taxonomy): Eukaryota > Metazoa > Chordata > Mammalia > Carnivora > Mustelidae > Lutra > Lutra lutra. The sequence goes on along the minus strand of NC_062289.1, from coordinate 95,423,262 downwards.
TCTTAATCTCACAAAACAAACGGAGGGTTGCTGGGGGGAGGGGGGGAGGGAGAGGGTGGTTGAGTTATAGACATTGGGGAGGGTATGTACTATGGTGAGTGCTGTGAAGTGTGTAAGCCTGATGATTCAAAGACCTGTACCCCTGGAGCTAATAATACATTATATGTTAATAAAAATTAAAAGAAAATTTTAAAACAGAATAATAATAATTTAAAAAAAGAAAAAGGAATACAGTTGTTTTGTTTTAAGGTTTCCAAACTGTCAGCTGCACAAGACCAAAATTGCCAAGGTGAACATTTTGGTGCTTTCCTGTCCAGCCTCTATCTGTGGAAATCTTTGCTTTGCTGACGTCAAATACAACATATTTCAAACACCACTCTTTTAAAATTAACATTATAGCCTATGCCTCTCCCACATTAAAAACATCAACAACAAAAAACACTTGGCAAAGATGATTCATGATGGCTACATAATATTCCAGTGACTGCTTAATCATTCTCCTGTTGGACACCCCCATGCTCTCCTCCCCTGCTTTCCTTTGTAACCAGGTGTTGGGAAATCTTTGCACACATCCCAGCATTTTCCAAATTGTGTTCTGTGGAATGTCCTCGGGATGTGAAGAGATGTTATGCGAGGAAAAATTAGTTATACAGGCAAAAAGCTGGTTTAAAAATGAAGGTGGATGGGTGACCTCTTCAAACCCATGCCAAGCCTGTATAACAGTGACTCCCTTGGCTCAGGGCCCCTGGTCAGCCACTCCGGAGCTCGTGGGCTCTTACAACTCCATTTCAGGCTAGCGTCAATCATGGTCAATGGAATTCCCAGGTCAGATGGTACTGGACACTTTGCAAGCTAGCACTGTGTCATTCCAAGCTGCTCTCCGTAAAGGTGGCCCTGTGTCACCCTGCCACCAGCACGTGTGAACATGTTGTCCAACAGCTGGGCAGGACCGTGGAGTTTTCAGTCTTTGCTGACAGGCAGCGCAATGATAACTTCACTGTTAAGGTTATTTCTATGTCTTTGATGACGGCCAAGTTGCATACCTGTTACTCTTCCCATCTACCTAAATACAGTCTGTACTATTTCTTCTGTGAACTACATTATCACTTAGGCTAAGACACTTCTTTTTTCTAAACTTAATAAGCCAGAGTACTTCTTACAACCAAAATGCTTAAGTGGCAGTGGATTTATTCTCTTCCCTAAAAAGCTGTTAATACACTGACAATTTTCAAAAACAAATGGTTACGTCTTTAAATTTTTTTTTTTAAATAGCTGTTTGTATCTAATGCACCCACAGTGTTTTTTGGTTTTCTTTTTCCATGATGATCTGTGTTTCACACAGAAGCTATTAACCCTCTGCCTGCCCTTAGGGCTGCTGCTTTCAAAAGGCACACAATCCCCTTGAAGTTCCCGGCTAGATACCTTTGAGGAGGTGCAACAGCGTTAAGGATAAATACTGGTGGGGGGGGGCCTCCTTCTGATCCCGGGTGTACTGGGTGGTAAACTCTTCCAGCCACTTGATGAAAGCGGGGCAGGCAGACAGGCCTTGCAGCAGGGAGTTCATGAAGCAGGTGTTCCCTAAGTTGACAAGGCCAGGCACCAGCCCTGAAAAACGTTGGGGGAAGAAGAGAAAAGAACATCACATTGGACCAACTCTTTCTCTCCCACTTGGGAGCCAGGGTTTTTGCACTGGAACCTGACACCGAAAATCCCAATCTCAGAAAGTCCTTATCCACAGACATCAGGGGGCCAGGCATTCTGTTTGTACCAAGGCCTGGTCCTAATGCTGCTCCTTCAGAAGACTGTAAGCGACAGAAGGACAGGTCCCCGGTCATGGGTTACTTCTGACCGCCACCACAGTGTCTGGCACGGCTTATACAAAACACTTTGTAACATCTCTCTCTCATTCTCTCTCTCCTTTGATAAGAAAGCAACATCAGAACAGAAGAAAACAATTGTTCTTTTGTTGCTCCCCAGGACAATGATTTTGTTCTTCTAATCAGTGTGAAAGATACCACCAGAGAAATTCTGATCAGTCTTTCTGCGAAGAGATCAACAAAATTTGACATACTTCCCTTTTCTGCTGAAACTTTTTCAAAAAACTTTTTATTACGAAGGTTCTCACACATGCATAAAATGAGAGGATATATAATCAATTCTAATCATAACCACCCCCCCGATTTAACAATGATCAACATTTTGCTATACCGATCCCTTTTTTGTTTGCTTGTTGTAGCTGAATTTTAAGCAACATAAGGAGAGTAGCATTTACAAAAGGGGGTACATTTTAAAATAATGAAATAGAATTTTGTATTAAAGACGGTAGCTGGGAACCCTTACTAGCTGACTAGCAGCTAGTCAGCGAAACCACAAACGTGTCACACAATCGGTCAGCTGTACTACTGAACAACACAGGCACCAGAGGAAGAACAGTTAGACAATTAAGCCACGTGAACTTTTTCATTACAGAGCATGTCTCAAACTCAAGATTTTAGAGGGGGAGGAACAGAAATCTTTGCACAATAGGGTCTAAAATAATGAGTCATTAAAAATAATTTCTGCTTAAAAGGAAGCAATGTCCCAAAACTGGAGATACAAGAGAACAAAAAATGCCCTCCTCTTTTTGTACTGTCTTGGGACAGTAAGGGCTTGGGTCAAGTCTACGGACTATGATGCGATAACCTCATTCTTACCTTTTCTACGCTTCTTTCTTTCTGTAATAGGACCCCAAATCACATAGATGCCCGCAGCAAGGGCAGCAGCAATTCCACCTATAACACCCCAGTTCTTCATGACTTTATATCTAGAAAGGAAAATAAGTTTACTGTCTTCCCTCATCCCAAACGCAGCACGTGTAAATACAGATACAGGTACAAAGAAATTAACATTTCATCAAAATAACCGACTGGCCCACCAAACCCCTAATGTTCAAGCATACAGTACAGGGTTATGTCTTGAAACTCAGCATGTTCAGACACTAGGATTTAAAGCTTAAGGCAGGTCACAGAAGCCCCGTCTCACTCAGAGGGGGAGCTCAGGTTTTCCCCTTACTCTGCCTCCCATGCTGGTACCACACTGGCTACGTCAGGGCCTTTGCCTGGAATGCTCTCCCCACTCCCCGGATCACTGCATGGCTCTCTCTCATACCTCCCCTGCACTTCTAACCAACAGTGAGAACCTGCACTGCTGGTCCCTTCTACCCAGTTCTTCATTTTCTTTTTATCACCTTCACTTATTAACTACAGTTATTGTCCCTCACTGGAGAGCAAAGTCCTTTTGGGCAGGGATCTTTGTCTGTTTTATATACCCCAAGTCTCTAGATCATATTTGGCACCTAAGAGGTGCCTAATAGTATTTACTGGATGATTACACACTGGAGAAAACATATAGAAATGAATCTATCTTTTAGAAATAAACAGGGAGGGGAGGCTGGGTGGCTCAGATGGTTAAGCATCTGCCTTCGGCTCAGGTCATGATCCCAGGGTCCTGGGATCGAGTCCCGCATCAGGCTCCCTGCTCAGTGGGGAGCCTGCTTCTCCCTCTTCCACTCCCCCTGCTTGTGTTCCCTCTCTCACTGTCGTCTCTCTCAAATACATAAATAAAATCTTAAAAAAAAAAAAAAAAGAAGAAGAAGAAGAAAGGGGAGTTGCCTTAATCTGGTTCAATTAAGGCTCTGCTCTTCGTTAGAGCATCATTTTCCCTTCTCAGGCTCATCTCTGTCACCTGTACAATGGGGACAACCAAGAGACCTGCTTCATGGAGTTCTGACAATCAAACAAGCGCTAGGTCATATGAGGCAAAGGTAAGGGCTTAACAAACATTAGCTACTACAATTATTAAGTATTAACCATCTCAATTGCATTTGGGAAAGTTATTCTTGAATTTCTTAGTGCTGTATTGTGCTGACTTCCACACAACAGGTGTATTAACAAAAGTGCCTGGAAAAGTTAAAAGAACCATTACTGAAATTCTAAAGCACTATACAACTGCTTTAAATTCCCTAAGCAAACACTAATATTTAAGGGTGCATACTCTATGCCAGGCACTGTGACAATCTTATCTCATCCTAAAGACAATCCCACAGAGGTAGGTTCTGTTATCATCTTCATTTTCTTTTTTTTTTTTTTTTAAGATTTTTATTTACTTTAGAGAGAGCAAGAGCAGGGGAGAGAGAGAAGCAAATTCCCTGCTGAGCAAAGAGCCCGATGCTGCACTCGATCCCAGGACCCTGAGATCATGACCTGGGCTAAAGCCAGACGCTTAACCGAAATGAGTCACCCACATGCCCCTATCATCTTAATTTTCATGTTAGCGATGCAGCCAACTTGGTCAAAGTGAGTGAGGCAGCATTGAACTGAACTCGTGCCAAGTGTGTGCTTAAAACCACAAACCTCCTGAGGGAAACTGAAGGACAGAGAGTCCGAAGGGATGGGAGAGAGGACTTGCCCAGGTCCTCAGCAAGGTATGGACAAAAAACCCAGTGAAATTTGGTGACTCTGGAAACCCCCATCTCTCTGCAAAACGACAACACAGGAGAGCAGTGGGGTCTAGGGGTAAAAAGATCTGTCTTTTCCCCCAGCTCTACTGTGAGGTCAGCTGTAGGCCACAGGCAAAACCGTCTCAAGGCCCGTTTCCTATCTACAGAATGGGGGCACTGGACAGGACAGCCATTGAGGGCTCCCAGCCCTGCCATAATAAGCTCTTTTTTTTTTTTTAAGATTTTATTTATTTATTTGACAGACAGAGATCACAAGTAGGCAGAGAGGCAGGCAGAGAGAGAGGAAGGGAAGCAGGCTCCCTGCTGAGCAGAGAGCCCGATGCGGGACTCGATCCCAGGACCCTGAGATCATGACCTGAGCCGAAGGCAGCGGCTTAACCCACTGAGCCACCCAGGCGCCCCCATAATAAGCTCTTTAAATCTGCTCCAGTTCCAGGGGAAAGAAGCTAGGCTGAGCAACAGGTCTCAGTCATTTAGGTTCAGTAATGGGGATGCAGTGTTCAGCTCTCAAGACTGGAGCCCATGGGAGGATGAAGAAAAGAAGGGAAAGAGGGACCCTGACACGACTGGGGGCCCATACTATTGGGGTTCCTAGCAGGAATGGGAGACCTTAACAGAACTGGAAGCCTTTACAGGTTAAGGAGTCCTGATCTGTTCTGGGACCCTTGCAAGACAGAGATTCAGAAATCAGACTGAAGACCCACATTGAATAAAGGATCCCTGGCTTGACTGGGGGATGGAGGATGACAGGAATAGGGGTACTGACAAAATGGGGGAAGGCTAGCAGACCTGGGTGGCTTTGCAGGGCTGTGAGAACCACGGCAGGACTGGGGAGCTTGGCAAGACTGAGGAACGCTGGCGGCCCAGGGCACGACAAGACTGGGAAGCCCAAAAGGACTGGGGGTACCCTGAAAGGATTAAGGGGTCCTGGAAGGCCTGCGCGGCGGCACTGAGAGGTCTGAGGGCCACTGGCAGAATTCGAGGCTTTGACAAGCCTGAGGGTGTCTGGAAGTTCTGGGGACACGGACAGGATTGGAGGAGGTTATGGCAGGTGGGGGGCAGGGCACTGAGAATTTGGGGCGCTAGCAGCACTGGGGAGGGCTGACAGAATTGGCGTTGCCGAAGAAATGGAGGGCCTGGAGGCTCATCCGCCGTCCCGCTTCGGGGCCTGGGCCTCCAACCGAGCCCGACGCAGAAGCCTCCGGAATGCTTACTCCTGCTAGCGCCGTGAAAGGCCGCCGCAGGCCCAGGCTGGGGACCCTGGCCCCGGCCTCTCCGGCCGCCCCGCCCCCCAAGGCTCACCTGACGGCCGCCCCGGTCCGCAAGAAGCGCTGGATGGCCCGGTCCGCCGCGGTCATCGCCGCCTGAGCCCGGGTGCTCAGCATCGCGGCCGCGCGGGAGACCCGCTGCCGCCCCCGCCACTACCACCGCGCTGGACCGAGGGCTCGGAAGGTTCCCGAGGCGGCGGAACCTGCAGCCGTAGCCCCAGATCCTCTGGGGAAGGTAGGACGAAGGACCGGCTCCCCCGAGAACCGGAAGCAGCTGCCGCCGGAGACCAAGAGCCGGCGGACCACATCCTTGTTTTCCCGTCTCCTGCTTAGCAACCGGCGTTAGCGTCGGTTACCAAGGGAGGCCCTGTGGCTCTGGCCCGCTGGGTGTTCAACCTGTGCTTTGGCTCCATGCATTTGGCTCCACTTCCAGCTCCTGGGACCATTTTAATTTTTTTAGTTATAAAGAGGGCAGGCCCGCCCGAAAGCGGGATCAGGCCTCGGCCACCCTTAGTTATTATTGTCGTCGGGAGTGTAAATAGGTCGCGGAGAAAGGCCTTTAATGAGCACGTTGGACCATCTCTGACCGGATCACCAGAGAGCGCGAGGCCTTCGATGATAGCCACCGAGCTTACCGTTTACTTACATGCATTGCTAAGTACGTCACATGCATTCGTCCCATTCAACCTTCACACCAGCCCTAACGGGACCCATACTTTACAGGAGATAGGAAGTAGCTGATAAGTGGTGGAAACAAGATTGGCAGCCAAGTCTGTCTCCAGAATAGCGCTGTCCCGTAGAAATATAACGGAGGCCACATTTTACATTTTCTAATAGCCACGTTAAAAAAAAAAAAGATGAAATTAATATTAACAATACCTTTTACTTGACCCGCTATGTCCAAAATATTGTCATTTCTTTATAAAGGTTTTTATAAAAACTTAAAAAAAAAGAGATCATTTACATTCTTTTTTTTGTGCAAAGTACATCTCGATTTGAACCAGGTGCTTCTCATGCATTCAGTAACTGCACGTGGGCAGTGGCTACCACTTTGGACAACACAGCTTCTAGAATCTTAGAGCCAGAGAGATTTGCACTCCCTTTTAATCATTCTCCCCAACTCTGGAGCAAGTGATTGCACCTGCTTTAGGAAAGAAATCAATGTTTTAGCTCAGTGGTTCGTTCTCAAATTTTTAGGCCTCAGGACCCTCTGGTATGCTTAAAAATTACTGAGAGCTTTTGTTTAGGTGGGTTATAACTAAGTATACTTAGGCTGTTAGAAATTGAAATCAAGAAATAATTTTGAGGCGCCTGGGTGGCTCAATGGGTTAAGCCTCTGCCTTTGGCTCAGGTCATGATCCCAGGGTCTTGGGATAGAGCCCTGCATCTGGCTCTCTGCTCAGCGGGGAGTCTGCTTACCGCCCCCCCCGACCCGCCTGCCTCTCAGCCTACTTGTGATCTCTCTCTGTGTGTCAAATAAATAAATAAATAAATAAATAAATAAATAAATCTTAAAAAATAATTTTGGGTTTTTTTTTTTTTAAACTGAAGTACCATTTATGGAATAAGATTCACCTATTTGGTTCTGTGAATTTTAGCAAATGCATAGTCATGTAACGACCACAAACAAGATATAGAAACTTCACCCCTCACCTCAAAAAAATTACTGCCTACCCGTTTGTAGTCCACTCCTCCACCCACCTCCAGTCCTTGGTAACTACTGATCAAGACTGAGAAAAGTTTTAAAATCCAACAATACCAAAGCATACATTCCATTAGACATTGAAGCTATGACCTCATCACCTGTTGTGTACCTCTGGAAACTCCAAGGTACACTCATGAGTGAGTGACAGTGGGAAAGGAAAATTTAAAAATGTCTTAGTGATATTATGAAAATAGTTTTTACCTCAATAAACCCCTGAAAAGGTCCTCCAAATGGGGTCCTGCTACAGTATTTTGAGAATAGCCATGGTAGCCTGCCTACTGAAAATTCTGCTATCCCAACCTACAAGTATGCTCTCAAGTCTATGTACCAGACTCTTTTAAATAATTGGCACTTACGGAGTATAGTCAATCAATTCACAAAATTTTGACCATTTTATATGCCTAACTTCAATTTAATGCTTGCAATGATCCCTTGAGGAATAAGAGTACAGACTATCTCCCAACTTATGATGACCTGACTTGAGATATTTTGACATTACAATAGTTTGAAAACTACATGCATTCATTCAAAACATTACTTCAAATTTTGGATTTTGATCTTTTCCTGGGCTGGCCATATGCAGTTCAACGCTGTCTCCTGATGCTGTGTAATGGCAGCCAGCCACAGCTCCCAGTCAGCCTGGCAACCAGGGGGTAAACAACCAATACACTTACAGCTGCTTTGCACCCGTACAACCATCCTGTTTCTCACTTTCAGTAGTCAATGAATTATAAGAGATAGTCAACATTTCATTCTAAAATAGGCTTTTTGTTAGATGATTTTTCCCAACTGTAGGCCAATGTAAGTGTTCTGAGTCCATTTAAGGAAGACCAAGCTAAGCTGGAATGTTCAATAGGGTAGGTGTATTAAATGCATTTTTGACTTAGTAAATTTTAATCTATGTTGGGTTTATGGGAATGTAGCCCCATACAAGTCAAAGAAGATCTGTACTCCACATACCATGAGGTTAACAATGTCTGCAGCCTGGTCCTTGTTGCTCCTCTAACCAGTAGGGGTGTGGCTGTCACTGACTAACAGAAGTTCTTAAAAATAAGGATGTATTACCAATTTATGATGATGACTGCTGCCAGGAACAAGGCGGTGTCTGCTCTAACATCCATTGGGCGGGTCAAGGATTTGCAGCATCCTGGGAGATCACAAGGTCATCTTTCAGAGCCTTTGGCATCTCTCAACTGTTGGGATTATTTTGTAGATAAATGGTTTATTTGAGATCTAAATTCCATGGGGTAAAAACCGGAAGTGGTATTTTTCCAACTGCCCGCACCTATACTAAGTCAGACTTCCTCCTTTCATACCATGGAGTAGGTCCCTAAATAATGCAACTAGGTAGACACTTTCAGAGATCCGTCTCATTTCAATAGTCTCTCTCTATCAAATAAATAAAATATTAAACAAAATAAAAATAAAAGGGGCGCTTGAGTGGCTCAGTGGGTTAAAGCCTCTGCCTTCGGCTCAGGTCATGATCTCAGGGTTCTGGGATGGAGCCCCACATCAGGCTCTCTGCTCAGCAGGGAGCCTGCTTCCCCCCCTCTCTCTGCCTGCCTCTCTGCCTACTTGTGATCTCTCTCTGTGTCAAATAAATAAAATCTTTTAAAAATTAAATAAATAAATAAATAAGTAAAACTCAAACATGATTCTGAAGTCTTCTCCCAGACTCCAGAGGAGTGAGTGATGTGGAGAAAGAGGAGAAGTCCTGTTCTGAATACCTTTCTCACCCCCTCTCCTAGCAGGGGAGCTAGACAGAACTCAGAAACTCAGAAGACAGAACTCAGAAACTAATCATATTGTCACACAAAGCCACAAGAAAGATCTAGAATCCAATCGAGAGTCTTTTTAATATTTTTAAAAGTTATCATTGTGCTGTATTTTCCTACCAGATAGGTAAACTATGAAAAAGAGTATTGAATTCCTTTCCAGTTTTTAGAACTTGCTGCAGGATTTGACATAGAATTTTCCTTGGGACACTCTGATTAATAGAGACCTTCGCTATCAAAAGCCACATCAACCCAACCCCTCTTAGGAAACCCTGAGGGCAGGACTGGCCCCAGTGACTGGCTCTGGCTGGCAACTCTCTCAGCTTAGACTATGTAGCACTTGGTGTCTTTTTTCCTCAGATTTGGGCCTATATGTCTCTTCTGGAAAGACAAGAAGATAAGATCCTTTCACATGAATGGAACACTTGCTTTTTTAAAAAATTTATTTTATTTTATTTATTTGACACAGAGAGAGAGATCACAGTAGGCAGAGAGGCAGGCAGAGAGAGGGGGGGAAGCAGGCTCCCCGCTGAGCAGAAAGCCCAATGCGGGACTCGATCCCAGGACCCTGAGATCCTGACCCAAGCTGAAGGCAGAGGCTTTAACCCACTGAGCCACCCAGGCGCCCTGGAACACTTGCTTTTATTTCCAGGCAGAGAAAATAAAAACAGAAAGATACAAGCATTAGCAGAATTTTGTTGTTGTTTATCTTACATGGTTGTTCCGTAGACACCTCCCCCTCAAAACCCCCAAAAAACAAAAAACACGTAACAACAACAAAATGGCTCAAAAATGGGTAAATTCTGCCTTAAACAGCACTCCAGGACTCTCCTGCATTCTTCTGTTATGTTTTTCCCAGAAGTCTTCTGACCACACAGTTGGCCCTCATGATGTCGGCAACACGTTCTTTTTCTTTTTCCTTTAAAGATTTTATTTTATTTTTTTTATTTAATAGAGAGCGAGAGAGAGAGGGAACACAAGCAGGGGGAGTGGAAGAGGGAGAGGCAGCTTCCTGCAGAGCAGGGAGCCCAATGCGTGGCTCCATACCAGGACCCTGGGATCATGACCTGAGCTGAAGGCAGACCTTAAGACTGAGCCACGCAGGCATCCCAGCAACACATTCTTGAGGCTGGTCCTTCCTCCTCCCCAGATGAGTTTATGAGCTGATCCCCGGGGCCAGAGGGGACGGGGTAAAGGATAAGCACTATCTCAGATTTCTAAATGTTTAGCAGAGTTGAAAAGGGTTTCTCTGCTTAAACTGGACTCTCTGGGAAGTCAAATGTAAGTGTTACTAGTATTAAAACTACAGGTCTGAACTGGGCTTAGATAAAGAGATCCTTGGTTCTAGATATAGACCAAAACTTTAATCTGGCTGGCCATGTGAACTTCAGCAATTCATCTCCCCTGGGTGTGATGGTTTATTTTATATGTTAACTTGGTGGGGTCACGGTGCCCAGATATTTGGTCAAACATTATTCTGGATGTTTGGGTGAGATTAATATTTAAATCTGTAGACTCTGAGTAAAATAAACTGCCCTCCCTAATGTGGGTGGGGCTCATCCAATCAGTTGAAGATCTGAATAGAACAAAGAGACTGATGTCCCCCAAGCAGGCAAGAATTCTTCTGGCAGATGGCCTTTAGACTTGAACTTCAATATTGACTCTTCTCTAGGTCTCTGCCTTGCTGGCCCATCCTGGATATTTTGGACTTGATAACTTCCACAGTCATGTGAGCCATTACCTTAAAAATGATCTCTCAGTTTCTGTCTCTCTTTCTCTGATTGAATATATATCAGGTTGAAAGCATGAAAACTATGATAACACACAGTGGTGTCGACTATATGAGGAAACAGGCACTCTTGGGATTCCCTGTGGGAGCATAAATGAATATCTCCATCCAAGGCAATTTGTACTACTTAGAGAAACTAAAAATCTGCATATTCTGTGATCTAAGTATTTATCATACACACATAAGAATAAAGATATTTATTGCAGTCTTGTTTTTAATACTAAAAAGTATGGAAGCAACCTAAATACTCAGGAAAATTATGGCAACCCCACACAGCATAGTACTGTGTACTATGAAAATAATGAGCCACCTCTTTGTGGACTTACAAGGAAGACTCTAAGATTCCAGGACGTTGAGAGAAAACAGTAAGGCGTGGGACAATGAAATGGAATGTTGTTGTTTGTGGGAGAGAATAAAAATGAAGTGTTTATAGATATAGAGAGAATCAAGAAACTGGGAATACTGTTTGCCTCTTGTAAGGAAGCTATGTTACTGAGAACAGGGAAAGACATCCTTTTGTCCTTTGTGAATTTTGTACCATAGGCATGCATTATTTATTAAAAAAATAATTAAAAATTTAAAACCTGAAAAACAGGGGAAACAGTATCAAAATAGACATTCCTTTTGGTCAGAAATATTCGTTAGAAGCTTGTGAAAAGTGAAAAAAGCAAGCCTCCATTGGATAAATAAGATCTCAAATTTATAAAAAGATATTTATGTATGGGTGTCCCAGCATAAAAAATGACCAGAAGGGTATATTCCCAAAGTGATAACTCTCGTTATCTCTTTGTGGTATATAGTAATAATTTTTATTTTCTTCTGAGTTCTTTTGCATGCTACCTGAATTTCTATAATGATCATTTATTTCTTTTACAATTAGAAAAACAATTTTTTAAAAATATTTTATTTATTTACTTGAGAGAGAGAGACAGCAGGAGAGAGAGAAGCAGACTCCCACTGAGCAGGGACCCCAGTGCAGTTGATCTCAGGACCCTGGGGTCATGACCTGAGCCAAAGGCAGATGCTTAACTGACTGAGCCACCCAGGCACCCCTAGAAAACCAATTAAAAAAAATTTTTTTTATTAACATATAATGTATTATTAGCCCCAGGGGTACAGGTCTGTGAATCATCAGGTTTACACACTTCACAGTACTTACCATAGCACATCCCTTCCCCAGTGTCCATAACCCAACCACCCTCTCCACCCACCCCCGGCAACCTTCAGTTTGTTTTGTGAGATTAAGAGTCTCTTATATAGAAAACCAATTTTTAAGAGAGGTCTATATGTATGATTTTGTCTTTCTTTAAGCAATAGCTCTGAATTATTGCAACTTTTGTTATTCATATCCTGATTGATGTCCAGTCTCCAGAGGAATCCTAAAACTCAGATTTAAGCTCTTCTTAATAATATTAAGCCCACATTTAACCCTTTCTAGGTAGCTCTTCAGTGTAAGTCCTTTATAAAAATACTTTGCAATAAGCAATTGCAGTAGTCATTACCTAATTTATATGACTGATCAGTTCATACATTTTGTATATTCACTTTCTTTTTAAAAAAATATTTATTTATTTATCTGACAGAGAGAGAGAGAGATCACAAGTAGGCAGAGAGGCAGGCAGAGAGAAGTGGGGAAGCAGGCTTCCTGCTGAGCAGAGAGCCCGATTCGGTGCTCAATCCCAGGACCCTGGGATCATGACCTGAGCCGAAGGCAGAGGCTTAACCGACTGAGCCACACAGGTGCCCTGTATATTCACTTTCTTAAACTAGCAAGCCCCTTTAAGCTTTTTAGAACTTGAATATGGTTAATCGTGTACACTTCTTCCTATTTGATGTTAATTTATGTCTTGTCAAATCGTGACTGGATTCTTTTCTTTGTTTTCCCCCAGTAAGAATGACATTGAAAGTCGCTCACTCCTGTTCAAACAGTAGTCCTGTAAGATCTTAGCACATTGCTTTAAGAAACTGCCAAATAGTTTTCCAAAGTGTTTGTGTCTGCCCCCCAGTTTCTGGCACAAGGTTTCTGAAACCTCTGTGATTTCCTAAGTGTTAAGAGTACTAGGAGCATCTTTCATTGTATTGAGGTGACTCTGAGTGGGCTCTGAATGGGAGCTGGCTACCAGAAAGCCCAAGCCATGATTAGAAAGTTGGAATGTTCAGCTCTACCTCCCATCCTCCAGAGAGGGGAGAGGGGTTAGAAGGGGAGTTAATAATTGATCATGCCTGCATGAGGAAAACTCCATACAATCCCAGTAGTAGGGGTTTGGAGAGCTTCCAGGTTGACAAATGCACCCCAACTCCATGGGAACAGACACTCATGCACATTTGGGACCCTCCCAGTCCTCACCTTATGTATTTATTCATCTGGCTGTTCATCTGTATCCTTTATCATATCCTTTAATAATCTGATGAATGTGAGGAATTGTTTCCCTGAGTCCTGTGAACCACTCCAGCAAATTAATTGAACCTGAGGAGGGGGTCATGGGAACCTCCAAATTGTACTAAATTGGACAGAAGTTGTGGGTAACCTAATTGTGATTGTTATCTGTAGTAGGTTAGAAGTCTCATGGTCTTCTCATGGGATTGAGCCCTTAACCTATGGGATCTGACATTATCTTCAGGTAAATAGTGTCAAGGTTGAGTTAAATTGTAAGACTCCACCTGGTGTTACAGACAATTGCTTGGTGTGAGAAATCATGGTATGAGAAATCTGGTGACAGAAGCATGGTGAGTGTGGTAGTAGTTTGAAAAGTGAAAGAGAAACACAGTAAGGAGCTGGGGTTTTTTCCCTACTAAGGAAAACTGAGCAGGTTTTCCCTATATACAGGTATGAAGAACTAAGGAAAAAGTGAGAAAAATATTTCATCAAATAGAGGATGATGGGGCATCTGGGTGTCTCAGTCGTTACGTGTCTGCCTTTAGCTCAGGTCGTGATCCCAGGGTCCTGGGATCAAGCCCCGAGTCGGGCTCTCTGCTTGGCGGGAGGACTGCTTCTCCCTTCCCTCTCTCTCTGCTTGGGTTCCCTCTCTCACTGTGTCTCTCTTTGTGAAATAAATAAATAGAATCTTTTTTTAAAAATAGAAGATGTTAATAAAGAGATAGAAGTTATAAAAAGAAATCAAGTAGAAATTCTGGACTTGAAACTGAAATGAAAAATTCACTAGAGGGACTCCACAACAGATCTGAGCAGGCAGAAGAAAGAATCAGTGAACACAAAGGTAGATCTATTGAGATTATTCATTTTAGAAACAGAAAGAAAAGTAAATAAAGAACACTGATCAGTGGCGCCTGGGTGGCTCAGTCGTTAAGCTTCTGCCTTCAGCTCAGATCATGATCCCAGGGTCCTGGGATCAAGCTCCACATCTGGCTCCCTACTTGTCGGGAAGCCTACTTCTCCCTCTCCCACTCCCCCTGCTTATGTTCTTTCTCCCACTGTATCTCTCTCTGTCAAAGAAATAAATAAAATCATAAAAAAAGAAGAACATCAATCAGAGTATAGAGACCTGTGGAACACCATCAGGCATATAACAGATGCACAGTGGAAATCCCAGAAAAGAGGAGAAAGAAAGAGACAGAAAAAATAGTTGACAAATAGTGACTAAAAACTTCCAAAATTTGATGGGAAACAATAATCTACTCATCCAAGAAGCTCAGTGAACTCCAGGATAAATTCAAAGAGATTCACACTTAGACTCATAAAAACAGACAAAAAAAAAGAGAATTTTGAAAGCAGAAAAAGAGGTGACCCTCACACAAAAGGCTCTCAGTAGGATTAACAACTGATTTCTCATCAGAAACTATAGGGTGCAGAAGGCAGTAGGATGATATATTCAATGTTCTTTAAAAAAAAAAAAAAGGATTGTCAGTCAAGAATCCTATATCTGGCAAAATGACTCTTCAAAAATGAAGGAGAGGGATGCCTGGGTGGCTCAGTTGGTTGGACGACTGCCTTTGGCTCAGGTCATGATATCAGAGTCCCAGGATCGAGTCCCGCATCGGGCTCCCAGCTCCATGGGAAGTCTGCTTCTCCCTCTGACCTTTTCCTCACTCATGCTCTCTCTCTGTCTCTCTCTCAAATAAATAAATAAAATATTTTTTAAAAAATGAAGGAGAAATTGAGACATTCCAGATAAGCAAAAACTGAGATTTGTTTTCAGCAGTCTTCCCCTGCAACAAATACTAAAATGAATTTTTTAGACTAAAATGTGAAGACACTAGTTAGTAATTCAAATCCACCTGAAGAAATAAAGATCACCAGGAAAGATATTATAAAGGTAAATATAAAAAATGGGAAGTGTGGTTTTTGTTTATAACTCATTTTTGTCTTTATTTACAGTGCATAAAGATGTAACTTACAATCATAACAATTTTTTAAAAGATTTTATTTATTTATTTGGCAGACAGAGATCACAAGTAGGCAGAGAGGCAGGCAGAGAGGAGGAAGCAGGCTCCCCACTGAGCAGTGAGCCCGATGCACTGCTCTTTCCCAGGACCCCAGGATCATGACCTGAGCCGAAGGCAGAGGCTCCAACCCACTGAGCCACCCAGGCACCCCCAATCATAACAATTTAAAAGGTGGCAGAAATGAAGATATGCAGAAGCAAAGTTTTTGCAGAATAATGAGATTAAATTGGTATTAATCCAAACTCGATTGTTATAAATTGGGAAGTTAATGGTAATCCTCAGAGCAACCACTAAGAAAATAACTAAAAATATATATAATAAAAGAAATGACAAGGGAATTAAAGTGGTACACTAGAAAAAACATATTTATCACAAAACAAGGTAGGGATGGAAGAATGGAGGAACAAAATAGACATAAAACATAATTTGTTTTCTACATGATCCATGATCACATTAAATTTAAATGGATTAAACTCTCTAAAATCCAGGGATTGGCAGAATGGATGAGACAACATGATCCAACTATATGGTGTCTACAAGAGTTTTTATTCATTTTAGATTCAAAGGCATAAATAGGTTGAAAGTAAAAGAATGGAAGAAGTCTTGCCATGAAAATGGTAACCAAAAGAGAATGAGGTGATTATGAAATATGAGACAAAATAGGCTTTAAGACAAGAAAAATGTTACTAGAGACAATGAAAGACATTTTATGACGATAAAAGGGTCAATTCATCACGAAGAGATAACAACTGTAAGCATGCATGCACTTAACAACACAGACCCAAAATACATAAAGTAAAAGAAGACAGAATTTAAGGGGAATATAGACAATTCAAGAATAACAGTTGGAGATTTCAATACCCCACTTTCTCTTTTTTTCTTAAAGATTTTATTTACTTATTTGACAGAGAGAGATTACAAGTAGGTGGGGCGGGGGGAAGCAGGCTCTCTGCTGAGCATCGAGCCCAATGTGGGGATCGATCCCAGGACCCTGAGATAATGATCTGAGCTGAAGGCAGAGGCTTAACCCACTGAGCCACCCAGGTGCCCCAATACCCCACTTTCAATAATGGATAGAACAACCAGACAGAAGATCAGCAAAGAAAGAGAAGTTTGAGCAACATGATAAACCAACTAGATCTAACAGACATCTACAAAACATTTCCCACAATAGCAGAATACACTTTCTTTTTTTTTTAAGATTTTATTCATTTATTTGACAGAGAGAGAGATCACAAGCAGACAGAGCAGCAGGCAGAGAGAGAGGGGGAAGCGGGCTCCCCACTGAGCAGAGAGCCCGATGCGGGGCTCGATCCCAGGACCATGAGATAATGACCTGAGCCGAAAGCAGAGGCTTAAACTACTGAGCCACCCAGGTTGCTCCCAGAATACACTTTCTTCTCAAATTTACATGGAGCATTCTCCAAGATAGACCATAAAACAAGTCTCAATGGATTTTAAGACCAACCGTACAAAGTATGCTCTCCAACCACAATGCAATGAAATTAGAAATCAGTAATGGAAGGAAATTTGGGAAACTAATAAATACATGGAAATTAGACAACACATTTCTAAATAATAAACAGGTAAACAAGGAAATGAGAAGGGAAATTAAGAAACACTTTGAAGTAAAGAAATTGAAAGTACAAGTCACAAGACTGCAAAGAAAAGAACATCGCTTCTTCAGTGTTGACTCAGATATCTTGAACTTCTTCTGCTTGATAACCTCTTCCCTTGGTCTGGATAGATGTTCTGGCCTCTGATTCACATTTATCTCTTCCTTATTTTATGTCCTTCTGAAAATACAATGTCTAAGAGATCACGGTTTTATTAGGAGAACTTTAGAGTTTGTTTTTTGAGCCAGCTGCCCCAAAATACAGGAAGAAAAAGAGGACAGAATTGAAGGGGAAAATAGTTCTCTTTGCCCTCTCCAGTCCTCTCTCATTGTAGATGAGAACACATCTTGTGTTTCATTGAAGAATAAGACATATGAGCAAGGGACTCTTTGAAGTTGTATGCTTTACATTTTTTAGCAAGGGCTTACCCTCCTGGCCAAGCATCCCCTTTCTACTGGCTCCTGGGTAAAGTCCGTAAGTAATTAACAGCTCCCAGCACAATGCCAGGGACCTGGGAATGACTCCAGGTGGAAATGCCATCCTACCAGCAATGGCTAGCAGAGCAGGGATCTACCATCAAAGCCTTATTTGCCCCTTTTGTGTTTTTTTTTTAAATCCAATTTCAGTTCTAAAGAAAAAAAAATCTCAATAATAAACAATAGGATTCAGAACACAGTCGATAGGAGAATTACTTGTTCATAGCATGTAATTGTATATTCAGTATTTCAGGCTACAGGACGGCTTGTCAGTCTTTATTCCAGCCCCTATAGGTTTTGTTTTAAGAATCTGAGAGGAGAGATCATGATGCATCACTCTGATGTGAAATAAAACCCATCTGGCTTTTGGCATGTCCCCATCTCCCGGGCAGATGGATAATGTGGTTAGCTGGAAGTAACTGCCTTTATAATATTCATATCTATTCAAGGATGTCTCAAAGACCAGAGGTATAAACAAACATGGGTCATATTTTTCTTGGCTGATAATCTCATTCAGACATAACTTTAGAACAGGGGTTCTCAGTGTGGTCCCCAGACCAACAGAATCAGTATCATTTGAGAACCCATTAGAAATGGAAGCTCTCAGGCCTCACCCCAGACCTGCTGAATCAGAAACTCCGGGGGTGGTGCACAACCATATGCATGCCACAAGCCCTCCGGCGGATGCTCACTCACACTCAAAGGCGGAAACCACTGCTTTAGAAAAGTGTAACCATATTTCTAAGAAAGAAGAAAAAACATTAATTCTTTAGGATTTTTAAAATACCTATTACATACTAAGTACTGTTCCCCCAGTTTTCAGCAGTGAGTGCCTCAAGTCTCCAAAGGGCAGTGAGGGAAGCTAAATGTGTGAAGCCTTGATAAAGCCCGGCAGGCTGCTTGGAAGCATCACTTCCTAGTGGCCAGACAGAAAGGCAGACCCGGTGAAAGAACACTGCTTCCCTCTTCCCCAAAAAGCTGGTGATCCTGTTACGTGAAATCTCTGTTTAAATGTTGACAAAACCGGAAGTCAATTTTATTATTTATTATTAAAAATTATTGAAAGTCATTTTTTAAAAAACGGTTCTATTAAAGTTTAATTACACGCCACACAATTCACTCTTTTTGTTTGTTTTGGGTTTTTTAAAAGATTTTATTTATTTATTTATTTGAGAGAGAGAGAGAGGGAGAGACAGAAAGAGAGAGCATGAGCAGAGGGAGGAGCAGAGGGAAAGGGAGGGAGAATCTCAAGTAGACTCAGTGCTGAGCTTAGAGCCTCACCTGGAGATCAATCTCATAGCTCTGGGATCATGACCTGAGCCAAAAACAAGAGTTGGACGTTCAGCTGACTGAGCCACCCAGACGTCCCCAATTCACTCCTTTTAAGTGTAAAATTTGATGACCACCTGATGAACTTTTGGGTGTTTCCACTTTTTGATGTTATGAATAATATAAACATTTGTGTACAAGCTTTGTGCACACTGTGTTTTCATTTCTTTTGGGTATTTACCTGCAATACAAGTGGTATTACAGGGTCATGAGGTAACTCTGTGTTTAAATTTTTGAGAAACTATCCAGCTGTTTTCTATAGCAGGTGCACCATTTTATATTCCCAGCAGCTGTGAATGAGGGGAATGTCCCACCTATATCCTCGCAACACTAGTTATTGTCTGTCTTTTTAATTCTAGCCATTCCAGTGGGTATGAAGTGGTATCTCGTTGTCATTTTGATTTGCATCTCCCTAACGGCTAATGATGTTAAGCAATTTTTTTCAAGTGCTTATTGGCTAGTCACACATTTTTTAAAAATACGTATTGATTTATTTGAGACGGAGCATGTGTGCGAGTGGGCGGGGAGGGGCAGAGGGAGAGGGAGAGAATCTCAAACACACTTCCTGCTGAGCGCAGAGCCCTACGTGGGGCTGGACCTCACAACCCTGAGATCAGGACCTGAGACGAAATCAAGAGTCAGACGCTTAACCAACTGAGCCATCCAGGTGCCACATCTGGTCACACATCTTCTTTGCAGAAATATCTATTCATATTATTTTTCCATTTTTATTTTTTTTAAAGATTTTATTTATTTATTTGACACACAGAGAGAGAGAGACAGAGCGAGAGAGGGAACACAAGCAGAGAGTGGGAGAGGGAGAAGCAGGCTCCCCGTTGAGCCGGAAGCCCTATGTGGGGCTGGGTCCCAAGACCCTGGGATCATGACCTGAGCTGAAGGCAGTTGCTTAAATAACTGAGCCACCCAGGCTCCCCTATTTTTCCATTTTTAAATTACACTGTCTTTTTATTATTGAGTTGTAAGAGTGCTTTAAATTGTTTGAAGTAAGTCTCTTATCAGGTATATAATTTGCAAATATTGTCTCCCATGCTGTGGGTTGTCTTTTCACTTTCTTGATGGTATCCTTTGAGACAGAAAAGCTTTTAACTTTGATCCAGCCCAATGTACCTAATTTTTTCTCTTGTCACTTGTGTTTTTGATGTCGTGTCTAAGAAACCACTGCCTAATTTAAGGTCATGAGGATCTATTCCTATGGTTTCTTCTAAGAGTTTCATAGTTTTGAATCTTTACACTTAAAAGTATTCTTGTTAACCCTTCAGGCTACTCAAAACACATCTCTCTGTGGATCTGACTTATGACTGTCGAATAACCAACTGTCAGGCTTGCCTGGAACTCAGGGCTTCCAGGACGTGGAACTTTCAGAGCAAAGACTCAAGTTCCTTGGCAAACCAGGATGAATTGGACACACTACCGATAGACCTCCAACCTGCCAGCTCTAATAGAAATCATTACCCTTCCTCTCCATAGCTTATAATAGATACTGAATCCCTACTCACCTGGAATGAAAGATCAGTTTGCTTTCAGTTTAACAAGCATGTATTGAGTGTACACAATGCAAAGCCCTAGGGTTGAGTTTAGTGGGGAATATTAAATTCCAATTTCAGTGTCCATAAATAAAGTTTTATTGTTCTAGGCCCTTGGGGTACCAAGCTTCAGTTCTAAGACGGCAGACATTCTAGACATTCTAGGAGGATGGGGAAAACAGATAGGGAGGATTTTGAAGGTGGGCATTTGGTTTTATTAATCTTTGATTCCCCAGGGTGGCTATAGAAATCACTCAATAATGCTTGTTTGTGGAATGAATGAATGAATGAATGACCTTTGGCTTTCTCATACTTAATTTATATCTTATTTTTTCCTTGATTCATTTCACTAGACAGCTCCATGAT
Organism: Lutra lutra; assembly: GCF_902655055.1. Lineage (NCBI taxonomy): Eukaryota > Metazoa > Chordata > Mammalia > Carnivora > Mustelidae > Lutra > Lutra lutra. The sequence continues at coordinate 95,402,492 of NC_062289.1, read as the reverse complement.
GACAATGACATGTCTAACTTGTCTTGCATATGCCTGGTGCCTATTACAGTGCCTGGCATACAGTAGGTGCTCAATAAACGGTGTTTTAATGCATGCCCACATCTTTGAATTTTTCATTCCCTTCATTTGCTATACCAGCCTGGGTTTCAAGAATATTACACCGGTAACAACATTAATGAATCCCCACAAATAAACATTTAGAGAGGCGTTGTCAACCAAAGAGTGCTCATTGGTACCTCGACAGCCATTTCACAGGCTGTTGTGCCCTATAGGCACCCAGTAAAACATCGCCAATCACAGAGAGCCTGTAAATTCCTCTAACCAGAAGGGCTCTTCCCCACCCCCTCTCCCCGCGCCGCTTGCTCTGCCCTCCGCCTCCTCCTCTCCGCCCACTCTCCTGGCGGCGGCGGCTTTGTCTCGTGGGCTGGTCCCTGGCGGCTCCCTCCCCCGAACAGCTGCTGCCGAGGGAGGAAGCGGCGCGGGAGCTATCCAGCACCCTGGTGCTGAAACCCCGACCGCCCGTCATCCACCAACACCATGTAAGGGCCATGAAAAGGGCTCGTCCTGGCTCAGCGCGGACATGGAGGAGGACTTATTTCAGCTGAGGCAGCTGCCGTGAGTATCATGGGGGCGAGGGAGAGGAAGGCAGGCTTTCCTTTAAAAAATGAAAACCTGCAGGGGGGCATCTCTGCATGGTTTCTTGAATGTACAAGGAACTGTTGGAGAGGAAAGAATTAGGCCCCGAGGAGACAAGCCATTTTCCTATTCCAGCAGTCCAGCCTCTGTATCTCTGACTCAGTTCTATTTTTCAGATCCGTCAGAATCTTATGGGGAGCTAGGGGTGTTATGTTTTCGCTTGTAATTTCTCTCAGTCCTAAAGGGATTTTTGAGGTCTGTGTTTTAAGAAAGCATTAGCTGCTGTTTTGAAATGTGGACTGAATTGATGAGTCCATGCAATGACATCGGTTTTTCCCAGCCTTTTCTCCTATGCCGTGAAATTCCCAATTTTTCTGCAAGGTCTTTTGGAAGGGAATGGTACTGCTGTTGCGAAGTGGTTTCTAAAAAGCTGGAATGCCTTCCTAGAGGGGAGGCTTGGACAAAGTCTTGTTTATGAAGTGTATGAATGAGAGGGCTGAAACCTCTTGCCTTCTTCTGAATGAAAGGTTTTTGTAAGAGCTGGCTAGAGTGAGACTCTGTCTATGGCTATCCTTGAGAACATCAGGAATTCAAAGCTAGAGGATAGGAATTTTTAGGGGATGTCAGATTTGCTCTGAGAATCTTGGAGAAATACAACCAAGCAATGGAAAGGACAGGGGCCTTGTGAAGGGGTTTACAGATTTCTCCTACTACAAGCCAGTGGTAATTTGTTAAGCAAATCCCAAGACTATGAGATGGGGCATTAATGCGGATTTTTGTTTTAATTTTCAGACGCACTAGCCATTTGGATGGTAAAAGTAGACACTGTTTGGAGTTGTTGTAAAAGATACATCATTGTTAGTGTGTGTATTTTCTTGACTTAAAATTTTTTCCCCCTCTCTAAGCCACAGAGGAATTCTCCCAAGAGACTTTTAGTGTGATTGATACAGCTCTCTGAGGCTCTGAATACTGAAGGGTATTGTAAATGTTTACTTCTCAATTGGTGTAAAAATTAATTTTCATTTTAAAATTTTAATTAAATTTTACTCTCAAGTTTTTATTAATTGATCCACAGATAGCATATCTTATGTAATCAGCATTATTTCACAAATGCCAAAAGATGCTCAGTTATAATATCCAGAGGTCGATGTATGAATAAATAAAAATACACATATCTGAGTGTAAATCTCTCGAGGAAAACATACCACTTTCAATGAAAATAATATCATGTTAAAAAAAACAGCCTATTATCTCAAAATAAAAAAATAATTCAGAAACTGAAATATGAAATCTCGTACTCAGAAGAAGAATACAATACATATTGGAACTACCGCTACTGAGATGAATTTTCAAATAATGTCAGAGCATGTGAACTTTGCAGATTACTCAGGGCCCATGTATATTTAATCTATTCAGCTATAGACATGACACTATTGTGACAAGTCCTTCCTTAATTAAAAAGAAAGTAAAAATGATGAGGCTTTTATTAACTTAAATTTTAAAAATCATTTAGTTTTTTTATACTAATGTATATAATATAATGTGCTAATATAATCTCTGAATAGAGTAAATAAAGTTCAAAAATACAAGAATAAAAACTAGTCTCTCTCTTACCAAACCACAGGTTAAGTTTCTTGGTTATTTTCATTGATACTTTAATGCATAAATACATGTAATATCTATTAGCGAGGCCAAATTGTGTATTGGCTAAGAGCATTAGCTCTTGAGTAAGACAGACTTGAGTTCAGATCCTGGCTTTGCCACTTTCTGGCTATTTGACTTTGAGCAAGTGATTTAACCTTTCTGAGATTGAGTTTCCCTCGCCATAAAATGGGCCTCACAATCGTCCTTGATTCACAGAGTTATTGTAATGACCAAGTGAGAAAATGTTTGCTGAATGCCTGGTAGACATAAAGCATTCAACATATATTAACTAATATTATTATTATCTTTAAAAATCATTTATAAAAATCTTTAAAAATCATTTAGGAAAATAGATATAGACTCCCTATGTTGGAGTCTTCAAAACTGTAATCTGCAATTTGAATGAAGTCAAAATTAGCCCTGAAACGTGTTGACATCTATTTATAAAAAGGGAGTGAAGTAAAAGGAACAGCCACGTGAATCTGAGTGGGTTACAAATCACGACTTAGATGTTTTTTTAAACCACACCCTCTGTATACTGTGCACAGACTGCAGGCAACAGATTTCCTGAGAGCAATATGGTTTTTTAAAAAAAAATCAGAATGCCTTGGAGAGGGTTGGCAAGAGTGGACTTTGGAACAGCCTCAGTCCTGTGGGAATCCAAGTGTTAATAGATTATAAGCTGCTAAGTAGTTTACAGGGTTTGGGGAGGGGAAAAGGAGTTGAAGGTACCTAAGAAAACAGTCCCTCCTTGCACTTGGAAGTTCCTTCACACAGCTCTAGGATGGTTCATTTTAAGCCCCAAACAACCTCTGTCTTTCACCTGTTGTCCTTTCAGGCACGGTACCATGTACAGGAGACTTCAGAGGCTAAGATTTTGTACCTAGTTCTGCCCTTTGTGTGACCTTGTACAAGGCAGACTTCTCTGGGTCTTTCTTTTCTAGGATGATTTCTTTTTTTTTTTTTTAAGATTTTATTTATTTATTTGACAGATGGAGATCACAAGTAGGCAGAGAGGCAGGCAGAGAGAGAGGGAAGCAGGCTCCCTGCTGAGCAGAGAGCCCGATGTGGGCTCCATCCCAGGACGCTGAGATCATGACCTGAGCTGAAGGCAGAGGCTTAACCCACTGAGCCACCCAGGCACCCCTAGGATGATTTCTTGAAAGCAACTTTTGCAGACTGCATTGGTTAATTGGTTGATTGATTCATTCATTATATTCATTTGGGCACATGGTACAAGGGATTCTGCAACTGAATAATATAGACACGGTCCTTGCCCTCAAGGTAGTCACAGTCGGGAGCTGCAATATCCAATATGGTCGTCACTAGCCATATGTGGTTATTTAAATTTATTTTTTTTAAGATTTTATTTATTTATTTGACAGACAGAGATCACAAGTAGGCAGAGATGCAGGCAGAGAGAGAGAGGAGGAAGCAGGCTCCCTGTTGAGCAGAGAGCCCGACACGGGGCTCAATCCCAGGACCCTGAGCCAAAGGCAGAGGCTTTAACCCACTGAGCCACCCAGGCGCCCCTGGTTATTTAAATTTAAACTTAAATTATATAATTTGGATATGAAATCATTTCTATAGTATAATATACAACATAAAATGTAATTTATAAATAAAATATGTGAAATTTTAAAAAATCATCTTTCTCAATTGCACTAACTACATTTCAGGTGCTCAATAGCCACATGTGGTTACTGGCTACCATATTGGACCACACAGGCCTAAAACATTTCCACAAGGGCAGAAAATTCTATTGGACAGCGCTGAACTGATGCTGGGAGAGGCAGACATCAAACACATATCATTGCCCAATAATTATGAAGATTGTTTTAAGGGCTGCAAAGGACATGTGCAGGGTACGGTGAGACTAGTACTAGGTGGGGAAGGAGGGGAGGATCAGTGGAGGTCTCCTTGAGGAAGTGACATTGCTGTTGAGCCCCCAGAGATGTGTAGGAGTCATCCAAGGAAAGAGATGGGATGAGGAGTATTATGGACAAAGGGAACTGTGTAGATAAAAGCACTGAAGTAGGAAAAAAGTGTTGCATCTCAAAATCAGGCCAGTGGAGGGAACATACAAAACTAGGGACTTAAGGGAGGCTGCAGAGGACGACCTAGACCAGGCCATACAAGACCCTGTAGTCTGTGACAGTGGGCTGGAACTTTATCCTCTGTTTGCCCAATTTTCTCTCTCCCTCCTTTCTTACAAACTTTGTCTTCAAGATTAAACTTAAGCCCATTGTCTCAGTGAATCTCTCACTGACTTCTCCTGGGCTTAATCAACAGCCGGGATAAAACTGTGGCCTCCGAGGCAGGCAGACCTGGGTTCGAACATCTGGGTGGCCTTGGGCTAGTGACTTCACCTCCTGAAGGCTGTGTGTTCCTCCTTAAAGTCAAGATGATGGCAGTCTCTGCATGACAGGTCTGTTGTGAAGATCAAGATAGTCATCATTGGGAAGTTCTTAGCACAGTACCTCCACACTAGCTTAGTTTCCCTTAACCTCCAACATTACCTAGAAGCCATGGCCTCCTTCTCCAAACACTAAGAAAATGTTCCCCAAAGGGGGAGATTCCTGGCCAAGGAGGAGAAGGGGTTTCAGTATCACTCACTTCACAGACAAAAAAGAAAAGAAAAGAAAAGAAGAGAAGAGCAGAGAAAAGAAAAGAAACGAAACGAAAAGAAAAGAAGAGTTATTTCAGTAGCTTAGGTCCGGATCCTCAAGGTCAACCCACCAGAACCTTTTAAAACTTCAAGTTCAAAGCTGTTCATACCCCATCATTTCCAACACATGCCACCCAGCCTCACCTCTAGGGGTATGTGTTTTAGTGACTTAAGGGGAACAATCAATCTGGAGTCCAAATAAAGAAGCTCCCTTGCAAAGAAGCCATTGCTTGGGTGATTTTAGGTTTCAGGGAGGATCGTCCAAGGGTCTGCTGGCCCAGAGAGTAGCTTTACCGCCCCAGTCAAACTCCTCTCTGGCTGTCTAAAAGAATTATGCAGATCTGCATGCAAGTCACTGTGTGATCTTAGGCAATGTATTTGCTTTCCTGAGACCTAAGGGGTGCCTGGGCCAACTTTAAGGGCATTTTTAACTTTATGATTCTAAGCTCTCTAGATGGGTGTGCCTGGTACCATCCTGGTTCAGGGAAATTTTCCTGCTCTAATTATTAATTACATCTCTTTTACCTTGTAGTACCTGGTTTCTCGACTTTGACCCTCTTCACATTGTAGACCAGATAATACTTAGTGGTGGGGGCTGTGCTGTGCTTTATGGGATGTCTAGCACCGTCCCTGGATGCTTTACCCACTAGATATCACAGCCGTCCCCCCAAGTTGTGACAATCAAAAATGTCTCCTGACATTGCCAATGTTCCCTAGGAGACAAAAATCACACCCCATTGGGAACCACAACTTTAAAGTATTTTAGTGGAGGCAATGAATTATTCAGTCTCTCTATTTCTAGAGCATCCTTGGGTCTCTCTTTCAACCTCATTTCTCTGACCTTAGTCATGTCAGGACCCTAGTATGTGTTCTAACCAGCAATTTGTGCACCTCCCTCCATCCTCCGTATACCTTTGGCAAAAGATTGTAAGATCCATGAGGACAAGAGCTCAGTCTCACACACAGAAGGTCCTCATGGCATGCTTATTGAATGAATAAGTTACAAACTACCCAGAAACTTGTCACACAGACCTCTGTCCCCCATCCCTCTCTCCACTGAAGCCATGGCATAGAATGATCAAGTGTAGAGGCCTCTCTACTCAGGCAGACCTGGATTCAAATCCTGCCTTTCCTGATAAATTGGAAGGTAATCTTTTCTTCTCCAGGCCTCAGGTTCAAGTGCTTAGTGGAGCTAGCAGCACATGGTAAGGGCTTAATAAATGTTAACTATTATTTACTTGTGATTGTTACCTTTTGTCCAGAATATAAACTAGTGGTCCACTACCCAGGGAACAAGATCGATGCTATTCAAGTCGATGGGGGTGGCAGGAAAGTACAAACAAATAAAATCCACAGAAAATTAAAATCCCCTTTAATGTTGGCCTTCTAGACATTCAGGAATGGAAGGGACCTTAAAGTCACTGTATCCAAACCCTCACACCTTATCTCCCCAAATCCAGAGCAGGAGGGCATCAAGGAGTGCCTGTCAAACATCTGAGGCCACCATTAATAGCTTATTAAAATTCAGATCCCTGGGCTCTACTCTTCAGAGATGCACTAGCATTAGGTCAGGGCAATGACCCAGGAATTGGCATTTTAATCAGTTCCCTAGGGGTATTCTTGGCCTCAGAGAAGCATCAGCTAATTGGCTGAGACCACAGGCTGTGGGACCACCCAGGCCAGTGACTGTAGTACCCTATTTACAATCTGGGGAACCCGGGCCAATTGGTGTAATATCTGAGCTTCCATTTACTTGTTTATAATTTGGGGATTTTAATAACACATCTCTCTCAGGGTTGAAGAGATTATATAAGAGAGTAAGTAAATATAGCATGTAGGCATATCGAAGTGCTACATGTTAAATATCCTCACCCCCGGGTCCATTCAGATGGATACCCTCCTCTCCTAGACCATCTCTCACGAAGGGGAGCTCTCTGCCTCTGAAAGCAGCCTTTTCCACCTCTGGACTTCTCTGCCCAAGAAGGCTCTCCCGACTGTGTTGAAATCTGCTCCCCTCTTCTCTAAACCCAGAAGCTCAAGCTCTGGTCTCGGGGTCCAAGTTGAACAAGCACCATCCTTCACTGGCCCAGACCTCAAATACTTGAGGACAGAGGTCCAGCCCCTGAAAAGGCACTTCCCAAATCACACAGATCAGGGAGTGCCCACGTCTTGTCTTGAAGGTGACAAAAAGCAAGTCCTATTTTAAGGGACCTTGGCAATTTCCACTGCTTCGGGTCCACAGCCTTTAATCCCATTTGTCAATAGGCCTCAGATTCCAAAGAAGCCCCTGTGTGACAGCTGAGCTCCTGGGACAAAACAGAGGGGTGCTGGTCATCAGCATTGCCGACTGTGTTCCCCAGATAAGTGGGTACTTGTCATGCCCTGCAGAAGGGTCTCCCAGGAAAGGTGTCTTCTGCCACTAATGGGGGCCAGTGGGGAGGGAGGTCGAATGACAAAAGCTTCAGCTCCCTCCATCCTTCCCTCACTCTAGTCGCTCTACCAAGCCACTGTCCCCTCTCACACAGCTGACCACACAGCCTCCTCCCTAGTCTCCCTGCTTCCTTTCTTGCCATCCTTCTGTGTTAAGCATGCCTTTTATTTCCTATCCTCTAGTGTTTTGACACCTTGGGGCTTTGCTGACCCTGAAGGGATTGACCCTCCCCGAGATAACTGTAATGATTCACCTGCCAGTGTCCGTGCACAAAGTAACCAATCCAGAGCCACTCTCCACCTGTTCTCAACACCCCAGGGCCAAGTACCAGACAGCCCCTATGCCCCAGAACCCACTGACATTATTCAAACTGGCCAGTTCCCCAGCCTGGTTACCCTGCCTCGACTCTTCCTGTGGAAACCAGGATAAGGGCTCTTACCTGCCTTTCCCCCTCCACTCCCTCTGCCTTTTTACCAACTCAGGTGCTTCCCCATAGGGTGTCTGAGGTGTGACAGGCTTTTGCACTTGTGATCTAGGAGTATTACAGGGTATATTTTTCCCCCTGGCAGTCATCTCCTATTCTGTTGGCCTCACTCTACCCAAATAATAATAAAACCTGTATTTTATTTTATTTTATTTTATTAAGATTTTATTTATTTATTTGACAGAGAGAGACAGAGAGAGAGAGAGGGAGCACAAGCAGGGGGAGTAGGAGAGGGAGAAGCAGGCTTCCTGCTGAGCAGGAATCCTGAGGCGGGGCTCAATCCCAGGACTTTGGGATCATGACCCGAGCAGAAGGCAGACACTTAATGACTCATTCAGGTGCGCCTAAAACCTGCATTTTAAAACACTCTCTACTATCTAGTTCCTCCTCTTGTGGACACATGTGTCTGGTGAGTGATCTTCTCAAACTCAACTCTGATCATCTTCCATCCTCTCTCGCCTACTTGAAAACTTTCAGTGGCATCTCCCTGGTCTCAGGAGAATATGGAAAACCCTCACTGTGGTGTCCAGAGCTCTGTGTGATCCGGCCTGTCTCTCCGACCTCCACATCTTGGTCCTGCCTCCGAGCCTTTGCACCGGCCATTTTCCCAGCTGTCTCCCCACCATCTGTCACCACCCTCCTGGCCTTGCCATCTTTATCTCAGCCTCTGTAGGGAGGTCTACGCTGACGACTCCTTCCTCCAATTGTTCTTTATCTTGGCACCCCTTTTTTTCCTTCTCAAAATCAAAGCGTGTGCAAATCTATTATAATTTCTTCATTTACCATCTCCCCAACTAGAGCACCGGCCCCAAGAGGGCAGGGACCACATCTATTATTTTTGTCTCCTTTGGTATCTATCCCAGCAGTCAGCACATAGTCAGCACATAGTCAGCACTCACTCAGTAAACACTGAAATACTGAACGATTATGCCAGGCTCTGGAGACAATTTGTCAATATCGACTCCTTTTGTCTCCACGGCAAACCTGTGAGGTGGGCATTATCATCTCCATCCAATCAGGGAGGAAATGAAGCCTCAGAGAAGTAAAGTAACCCACCCAGGGTCACACAGCAATGGAGGGGCATGAGAAGGGATCCAAACCCCAATCAGTCCATTTGTCAAAGCTGGACCCTCTTCTCCCCTAGGACAGACCACCTCCCTTCATGATAGGACACTAAACACCACCCTGTGAAAATCAGTTAGGAGTAAGCTTCCTTTTCTGTCTGGTAGATTCATCAACTCAGAGGATCGAAGTCCAGAAGCTCAGATGAAAAGAGAAGAAGCTTCCTTATCTAAAATACCCTAACCGAGCCTCAGACCCTAATTTAAGGTACTGGAGAGAATTACATGATGGTACAAATAAGACCTTTAAGTTGACAGCCATCTCCTCAAGCTCTTCCCTTCTTTAAATAGCAAAATTATGTGAAATAAATGTTCTCTGCTATTTTGGTAAATTACATGCTGTATATACACAACAAATGCCAAGAAATTGTGAGCCAACTTGTTTCAGAGCTCTCATACACTTAACGGATGTCCCTTCGATTTTTGTCTTTTGTATCACATTCCCCATCCCCCACCTTGGGAAACCTTGGCTCTGGTGGTTGATAGATACGTTCAGGAACCCGACCGAATCAAAATGTAGTCTGGCCAATTTCCGAGTATAAGTTAGTGTCAAAGGTCTCTTTGTACCTCTGTCTTTTTTTTTTTTGACAGAGATCACAAGCAGGCAGAGAGTCAGGCAGAGAGAGAGGAGGAAGCAGACCCCCCAGCGAGCAGAGAGCCCGATGCGGGGCCCGATCCCAGAACCCCGGGATCATGACCTGAGCCGAAGGCAGAGGCTTTAACCCACTGAGCCACGCAGGCGCCCCTGTACCTCTGTCTCAAAACAAGTTTTCCTAAATACAGGTGCCCTGGCTTCTAGTGATATACCAGAGTAGGAAGGAATATGAACAGATCCTGGTTTACAACTGCAGGGAGGTAAGCTGCCTTCTCGGAGTCACATTGTGCAAACGTGTATACTCCCAGCTCAGGCAGGAAGGTGACTTGAGTTGGGCCAGGTCAAGGGAAGCTGAACGCCCACCATCTTCCCTTTAACCTTCATAGCAGTCTTGCAATCCCACTGTCATTCCCATTCCACAGATGAAAGCATCCCCAGCATGCTTAGCAGATGCCACATGATCAACAAGAGCTCTGTAAATAGTTGTTATTATTATTTATATGGGTTACTAAAGGAATAGATGCGCAGGTTAAAAATCACAAACAGGGGCACCTGGGTGGCTCAGTGGGTTAAACCACTGCCTTCAGCTCAGTGCATGATCCCAGGGTTCTGGGATCGAGCCCCACATCGGGCTCTCTGCTCGGCAGGGAGCTTGCTTCCCTTCCTCTCTCTCTGCCTGCCTCTCTGCCTACTTGTGATCTCTGTCAAATAAATAAATAAAATCTTTAAAAAAATTTTAAAAAATCGCAAACATGGCAGAAAGGTCCAAAATGAAAAGCAAAAAAAAAAAAAAAAAAAAAATTTCCTACCCATGCAAAAAGTCCCCATTCCCAATGCAGTCCTTCTCCTCCCCAGAAGGAACTAGTCTTTGGTTTCATAGGGATCCTTCCAGAACGCCCAGGACTGTGGAAACATAAGTACTCGGCAGCCGTGCTTCTCAGACTTGAACACGCACACAGATTGTCTAGGGGCCGTGTTAAAATGCAGATGCTGTCTCTGAAGGTCTGGGTCAAGGTCTGGGACTCTGAATTTCTAACAGGCCTGTGGGGGATGCTGGGGCACCTGATTCAAGACCACACTTAAATCTTAGTAACAAAGAACTTAGATCATGGGACCATATTCTAGCATATTTAATGACAAACCCCAGGACACCTGGGTGGCTCAGTTGGTTAAGCATCTGACTCTTGATTTCAGCTCTGGTCAAGATCTCAGGGTCATGAGATCGATCCCCACATCAGGCTCTGTGCTGAGCGTGAAGCCTGCTTAGAATTCTCTTCTTCTCCCTCGGCCCCTCCTCACGTCCCCGCTTGCACTCTCTCTCTCTCTCTCTAAAAAAATAAAATAATAAGCCCAACAATCTTTTCCTTTTGGCTCTTACAGATCAGATCGTGTGTGTGTGTGTGTGTGTGTGTGTGAGAGAGGGAGTGTGTGCGTGTGCCTGTGTCTGTGTTTATTGTGGTAAAATATACATGAGAAAATTTGCTATTTCAACAATTCTAAGCATAATTGTCGAAATGATAAATTTTCTCTAAGTACATTCACACTGTCCGCATTCTTGTGCAACCAGCACCACAATCCATCCCCAAAACTTTTCGTCTTCCCCAACTGAATCTCTGTCCCCATTAAACACCAACTCTCCCTTTCCCGAGCCCCTGACAACTTGCCCTTCTTCTTTCTATCCCTGTGAATGTGACTATTTTAGTCCCCCTCACCTAGGTGGACTCACACTGTATTTGTCTTTTCAGGTCAGAAAAGACCTGCTTTCATTCTGCTTATTTCGTTAAGCAGAATATCTTCAAAATTCATCACGTTGTGGCATGTGTGAGACTCTCCTCTTTTTTCAAGGCTGCTTAATATTCCATTGTATGTACACACCGCACTTTATCCATTCATCCATCGATGGACACGGGCTGTTGTGATACTGTGACACGGATCAACAGACAAAATTTTTTTCCCCACATTTTCCTACGTGGATGTGTCACAATCTATATACTCATTCCTCTTCTGATGATTGTTTCTGGTTTTGCTGCAAACAGCACCAGAAGGGACTATAGCAAAATGGCTGGGTGTGGAGACTCAGCAGGCAGGTGGTTTTGCCAGCATCTGGGTTAGACACATGCTGTGTGACCTTGGGCCACTCTGGGTGTGACTGTCCTCATCTGTAAAATGGGGTTAGCCACAGCAAAGATGATATAAGGTAATCAATGCAGAGCACAAACATGGCACTTGGCACACGGCCAGCTAACAATGCCTATCAGCCATTGTTCAAATGGTAAGTCATTGCCTACTCATGTCTGTCCCTGCAATGAATTGCCAGCTGCACAATTCTGAGTGAGAGCACAGAGGACTTAACATTTTGAAAGCTATCACAGAGTACCTTCTCCAAAGTCGCAGCGGTCACTATTCCGTCACGGGGAAGATGTGTGGAGCTCCGGATGGTCCTTGAGGAGAGGATGTGATGCAAACAGGATTCAGGGAAGATTATCAGGCCGCAGAGTCATTTTCTTCCGTGAGGTTCCCCTCAGAGTCGAGGGTGATCCATCGACCTTCCCTCATCCCTGAAAGTGGGAAGATAATGCACGTAAATGTCCCTTTCCCTCCCTCCTCTGATACTTCTCTGTATTTCCATCTCCCACGAATACCTTGGGGGCTATTCATGTTTCTGATTGGGGGGTTGGTTCTTGAGGATAGAGAGTCCCACTTATTTGCAATTCCTTCTCATTGAATACCACCCCTTACTCAGTGGGCAGCGGAGTGGACATGTCACCCCCCACCCCCAGCTAGCCTTTCATGACATTTGTTATTTGTAGCATTTCTCACAATGTGCAAGACAGCTATGTTATACACACACACATACACACACACACACACATCTGTGTGCGCACGCCTTTTTAAATGTCTGCCCCCCTGGGGCACCTGGGTGTCTCAGTGGGTTAAGCCTCTGCCTTCGGCTCAGGTCATGATCTCAGGGTCCTGGGATCCAGCCCCCCATCCGGCTCTCTGCTCAGCAGGGAGCCTGCTTCCCCCACTCTCTCTCTGCCTGCCTCTCTGCCTACTTGTGATCTCTCTCTCTCTCTCTCTGTCAAATAAATAAATAAATAAATAAATAAATAAATAAATGTATGTCTGACACTGCCCCCCCCACTTTCCAGCAGACTATGAGCACCACAGGAAGGAGCCTAAGTCTGCTTGGCTCACCTTGGAAATCCCAGCAGTACCTTGGACTTGCTATGCGAGGCAGGAGCTCAATATGTATTCGTTGAATAAATGAACCAGAGGGTTCCAGTAACATCGGTGGCAGTATTAAGGGTGGAGAATTTTTTTTGGGGGGGGATGGTGAATACACCTAACATAAATTTATCATCCTAATCATTTGCAAGCATGCAATTCTGTTGCATGAAATACGTTCACAGTTGCGAACCAGCACCACCATCCTTCTCCAGGACCGTTTCATCTTCTCACACTGAAGCCCTGGCCCCATTAAACCCTAATCCCCTGTTCCTCCTTCCCCAGCCCCTGGCCACCCACTGTTCTATTTTGTGCCTGTGAAATTGACAGCTCCGAGCATCTCAAACACGAAATCATACAGTATTTGTCATTCTGTGACTGGCATATTTCACTTAGCATGACGTTTTCAAGGTTCGTCCCTGTTGTAGCTCACATCGTTACTTCCTTCCTGTCTAAGACAGAAGAGTATCCCCTCGTGTGGATGGACCACATTTTGATTATCTTTCCATTCAGCTACTGATAACCCCCTGGATTGCTCCCATCTTTGGGGCTATCATGAGTAACACTGCAGTGAACAGGGGCGTACATTCACAAGGGTGTGTGACCATCACCTCTCTCTGGTTCCAGAGAATTTTCATCACTCCTAAAGGAAACCCTGCACCATTAGGGAGACACTTTCCATACCCCCACTCTCCCAGGCCCTGGCAACCACAACTCTGCTTCCTGTCTTGTCTCGGTGCATTTGCCTGTTCTGGAAATTCCACCTAAATGGAATCCTACAATATGCAACCTTTTGTGTCTGGCTTCTTTCACTCAATATCAAGACCCCTCTGTGTTGTAGCAGGTGTCAGCGGCTAGAGGACTCCTGTACAGTGGTGTGCTCCAGACCATTCATACCAGCTCTAAGAGCAGATTGATTGATTGTTAAATGTTTGGAATTTTTGGAGCCCATTATTTAACCACTGGCAGGTTGAAATTGGTCACATATACACTCTGGATATTGTCCTATGTTACACACCTTCATGGTTTTGGGGGGTTTTCACTGAGATTCCATTTATAGGCATGCCACTGGCTTGAGAACACGCCCATTATCTCCATCAGCAGGCCCCCTAAAGCTGCCTCGGATAAGTACATACTCAGAATAAAACCGTGTTCTTGTTGGCAAGTGCTGCTTAAGTGAAGCCCAAGACCCCAGCTTCTAACCTTTGCTCCCAGGTGACACCTGCTGCCAGGGTCTCAGGGAGACCCAACTCCAGATGGCCGGGACATTTGTCTGGGTCTCTATCACAGGGGTTCTGGGCCTGTCAAATGAAGCAAATGAGCTGCTGGCACCCACCTCTGCCAACAGAGTAGGGCCTCCGTTGCTCAGCATGACAGCTTCATGATCGACATGCCCTAAATCAGTCCCCAGGTGAGCAAGAGTGGCACCACCTGGGAATGTGTCAGAAATGCAAAATCTCAGTTCCTGGCTAGGACCTTCTGAATCAGACCTTCTGGGAGTGGGGCCCAGACACCGGTGCTGTGACCAGCCTTGTGGGGGTTCTAAGGCTGCATCCAGATCAAAGCCCCTGCACCAGTGTGATGACCTGCAGAGCTGTCAGCCAGGCTGGGATGAAGCTGTGCCTTTTGATTCCTGCTCCAGAACACACCATTTCCCACTGTCTGGCAAAGTCTCCTACCTCGGCCAGCTCAGTTCAGGCCTCACAGTCATTCCCCAGACACAGGTGAATTCTGGGGAGAGAAAGTGATGCCCGGTGATTAGGACCAGGGCTCTAATAGGAAAGCCAACAAGATTGGTCCTCAGTCTCTTCAAGCTGTGTGACCTTGGATGAGTGCCTTAACCTCTCTAAGCACTTGTTTCCTCATCTACAAAATGAGGACAAATAACAGTATCTAGTTCATAGGTGACTTGTCCGGGTAACAGGAGAGAAAGTGAAAGGCTTATAGCATAGCTCTGTGCATATAACAAGTGCTCAATAAAAATTGATATGGCTTGAGAGCTATTAACTTAGGACTTTGAGGAAGGGGAATTCAATGTTTGTATGCTGCTTAAGATTTGTCTGCATAATCACTCTGGAGGGGCTGGTTTGTAGCAGATGCCATTGGTGTCTGTTCCAGATCCCCTTTACTGGGCTGGTGCATCTCCCAGGTGCCTCCAGAGTTGGCTGCTAATAGCTCACAGCTGCCATTGGCTTTAGAAAATTGTCCTTAGCCCAGAGGAACTGCCTTACCTGGGGACAACCTGGGAGGTTATGCCCTCCACCCCTGGGCGGACATACCAAGGCCTGACCCATGGGAGCCCAGACCCCAGACCTCTGGGTAGGACCATCTCAGTGGCATAACTCACATTTCAGAGCTCCACATCGGATCAGATTCCCCCAGAAACCATCTCCCTATTAAGCTTGCCCCCCTACACCTTGTCCCCGCCTGGTCCAGCCACCCTCACTTCCCAAGGGAAGTACCTCCTTAACGAATCATTGCACAAGAATGCCCAACCCATTTTTGCCAAAAGGGAAGACTTTATCCTAAAATTCATTTGGAATCTCAAGGGACCCAGAATAGCCAAAGCAATCTTGAGAAAGAAGAACAAAACTAGAGGCCTCACACTTTGTGACTTCAAACCTGACTACAACTGACTACAGTGGCCACAAGAAAGACAGAGACCAATGGAGAGAATGGTGAGCTCAGAAGTAAATCCTCACATATGCTGCGAAGTGATTTCTGACAAGCGTGCCAAGACCATTCGATGGGGGTGAAGGACAGTCTTTTCGACAACTGGTGCTGGGAAATCTGGAATATCCACCTGCAAAATAATGAAGTTGGACCCTCACCTTATACCATATACAAAAGTCAACTCAAAATAGAAAGACCTAACCCTATGAAAAGCTCTTAGAAGAAAATACAAGGAAGAAGACTCATGGTATTGGAGTTGTCTGGATTACATCACAGTCAAAAACTTGTGTGCATCAAAGGACACAGTCAACAGGGTTAAAAGGCCACCGGCAGAATGGAAGAAAATATTTGCAAATCAATTCTCAGACAAGGGATTAATATCCAGAATAAACCGACAACGGAAACCCCCAAACATCCTGATTTAAAAATGGATATGAGGGGCGCCTGGGTGGCTCAGTGGGTTAAAGCCTCTGCCTTCAGCTCAGGTCATGATTCCAGGGTCCTGGGATCGAGCCCCACATCGGGCTCTCTGCTCAGCGGGGAGCCTGCTTCCTCCTCTCTCTCTCTCTGTCTGCCTCTCTGCCTACTTGTGATCTCTGTCTGTCAAATAAATAACTAAATAAAATCTTTTTAAAAAAATTAAAAAAATAAAAATGGATATGAGAACAGACATTTAGTTCAAAGAAGATATACAAATGGCCAGTAAACACATGAAAAGATGCTCAGTTTTAGGGAAATTCAAATCAATACCACAATGAGATCCTTTTCCACACCCATTAGAGTGGATTTTATCAAAAAAATGAAACATGGTAATATCGGCAAGGATGTAGAAGCATTGGGACCTTCCTTCACTGGTGATGGAAATGTAAACTGGTGCAGATGCCTAGGACAAGAATATGCAGGCTCCTCAAAAAATTAAACACAGAATTATCACATGATCCAGCAATTCCAACTCTGGGTATAGAACCAGAAGAAGTGGAAGCAGGGACTCAATAGATACTTGCACACCCACGCTCATAACATTATTCACAACAGCCAAAAGGCAGAAGCATCCCAGGTGTCCACCGGTGCATAAATGGTTTAAAAATTATGGCATATCCACACAATGGAATATTATTTAATCTCGAAAAGGGAAGCGCATTCTGACGCTTGGTACAACATGAATGAGCCTTGAGGACATTTTTCTAAGTGAAAGAAACCAGTCACAAAAGCACCAGTACTGTATGATTCCACTTACGTTGAGGAACCCAGAATAGGCAAAATCATAAACAGAAAGTCGAATGGTGGTTAGCAGGGCTTGGAGGGAAAGGGGAATGGGGAGTTAGTGCTGGGTGGGTAGGGTTTCAGCTAGGGACAATGCCTTAAATATCTCAAAATAAAACATTTCTTTTTTTTTCCATTTTTGCCATTTTTTAAAATTAACATATAATGTAGTATTTGTTTCAGGGGTACAGGTTTGTGAATCATCTGTCTTACACAATACACAAAACTCACCATAGCACATACCCTCCCCAATGTCCATAACCCAGCCACCCCATCCTTCCCACCTCCCTCCGCTCCAGAAACCCTCAGTTTGCTTCCTGAGATTAAGAGTCTCTTATGGTTTGTCTCCCTTTCTGTTTTCATCTCGTTTCATTTTTCCCTCCCTTCCCCTATGATCCTCTGTCTCGTTTCTAGAATTCCTCAAATTGGTGAGATCGTATGATAATTGTATTTCTCTGATTGACAAAATAAGATATTTTTATGGAATAAAAATTGGAGTAGGTAGGGAGCAACAGAAGGGTTTGGAGGGGGAGTATCCTGACTTTGGCTGGGAATATAAGGGTTTGATCTGACAGGCATCAGGTGGAACCCTGGTTCCATGTCTAGGGTGAGTCTAGAGCCTCAGTTTTCTTGTCTGGAAAGGGGTGGTCATAATCCCAACCTCAGCAAATCAAGTGCATGGAAAACAGCAGCTAACACAGAGCTGGAACATGAGCTCGATGCTGCTGGACTGTGTTGCTGATGCTCGAGGGGATGAATGTTAGCTCCAGGATTCAGTGGGACCCCACCACCTACAAACTCCCGGCTCTGTGCTCCATGCTATCATTCTAGCCAAGGTGAGCTTGATGGCTCCAGTTTTCCAGACCCAGGCTTGTTAGTGAGTGGGGGTACAGGTATTTACAAAATTGCTGTGATTTCTTCTGTTTTTCTCCTCTCCAAGTGCACCAGCAGGCTATGTTTCCCATGCTTCTGCAATTTGGTTTACTCTTTCTATGTCAGAACCCCAGTTATTCTTTGGTGAAATATATGGAAGAATGCAAGTTAACTAATAATAATAATAATAATAATAATAATACTTCAACAGATAAATGGATAAAGAAGATGTGGTCCATATATATAATGGAATATTACTCAGCCATCAGAAAGGATGAATACCCAACTTTTGCATCAACATGGGTGGGACTGAAGGAGATTATGCTGAGTGAAATAAGTCAAGCAGAGAAAGTCAATTTCCATATGGTTTTGCTTACTTGTGGAATTAAGGAATAACGTGGAGGACATTAGGAGAAGAAAAGGAAAAGAGAAGGCAGCGGGGGGGGAGTCGGACGGGGAGACAAACCACGAGAAGCTTGTTTCTCGGACTCCGAGAAACAAACTGAGGATTTTAGAGGGGATGGGGGTGGGGGGGATGGGTGAGCCTGGTGATGGGTATTAAGGACACATATTTCATGGAGCACTGGGTGTTATACATAAACAATGAGTCTTGGAACACTACATCAAAAACTAATGACGTATTGTATGGTGACTAACATAACACAATTGAAAAAATAAATTAATTTAAAAATAAAAAATAATAATAGCACTATGTTTTACTTAGATATTTCTCCTCTTTTACCTTGTTTTTTTATTAACATATAATGTATTATTTGCTTCAGGGCTACAGGTCTGTGAATCATCAGTCTTACACAATTCACAGCACTCACCATAGCACATACTCTCCCCAATGTCCATCATCCAAACACTCTATCCCTCACCCCCCTCCTCCCAGCAACCCTCAGTTTGTTTCCTGAGATTAAAAGTCTCTTATGGTTTGTCTCCCTCCCCAGTCCCATCTTGTTTCATTTTTTTCCCTCCCTTCCCCCAACTATAGCCCGCCCTGCCTCTCAAATCCCTCATTATTGGAGATATCATATGATAGTTCTCTTTCTCTGACCGACTTTTTTTGCTTAGCATAATACCCTTTAGTCCTACCCACATCATTGCAAATGGCAAGATTTCGGGTTTTTGATGGCTGCATAGTATTCCATTGTGTATATATATACCACATCTTCTTTACCCATTCATCTGTTGATGGACATCTAGGTTCTTTCCATAGTTTGGCTATTGTGGACATTGCTACTATAAACATTCGGGTCCACGTGTCCCTTCGGATCAGTACATTTGTATCTTTAGGGTAAATACCCAGTAGTGTGTTTGCTGGGTCATAGGGTAGCTCTATTCTCAACTTTTTGAGGACCCTCCATACTGTTTTCGAGAATGACTGCATCAGCTTGCATTCCCACCAACAATGCAGGAGGGTTCCCCTTTTTCTGCATCCTCGCCAACATCTGTCATTGCCTGACTTGTTAATTTTGGCCATTCTGACTGGTGTGAGGTGGTATCTCACTGTGGTTTTGGTCTGTATATCCCTGATGCTGAGTGTTGTGGAGCACTTTTTCACGTGTCTGTTGGCCATTTGGATGTCTTCTTTGCAGAAATGTGTGTTCATGTCTTCTGCCCATTTCTTGATTGGATTATTTGTTCTTTGGGTGTTGAGTTTGATAAGTTCTTTATAGATTTTGGATACTATGTCATTTGCAAATATCTTCTCCCATTCTGTCGGTTGTCTTTGGTTCTGTTGACTGTTTGCTTTGCTGTGCAGAAGTTTTTGATCTTGATGAAGTCCCAATAGTTCATTTTTGCCTTTTTTTGCTGTCTTCTGCTCCTCTCTTTCTTCTTCTGGGATCCCAATTATTCTAATATTGTTTCATCTTATGGTATCACTTATCTCTCAAATTCTCCCCTCATGGTCCAGTAGTTGTTTGTCTGTCTTATTCTCAGCTTCTTTATTTTCCATCATTTGGTCTTCTATATCACTAATTCTTTCTTCTGCCTCATTTATCCTAGCAGTAGGAGCCTCCATTTTTTATTGCACCTTATTAATAGGTTTTTTAATTTCACTTGGTTGGATTTTAGTTCTTTTATTTTTCCAGAAAGGGATTCTCTAGTATCTTCCATGCTTTTTTTGAGCCCAGCTAGCACCTTGATAATCGTCATTCTGAACTCTGGTTCTGACATATTAGCAATGTCCATATTGATTAGGTCCCTAGCCATCAGTACTGCCTCTTGTTCTTTTTTTTTTTTTTTTTTGAGGTGAGTTTTTCCACCTTGTCGTTTTATCCAGCTAAGAATAGATGAATAAGAGAACAAAATACTAAAAAGGTAGCAACGACCCCAGAAAAATATACACTAACCAAATTGGAAGAGCTATGAAACCAGGGGGAGAGGAAAAGAGAAGGAAGGAAGGAAAGAAAGAAAGAAAGAAAGAAAGAAAGAAAGATACACATATATACATATGTATATATATTAGACTGGTGAATAAAACAGAGCTATAGACTTGATTCTGGGTGTATTCTGGTCTGTTAGAAGAAACTGCCTCCCAAAATTTTAAAGAAAGAAAAACCTACATGTATACAAAAAACAAGGTTAAATATAATGAAAAGATAGAATATAACTATAACAATGAGAATTTTGGTGAAAGATTTTTTTTTAAAGGTATCGATAAGATAAAATACTTTAAAAAGGTTAAAATAGGAAAGAGGAAAAATTTTAAAAATAGAATAAGAAAAAACTTTTTTTTAATTTTTAAAGATTTTTTTTGTTTATTTGACAGACAGAAATCACAAGTAGGCACAGAGGCGGGGGGGGGGGGGGGGGATGCAAGCTCCCTGCCGACCAGAGAGCCCGATGTGGGGCTCGATCCCAGGACCCTGGGATCATGACCTGAGCTGAAGGCAGAGGTTTTAACCCGCTGAGCCCACCCAGGTGCCCCAAGAAAAAAATAAAATTTAAAAAACTTAATTTTGAAAAACTAAATGATCATGGGAGGAAAAGCCATGAATTCTATATGTTGCTTTCCCCTAACTCTGGATTTCCGCAGTTCTCCTTGATCCGTGAACTTGGTCTTGGTTGGATGTTCTTGCTGATCTTCTGGGGGAAGGGTCTGTTGCAGGAATTCTCAAGTGAATTGTACCGCCCTTGCCAGGGGCCAGGCTAAGCAATGGTGTTCACTCTCTCGGGAGCTTTTGTTCCCTGAACGCTTTTGGTATGGCTTTGGAGGTTGGGAATGAAAATGGCGGCCTCCCAATATCAGGCCTGGAGCAGCGGAGAGCTCAGGGTGCCACTTCTCAGTGCAGCCTCAGAGAAAAGCCGTCAATCCTTCCCATCTCCCTGGATTCCAGCCACACTCCGAGCTCACCTGGCCTGTGACTGAGCTTTTCTATCACCCACGGCCCTGTTTAGAGTCTCCAAACCCAGCAGATTCCTGCCATGCACTCCCACACCGCTCCTCCCAGAGAAGGAAGGTGAGTCTCCCCAGATCTGCCTTTTGTGGGGTCACTGCTCAAAGAGCAGCTGCCCGACTGTGCCTTGGGTCATGGTTTAAGTTAATCCCGATCTGAGAGCCCCTCCTCAGCTCCATCTCTGCAGCCAGCTACCCCGCTCCGATACCTGGGGGCTCTGCCACACTCAGGCACCCCTGGTCTTTCTGTGACCCCACAAATCCTGATACCACATTGTCCCCGCAAGGGCTCCACCCCCGCACCCCTCCACCCCCCGCTTAGCCTCTGGAGTGACGTTCCTCAGGGGAGCAGACTTCTAGAAGTTCCAGTTTTGTGGTCAGCTGCTCCGCTGCTTGCCCCGGGAGCTGGCCCCTCCCCCCGCTGTCTATCTTCCCGTGTATGGCCTCACTTCTCCGCACGTCCTACCTTCCAGAAAGCAGTTGCTTTTCTGCTCCTAGAATTGCTGCTCTTCTTCTCTTCGAGCTCCTGTTGAGTTTGTAGGTGCTCAGAATGGTTTGATAACTGTCTAGCTGAACTCCTGGGACCCAACAATACCCAGGTCACCTACTCCTCCACCATCTTGCCCCTCCCATTCTCTCACCTTGTTAAAACATTGCCAAATTTGCCTCCTAGCCATTCATGCCTGTGACCTCCCAGATTTCTTTCGTCAAAGCCTTGATAGGAATGGGCATTACTCATTTGATATCACTCTCTGGAGGTGCTTAGTGGCTCAGTCAGTTAAGTGTCTGCCTTTGGCTCAGGTGGTGATCTCAGGGTCCTGGGATCAAGCCTGGCATGGGGCTCCTGGCTCAGTCCGGAGCCTGCTTCTCCCTCTCCTTCTGTGTGTGTGCTCTCTTGCTCTCTCTCTAGCACTTGCTCTCTCTCAAGTAAATAAATAAAATGTATTTTTAAAAAATATCACTCTCTCCTGTGATGGTAGGAACAGGTCTATCTTGTCTCTGCTTTAACCCCAAAACCCAGCACAGGGCTGGCAGGCAGCAGGAGTTCTGTCTTTGGCAGTGAGGGAGTTGGAAGGACACAGGTACTTTCACTGTTGAGCCCTAGATGAAGAGATTGCTGCTCAGAGAAACCAAGGTTTGTCCAGAGTAACAAGAAACAGCATAATTTGTATTGCAAAGTGGAGTCTGTGGGTCTCAAACTCAAAAGCCTACAAGGTCAGACAAATGGCTAAGTGCCAAGTAAGAGGAACAAGGAGCGCACATCAGGCTAAGTGGCAAGAGACCCTCAGGGCTAGAGGTAATTTGGAGAGGAAGAGACTGATCAACCATGGTACGTCCTGTCTATAGGGAGGACAGATCTAGCCACATGGCTCCATTACAGGAATGTGGGCCCCAGATGACCAGATACTCTACTCTTTTTTTTTTTTTTAAGTTATCTCTCCACACAATGTGGGATTTGAACTCACAACCTCGAGATCAAGAGTCACATGCTCTACCAACTGAGCCAGCCTGGTGTTCCAGATACTCTACTTTTTTTTTTTTTAATTTTTTTATTTTTTTTCAGCATAACAGTATTCATTATTTTTGCACCACACCCAGTGCTCCATGCAATCCGTGCCCTCTACAATACCCACCACCTGGTGCCCCCAACCTCCCACCCCCCACCCCTTCAAAATTCTCAGATCGTTTTTCAGAGTCCATAGTCTCTCATGGTTCACCTCCCCTTCCAATTTCCCTCAACTCCCTTCTCCTCTCCATCTCCCCTTGTCCTCCATGCTATTTGTTATGCTCCACAAATAAGTGAAACCATATGATAATTGACTCTCTCTGCTTGACTTATTTCACTCAGCATAATCTCTTCCAGTCCCGTCCATGTTGCTACAAAACTTGGGGATTCATCCTTTCTTTCTTTTTGATACTCTACTTTTTAAAGAGATATGAGGAATCTGGCTTTTTACATTAGTTTTCCCAATTTAAAAACATGGGCATCCACATTAAGTTAAAAAAAAACAAAACCAACTGTGTGGGCAATTTTTTGTGGGCATAATGTAACCCCTAGGTGACCAAATTTTTACCTTTGTTCCATACAGAGAGACAAATCTAAATTCTGAAAATGTGATTCCAAACAGTATTTACATCTAGAACAATGATGTCCTCTTTCATATTGCCTAACATGTAAGTAGGGTCCCCCTGGAGTTGTGCAGTGCCCAACCTATGCAAATGTATGTGGCAGCCCTGATATGTAACTCTGGAAGCTGTCACACCCCCCACCAGTCCAACTCAATAGAAATGCCAACACATCTTGCCCCACGTCCACTCTATTCTCTGGACCATGAGGAAAAGCCTTTCACCTGTCTTGGGCCCAAGAGCTGTGCAGCAGGGCCATCAAAGGGAAGTTCTAGCTATCATGACCAGATTTTCTCTGTCCTCTAGGGTGGTGAAATTCCGTCGCACGGGCGAGAGTGCAAGGTCAGAGGATGACGCAGCTTCGGGAGAGCATGAGGTCCAGATTGAAGGGGTCCGCACAGGCCTAGAGGCTGTCGAGCTGGACGATGGGGCAGCTGTGCCCAAAGAGTTTGCCAATCCCACCGACGGTGAGAGGGCTCTGCAATTGGGACATCAGCCTGGACCACCGTCAGGGGCTCTGAGGTGCCAGGGTTACCTCCCCAGATTGTGCTCTCAGAGGCATCTAGGGAAGGGACAGGTAGGAGGGCCCAGAGGGCCCAGAGGTGATGCTGGAAGTGTGGGCTGGCCCTACATGGCTTCCTCCAGCAGATAAGGTTACATCACAATCCCCACCAGTCAGCTTCATTGCATAACACACAGCTGAGGACCACAGCAACAATGATGGTGATGGTGGTGATGGTGATGATGGTGATAATATTGATGATGTTGGTGATGGTGATGACGGTGATGATGATGGTAATGATGGTGGTAGTGGTGGTATGATGACAGTGATGATGATGATAATGTTGATGGTGATGGTGCTGATGGTGGTGGTAGTGGTGGTGGTGATGATGGTGATGATGATGAGGATGGTGGTGATGGTGATGATGGTGGTGGTGATGGTGATGGTGGTGCTGATGGTGATGATGGTGGTAATGATGGTGGTAATGGTGGTGTGATGACAGTGATGATGATGATAATGTTGGTGTGATGGTGCTGATGGTGGTGCTGGTGGTAGTGGTGGTGGTGATGACAGTGATGATGATGAGGATGGTGGTGATGGTGATGATGGTGGTGGTGGTGATGACGGTGATGATGATGATAATGTTGATGATGCTGCTGCTGATGGTGGTGGTGGTGGTGATGATGATGAGGAGGAGGAGGATGATAGTGAGGATGATGATGGTAGTGGTGACGATGCTGATGATGGCAAGGCTGATGACAACTCTGGTGGTGGTGATGATAGTGTAATGATAATGGTGGTGATGACAGTGATGATGACCATGGTGACAGGAACAGCTGACGTTGGCTGAGGATTTACCCTGGGCTAGGTACTGTGTGAAGCACTTTACACATAGGACCCATTTAATCTTCACACCGGTTCCAGTTGGAATAAGTACGCTCATCTTCCCCATTTTGCAGAAGAGCAAACTAAAGCCCAGAAAGATTCAGCATCTTGCCCAGGGATACACAGCTAAAAATGAGCGAAGCTGAGTCTCCAGCCAGGCCATCCGACCTCCAAGCACGTATGCTAACCCATGACCTTGGGTTCCTCCGAGTAGAACTAGTCAAACAAGAGGCCGGAGGTGGGGCCATCGGACCTGGTCTACCCTCACACATGCTGCTGGTGGATGGAAACTTTCCATGCATTTCCAAAAGGTTCCAGATTCCCACCATGAGAAAGGGTTAATGTCTTCAACCCAAAGCCTGGTTGGGGTGGGAGGGAGTTCTAAGGAGGCAGTGGCCAGGGAGGGGGCAGACAGTGGGTGGGAGCAGCAGCTTTACTCTCAGGCTTATCTGGACTTAGCTCCCAGAGCTACAGTGTGGCCTCTGGGTGACACTGGGCAAGTCCATGTCCTCCTCTGCAACCCAAAGCTGGGACTGGTCCTGAAGTAATAGCTGAGACAGGGACTAAATGGGACAGGGTACATCAAGGTTTTTGTGCAGTGCCTGGCCCATGGTCAGCAATCAGACACACACCATTAGTTTACATATTCCCCTTCTTATTACTGATGACTCTCCAGGACTCACTCTGCTTTCTCCTCAGTATTTTTTTGCTGGAGGAAACCAGCCCCTGCTGATATGATAAACACTAGCTCACACTTCGGGAGAAAATGATGATTGATGGGAGAGGCCCATGATTGAAATTCTGCAAAGATGACAGCTCCCAGCAGGGGCTGATGAGAGCCTCAGAAGCAGCCCACAGAAGGGCCACCCAGCGTGCTCTTTTAGTATTTTTATTTTGTAATTAAGTTTTTTTGGAAGCCCTTGTAGATTTCAGAAAGGTTGCAGACATAGCTCCCGCACACCCTCCATGCAGCTTTCCCTGCTGGTACCCCTCACTCGGCCACCGTGCGTTTGTCGAAACGGAGGAAAGAACACTGGTACCATGCTGTTGACTAAACCCCAGACTTCATTCAGACTTCGCCAGTTTTTTCCAGCAGCGCTGTTGCCGGACACCATCCAGCCTACTAGATTGTGTTCGGTCTTTCCATATTTTCCCAAAACACTTTGTGTATTAATTATATCCTACTTTTTCTGAACACACAAATAACAAATGTTCCTTTGGAAAGCATTTCAACACAAGAGAAAGTTACCCAGTGAGAAAGTGAGTGCCAGCCTCAAAGATGACTCTGTTAACAGTTTGTGGACATTCAATCTTACTTCCCCTGCATGGCACACATGCACACACATCTTTTTATCACGAAGACCGTTCTTAATGATGCCTACCTCTCCCCAGTTACCTTTCGACTTCACAATATGACATGGACAGCTTTCCATCTGAGTGCAGGGGCATTTAGCTTTTAAAAAGTCTCTTTCTTTCCTAAGGAAGCAATACATTGTTGAAGAGAGTTGAAATCTCACAGGAGCTCTCCCTTCCTCTCTCCAAAGACAACAAAAATGAAACCGTAAGGTGAAGTTTGGTATACATTCCATGCATCAGCACATACATACATCCATATGCATACACGTACACATAGGCGTGTACATTTCTGAGAAGAGAGTCATACCATACAGGCTGCACAGATTGCTTCATTTTAAAAAATTAATTAACAATATGTTGGGTACATCTTCCTATATCTGCACATTCCTTTTAACAGGCAGGTCATATTTCATAATGTGCATATATACATGTGTATATATGATGATGAGACATATAATAATTTATCTAACCAACCCCTGTTGACAGACATTCGGGGTTTTCCTGTTTTCCTTTTTATAAACAATGTTGCCGTGGACTTTGTAAGCAAGACATCTCTTCGCATTTGCGGGAATGTTTCTTTAGGATGACATTTCTAGAAGTAGTGTGTGATGCCTTTACTAAGCTTAGCTATAGACGCCCCCCCCCGACCCCCTCACATGAAGATAGCTGGGGGATGCCCTCATTCCTTCCTCTGCTCTCCCTCTCTCCTTTCCAGATACTTTCATGGTGGAAGATGCGGTGGAAGCCATTGGGTTTGGAAAATTTCAATGGAAGCTGTCTGTTCTCACCGGCTTAGCTTGGGCAAGTATTCCCAGGAACGGTGACCTCATATTCGGTCCCCGGGAAACCTCGTGCTGCTTGACTAGCTTCTGGGGGCCACAAGGAAGGACATAGTTCCCTCCACATGGAGCCTTTGCTTGAATCAACAAAAGTTTATGTTGAATGATCCTTGGCGACAATGAAGATCTGCCCTTGGTGGGAGTTTGTGGGTAATTGGCGATTGCCCTCAAGGTGGATTTGAAGCTTCTGGCTTAATTAAGGAGTTCTCAGCCATTTGGGACTCAGGGTTGCCATAGGATGATGATGTCGTTTTTGGAGCTCCCCCTCAATAAACATGCGCCAATAAAAATGTGTCTCCTGCTTCAAGAGGTTCATGATGTCTTGTTAAAAATCCCCTAATCTACCTCTAGCAAGGAACACAGCTAGACCTTTAATACAACTGAAACTGACTTTTATGAAAGCTGCAAGACAGTGACCAGATGACCCACTTTTTTTCAAGTGGATCTCCAGTTTCCCCACGTCATTGAGCACCCCCCTAATTTAAGAAACCACCAGCATTATCCATCACATTCCCACAGCCGTGTGGGTCTGCTTCTGGTCTCTCATTTCTGTCTCGTCTCATAAAGATACCATGATGTGTAATTACTGGGACTTCCTGGCATGTGTTAATATAGTAAAAGGTTGTACTTATTAAATACACTGACAGTTCTGCCTGAGGTTTATAAACCAAAAATAAACCTGTCTTCCATTGAGTTAAAGAGAAAAGACCATTTTCTCTCTACCTCTACAAAAAGTTTTTCTCAGATTTTAGAAATAGAATGTCTCCCCCACTTCATTTGGGGAATGCCCCTATTGCTTTTTTTTTTTTTAAGTTTATTTATTTTATTTATTTATTTGAGAGAGAGAGAGTGTGTGTGTGTGTGATCATGAACTGGGAGGAAGACTCCTTGCTGAGCAAGGAGCCCAACTCAGGGCTCCATCCCAGGACCTTTGGGATCATGACCTGAGCTGAAGGCAGATGCTTAACTCACTGAGCCACCCAGGCGTCCCTGCCCCTATGGTTTGAAATGCAGAGACACACACAGAATATTAATTGCCTATCTGTCTGTTCCCGCATGGTACTCATACTGTTTGAACTTTTCAGTGTTTTGATGTGCAGCAGGGCGCTCAGCAGCCAGTAGAAGAGGAGGGTTCTGTTTGCCCTCTCAGGGGTTATGGACTTGGTTGCAGCCTGCCCCAGCCCTGGGCAGATACTGGCCTCACGATGTTTGCTTCCTCCCTGCAGATGGCCGACGCCATGGAAATGATGATCCTCAGCATCCTTGCCCCGCAGCTGCACTGCGAGTGGAGACTCCCCAGTTGGCAGGTGGCGTTGCTGACCTCGGTAGGCAGCCCTGCAGCTCTCTCCTGGCGTGCGCGCACACAGTCAGGCCCTCCCCCGGGGCGTTCTGTGGGGGTATCTCCCTCTCTTTCTGCTGCCAAGGGCTCAGCAGGAAAGAATGAAGCCCTGGTTGGAAATCATGCACCCCCCACCCCGTGGGGCCCCACAACCTGGGGTCCAGACCTTCTGTGCAGTTGCTGGGAAGTTGGAATCCACCTGCTCATAAATCTCATAACCTCACTTGACAGCAAAATGGAGACGCCAGCACCAGCGTGATCTGAGGATTGAAACCACTCCATTCCTGACCCATAGTAGATGTTTAATAAATGGTGGGGAGCGCTTCTCCCTGAATGAAGACTCGATGGAGAGTGACGAAGAACCCTCAATATTTGTTAGGGAAGTCCAGCGGCAACCCTCTAAAAGGGAGAGGAATGGCCAGGCTGGAGAAGAGGGTAATAATAATGGTACAAAAGCTAATATTTCTTGAGCTCTTTCTGTGCAAAGGGCTTTACATATATTGCATGCAATCTATGTATAATATATCTTGTGCTCTTTAATCCTTACAACCCTAGGAGGTAGGTACTATTATTAAATGAGGAAAATGAGGCACAGAGAGGTTAAGTCACTCACGAAGGTCACACAGCCTAGCTACTGGCACAGTACAGTAATTGCTAGCCAGGAGCTCCTCCCAGAATGCTGTAACTGTTCTGGAATGGCCTTCAGCAACCAGGCCTGGTATTAGCAGTAAAGCTGTGCAGCCCCATGGGAGGAGTTTTACAAACATATAGTCCTGCCTTTTGTGGTTTAGTCACCTGGATGTGTGTGTGACCTTGAGCAAGGTGATTTACGTCTCTATTTCATCTCCTGCAAAATGGGTGTGATGACACCTGTTTCTCTGCAAATGAGCTATGAAAATATACAGTGCCTAGCATGTGGTAGGGTTGTGTGCTTGATACTTCTCTCTGTGTTCCTGATTCTCACTGATACCCCCGAAGTATACCCACAGGGCTATGTTTTTGCAATGTGGAACCTTTCTTGGCTCTGACAACCATTTTGTTTGTAACAAACAAACCATTTACTGAGCACTTACTATGTTCCAGACTCTGTGCTAAGGGTTTGGCATACATATCTTTTTAGCCTTCTCAACCCTGTGAAGGAGGTGCTCTTATCACTCCCATTTTCAGAGAGGTGTGATGACTTGCCCAAGCTCACACAGCCCATAAGAGGCAGAGGCAGAATTGAAATCCAAGTCTGTAAGACTCAGAGTCCCCATTCCAAGCCACTGCCCTGGACTACTTCTTTATGGCATAAAATTTGGACTCATGGGCTGGGTAAAGTTATGAAGTTTCATGGCCAAGCTTCTATGGAAAAGTTAGAGCACGGCAGGAGTTGCTTTACCTGTATAAGGTACATAAAGAGGATAAGAGAGACCAACACTATTGTCATAGGAAATACGGTGCACGATTACCGTAATGACTGTGGTATAAACTAGTGTTCTGCTGTGCCTAAATCTCTCCCTCCAGGGAGGGAAAATGGGACTGCGTGCTTACAGGGAATGCTTAATTCTTCCAGGGTACAGGGATATCCCTTAGTACATGATTAAGTCAAAACTGCACCCAAAGACACCAGCCTTCAAACATTTTTGTTCTAAGTTATCTAGAAAAGAATTTTATGAAAACTATGCAGGTGCCAGGACTCTCATAGAATTCAAAATTGACATTAAATGTCTTTATTTTATTTTTATAACTTTTTTGACATTAATTTTTCTTATTATTTTATTTTTTTAAAGTTTTATTTATTTAAGTCATCTCAACACCCAAAGTGGGACTCAAACTCACAATCCCGAGATCAAGAGTCACACACTCCTCTGACTGAGCCAGCTGGGTGCCCTAATGTTAAATGTTTTTAAATTGTATGTTGCAGATTCAAAGATTTCTGGCATATTGACATATTTTAAAAATTGAGTAAAATTTCATGTCACTTTTTAAAATGTACCAAATGGAATTGAAATATTTATCTGATACCCACTGTCTCATTTTAAAATAACATGAATAAGGTCTTCAGAAGTATTTGGAAGTTTTGCCTTGTCTTGTTTTCTTCTTGGACTGGCATTTCCATTCCACATCTCTACGTTTCATCATAGCAATGTTTTACTCTACTCGAAAGCACGCCAATTTATCACCTGTCAGAATTTTCCGGGACAGAATACATAAATTTTAAATTATTGCTTTTAATTTTCTGAGCTCATAAGGCTCAGAAATGTTGACATTTTTCTCTTGCACTGAGTTATCATGATAGTTTTTAGTAATATGCAATAGATCAAAATGAGAAAGAAGTACTTTTGATAGATAATGGTTAAACACAAGTGAATTTTTATCAGGAACCTACCTTGTAATGAGTGGCGTGCAGCATCTCCCAATTACATCCCATATTCTTGGATGAGGACTTTCTATTAAAGTGAGATAGAGCTTAGCAGCAATTCCTTCCTATTTCTCATTTTTACTTCGTTTCATGTAAAAAATGAGGGGGAACTGAAGGAGTTTTGTAATAACTCAAAAAACTAGTGCCACTTATAATTTTTTTTTCACCAACTTCCAAGTTATATGCTGAAGAGCACACAGCAACTGCTTATGAAAGATTATTTTTAGGGATCTAATTTGCTGACAGCTTGATTAGGCTCTCTTTCAATTCAGTTAAAAATACTAAAAAGGAATTGGAAGCATGATGACTCGCACAATGATTTGTAACTTGTCATTGGTGTCCCTTTGGAGGTGTCCTAGAAGGTTTAACCTCGAAGCATTGCCCTGGGAGGTGGAGGCACTGAGAAGCAGGAGGGGATGATTGAGAAAGGAAGAGGGCAGGAAATAGGCAAGACCTCTAGCTTGTCCTCAGGAAAGAGTTTATATGGAAGTTGAGGACTTGGAAATTAATTCCTTTAAAATTAGCCATGTCTGGTTGGAGCACCTGCCTCTGTGTCACCCCCATTTGCAGCCAGCTGCCCCACGACGTGCCTGTGATTTGGGGGGTCAGACAGCACCAGGCAGTGCCTTCACCTCTTTGGGCCTCAGTTGCCTTATCTGCAAAATGGGGATGATAATGGCACTTACCTCATAGGGCCACCGTGAACATTAGGTAAGATATGATTACAAATCATTTAGCGCACTGTCCTGCACTTGGAGAGGACAAGAAGAGGACACAGGGATGAAAGCTCCATTCAGCCTTCCTGGGATTTAGACCTGGCTCTTCCCTCACCCCCCTGGGGTACTGAGCAGATTTCTTAATCTTCTGAGCCTCAGGCTCCCCATCTATAAAATGGGTATGATAATTCAAACCTCATCGACTCTGTTTAATAATTAAGAAGGTGACAGTGAATTGCGGGGCATACCATGAGTATTTCCTCTTAGAAATAACTTACGGTTCTCATCCCAACCTTTCTGTCTTCTGTTTCTCGCACCCTCCAAACTCTACCTTTGATCTTGTCTTAGCAACAGGGCAAGACCTTTCTTTGGTATGACGAGAAATTGGTAAGAGTCTAGTTCTATGGTTATCCTGCCCGATCCCAGCCCAGGTTGTACCGTTTACACCTGCGTGACCCTGGCCAAGGGACGTCCCCTCTGTGAGTCTCCATTTCCTTGTCTGTCCCCTGGGCATAATGATATCACCCACCCCTACAGGATCATCGTGAGGCTTACCCAATAGCATGAAGCACACAGAACAGCATTTGCGCCTTCACGGGATCCCAGCCAGTGTCAGCTCTGAGGTGTTCCTGGGCTGTGATAGCACAGTTTCACGTCATTGTTCCTTTTTTCTGCGATGCTCCGTGTCACTGTCTAACACACCCTGTCTTTCCATCCACAGGTAGTCTTTGTCGGCATGATGTCCAGCTCCACGCTCTGGGGAAACATCTCAGACCAGTATGGCAGGAAAACGGTAAGGCGATCTCACCTAAGTGCATGTCCTCTGGGTTCTCTTCATGCAGCAAAATGGTGCTGCTTAGCATTTGGGAGCCCCGATTAGCTCTGTCGAAATGCAATGAGAAGACATTGCTCTGAGGCTGTGGACTCTTGAAATCACACGTGCCTAGTGGGGCCCAAGCATGTATGTTTCAGAATGCAGAAGATTCTATCGGCCCTTCCTAGTCCCCTTGGCACTCAACATTCCCTTACAGGAGACTGGGGGCAGTCAGGAGCTGGTAGGTAAAGATGTCAACTTTCTTGCCCTAAATGAATCATTTCTCAATCCCAGCAGCATTGAGCTTCAGGGCCCACTGTGGGAACCTGTCTGCCTTCCCCACCCCTCCTGGGATCACCACCTAAATAAACTGTTTGTACTAGAGTTCCTGTGTCAGGGTCTGCTTTGTGGGAAGCCCAGCCTCAGAGACAACACGAAATGGATTCATAAAGCAGGAAGAAGGAGGGAAACTTTCAGGTCTGGCATCGCATTGAGCTCTTACTGTTTTCTTTGCAACTTTGTGGTCCCCTTTGTATTTTACGCTGCTCTTGCTTTGCTAGGCTGCCCCTGGGTTCTTTGAATGCTTCAGCTGGTGAAGCTACACTCCTCCAAACTATAAACTTGGACCTTATGGGAAAAAGATCTCTGGAGATCTAGGCAAGGTCTACTTGGTTAAGTACCCTGCTCAGGACTAATTGTGCAATTCTGAGTGATCACATGCCCTGACCGCTTTATTATTCTCTTTTCTGGACTCCCCTCCTCTGTCTGTAGTTTCTCTGAGGCAGGATGGTGTAGCTGTTTACATGCTGGGGCTCTGGAATCAGGTGGGTCTGGGTACAGTTGCGACCCTGCCACCTCTGGCTGTGTGACCTCGGGCAAGTGAATTGACCTCTCTGAGCATCAGTTTCCTCTTCTGTATAAAGAAAAAAATAAGAGAGTCTACAGTGGAGGGTTCATTGAGAGCCTAGGTGTGAACGGCTTTGCACAATGCCAGGCACAGTGTAGACACAGGACACATGTGAGCTGGCATTGCAATGATAGCATTTCTGACAAGTTCCCAGGGAATGCTGATGCTGTTGGTCTGGGGCCATACTTTGAGAACTGACTTAGTCTAGTGTAGAGATCTAAAGAAACTTAGAATTTTGTTAGGAAGGAAGAAAGAAGGTATGGATGCTGAGGCGGTAACAGGTACAGGTGGGGCCCACTGTAACCAGCATGCCATGGACTGATAATAACACAGTGACTTGTATGGCAGGCCCTGTACCAAGTGTGATACATGCATTAGCTCACCCAAACCCTGGTACTGTTGTCAATTTGGTTCTACAGAAGGGGAAACTGAGGCACAGGGTGTGGGCACCTTGCCCAAGCCACACGTTTTTATGTCACAGAGCCAGGTCTCACTCCTTCTAAGTCTAAACTCTTGCCTTAACCATGATGCTAATGGCTTGAATCCATAGATGCTCAACCAATGTATGTTGGTTCAATGGATGGATGGATGGATGGATGGTTGAACAGTGCAGTCCTGCTGCAGCCCCTCCCACTGTGGCTGGACAGGAAACACATGGGCCAGCAGGCACCTGGGAGACATTGTCTTACAAAACCACCCAGAAGTGGCTGGGGCAAGGATCAGAGGTGACCAGGCTGGAAAACCAGCTACAACCATTGTAGCACAGGGGCTCTCGGTTGGTTTTAGAGGCTGGGGAGGTCAGTTGGGAAGACCTCTCCAGGCCTCCCAAGGAGACTAGAACCTGGATGACTCTGGTTTTCAGGCCGTAGCTCTCTAAACTCTGCCCATACACCTCCTCCCACCCACTTCCTTTTTCTGGAGGGTGTAAGTCATTGCTTCAGCCATTTTCTGGCTGGAAGATAGAGCAGAGCCAAGGCTGGAGGGAGGGAGGAAGGGAGGGAAGGATATAGGGAGGGAGGATAGAAGGAAAGGAAGAAGACAGAAAGGAAGGAAAGAAGGAAAGATGGGAGGGAGGAAGGAAGGGAGGGAGGGATAGAAGAAAGGATGGATAGAAGGGAGGGAGGGAGGAAGGAAGGGAGGGAGGGAGAGAGGGGAAACCCCTCTTAAAATGAAGCAGAGCGATTCTTGGGTGACTTGAGCATTGAAAACTGTAAATATGTGGCTGAGGCTGGAACTAACATTAGCCTTCGCAGTTTTAAAATAATCGAAAGAGAAAACTCTTCTGAAGTCTTCACGTGGTCTCTTCCTGTTCAGACTGGGCACGGGGTGGACGACTTGTCCCTCCGTCTCTGGCTAAAAACAATTTTTATTTACTTGTTCTTGAGGCAAACATCCATCTGCACACACAAAATATGCAGGAGCCCGTAACAAGGAACTTTACTGTGCCCCAAATCCTCTTACCCCATTGCCGAATCACGAAGCCGTGAGGAATACAGGGGGGATTCAGTGAAAACACCTGCATTTGGAGCCTGGGTCTGCCACTGGGTGAGTAAAGCAAGTTACTCTCCCCTCTTGGGGCCTCAGTTATGTCGGGGGAGATTGGATTAGTAATAGCTGATAGTAACAGCTACCATTTATGGAGTTCCTGAAACTAAAGGGCAAATGGGTTTGTCGTCCGTTGTGTCGTTCTAATCATTCCATAGGGGATGCCAGACACATGGATTGGAGGAGTGGGAAGGCTCAGTGGGATGGTGCCAGGGGCAGGAGGGCGGCCAGGTGAGTGCCGTAAACCCCATAGGGAAGGTGGCTGTGCCTGTTTTGCTCCCTGAGATGACCCTGGACTCCTGGCAGAGGACCTACCTTATAGCAGACACTCTAAAAATACCTCTCGAGTGGCTGAGCTCAATAGATGAAAATCAGACCTCCTTGTTGCCACTTTCTGCTACTCTCTCATCCTCTCCAGACCAGCAAGGGACTTTACTGCTGAGTGTTTTCTGTTTGCCGAGAAGCCCCCAAAGGTAGCTAGCTTATGATTCTGACATCCCTCAGAATAGTGTGCTCATTCTGTCACTAAGGTCAGTCATGCCTACCCTGTTCTCAGGGAGCCCTATAGAATGTAGATGTCTTCATTTTATGATGAGGAGGAGAAAACTATAGCTCAGATTTCTAAAAAGATTCCTAGACGGGTTTTCAGTAATGCCATTTACTGAGTCTTGTGAGTTCTGAACACATTTTGGCAACTTCTAGAACAGTAATTCTCACCGGAGGAGGGAGTGGGCAGATTTTTGTCTCCCCATTCCTCCAAGGGGACACTCAGCAATGTCTGGAGATGTTTTTTTTGGTTGTCACAATGGAGGGGAGGTGTGCTCCTGGCATCTAGTGAGTCAGCTTCTGCTCAACTTCCAAAAAGTCCACAGGACTGTCCAAACTGTGAAGGGCACCAGGGTTGAGAAACCAGGCTGCAGAGTGAAGGCACAGGTGATGCCAATTTGCACTATTTGGAGAGTGCATTCTGTAGCATCTGATTGTGTCACCTGGGACCACTCCACCCTGATTCCCTATTTACGTCCGGTGCTCATCTGGACAAATACTAACATGCCATCCCTGTGAAAGCATGAGCTCTGGGGTCAGACTGCTGAGGTTCCTCCGCAGACAGGCTGCATGACCCTGAACAAGTTACTCGACCTCCCTGTCCCTCAGTTCCCTCATCTGTCAGTAGGATAATAATATTCTCCCTTCCACAGGGGTGTTCTGGAGTCAATGGGCCTTTGCACAGAAAGCTCTTGGCCCAGAGGAAGCGATTCATAAATGCTCATTGTTTCTATCATTTGCCAAGCTCATGACAATAATTGGAAATGCCAGTGTTGAAATGCAGGTGTGTCTGACTACCGCGTCTGCTCCCGTGGCTGTTGAGAGATGTAACTGAATTGTCCCCCAGAACTCAGCTGAGCAGTTCGACATTCATCCATTCCCAACAGAGGAAGCCTGAGAGGATGCCTCTAGAGTGATCCTCTAGCTCTCCCGACGGGAGAGAGGAGAAAGCGCCCCCAGACTGCAGGGCCCCCTCCTCCCAGCACGGAATTCTGGCCCAACCGCAGGGAGGATGGATCCGGTTCTAATTATATGGCTTCTGTAGAACTCCTCCAGAAACAGAGGGTGAGCCGGGCAGCTGGCGAGCTTTAGCAAGTGCCAAGAATCTCCTCCTAGCTCCTTGATCTGCCTCCACCCAGCTGGGAGGCTTCTGGGAGGGCGTCCGCTGCATGACTTTGCAAGGGACTCACCTAAGAGGTTAGAACGCTGTGGGTCACTTTGATTCCTA
Organism: Lutra lutra; assembly: GCF_902655055.1. NCBI lineage: Eukaryota > Metazoa > Chordata > Mammalia > Carnivora > Mustelidae > Lutra > Lutra lutra. The sequence goes on along the minus strand of NC_062289.1, from coordinate 95,366,262 downwards.
CAGAAGTTCCTGCACCCTGAAGGCTATGGCAGCCTCACAAAGGAAGGGCAACTGTGGGTGTGTGGCCTTGCTGGGATGAAAATTCTCCATCCCCTATGTTGAGCGAGGGAAACTTAAGCAAGTTGTTTCACTGCTCTGAGCCTCAGTTTCTCCATCTGTAAAATTGGGTTGACAAGAGCAATAATAGTTCAGAGGGTTGCAGGGAGGGTTATATGAGAAATGGAGGTAATGTGCTTAGAGCAGTATTTACTGATGCGTGGTTAGCCCGTGATCAATGGTAACTATTATTGGCTGCGACTCAAAGAAGAAACATTTCAGAATATGATCAAGTCACTAGCTAGTCCAAAGGCTATAGGTCCCTGTTATCTTTTGCCAGGGAAAAGGGGGTGGCTGGCAGTCAACAGGCCTTTCCTCTCAATATTTTGAAGATCCCCAGACCTCCTTGTCCCATGACTGTTTTCCTTTTCCTGGGCATGCCTGGAGGACACCAGGCATGAGTCTTCAGCCTTCCAGAACTGAGCGATGCTTATGATGATGACATCATCAGCTCCTTTCGGAGGCTGCAGACCTGGTACCCAAGTGGTGGCAAGACCCTCAGCTTCTTGGAGCAGAAGCTTGAAGGCTTTCCAGCCTACAGGTTGTGAACCAGTGAGCCATGAACTGAACATGGTCTACAGATGTGTTTTATTTAACCCATGCTATGTTGTACAGGATTTTGAATCAGTTGCCTCTGCTTCAGAAATGCATTTTGCATAAAAATAAACATTTGTGGCTTTTTTTTTTTTTTAATTCGGCTACCTGGCAACCTGTGGTCCACATTCTGTGATGGCAACTTTTGGCTAGAGCTGAGTAGAGACTGACAAGACAGGCCGAGTTCTCTTGCAGTCACCTGTGCCCACCTGTCCTTGCTGCACGACACTGTCATGTATGTTCTCTGTCAGAGGCAACTGGAGCCATCAAAGCCCTAGGAGGAGGGGAGTGCCTCATTCAGAGTACGGCATTCAGGGTTGGAAGTTCTGACTCCTGGTTTGACTCTGCTGATCCTAAACAAATCACTCAACTCTTTTGACCTTCACTGTGCTGATTTGTGAAGTAGGAATGGAAATAGAAGCTTCTTTCCACAGGAGGCTGTGACAACCCAGTATAATGATGGGGCAGTGATTTATAAAACAGGAATGAAAGGTTCCTGAAGTCAGAGACTATGACTGTCATCTTCCCTACTATAGCCCAAGACAAAGTGCAGTGTTTAGCAAACAGCAGGCACTCAATGTATGCATGTCCAAGGGATGAATGAATGAATAATAGCATCTTGACTGCCAGGCATGTGACAGGTGCTCAATACATGCATATTGAACAAATGATTGAATGAGTGATGCCTATCATTTGTTTAAGCAGGTGTCTGATACATGCATATTGAATGAATGAATAATACATAATATTATTTCCAGTGTCTGACATACAGCAGGGACTTGATATATGTTTACTATTAAATGAATAATTGAGTGAGCAATTTTTAATGAGTGCATAATGTCTAGAGCCTGGCATACAGGGAATGCTCAGTAAATGAATACGGAAGGAAGAAAAGGAGAAAGGAAGAAAAGGTAGGAGGGAGAAGGGACCAACAGTCTGAAAGGCAGGACTGATGTTAGGCAGAATGACAAGGGTGGTTAATGAAAAGCTCAAAAACCCAGGAGACATTTCTGCAGAGTCCCCAGCAGTGCTTGGATGGGGCTTGCTGTAGTACCCATGCCTTTGCAGTAGCCATGATGATACTCACCAGTGGTTGCTGAGTCCACATTTCCTGGCCAACGGGAAAGCCCCAGCATCAGCAGACAAATGGAGAGCCAGCTGCAGCCTGCAGTGACCCTACAGAACAGGTGACAAGCAGGTCTTTGCTGCCTGGCATAGGGTCATGTGAGAACCCCAATGGGATACCGCAGCTCCCAGGCAGTCCCTGGAGGGAGGCTTAGCTCTCAGGCACTGGTCTGGGGGCCGTCTTCTCTAGCCTCTCCTCTCCTGCTCTGTTTTCCCTCTCTTCATTTTCTCTACTGCTAATGATGTCTTTTTTTTTTTTAAGATTGTGTTTATTTCTTTGAGAGAGAGAGTGATCAAGAGAGAGAAGGAGCAGTGGGAGGGCCAGAGGGAAAAGCAGACTCCCCACTGAGCAGAGAGCCTGACCTGGGGCTCCATACTGGGACGCCAGGATCATGACGGGAGCCAAAGGCAGATACTTAACTGACTGAGCCCCCCAGGTGCCACCCCAATGATATCCTATTTCTGATTCAAGGCTCCTTCCAAGGAAGCAAACTCCTCTAAGTTAGCTTAAGCCAAAAGAAGAGAAGTAAGTATATGTGTGGCAAGTTACTAATTTCATAGTTGTGTGTTTTAGGGTTGCAGAAATGTTGCTTTATTATTGTTGCAATAGATCCAGAGCTACCTAGCCTTTAATAATTCCTATCCTACCTGTTTTGTTATGTACTTAATATCTATCTTTATACCCATTTCATTAAAAAAAAAAAAAAACAAACACAGAGAACCTGGGGGGCTCAGTTGGTTGAGTAGCCAAATCTTGATTTCAGCTCAGGTCATGATCTCAGAGTCCTGAGATCAAGCCCCACGACTGACAAGTGGAGTGTGCTTGAGATCCTCTCTCTTCCTCTCCCTCTGCCCCTTCCCCCACTCCCCCAAGCCCTCTCTCTGAAATAAATAAATAGAATCTTTAAAAAAGAAAAAGAGATGGGGCGCCTGGGTGGCTCAGTGGGTTAAGCCGCTGCCTTCGGCTCGGGTCATGATCTCAGGGTCCTGGGATCGAGTCCCGCATCGGGCTCTCTGCTCAGCGGGAAGCCTGCTTCCCTCTCTCTCTCTGCCTGCCTCTCTGTCTACTTGTGATCTCTCTCTGTCAAATAAATAAATAAAATCTTAAAAAAAAAAAAGAAAAAGAGAGAGAGACCTCAAATGCTTGTTTTTGAAAAAGGAAACTTTATAGAGCTTTAAACAGGAAATCAGTAGCAATTGCCCTAATTAGAAAATATCTGCAAAAATAAACACAATGAAAATAAGACAATGTTACTAATTCTAGTAGGTCACGGTTGCTCCCCTGCCCTGTTTGTTAAAAAGAAAGATCAGTGGGTGTTTAAAAAGGTGTTAAAGACAGACTAGCTCCTCATGGATACTTTCTTGGAGATAATTAGAATAATGATTGAAATAAAAAAGAAATCACTTTCTTGCAAGCTAATGCAAGTTATTTAAAATATTCCCTCTCCCACTTAAAAAACATTTTCCAGAAGACTGGGGACCTCCACATTTCCTCTCTAGTCCCTTTTAATTCATTTTAAATTTTTTTAAAAGCTTTCTTAAGTAATCTCTACACCCAGCATGGGGCTTGAACTCATAACCCTGAGATGAAGAGTTGCATGCTCTTCCAACTGAGCCAGCCAGGTGCCCCAGTTCATTTTAATTTTAAAGCTAAAATCAGGGTGCTTCACACTTTCCTTCTGAATTGTCCCCAGGGGGACAGGAGAGTGAACTCAAGGTTGGATCTGGGAAAATTACTGCAGAAAGAGATCTGCCCAGACACCATGTTGCTGGTCTAAAATCCATGAATGTTTGTGTTCTACTCCATAATATGTTTGGTGTTGGTTTTGATACAAAAATTACATTTTTTTAAAGATTTTATTTATTTATTTGACAGAGAGAGATCACAAGTAGACGGAGAGGAAGGCAGAGAGAGAGAGAGAGGGAAGCAGGCTTCTTGCTGAGCAGAGAGCCCGATGTGGGACTCGATCCCAGGACCCTGAGATCATGACCTGAACCGAAGGCAGCGGCTTAACCCACTGAGCCACCCAGGCACCCCCCAAAATTACATTTTAAATTGCATTCACCCTTAATTTTTTCTCAGTCTCTAATGAACACTGCAGGAATATGCGTGTTTTGTCTTACAGCATTATGTCCCTGGTGGTTCTCAACCCATCAAATGCAATGTTCCTTTTACTTAGAAATTGTAATGAAAACTCTTAATAATGCCCCTTAATTATCCAGGAGTAATTTCAAAACTAAACTGAAGTAGCCACTCACATAATCTCCAAAGGAATCCAGGTATTAAAAAAATTATAAAATAAATCAGGTAGAATGCCCCAAGTATGATATGATGAAAGATTTTTTTTAAAGGAGGCAATTAATTAAATAAGGGTTATTTTCAATATGCAAATGTGCATGCACAATTGCCTAGATAATCAAAGGAAGTGGTTAATGTTTGTCCCTGATTATAAATAAGCTTGTATTTAACTGAATTTTATTGATTTTTTTCTTTATATTTGACATTTTGAAATAGGATTAGTTCAGTCAGTTCATAGATAACACATGGAAACCCAGTGACTGTATACAGATACTCTGTGACTCAAATACCACATGTAGTGTTGAATTTCATAGTATGGATTTCTGGAATAATGAACAATTTTGTGAAGTTCCAGGTAAAACCACAACGGACTTCCTTTGATTTACCTACAAGTTGCACCCCTGCAAAATTAAGTGCATATTCAAACTATGTCCCTCCTCCAAATCTTATTTCTGTATAAAACAGAGTGAAGGTCAAGGTGCAGATAATCCTGGTTTTCACCTGCATGACAGTCAAGTAGAATGTTCCATTTGAGATGGTACAGGATGCAAGACAAGTCTTTGTTGAGTCTCGTGCCCTGTTGGGCAACTAACATCTCAGGGCCCTAGGTACTAAATGCTGGTCATTGGGGACAACCAAGAATGTCCCATAATTCTCCCACACCACCAGCCCCAGGGGTTGGTACCATCACATAGAGAATCCCTGGTATTCCCTTGGCTGTGTAGACTGCTATTGAGCATGACCCCATTGATAGGTTTTCAACAGGTTCAGAGCCATGTGGTCTGGAGGTGCTGAGAAGCCCTGTGACTCGGTGTCTTCCTCCTCTGCAGGGGCTGAAGATCAGCGTGCTCTGGACTCTGTACTATGGCATCCTCAGTGCTTTTGCGCCTGTGTACAGCTGGATCCTGGTGCTCCGAGGCTTGGTGGGCTTCGGGATCGGCGGGGTTCCCCAGTCGTAAGTAAATGCCCAGCTCTGGCCATCCAGCAAGACAGCCAGTCAGCTATGTTCATGACCTTGGACCAGATGCAGAGATGGTGCACTAGGGCTTCTGGGGTCAAGGAGGTAGCCAGAGAGGAGTACCATTATCAGTATTGTAATGATTGTTGATGCAAAAGCCACACAGTAGGGACATGTGGCTGGCTCAGTCAGTGGAGCGTGGGACTCTCCATCTCGGGGTTGTAAGTTTGAGCCCATGTTGGGTGTAGAGATTACTTAAACATAAAATCCTAAGAGGGACCTGGGTGGCTCAGTCTGTTAGGCATCTGACTCTTGGTTTTGGCTAGGGTTGTGATCTCAGGGGCCTGGAATCGAGCCCCGTATTGGGCTCCACGTTCGGTATAGATTCTGTTGGGATTCTTTCTCATTCTGTTCCTCCTGCTCATGCTCTCTCTCTCCATCCCCCCTCAAATATATACATAAATCTTTAAAAAAAATCTTAAAAAATGCAGAGTAATAGCTGGAAGGCCATAAATGTAAAAATGATAGATTTAGCATTGACTAGGCATTTCTCTGGGACACATCGCAGCAGCTCTGGGAGGTACATGTTTATCAAGTGATCGCAATCTCCATTTTATAGTTGAAATCAAAACGCAGTGGGGTGCGTAATGGAACTAAGAACCCGAGTCTGTCTGCCTACAGCATCCACGCTCTTAACCATCATGAGGGGCACAAGGCACCTTCCCCCCGCCCTTTAACCCAAGCTCAAGGTGGGGTGGGCCTAACCATATGCAAACTGAGTGTTAGTTTGTTGGTGCTGTTCTTAAGGTACTGAGAGAAGTCACTGTTGCAGGAAGAAGTTACCCTGTCCTGGGAGATTGGCAGACAATGTCATGTGGGCTGTATCCAACCTGCTGAGTCATTTTACAAAGTTTTATTGGTACATAGCCATATCCTTCATTATCATGTGAACTATGCTCATTATCATGTACAGCAACAGAGTTGAATAGTCTCAACAGAGACAATATTTACTATCCAGCCCCTTGTAGAAAGGGTGCATTGACCCCAACCTAGAGGATGATGATGGCCAATATTTAGTGTTTACTAAGAAGCAGGTACTTTTCTAAACAGTTTACCAGACTCTTTCCTTTAATCCCCCCAAAATTTCCCAGGTAAATTCCATTGTTCATCCCATTTCACAGATACAGAAACTGAAGCACAGAAAGGTAAAGTGACTTGGCCCAGGTGACACTGCCAGGAAGAGGCAGAGTCAGAATCTGAATTCAGACCTTCTAACTCCAGAGCCTAGGCTCTAACCATTGCAATGTACTGCCTTTCTATTAAGGATTGGGAAAGAGTCAAAGGCAGATTGGGAATGATGTAGGATATTTCATAGGAAGTGATCTGAATGAAAAGAGGGATCTATAGCTGAGTCCAAGGAAGGCTAAGGGTCCATTCTGGTTAGTTTGTTGGGGTGAGATATGTGAGAACTGAAAGCTGAGGTTGGACAGGTAGACCAGGGCAAGCTTCCTAGAAGTCTTGAATGCCAGGCCAAAGGGATTGTCCACAGGCACTGGGGAGCCACTGAGAGTTCTTGAGCAAGGGAAGTACTTTAGAAGTAGTCATCCGGCAATGGTGGGTAGGATGGGTTGAAGATAAGGAATAATAATTCCTCTTGCAATAATTTAGGGAAATTTCCCATAAGGACTAGTTTATTCATTTATTCAGCCAATATTTCTTGAGTGCCTACTATGGCACTGGCCTAGTACTAGATGCTGGGGATATAACAAGCAGTGAGCAAGACAGACATGGTCCCTGTTATAGATGGGGACCTCGCAAAACAGAATGTGAGTTGGAGATGAGTGTGCAAGTGGTTATTGAGATCAGCACTGGCAAGGGAGTGAGTAAAGCTGGAATGGGCAGAGGGAGGTGTTGAGCACAGCCGACTCTGTAGGAGTTCCAGAGCTAGGATGGCTTTTTAGAGTTGTTCCAAAATGAGCCATGGGGGCTGGACTTTTGTACCTTCACATCAACTCCATTAGACATGGGCTGCCCTTTAAGAGCGAGCATGACCTTGAGCAAGGCAGCTGCTTTTGGTCAAGGCCAGGAACCCAATTCTGAGTTCTTAGCAGATAACATTCCTGGTCATTCCAGAGGGACTGTGTGCTTCAGTCTTGAAGGGTGAGTCCAGGTGGTATATCAAAGGACCCTTCACAGTCTACCCTCTGCACCTCTTCATCCCCTTTCTTCATGTAATAAATCCATCCCATCTGGGAACAGTTTCTCCAGGATTCCCCTTGATCTTTTCCCTGAAAAGATTTAAAAGAGGATGGCTAGTGGAATAAACTAAAGTCCCTATTATTGCTGCTGGCCCCAGTATCTCCCACCCTTGCTACTCATTCTACGTTCCCATGACCTCTGGCCAGCACTTCTGCAATTGAGATGGTTTACCTGGTGGGATGATCCAGACCCCATGCCTGAGTCACTGTGTCCTTCCCAGGCTGTAGCTGCTGCTTGTCCATTTTAACACTAAAATTGGGCAGGGGGTTACTGAGAGATGTCCATTGCATCACCTGGGTGTCCCATTAGATACAGCAGCCCCACTGCTTCCTGATGCTCAAGGTCAACTCTTCAGACAGAATGCTGACTCTCTTTCTTGAGAGGAACCCAAAGTTACTAAGTGGGAAACTTTGCCTAAAGTCTAATGGGATTCTTTTTTTTTTTTTTTAGATTTTATTTATTTATTTGACAGACATAGATCACAAGTAGGCAGAGAGACAGGCAGAGAGAGAGGAGGAAGCAGACTCCCTGCTGAGCAGAGAGCCCGATGTGGGACTCAATCCCAGGAACCTGGGATCATGACCTGAGCCGAAGGCAGAGGCTTTAACCCACTGAGCCACCCAAGCACCCGGTCTAATGGGATTCTTGCAAGGGAAGCATCCCCTGAGGGAAGAATGCCCTCTCTGGGAACCGGGACCTCTAAGTCCACAGGTGGTAGAAGTACAAATTCCTCCTTCAACCCTTTGACTTCTGAACTATGTATTCCTTCTACATTGCGCAATATGATAGGCATTGATTTAAGGGTGTGTTATGTCCTGGAAGACAGTATCTCATCCTCACAGAGCATCATCTCCAAGCTGATGCCTCCGTACCACCTCCAAGAGTCTGTTCCATTCCCCTGTCCAGCCAGCAGCTGCAAGGTACCATAAGATATGATAGGACCAGTGGATTCCATGGTCCTATACCCACTGCTGCATCTCCTTTGTTATGTATCAGCTCCCTTGGTCCCAAGCACTGAAATGTGGGATTCTGTGTCAGTGAGTCAAACACCGAAAAGCCCTCAGATAGTGGTGCTGGATGGGGCCCCCAGGGGCAGGAAAGGCAAACCAATACCCAGGATATGTGCCAGTTCCTTCGAGATGAATCACTATTCCTTCCACAATGGAAAGATGTTCAGTATAAATGATTCGCCACCACGTGACATGGGATGGCTCCATCCTGGGGGGTCTGCGTTGGCCTCTGTCGGTGGAAGATGGGCTTTGGTGTATGAGGATCTGGCCCAATTGCCTCTCGAGGGTTAACAGTTCACTGGCTGGCTTCTTGAGCCTGTTGAGTGTCATGGGTGGGGAAGACCAGGAAAGGGCATCTAGAAGGGTAAGGCTAACACTGAAGTAATGTGACTTGGTCATGACTACCAGATTCAAATCCTGACTCTGTCACATAACAGCTGTATGCCCTTAGGGGAGTCCCTAAACCTTTCTGTGCCTCAGTTTCTTCATCTCTAAAATGGGGATAATAGCATACCTGCGTCATAGGGTCACTTAGGATATTACATGACAACACATGTGAAGTGCCCACGACACTGCCCGGCAGAGTGCTCAGGGAATGTTAGCACGTGTCGGGTCTGCCGAAGGCCGTGAAACTCAGGTGTCAGTGTGATGGATGTTGGACTCCGTGGGTAATTATGGAAAGAGTAAATGGGAACGGGAGATGTAACCACATGGAGTGAACACAGGAAGAAATCCCCAGACTCTTTCTGCCACTTAGAGGCTGGAAGGGCACTGAGTGGCTCTCAGTTCTCCCCAGTCCTTCCTCTCCTATTCATTATTGATCCCTCCAGGGCTCTGTGGAGTAGACATCTGACATACACTCCTGGACCTAGGATGGGCTTAAAAACCACTGGAGCTTGAGGCAGAAGCCATTAAGCCAAGCCCATAAATCTGGGCTGGCAGGAGCTCGGGGCCAATGGCCTCCACGTCTGGACCAACTCCAGGAATTCCTGCGGACACAGCCACTGTCCCATTCATGGGCCACTCATTGACTAGAGAACAGTTTTCCTCTAGGGGCTGGAAGGAAGGCACTCACAGAAGTACCCATTAAATTCCTTTCCCAGGGAAATGACAGCAGAACCAGCCTCCAAAGAGCTACCTGGATTTTCCTCCCACAAAAGGGAAGGGAAAGGAACTACATATCCAGAATGTCCAGCGATTCTTGTCTGAAATGGGGGGAATGAGAAGAGCTGCTTTCCATTTCTTCTTCTCCACAGTGTCTGAAAATGTCATCAAAGGTCTAAGAAATAGAATATATCTATGACAGTGCTGGGAAACAAGAAAACGGCGCCATCAGCCAACCAGAAATTTTGAGTAGCCTCTGGAAGATTGTAGGCAGATGGGATTCCAAAGGCAGAGTAACCGGAAGAGAGAACACCCACCCCCTAAACCTGCAAAAGGGAGAGATCATCGGGGAGAGAGGACAGGACACCAGGGGAATAAAATTAAGAACACAGAGCAGCTGGGAGGGTCTTTGCCCCTTACTCATCTGTCATGAGGGTCCTCAGCTTGCCTGCCTGCTCCCTACCCCCACCTCCCAAACACCATGCCTCCCCACTTAGCTGTTCCTTCACTTAACCCTAACCCGGCCCTTCTGCTTGTTTATGGAGCTATTGTCCACATGACCATTTTAAAACTCTCCAAACCTCAAGACACAGGTATTATCATCGCCATTTTACAGATAAGAAAACTGGGGGTTTTGAAGATTATGTAACATGCCCAAGTCCGCACAGCTAACAAAGGGCAGAGCTAAGTTTCAAACATTACTTGATCCTACAAACATTTTCTCTTGAATACTCCACTCTATAGCTCTTTTGTCCATGAAGAGAGCAAGTAAAAACAAACAAAATTACAGAAGAGATATTCAGCCACCCAAGAGAGCCATTGGCTTCCCAGAACTTCCACTCCAGCCATTAATGTAAAAATGATCGTGGTTTAGTTATGCAATGTTCTTAACTAGTTATAAAAACGGCTCCCTTAAGTTCATTATTTGGAAACATTGAGTTGAAGATTTTTTTTTTTAGTTGAAGATATTTTTATGTAATTAAATGTAACCGAGAGTTTCCATTCATTAGGGCTTTGCACCCCCTCATAAAACCAAATGAGTGAGACTTTGCTGTGTAATTTTTAAAAATGAAACAAGCAAGTTCTTATGATGAGTTTTTAGTATAAATACAAATTATGTTACTTAAAATTGAAAATTGTTAAAATTAAATTAAAAACTGTTTTTATTCCAGTTTTATCCATGTGTAACTGACATCCAGAACTCAAGGTATCGAGCATAATGACTTGACTTACCTATCCTGCAAAATGATCAGCTCAATAAGTTTAGTTAATGCACATCATCTTGTCTATAAACTATATGATTAATAAAGAGCCCATCCATCAGCCCTGATCTGTGCTTTTCTATGTGCTTCCTTCTATCTCTCTTTTTGTAATTTTTAAGAAGATTTTCCTGTAAGTCATCTCTACACCCAATAGGGGGCTTGAACTCACAACTCCGAGATCAAGAGTCGTGTACTCTACTGACTGAGCCAGTCAGATGCCCCATTCCTCTTTTTCTTCTTGTGGGAGTCATTATTTCTTCCCCTGAAGTGGGTGTTTATATTGGTCCTTGGTGATAACGACTGTAACATTAATAGTGATGATAATCATGTCCATGGAGTGCTTACCAAGTGGCAGGCACTATGCTAAGTGCTCTCTTCCCACTACCTCATCTTGTTCACTGACAACCCTATCATCCCCAATTTACAGAAGAGAAAAGTGAGGCTCAACGATTGTTAAATGGCTTGCTTAAGGCCAGATGGTTATAAAATGGAGCATGATATTACCTCTTGCTTTGTAACAAACCATCCCGACATTTATGGCTTAACAACAATTTATTGAACTCCTGATTCTGCAGTTGGGCAGTTTTGTTGTTCTGGGCTCAGCAGGGCTTGGTTGTGTGTCTCCAGTCAACTGGCGAATTGGATGGGGGCTGGCTGGGCTAGCATGGCCACAGCTGACTCATCTATGCTCCATAAGCCTTTCAAACTCCAGCTGCCTAGCCTGGTCACCTGGGCAGAGGGTCCAAGTGAGCAAGCAAAAGCCAAGAACATCTTGAGACCCAAGCTTGGAACGGGCACGATATCATGTCTGCAACATTCTGTTGAACAAGGGCAAGTCGCAAGGCCCAGATTCAAGGGATACGTTCATAGACTTTGCCTGGAGTGACCTGCAAGGAAGCAAGACACAGGGAGGGAAAATAGGTGGGGCACTTAGTGCAAACCACCTACCACGTGGAGAAACCAGATTCAAATCCACACCCATCTAATGCCAAAGCTCTTACATTTGAACAGATGTCATGAAAAGATTCTGAGCTTATGTAGTCAGAAAGTCCTAGTAAATTGGTAATGTCCACTGGGTCCCTGGTACTGATTGGAAGATGACTCTGGAGATGTAGAACTGGAGGTTCTGAGTGGTTTCTATTCCCTTTAATTAAGACAGGAAAGAGAAGCTCGTTTATTTAGGATGCCAAATAATTACTTTTTCTGTCTATGAAGGAGCGTCAAGAGGGAAGAGACTTTAACTCAAGCAAAAAAAATTGGAAGTAATTTAATTTTTATCATTATAAGTAATACATTTTTGTTTTAGAAAATGTAGAGGGGTGCCTGGGTGGCTCAATGGGTGAAGTCTCTGCCTTCGGCTCAGGTCATGATCTCAGGGTCCTGGGATCGAGCTCCTCATTGGGCTCTCTGCTCAGCAGGGAGCCTGTTTCCTCCTCTCTCTCTGCCTGTCTCTCTGCCTACTTGTGATCTCTCTCTCTGTGTGTCAGATAAATAAATAAAATCTTTTTTAAAAAGAAAGAAAATATAGAAAATGCAGATAAGCATCACAAAATGATCATTGCCTCTAGTTGCAAAATAGACACAAAATACGTGTAAAGAGACATGGTGGCACCAAGGCATTTTGTTTATTGTTCCCAATAGAGGGTACTGCGTATTTCAGCAAAAATGCCCCCTGGCTAAGGGATGAGCTGGAACCCCACCTTAACTGGCACCCTGCCTGTGTGCTAGCCATGCTTCAAGACTAAGACTCCAGGTAGCTGCCCACCTGTTCCCCCTTGAAACCTCCTCAGAAGATTCTCCTGATTGGCGTCTAGGTGGATCTTGCTCACAGACCCACCCTTGGCACTGCTCTTTCCCCTCCAGACCAAGCAGACGTGCCAAATGGAGATCACAGGTCACTTCTTTCCAAGCATGTGATCCAGATGGCAAATCTCTAACTGCCAAGTGCTGTAAATGTGATTATCTTCAGCGGGAACTTATTGATGCCAGTATCAATGGCTTCCTGGCATTGCTACTTTCAGTGCTCATTCTTTTATTCTTCAGTGTGATTGTCATAATCACCATACTTTGGATGAAAATCAAACAGCTCGTTTTCATAATGAACTGCTATAAATGATGGCCAAGTGGGGGGCACAACAACAGCAACAAGGAAAGTTTTCTTGTGGCAGAGGTGGCAAAAGTAAGAAATTGAAAACAATCTGAGTATTTTTTTTTAAAGATTTTATTTATTTATTTGACAGACAGAGATCACAAGTAGGCAGAGAGGCAGGCAGAGAGAGAGAGGGAAGCAGGCTCCCCGCTGAGCAGAGAGCCCGATGCGGGACTCGATCCCAGGACCCTGAGATCATGACCCGACCCGAAGGCAGCGGCCCAACCCACTGAGCCACCCAGGCGCCCCAACAATCTGAGTATTAATCAATCGGGTGGTGGCAGTTTTAAAATAATGCCACTGGCTTACATATGTTAATATGGAAAGATCTCCAAACTGCCTTACTGAAAGCAGATCCTGACACAGAGATGCTAGTGCAAGTAGTTTAGTCTGGGAGATCCTGTAGCTCGCATCTCCAGATTGTCCTGTTCAAGGGATGAGGGAAATGTCATTTGTAGAAAGCTGCTCCTGGAAAGTTTAAATTCCTTGGCACTCCTGGTCTGCCACAGAGGTTGGCAGAGTAATCTTTAATAACCAGAGAATGCATTCAGGGGAGAGTTGCAGGTACTGACAATTGGAAACTGGACAGGCATGCATGGAAGTGGCAAGAATTGGGGCATTTGTATGGGTAGAAAATGAACAGTGTGCTGCATGTGTTAGCAAGGAGGAAAGGAAGGGAGGGAGGGAGGGAGGAAGGGAGGGAAGGAGGGACTAGGGAGGAAGGAAGGAAGGAAGAGGGAAGGAAGGAGGAAGGAAAGAGGGGAGGGAGGCAAGAGGGAAGGGTGGGAGGGAGGGAAAGAGGGAGGACAGGAGGGAAAGATGAAAGGAACAAGAGAAAGGGAAAGGGAAGGGAATAAAAAAGAAAGATATGTTGCTTAAATTTATTTATTTATATAGAGAAAGGCCTGGAAGTTTGCAAAGCAAATTCCTGATTGTTATGGCTTTGGGGGAGTGGAATGGAGGTAGGGGCAATGGAGAAGAGGAAGAATGATCAGATACTCTGTATACTTGTATACTGCTTAATTGTTTTACAGTGCAAATGTATTCAGGTACTACTTCTGTAACTAAAAAAGAAAAAAGAAAAGAAGACTGCATGTTATAGCTTCGTTATAAAAAGAAATCCTTGCTGTCTAAGGACAGGCATAACTTTGTCCTTAGAATATGCTGTTGCATGTTTTTGCATGGTTAGTAGTTTAATTTGGTGGAGGAAAGGTAAACATGCTTCTCATTTTATCATCATCATCATCATTATTATTATTATTGATTTTTTAAATAATATAAGCACACCATTTGGAGAATAGCATAACAATGTCAAAGAAGTCCTCCATGGTAATTGCTGTAATCTCTGTAACCACTATAATCTTGATGCTCCTTCTCAGAGCCAAGTTAGTGACATTCCTAATGGTTTTTGTTGAGAGAGCTACTTGTAGGCATATGAACTAGAACAAGATTTTTGGGAACAACTATGGTATTATATATCAAAAGCCTTAAAACTGTGCATGCTCTTTGATACAAATTCTACTTAACAGGAAACCACATGAAGCAAAAATGTCTTCAGCCTAAAGATGTTTATTTATTTATAAATAAATAAATATTTATTTACAATATAATAGATATAAATATCTATTTATAATTGTGAAACCATCCAAATAGGGAAGTGGTTGGTGGTCTACAAAATGTAGACAGATCTGGGTTAGAATTTTGGCTCTTCTGATTCTAACTTACTAGCTGAAGGTTCCTGGTCAACTAACAATTTATCTGACATAGATCTAGAGATGAAAATGAGAATCAAACACACACACATGCACACACACAGAGGATTATAAATAAGTATCTACTCCCCTTGATTTGAAATGTTTGAGTGAGGGAAACCTGGGTGGCTCAGTGGGTTAAGCCTTTGCCTTTAGCTCAGGTCATGATCTCAGGGTCCTGGGATCGAGCCCCGCATAGGGCTCTCTGTTCAGTGGGAAGCCTGCTTCCCCCTCTCTGCCTGTTTACCTCTCTGACTACTTGTGATCTCTGTCTGTCAAATGAATAAATCAAATATTTTTTTAAAAAAGAAATGTTTGAGTGAGATTATCCATGTAAAACATCTCAAAGAATGTTTGGCACATAGTAGGTCCTCAATTAAAAGTATCTATTATTAAGAAAAGTATGGTTCATTCATAGGATAGAATATATGTGTGGGGAAAAAAAGAATATATGTGTGTAAGAGGATTTTAAATGGCATGGAAATGCTATTTATAAATCAAAAAGTAGGGTTCAAAATTCTTAAGTATGAGCTCAGCTACAGAGAGAGATTGAGAAAGAGAATGGGGGAGAGATAAAGACAAAAGATCAAGACAGGAAGAGAGAATATATTAAAATACTTATCCCATTAATTAAACTAGGTGATATCGACTTTCTGTTCATGTTTTTCTCTAAATAGAATATATCTGAACTACTAAAGTCCTGGCCTTTTCACTGAGGCTCCTAAGAAGTCTTCCTTCTTTGGACAGAGATATCTTTTATCATAACCCTAAGAAGGACTTCTACTGGAGATAGAACGCTTCCTAAATCTCAGTGGTATTACTAAGACCAACTTTTCAAATGTTAGATGTTATGCAGGGAAAGACATCTTTCTGGTGAGGCAGCTCCAATTGTTCAAAAGCAATGCTAGGAGAAGGTTGTGGGTATGAGCCATTAGTAGCAGCAGCTGGAAATCAGGCACACTGAACTAGTAAAATGATCCCAGGAGATCTTGATAGGTCATCAGCAACATCTGCCTCAAAATGGCCAATGAAAATGAACCTCTCTCTACCCCGTCTCCCTTATGAGGAGCCAGGAGAGTAACATGAAGCCATCTAGTTGCTCAGATGCTTGACTTAGGTGGGAGATGTGAGAAAAAAGAAGCCCTCTTCCTAGCAAAATGGGAAGCAGCATGGAGAAGAAGTTTAGAGGTTTCCTTCACTTTCTGGCATGGCCAGTGGCTGAGGAAGTGAAAGATAGGGGAGGGGGGCATGAATGTAGTAGATGGAAGAGGCAGCCAGTATAGTTAGGTAGTCAGAGCATTGGTTACATTCAGCAAGCTAATAAATGGATTAGGCAAATAAGAAATATACAGAGAATAATGAGGCCTGGGTGTCTCAATGTTGGAGAAGGGAATTACAATCATGGAAACTGGGGCAGGTTAGAAAGAACCCTAAACTTGGAGTGCCTGGCTGGCTCGGTCAGTGGAGCATGCAACTCTTGATCTCAGGGTTGTGTGTTTAAGCCCACATTGAGTATAGAGATTACTTAGAAAGAAAGAAAGGGCCCTAACATTCTGGTTGTACTAGAATTGAAAGTATCAGTGTGAACTCAATGTTTTTTTAAATACATATACGCAGATAGATATAGAAACAGACATAAATGTATGGTGTGCATGTGGAGAGAAAGAAAGAAAGGGACAGACCAAGATAGATAGATAGCTAGATCTCTTAGCTGTGTCCTCTGAGAAGGCCTAGAAGCAATGGCAGACCAGTAGTAATGAGCACACTGAGTGCTCAGATCTTGGTTTCTAAATACCAAGTACCACAAGGAACCAGGACCTCTTAGACAAATGCCTGACTTCATTGTTGGGACCAGAAAAGTACACCATGAGCCCGGACATATTGGTGTGCCAGAATGTAAAGAACGATGGAGGCATATAAAAAAAGACACAGGGACTAGATTGAAAGATCTTCCAATGGCCAGACTGGGACAGTCTGAGCATTGAAAGAATAATGGTAGTAGTGGCTTACAACCCACTGAATGAAATAGGAATTCACAGGTCCATAATGATTAAATGAATGAATAGTTAGATAGATTGAAAGACAGACAGACAGAGGTCTGGGATAGGGTCTGAGGATCTAAGCACTCAGCCATTGTCCCAAGAAATTCTGAAGTTAAGTGTTCCACAGACCATCCTCAGAAGAATGTTGACCTAGAAATTCAGAAAGTGGGGTGCCTGGGTGTCTCAGTTGGTTAAGCATTAGACTCTTGATTTCAGCTCCAGTCGTGATCTCAAAGTTGTAAGATTGAGCCCCATGTCCAGGCTTCATGCTCAGTGTGGAGTCTGCTTGTCTCTCTCTCCCTATGCACTCACATGTCCTCACTCTCTCTCAAATAAATAAATAAATGAAATCTTTAAAAAAAGAAAAAGAAAAGGAAGTCAGAAAGCTGAGGCAATCTTCTCAGTCCTGACCTTAACTCCTTTCCTATCTCTCTGCTTTCCCAGGGTGACACTATACGCTGAGTTCCTTCCCATGAAGGCCAGAGCTAAGTGCATTTTGCTGATTGAGGTAAGGAAGGTGGTCTGGGTTCCCCCAAGAAAGCTCAGTCTCTGAGCAAGAGATCCTCAGGCATCCTGAACCTCAGGATAAGGAAATGGGATTTTGTCGGGTTTGTTAATTTGAACTTTGTTGTTGTTGTTTTGGGTTTGGGGGTTTTATTTGCTATATGGATAAATTCTTCAACTGACCAAAAAAATCCAGTCTCTTAAACTGGTGGCAGGCAGGTGGTATGTCATTCTTGGACTGGACATGGCTTTTATCTGAGAGTTGCAGCCAAACAACAGAGACTAGGGGACCAAAACTCCTGCTTCTTGTCCATAGCATCCCCTTCCACCCCTATGTGTATCTGGACTCACCTGTGTCTTGTGTGAATGGTCACCTCTGTAGCTGCCTTAAAAGACCCTTGGTCCACCTAGCCCCGCTCAAGCCCTCTTTCTGCCAGTGTCTTATGACCCATTTTCCAATCATGATCTTGGAATCTCACGGGGCAACTATGTAACTGCCCCCATGACACCATGCAGTAGCAGTAGTGTTTATTTGTCCTTTCCGGACACCAGTGTCCACAGTGATGACTATGATGCCACTCTCTAGTCACCATGACCACACTGACAATATTCATTATATTAACCCCACAGCCCAATTTACCACCCTGATTGCATCTCCCTTGACCAGTAAGGATGGTAGTCAGCTGGTCCACACTGTCATGGATGAACCAACTGTTTAAATATTGAGATTATATCTGTGTATCTGGTCACTGATTACCCCTCATCACCTGACACACCCTCTCCTCTCAGAGGACCCCCTAGAACTTCCCACGATATAGCAACTAAAGAGTTAACTCCTGGCACAGTCATGGAGTGTGTGTGTGTGTGTGTGTGTGTGTGTGTGTGTGTGTGTGTGTGTTGGGAGCAGGGTGTGTATGACCAGTGTCTGGTATCCATTCTGGTTGGTCTGTACTGTATCAGTTTGTTAGACATCTTAGCCATCATCCCTGGTTGTAAGCAACAGAAATAGACTGTGGTTAATTTAAGCAAAAGGGGATTTAGGAAGGCTCTTACAGGCTCCCAGAACTGATGGGCAAGTTGAAGGACCAGGTTTGTCCATGGTCAATGGTTGTAGGTTCCCAGCAGGAACCAGCATACTCAAATTAGAGTAATCTGAAGAGGGTTTGGTAAAGGGACTACTTCTAAGTAGCCCCAGGCTAGAAGTTCCAGTTGCCAGGCAAAGGCAGGAAGTAGTTAGCAGTTCAGAGAAAGAGTTATATGTCAAGGGCTGTTGGACAGGAGCTGTGCCCTTCTGCTGAGAGATGCAGCAAGCCCATGAGCATCCTGCAGAGAGGGAGCCAGAGTCCCATCTCTCTCACCTTCCTCCCTCCCCTTTCCTGTAGGGCTCCCCATTGGCTGTGCCCAATGGGAAGCCAGAAGACAGAGAGCCTATGGCAGCTGACATGACAAAGAGCAAGGTGGGGAAAGATGGGGAGTGACTGGGAGAGGCACAGAAGATACTCAGCTCTGCAGGGAAGAAGCAATTGTGACAAGAATACTAGGGCCCTTGTGGGCAAGAGAGGTGGATGTCAGTAGATAAAAACCAATGTGTCCATTACCATATTGACCTCACACAAGGTGGTATTGGTCTCCTTAACTGGAGCTGCCACACTGTACACTCCAGTGGGTACCACACCAATATTAGACCATGTGCATGGCACCATCGGGAGATGGACAACATAGTGGACCTGGCCCAACCATATGGACCACAGAAAAGTGGTGGTCATTCCAACTTTGCAGACCCCAAGGACCTCTTACCCATATTGAGAGTGTCGTCTGTCATGATGCTGACATTGCTCATGCGTTGACCATGCTGCTCCCATCACTGATCCTGTTTTCCCATCCCAGGTCTTCTGGGCCATCGGGACAGTGTTCGAGGTCATCCTGGCTGTGTTTGTGATGCCCAGCCTGGGCTGGCGCTGGCTACTCATCCTCTCGGCTGTCCCGCTGCTCCTCTTTGCAGTCTTGTGTTTTGTAGGTATCCTTTAAGACATCTCAACCTTTGCCCTCTTGGCCTCCTGCTGTTCACTGTATTTCGGTGGGGAGGGGGTGGAGGAGGACACCGTCCTGTAAGGAGTATTTTTAAGATTTTTTTTGGGGGGGGGGACTTTGACAGAAACACCAATTAATAATAATTATAACAACAGCAGCAATCATAACTACAAGAACCCATCCCGTTCCATTCCTCTGGGTCCAGAGACCCCACCCTTAAAGATTCCACATCTAGATGAGAGTATGTGGCTGGGACCCAGTGTTCTGTGCCACCCTAACCTGTCACTCCTGTCCCCACAGTGGCTGCCAGAGAGCGCAAGGTACGATGTGTTGTCCGGGAATCAGGAAAAGGCCATCGCCACCTTAAAGAGGATAGCAACTGAAAATGGAGCCCCCATGCCACTGGGGAAACTGATCATCTCCAGACAGGTCCGTGACTGGCCCACTGTCTGTGGCGTGTGTGTTTGTGCACCTGCATTTGGAGTGTGTACGTGGGTGGAGTGGGGTAAATCCTGAGACACACAAAAAGAGCAGAAGCAGAAAGCAGACCAATTCTCCAAAAGCCAATTTTCCTGAATTTACTTGGGAATGTATCTTTTTACCAAAAACATGTTTCAGGGATCCTTCTTTTTGAATATATGTAGTAAATAGAAATGTATTTTTCCTAATATATATTAATATATTTATTTCCTCAATATGTTCTCTTTCTAAATATATTGATGAGCCTATTTTAAAATATATTCAACAAAAACAAACATTTTCAAATATATTCAATTAACATTTGAAGAGTGTTATCTTTTCATTCAAGAATATACTAAAAAATACACTTTTATTCATGAAAGCAATA
Source organism: Lutra lutra (assembly GCF_902655055.1). Lineage (NCBI taxonomy): Eukaryota > Metazoa > Chordata > Mammalia > Carnivora > Mustelidae > Lutra > Lutra lutra. The sequence continues at coordinate 95,346,231 of NC_062289.1, read as the reverse complement.
TTCACAGGTAGATTAAACCACCTATAGTCCATAATCTGTTTTTATATGTTTAAATAAGCAAGCATTTCTCAAACTAAGAAAAATATATTTGTTAAATATATCTAAGGAGAATATAATCACAGTCAAAGAATACACTTAAAAAAAAGAAAATACTAGGGCGCCTGGGTGGCTCAGTGGGTTAAAGCCTCTGCCTTCGGCTCAGGTCATGGTCCCAGGGTCCTGGGATCTCTCTGCCTGCCTCTCTGCCTACTTGTGATCTCTCTCTGTGTCAAATAAATAAACAAAATTTTAAAAAAAACTCTCATAAAAAAAAAAAGGAAATACTTTTTTAAGATTTTATTTATTTATTTATTTGTCAGAGAGAGAGAGAGAGAGAGAGAGAGAGAGAGCAGGGGGAGCAGCAGGCAGAGGGAGAAGCAGGCTCCCCGCTGAGCAGGAAACCGAAGTGGGACTCAATTCCAGAACCCTGGGATTATGACTGGAGCCAAAGGCAGATGCTTAACCAATAAGCCACCCAGGCTCTATGTGGCATCCCCCATAGAATATACTCTTAAAAAGAATATTGTAGCATAGCTCAGTCTGTTAAGTGTCTGCCTTCAGCTCAACTCAGTGGGGAGCCTACCTCGCCCTCTTCCTCTCTCCCATTGTCCCTCCCCCTGTTCAGGCTCTCTCTCTGTCTCTCAAACAAATAAATAAAATCTTTAAAAAAATTATAGAGCAAAAATTTGATAAATTAGCAAATTATATGAAATTGGCAAGTGGGTCATTCAACTAATCAATCTTTCGGCACATTGGCTTCTGGTGAATTGATTTTCAATACATGAGTGTTTGCAATCTTAACCTAGAGCTGACTTCGGCAGGGCATGAAATGGTTAGACACAGCTTGGACAGACTGTCTGCTCCCCAGGTCCATGGGACTACCTGAGAGTCCTCAGGGCAGGGAGTCTGCTTCCTGGCTCCAGGATTTCAGGCTGGGGTTGGGGGTTGCAGGATGTCTCCATCCTTGGGGAATCAAGCCTGCAGACGTTGCTGGGTCCTGGCTAGAAGGCCTCACCGGGCTGGGGGACTTTGTGCTATGGGATTGAGTGCTGGGCTCTCGGATCGTGAGCGTGCAGCCCACCAGCAGCCTCCCTCCCAGCCGTGGGTGTTCACCAGTCCCAGGCCAAGGTCAGCGCTGTTGGAGGAGACAAGAGCAAACAGCATGTCCTTGTCTTGAAACAGGAAGACCGAGGCAGAATGAGGGACCTTTTCACGCCCCATTTTAGATGGACAACCTTGTTGCTGTGGTTTATATGGTAAGAGCTGCTTCTTGACCTCTTGACACTTTGATCCCCTTCACCAGGCCCTGTTTTGGGTTCTGTTTTTATGTAATGCACGGAGAATCTTTGAACTTAGGCAACATTTACCAAATTTGGTGGTTTGAACATCACTTTCCTGATCTCTGCCTTATCCAGGTATAACCTGTACTATTATTTTCTTAGTCTTTTTCTTTAATTGGACTCACTTCCAACTCAGATAACTGTCTTATTTTTAATTAAGTTATTAATTTTATTTCCAATATAGATCACATACAATGTTATGTTAGTTTCAGGTATACAATACAGTGATTCAGCAAGTTTATACGTTACTCGGTGCTCATCATGATCAGTGTATCCTTAATCCCCATCACCTGTTTAATCCGTCCCCCCCCCCCCAGCTCCCCTCTGGTAACCATCAGTTTGTTCTAATAGTTAAGGGCCTGTTTTTTGGTTTGTCCCTTTTTCTTTCCCTTTGTTTTGTTCCTTAAATTCCACATATGAGTGAAATCATATGGTATTTGTCTTTCTCTGACTGACTTATTTCACTTAGCATAATATACTCTAGCTCCATCCACATCATTACAAATGGCAAGATTTCATTCTTTTTATGGCAGAATAATATTCCATTGTGTGTCTATGTGTGTATATAAATGTGTGTATGTATCACATCTTCTTTTCCATTCATCTATCAATGGACATGGGCTACTTCCATAACTTGGCTATTATAAATAATGCTTTAATAAACACAGGGGCACATATATCCTTTTGAATTAGTGTTTTTGTACCCTTTGGGTAAATACCCAGTAATGCACTTACTGGATCATAGGGTAGTTGTATTTTTAATTTTTTGAGGACCCTCCATACTGTTTTCCAGAGTGGCTGTACCAATCTGCATTCCCACCATTAGTGCACAAGGCTTCAGATAAATATCTTTCAAGAGGCAATTTTATATGTCAGCTTTAAAGGGAAAAAACCTTAACCTCAGGCCATATATTTTTAAGAGATATACAGTAAAACGTAGCTAGATTGATGATCTGCCGAGGGAGGAGACAAGATGGCAGAGAAGTAGGAGGCGCTGTTTCAACCTGTCCCCTAAAGTGAGCTGATTACCTACCAAAGAACTCTGATCACCCATGAAATCAGTCTGAGATTAGAATTATAGATTGATGATCTGCCAAGGCACTGAGCTGCTATATTTAATAGAGAGATGCAGAGAGAGGGTAGGTGTCAAGGACACATTCATTAGCAAGTAAGTGAGAGGAAACCATCAAAATACAGTTGACCTTGAACAGTGCAGAAAGGGGGTTAAAGGCATAGACCCCTGAGCAGTCGAAAATCTTTGACTCCCCCAAAACTTAACTAATAACCTCCTATTGACTAGAAGCCTTGCTGGCAACATAAACAGTCAACGAACACATATTTTGTATGCTATATGTATTATATATTATATCTTAAAGTAGGCTAGAGAAAAAAAAATGTTATTAAAATCACCTGGAAGAGAAAATGCACTTGCAGTGGTGTACTGTATTTGTTGGAAAAAATCCCTTTATAAGTGGACTGTGTGGTTCAAACCCATGCTGTCCCAGAGTTGACTGTGATTGAAAGGAAATGTAAAATGGGATTTTTGTCATAATTGAGATTTAATATTGCCATATTGCCTTGGATATCAGCAGTGGCATGGGGCCTGCCATATTTGGGGAACCATTAATTTGGTCAACACAGGCATCCTTAGAACTTTCAGTCCTGATCCTGGTCCGTCTTCCTTAAATAACAGCCATTGGCGATGTGTGGATGTGGGCAGGATGGAAGGGAAGGATTTGTACTGAGTAACCCCCTGAAAATCCACAACTAGTTAAATCTCAGCTATTCTTTGAACCTTTTTCTATCAAATCATGTACACACCATGAACAGTGTGCAGAAGGAGCCTGGCTAACACTCTGCATTCTGGTTTAACCAGTGCTAACTTTTCCCATGCACCTTTGAGTAGAAGGGCTAATTAGCAGGGGATTGTCCTGAAAAGTGGTCAGTTGTAGGAAGTGGAAGGGAAAGCTTTGAAAATAGCTAGAACTGGGCTTTAGCTCTGTTCCTGCATTCCTAAGAGCTGAACCAGGCACTTATTAAACACCTGCTGTGTGCCCAACACAAGCATAGAGTCTATAGGGTTTTTTTTAAAAGATAGTGGAGATGAGAGTTGAGAGTCTCTGTCTTTGCAGGCAGGTGATTCAGTTGGGCCAACACTACCCAAATACTGAAGTGATTAATTGTGGAGACCAATTTTTGCACACTATAGAAATTGCTAAACTTGCTAGCACATATTGCAATGCAAGGAAATTAATTGCTGCTGTCTGGTTATGACAGTTCCCACGTAACTGTACTACAGGATAAGAATGTTCTGGTCCTACACACTTGAGTGTTCTAGTTCCTAGGACAATTGGGAATTAATCAACTGTTTCATTCTGATCTGAAATTTTAGGGAAGTCTGCAGAATTTGCACTTGTACGGGCCACAACAGCAGGTGTTTAATAAATGCTTGGTGAGTTGATTCAGCTCTCAGGAGTTCAAGGGAAGAGCTGGAGCCCACTTCTTGTTATTATCAAAGCTTTCCCCTCTTCTCTCTTCATGTTGACCAAATTGGCCCAGAAGTCCTGATTGATGTCATTCATGACTGTGTTCTTCCAAATATTGGTACCCCAAAGTTGTTCTCCCTATTGCCAGTTGAATAAACAGCCTTGGGTGTTTTCTGTGATACAATACAGTTTTTAGTCTTTCAAAGGACACAAGACCATGTCCCTTCATCACATCGCTATGCTTTGTACCTGCCATTTTCCTTCTCAAGGGTCCCAAGAAAGCCCCCAAAGGTCCACTGTCACCCATGCCCAAAGACTGGTCCTCACTGCTATAGAAGCAAGTCCTTCCTGAGGGGTTGGGGAAAGGGGACTTGCATGTCTCCCATCATTTCTTGATATCTTCTTGCTTCCTTCCTGGCAGGTTTTCCAATGCGTTTTCTTACTACGGATTAGTTCTGCTCACCACTGAGCTCTTTCAGGCAGGAGATGTCTGCAGCAGTGAGTATCAGACCACCCTCCTCCCCCCTACACAGTCAGATACGCATGCCCACCCCATATTCCACCACTCCTGAGCTTGGCCATGCACAGATGCCCGGGACTTTACCCTGCTGACTCCCTGGAGAAATTCTCTGCCAATCTGAGCATAGAAGACCTGGACTGTGGTCCCCAAGAAACTCTGTGGAAAACAAAATAATCCTGAAGTGACATTGCAGCAGAGTCAAATCTTATGTCACCTAAAGGGTGCGGTGAAGTACAGCACTGTGTTTGATGGCCATGACCCTATGCAGCTGTTCTCACATGCATATGAAGTCTGAAAACCAGATTGGATCTCAACCCTAGCTGCACAACAGGATCACCTGGAGGAGCTATTATTTTTTTATTTTTTAAAGATTTTATTTATTTATTTGAGAGCATGAGCATGCATGTGAGGGAGCACATGAGCAAGGGAAGAGGGAGGCAGAGAGCGAGGAAGAAGCAGACTCCCTGCTGAGCAGGGAACCCCATTCGGGGCTAAATCCCAGGAATCCGGGATCATGACCTGAGCTGAAGGCAGATTCTCTTGTACAGCTAGAGGTGGGAACCGCTGGACAAAAGGAACAAAACAGAAAGCAAAGTCTCTATGTGGATGTCTGGGCTTTCAAAACATTCTATCTCCAAGAACAGGTTTTTAGCATTGAACCTGGGGTGGAGGATAAAGGGATCAAGTTCCTACTTGTGTGCGGGATTTGCCCAGTTATCTTTTTCATAAGCCTCTGTAATCTTAGTTAATAGTTTGGTTTATTGGTATAAAGATTTAATGAGCTGGTGACTCGGTTGCAGATTTGGGGTTTGGTATTGAGAGAGTATAAATCGCATGTCCCTAACAGGGGACCCACTGAAGCAAAGCAGAGGATCCAGGAGAATGTTACAAAGCAGGGATTGGCAAACTTTTTCTATAAAGGGCCGGATAGTTAATATTTTAGGCTTTGGGAGCCATACACCTCTGCCGTTGGAGCAGGAAAGTAGCTGTGGATAGCAGGTTAGTGAACAAACATTGCTAGTGTTCTGACAAAACCTTTTTTGTGAATACAAATTTGGATGTCATATCATTTCCATGTCATGAAGTGCTATTTCCTCTTTGATTTTTTTTAGTTTTTTAAATTTATTTGACAGAAAGACACAGCAAGAGAGGGAACACAAGAAGACAAGCAGGGAGAGTGGGAGGGGGAGAAGCAGGCTATCTGCTGAGCAGCCAGCCTGAAGCAGGGCTCGATCCCAGGACCCTGGGATCTTGACCTGAGCCGAAGGCAGACACTTAATGGCTGAGCCACCCAGGTGCCCCTCCTCTTTGATTTTGAAAAATCATTTTAGAATATAAAACCCATTCTTAGCATGCAGGCCAGGAAGAAACAGGCAGGAGACTAGATGTCAAATCTGCAGGTGATAGTTTACCAACTCCTGTTTAAAGCTCTCTCTTATACCTGAGTGAGAAAATGAATGAGCTCGTAGCTGAAAATCAGAAAGCATAGGTTCTAGCACCAACTAGTTGTGAGACTAGTTGTGAGACTTGTCCAAGGTCAAGTCATTGGACAAGTCATTCATTTGATATTTTCTATATGCCAGATACTGATCTAGGTGTTAGGCTGTATCAGTGAACACAAAGGACACATATCCCTACCGTGTAAGCTCATGTTTTGGTGGGGAGACAGAAAAAGAGGGAAAGTAACATAATAAGTAAATAACGTAGTGTGTTGGAAGGTGATAGTTGCCTCAAAGAAAAAAATTAAGAAAAGGTAAACTCCTGCCTCTCCTTCAAATATGCAATGAACAGATGTCAAAGATTTTATTTTATTTAACTCCTCAGTTACTGAATGAACCAGTTAAGAACTGTGAAAAGTCCGAGGATATATCTCTTTATAAGCTAACAAGTTAGCCTTCCATAGCTTCCACAGATGCCTGCAAAAGACACAACACTCCTGGGTTAGAGACAAAGGACTTTGTTACTCATAATAATAGCAGTGGCTGAAGTGTCAGTACTTCCTTACACCAGCAAGGAGCTCCCGTTCCCACAGGGTGATGTGAAGAGGGGAGACCACAGCTGCAGAAGTTGTGAGTTATGTTACAAGAGAGCATCTCAGACCTTAGGGCACATCGCTCTCTTCTACTGGATGGTAAAGGTTTAAAGCAGGTAAAGCCTGCTCTTGCCCTGCGGGAAGACACTATGTCATCGAAGGCTATAAGCAAACCTACCCCTTGCTCCAAAGGTAGACACTTCCTGTCAAAGTTGTTGGTTGAACCAAGATCCTTGAAAAGATAGTTCAGGAACAGCAATAAGACCAGTGTAGCTGGTCAAGGGAGAGAGATGGAGAGAGCAGAGCAAAGGAGAGAGATGGAAGGTGGGATCAAGGAATGGCCAGATAATATAGGTAGGGATCATAGAGGCCTCCCTGGAGTTTGTCTGCCACCTAGAGTCTGTCTGCCACAAAAACACCTGGTATGTGCCAATTCTGGGCTAAGTACATTCATATGCACAGGCTGAGTTCAGGCTCCCAACTACCTTGCCCAGTGGTTTTATTAGCTCCAGGTTTATGAAGAAACTGAGACTCAGAGAGATTAAATCTGAGCTCTGGGACACCTGGGTGGCTCAGTTGGTTGAGCGACTGCCTTCGGCTCAGGTCATGATCCCGGACTTCCAGGATCGAGTCCCACATCAGGCTCCCAGCTCCATGGGGAGTCTGCTTCTCCCTCCAACCTTCTCCCTTCTCATGCTCTCTCTCTCTCTCACTGTCTCTCTCTCAAATAAATAAATTAAAAAAAAAAAAAAAAAAGCTGAGCTCTGCTGTTTGGGGTTCGGACCTGAATCTGTCTGACTTCAGAGCCTGGGATCTTTCCACGGTATCCCAGCTGAAACATACCCAGGGAAGGAGGTGTAGGAGCAGGAGGGTATGATTCAAGGTTCTGTACATGGCTCTTCTTTCTCCCATCTCCCACCTCCCAGTCTCCAGCCAGAAGAAGGCAGTGGAAGCAAAATGCAGCCTGGCCTGTGAGTACCTGAGTGAGGAGGATTACATGGACCTGCTGTGGACGACCCTCTCTGAGTTTCCAGGTGAGGAACCTGTGTGAGGTGGGGCCGGGGCAGCCAAGCCTGTGAACGTGGCAGCTGGTCCTGTGGTGGTTCCAGCTGGTGCTGTTTGGAAGCAAATCCCCTTTCCAAGGAAGCTGGAGATTCTTTTTTTTCAACCCTTAGCTGCAAGTTGACAAGAACTGTGAAGCCTCCTCTCCTTGAAGGCTAGCAAATTAAGCCGTCCCTTGTCACATTCACTGGCAGAAGACATGAGACTCCTGGGTCACAAACAAAGACTACTATGCATGGCACAGAAAGCAATAGGAATAGTATATTAGTGTCAGCTCCCCTTGCTCCCAAATCTCACAGGGATGATGACGAAGGGTCCAGGTGGATGCTGCATATGCAATGATGTAGTGGGTACAACTGTTGGGCTCTAACTCTTGTCCTATGACAAGAACTAGCTCACCCAAATGCATGCAAATGCTGATAATGGATGATGGTCGCTCCCTGAGGAATTACCTGAGTGTTCCCTTCCAGGTACCCAGTTGATCTATTATGCCCTATATTCTTGACCCTGTATTCCAGTTTTCCTTGCCTTCCCAATATCTTCCTCAATCCCTTTGCTTCCCTGAGGAATCCCAGGCTTAGGGAGATCAAATCTTCTGTAGTGGGTTCCCAGAAATCTGCCCAGCTTTTGTCCAGAGAGAGACATCATCTTTATTATATTGATATAATTATATTATATTATATTGATATAATATACCTGCCCTTGCTCTGGAAGGAGACAGTATCTCTCTCTTCCAAGGTTGTTGAGTATCCAAGTGAAAGGACAGCCTGGAACAAAGGCTTCCTGGAACAAATTGCTTCTGCATGCAAGAAATACAAGAGACCCATGGAGAATTGTCCCCCATCAGCACTCACACTGGAAGGATCAGTGGGGCATCAAAAAAATCCAAAGTTGCACATAGAGTGAAGGTGATCTATCTTTTTCCTTTAAAAAACTGAATAATTATTATAACAATAGTAGTATTTAGTATTTATTGAGTGCTTACTCAATAAATGAGTACATATTTGATTTTATGCTGTATACAATGAGTGTATATTTGGTTCTATGCTCAGTGTTTTATAGATATATCTCATTTCGTCTTGTGAAGTACATAATTATCCCCCATTTTACAACTGAAAAAACTAAGGCATAGAAAGGGGTAGCAAAAACTGTTCCTAAACTTTCAGGTGCCAGTCTCTGTATCTTTGTGCCTGAGGGCTAACTCAAGAGGAATGGAAATCCTCAGGATCTAAAAGCACCCCAGGGAGCTGAGAGTGCCAAGGAGTTAAAACCTGGGAGCTGCCTTTGAACGATAAATGCAGGAGTTGGTGGTGTACAAATACCCCAGCTTCCTCACTCCTTAGGCAGCAGAATGCTAAGATGCATTCTCCACACTGGCTCCCAGAACTCCCCAGCGGAATCTGAGAGTAACTGCCCACAGTGGTAACTGTCTTGACAGGCTCTCTTGCCTTCCCTTCCCTATCTTGCTTTCCCACCCTCCCACTGGCGCTTCTTTGGGTTACCTCTCAAGTAAACACTTGTACTTGGACCCTTGTCCCAGGGCCTGCTTCTGGGAGAGCTCAGCTAAAACACTCAGTGTCCTACACCTGGCAGAGCTAAGAGTTGGGGTCCCACCCCAGAGCCCACAGTCTTCATTCCTGTATGATCCTGTCTATCTTTTTCTTAAAACCCTTCCCCTATATGGCTCAGTGGGTAAGACTAGGGACATGGAATTAGACATCACGTCGCCAATAACCATTTCCATGACTTTGGGCACTCACCATGATTTTCCAACAATCTCCATGATGTTGTCTTTCTGAAACTCAGATAATTCTTATTTATTACATTTATGATTTGTTGTGTCTGTTCCCTGACAGCCTCGGGACGCCGAGGCTCCTAGAATAGTTCCTTTTTAATTTATTAAAAAGTTTAATTTAATTTAAAAATTAGTTCCACTTAATTTTTTGACTGAAGAAGTGTGGGAAATTGACAGCATTTATTTTAGGGGGTTGTTTTTGTTGATTAAGCAAGATAATAGATGCAAAAGTGTTGAGCCCAGAGTTTATTATTAATAAAAACCACCATGCTATACTGCCTCTACTGAAGTAGGGAGTCTTATTTTATTGAGCCCCATTTTACCAGTGAAGTAACTAAGGCTCTGAAAAGGCAAGGGACAAACCCAAGAACACAGGACAAGTCAGAGACAGGTCTGACTCCCATCCCTGGTGTCCATTGCCTGGATCCAGTGAACCCCACATCCCTTGGTGCCTATTTCGTTATCCATTGCCATGCAACAAATTATCCCATATTTTAGTGGCTTCAAATAACATATTTATTACTCACAGTTTCTGTGGGTCAGGAAGCTGGGCGTGGCCTACCTGGGTCCTCTGCTTTGGCGTAACCGACAAGATGACAATGGCGGTGTTGGCCCAACATCCGTAGTCACATCTGGAAGTTCAGCAGGAGCAGGGTCTGTTTCCACGCTCGCTCACGTGCTTGCTGGCAAGATTCAATGCCTCCAAGGGCTGTTGGCCTGAGGACCTCAGTTCCTCACTGGCTGTTGGCCAGAGGCCACTTATAGGCCACTGCCTAAGAAGAGTCAGGGGGACAGAGAATGCTAGGAAAACAGAAGCCACATTCTTTTATAACTTCATCTCAGAAGTGACCTCTAGTGTTTTTCTGTATTCTAGTCTTTAGAAGAGACTCCCTAGGTCCAGCCTGCTCTCAGGGGCAGGGAATTCTTTTTTTTTTTTTTTAGGATTTTATTTATTTATTTTACGGAGAGAGATCACAAGTAGGCAGAGAGGCAGGCGGCGGGGCAGGGGGAAGCAGGCTCCCTGCTGAGCAGAGAGCCCCATGCAGGGCTCGATCCCAGGACCCTGAGACCATGACCTGAGCCGAAGGCAGAGGCTTCACCAACACTGAGCCAGCCAGGAACCCCAGGGGAAGGGAATTCTATGGGGTGTGAATACCAGGAGGTGGGGGGTGCTGGGAGCCATATTGGAAGCTGCCTGCTATGGTGTCCCTGCTCTCTCCCAGGTGTCCTTGTGACTCTGTGGATCATTGATCGCCTGGGCCGCAAGAAGACCATGGCCCTGTGCTTCGTCATCTTCTCCCTCTGCAGCCTCCTGCTGTTCATCTGTGTTGGAAGGTGGGTCAAGAGACCAGCTCTCTCCGACCAGCAGGCTCACGTCTCAGGTCACGGTCGGTGGCTCTTTGGGCCTGTAAGCTGTGGGCTGCACTCTTGTCGGTGATCTGAGAGCTCACCGCCTGCCCCAGCCCCTCACTGGGACTGAGACTCTTGACCACAAGATCGGACTCAATTTGGGGCCTCTGAAGGGGGTAGGGCTGGGAGGTTTTGCTCCAACACTGTCACATTTAGACTGTTGACATTGTCTTCCAGTGAAATCATGCGTGCAACTGTTCATGTATGGTTTAAAAGCATTCCTCTGTTCAATGGAAATACTTTAAGGTCCTATTGTATAATCCCTTTTCTGGCATTTCTCCATTTTTCCATCTATCAAGGACCTCAAAATATGGAAAGGGCTTATGTCTCTCTTGACCTCGGAGAAGCCCCAGACCAAAGCTGATGAGGACTGTGTGGAAGGTCTGGAGAGGTAGCTTAGACCCTGACGTGTTGGTGTTCTTAGGCATTTTGGGGAACCATGGAACAGGGGGTTGGGGACAGGATTATCCTAAAAATACTGCATAGAAGTTTACTGTCCCTGGCTCAGCTGGCTCCTGACTCTATCAGGTCCCGTCTGGGTTTTCAATGATTTGTATCACTTCTCTCTGACCTTGCGACCAACCTGGGCACCACAGATGTTTGCAGCTCTTAGCCCAGAACTTTGGAGAACAATAAACTTATAAAGGCAGGCCTTTGGAGAAAGCACCAGGATTGTGTGCCTGTGTGGATGTGTTGGGTGGGGGCGGGCTGTGCCAATTTCTAGGTTCTAAATTCTGCCTGGGCAGATAGGACTTTGCTGGAACAAGCTGACAGAAAAAAAAAAAAAAAAAGTGCTCATCTTCTTTTTTTATTTCTCTCTAGAAACATGCTCACTCTGTTACTCTTCATTGCAAGAGCGTTTATTTCTGGAGGTTTCCAGGCAGCCTATGTTTACACACCTGAGGTAAGAGGGGTGCCTGGGAACAGCTGGGAAGGGGAAGGAGTGAGCTCTGCCTCCAGAAACACCCAGCCTGGGCTCCTCAGAATGGGATTTGTCCAGGGGCCTGTCTGAGTAGTGACTGTGAAGTTCTTCATTCCTGTAGGCTATCTTCCAATTGTTTTGTTTTTTGTTTTTTTCATTTTTTTGCTTCTTATAAAAGCTGATGTTCAGCGTAAAAGTTCCAAATGGTATCGAACTGCATGAAACCAAAAATTAAAGGGCCCCACGGTCCCCCTTCCTAGACATCACTTTTCTGAATAGTGTTTTCTAGGCACCTACTGATTTATGTTAGTGCAGGTACCGAACTGGGGAAGTGAACAGCTATTTCTCAATAAAGAAACTAATTATAATTGTGTGGGACAAGACTTAGGGAAACAAGAAAACAATAAAGCAGTGCCCCAGAGTTTGCAATGGGGGTGGAGGTGGCTGGGAACACAGCTGTCACCTGAGGCCAGTGGGATGAGGAGAGGGGAGTGTTCCAGAGTCCCAGGAGAGAGATGTAGAGAGAAGTTGTGGCCCTTAGTTGAGGGACACATGTGGCCTGAGGCAACCCGGAAGGGAAGGAGTAGGAGAATAAATACCCAGACCTCTCTCTCTTCTACCTCCTTCCCATCTCCCACTGGGGCTCCCATCTTCCCAACCAGAAGCCAGAGGGCCAGGAGCCCTTAATGGTCCACATAGGCCAGGCCCAGGGCAGGGAACGAGGTGGGGAATTTTGGAGGAGAAGATTGAAGACAGTGAGTACAAGACACGTGGATCTACTTTGTTGTTTCCAACCCTTGCTCTACTATGCTATGTAGTAAACAGTATATACTATATATAGTATATCCTACATATAATATACTAATGTATACTACATACTATACAGTACACTATATAGTATATATATATATATTATATATTTTATGCTATCCCTTTACTCCTATATAATATATAAGTGTATATTATATACTCTATTTTATTATGCTATATTTTATATATACTATGTTTATACACTTCACTATATATGTGTATATATGTATATATGTTACACATAGTATATACTCATAGTATATACTATGGGTATATACTTTATATGTATTATGTATATGTACTTCACTAAACAGTATATATACTTTATATTGTATACTATATTATACTATATGGCACATATATGCATATATATTATATTTTTTACTATACTATATAGTATAGTGTGGGCAAATCATAATTTTATAATAATTCTCCTACTAACAGATATTTGGATTTTTTACAAATTTTCACTATCACAAACAATACCAAGGTGAACAGCTTTATATAGTCATGTGCGTGTGTGTGCTTCCCTTAGAATAAATGTCAAGATGTGGAGTTGCTGAGTTTAAAGCCTATAAACATTGAGTGGAATTGAAAGCTCACCCCCTAAAATGTGGCACGAATTTACACTCCACACAGCAGAGCCTGAGCAGTTCTAATTTCCCACAGTCAGGGATTATGGGTTAATGTTTTATACTTATTATATTTTATTTCACCTTATTTTAGATAGGAGCAAAAGAAGGAGGAGAATATTATGTAACAGATGCTGTGCCAGGGGAAGGAGGGTGTCTATCCCTCATTCCCACAACACTCCAGAGCCCTCACTGAGTCATCATCCTGAACCCTGCTCCCTCCACCCCACCTCAGGCCTATCACCAATCCTGCCTCCTCTAAGGAGGCCTCCCAGATCTCCCTCTCCCCTGACTTGCTTTTGCTGGTCAGTGCCTGTGTCCCTCATTTAATCCAACGCCTATCAATCTGTATTAAACTGTAAACTGTGGAATATCCATCACGGAATACAATTGCAGCAGTGAAAGAGAATGAGGTAAATGTCTATAAACTGCTGTCCATAGGATTTTAAGACATAATGCTGAATGGATAAAGCAAGTTGGACTGGTGAGTATGATATGACACCATTTATATTTTGAAAATAATGCTATATTTTGTATACACATATGTTTAATGCATCTGGATGGATACCTTCCAAACTTCATGACAGTCAGGACCTCTGAGGAATATAGGAAAACCTGGGACAGGTTCTGGGTCAAAGGGAGTTCAGGTGTCTTGATTTCTGTTAAGGAGAATTTATTTATATATTGCTGTATCATTGGGTGAATTAAAATATCATATGGTATGCACTCAAAAGTATTTGTTGAGTGAATAAATAAATGAATGAATGTCAATGTATATACAGTCATAGAAAAATCTAGAAGGATATACAAGCAAATGTGACAATGGTTACTTCTGAGTGTTGGGATCCTGCACGAGCTTTGCTTTTCCCTGTATATTCATTCTTCCTGAGCTTCAACACCGAGCACTGTACTTGTTAGAGGTATGCTAGCTGCTGTAACAGAAGATTCCCCAAGTGCAATGTATTGACACAGCGAAGTTTCTCACTAATGAAACAGGCCAATATGGATCTGCTTTCACTTCCGCAGTGTGACTCAGGGACCCAAGCTCTTTGCATCTTGCCAATTCCTCATCCAGTAATTGTTAATCAAGGGTGATTTTGCCCCCCCCCCAGGGGACATTTACAATGCCTGTGGGTATTTTGGGTTGTCACAACTCGGGAGAGCAGTGCAGAAGGTGCTACAGGCATCTAGTGGGTAGAGGTCAGGGCTATTGCCAAACATCCTACAATGCACAGGACAGCCCCCACCATGAAGAAGGACCCATCCCCAAATGTCCCTTGTGCTAAGGTTGAGAAATCTTGCCACAGGGCCTTGGAGGCCTTGAGTCCTCTTTCAAGCTAGCAGACTGGGAAAGGGAGTAGAGAAGACGTGCCTACTTTTTAATTCTCTTGGCCTGGAAGATGTGCAGTGACATCTCACTTTGCCCAAGGGAGAGCTAGGCATGGGGCCCCCTCGGTTACAAACTGAGACACCGTGTAAACATTTCTACATCTGTCTTTATGAAATGCAGGTCACAACCCTTCAAGGTGAATGAATGAAAAGAGGCAGGTGGGGTAGGGTCTGGATTCTGAATGTGCACCAGTTCTGGTGGAGCTTTGGGGGACCTCCCAGGGCAGGGAGGACCCCCTCACTGGGTTCCCACCCACAGCGTGGTCTCTTGCCTTCTTTCTCAGTTGAACTTCCTATCCCCCTTGAGATGAGACTCCCCTCCTGGTCTCCCACCCCTTGAAGTGGTTACCAACACCTGTGTGATTCACGCTAACCTCAGGCCTGCCCACGGGTGGCAGTCCCATCACTCCTGAGCTAGAGAGGAGGGAGGATCCTACATTTTCTCAGCCCTACACGAATGCCTGTGTTTCAGGTCTATCCCACGGCGACTCGAGCGCTGGGCCTGGGCACCTGCAGCGGCATGGCAAGAGTGGGTGCTCTCATTACTCCATTCATTGCTCAGGTGGGTGTCACCCTCAAATACCGGGGGGGGGTGAGGGGGGGCATGACAAAAGCCAAAGCATGGCGAGCACCTCCTCCATGCTGAGCCTTCTGCAGAGCCCGCGGTGGTGTGCATCACCTTTTCTTATCCTAACAACCATCCTATGAAAGGAGTCATATCGCTTGCAAATGAGAAAACAGGCTCAAAAAGGTAAAGAGACTCATCCAAGGTCACACAGCTGGGAAGCAGAGAAGCTGGGACTTAGACCCAAGACCCCAGAAGACCCTGGGGGTGCCATATGATTTGGCCAAAAACTAATTGGATGAGAACAAGTAAGATGAAAACAAACTGTTGAAAACAACATGATTTGATGGAAAACATGTCTCAGGCCCTGGTTTCTAAGTTGCATGATTAGGTGTATTTGCAGAATTTTGTAGCCCCTGGTAGGTCTTGGAACATTTCTCTCTACTTCCAGGGACCTTATTTTGAAGTCATTTTGCTTTTTTGATAGCCAATTCATTTTTTTTCCTGTCTTTATCATTTTTTTTTTTTTACCAAGGTAAAAGTCACAGAATGTAAAATTAACCATGTTAAAGTGAACAATCCAGTGGCGTTTAGCACGTTTCATAGTCTAGTTTCCAAACATTCCCATCAAATAAAACTTCACGTCCATGAGGCAGCCACTCCCCGTGTCTCCTCTCCCCCAGCCCACCAATGTGAGTTTTTTTTAAAAATAAGCTGTACACCCAACGTGGGGCTTGAACTCACAACTCTGAGATCCAGAGTCCTGTGCCATACTGACCAAGCCAGGTGGGCGCCCCCTGTGCATTCCGTTTGCATGAATTTACTTGTTCTGGGTATTTCACATAAACAGAATTCCGCCACAAGTTTTAGCCAAGTGTCTCTGTTCTGGGCCGCTGTGTATGGCCGTTGTGAGACACTATTACCCCCTGCAGAGGGCCGGCCACATGCCTGCATGGTGCCAAGTCCTCTCGGGTATCCTATCCTCAGGAGGTAGATACTGCCCTACCCATTTGGCAGGTGAGAAAACAGGGTTTAGCTCTGCTGTTAAGCTAGAAAGTAAACAGAGGTACTGCTCTGAGAGAGTGTAGTTGAAGGAATACAGACCCTTGAGCCTGATGGGGTGTGAGCTCTAACCCCAGGCCCATCCTTTGTGTCTGTGTGAGCTGGAGTATGCTACTTGGCTCTCTCTGAGGCTCAGTTTTTCTGTCTGGAAAATGGGGACAATTCCCTTGCTCTTAGTCGATGGGAAGGAACTGAATGGGATAATCCCACAGAGGGCTTACAAGACGGCCTGGCATTATCCATACTTCCTGAATATCCCCTCTCACGGGCCCATGTCTCCCTCCCCCAGGTCATGCTGGAATCTTCCGTGTACCTGACCCTGGCGGTGTACAGCGGCTGCTGCCTCCTGGCTGCCCTGGCCTCCTGCTTCTTGCCCATTGAGACCAAAGGCCGCGGACTGCAGGAGTCCAGCCACCGGGAGTGGGGCCAGGAGATGGTCGGCCGAGGGACGCATGGCACAGGCGTCACCAGGTCGAACTCTGGCTCTCAGGAGTAGTGACCAATGTGGGGCTGAGCTGGTCTTTGAGGCCGTAGAACGCAGGGAGCTGGTGAAGCCCAGCTGGGGCTCCGACCCTCACAGCCCACGTCAAGAACTCACCCCGAAGGACAACCTGGACCAACAGGGTTTTGTGTCTTGACTCTGTTTGCTCATATTCACTGAGATCCCCCTGGGGCTGGGGAGGCATTTGCTCCGGGGGGTTCTCTGGAGGTGTGGGGGGAGGTTTGTTAATAACCTGTGGACCTGCATGGGGAAAACTGCCACATTAGGAGTGGCCGGTGTCACCGGTCGCCAACCAGATGCCGCCCAGAGTCAGCCAGTCACACCCTTGGTGAACAACCCCCCCATACATCTCTGTAGATACAGTCCAGGCCCAGGGCCTGGTAGAGACCCGCCTCCAGGGACTCAACACCTGCCACCGGGACCTGTTCAGGAGGTTTCTTCTCCATTCCCGGCCCCGGAGTCTTCTTCTTTGAAATTGCAGGTGACCCGGCTGTGGCCTGGACAGCTTCTTCCTGGGTCTGAAAGATGCTATCTCCGAAGGGGTCCCTTGGTCTGCCTCCCCAGGGCCTGACTAGTGGAGACTCTGGCATATGGACATGTGTTTGAACTTGAGCCACGTGTCCCCTCCTGGTCCCCTCTGGAGTTGCTCTCTCTGGATCCAGCAGATCTACGGGTCTGGGACGGCTGGGCTTCTACCAGATGACCACCTCAGAGAGCTGTCATCCTCCCCCTCCCCCAGGAATTGGGGACTGAGGCCAGAGGAGGTGAGGATAAAGTCCAAAGCCAAAGCTGGGGCCTCCCATTTGGAAACAAAGAAGGCCAATGCCAGGGGCTTCTTTTCTGACCCCCTCGTTGGTCAGGCTGGTTGGTGACTCTTGGAGAAAGAAAATAGTTAACTCAGGTTTCAGTGCTGTGGTTGTTGGGGGTGGGTAACTGGCTACTCGGGCAGAGAAATGGAAAAGATTCTACACCAACCACCCCCTCCCGTCAGGGTCAGGGAACCAGGAATCCTTGCCCGCCCCTTGGTTTCTTGTTTCCCCTTGCTGTCAAGGGCCGGCTTGGTCTTTGCATAGAGGCAGCTCCTGGGGGTCCAGCAATAGTTCTCTGCCATCAGTGGGGAGGACCGGGAGGGCCCACATGTGTGACATGTGTACATTTGCAAAGGAAGAGAGGGCAGTTAGTTGGGTTTTGGGTTGGCCTCGGGAGGAAGGGCTGATGCCATTGTCTCAGCAGACAACATGCACCTCCAGGATCTGGTTTCCATGAGCCCTTTCCCCATCCTGAAGGCAGGGAACCTAGAACAGGAGGGTGGAAGCTGCTGGATCCCATCAAAGGCCAGAGAAGACTGACCTTCTGCGTGGAGACGCCTGCTTGAAGTCAACATTTTGAGAAAGCCAAACGTGTACGTTCATCTCTTATTAAAACATGTTGGTGATGGACATTGTAAGGTTTGTAGTTTGTCCATGTGTCATGATGTCTTAGTGACGGTTCAACTTGCCAACTTTGTCTATTCAAGGTAATCTCAATGCCTTAATATGATATTCTTTCCAATAAGGTGGGCAAGTCGCACCATTGGCTGTCAATGTTGTGACCTTGAACCTGTCGGAGATACTTTCTTCCAATGGCGTGGGTGGGTAACTATTGCAGGTTCAGGTCTTAAGTCAATGGCAAACAATCCCACATTCCCAAAATATAGACTATAGCCCCCTCAGCCCAGGCAGCCAGAGAGGAAGCAGCTTAGCAGATCTACCTCTCCCCAACATCCCCATTTCCTTGAGCCATGGTGGCTATAGCTCTAATTCTTTCTGGCCTGTTGAGCTCTTCTGGGTAATAGAAACTTAGCTTGCCTTCCTTCCTTCCTTCTTTCACATTCTAGCTAGTCAGACAACGCTGGATGAGTATGTCCACTCCCATCCCCCTCAAATAACCTGGCAGAGCTGGGGGCTGGAGTGGAACAGAAATGCTTGATGGGAAGGAATGTTTTCCAGGCCCCAGGGTAAAGAGACTTGCAGTTGAGGGCTTTCTCTTCTTGAGAAAATGAAAGTTTAAATCTCTTTGCCCTCTAGATTGCCTACCCTTAGAAAAAAATTAGTATTATTGAATGATACAAAAGCTGCCACCAAAACTGTCCAAGCTCTGAATTACACAAGGTCTTTAGCTGAAGACATTCGTATCTAATTTCGAACTTTACAAAAGCTTCTGTTTCCATTAATGGAAATGTCAGCGGTTTCTCTCAGTGTTAGGAAAGATTTCAGAAAATGTAAAAGATGGTCAATGTAGCTAAGACTATGTGGTTTCTTTCTTTCCCTTATTGCGAGTATTCTTACAACACAGAAGTGAGATGTGTTGGCAATGACATTAGAGTACCTTGGTACGGACTTTGAAATGAATATAGATATTCATTACTTTGGGCAAATGTTAAGTAACAGAGAGCCTTGAAGGGTGAGATCGAGAGTCTCCCTTGGTTGCTACTAGTAAATTAGTTTGGGATAACAGGGAGATGCAAACGACAATAAAAGCAGTCGATAATAATAGTTTACCCATTTGAATATTAATTTCTCATTTAACAACAAGCACTGGGTAAGACCGTTCTAAGGAAGGTTCAGCAGCTCAAGAATGTCATCAGGAACCCAGCTTCTTTTTGTTTTTCTTCTCCGCCCTCCTCTGCCTGTTGGCCATTTGACCCTATGCAGGAAACCTCATGACTCCAAGATGGCTGCCAAGGTACCAGGTATCCGATTTTTTCAAAGGAGGCAGAAAGGGAAAGGAACAGTCACAAAAAGTTTTCTTGCTAAAAGATCTGAGTCTAAAAGCATGAGTCTTCCCCCAGAGCTGGAGAAGGAAGGACCTCCTTCCCACAGGATCAAGGGATACCCACAACTTCTTGACCACGAAATTGGGATTCTGTTAGCATGAAGAAAGAAGGATTGTGATAGGGCATGGTCAAGAGGAGCCTTGCTACAGAGCTCTCATCAAGGCTGCTTTAATTGCAAGGAATCAAAATTGGACTCGTGTTCATTCAAATGAAGAAGTACAGCTTTATTATAAGGCTGGGATCAATAGTGAATTTCCTCCAGGGGACAGCCAGGGAACATAAGTGAGTGGAACAGGTGTAAGGAACAACAGGGAGAGGGAAGAATTGTGGCAGAGTGAGAAGCACAGACCCCCTCCAAAGGGGACATCTATTGCTCACCTCTACCTGATTTTGTTGCATGGTGGGAGCTCCCAATTTTCAAGACTGGAATCTGGCTTTTTACATGAACTCTCTCAATTTTAGTATGTTGGATCAAAAACATTTATGTGACGTGTAAGCCCATACAATTCACCTGCAGGCCAAGTTTCACTGATGGGTTGCCAGTTTGCACCTCTGAGAGATTAGAAAAATCTCAGAAATAAAGTGCAGCCTGGCTTCACAAATGAAACCAGAACCAGGGAACCACCAGAGCCCAAGGAAGCCCCTTCTCTGGAGCTGTGGCCTGGTTCCACCCTCCTCTACAGACTGGCTTCCTTCTGCCTCCTCATGGCTACTGTACATGCGTAATCATGCGTATGGTTTCCCTTCACCCTGACTCAGCTCTGCAAACATATCCGACTCAGTTGTTCAGGGCACCACTTCCAAATTCGCAAGAGAGGCGGCTAATGGGACCAGATGAATGTTGGTTCCAGTCTTGGTCCAACGAAGTTGAGTCAGGAAGGGTTGGATTCAAGAAGTGGCTTTGGGGGCACGTGGGTGGCTCAGTGGGTTAAGCCGCTGCCTTCGGCTCAGGTCATGATCTCAGGGTCCTGAGATCGAGTCCCACGTCGGGCTCTCTGCTCAGCAGGGAGCCTGCTTCCCTTCCTCTCTCTCTGCCTGCCTCTCTGCCTACTTGTGATCTCTCTCTGTCAAATAAATAAATAAAATCTTAAAAAAAAAATAAAAAAAATAAAAAATAAAAAAGAAGTGGCTTTGGCCGGCCCTTTCTGGAACCCACAGCAACATGTACGTCAACTCTTGTGTCTGTTCATTATAACTCCATCATGGACCAGGGCATGTGGTCATGCATGTGGTCAGTGTGCATGGAGCACCTACCACATGTGTATCAGGCATGCTACTCAATCCTGAGAATCCAGAAAAAGAAGGCGTGGTCCTTATCTTCATGCACTCATGGTACAGTGGGGAGAACAGGTATAAACAGATCACTGCGATACAGGACAATGTGAGCCCTAACAGAAGTATGCACAGAGTTGTGGGAGGCGTACAGAATGCCAATTTGAAAGCCCTTTCTCACTCTTCAAAGATTCAGTGGTTTCAATCAGACTTTAGTCATTGGTGGTACGATGTCGTATTCTGCTTCCGTGACATTTAAACATACAGACATGTCACATACTCACGATTAATCAAGAATACTCGATGATGAACCACTTCAAATCCCCCTCCCCCCACCATGCCAGAGAACAGAACACTTTCTAAATTCATCAGAAAACAATTCCACTCACAATACTGTCCGAAAGAGTAAAATTCTTAGGGATAAGTTTAACAAAAGGAGGGCAAGCCTTTTATAAGCTGCGAAACATCGCTTAAAGGAATTGAAGATTTGAATAAATGGAGAAATAGTCCATGTTCATGGATCAGAAGACTTACTATTGTTGAGGTGTCCATCAATACACCCCCCCCAAATTGATCTAGAATTCATACGGAGCTACAAAGGATGCAGAAGAGTCAAAAAAAAAAAAAAAAGCCCACTTGAGAAAGAGGAATAAACGTGGAAGACTCACACTTCCTAATTGTAAGACTTTTTACAAAGCTACAGTAATCAAGATAGTGTGGTACTAGCGCAAGGATAGACATAGATCAATGGAATAGAATTGAAATTCCAAAAAATACACCCATATAGTTATGGTCAATTGATTCTTGACAAAAGCGCTGAGACATTTCCACAAGGAACGATAATACTCCCTAAATTCATCAAGCTGCCAAGAATTCATCGAAAAATATGGTCATAGATCACCTTCAGGGAGAGAGCAGGAATGGCAGGTGAAGGGAAGGTGGAGAAATCAAGCCTTGCTAAACCTCCTCCAATGTCACGTGGGTTGGGGGATGTTCCCCATGCTCCTTCTGCTCTGAATTTCAGGCAGAATGGAGTGGAAACCACATTGCAAAGAGGTTCTTAACCATTTACAAAGAAAACAGGAAGGGTGTAGGGTGGACTTCCGGGCCCCTGTATTTTTTTTGTCGGTTCTCTGTCTTCTAAGTTCGATGGGGTTCCTGCTTGACCACCTAGCCTTGACCAGTAGGGGTTTCTCTCCCTTGGGAATTTTAGATTGGGGAAAGTCATCATTTTGGCCAGATACTGAATGCTGTGTTCCACTCCAGACACCGGGAGATGCCCCCAACCAATCTTGGGCGAGTCCTTAGACTTGACCCAATGAGGCTCTGAGGAGGAGGGAGCTAGTTCCTTCTAAAGGAGTCAAGGGAATACTCAGCAGCTTCCTCCATAGCTGGATCTTCACGTCCCAGCCCGGGATTCAGTGTTGTGCACTGGTTGGAAGTGGGGCACTTGAATCACCCAACGCCTGGCTCTCAATCTCCTTCCTACTCCTTCCTAGCCGTTGGCCAGAACTGCCTCTCTGTACCTTGTTCACCAGTGAAATGGGAATGGGAGCTACTTTGTGGGCGGGTGTGTGTGTGACTGCACATTACACGAGTAATGTGTGCAAGAGTTGAGTACTGATGCCCAGTGAGAAGGCAATATGTTTTAGGTATAATAATAATAATAATAATAATTAATAATTTATTCTTATTCTTATGATTAGGATGGGAACTCTAACAGATCTCGGTTCCCTCACTCTACTTAGCTCAGCGTCAGTCAAAATCATGGCAGATGCTTCATGGAGACCCCACCAGGTGACACAGTGTGGGAAGCAGCAGATAGTGATGGCGTGGATGTAGACGGCATGACATGGGCCAATCAAGACCTCGTCACAGCACATAGGGTGCCACGGGTCCCAGGTGCTTGAAGGCTTCCTCCAGGTTCTGGTCTTTCTCAAAAACCCAGAAAGATGCAAATTCCACCCCAGAGCCTGATACAGCTAATTAGAGATAAAGATGCTAAGGTGCCCTCTAGGTTCACTTAAAGCTTTCAGAAACATCTGGAAGTCTGTTTATCATCTCAGAGGGTACCAGTCAGAACAGAAGAGAGACATTAAATCTGCCCCCAAACAAGGATTATGCTTGGTGAGTTCAGTTCCTTGTGGGATGAAACCTCTGGAGGCCCCTCCTTAGGGGTTACCATGGGACCATTCAGCAGATCGCTGATGCTGTTGGGAATCCCGGATGTCAAATGGGTATCATGTTGTTAGTTCAACTCCTTCCCTCTTCTGCCTCCCTGCACTCCAGCTCTGCATGTGACTTCCTACAATGAGATCTATCACAGCCTTCCCTCAAGTGCACTCTGTGGCATCAGTGCTCTGGGCAAAAAGGGTTCCATAGCTAAATGTTTAGGTCCGGATGAAAGAACATCAGTTAGATGTCTTTGTTGCAGGACTTTTCAGAACTTTTTTGATATGTTAATGTAATTTGTCCTCAAGTTACCTAACCTCAACTGTCCTCAATTTTCTGCTGGCCCCTTTGATTTTCTGAGCTTTCCTTTCTTCTGAGGACTTAGAATGTAACAGCCCCCAGCTGTTCTTTATTCTGTGCAGCCCAGAGTGGGTAGAGACCCCAGTGATCAGAGTGAGTCCCAAGTAGGGCCCAACTTGCCTCCGTCTCATCTTATTTCTTGCAGAAAGGAACCAGGGTAGAAGTGGAGGGTAAGTGACAGCTGGGGAGGGGGGTAACATTGATTGGTTGGCTGAGGGGAAGGGGGTTCCTTGGGGCGGCAGTGTTTTCAGAGGTGTGGTGGTGGCATCCTGAGCAACTTCCTTTCTTCTAGGATCTTCCCAAAGAGCTTGGTGGCCTCCATGGCACAGCCCCAGTGGATGGTGAGCCCGTAGCCTCCATGACCATAGTTGTGGATGATCTGGGAAAGGCAAGAGAGAAGGTAGCCAGGAGGGCCCTGGAAGACTCAGGAGCTCCCTGAAGAGTTCTGAGGAAAGCCAGAGGGCACCAGAGGGCATTTGAGTTCCCTGGCAGGATGGTGGGGCCCCAAGAACTCCAGTAAGGGGACTGTTTGGGGAGCTAGAGATCAACACCCTAGGCTTTCTTTTGCTTAGAAGATGGACCTGCTTTATACACTCAGCATGGGAAAAGTACAGTCACCTAGAACTTGAGGTCAGGGATTCCCTCCCCTAATCAAATTGTTTGAAGTTCCCTAAATCACCTTTCTTGTTTTCATCCTGCTCGGGAATGCCAAACCTCTTGTGTTAATAGATAGACTCTTCTACCCACCTCGGGAGGAAAGAAAAGCCAGGGCATCCTACAGTGGGTACTCTGGCTAGCATGCAAATTTGTCCCAGGGACAGAGGCAAGACCCCTGGGGCCTTTTTTAAAGCTAAAACCATCAGCAGGGAGTCTGAGTCCATATGTGACCCTTTGCTCTGTATGTGTGTACACAGGCATGCAAGCACATACACATCCCATATACACATATCACATACACAAAATTGTCCTACACACACAGACACACACACACACACCACATGCCCGGCATAAGGGAGGAAGGAGGACCTACACAAGGAGGATGGCATTCTTGTGGCAACCCCAGCTACCACCTGGTCAGGTCAGTTCCTTAAGCCAGGGCATCCTCTGCCATCTCATTAAGCCCCCTTCTTACCCCAGAAGAAGGAACATGAAAGAGGAACTCCAGAGAGCTGATGGAGCAGCCACAAAATGGACATCTGCAAAATGGCTCTAGAGTCAAGTTCAAACCACCTCCCAGCCATGCCCTTCACCAGTTGTCTGATTCAGCCAAATGATTTTGGGTCTTAGATCCCATTATCCTCACCTGAAGCGTGGGGAAGCAGTCCTTGCCCCAAAGAGCTGGAGGAAAGATTCAGTGAGGTCGTTGGACCACAGGCTTTGACAAACCGAGGTGCACTGTCCTCTCTGTAACCTTGAACAAGTCCCTTACCATCACTGAACCTCAGTTTCTTTACAGAGGAGGGGAGGTTAGCCAGCATTCTCCTGGTCTGCCAGTAGGCTATGTGAAGCTGGATGTCAGGCAAGACTGGAAATGCCAGAGACTATCAGGGGTAGGAAAGGACTTTGCTTTCCTTGCCAAGAGAGCATACCTCTGTGTTTAAAGATCCAAAGTGAAGCCGTTCTCTTTCTAGCCGAATTTGGGGGCGTACTGGCCGGAGGCCAGTAAATTCAGCAACAATTTTGGCATCCTGGAAAAAAAGGTGTTAAGAATTCATCTCTGGATTTTTTTTTTTTTTTTTTGCTGCTGCCATTTTTGGGTGATAGAGTTAGCTTTGGAGTCTCATTATCATCACCATCACTTTCATTAACCATCACTACCATTACCACCTTTATCAGCCACCAACATCATTATTGTCACTCTTACCACACCACTACCAGTTCTATCAATGACCCCATCTCCATCAACCACCAATACTAGCCACCACCATGATGTCAACAGTCCTGCCTGAATGAGCATGTTCATCACCATCAAAACCACCATGGTCATTGTCACCAACAGGCAAAGGAAAAAACTGAGATTTCAAAACACACTAATAGCAAACACTGAGATTTCTAGGACAAATGTATCTGCTCCTTGTGCAGACAAACTAAAAGTGTTTTTAGGGATGTCACCTCAAAAGACAGCAACTCTTAGTCAAGGATCGATAGGGGTCACCAGCTCACAGTAGGACTTCCTTGTGCATTATCAAATTCTAGTAAATTTCACAGTCCCTTGCTGGAATAAATCTGCCCAGTTATCCCAGGGGCAGTGTCTTCCCATCCTCAAGGGGCCTCATGATCAAGCTGCCAAGACCCTGGTCTAGGGTACTGATACCCCTCCCCGCCTTACCTTCAGTGTGGGCTCCAGTCTGCAGCAGCCTTCCCAGATGGTATTGTGGTCCTGGATGTTGTTTACCTCACTCCAATTCCCCAGCTGGAAGATGCCTCCCAGGGTCACTGCCTGCATCCTAGGTAAAAGTGACGAGGGTCAATGACGAAGGGACATGTAGCCTTTGAGGTGAATGGGGGCCATTGCTATGTTCACCCTTCCAGCCATCTCTACCTAAATCCCCATGACCATCTGCATTGTCATCCTTGCTAACACCACCATCAACACCATTGCAATTGCCACTGTCATCAGCACCCGCCACCATCTCCACTGTCACCATTAATATCACTGTCAACCTCATCATCTCTTCCAATGCACAGCATGGTGACTATAGTTAACAATACTGTATTACATACTTGAAAATTGCTAAGAGAGTGAATTTTTTTTTAAGATTTTATTATTTACTTGACAGAGATCATAAGTAGGCAGAGAGGCAGTCAGAGGTGGGGGGGATTCAGGATCCCCGCTGAGCAGAGAACCTGATGCAGGTCTTGATTCCAGGACCCCGGACCATGACCTGAGCAGAAGGCAGAGGCTTTAACCCACTGAGCCACCCAAGCGCCCCAAGAGAGTGAATCTCAAATGTTCTCACTGCACACAGGGAAATCATAATTACGTGACATGATAGATGTCTTAGCTAATCTTATTGTGGTAATCATCCCACAATATATACATATATCAAATTGTCACGTACGTTGTAAATGTTCACCATTTGTCAATTATATCTTACTGAAACTGGAAAAAATGTCATCTATGTCAACAACATCATCTTCACAACTGCCTTCTTTGCTACCATGAATATGTCATCACCATCAACCCCATTCACCATTTCCACCACCAGCATTCATGTTGCCATTGATAATGTCACCTCTGCAACACCACTAACATTCCCATGAAGATAGCACAGCCCCACTTAACATTAATGTCCCAGTCAACATGAATTAACATCGCCTTTGAGTTTGTCATCTCCACTATACATCATCATTGATGGCATCTTCTCAGTCAGCACCAGATACTGTCTCCACTCCCAATCACTGCCATCATCATCGACCTCCTCAACAACACCACGCCACCCCATTAATGTTAGCATTCTACCATCCTTGTCCCAATCACCACCCCTGTGAACTTTCCCAACAATGACAGTACTATCTCCACTATCACCACTATCTCGATGACATTGTCATCCCATCAACATGGCCATCATCTTCACTAACATCCCCTCTCCCATTAATACCATCATCACCAACAACCCAGATCCCTATTCCCACCACACTCCTGTTATTTCTGTTCACATCTTCCAATGTCATTGCCCTCACACCCACTACCATTGTCTCCAGGATCACCACTCCTGTTGTCCAAAAGCGTATTCAAGATGGAGTCCAGTTAAGGCTGAGTCCTGCCTTTCCAGGGATTTAATGGCTCAACCTCACTTAGAAAACATTGGAAGAAAAAAACCTGAAGGGACTAAGCAAAGGGCCTAGGGTGGGCAGCATGGAGAGGGCATGAAGGTGTCCCTTCTTCTGCCCTAAGATGTCAGATTCTTACCCTGGGATGATGTATGGGGACTGGTAGATGCCTTTCTCTGGGTCATGGGTGAGAATAAAGTGCTTCATCCAAGGGGCATCCACCTGTTGATTGAGGGCAGACAAGTCACATTAGAGGAGTTGGATCACTGGGCTTCCCTGCCCTGCTCCCGTCTGCCTAGATGTTCTGACAAGTGTGGCAAAACCCATTCCTCAGCACTCCACTGACCCCTGTGCTCCAAGTCTGCACTGACTGCTTGCCCTTGCAGGAAGAGCCATCCCTGGTCCCTGAAATATCACACATTCTCACTTACATAACCACAGAAAAGCCCAGCACACATGAACAATATGCATACACATCAGCCCACATCAGGAACACACCAACACTCACACAGGCACACATATACACACATGTCCACAAATGGGCATCCTTCACACACAGGCACACATACACAGTGAAGGGCAATGTGGGATGATGTTTATAAGACACAGGCTCTTAAACCAGGTTGCCAGGGTATCAACCCCAATTCCACAACCCACTGCCATGAGAACTTGTGCATGTTACTTAATTCCTCTGTACCTCAGTTTTCCCATCTGTAAAATAGCAATGGCTATATGATAGACCTCATCTCAAAGGGTTCTGGTAAGGATGAAATTAATAACACAATAAAGTGCTCACACCTGTACCTGGCACTTAATAAACACTCCAAAATTGTTTGCTCTTTTTATTGTAATACAGGAATATGCAACTCCTACATAGATACAAACACATACATGCATGCTTTGCTATATTATGAAGAAAAAAAAACCCAAAAGAGAATGTTTGGAGGGGTTATGTTGGTCCTTCTTATTTCTTTAATATGTCAATTGCCCTAAATCTGTGAGGCTCCTCTAACAGATGTCCCCAACACATCCTCTATTTTCAGAGAGGAAATAAACAGGCAGCTACAATCTTTCTGTCAAGAAAATCAGCAGGTTCCATCCCTCATCTTCACACTCACCTTAATAATTTGTCCCCGGCCTGGCTTCAGTAGAGGGTCTGGCTGCAATGCCCCAGCACACACCCCGGTACAGTTGACAATCACATCAGCACCGTCTCTTGCTACCTGGCAGCAATGAACAGAGCAGGTGGCATGGGAGGGGGGGGAGGGCCCTGGTATCCCCTGCCCCCTCCTTCCCTCCACCCTTCACCCTGCAGCTCTCTGCCCCCTATGGAACAGCAGGGAGGGGACTCAATGAGGAATATAAGGAACAGACTCCAGATCTCCACTCCACCCACTTACCTGCTCTGTGACCTCAGAAATGTCCCATCACCTCCTCAAGGCTCATCTGCCTTCCCTATTAAGTAGGGCTGGTAATATCTGTTCTTAGGCTGTGTGAGGATCCAGTGTGACCCTGGATGTGAAAGTGTTCAGGAAGGAGGACTGTGGAGTGGGGGAAAGCTTCTTGGGACTTCCCAGAAGAAGTCAGATGCAGAGATAGTTCTCTTCCTCCTTCTGACTCCTTTTTATTTCATTCTCTTGCCTTCTGCTCTGCTGAGGCATTTTCAGAAGGCATGTGGTAACCCCAGGCTCTGTGCAGGTGTAGGATACTTGACAGTTCAAGGGTATATAGCATGATGGGCACCCAACCCCCCAGACCAGTGCCAGGGACTCCCCTCACAGGGCAGTCATGGGACATACACATTACAAGGCACTATTGTCATTCAAGAGACAGTAGTTGCTACAATGGACTATGAGCTTCTTGGGAATAAGGGCTGTGTCTTAGTCAACCATGTATCCCAAGTGCCCATTAGGACTCAACCTGGAGTACATAGTCATATATAATGCTAGTAGCTGTATTTACCAACACCTTCACATGCCAAGCACATTCTAGGTGCTAGGATTGAGTGAAGTCTTGCAACAAAGCTCCTGGTGTTGAGCCAGTGCCTGATGGTGATAGCTGCTACTATCATTGTTATTGATGATGGTGTCACTCTGGAACCAAGTCATCTAAGAGCCTTGACTTTGCAGAAACATTAACTCTGATTTATGTAGGAGGCAACCAAGTATCTGGAACTCAAGAGTGGAGTGCAGCTGATACTGGTAAGAGGCAGCTAGCTCTCTAGCACAAAAACCCATGGAGGCTCAGAGGTAGATTAGCCCCTAATGTCCACCACTATCTTACCATCCCTTTGTTCTAGCCACCAACATCAAGACAGAATGCTTGAGTCTCTGTGAGTTGAAGAAAGGCCTGGAGACAAGAACAGGCCTCAAGGGGACCCTGGGAGTCTGACCAGGGGGCCCCCAACCCAGCAACAGGAAGCAGAGGCCTCCCCTCTTCACCTTTCTCCCACATCCAGCCCCTTCCAGCCCTTCAACTCACCTCCTCAAAAGACTCTACCTTCCGGTGGAAGAATTTCACTCCCCTCTCAGTTAACCTGGGGGGATCAGACACATCAAAAAGCCCAGTATTCAGTTCTTTGTCCCATCTCTCCAAGAAGATGGCATGGTGGGTGTTCCCTCAAAGAACCTTCTGTGGATGTTAGTCCCACAGGATACTCCTTGAGAAAATGGCTGTGTAGTCAGATCAGATCAATTCATAAGCACCTTGATGGACTAGTGGTCCATGAAATGTCCCTGAGATGGCCCAAGACCCTCGTCAAGCAGATGGAGATGGGAGAAGAGCTTTGGTGAAGGTCGTACAGTGAGTTAATGGTGGGATTGGGACTTAGACCCAGACCGCTTAGTTCAAAACTCTTCTCACTACCACCACATTGCTTCTTTGTACCATCAAAGAGAATGAGATGCAGGGTGGAGGAGGGGCAGAGTTGGACCAATGCTAAAAACCCTTTTGTCAGAAGCAAGGAATGAGGAGGAAGGTGGGCTGGGGACATCCACCCCTCCCTCAAAATGTCCCAGAGGAAAAATAACTGTCATTTTTAGAAATGTAGGAGAAACATGAAAAGAACAGGAAGTAAATCCTATGAAAGGTGAAGCATAACTCCAGGACTATTTCCTAAAGATAGAAAAAGTGAGGTTTTTAGTTTAGTTAGAGGCTAGATAGGAGTCACAAGTACCCTAATGTTAGGAGAAATAACTATGATTTAGTGCAATGATTCCCAAACCTGGCTGATAATTAGAATCACTAAGGGAACTTCTTAAAACACAATTTTCTAAGCCCCACCCCAGAGGATCTGATTCAATAGATATAAAGTGGGGTCCTGAAATCTGCATTTCTAAAACTCTCCTCAGGTCATTTGACAAAAGCTGCAATCCACTCTAGATTTTTTTTTAAATCTTAATAAAATAGTAAAACATAGGAAATATATGGAATCTTCCTTAATACTAATGTAAATATAAATATGTCTCTCAAGATAGTGTTTGCTAATTTAGAACACTGCAGGATTTCTATTAACATCATGAACCAGACAGAGACAACCACTATCCCCTGTATTAGTTAACATTTTTCTGGAGGTAGTGGCCACAGCAGTTAGATAAGAAAAAAAAAAAGAGGTATAAAAAATAAAAGATAACTTATGTTTTGCAAATGATTTAAATATGTCTGGAAAACTTAAGAGAATCCATTTAAAACAATTACACAAACACTATGGATTTTGGTGAGGTCAATAATAAATATTACACGTCAAGAGCTGCCCAGGTGGTTCTGATGCCCAATCAGATATGGAAACCATGGTTTAGTACACAGAGGTGATCAGAATCAATGATAGCTCCCACCAAGACTGAGCTTTCCTTTAACATTTGGGGTTTGTAAATATAAGAACAAAAACAAATCCCATGAACAATTGTCCGTAGACACCCTGGTCCTTGGGAGGTGCTTTCCTTAAACCAAAGTTGAAATTCTCACCTTTCAGTCAGCCATGGTAGATACCTCCTCCCCTCCACAATCAAGCTTGTGTTGAACCAGCCATAGCTAGAGTCAAAACCAGGCAAGAGAGGTGATAAAGAATCAGAATCAGAACAATATTCAGACTTTCAAAGGGAGGTGGGAGGAGTCTCACTTTGGGGGACCCCCAAGTGTAGAGCCAGGACCACTGAGTGAAGTTCAAATGAGGACTGGTTTTCAGTGCAAAGAAAATTTTTTTTATCAGAAAACCCATCTCTGACATTGGGGTGTGCACATGGAGACTGGATATGCATTCTTAGAGGGGATTCAGGTATGGGGTGGGGTGAGGGGAGGGCCAAAGAGACATCAGGCTGCAAGAGAAAGAATAGAGGTGTCTGGAGTCACACAGACTGGGTTGGAATCCCATTTTGGTTGCTTGGTTGTGTGACCTTGGGATGTCAGCTTCTCTGTAGCTCAGTTTCTTCATCTACAAAAGAGGGTAGTGACATGGAGCTTCTGGGCTTCAGATCTGTGACTCCATATCCCCCACCATCTTAGCCCAGGCCCTGTTGGGTGGGTAGCTTCTCCAAAGGAGCTGGACAGAGCAGCAGGAGTCCAATATACCAGTGGCTTTTGGCTTCGGATGGGACAGAAAACTTGGTGCCTCCATCTTCTGCTGCTTTCTGGGCAGATCTGTCTGAATCATGGGACCACAGCCCCTTTGCCCCTGACAACAACCTCACCTATAATCAGGGAACATGTCTAACTCTCTGCCGGTCAGCTTCCGAAATCCCAGAACTGTGTCCTTCCAGGAAGGATCCTGCCAAGGGAAGAGAGGGGGAGGCACAGAGATGAGTGGGAGTGAATTGAAAGTTGTCCAATGTGTACCATGTGTAAGGTGCCTTTCCAAGTATGTTACTTATACCTATCCATTTAATATCCCCACCAATTCATTGAGATATATACTATTCTTATCTCCATTTTCACAGATGGGCCAGCTGAGACTTAAAGAGGTTAAGCAACTTGTCTAAAGTCACACCGTTAATAAAAAATGGAGCTGAACCAACACAGTCTGGCTTCAGAGTCCATGGTCTTAACCATGATCCTATATGAAGGAAGGGTAAGGTGAGAATAAGGCTGAGGGCAAGTGATAGGGTAAGAGTCAGAAATAGGACAGAAACCACTGACAGTGAGGGTTATACCAAGGGTGAGGGTGGGAGGCAGCAGAGCATAGAATCAGACAACCTGGTGGAGTTTTGGGCCTCCCCACAGACCACCTTGAATTCTCTGAGACTTCCATTTTTCTTGTCTGTATCATGGAGTTAATAATCACTCTTGGTCCCACGGAAGAGAACAGATAATATGGGTGATGCCCGTCGCCCAGTGCTAAACATTGACTCAGCCTTAGAGAGCTGGCCTGGGTTTCTGGACGCCCAGCCAAAACCATCTCCTCCAAGCAACTTGAGAACATCCCCCAAGGCTGTGTCCTTCTTAGCTCATTGGGCACCATGGGGTCCCAGACAACCTGGGTTCAAATCCCAGGTCGATCATGTAAGAGATTCGTGACTTGAGGAAGTTACTCCATTTCTCTGAGCTTCTGTTTCCTCATTGTACAAAGAGG
This sequence comes from Lutra lutra, assembly GCF_902655055.1. NCBI lineage: Eukaryota > Metazoa > Chordata > Mammalia > Carnivora > Mustelidae > Lutra > Lutra lutra. The sequence goes on along the minus strand of NC_062289.1, from coordinate 95,313,709 downwards.
CTAATGATAACACTTTTGATTAATTATGAGAATTAAACAAGTTACTAGTTGAAAAGTAGTTAGCACAGGGCCTGGTACAAAGTAAGGCTCCTGTGCCATGATGAGTGTTTTATTCTCTTTTGGTGGAAAGTCCTGGCATCTCCAGGGGCCCAGGCAACCTTGTGACTTCAGCATGAAATCACCACCAGTATACGACGTGTCTGGATTTGCCTCAACCAAAGGCTAGTTCCCCTGGTTCATCAGAAAATTCTTTGGTCTCTGCCAATTTAAGGACAAAATCAGAACCAAAAATAATTTTAAAGCAGAAATAGAATTTAAAGGAAAACTGATTTGAATGTAAGAGGCTGTCATCTACAAGACTCAAAGTACTCCCTAGAGTTGGGCTTCCAGCTCTGGTCTGTGATCAAGGATGCCTCACTCACCGGAAAAGCTTCACGGAAGAGGTTGTAGCCTGAGATTAGGGCCAGGCCCATGTTTGCAGCGTTGGGAGAATGGATGTGGCTCAGGAGATAGTCGAATGTTTGCCGGTTCCAATGCCTGGAAGGATCCCGCAGATTCTCGGTCACCTAATACCCCGAGCTGGATGAGAAATCTCTTAGGGTTGGCTTGCATTGGGATTGTGACCAGGCTGGTGGGGATAGGTCAAAATTCAGAAACCCACCACGTTCCCTTCTGCAATATCTCAAATGCTTAGGGTCTTCCCTATCCCCAGACTTTCTAGTAGTTTTCCCCATTGATAGGAAAGAGAAGGTAGGAAGCAAGGGATGGTCCAGCACAACCATTTGGAGCCCACCTCAGCCTTGGGATTATGTAGCTGCAAGTTTAAATGATGGCTTGGGCCCGCTTTGAGATCTGTCCCATAATTCAGGCTCACTCCAAGCACTCCCCTCTCCATATAAATGCCAGCAGGAGACCTTAGCTTGCTGCTCCTGAACACTTTCCTCCTCCTCTTCCTGGGCACAGAACCTGGCTACGTCTCCTCGGCTCCCAGGCAGCCGGGTGTGGTCACGTGACTGCACTCCACCCAATGGACCCTAAGACTGCACACGTCATCTTCATGCTGTATTCCTTCCAAAACCAAAGCCTAGTGACATCAGAAGGTATGATGACACAGGTACTGTGGCCACATGAGAAGCCACAGAGGAGGACAGCAGAGCTGTGAGATGCAAGGAACCAGGGCCCCTGAATTGCCACCCACTGGTCAGGAACGTCAGTTCTAGAATTTATGGGAGAATGTAACTTCTGTTTGAGTCTTTACACACTTGGGGATTCTTTCCTGAAGCAGTCAGCAGTTTGCAGTTTCTAAACAGACAAAATAACCTTTGCTACACCTGGTCATCCACCAACCCAAACATCCACCTGGAGGATCCTCAGAAAGTTAAAACTAGCATTACCCTATGATCCGGCAATCACACTACTGGGTATTTACCTAAAGAATACAAAAACACTAATTCAAACGGATACATGCATCCCGTTCATAGCAGCATTATTGGCAATAGCCAAGATACGGAAGCAGCCCAAGCATCCGTCAATTGATGAATGGATAAAGATGTGGTCTATATATACAATGGACTACTGCTCAGCCATAAAAGAGAATGAAATCTTGCCATGTGCAACGACATGGACAGAGCTAGAGAGGACAATGCTAAGTGAAATAAGGGAAAGACAAATGCCCTATGATCTCACTCCTCTGTGGAATTAAAGAAACAAAACAACTGAGCAAAGGGGAAAAGAGAAAAAGAGAGACTCTCAACTGTAGAGAACAAAGTGATGGTTCCCAGAGAGGAGGTGGGTGGGGGGTGCAGGGAAATAGGTGATGGGGATGAAGGAAAACACTCGTGGCAAGCACCAGGCATTCAATCCATGTAGTGCACACCTGAAACTAATGTAACACTGTATGTTACCTAACTGGAACTAAAGTAAACACATTTAAAAATTGTTAAATAAAAATTGTCACAGGCGTCTGGGTGGCTTAGTAGGTTAAGCCTCTGCCTCCAGCTCAGGTCATGATCTCAGAGTCCTGGGATCAAGCCCCACATCGGGCTCTCTGCTCAGCAGGGAGCCTGCTTCCCCCTTCCCCTCTGCCTGCCTCTCTGCCTACTTGTGATCTCTCTCTCTGTTAAATAAAGAAATAAAAAATCTTAAAAAAAAAATGATTGTCGCAATGGGCAAATTCAGGGGAGATACATTTCTAAGCTGTTAAATACAGCCGAGAGACTATTAGAAATGGCAATTGGAATGAGTTCAAATAAACCGAAAGATCTTTTTACGAATTCATATATGGAAAAAAAATACATCTCCAAGGGCAAAATTGCCCCCTACTGTACCCAGTATCAAGGACTTTAGTGCATTTTGTCCTTCTTTGTAATTATTGCTGGGATTCGAAGGGCTCTGTCTCCTTTTTTTCTTTTTTTTAGATTTTTTTTTTTAATTTGAGAGAGAAATGAGAGAGAGAACAAGGAGGGGCAGCGGCAGAGGGAGAGGGAGAAGCAGACCCCCCACTGAGCAGAGAGCCCAGGACCCTGAGCTGAAGGCAGCTTCCTAAATGACTGAGCCACCCATGTGCCCCCAAAGGGCTCTGTTTCCTATTATCCCCTGGGGAAATCAGATGAAAATGACCTTTAAATAAGTAAACTAGGAAAAAATATCCCAGTATTCCTGACCCATCCATGCACATGGCATCCACAGCCACCCAGTTTATGGGAGGCATGGAGGAAAGCCTCCATTCATCTAGCACATAGTAGGGCTTACTATTTAGTAGTATTTTCTTCTAAGCCTTGACAAGGCACTTTTTCTTTTTTTTTTTTTATGTTATTTTTTTCAGTGTTCCAAGATTCATTGTTTATGCACCACACCGAGTACTCCATGCAATACGTGCCCTCCTTAATACCCACCACCAGGCTCACCCAACCTTCCACCCACCTTTCCTCCAAAACCCTCAGTTTATTTCTCGAAGTCCACTGTCTTTCTTGGTTCATCTCCCCCTCCGATTTCTCCCAAATCACTTCTCCTCTCCTTCACCCAATGTTCTCTGTGTTATTCCTTATGCTCTACAAATAAACAAAACCATATGATAATTGACGCTCTCTGCTTGACTTATTTCACTCAGCAGAATCTCCTCCAGTCCGGTCCACGTTGAAAAAAACGTTGGGTATTCATCCTTTCTGATGGAGCCATAATACTCCATAGTGTATATGGACCACATCTTCCTTATCCATTCATCCGTTGAAGGGCATCTTGGCTCTTTCCACAGTTTGGCGACTGTGGCCATTGCTGCTATGCATATTGGGGTACAGATGGCCCTTCTTTTCACTACATCTGTATCTTTGTATCTAAATACCCAGTAGCGCAATGGCAGGGTCATAGGGAAGCTCTATTTTTATTTTTATTTTTTTATTTTTTTTTAAAGATTTTATTTATTTATTTGACAGAGAGAAATCACAAGTAGGCAGAGAGGCAGGCAGAGAGAGAGGAGGAAGCAGGCTCCCTGCTGAGCAGAGAGCCCAAGGCGGGACTCGATCCCAGGACTCCGAGATCATGACCTGAGCCGAAGGCAGCGGCTTAACCCACTGAGCCACCCAGGCGCCCCTTGGGGAAGCTCTATTTTTAATTTCTCAAGGAATGTCCACACTGTTTTCCAAAGTGGCTGCACCAACTTGCATTCCCAACAAGGAGCTTGTTCTTGCTGATGGGAACCCTGAGAGGGAGCGTCCCCTCTTCGAATTCAGCCCCTCCACTTCCCCGGGCCGCCCTCTGGGACCCTCACTCACACTTCCTGTGGGTTGCTGGGGTCTGAGAGGTAGGCCTGACAGAGGCCAGCAGCCACGTCGCTGTTGGTGAATGGGGTGAAGCGGTCCGCATAGACCCTCACATCCAGCGACGGCAGGACCGAATGGTAATGCTCGTGGATGCACAGGGCAGTGGAGAGCCCAACGACACCTGCTCCAATCACCACCACGCGCATCGTGCCAGCCTGCAGGGAGGAAAGTTTGCAGTGTGCCATCACCACCATCGCGGCCATCCCCTGAAAGCTTAGAAAGTGCTAGACACCGCCAAGCGCTTCTACACCTGATCCTCCTACTGACCCTCAGAAACAGAAAAATGGAATCACAGAGAGGCAAAGCAACTTGCCCAAGGTCACACAGTGGGTAAGTGAAGCAGCTGTGGTTGGGGAGCCTTGCCCAAAGACCTTGCCCCAAGCCAGGAATGTAACTAGGACCGGAGAGAGTTTTCTGACCAGCTGCCCACTGAGGGGTAGCAGCGAGGACCATGAGCTCCAGCTTCAACGCTGCCTCAACTCTGCCACCTACTGGCCATTGGCTTTGGGCAGGATGCTCATGAGCCTTCACCTTGTGGGAAACGGTGGGAAAAAGGACTCATGCCTTGGAGAAGAGATGGGACTTTTAACTAGATGGCCAGTGTGAAAACCTCAACATAGTGTCAAGTGCAAAAGAAGATGTTTACTGACATTTGTGGAGCACCTACTGCGTGCAACCCCAGTGCTGAGTGCTTCTCCCCACGTCCTTAGGAGGCTGGGGCTGGTGTTATTGGCCCCATTGTTCAGATGAGGAAAAAGAGGCTCAGAGAGGTGAAGTAAGTTACCTGAGGTCACACAGCCAGTAAGAGATGCTGCTGGGATTTCATTTCAATTCAAGAAAACTCAATGTCCACGTAGGGCACACCTACTATGTGCCAAGCTTGGAGCAATTGGGTGCAGGTCTGACTTATAGAACTCAGGTCTTCCAGCACACCCACTCAGGGAACGCCTCGGTGGCTGGGCTGGCTGGGTCCTCAGAAGTTGAAAAGGCCTAGCAGCTTTTGACCTTGAAGCTGCTTGGGCCCTGCACGGCAGGGAAATACCCTGTGGGCTCCTGCTGAGGCAGAACAAGAGGACTTTTTATGCCCGGAAGGGCCAAATTCAACTTTCCCTCCTCTACACTCACAGCCCTCTTCCCACAGACCGAGCCTCCTGGCAACCCAGTGGCCCTGAACGGCAGGACATTCTCAATATGGCCTAGTTTTATAAAAGGGGAAAACGGCTCCAGCCCACAAGAACTGGACTCCGTTGGGGTTTCAGCAGCCAAGTTGGAGATAAAACCAGGAAACGGAAAGGGATTGCTCATTGTCCTTCCAGCTGCGACGCTTGGTTGCAGGGGCAGACCCTCTCAAGGACCCCTAGGCTCCTCCCATCCCTCCTCCCCACTACTTTGACTTAAGAGATTCAATATCCTCTTCTGTAAACTAAGAGTGACCTTGACCTCACAGGGTCACCCTGAAAATGAATCCACCAGCCTGGCGGAAGTTTCTGGTGTGGCCCTTGGCACAGAGTAGGCCCTCAGTATGTAGTGGCCTCCTTCTGTCCCACGGCCTCTTGAAGATAACAAGGGAAAGAACACCGAGGGAAGGAGAAGAGGAAGAAGGGAGAATCAAACCGGCTTCACTTCTTACTCTCTGTGCGGCCTTGACCAAGTTACTTCCCCTCTCTGGGCCTTCTGATTCTCTCTATGAAACTCCGGAGAGTTGACCACTTTTGTGCATTAACAGTAAGAAGGCAAGAATAGAGGGCTTTCCTGTAATTTCCAAATACCCCGAATGAATCCCGGAGGCGGTAGTAACAGCCCAGGCTGGGGGTCAGACATACGCAGGTTCATAGCCTGGCATCTGGTCCACACCAGCTGTGTGTCCCTGGGCAAGTCACTTAACTCAACTGAGTGAGGGTGACCAATCTCCTCCATGTCTCAGGACTGAGGATGTTCCCAGGACGTGAACTCTGAGAGAGAAAACCAGGGGAGTCCTGGGGCAAACAGGGCTGAGTTGGTCATCCTCACTGAGGACTTTTAAGGGTTAACAAAGCTTCCTGCCCATTGTCTCCCTACCAGAGTATCAGCTCCAGGAGGACAGGGCATTTCTTTTTTAAGGTTTATTTATTTATTTGAGAGAGAGAGAGAGAGAGTGCACAAGTTCGTGGGGGCGGGGGGAGTACCGAGGGAGAGAAGCTCAAGCAGATGCCCTGCTGAGCCCAGGGCCTGACACGGGGCTCGATCTCACAACCCATGAGGTCATGATCTGAGCTGAAACCAAGAGTCAGACGCTTAACCAACTGGACCCTGAGCGGGGTTTTTTATGTACTGCCCTATCCCCAGGGCCTAGAATAGTGTCCTGCCTGTAGCAGGGATGAATGAATGAATGAATGAATGATTCAAGGTTTTATGAGGCTCAAAAGAGAAAATACTGGTTAAGCACTGGGAAGCTCATAAATTACCACGCTTGATTTTCACCATCCCAGTTCACAGGTGAGGGAGCCAAGGGCAGAGAGAGAAAGCTAAGTTATTTGAGGTCATAACAAGGGTTGGAGGAAAAGTGGGGTGTGAACCCCACTCTGCCTTTTCCAGGGCCCGAGTTTTTGTTGTTGTTGTTGTTGTTGTTTTCCATTCTCATGCCACTAGAAAACCAGCAAAGGATGGAGAAAAAGAAGCTGCTTCTATAGGGGAGGTTGTGAGGGATGAAGAAAGCGTGAAAACCCTCCAGAGGTTTCTGGGCAGGGAGAAAGAGGCCTCGGACCGAAGCAAAGCAGGCACACCGCCTGTCTTTCAATAACCAGGCTGGTCAGGTGTGTCAAAGCCTCTGGTTAGGAGCAGGAGCACGTGCGGAAGAGAAGAGCTTGGGGGACGCCCAGAACAACATCTGGAACCAAATGGCCAATACGAACAGGGACAAGTCACAGCGTGGGACTCAGTTTCTCCAGCACATAAAGTTCTAAAGATGAGTTAGACATTGTCATGCAGACTGTGAAACTGAGGTCCGGAAAAGCGGAGGGACTCAACCAAAATTATGCATTTGTGATAAAAGGGTTTGTGTAGTCTTGGGATGAAAAAGTCTCCATAGGTTGAATCAGGAAAAGAAGGGGCCATACAGAGACGGCAGTAAGCCTGCTAACACGTTCCAGTCACTGCACTAAGAACTTTACGTGCTTTTATCTGCTTTCATCCTCTGACAGACCTCGGGGTTATCATTATGCCCATTTTCCAGATGAAGCAAGTGAGGCTCAGACACCCGCGAGCAGCAGAGCCCGTGTCCCTAAACACCACCAAGAGAAGCTGGCAAATCACACTATTTGAAAAAACATCCGAGAGCTAAGCAGGTGAACATAAAAAGACAGTATTTCAGGGTCCTGCGTTGAAAGAACCCATACCATACAACGTGCGTGCGAATTCTTAGTGTGTTGCTAGTAGGCACAGACTCGAGAAGGAGGAATGTGTTTCCAAAAGCCAATCATCTTCAGCTGCGCGAATCTAATCTGATGCTGATTAGAGCAAATTGTGCGTATGCATTAAAGCACACTATAAACGCGTGACGTTCTTCCACGAAGCAGAAGCCGAGCTGTAGGATCGGACAGATCCAGCCTCCGGTTAAAATCATTCATGCATGTGGATCATGAACTTGGGGACTGGCATGCCCACGGCTCGACTGCTAGGTCCGCCATTTCTCGCTGTTGCTGGCGTTCCTGTTAGTGTGGCTTCTCCTGTGTCTTATGCCATTACTTCAATCAAGCATGCTCAGGGTGGGGAAGGGGTACGTCCAGGAAGATGCCGAGGTTCCCACATTTATCTGCATGTGTGTGTCATTATAATGTCTCCGTCAGCGTGGGGCGGGAGGGGAATTTTGGGTGTCTGCCCCTCACCACGCACATGTAGGTTCAGTACAGATGGTCCTCTTGCTTCCTCCTCTCAACTGCTCTGGGAGGTTTTACAGACGTGGGGCTGAGATTCGGGGAGAGGAAGTCACTCTGCCAAAGTCACACAGCCAGTGCGGGACAGCACTGGGACCTGGACCCTGCTCTGGGCTTTCCACACCGTGCTAGGTAACTATTAGCCAACAGGCAGTAAGTGGGCACCTGACGCTTTCTGCTTGCTTTTTAGTCTCGCATTTGTTTGCTTATAACCTCCCTTGTCCCTCAAAAAGAATTTAGGGCAGCTTGTGCCTTTGATTGCTATTTGCGTATAGCAAAAAAAAAAAAAAAAAAAAAAAAAAAGGAGACTTGTTACCAAAAAATCGGGCGAGATATTTGACTGAACTAAATCAGGTTGTCCCATACGGCTACTTCTTCTGCCGCTGATATTTTCACAATTTACCTTTAAAAGGAACAGATTCAATAAATGCTTGACAAGCAGGCTACCGGTCCCCTGTCCCCAAATAATAATGACCATTTACTGAGTACTTGCTACATGCCCAGTTCTGTGCTAAGCTCTTTCTGTTCATCACCTCTTTTGATATTCAGACTAGCCCTATAAGAGGTGATTATGATCCTTGTCTTCCAGAGGAGAAGGAGATCTGGAGAGGTGAAGGCACCTGCCTAGCCACAGAGCTGTCGCCTGCCTTAGGCTCTGACATGGAGCCTTCTCCTTGGCGCTGGGAGGACTTTGAGTCCCGGGGCACCGCCACCCCCACTCACCTGGACTTCCAGACTTCTGAAGAGACAGCTGCTGTAGACGCAGGATCTTATCTCCTGAGGGGAGCCTCCTGATTCTGGGGCGTCCTGTCCTCAGCCCTCTGCCCGCCAACTGGGACTGGAGCTCAGGGTCAAAATCTGGAGTTACGGACAGGGCACAGCAAGGGGCGGGGCTTGGCACTGTGCTGCTCACAGGCTGGGAGACCTCCCCTCCCCCCCCTTCCTTCTGGTCCCTGAAAAGTTGCCTGACTTTTCTGGCTGATCCCAAGCCCCTGGGGACAGCCCTCGGGGGAAGGAGGGCGAGAGGGCTGATGGGGACAAGGAGGTCTGTCTCTCGAGCCAGCTGGAGACGATCTTTTCTTCCCTCTTCCTGCTGCCACCCTGGGGGAAGGGAGGGTTGTTCTCTGGGCCACTATGGGCCTGGCAGCCTGGCAGCCCTGTGGGGAGGCCACAGATACAGGACAGGGCCTCCAGCAGCCAGCCTAATGCCATTCTTGGATGCTGGATGCCTGAGGCCAAGGAGAGACTCAAGGCAACGCCTGTTTGGGCCATAAGGATGCGTGGCTCTTTGCTGCCGTATCCCAGAGACACGGGCGGCAGAACTCCAGGTCCCTCCTCTGCCAGGGCTAGACGTGGAGTTGTGATTATTGGAGCCAAAGGATTACCAGGCGCCTACTGTGTGGATGGGGAGACTGAGGCCCGGAGACAGAGACTAACCAGCCCCAAGTCAGGCATCCTTTGGGTCAGCTTTGAAGATCCAGCCTCCACTTCCCTGTCTTTAGCATCATCAAATAAACAAGTGAGGATAAAATAAGAAAACGCATAGAAAAAACTTAGTGCATGGTATTTTTCAATAATAACTTTAATTTTTAAATTTTAGATTTTTTCTTTATTTGACAGAGATAGAGAAAGAGCAAGCACAAGCAGCGGGAGCAGGGGAGGGAGAAGCAGGCTCCCCACTGAGTAGGGAGTCTGATGCGGGGCTCCATCCCAGGACCCCAAGACCATGACCTGAGCCAAAGGCAGACACCCAACCAACGGAGCCACCCAGGTGTCCCTTTTTTAATAATAATTTTTTAAAAGATGGAGTGAACTTTACATTTTACTCTACATATTTCTATTTCATTTGAATTTTTAAAATAATAGTCATGTATCACTTTCATATCACATGACCTTGTGTCCCTAATTCCTTGTGCCCCTAGTTCATCATGGGAATATTTAAAATTAACAGTTAATTTAAAGTTAACAGAAATTCATCAGATAGCTTCATGTGCCCCCCAACTCTTAACCCAGCAACGATGTATATCTTATAAATTTCAGTATGCCAGTTTTATGTATTATTTTTTTTAAAGGGTTTCTTTTTAAGTTATCTCTACACAGGGCTCGAACTCCTAACCCTGAGATCTAGAGTCCTGTTCTCCGCCAACTGAGCCGGCCAGGAACACCATGATGTGACAGTTTTAAATACTTTGCCTGGATTATCTCATTAAAAAAAAGTTTATTTATGTTTTTATTTGAGGAGAGTGTTCACAAGCAAGAGCACGAGCTGGGGGTCGGGAGCAGAGGAAGAGGAAGACAGAGAGGCAGACTCCTCACTGAGTAGGGAGCATGATACTGGGCTCGATCCCAGGACCCCAGGACCATGACCCAAGCCAAAAGCAAACACTTAATGGACTGAGCCATCCCAGGTGTTCTGGATTATCTCATTTAATCTCACAACAGCCCTATACACTAGGGGTTATTATGATCAGCCCTCCCTTCAGTTAAAAAACTTGTTCCCCATGTCCACTCATGCTAGATACACAATTATCCCCATACCCAGGAACCCCGAGTCTTACACACATCCCTAAGAGAAATTAAAACATGCCTCAACCAAAAAGCTTGTACAAGAACATTCACAGCCCAAAAGTGAAAACAACTCAAATTATCTATCAGCTGGAGAATGAATGAAACCAGTGGTGGAGTTTTCGCACAATTCCCACCATGGAATATTACACAGCGATGAAAAAGTCAAATGTTGGGGCGCCTGGGTGGCTCAGTGGGTTAAGCCGCTGCCTTCAGCTCAGGTCATGATCCCAGGTCCTGGGTTTGAGCCCCACATCGGGCTTTCTGCTCAGCAGGGAGCCTGCTTCCTCCTCTCTCTCTGCCTGCCTCTCTGCCTACTTGTGATTTCTCTCTGTCAAATAAATAAATAAAATCTTAAAAAAAAAAAAAAAGTCAAATGTTGCCACATGCAACAGCCCAGAGGAATGCCATAGTTGCTCTGTTGAGTGGAAGAAGCCATACAGTGGAGGAAACCCATACAGCATGCTTCCGTATTTGTGAAATACAAGAAAAAGGCAAAACAAATTAATGGTCATAGAGGATATAGGAAGATCGATTGCCTCTGGGGGAGGCACTGAGGAGAACGGGGCACAAAGACATCTTCTGAGAGGCTGGAAATGTGCTCCTTAATAAGTTGGTGGTTACAGGAATATGTATACATAAAAATTCATACGGTTGCACATTTAAAATTAAGATCAATTAGAAGAGGGGGGTGGGACATCTGGGTGGCTCAGTGGGTTGGTCCGCTGTCTTTGGCTCCGGTCATAGTCCCAGGGTCCTGGGATCGAGTCCCGCATTGGGCTCCTTGCTCAGCAGGGAGCCTGCTTCTCTCTCTGCCTCTGCCTGACACTCTGCCTGCTTGTGCTCTCTCTCTCTCTGACAAATAAATAAATAAAATCTTTAGAAGTGGCGGGGAGGGAGAGAGTGAAAGAAAGAAGGAAAGAAGTCCCACAGACTGGGTATAGGGCTCACGTGATCTCAGTGATCATTAAGGCCCTTAAGAATCTACTCTAAATCCCCAAAGCTCGCTGCTTGTGCTGGTAGAAGCTTCCCAAAGAGGCCCCCAAAAGGACCTCTGGAGGCAATTTCTGTACATTTGGGTGGAGCTCTGGGAGTCAAAGATCCTTCTGTTCCAGTGGCTGGTTGACAAACAGCGTGACCTCGGAGCAGCTCTGAACCACTCTTGGTTAAGGCGAAAGAATCATTCACCAAGAGAATCCCCTGCGGGAGGCAGAATTCTGCATCCCACAGGGAATTTGAGGTGGGGCAGGTGAAGCTGTAGAACAAGTTAGCGCATAGCTGCTCTCCCTCAGAGAAACTGAAGTTTTACTTTAACTTTTCTAAGTATGAAGATCATCAGAACCTCTGTAAACGTGTATGACACTGGAGGGGTAAAGAAGAAAGGGCTTATCACCTGCCACCAATCCCACCACTAGTAAATAGGGGCTGTTAATGTCTGATGAATAAGGGTGCCTGGGTGGCTCAGTGGGTTAAAGCCTCTGCCTTCCACTCAGGTCATAACCCTGGGGTCCTGGGATCAAGCCCCGCATAGCGCTCTCTTCTCAGTGGGGAGCCTGCTTCCTCCTCTCTCTCTGCCTACCTCTCTGCCTATTTGTGATCTCTGTCAAATTAATAAATAAAATCTTTAAAAAAAAATAAGGGCACTTGCGTGGCTCAGTCATTAAGCATCTGCCTTACTCAGGTCATGATCCCAGGGTCCTGGGATCAAACCCCACTTTGGGTCCCCCACTCAGTCGGAAAGCCTGCTTCTCCCTATCCCTCTCCCTTTCCCCATGTCTCTCTCTGTCAAATAAATAAATAAAATCTTTAAAAAAAAATGTTGGATGAACATCTGAGTGAAAAAATGGGATTGTGTTATATGTTGCCGTGTCTCCTGTTCTGTTTACTTATCAGTGTGGTAGGTCCTGGAATATATCTTCTGAGCAACTAGGGAACAACAGCATCCATCTTGCATAGGGTACAAGTGTCTACGGATGTAACAGTTTTTCAAGTCAGTCCCTATGGGGGGCTATCCCTATACTTTTTTTTTTTTTTTATGTTACAAAGAAATATCCTGAACATGTTTCTTGGCACACTCGTCTAATTATTTCCTTAGACTCAATTCCTAAAAATGAAATCATTGTGCCAAAGAGTTTGCATGTTTAGAATGTTGCTCCAGGGGCGCCTGGGTAGCTCAGTGGGTTAAAGCCTCTGCTTTCGGCTCAGGTCATGATCTCAGGGTCCTGGGATTGAGCCCTGTATCGGGCTCTCTGCTCAGCAGGGAGCCTGCTTCCTCCTCTCTCTCTCTGCCTGCCTCTCTGCCTACTTGTGATCTCCGTCTGTCAAATAAATAAATAAAATCTTTTAAAAAAATTACTTGCACAGACTTTTAAGAACCTCTGAGGGCTTTTTTTTCACATTTATTTATTTACTTTTAAAGATTTTATTTATTTATTTGAGAGAGAGAGAGAGAATGGCAGTGGGAGAGTGAGAGGGAGAAGCAGGCTCCCCACTGAGCAGGGAGCCTGATGTGGGGCTCAATTCTAGGACCCTGGGATCATGACCTCTGGCAGAGGCAGGCACTTAACCAACTGAGCCACGCAGGTGCCCTTTTTGGTTTTTTTACACTTAGATATTTGATTTATTTGAAATTAATTTTGGAGACTAGAAGCAGGGTATGGATCTTGCTGTACTGGCTAGCTAATGGCACAAAAACCATTGGGTAAGTCACTTAGATTTTCTCTACGGATACCTACCTGATTTTATCATTCACTAAACTCCTCATATGGCTGGGTCTATTCCTGAACTCTCCATCGAGCTATCTGTGGCTTTCTAACCCAGTGTCCATTCTGTTTCAATTTCTGCAGATTCATCATGTGTGTTTTTTTTTTAAGATTTTTTTTTTATTTATTTGACAGAGATCACAAGTAGAGAGGCAGGCAGAGAGAGAGGGAGGGAAGCAGGCTCCCTGCTGAGCAGAGAGCCCGATGCGGGACTCGATCCCAGGACCCTGAGATCATGACCCGAGCCGAAGGCAGCAGCTTAACCCACTGAGCCACCCAGGCGCCCCATCATGTGTTTTAATATCTGGTAGAACAGACCCCTTCTCTTTACTTTTCCTTCTCAGAGTTTATCCCTCCCTCTTCTCCCACAGTTACCTTTCCGGGGAGGGGGGAGGTGCGGGGAGGGGTTAAGGTCATGGACTCTGGATTGAACAAGCAGACTCAATTGGCAGCCCAGCTTTGCCCTCTTTACCTGTGTGGTCTTGCACTGATGTTTAAGGAAACCAGAGCACCATAGAGCATGGGACTCTCAATCTTAGGGCCATGAGTTCAAGCCCCACGTTGGGCCTAGAGCTTCCTTTAAAAAAAAAAAAAATCATCATCATAAATGCCAACTACGAAATTATTCAAAAGAAGGCAAAAAGGAAATCAGAGCACAATTGGGAGGCACATGGCAGGAGGTCCAAGAGCACACGCTTCGATATCAGACATGTCAACCCCCAGCTCCACACCTCATGGTCCTCCCGATCTCCAGCCAGTGCCCCCCTCCCCCGCCATGTTTCGTGTGGAATAGGGGAGGGGCCTGGGAACTGCTCCTTATTATTGGAAAAATTACATAACTAGGGCCTTTCTCCTACTGTGGAATTAAGATGAAATAGTGATTGTCAGAGGACGCAGTGCACAGTATGTGTCCAACAAACATTCGATTGTTCTGTTCTCTCTCGTCAGGACCCCTTCCACCCCCAAAAAATCAGGCTGAGATTTTTACTGGAATTGCATTTGATTTAATAGAGAGAGAGAGACAGATAATCTTACTATAATAAGTCTTTTCAACAAAAACAGGCAACTTTTTCCAGGGCGCCTGGCTGGCTCAGTCAGTGGAGCACGTGACTCCTAATCTCGGGGTTGTGTGTTCAAGCCCCACACTGGCATAGAGATTACTTAAAAATTATTATTTTGGGGGGCACCTGGGTGGCTCAGTGGGTTAAGCCTCTGCCTTCGGCTCAGGTCATGATCTCAGGGTCTTGGGATCGAGTCCCGCGTCGGGCTCTCTGCTCTGCAGGGAGCCTGCTTCCCCCTTCTCTCTGCCTGCCTCTCTGCCTACTTGTGATCTCTCTCCCTCTGTCAAATAAGTAAATAAAATCTTTTTTAAAAGTTATTTTTTTTAAAGAAAATGTTTCCATCTCTCCATGTATGTCTCCTTTTTTGTTCTTTGGTAGCTTTCTAACTGCTCATACTTTTCTTCCAAAACTGGGATTCTGTCTTATACTATACGGTGACCTACTTCCTCTCCCCCACTGCCGACTTCATATTTTATGAAAATCTTTCTGCAGTAGTGCATTGTTTTATGACATATTTTTCTCTTTTTTTTAAGATTTATTTATTTATTTATTTGACCGATAGAGATGACAAGTAGGCAAAGAGGCAGGCAGAGAGAGAGAGAGGAGGAAGCAGGCTCCCCGCTGAGCAGAGAGCCTGATGCAGGACTCAATCCCAGGACCCTGGGATCACGACCTGAGCAGAAGGCAGCAGCTTAACCCACTGAGCCACCCAGGTGCCCCATGACGTATTTTTCTATGGCTGCTATATTCATTTTCTGTGGCTGTATAACAAATGACCTTGTAATTTAGCAGCTTAAAACAATAAACATGTATTATCATACCTTTTCGGTGGGTCTGGAATCTGGGAGCAGTTCTGCCAGATGGTTCTGGCTGCGTCTCTCTCTCAAGTCCCATCCGGGATGTTGGCCACGGCTCTAGTCTCACTGAGGGCTTGAATGGGGCCTGAGGGGCCACTTTCAAGATGGTTCGGTCATGTGGGTGGTAGGTTGGTGTTGGTCGTTGACCTCAGTTCCCTGCCCTGGAGGACCTCTCTCCATAGGGCTGCTGGAGTGTGTCCTCATGACGTGGCAGCTGGCTTCCCTGAGAGGGAGTGATCCAAGGGACAGCTAGATGAAAGCCATGGTATTTTGTATGACCTCGCCTCAGAAATCACGCACTGTCACAGCTGTGATGACACAGGTCAGCCCTATTCATTATGGACAATGTTCCACAGAGGGGGGGTACCAGGAGATGGGGATATGGAGGGCCTAGTTCTAGGAGGGCCGTCATATGCAGATATCCCCATTGGGAGCATTCCCCTCCTGAGAACATTTATTCCCTCTGTCTCACAAGCTGAGGTTCCAAGGCCCAGGAAGGGTCAGCGTGGATATAGAGGGTGCTGCCTGTGAATGACACACTGAGGAGCCTTAGGGATGCCTGGAGGCAGGCAGGGCCTCCCCACCAAGCAGAGAAAACCCATAGGTTGAAGCAGGAAGTAGGTAGAGGAAGGGAGCCTCTAGCCAACATCCAGGAGCACTGGACTCTGAGGCTGCCTGGCTGCCGGTGCCCATCAACCCGCCCAGCGAGACACCTTGACCAGAAGTGCTGGATACCACCCATTGCCAGATCCATCCCTGGACACCACACCCCGTGACTGAGGCTTTGGGTCTCAGAACACCATTCCCTGCACAGGGGAGCACATCCAAACCATTACCTCTTGGGCTAAAAGGGCTGACAACCTGTACGTGGCCCCTGGGGGTTGGTTGGCCTGGGTTCGAAGACCAGCTCTGCTTGGAGTTTCAGTTTCTGCACCAGGGAAATGACAATATTAGGTGTATTCATTTCCTCGAGCTGCTGCCACAAAGAACCACAGGCCACGTGGTTTAGGTAACAGAAATCTGTTGCCTCGTGGCTTTGGCTGCCAGAAGTCTGCAATCAGGCTGTTGCCAGGCTTGGCTCCCTCTCAGGACCGTGGGAATCTGTTCTATGCTCCTTTCCTAGTTTCTGGTGGTTTGCTGGGGACCTCAGAGTTTCCCTGGCTTGTGGCAGCGTACCTCCAACATGGCAATTTCCCTGTGTGTCTCCGTCTGTGTCCGGATTTCCCATTTCCATAAGGACACAGTCACATCGGATGAGGGCTCACCCCAAGGACCTCATCATCATTCGATCATCAGCAGAGACCCTGTTTCCAAATCAGGCCACCTACGCAGGTCCTGACGGGGAGGACCTCGATGTCTCCCTGGAGAGGACAGAGTTCAACCCGCTACACGAGGTAACATGAACAAACGGAACAGCTGCCTATTCCTTTGACGCACCTGGTGGGGTTCAGTCCTCACAACCAACCCGTGAAATAAATGAGTGCTGTCATTCTTATCCCCATGTTACAGAGGAAGAGGGTGAGCCTCCGATGATGGACGCGTCTGATCGGGAGATCTGTAGCTCCTAAGTCAGGACGCTGGGTTGAACCCAGCAGATCCCAACGTCTCTATACCTCCCCGGTGGGCTTGTCATGTGTTCCTTCTGCCCAAATGTCACCTTGTCCAGAGCTTTCCCTGATCACTCGCCTAAACAACCATCCTCATCACCCTTCTCCCCTTGGTCTGCTTTCTTTTTCTCTCAAACCCTTTTCACTACTTGACATCCTATTTCATTTATCTGACCTTTATCTGTACCTACCTTAGGCTAAGAAATTTGCCGATACTTATTTAAGCAAGAGATATTTCCCATGTATTATAGCAAATATATTTGTTTATATGTTGTTTGGCTCTATCCCCCTCCCCAGCTTGACTGAACGCCCTCAACACACAGTGACTGTTCCATTCACTTGTGGACCCCAAATTCCTATGGACAGCAGAGACACTCCATACACACCTGTTGAATGAGCTGAGTAAATGAGAAAGTGATACAATATCCAGAAAGTGTCTGGTATATACTGCATTATGACATTATAATGATTTTTTTTTTCTTACAGTATATATGCAGGTAGGTTTTCATATTCATTGTCTATGACTGCTATCCCCGATTACCAGAAACATAGTGGCTTAAAACTACAGGAGTTTTTTTTCTCTTGTAGTTCCAGAGGCTAGAATTCTGAAATCAGGTAGGGCTGAGTTCTTCCGGAGACAGTGAGTGAAGAATCCATTTGCTTGCCTTTTTCTGCTTCTAGAGGCCTTGGCTCAGGGTCTTACTTACATCCCTCCAACCTCTTCCTTTTGTTGTTAGGTCTCTTTCAGCTCACTCTGATCCTGCTACCTCTTTTGTTTGTTTGTTTGTTTTAAAGATTTTTTATTTATTTTGACAGACAGAGATCACAAGTAGGCAGAGAGGCAGTCAGAGAGAGAGAGAAAGAAGGAAGCAGGCTCCCCGCAGAGCAGAGAGCCCGGATGCAGGGCTTGATCCCAAGACCCTGGGGTCATGACCTGAGCCGAAGGCAGAGGCTTTAAACCACTGAACCACCCAGGAGCCCCCTGCTACCTCCTTCTTTTTTTTTTTTTTAATTTATTTGACAGACAGAGATCACAAGTAGATGGAGAGGCAGGCAGAGAGGGGGTGGGGGAAGCAGGCTCCCTGCTGAGCAAAGAACCCCATGCGGGGCTCGATCCAGGACCCCGAGATCATGACCTGAGCCAAAGGCAGCGGCTTAACCCACTGAGCCACCCAGGCGCCCCCCCCCCCCATGCTACCTCCTTCTTATAAAGACCTTTGGGATTATATCAGGGCCACTTGGATAAGCCAGGATACTCTCCCCATCTCAACAGCCTTAATTTAATCGCACCTACAATATTCCCTCTTACCAGGGTCAGGTAACATATCCACAAGTTCCAAGGATTGGGATACAGACATTTTTTTTTTTTGAAGGGTCATTATTTAGCCTACCAAAGCTTCATTACCTCTGAATTTCAATTCCGAATAGTTAAAGAGGAATTGCAAATTAGTTTGCCCTAAGGGGCACCTGGAAGGATCAGTCGGGTAAGCTTTGGCCTTTGGCTCAGGTCATGATCTCAAGATCCTGGGATGGAGCCCCTCCACCACTGCCCGGCTTCCTGCTCAGCAAGGGAGGCTGCTTCTCCTTCTCCCTCTGCTCCTTCCCCACCCCCCAAGCTTGTGTTCTCTCATTCTCTCCCTCTAGCAAATAAATAAATAAAATCATTAAAAATAAAAATAATAATTATAAACTAAAAAGGGAATGGTCCATAGAGTTCTGGAAAGACCTCTGTCTTGAACTCGAAAGCAGAAAACATGATCTTGGATACCAGCTTCACGGCTCCCTAGCTATGTGACCTTGGGTGTGTGACTTGACAACTCTGTGCATCAATTTCCTCAGCCATGAAATAAGGATCACAACAGGAGTGGCAAGAAATAAAGAAAGCAGCCCAACCCAGAAAGAATACTGAGGCCATAGCAGCACAAAGAAGGGGCACCTAATCCAGCCTCCTTCTGGGAAGGCTTCCTGGAGGACGTGAGCCTGCAGCCTGAGTGGGGGCAGTCACGTGTAAATAAACTGTGTCCCCAGCACACACACAAAGCATTTTGCATAGCACCTAGCAGACAGCAAATAACTCAACAAGTATTGTTTTTAATAGCGGAAAATAGCTTTCACTTCCTCTTTCCCCTATCACCCCTCTTAGCGCCAAGCTTGAGTCAAGCCCCCAGACCGTTTGCACAGGAGGTTAGAGTGACCAGAATTTGAAATCAAGACAGAATCAAAGCAGGCTCTCTCTCTCTGTGTGTCCAATAAATAAAAGTCTTTAAAAAAAAAAAGAAAGCATAAAAGTGTCTCTCTGTGCCTTACTGGGGTCTGGAGGCAAAAGGAAAAATCAGTAATACAGTACTGACCCTGTCTTTATTTAAAATGTTGATATTTTGTTCATCATGGATTTTGGCATCAAGTTTGATTCCCAAATATGTTGCATGAAAATATTTTTCAGGTTACTTACTGAGGTGGGTTTTTGTTTGTTTGTTTTTTGGTGCCCCCTTAAATTTTGTGCCCTCACCTTGGTCCCAGCCCTGCCCCTGAGGTATTTTTTAGGGACCATGTGACAAGACAGGGGTACTTATGACAATGCCCAGTGGCACTTGCTCTGTCTTCAGGGATAGAATGGGGTTATGGGATCCTGGAAGGGACCCTGAACCTGCACCAGAGGCTGTCTTGATAGACTGGGTGGAAGAGAGTAGAAGGAAGAGCGGAGGGATGACTTGACCTTTGTGTAGGTAGTGGTTCTCAAACTGCAATCCCCAGACCGGGATCTTTAGCTTCCTCAGGGAATTGTTTAAAAATGCAAGATTTCCAGCCTCCCATGAAAACAGTGCACCAGAAACTCTAGAGGTTGGGGCCTGGGGGGGGGGGGGGTCTGTGTTTTCTCCAGGGAATTTTCAAACACTTGACTTTAAAAAAATGCTAGTGTTGGGGCGCCTGGGTGGCTCAGTGGGTTAAGCTTCTGCCTTTGGCTCAGGTCGTGATCTCAGGCTGCTGGGTCAGGTAGGTCCTGATCTCAGGCTCCTGGGGCTCTCTGCTCGGTGGGGAGTCTGCTCTTCCCTCCCACCCCTGCCTGCCTCTCTGCCTACTTGAGATCTCTCTCTCTATGTCAAGTAAATAAGTAAAATCTTAAAAACAAAATGAAACAAAACAAAACAAAAAAACACGACACGTTGGCAAAAGTCTCTGAACCCTAATGCCCCACATCGCTTTTGATTTTGGCTCAGGTCATGATCCCAGGGTCCTGGGGTCTAGTCTTGTATTGGGCTCTCTGCTCAGCGGGGAGTCTGCGTCTCCCTCTCAGGCTTGTGCTGTCTCTGTCTCTCTCTCAAATAAATAAAATAAAAATAAAAAAATACCCCCCCAAATCCATAATCCACCAACTGTAATGTTGACATAAAAGAAAAATCATAGCAAAACTCATATTTTGGTATGTAAATACTTGGGCACAACTTCCCAGAACACAGGAAAGTCTCAGAAGCTTGCATCTTTTTTTTTTTTTTTTAAGATTTTATTTATTTATTTGACAAACAGAGATCACAAGTAGGCAGAGAGGCAGGCAGAGAGAGAGAGAGAGGAGGAAGCAGGTTCCCCGCTGAAAAGAGAGCTGGATGCAGGGTTCGATCCCAGGACCCCAGGATCACAACCTGAGCCAAAGGCAGGGGCTTTAACCCACTGAGCCACCCAGGCACTGCCATGTGCATCTGTTTTTAATGAATATGTTTGGATTGGGAAGTAAGATATTCATCATTCAACTGACTTTTGTCCCTAACTTTGTGTTATAATTGATATTTTATAATAAACCCTAAAAAGTATGACCATTGGTCAGCCAAGATCACAGCGACAAAATCAAACATGCTGGGTCAACTACTCTAATATTGGGAGTAGTGCTGGCATCCATAAATTTTTCCCAGATGGTAAAAAACTCCAGACAAAGCTCTCCAAGTATACTTTCCCCTCTATTTAAACATAGTTGCATTTCTGAAAATTCAATGAAAGAGACTTTGTGTTGGTATCTAAAGGAGTTAGGTTCTAGCTCCACAGAATTGTGAATGGGTTTCTCACCGACACAAGGTCAAGGTCGGTGGGAATGGAGCAATTATCTGGGTGTACTCTCCAGTGCATTGCAGGACATTTAGTATTCCTGCCTCCCGCCCTCTAAATGTCTGTGGCCTTCCAGTCCCCATCAGCAAGACAACCAAAAATACCCCTACGATTAAAAAAAGAAGAAGAAGAATTTTCTTAGGGGCTGAATATGAATATTAATTAATTAATATGAATGTTGCTGAGCCGGATCCCAGGAATCAGCAGGGGGTTGCAGCCCCTGGATCTGGGGGAGGGGTCCAGGAGGCTGCCTGGGTTTGTGGTTGGGCTGGGAGCTGGCTGGTGGAGCGCTTTGCTAAAATGCAGGATTGGACCATGCTATCTGTGGGTGCTAGTGCAGTGTGCATGTAGAGACAGAAGAGGAGGGCTTTTCGGAAATCAAAGAGAAGCTTCCTATCACTGAATGGAACCAGTACCACTAGACTGCTATGGTACTCCACCTCTTCATTCCCATACTGGTCACATCCCCCCAAGAGGGCCGCAGCAGCCCCTTCCCTGGTCTCCATTAAACCCTCTGCCACACAGTCCATTCTCTACCCGGGAGCCTAGAGTTTCCTAGAGCGCACCTCGATGTGCCACTCTTTTCTTGCTTCCCTCACTAGGCCCTGGCCTCTGATCGACAAACAGCCTCCTTCCAGTTTCCGGGCTTTTGTGCAGGCCGTGTTCCCCCTCAAGCCCCAGGGCTCCCTGCCCTCCCGTCACCCGTTAATCCTGCTCTTCCGTCAGGCCTCGGAGCAAATACTCTTTTCTCAGAAAAGCCTTCTCTGATTTCCCAAGGAGTTGGCTGGGTTTATGGCCACATAAGATTCACAAAAAAATAGTAGCAAAATAACTTTCAAACGTGCCTAGCAATTGGATTCACTCCTGTAAAATCCCTGAAGACGGGCCCATTCTCTCTGGCACACTGTTGACTCTTCCGTGCCTGACACTTAGAAGGTGCTCAGCATTTCACAAATGAATGAATTTCTGCAGACTGCCGCTCTGCGAGTTTATTTCCTGGACCCTGCGTCACCCTGCCTGCGCAGTAGCTGGACCTCGGTTTCCCCGTCTGCGCCGCGGGAGGTTATCCCGGGAGATGTGCCCACGGGGGCGCGCGGCCCCGGTCCCCAGGCTCGAGGGTCCAGGGGCGCGGGCGGGGGCGTGCGGGGTGGGACGTGACGGCCCGCCCGGAGCCTTCCGCCGTCCGCCGCCGCCGCCGCTTCGGGCTCCCGCGCCGCGCACGCGCGCCACCCGGCGCCCCGCCTCCCCGCTCCCCCCGACCCAGGGGGCCCGGCGCGCGCCGGCGCGGGAGGCAGGGGGCGGGGGGTGGCGGACGCCGAGGGGGAGGGGCGGGCCCGGCCCGGCTCGGCCCGGCCGCCCGCGCGCGGCTGCTGGAGCGCCCCGGGCCCGGCCCGGGCGGCGGCGGCGGCGGAGGCTCTAGCCCGAGGCCTCGGCGGCGCCCTTGCGCTGCACTGCAGCCATGGCCCTGGTGACCCTGCAGCGCTCGCCCACGCCCAGCGCCGCCTCCTCCTCCGCCAGCAACAGCGAGGTGAGCCCCGGGCCCACGGCCCCGGCTCGGCGGAGCAGCTGCAGCTCCAGGCCTGGGCCGCGAGTGCGGGGCGGGGGGCGTGCAGGCCTGCGGGGGAGGGGCCCCGCGCTACGACCCTGCCTGGGCAGTCGGCCTAGGTTACTGTGCGGGGGACGGAGAGTGTCACCCCATCTGGGGGGTGACTGTGTGTGCAGCTGTGACCTCTGTGTGGGGGGTGACTTTCCGCGAGACTGTACTGCGGCTGTGACCTCTGTGTGGGGGTGACTGTGTGTAGCTGTGTGTGTGATCCCCGTCTGGGGATGACAGTGTGGGAGACTGGCTGTGCCCCTGGGACTCCTAATGGGTGACTGGGAGATGCTGGTTGTGAGATCTGTGGTCCTGGGGTTGGTCTAGGCCTTCTCCCCGTGTGCCTGACTGTATGTGAGTTTGTGTGTGACTGTGGCCTGTCTCTGGGGAACCGTGCCTGCCTGATGCTGTGACAGAGGCCCCCCCGGGGGTGCCCCTGTGAATGTTTGAGATTGTTTCCCTCGACTGCATTCCCCTGGAGGTGTGCTTCTTGGTGTGAGTGGCCGGCCTGTCGGGTGCCCGTGAGTGAGCTCAGGGCGCCCTGTGACTGCGTGTCTTGTCTTTGTGTGAGTCTGGATCTTCCTTTTTGTGATATCCTTTGAGACTGCATGTTTGTGTTTATCTGGCTGTGTGGTTGGGGGCGATTCTGGGTTTTACTGTGGTTGCAGGGGTGCATTCTGGTGACTGAGAACACATTGCTGCACCCTGCGGGTTTCTGTGCCCCTCTCTGCCATCAGGCCTCTGTGGGCCGGCTCCTTGCTCTGGGGTAGACTGGGGAATGGGTCTTCTGAGTGGGCAGTTGGCCTGGGCTGTACTTGGGCAGTACCCTGAGGTACTGTAGGGCTGACTCTCTCGTCCCCCACTCTCCCACCTTCTCTTGGAGAACCGTTTATGGCCTCTGGTCTCAACTCCTATCCATGGCAAGGCTGAGAGTTGGCCTGAAGACAGAGAAGCTGGAGGAGGAGATTGGGAAGTGTTTAGAGAAGGGAGAGAAGGCTGGAGGAGGGGCCTGCAGGCCCAGGAAGTGGCCTGGCAGCTCTAAGCCATTCAAGCCCCTTCTCTGCGGGGGAGGTTGACGGATAACACGGAAAGGTTTGTGTGAGAGAAGAGGAACTGGTTTTGGTGCAGGCCTATTTGTCCTGCAGGCCCGGGTGGCTCTTCTGCCTGATTTTGCTAGGAGCCTCTGGAACATTTTCAGAGTGGCGGTAAGGGTGGACCACCCCCTCCCGCCGACAGCCCCCTCCTTTCCTGAAGAGGCCATTCATGAGTTACCTTGTCTGCAGACAGGATTCTCCTCATCCTTCCTCTGCGAGGCAAGTGCAGGGAAAAGAACACTGGTGGCCAGTTGCCTACAGCTGAGACTTGAGGCTACAGTGGCTCTTTTCCTCACCATACCTGTTCTCCTCCATCACTGTGATTACCACCAGGTTGCGTCTACAGAGAGCTTCCTTGCACTTGATCTCAGACTGCCTTCTCAACAGTGAAGTGAGGCAAGGGTTGGACTTCAGTAAGGGCTTGTACACAGGGCCCCTCAGCCTCGGTTTCGGATTCTAAACTCCATATTCCCTGTGTAGCTCACACCTGATCTATTCCTGTCGGAGACACATTTTTAAAAATTTCATGTTATCTTTCAGCTGAGATATAATCCACGTATTATCCGTTCACCATTCCTTGGTATATGATTCAGCGACTTTTGGTACCTTCACAAGGTTGTGCAGCTGTCCCCACGACCGGGTGCCAGAAGTCTTCATCACTTTGAAAAAAAAGCCACGTGACCCTTAGCCACCACCTGCAGCCCCCTTCTCAGCACCCCGACCCTGCTCTCACCAAACTCTAGGTTCCCACTGATCTACATGCTGTCCCCATAGATGTGCCCGTTCCGGACATTTCGTATGAACACAATCCTACAATATGTGACCCTTTGTGTCTGGCTTTTGCCACTTAGCATGATGTCTACAGGGTTCATCTATGTCGTAGCACAGATCAATACTTCGTTGCTTTCTATTGCCAAATAATGTTCCATTCGGTGGATGTATCACATGTTTGTTGGACATTTGGGTTGTCTCTATGAGACACATTTCAAATTATTATATAAAGCATTACTTTTACCAAGTGCCAGTGACCCAGTAAACATGAGAATAAAACTCAGCCACCTTTTTTTTTTCCCACAAAGATTTTATTTATTTATTTGAGGGAGAGAACACAAGCAGGGACGGGGTGGGAGAAGCAGACTGAGCAGAGAGTCCGACATGGGACTTGATCCCAAGACCCCAGGATCATGACCCGAGCTAAAGGCAGAGGCTCAACCCACTGAGCCACCCAGGCGCCTTGGCCCCATTTCATTTGCTGTTAATAGAGCAGCAGCATTAGTTGCCCAGTGAACTAGCCGAGGTTGGGATGTTCCCTAGAAAACGAGGCTTGCTTTCAGATGGCGTGAGGCAGGAAGAAGCAAGACAGTATGGAGAGAGCAGGCACGTGCATGTGAACTCAGGAGACCTGGGTCCAGGCCTGTCCGTGCCTCAGGTCTGACCTTCCCTGGACCTCAGCTCCTGCGAAAGGGCCGGCTTCCCTCCTATGTGAGTCCTTGGGCATGTATAGCTTTCTTCCCTGGGAAAACTGACTGCACGTTGCCTCCATTTCATTTCCAGGAATCCCAGAGAATGACCAAGGATTAAATGTCTTTTTGAGGTCTGTACCCCTAAATCACTTCCTCTCTCCTCAAAATGCACCTCCTCCCCTGAGTCAGACTCAGCCCGGCTGACTCAGCTGACTCAGCCGGTTTAGCGTGGGAACAGAGAGGGAGATCAGCCCACCCAGCAAAGCAGTTCTCCTCTCTTAGTTTTTTTTCCCTGCCCCCACCCCATCTTTAATTATCTCATTTATGTCGCTTTCCTGTTAATCTTATCTCATTCCTTTGCGAGAACAAGCAGAAAGCCCCACAGCGAATAAATCAATAACTTTCAGGAATAGATTGGAACATTGTTATTTTTGACAAATGTTCAAGGTGACTCATTTTTATGGGCAGATCTCCAGAGTCTTTTTTTGGCCGGAGGGAGGGGGGACTCAGAGGAGGGGATCAGGCGTGGTGTGTTGGGGTTAGATCAGGATCAGGGTTTCTCAGCCTTGCCACTGCTCATGTTGGGGCCAGAAAATTGTCTTGGGCATTGTCGCGTATTTAATCTAACCCTGTCCTCCACCCCCAAGATGCCAGTAGCATCCTCTCGAAAAAGGCTCCAGACATTGCCCAGTATCCCCGTATTGAGAAAAATCATCCCCAGTTGAGGACCCCTGGGTTAGACCCAGCATTGTCTTCTAAGTGGTTGTGTGAGTTGTTTGTGCAGCTCTCAGGGACAGAAGCTCATGGCCCTGTGGTCAGCACAGCCTCACCTGATGGGTTCCGTTTCTCCTTTGCCCATGGGGTAGGGAGCGTGAGAAAACCAAGTGACTGGCCACCAGTGCCCACCGCTGCACGATGCTGTACATAGAGTATCTTCATAACATTTAGGGACCCCAGGACTCTCCGCTGTCCCCCTCTTTCTTCTTTGTGAGACTGCCCACCCCCCTGCTCTGTGCCCCTTGCTCCGCAGGCCCCTTCCCACGTGAGCTCCTCACCCTTTTCCCATTACTGCGGACTCCTGCCTGGTCTCTGTCCTCATTCAGCCTTGCATCTCTCCCAGGGATCGCTGCTTTCCAGGTTTCTCTTTCCTCTTCAATGGGCTTCTCTGTGGAACATCAAAACATGCCAGGTCCCAGCGGTGCAGAGTTGTGGGGGGCGGGGGTGTTTTCTTATTTCAGTTTTCTCATTGAAAGCGAAAAAGAAAAAAAAGAAAAATTGCAATCAGGGCTTGAGTCCCTGTTACTTTTATTTATTTATTTATTTATTTATTTATTTATTTATTTATTTTTTAAAGATTTTATTTATTTGACAGACAGAGATCACAGGTAGGCAGAGAGGCAGGCAGAGAGAGGAAGGGAAGTAGGCTCCCCACTGAGCAGAGAGCCCGATGCGATGCGATGCGATGCGATGCGATGCGGCCTGATCCCAGGACCCTGGGTCATGACCTGAGCCGAAGGCAGAGGCTTTAACCCACTGAGCCACCCAGGCGCCCCAAGTCCCTGTTACTTTTAGATTCTAACCCTCTTGGCCTTTAAACTTTTAGAAAATATTAAATGTCCGTTTCTTTTGCTTATATAAATAAACCAATAGCCTAGAAAGTTTTCTGTTAAACATTTAAGCCTTTTGGGGAACCACCAAGAGCTTTTGAGACCCACAGACAGACAGGCTGCTCCTGGCCCCCTTCCATGGTGAAAGCCTTGCCCAGAATGATTTTTCTTTTTTCTTTTTTTTAAAACCCATGTGTTGGAGCTGAAAATGATATTGATCACTCAGTTATTACCTGGCTTGAAGGAGGAAATAGATTCCTCTTAAAACATCACGCCCCCCCCCCCCACTGTTAAAAAAACAGGGTGAGGGGGCGCCTTGATAGCTGAGTGAGTTAAGCGTCTGCCTTAGGCTCAGGTCATGATCCCAGGGTCTTGGGATGGAGCCCCGCATTGGGCTCCCTGCTGAGCAGAGAGCCTGCTTCTCCCTCTGCCTGACACTCCCCCTGCTTGCTTTCGCTGGCGCACTCTCTCTGGCAAATAAATAAAATCTTTAAAAAAACAAAACAAAACAGGGTGAGATCGCAAACCACCCTGGAAAGTTGAGATGAGCGTGTGGGTGAGCAGGGCCAGGTAGGAGTGTCCAGTGAACAGGAATCAGTGTGGGACACTGCAGAAGGAATGTGGATAAATGCTGGGAAACCTGAAAAATCCCTCCATGGAAAGTTCTCAGCGGGACGAGGGCGGGTGGAGCAGAGTTGTTGAGGAAAGGGTGCGACTGTGTGGACGGAGCCAGGTTTCCTGGACATCTGTATCTCTGTCAGGCATCAGAGCAGAAAACGTGAGACTTGTCTGTGTGTGAGGCTCGTTGCTAGTGGCGTCTGTGGTGTGACACTGTCTTTCTTTCTCCGTAGTTGGAGGCTGGCAGCGATGAAGAGCGAAAGGTAAACCTCAGGTAAGCGGCCTCGATTTTCGTTCCTGAGTCTTTCTCCCAAGCAGGTTGAAAGACTCTTGTTCCTTTCTGGAAGGGAGAACCCTCGGAAGAGAGGATACACCAGTGCGTTCAGTGAGAGCTTTAAAAATCACACCGCAAGCATGTACAAAGGTAGCGCGTCCACGTTCGTGAACATGTTTAACCATCAGGAGCTTTCATAATGTTGTATAAAATTTCGAAAAGAAGGAAGGTCGTTGCCAGGATTCCACTGCCCTCCTCGCTTCCCCACTTTGAACATCTTTAGAGACTTCCTTCCAGATTTTCCCTTTCTGAAAAAATACTCTTTGTCTCGTGCTCTTGCTTTTCCTTCTGGCCCTTGGTATGGTGTCCTTCTGCGGTAAGCACGTTGCTGATTTGAAACAGACGTCCCACCCCCTGGGTTCAAGGTGGGTTTTTTTTTTGTTTTGTATTTTTGGGTTTTTTTTTTGTGTGTGCCTGTGCAAAATCTTGCGGGATGCTCCATTAAAAATAATTCCTCAGGCTCTAGTCCTCAGCTGCTGTAGTCACTAGCAGACCCAAGGGCATTTTTATTTTTCTTTGCCAAAAACGAAGGCCTTCTTTTGGGTATTTTCTTTACGGAAGATTTAGTTCTCCGTTACATAATATATTCTTATTATATAATGTATTGTACCCTAAGGCACCAGTCTTAAATTCAGACTCTTATAGTCTAAAAAAGTAAATGGAGTTTCAAGGATATTGTTCTTTGCGGGGGAAAAAATCTGTTTCATATTGTTAGGAAGAAGAACACCAATTGGGAAAGGGAATGTGTGTTCAGAAACTGGGGTCGGCCATTCATTACCGAGAGCAGGATGTTCTCTGGTTAAACTCACGGGTCTTTGAAGGTTCATGTCTTTGGGTGAAAGGAGGGAAGACATTCACTTTTATTGTGGCATACAATATTTGTAAAGATTTTACGTATAGGGAAATAATGGCCCGGAAAAATCAGAGAGGTCTTATTTCAGGTGCTGGGTCCTCATTTTAATGATACCTTTGGGGATGATGACGGATTTTCCCTGTCCCTGGGGTGTTGGGTTGCTCGGGGTCTGGGTTAGGGCTTGAAGGCTGGAATCAGCCAGACTCCCAAGTGGGGGCAGTCACGGGCTGTATTTTGTGTTTTCGAGCTTGGCTCTCTGGGTGGAGGCAAAGAGGGGAGGAAGTGGAAATCCACTCTCTGGAGGCTCTTTGAGGGAGGAAGTGCTGGAAGAAGGATTTGCTGACCACCATGGAGGCCACAAGCGGGGCTGTGTCTACAGGTGCATCTCCTACCCCAAGCCTCCCTCCAGTGCTCCCCTGGAGTGGGAGTTTCTTTCATCCCTGAGGCCTGCCCTTGGCAGGGCTTATGCCCAGGAGAAAGTATTTAGCTGTCTCACTTAGATTGTCTTTGGTGCAAAGAACTAATTTTTTTTTTTTTAACCAAACTGCCCTTACTTAGCGGACAGCATAGTGTTTGGAATTATTTCATTTCAGAACTCACAAGTAGCAGTGATGTGCAAATGTGAGTACCTGGCAGCCAATACAGGCCCTTTCTCTGCACAGTTGGGAGCTGGAGAGGACCTCACAAGGGGGAGGGAAGTCACCTCTACGTATTGCCATATTCACTCCTCTCAGCTGTGCCAGGAGGGGTTTTTTTCCCAGTTTACAGGGGAGGAGCCTGAGGCCCAAGGTTGCATGTGGCAGGTACTAAATTTGAAGCGAGGCCTTTGTTGCCTCCCACACCTGTGTTTGTCATGGGATGCCCCGACCCTGGCATTCTGGAGACCGGTGCCAGGACCAGGACTGAGGAGCCCTGCTGACTTTGGGTGGTGTCCCCTGGATGTGTGCTGACCATGGGAATCCCTCGTCACTGCCCCCAGCAGGCCTCCCCCCATGCCCTTGTGAACGCTGGGAGACCCTGGCCTCCAGGAGCCGGGAATCTGGGCTCTGAGCTTATCCTCTTGGGTTCCCCTCTTAGTCCCTCTTCCCCCACCTTGACATTGACCCCCCATTTTTAGGCAGACAACACCGTCCTGCTTTCTAAGTGTTGTAGCCACACAGGAGAAATTCTGGTGTTCTGGTTTAAGCTTTGACTGCAACTCATTCGCAGCGGTGTGTTGATTTGCATTTTCAAGCCTTTGTTGTCCAGGCTTCTAGAAGTAGTAATGAAATAGTCCGTTGTGTTTGCTTGTCTGGGGAAGAGGGGATTTCTCCATGCTTCAGATTGGTTCTGAAGAGTTGCTGGCAGGCAGGAAGCCTGGGGCTAGCAGGATACTCCTCTCCCCACTCCCCTCTGTCCACCCTTCATTGAAAGCTTTCATTTTTCGGTAGTTCTCTTTGACTCAGCCATGGCCAGGAAATGGCTGAGTCACATGGGTGGGTCTTCTGGGCCTCAGCTGCTCTTCTTCCCTAGTTTCCCCTAGTGGCCCCATAGCTCAGGTCCTTATCCCTCCCCTGTCCTGTGTCAGTTGTTATCCAAGCCACCCTCCTTTCCACTCAGGTTTCCATCCCCCACCGTCAGATGGACACGGTCTCAGAGCGCCCCTGTGCCTCTTGCTCTGGTCCCATCTTGCCTGCTCTCCACCTTCCCCTCCATGGCTGCCCCATCCTCTCCCCACTGCCGCTCCACTCTTGCATGGATTGTGTTTATCCCACTCCCTGGCCAGGCTCTTTCTTGAAGCCAGTTCCATTTCCTGCTGGGCCAGCTCAGTGGTCCTGCCCCCAGACATTTGTGACTTCCCTCTCTCTGGCGGGAAGCCCTTAGCTCACCTCTGTGGGCCACGTGGCTCCACCCTACGTGGCAGGTGCATGTGCTTTTGTCCCATCCCTCACCGGTGGCGGCGCTCCCCTTAGGGACGGGGCCTTAGTTCCCTGCTTGGGCATGACATTTCAGCTGCTGCAGTATGTTAGCTTTGTCCTGGCCCTGCAGTGCAGTGTGTCCCTGGATGAGAAAGAGCGAGGTGTGGAGGAGACAGCGGGGGTTTGGACACAAGGCAGGCGTACATTCACAGTCTGGCTCCTACCCAAGCCGCTGAGCTCCTTTGCCTCTGTGCCTTACTACACTTCCGTGGGTCTCTTTCGTTCCATCTGTCAAACACATACAACTCGGACCTTCTAGGGTCGTGGAGGGGCTGAGTTGGGGCTCCCTGCATGGAGCCTGGCTCATGATAGGCTGAAAGAGCCATCACGACGTTTGGTCCTCGTGAGATGTTCGCATTCGTGTCAGTTCACAGCCCAGACTTAGCTGGACTTCCTGCAGGTGCAGTGTCCACTCTGTCACGCTGGGCCCCTGGGAGGGCCGCCACCGGGGACACTCTGTGACCTGGAGCAACCCCGTCCTTTTCCCAGCTGCAGCCCTGTGGGATGCAGACAGCTTCGGGCACACTCCGCAGGGTCAGCGTTGTGATTCAGTTTCTCGGAAGACCTTCCTGGGGACCTCGCAGGAGCTAATCACCTCGTGCCCAGAGCGAAGCCGACTGATGCAGAGCGAAGGAGGTCTAGTTCTCCACATTCTCCCCATTGCCCTCCGCACGGACAGACAGCCGCCTGCCTCCTGCAATCCCCTTCTGGAAGCTGTGCCGCCCAGCCTGTGGGAATCGGTGAGCAGACGGCTCTGCTGGCAGTGGCTCCTGGCTCCCTCGCCATCCTGGGAGCTGCCTCGGTCTGGCACGAGATGGATGCGTCTGTGTGCCAGGCAGGGCCCCGGGGAGAGAATCTGGCTATGGTTTCCAGAGGGTGGCTCGGGAGTGAATGTTTTTTATTGTTGTTGTTTCCATCCAGAGTTCCCAAGTCAAGCGTATGAAAATGCTCATTAGAGTTCTTTTAATTTTTTTTTGTGCCTCCCCCAAACAAACATGGGGCCAAGGCCATAGGACTTTGTCTTCTGTTTTATGTGGTGTCTGTGCTGAACAGCGCCCTCCCTGCACCTCTCCTCTCCATCCACGTTCCCTTCCCCTTTGGATCTTGACCTGGAATTCCCCAGAGGCCCCCGCTGTCCTGGAGTGTGGGTGTACCTTCCCTCCGTCCCCCACAGCAGCTCCCCATGTCCTCGCTTCCTCATCTCCATTCAGCACCTGTCTTTTATGCCTGTCTGCCGTGGGGGTTCCTATTCACCTTTCTCAGTGGTTTCTTAGGCTGGACTTTCTTGTCCCTGTGGATGGTCCATCCGGTGAAGTCCTTCCAAGGGGCGTCAGGCATCCCCTGTGTCCCAGTTCCGCAGCAGGTCCCTGTATCCGTTAGCAGTTGCTGTGGAACAAGTTAGCCCAAACCTGACAGTCCAAAACAGCTCCCGGTCATGGCCTCGCAGTCACCAGGGTTGGGAATCGGGACACGGTCCAGCTGGATTCTCCACTTGGGGTCTTACGTGGCTGTAGTCAAGGCGTTGGCCAGGACCGGGGTCGCATCAGAGCTTCAGGTCCTCGTCCAAGCTTACGTGGTTCCTTTTCCTGCAGCTGTGGAGGTCCTGGTGGCTTGCTTCTTCAAGGCCAACTGGATTATCTGTTGCCACGGACTCTTTAACCCACTGAGCCACCCAGGCGCCCCTGCCACGGACTCTTGTAACTGAATGCCGTCGCAGGAGTGACCATCCCATCACCATCGCCTTCACTGTACAGTGTCACCTGAAGGGGACAACTGTCCCATCCCGTCAGGATAGAGGCTCACCCAGGGTGCCTGTGACAGGGGCTGGGATCTTGGGCCTTCTCCGAATTCCGCCCACTGGTCTCAGCCTGTGTGTACATTACATAAAGGTGACGGTGACTGAGAGATGCTCACAGGGTCGTCAGGAGCACCAGCGAGCCCGCAGGCCTTGACCCTCACGCCAGTGAGTGGCACGTTCTTTCTGGTAGGCGCCCACACGCTTGTTCTCACTTTCAGGCTTGGCATCTCTTGGATTCACCCCGACTTTGACTGCCTTGTCCTGTGTTGGCCCCTGCATCTCCCTCCTTGAGCTTCGGCTTTAGGGGATGGCCTGGGTTTGGCTCCCACCCCCCACTCGCCGTCATCTGTCGCCTCACCAGGCAGTGGGCCAGACCTTACACAGCTTGTGTGTCGTTGGCAGAATTAAATATCATAACTCCGTGAGCCTTTTCACTATTGTAAACTCTGAACAGATGCCCTTTGCCTGTACCTCTTTCGGGGGTCAGCTTCTGTAGTGATTTCCTGGCTCTTCCTTTTCCTTCCTCCATGCACTTTTCTCTTCTCGTATTTCCTTGGGACCAGCTTTGTTGTATATGTACTTAGGTACATAAAGTTTCCCCTGCTGCTAGCAGAGCCGGCTGCCTAATTTGCAGAGCCCAGTGCAGTAGGAAGATGGTAGGGGCCTTTGTTAAAGAACGGTTCAGAATCTCGAGATGGTGAGAGCAGAGCTAATCCTTGAGGCCCTCCTGAGCCTGGGGTCTTGAGTGGCAGGACAGGGCCTCCCTGGCCTCAGCCCTCCCAGCGCCTGGCACACACTGGATGGGCCACTGAGGTGTCACACAGGGACTTCCTCCCATAGAGGAACTCGCGGTGCTCTTGGATGACCTACCGGATGCTGAGAACAGATAGCCTTCCTGCCATTTCCCCCTGTAGACACTATTAGAGCATTCATGGCACCCCTCTGACCTAACCTTTCTGCTTAGCTGCCAGTCACCCAACATATATTTCCTGGCACCTACTCTGTGCCAACCACTATTTCCAGGAGCTGGGAATTGAGCAGTGGACGAGACAGCTCTCCTGCCTCAGGGCTGACATTCTTCTGGGGGAGACCAGGCAGTAAGGAAGATAAACTAGAATATGAATAGCACGTCAGTAAGTACTAGGGAAAGAAAGTGAAGCAGGGACAAGAGGCTCTGGAAGGGAGCCTCCAAACGTGCTCCACTCTGTGAGTCGCCAGATGAGAGTTATTTCCTCTAACATATGCAGACCTCCTGCAAGGAAGGCGCCATTTTGATTCCCATCCTGTGGACTGGAAGAGTGAGCCTTAGCTGGCCTGACTTCATGTGGTATGAAGTGACAGAGGCAAGACCCTCAGGCTCCGTGTCTCTCTGCCTTCAGAACCTGTCCTCGCCCCCCAAATTCAGGAGCCATCTCAACTAGCCCTCCTGCCAGTGGTTCAGAGCTCTCACCAGGAGGCCGAGAGGAAGGAGTCCACCCGGAACAACTGCCATCTTTGCAGCCATTCTTCCTGCTTGGAGCCTAGTGGCCCTTCTGTGAACTGTGTGCTTGAGCAAGTTGTGGGCACCCCCCGCCGTGTCCCCGAGCCCCACTGAGAGCAAGAATTGTGACACGTCCCCCTTCTCGGACGGTCCCTGGGAAGTCACTGGGCAGAGCCCCTGGGGAATGACAGTACCACCTCCTATTTCCTGCAGGTGCAGGTGCTGGGTTTGGAATCTTGCCCCATAGGTTATATCATCACCATAAGCCTCAAGGTGGCTGCCAGCCCCACCTTAGGAAGCTACAGTTCGAAACGGCCGGTGGGACGCCAGGGCCAGGGTTTGAATGCAGGTCCCTGTACTCAGAAACCCGTGTCCCCTCACAGGAGAGGGACACAGTTTTGTGTTCAGCAAATCCTTTCCTGTCCCCATCCCCTGGGCACTAGCTCTCCACCGACCCCCCCTTTTCAACATTGGGGCACACAGACTTTTAAACTTCTGGAGTTTAACTCAGGTGCTCTCCCTGGTGTATTGGGACATTTGATTTTCAAATCAGAATTTGCCTTTAGGGCAGGTTAAATTCTTTGTTAGAAAAACTCCCATCTATAGTGGGGACAAATGAGGAGAGAGGAAAAGAGTTCATATGATTCTTGATTCTGTAGGAACTTAAACTTCTTACTAAGTTTAGCTTGAAATGAATTTTGCTAGAGTCTAGTAGGTTTCATTAAGCTTTTGAAATACCAGTACTTAGACTTCAAAAGAATGCCACGGGGCCCTGGTCTCCTCCTTCCCAGGCATGGGTGCACCAGGGGAGTGCATACGGTGTCAGAGTCCATGCTCCGGTGGTACCAGCAATCACGCTGGCACTGGCCGTGAGCAGAACAAAGCTGTGAGAGGGAATCAGCAAAGCTAGGTTCTGAGAGGTGATGTCTGCTGTGCAACTTAGGCAAGTCACTAGACATCTCTGGGCCTCCACCTACTCCTTTGTAAATTAAGAGACGAGATTAGATTGCGGCCCCCAGATGGAGATGAAGAGTCCTCAGACCCATCCTTCTTGGCCTGTGTCCTTGTGTACTTGTCATAGTTCCCTGTAGATTTGTAACAGACTGCCCAGACTTTCCCCTTCATTCCAGGACAGAGGTCAAGGTCATACATTTGTGGGGATCCTAGCCAAGTCAGGGTTATGGTCTGACCCTGACTTGGAGGACACTAGCGTGGCATCTGAGACGAAGCGGACCCTTTGTTTGCACTCCTCAGCGGAGCCCTGGGCCAGCCACACTTTGCTCTCAGGAGCAGGCTTCAAGGGACTCACCTTTGGCGTACCTTGTCCTGTGGTCAGAGCTCAGGATTTGGAGCACTTATTAGAAAATTCCTAAGACTAGGAGAACATCCAAAACAAGTCCTTTTGCTTCCAGGAAGACTGCAGTAAGAAAACAGGATTAATCAAAATGGGATTAATCAGAGTCCAGACAGCCATTTTCAAGGCCTGTGAGTGATTGGGCTGGGGTGGGGGGGGGCGTGATGTCTAGTCCCACTCTGGGGCGGGATCAGTACTGTGACACATGGGAGGTGACGTGCCAATGGGGAAGCCGGCTGGCCCGCCTAGCTGCCTCCCCGGAGTCCGGAGCTGGCAGACTGCCCTGTAAATTACGGAGGTCAAGCCGTCAGGCCTCGAGGTCCAGGTACAGCCCCTGCCCCCCCGCTGCCTGAGTGACTGTGACCTAGGGCCATCCACCTGCCCTCCCCAAAAAGTCCTTCTCCGTCTTGGGGCCCTTGGGAGCCTTAGGGAGAGCCTTTCACTGCCTGGGCATAGTGTGGATACTGCTGGACACATGGTAGCTGTTTGTTTGGTTGGGTTTTTTTCAGCTGTTACTTTCATTGATGGTAGTGCCTGCTAGCCCTGCCTGCTGCCCTTCCCGACCTCCTTCCCCTCCACAGATTCCCAGTTTCACCGCAAAAGACCAAAAGGTCAACCCAGTGGATTCCGAGAGGAGAAACCGCCAATGCATGACCTGTTTCCCTCCCAAGTTCTACTGAACCTTGTACCAGACCTTTATCTGGGAACTAGCATGTCTTGTGGGCCTTTATTTTTACAGATTTTTTTCTTAATGGCTACTTTCGGAGTTTTTTTTTTTTTTTTAAATATTTATTTATTTATTTGACAGACAGAGATCACAAGGAGGCAGAGAGGCAGGCAGAGAGAGAGGAGGAAGCAGGCTCCCTGCTGAGCAGAGAGCCCGATGCGGGGCTTGATCCCAGGACCCTGGGATCATGACCTGAGCCGAAGGCAGAGGCTTTAACCCACTGAGCCACCCGGGTGCCCCCGGAGTTATTTTTAAAAGACTTTGTTTAAAAGAATGTGGTTGCTGTTCAGTGTTAGGAAACGTCTGATGCTCTCGCTACTAGGGGCTGTCCTGCACCGGCGGACATAACTCCCAGTCAGGTCTCGGCACGTGGCTTGGCAAGAGTTCTCAAGGTGTGTTTCCCCAAATCTGGGCCCAGGCGAAATTCCCACAAGGGAGGGACATGGTTTGGAGAGAGCCAGGTGGCTACCCCTTCTGGGTATCACTTGTCATTTCCCACATGTCCAGGCCCGCCTGCTCTGTGCCTGGTCGGTAGCAGCTGGAGGTTTGGGAATGGTTTCTTTAGTCTGGGGTTGAGGCCACAGAACAAGCTCCCTAAAGCAAGAGGGCTCCCTAAAGAGCCTGCTCTCTGGGCCCTGGGCACCCCTGTGCTGACCCTACCATGTGGCGGGGGGGGGGAGGGACAAGTGTCTCCTAGGAGGCAGCCTAGAAGTAGAGGCAGTTTTTGAGTTATTTGCTTTTTTTAACAATTCAGCCAGTATATATTTAGTGTGTATATACTGGGCTCTGTGCTGAATGCTGGGGTTCTTTGTTAAAGAAAGAGTCCTTACCTACCACAGGCAATGTGGGTATGCTGTGTCTACCACAGCTTTGTCCAAAAGGGATTTGAAACACCTTATAAAATTCAGAGAAAATTAACAAGAAAAGTGGGGCATAGGGAAAATAAGATGAAGCCAGGAGAAGATTTGTATGTGGAATGCATGGTGTAACATTGGTATAGTTACCAGAGCGTGGCTACAGATCTGACTTCAAGCTTCCTAGTGGTCAAAGCAAAGAGAGAAACAAGAGCAGTTGCTTGATTCATGATATTCCTGAAAATCCCACCAGGTTAGTTCATTCTTCTGAAGAACGCTTCCTGATGGACACCTGTGCGTGTTCCCAAGACAGCCCAGTGTGGTGGGCAGATCAGCAGGTTGTCTTAGGTTTAGCCCTGAGGCCCACAGAGCTGATGTTATGGGCCCGTCCCACCAATTAACCTGGGTGTTTGTGGTCTGGAGAGGTGAGGTCAGCAGCAGGATTGGTGCCAAAGCTGCTGGCCGCCCCAAACGTTGCAAACAGGATGCTGAGTCACATCCTGCGGGCCTGTAACGTCCTGACTACATGTGCTCTTCACAATAGGAGGCTCGCACGGGCAGGCTGGCCTCCCGTTGTTTCAGAAATGTGGTCACAAGCCAGAAAATGCTCCAGTTAGGTTTTCGACAGGTCAGAGCTGTGGGTACCCAAGGCCCCCAAACTCTGGACACAGATCAGGAGGAAGTGGGAGAGTGGAACGTCCCATCATCCTTCGTGGCCTCTGTCCCGGAAAACGCGGAGAGGGAACAGGGTCTGAAGGCAGGTCGAGGTCTCCATCAATGAGGGTATGAAAGTCTCCAAAAGATGGAAGAGGAAGGCCGTGAAGTATGCCCGTGGCAACAACCCATAGTCTCAAAAGCTTTTATCACCTGCCAATAAAGGGAAATTACAAGCAGTGCTTTCCCAAAGCCCAATTAAGTAGAAATTTTCCAAATAGCTTTTTAGATTTTGAAACAATATAAAACTTACAGGAAAGTTCTCACAAAGAACTTTTTCTGAAACATTTGAGAGTAAAGTTGCCGGCCTGGTGCCCATCACCTTTTGCATATAGGCAGCAGCCTTCTCCTACAAAGTAGACCTTTGATCCTTGACCCTGACACATTACCACCCACAGAGCCCCATCAGGGTCTGCCCTGCAACTCGACTCGGTAACCTTCTCTGTAATAGAAGGGTCTAGTTCAGGATTGTATGTGGCTTGAAGGCGTCCTGCCTGAGTCTCCGTCATTCCAGCCCATGTCCTCCATCTCCCTTAGACAATCTTATGAATAGGACACTTGTGCAGGGGACATGCCTGTCATTTTGTAGACTGTCCCCGAATTTAGGTTGGTATGGTATTCCCCGGAAATTAGATTTGGATGAGGTCTCTTTGGCAGGAATAGCCCAGGAGCAATGCTGTGCACTTTGCCTCCCGCCACGCCAGGGGACACACAATTTCGTTTTGTCCCGTTCCTGGTGATGTTCACTTTGGGCACCTTTACTATATGGTTTTTCTTTCCCTCTTTATCCTTAAGAAGTATTTCTTGGGGGCCATACTTGGAAATTATGTTAATCCTATCCGTCTTCAACTTGTCTATTTATATCTGTACAGACTCATGTTTGTCTGTTCTATCCCACAGTTTCTAATCCAGTGGGTTGTATTATTGACTTCAGAGTCCCCTGCTTGGCCACTGGGGTCGTGTGCAAGCTGGCTTCCGTGACCCTTGAGGTCCTGTCCCTGCCATCCTTCAGCACTGCACGCTCTCCGATACCAGATGTTCCAGGCCTTATCTTGTCCTCTCTTTGCCCCATACCTGGAGCCAGTCATTTGTCTGAGGAGCCCTGCTTCCATTTAGTGGAGAATGGAATTCACAAGGTGTGCTTATCACTCTGGGGGTGTCGCCCTCCTCAGGCCCTCTTGGGGCAGAAATAGGGAATTTGTATATGTACGTGCACACACACACACACACACACCTGCATCTCTGGTTCTCGATTTAAGTAATTTTGGGAACCCTGAGTTCAGACCTTCCTCTCTGATCCAACATCTCACATTTCATTCTAGTTTTCTCTCTCTTCATCTTTGTGACTCCCTTCCCTGACCGTGAGAAACCTGGTTCCAGACTGTCCCTAAAACACTTGCTCGTTTGAACAGTCTCCCTGGCTATCACCAGCCTCCCATCTCTGCAGCCACCTCTTCTCTGCACAGACGCCTTCCTAGCCCTGCTCACCACATCCCTCTCCAGATGCCTGCCTGGCTCAGTCCACCAAATGGTCTTGGGCCTGAATTGTTGGAGAAGAGAAGTCAGCATTTCTGATGCTGTTTCCCTGAGGTGTCCGTTCAGCGGGAGAGCCAGGATGTCAGAGTCCTCCTCCTGGTTTCCCATCCTGGCTCTTCCACTTCTTGGCCCTGTGAACACAGGCCAGCAGCTCAGGCTCTCAGAGCTTCAGTTTCCCTCAAAGACAGACACTGGGGATTAGGATAGTTAATGTGTGTAAGTGGCTTAACATGACACTCAACAAAGATGTTCATTATTAGCATTACATTCATTGAGTGCACACTGCCTTTTGGGCCCTCGGAGATCCAGAGAAGGAAAAGTCATAGGCCTAGCCTTCGAGACACTCAAGGTGACATGGAAAACTTAGTTGTGTTGTCTGAGGCCCTTGGTTGCCAAGAAGGCCTGACCACCAGGTGACTGTATGTCCACTTGGAGCCTTTGTGTGGCAAGTCTTAGGTGTCTGGTGCAGCCCACTGGTGGCGAACACCGCATGTTCAGCTGCTTGGAGAAGCCCAAGGTGATTTAGTCATGCACTGCTTTGAAACTGAAGAGGAGGCCAGCTCGGTGAGTGTGTTGCTGAGTATTTACTTAGAGCCTCCTGTATGCTAGGCAAGGACAGCGCTTTAGAAAATTACGTGTGTCTGGCCCTCGAGTCTGACGGTGAAGTTCAGATACACTGGTGTGAGGATAACTTCACTGTGTGTTTTAGTAAGTATGTCTGGGAACACAGTTTGGGGACCAGGGGCCTTAGGTTCCTGTCATTTTCTAAGTATCTGACCTTGGAGAGGTGACTTAACGTCTAAGGCTCAGCTTTGTTACCTGCAAGCAGAGGGAGCTGCTATGAGATGTTGAAAGGGTAGAGCCACGGCTGGCCGCAGGGGCAGCCAGGGAGGGCTTCCTGGAGAAGGTGTCAATTCTGGCAGGTGGGCACGAGGTGGGGGGCAGACAGGAGAGAAAGAGAAGGCCATGAACCGAGGCCAGGGTGGAAGAGTCAATGAGGACGACCGCACAGAGAGAAAGCAGAGACTGTGTGGAGTACGGGAGGAACCGTGTACAAGGTCACATGAGGAAGGTTTTTATTATAAATCACTTTTTCTGATTGTTTTATGATCTCCTTGAGGTCAGAGAGTGTCAGATGAATGAAATTGAGGTCAGCAACATGGCTAATTGTAGCTAACACAGAAAGCTGGCAGAAGCGGGTTGGACTGTACCGATAATGCGGCATCGTCGAAGGTTCTAGAGCTGGGAAGGACATAGCAAGAGCTGTGGTGAGGAGCTGTTTGGTGGGCGGGAGGCCAGAAGTCCCTGCCCTGGTTCTCCTTAGAGAGTTCATGAAGCCGAGCTGCCCCCCTCCGCTGTAGCTGCCAGCCACATGTGCCTCACTGAACTTGAATTTAATTAGAATTAATAAAACGACCAATTCAGTTGATCAGTCAGACTCACCACCCTATCCCTGTTTGGGAGGTGCCTGGGGCTAGTGGCTCCCCCCGGGGACAGTGCAGATAGAGAGCATGTCCGCTGTCCCGCAGGAATGCTCGGAGTCCTCAGCATAGGGCCAGGCGCACAGCGGGCTCCGGGGAATGTGGCGTGGCTCGTGGGGATGAGGGAGGCCAGAACTGGAGTGGTGACTGACCAGCTGGGGAGAAAGGGACCTTGGGAAAGATTAGGACTCAGCGGCCAGCAAATGTGGGACGGGGCCGCATACCAAAGAGAAAGGGCAAAGGACCTGGGGCGGTTGAGTTCATCTGTCCTTGGAATTTTTGCGTTGTTTCAGAAACATTTCCTCCGTGTGTCTGTTATTTCTGGCTGGCTACGTTGTCTTTGCTGCCGCTGCATTCCCAACACAATGCAGCCTTTGTGTCTTCTGCCCTCCTCAGGGGGCTTAGATCCTGGTATCTTGGATGGGCAGAGGAAGATAGCAGTGGCTCGCGCTTCCACAGGCGGGGGACCTGAGGGCTCTCACGGGAGGCAGGCCACGAAGGGACCCATCTGAAGGTTTGGAGAGCCAACTCCGGGCACATCATTTGCTGTCTTTCTTCTACGGGGTGGGGGAAAAAATCCTGCTGCTGCGAACTTGCTGGTATATTCCTGGTAGGAGCTGCTCGCTGCTACCCGTTGATATGAAGGAGAGCTGTGTAGCTGGCTTCAGAGAATGTCTCTTACTGTCTGAAATATTTCTGGACATTCCTTCTCTCTGAGAAAAGCCTACGCTTTCGAGCCAAACAATACATGCCCCGGCTGCAGAGACATTTGCGCTGAGCCCTGCCAGCATTTCTTGCCTGTGACCCCTGTTCCCTAAGTAGACGGCCCTGCCGAGCTGGCATTTTCCTGTCCTCAGCATTCCGCGTGTAGGGGAGCAGCTGGGGAGCTCTGGTGGGGAGACATGGCAGGTGAGCTGCTGGTTTTCTCCTGCTCCGAACGACGGCCTTCGGGATGAGGCCCTGGCGAGCTGCGCTGTGAAGCACGAAGCGAGACAGAGCAGGGCCTTGGCACACACTGGGGTCTTGGAGGCTCTTGACCAGGCCTTCAGAGTGAGGGAAGGACCTGAGGGAGAGCACACAGGGAGTCTCCGATCATTCCGATCTCTCAGACTTTACTTCGCTGGGAATGGGGTCGGAATCCGTCCAGACCACCGTCTGTAGCTGTCCAGCTTTGCCTGCTGCTTCCAGGGCCCCGGGGCAGACAGGCAGGCCGGCCACCGCGCCCTCCAACCCAGGCATCCAGCCACGCGGGCGCCCAGAGTGGAGCTGCTCGGCGCAGCCCTGCCTCTTCGTGGACACGTGGCTGCAGACGAGTCTTTCCTCTTCTCTTTCTTGACCCCTTCTTCAGAAGCATGAAATTAGAAGAATTAAGTGAAAAAACAGAGGAGCAAGCTCTCTGAAAACTGCGCGGCACCATTCAGGCGGAAGGTAGCATCAACATGTGTTTATCTAAAACGACACTCTGGGGGCGCCTGGGTGGCTCAGTGGGTTAAGCCGCTGCCTTCGGCTCAGGTCATGATCTCAGGGTCCTGGGATCAAGTCCCGCATCGGGCTCTCTGCTCAGCAGGGAGCCTGCTTCCCTCTCTCTCTCTCTGCCTGCCTCTCCGTCTACTTGTGATCTCTCTCTGTCAAATAAATAAATAAAATCTTTAAAAAAAATAAAATAAAATAAAACGACACTCTGAGTGTCATCGGTCTACAGAGCTTTCGGGTGCTGAGAACTTACCTTGACAGGTTGATGGCTCAACTTAAGCCCAAGGTTTGGTTCTTTGCCCGTTCTGAAACTGGAATTTATTAGCATACCATGGATGATCAAACTTCTGAGAAGCTGACTTAGGCTGATCAGACTCATAAGGAACTAACTTGTAAGCCAGAACAGACATTTATGAATTCACAGTGGGGCTTTTCACAGCAGAGACCAGGATCTTCCTTGGTTTGCTGTGGGGTATGTCTGACGTGATCCTCCCACTCTCCTGCTCCCCGCTCCCCTCTTCATGTTCACTGATCTCTGAGGCCCAGCTTGGTGTCATTTCTTCCGGGGAGATCTCCTTGGTCCCCCCCGGGCTGTGCTGGGGGCCCCTCCTGTGGATATGCACGTGGGCAGCAGGTATGGAATCTGCTGCATCACCTTGCAGTCACTGTCCTGTGTCCGTCCCGCCCCCTGGAGTGCGATGTCGCCCCAAGGCGGAAGCCAGGTCTGCTTTATTTCTGATTCCCAGGACTCAGCCCTGACCAGGCACAGCAAATCTTTGTTCGAAATAAACAGAAATTCCTCTTCGGAACAGTCACTCGCCTTTTCTGTGGTGACCAACTTTACATTTGTTCCTTTTTTTTCCCTAGAATTGTCATCACGCCTGCTAGACAGACCATGGTCCCCTCAGCCATCCCTATAGCAGGCCCAAGGGACTCGAGGGTTGATCTTGTAGACGTAGTTCGGTTCATTTCAGTCAGCCCCATCTGTTGATTCTCCCTCCGAGAGGGCCCTGCGTTTTTCGTGGTTATTTCTCACCAGCGGGAAACACTGACCGCGTACCTACTGTGTGAAAGCCGCGGCGGGCGCCCGTTTTCTGTGTCTTCTGTCACTGTGAGGTTCAAGGATTCTCACTCTGCAGCAGGAACACTTTCTTAAAACGCGGATGCCTGGACTTCCTGCAGACGTTTCAAGCTAGAATCAGCTGAGGCTGGACCTGGCCATGACCATGTTCTAGAAGTTCTGCACGTTCTTGGGATGTATAGCTGGCGTTGGGAATTAGGGGCAGGAGCATTGTATTCCGGC
The DNA here is from genome assembly GCF_902655055.1 of Lutra lutra. Lineage (NCBI taxonomy): Eukaryota > Metazoa > Chordata > Mammalia > Carnivora > Mustelidae > Lutra > Lutra lutra. The sequence continues at coordinate 95,270,792 of NC_062289.1, read as the reverse complement.
GTGTGGTGTTTTACACCTTACATTTCCGTTTTCCAAGGAACTATGCTGCTGAGTGGCATAGCACACGGCCAATCCACCCGAACATAGGCCCGTTCCTTAGAGAGGGTTATTGTCTTTACCGACATGTGGCCAGGCTTGGCTTCGCATCGAGCGCCTCTGTCTGCAGGTGTTCAGCCATTTGAATGAATGAACAGAACCCTGTGAGTATCGTGACGAACATAGAGTAGAACATAAAGTAGAGCCCAGAAATACGAGTTCCCATACCCCACTGCATTTTATTTTCTTAAAGCCCAGTGTGCCCCAGAACCCCCAGCTTAAAAAAATGAGGTGGTCCCCAGAGGCGGCAGGAGATTGGCCGGCTTTCTTCCCGTGTCCTTTGAAGAAGAACGCTGCCTAGCCCTCAGAGCTGTGGGAGCTGGACGCCACAGTGTAGCCTTGCACCCGGCCACAGTCTCTGCCACACAGTGGACCCTCAGCAAGTGACAGCAAATGACAGCTGTTGATGAGAAGCCTGCCCTGAAGGTGGCTTCTCCACCAGCGTGGCCATGGCTGTGGTGCTGCCCACAGAACTCCACCCCCAGCTTCCCATTCTGTCCACAAGGACGGCCCCCCAGTTGCAGAGGAGCCTGTGGCGGAGGGGGGATGGCGGTGGTCCCCTGAGGCCTTCTGCCTGCCCCCAGGGCTGGTGGGGGAGCTCTGATGCTGCCGCATCTTCTCCCACTGGAGTCCTGTTTCCCTGAATCATGCCTGCTCTCCCCTTCCTCTGCACGATGCCTGCACCTGCTGGAAAGAAGGGCTGCCTACCTGACCGTGTTGACTTCTCAGTGACACGTGCTTTAGCGGAGCCGAAGTGGCCGCCCTGCACTTAGCTGGCAGGGGCAGAGGTGACATCAGGGTGACAGCACTGAGTCTCACTCCAGGCTGGGGGGGACGTGGGAGCACTCCTGAGCTTAGGGAGATGGGGTGGGGCAGAGTGAGTTGGGTGTCGCCCCAACTTGTAAAGGTGTTACTGTGTTCCTGGGCAAGGTGCAGAATCACTCTAGTATGGGTCCCCACATAATCCTCTTGTGAGGATTTATTTATCCTCCGGAAGCTGGGGGAAGCTTCCAGACAAGGCCTCCCCAGGAGTCTCTGCCCGCCACTCCCTCCTTCAGCAAGGGTTCCAGAATCTACCAGTTAGACGCTCCCACTTCCCTCTTCAGAACACCAGCGGGGCTCCTTTCTTTGGGTATTTATCCCAGTCCACCCTGGGATGGTGGCTAGTCGTGTCCTTCATTTCACCGGCTCAGGGCGGTGCTGCAGACTGCAGCCTGGGGGCTCCTGCCCGGAGGGTTTGGGGGGTCTCATGCCAGGCCCTCAGGGTTACCTGGGCCTGCTTTAACCTTTGCAGCCTGCCCTGCCCTTCATGCTTGTGGTTCCAAAAGCTTCTCCCGTGTGTGCACATGCAGGTCCCTCTACCTGGGTTCCCCCCACCATCTTCCCCTCACTTTGCCTCCTAAGGCAGCGATTAGCATGACTGAAGAATTTTTGGAATGCAGAATGCTTTGACAACATGGGATAAATGCGGCAGCTGCCCACGGTCACCGTTGGGGTGAATGTGTGACAATTTGACAGAATTAGGAGTCCTTCAGCCTGTTGATTTCAACCAGAAGGGGGTCCTCATCGTCTGGGATCTGTTCCTTGGCGGCCAGCTGTTTCCCCTCACAATGTAAGGCACACCCTGGTGCTTGCTCCTAAGGCCTCCCAAAACCCGTAGGAGTAAAGTGATTAGAGGAACTTCAGCTGTTTTGCTCCCTCTGAATGGCCCTCTTTCATCTGGATATGCAGGGACAAGAGCCTTTTTAAACCCAAATATCAGGGGAGGACTAGAGTCCCACAAGAGCCATTCGCGCTCTGGGTGGGAACACCATCCGGGGACAGGGACTCCTGCCCAAGGAAGGACTCTGGCCCCTTCCTTCCCTTTCCTCTTTCTCCGGAGGGAGTGCAAGGCAGGAGCTCGGGGGCAGTCAGAGATGCGAAGCCAAAGACGGCTGTCGTGAACATGTTTTATTTCACTGACTTCTGCGTCTCCCTTCAGCCAGCTCACAACTTCCGCTCTTCAGAGGTTTCCGGCCCAAAATAGTACGTACCACTACCCGATCTCTCTGTTCCTACCACGCATGGGTTTCTGGATAACGCTGGCCATTTATTCGTCTGTCCTTAGCGCCTTGTAGGAAAAACCCTAATGCTGTGTGGTCTCCTGAACCGGGCAGTGGCCAGTGTCTGAGAACATATCTGTATGGCGAAGATAAAAGCTTTGTGGGGGGTGGTGGTGAGGGAGGAGGGAGGGCCGGGGCTGAACTTGTTTTTACTCTCCCATCCAGGTTTTTCTTAAAGCAGTGAAGGAAAACAGTTCAGTTGTATTGGTCTGGGTCTGACCTTTCTGGAACTTTAGTCACATACTTTTTAGGACACCAGCATTTGTGGGGGGGGTAGAACTCTGGTTTTTCTGTAGCTGGGAGGGGTGGTTTGTGAGTCTATAGTTCCTTACCCCAAGTAAAATGGGTCTGCCATCCCCAAAATGGTTGTTTGTTTGTTTTTTAAGATTTTATTTATTTGAGGGGCGCCTGGGTGGCTTAGTTGGTAAGGCGACTGCCTTCAGCGCGGGTCATGATCCTTGGAGTCCCGGGATCCAGTCACATCGGGCTCCCTGCTCGGTGGGGAATCTGCTTCTCCCTCTGACCCTCCCCCTTCTCATGCTCTCTCTCTCTCAGTCTCTCTCAAATAAATAAAATCTTTTAAAATTTTTTATTTATTTGAGAGAGTGCACAGGGCAGGGAGGAGCAGAGGGAGAAGAAGCAGACTCCCCGCTGAGCAGGACCCCAACTTGGGACTCCATCCCAGGACCCTGGCATCACGACCTGAGCTGAAGGCAGCCACTTACCCCACTGGGCCACCTAGGCGCCCCCTCAAAAAGGATTTCTTTTCTTTTTTTTTTTTTTTTAAAGATTTTATTTATTTATTTAACAGAGAGAAATCACAAGTAAGCAGAGAGGCAGGCAGAGAGAGAGGAGGAAGCAGGCTCCCTGCTGAGCAGAAAGCCCGATGTGGGGCTCGAACCCAAGACCTGGGATCATGACCTGAGCCGAAGGCAGTGGCTTAACCCACTGAGCCACCCAGGCGCCCCTCAAAAAGGATTTCTTAAAGGACATTCCCATCGCTGTGCCCTGAGACTCGCAAATCAGGGTACCACGCTTCCCTGTATTACAAGCCCACCACAGAGATCCCCATGGATCCTGGCAGTGGGAAAGGGTGTTGTTGGCTACCCAGAGGGTGTGCGAAGCTCGGGGCCTGGAGTGAGCTCAGAGCAGAAGACAGGAAACGGGTCCACAAGGAAGATCTGCATTTTGTTTCCGTAAATGCTGTGGCTGCCCATGCTCTCCAGCCTCCTGGCCCCAAGAGTCATCGAATGCGGTCACCCTAAGGCTGTATCTGCTTACTGTCTCCCCAGCCGCAGGGCCGCCTCACAGGCCAGGATGGAGAATGTGCTTTGTGGGCTTCCCCGCAGCTTTAAATCTAGCTCTTTACTGGAAATGCTGGTGCCTCATTGCCGAGGGCAGAGGCAGCATTCCAGGGCCCCCTTCCACCCCGCCTCTGATTTCATATGTAGATGGGGACTCTGGTTCTTCTGCAGTCACAGGAACACTGAGACAACTGGCCTTGCACGCCATCACGGGATAAAACCAGCCTATTCTTTTGCATTGTTCCCTTTTTTTCCCCCCAAAGGAAATGTAAGGGAAACCAAGGGGAATTTTTGCCCGTGATTTCCAAGACAAAGGTCACTGTTAATAGCTGGTTGTTTCCAGAGTGTTGGGACTTCTGATCAGTATGGATTTTTTTTTTCCTTTTCTCTTTTTCTTTTCTTTCTTTCTTCTTCTTCCTTTTTTTTTTTTTTTCCCCTTCTTTTTGGTGGGGGCAGAGAGAGATGAAGAGGGAGAGAATCTTAAGCAGGCTCCATGTCTAGCACAGAGCCAACCCAGGGCTTGATCTCAGGATGCTGAGATCGTGACCTCAGCTGAAATCAAGAGTCAGACGCTTAACCAACTGAGCCACCCAGGAGGCCCCTCAATATTTTTTTTTTAAGATTTTATTTATTTATTTGACAGAGAGAGATCACAAGTAGGCAGAGAGAGAAAGGAGGAAGCAGGCTCTCCGCGGAGCAGAGAGCCCGATGCGGGGCTTGATCCCAGGACCCTGGGATCACGACCTGAGCCAAAGGCAGAGGCTTTAACCCACTGAGCCACCCAGGCGCCCCCCCCCCCCCTTTTTAAAGATTTTATTTTTTTAAAGTAATCACTATGCCCACCGTGGGGTTTGAACTCACAACCTGAAGATCAAGAGTCCCAGACCCTACTGGCTGAGCCAGCCAGGCGCCCCCTCTTCTGGTATTTATAATCCTGGGCTCCCCAGCTCTTGTAACTGGCAACACAGACATACAGCTAATAGAGTGGAAGAGATGGCTTGGCAGCAATAGTTGGGAATACTAAATGAAGAAAAGGTAAAAACTGCACGGATGTAAAGGATTGGTAAATGAAATCTACAAAACCATCAATAACTCAACAGCCCAAGTAAGAGAGGCAACTCTCGGCCTTATTCTTGGGTATTTGAGCAGAGTCACTATTTTTGGCATGCGAATTCAACCAGGAGAAGTCACAGATTTTATTGTGGACTTCATATTGTACAAAATCACTGGTTTTCTAATTCCAGGAGCCACTGAGTTCAATGTGGTGAGTCTTTTTAGCACCTAGAGTTGTGTATTAGGCTTAGCCGAGGTTTTCATTCCATGGTTTAGAACACTTAACTACTAACATTAGACATCTGGGGATCTTGCCCCTTTTTTTGTATTTGCAGAAATTGTCCTTGTATTTCTGTCAGGAATCGATTCACTTCCTGTTGAAACAAACATGCACAAAAAGTGCTGCTTTTTCTTAGAGATTTTCCCTTCAAATCATGTATATGTTAATTGGTTGCTCAATAGAGAGTTAATGATTTTTACACTTCTCTTTGTTGTGAACTGTGATCTTTCACAAAATTAGTAGAAAGGGAATGCTTTTCCGTTATCACGTGTAGTACATGTTTTCCCTTATTCTGAAAATCAAAAAATAATCGCTTTAAAAAGTTAGTATTTGCTCAGTATAGAAAATTTGGAAGATAGAGATTTGGAAATTTGGAAGAAGAGAAAAAAGATAATCATAGGTGGTCCATCCCCCACCAAAAAAAACCACTGTTAATAATTTTAGCGTACAGGTAATTTTCCGCATGACAGTGTTTCTGAATAATTGGTAGTAACTAGTAGCTTAATACAATCTGTCAGTTTATAGTCTTAATTTCTGCGTAAGCTAGAGATTCTTTTTTGATAGCCAAATCATGAAATGTTTAAAATTTAAATTATAACTTCTTAAGTTGTATGTCGAATGTAAATGTTATTGCTGGTTTAAAACAATAAAAACCTAAGGTTCTGGGACGCCTGGGTGGCTCAGTTGGTTAAGCGGCTGCCTTCGGCTCAGGTCATGATCCCAGCGTCCTGGGATCGAGTTCCCGCATCGGGCTCCTTGCTGGGCAGGGAGCCTGCTTCTCCCTCTGCCTCTGCCTGCCTCTCTGTCTGCCTATGCTCGCTCACTCTCTCTCCCTCTGTCCCTGACAAATAAATAAATAAAAATAAAAAAAAATAAAAAAATAAAAAAAAAAAAAACCTAAGGTTCCTTCTGCTGAGAAATTCATTATGTCAACTGGAGGTTTTCTATCACAGCAGTGACACTGTAACCCTAAGTTAAATCACCGATTAAGAACTGGGCTTTTGCTAAGATGCAAACCAATAGTGAAAGTGTAACTTCCTCTTCTTTATAGTCCATCAAGGGAAGGCACCAAGATCAGTGAAGTTGTCCTAAGTCAGAGAGTACCAAAGATTCCACAGCGAGAGCGTGGAAAATTCACCAAGTTCAGAGAGTTGCTCTGTATCTTTAGAAGACATGATATAGGGAGATCCTTTCACAGTATCCTGTAGGAGGGTGCTCTTGGCCTTGCAAGAACCTTGGGCGTCTTAGCTGAGGCCTGAGTTCATGACCCAGACTCTCCAGCAGCAAGCTTGTAGCCAAGATGTGAAAGAGTGTAGCACAAAATGATCTTAATCGCTGTTTTGTCCTGTGTGCGTGGTATGTGCCTTTTGTCCGCACTAAAGCTTTTCCTCTGATGCATGTCTTTGCCCGTTTTCTCCTCTGAATTCCAGCCTGACTGTGCTCTGGTTTTATTCTTCCCAGCTTAAGTGAGAGCTTTTTCATGGTGAAAGGAGCAGCCCTCTTCTTACAGCAGGGAAACAGCCCTCAAAGCCAGCGAAGTCTTCAGCATCCCCACAAACATGCAGGTAAATTGAGGTTTTGACCTTGGAACTTATTTTCTGTGCAATGGGAGACCCTCCCATTACTGGTGGTGAGCAAGTTGCTGGTTTTCAAGGCCAGAGGAATAGTGGAACACAGGCTTGTCATGCCTGGTGCAAAGCAGGAGCTCTTCCCTTGGGCAGGTAAGCCATGCACGTTTTCCCAGTAGCCCCGAGAGCTAGCACCCTGTGGACTGCGCATGTCTGCGCTAGAAGTAAGGCAGTTGGCAGCGTTCTGTTTGGATGTAAAGGTTTCTCACCCACAGTTTATCAGTAAACTACAGATTTTGAGTTACAGTATGAATTTTTTTTTTTTTTTTTTAAACAAATGCACCAGAACTTGTTATAGCCAAGACATTGTCCCCTTGATAGTTACTCCCTTGGGATGTCCTATACCTCCTCTGAGAACTCTGGTCGTTTCTCTGAGCTTCTGGGAAGCTCTCATTTGGGGAATTCCTTTCCAGATTTGTGGCAGGTGTTGGGGTAGGAAGTCTTTATGACTTAACAGTGGATTTGGTTTTGGGAAGTAGACCGAAGTGATAAAGTGGGGATCAAACCCAGTATTCATTTAGGTCCAGTAGCACACAAGTAGGAAATTCCTGTCCATTCCTGTCTGAGGCACTGGTACTTGATGCCCATATAGTAACAGAGGCTGGTTTTCTTAGGTGCCTGGACTCTGACACCAAAGGCAGTTTGCAAAGAGGAACCAGCAAACATTGCATACAAGTGCATCTTTGTAATAGGCCTGTGGCCTCTGCAGGCAGTTCTGGGCAGGGCAGCACATTTTGCAGTGCGATCTGCCAAGCCCTCTGACCTCAGAACAACAGCAGGTGAAAGCAGCCAGGAGCCGGGGCCAGTTCCCTTGACACCGGGATCATTTTGTTTCTCACCTCAAGTCATCTCGCCTCATTTTGGATCTGAATGCCTAGGTTAGAATTTCGTGTCTTACACTTTACAGAGAACACCAGGGGTCAGTCGGGATTTTCACATACTGTTACTTGGAACTCAAGACCTAGCTCTATTTGAAACTCAGTTGTCAGGAGGCAGTGTGGTTTGGGCAAGAAGGTGTGATTCGGAGTCAGACAGACCTGGCTAGTGATCCCAGTCCTACAACTTACTGAGTAGTCACGGTCGACTTCAGAGCCTCAGTTGCCCGATCTTAACAATGGCCATCAAGTGCCAGTACCTCAGACAGGAATGGAATTTAAAATGGATGCATGCAGGGGAGCCTGGGTGGCTCCGTCGATTCAGCGCCCGACTCTGGATCCTGGCTCAGGTCTTGATCTCAGGGTCGTGAGTTTAAGCCCCCTCAGCGTGGAACCTACTTAAAAAAAAGTATGCATGTAACATACTTACCTCCTCCTGGGTGCCCTGTGTATAGTAGCAATGACTGCGAGTACTGTAATACAACAAACAGAACCTTCCTTCTTGCATCTGCTAATGGTTCTGTCCCGTCAGGAATTCAACCGTTGTTCGTGTCTTAGCACATACAGCAAAGTGAATGCTCCAGCTTTGTTCACCCGTAGCATACAGTGTCTCCGTCCTCTGACCCAAACAGTGTTCCCATACTGTGTGCAGCTTGGGGAAGCAAGCACAAAGCCCTGTAATCCGGGCTGGTTCATGCATCTCTGGAATGTACTGGAGAGTAAGAAGAGAGCTATGGGCCTGATGGCTCTCCTGCCCCTGAGGTCTGGAATGGCTGATGGGCTCAGAAAAGCAAGACGGACGGTGACAGTCCCAGGACTCCTAGGAAATGTCCCTGGGGCAGACACAGGCTGGATTTGCTATCAATTCCTGTTTTTCTAGAATCCCTGAGAAGTGTCCCGGCTGGCCCCCAGTCCCATCCACAACCACGCAGAGCAGAGAAAGAGTGAGGGTTAGTTCTGCCCATGCAAAAGCTGTTCAGGTCACTGCCGTCAGTCCCCAGCCCGAGACTGTGGCGAGGGCCTCTGCCTCAGGCTTCCGGTCTCTGATCTTCCTGCAAGTGCTGAGTGAACACATCCGCACGTGGAGGCAGTGCGCGGAGGCCAGGCTGCGGTTGGGAGTTCTGCCGGTCAGCATTTCCCCATCTCCACAAGCAGTCCCGCTGAAAGGAGCCTATCTGTGTGGAAAATGTCCCTTTCATCTGGGCACTCACTGACAAAGGGGCTTGTTTTTTCTTTCCTCTCTGTGCTTCTGTGACTCGGGGTGAACGGTGGTGGCATGCAGGCAAGCCCAGGACCAGCCTAGTCAGGTGTGTGCCCTTGGGACGGTGGTGTCACCACAGGCGAGGGTGCTGGTGGATAGAGGAGGCAGAACGAGGAGTTCCGCGTCCTCCCTAAATGTGAACCATTACCTGCCAGTCATTCCTCATGGAAGGCAGCGCCGGTGTGGGGTGTCCTACACCGTGCTGTCCTGTCACACAGAGAACAGATGAGAGGAGTCAGCTCCCAAAGACCCAAGTCCTCTCTGAGGCAAAAAGGACAATTTGGACATCATCTGTCAACCTGCCCTGAAATTCCAAAGATGCCTTTGCCAAAGGAATAAATCCAGTGTATTGATCCTTCTGGGATTCCGGTTGTGATCTCTAGGATAATGTTTGTTTTAAAGATAATTCTGTTCCTTCTTGGCATGGCACAAATCAGATCTCCTAGGAATTATTCCTCGTACTACTTGTAGACCAGTGTCTTTGCAGACAAACCTTTCCTTCAGAGAGAAACCATGAAATAGGGACACCTGGGTGGCTTAGTCGTTAAGTGTCTGCCTTCGGCTCAGTCATGATCCCGGGAGTCGTGGGATCGAGCCCTGCACAGCGGGAAGCTTGCTTCTCCCTCTCCCCCTGCTTCTCTTCCCTCTCTCACTCTCTCCCTTTCTCTGTCAAATAAATAAAATCTTTAAAAAAAAAAAAAAGGAAGAAGGAAACTGTAAAATGTATAAGTGGGGAATAAGCTGTTTTGGAGTTCTGCTTGCTGCTCACTGATTATGAATCTTGGGTAGGGGCCCTGCCTGGAAAACACAGCCTGTTTCCCGTGTTGATCCTCCGTGTCCGTGGAGACTCACCAAATTGGAGAAACTCTCCTCCCTACACCTCAGCCCAGAGGCACCTCCTGGGCTCTGGCATTGCTCTAGGAGCTAGTTCTGCACGACTGCCTTTAGAAAGTAATCATGCTTTATTGAATCCGATTGTAGCCTGGCGTGCATGTAAACTGCCGTGAAAAGGGGTACGAGCCTTAGGCCATGAGCAGCTGCTACTAGCCTTCATAACATTTTATGACCTCTGAAATTGCTTGGGTAACCATCACTGAGCCAGTGGGCGAGAATAATGATGAACATAATGATCAGAAGGAGGCCAAAGACCAGGGCCCAGACGTGCAAGTACTTGGCGGTAGAGGCGTAGGCCTGTGTCCCAGTCACCGCACCTGCCACACTCCTGTCCCTAGACTCCACGGAGAAGCCGAGTGCCACAAAGCCCCGGCAGCAGAGGGACTGGACAGTGTGGTCGGGCACAGAGGTCTCACTGTGGATGTTCATCAAGCTCTGGGGCACACGAGCTGGGGGGATGGAGCAGAGGGAGAGGAGAGAATCTCAGGCAGACTCTGTGCTGGGCAGGGAGCCCCACATGGGGCTTGATCCCATGACCCTGAGATCATGACCCAAGCCAAAATCAAGAGTTTGATGCTCAACCGACTAAGCCACCCAGGTGCCCCACATTTCAGAACATAAAAGCAGCTTCTAAAAACGTGGGCATCGGCTAGATCTCCCCATCCTCACCAGGCAACATTCAGAAGTGGAGTAAGAGAAATTGAGCCTCCTAGTCTTTGTGACACTTCTCTTGGGGTGGAGGTGGGGAATTTTGACTCCGCCATCTTCATCCAGACCCTTCACATCAGCTTCTGGCAGGTTTCTGCCTAGAAGGTGGGTGGGTGGCCTTCTAAAACTTTCTTCGTTGGTCCAACAGGTGACTTGCCCCAACATCTTCAAGTAATGATCAACCTTCTGCGTTGTGAAGATCGGATCAAGCTGGTAAGAAGATACGAGAGTGGCAAGTTTTAATTTTTAATTGTGCAATTCAGTACAGAATTATTCACGAGCGGTGAGAGGTGGGGAGTTCCTATGTTCTAGCAAATTCTCCCAAATTGTTCACAAAAGCCAGAGCCAGGTTTGCTCTTCACCACCCGCAAATTCCAGAGAAAGGATATGTTAGGCGTCCGTGTGGGTCTGAGGGTGGAGATCTTCATTCTCCGGATTTTAGCGGTTCACCCATTTATCCCAACTCCAGAGCAGTCTCCCAGAGCCAACCACTATCCCTTGTGCATGGATATAAACTGGATGTGGTCACTGCTCTTAAGAATCTCATCTTAATTCCTGAACTCACAGGGGTAAGGTAGAAAAAGTCCTTGATGTTGATTGGGTGACGGAAGGGGCCACCACCTCGAAAGGCAGGTCCGTGAGTACATCCTTGCCTGTCTAGGCTGTGCGTTTGGAGAGCGCCTGGGCGGAGCGGGCCCGGTACATGGTGGTGGTGGACAGCAGTGGGCGCCAGGACACGGAGGAGAGCATCTTGCTGGGAGTCGACTTTTCCAGTAAGGAAAGGTGAGTCTGGTGGGGTGACGCTTCCCTTGGGCGGCAGGGTACGGGTTTCGTGGAGAAAGGTTTCCGTGGTGCCATATCCATGGGTGATGATGGTGGGTGTGTTGTGTGGTCAGCGGCATGGGTAAGCGGACATGCAGAACAGTAGGATGCACCACTGTGGCTCGGGATTGCCTGGCGCTGTACTAGACTCCATCTCTGCTCTCAGCTCTGGGTTTGCTGAGAGAATAGAGAAGTTTCACTGAGCCTAGAAGTTTACTACTGGGTTGCTCTTGGGGATGCCATGGAAGAGAGCACCTGAGCCAGGAGGGCTTCCTGAAGGAGGTGATGGCTGTGGTGGACATCCAGGGACAAGCAGGAGCCAGCCAGGTGAAGCAGGGATGGGACCATGTAGACGTATGTGACTGATAGGTGTCTTATCCAGTGCTTCCCTGTATCCCCATCCCAGGTGGATTCCAAGTATTTGTTGACAGGTCCTTGGTCGGATGCTCGAAGAGAGGTTTGGAATTTCCCAGTGACTGGAGGCCAAGTTAGTTGTATCATGGGCCCTATTACATGTGTGAAATGAGGGCAAAAGGCTCTTCTTCTATCTAGGATACGTGAGTATGCATGAGATCATCGCAGAGCCTGGGTTTGTGAGAACTGGATTAAGATAGGCTCCCTGTAGTCATAGTCATCACTCATCTACCCAGGCAGGTGTGCATTCTCCTGTGTATGAGGCAGTGGGCCAGATACATGGAGAAGCAGCTGAGGCAGTTGTCCCCCGCGGAGAACCTGCAAGCTCAGCAAGGAAGGAGCCATGACCAGACGGCAGGGTGATGGGGGGTTGCCTGGGGGCTTGTGGAAGCATGGGACAGGGGTGGGCTTGGAGGGGGCAAGCCAGGGGCCTTCTGCAGCGGGTGATGGCTCACTGAGTCTTAAAGGGTAGGTGGGCACCAGGGATGGGGCGGGAGTGGGGGTGCATTCGAAGGCATCACCAGCAGAATCAATGGCAGGACAGAAAAAGCCACAGACACGGTAATTGGTGGTGGCTATGTGGTCTCGTCTTGTTCCTGCGAGAGGGCTGCTAATTCTGGCTGACAAGTCCACAAAGAAAGAGGGGAGGAAATTTCTTTTATGACCTTCCCAGTGTGGGATAGCATCCTTAGAAAGCTCTGTGCACATGTAGGGAGAGTGAGCCGGTGTATGTGGCCTTGGGCAGGCTGGGAAGTCTGGATCTGGAAGACTGCAGCGCCTGGCAGGTCTTAGGAGCTGAGCCATGGAGAGCGCCCCGGAAGGCGAGAGGGCCCAGCGCCTCATGGCAGGGTAGCCCCAGGCCAACGCTCTGGGACATGGTGGAGCTCCATGTTCTGTGGAGCGCGGAGGGATTTAGTGTGGAACAGCGATGTGGTGATATTTGCTCTTCGGAGATCAGCCAGCCTTTCGGAGTTCCTCCCTCGCCACGTGTGGGCCATTCCTATAACACTCTCTGGCCTGGAGCAGGATCCTGCCTCCCTGTGGGTTGTGGCCACGGCGGAGGTCTGCCCTCCCACCAGCCATCTCTGTCGCTTCTCTGGGAGAACACAGGGCGGGTGCCGCAGTGTGTCATCAGCGTTTCACTGAGCCCTTAAGCCACCCCGTGGAGCAGGTGGCCCTGACCCATGTGTTACAGGTGAGGCATAACAGCTTGAGAGGTCGGGGTGGGTGTCCCAAGGCCACAAAAGGCTGGCAAAGCCGGGCCTCGGAAGCCAGGCTTTTGTGGCTGCCTTGTGGTGTAGACCCCACACAGTGCTGCGCTGTAGCTCTGCCTGCACCCCATCGTTCGCGAATTCGTCTGTACTTGCTAGCTCTTTCCTTGTGCCTGGCCTCTGCTCTCCAACCTCGTAGTCTGGAGGTCATGACCGTGGCATTAGACAATGCGCGGGCACCCCACATGGTCCTACACAGCTGGGGTAGACAGGCCCGCGTACAGGCGCCAACCCCGAGGCTGGCACGAGTGTCTGGTGGCCGGGGCTGCAGACACTGAGCAGGTGGTCAGAGGGCAGTGGGAACCCAGTGGGCCTTCCTGTCGTTGGGCCTGAGGGGCGGCCCTGCAGGCCCAGGCATGCAGAGGCAGTGGCCTGCGCCCTCGGAGAGCCTCCGTGTGTGTCCCAGGGAGATTGGCGCTCTCATGCCCGGGTTCTGTCTTGCGTCTGTCTTTGGGAGGTGAGAGCCCCACGAGAGCCGTGAGCGGGCACCATGCAGTCTGCGAAGGACTTCCATGGCGCACCTGGAGCCAGCCGGGCCTGGCCCCCACTTGGCCCGAGAGTCCCCACGCCAGCCCCACGGGCTCCCCTGCTCCTGCTTTTCCAGTTTTCTCTGAAACTTTCTCCTCCCTCAGCTGCCCCTGCCCACTTCACCCTTCGAGGTCCTTCTCCTCTGGAAGACCCCATTTCCCTGGCCGGGCAGCCCCGTTCCCCTGTCTTCTAGCACGCAGGCCCTCCCTCCCCGGAGATGTTTTACGGTCATTCACTCCAGGATGACTGCAAACTCACAGAGTGACAGATGAGGGGATGTTAGGGAATTTGCAGTTTTTACAGTTGTGTCATGGCCCCTGGCTATGCTCTTGACTGCAGGCGGGGACTCTGAGCGGGGTCCTCCGCGGACTTAGCCCCATGCGCAGGGCTCTCTCTGGGCTCTTCCCCATCTCTGCAGGTGGGCGAGGCCAGTGTAGATGCTACCCTTGTGTCATCTGGACAGTTTCATCTCAGCCTGCCCTGGAACGCCCCCTCTGGCCCTGGGCCTGGGGCTTTGGTCCCCCCAGTCCAGTCCAGACCAGTGTTCCTTGTAGCTCTGTCTTCTCTCCTCATTACCTGTCCCTGGCGTGGGTCCTCAGTGCTGAAGGGGGGTGAGTCTTCCAGGCCTGGCCCCGTGTTCCCAGGTGCCCTCTGCCCTGGGCGCTCTTGGCGTGTCAGTTTGGGGCTACGAGGGCCCCCTGCTCGGCTTGCCCCTCCAGGTCTCAGCATACATTGTGTTTTGCAGCTCTACAAAGGACGTAGGGTCAGCCCATAGAGATTGGGTAGGGGTGCAGGGGAGGGGGTCAGGGAATTTGCCTAATGCAAAAGACTTAGTGTGATTTGACCAGAAGGGCTCGCAGCTGCCTTCCCCACAGACAGAAGCAGAGGGTGGAAGAGCCCCTTGCTCACCAGCGCTGCAGAGGAAGAGGGGTCTGTGAGCTCAGAGCTCCCTATCTGCTGTCGGAGGCGTCACGTTACTCCCTGGGCCATTGCTAAGAGGTAGCAGAGGCGGACGTTCAAGATCCCTGGAGGCTGTCGGAGCTGGCCTTGGCTGTGGCTGTTCCCTTGGTCTCTTAAATGCCTTTAAATGCCTGAAGGATTTTCATCACAATCTGAGTAACCCTCTGAGAGGGTCCTTTTTGTCCCTCTGTGTTTCTTGGTGGCACCTGTCACCAGAGTCGCTAAGTATCGTTTCACTGTTAGGGTGAGCAAAGCAAAAGCAGATGAGGCTGGTTTTGAAACTGCAGCTGTACAAAAGGTACAAAAACAGAGGACCAGAAGTGAACTCCAGCCATGGTGTTGACACTCTCTCCACCCCTGCTGCCCTAAGGATAAGAGGCCCGGTTGGCCACCACCGCTCGCCTGTGTCCCCCAGAGTGTGTGTGGCCTCGTGCCAGGAGTGCGCCAGCCATCAGTGGCTTCACCCCTGCTGCAGTGTGGGCATGTGGTCAGCTGCTCGCTCCCTGCCCCTTGAGGGCCACAGCCAAGACCTGGCGTTTCCGGAGCTCCCTCCACACTTCAGAGAGATCACAGTCCCCTGTGACTGTCACTGGGGACCCCCTCTGGCGGGACCATCCCAGGCTCATGTCTTCTAGAAGTCAGTGGCAAGTGGTCCCTACACAGACAGCCTGAGAGCTTCTCCCAGATACACACCCAGCAGCCAGGCCCAGGTCGGGTGGTGGTTCCCTTCTGCGAGCTGGACAGGCTGGGTGAAGGCAGGAAAGAGGGTGCACGAGTGGGTGGACCCTGACTCTAGGCATCTTCTCTTTCCTCCTGAGCAGTAAAAGCTGCACCATCGGGATGGTTCTCCGGCTGTGGAGCGACACGAAAATCCACCTTGATGGAGACGGGTAAGGAGATCTCTTTAAAAGATTCTTCCGGGGGCACCTGGGCAGCTCAGTAGGTTAAGCATCTGCCTTCCACTCAGGTCCTGATGCCAAGGTCCTAGGATCGAGCCCCACATCGGGCTCCCCAATCAGTGGGGAGCCTTTTTCTCCACTCTCCCCCACCTTGTGCTTTCTCTCTCTCTCAAATTAATAAAATCTTAAAAAAAAAAAAAAAACACAAAAAAACACTAGACGGTTCTTCCACTGTAGGCTTTGAAACCCGAGTTGGTTGGGCATCCTCGGATGATCCTGGGGAGCAGAGTCATCTGTGTGACGTGCTCATTACAGCAGGAGAGGCGACATGCCCTCCCGTGCGCCGCACAAGGACGGGGATATTTGGGACATCATTTAAGGGAATTTGGGTCGTGAAGTATCAACAGAAGAGTGTTTACGGGGGAATGTGCTGCTGTGTGACGTTCCAGAGCGGCAGACAGCGGACACTCATTCATTCACCTTGATGTGTTAAATGAGCACTCGGTACGTGCCCTCCATGCGGAGCTGGTCGCTGTCAGTTCACGGTTGGAAAGGACACGGTGGGAGGTCACAGCTGTGGGGGTGCAGGGAGAGAAAAGCAGGTGGCAGGCGCCTCTGCAGAGGAGGAGCCCTTCCACGTGGCCTGGGCAGGTGGACAGGAGACAAAGAGCCACCCGGCTTCCTTGTGCATTTTCTTCCAGGGGAAATATGGGGCTTCTACCGTGAGGGGGAAGTAGCTGAACACAGTTGTCCCTCCACTGAGATGCCAGCGGTAAAAGTTATGTTGCCTCATACATAGACTCGGGGAAGAAAAATTAAAATGTGGTTTTTGTTTTGTTTTGAAGAGGCGGGATCACGGTTCTGGTTTGTTTTGTTTTTGTTTTTGTTTTTGTTTTTGCTTCATCCCATTTTGCCATTGTGACTCTATTTCCCATGCAGTGACAAAAACGGGGTGTGTGGGGGCAGGCAGTAGCAGGGGGTGGGGACGGTGGCAGGAAACCGGACCGAGATGGTGTCAGATGGTGGTGCTGCCTTTGCCAGGGTTTGTGTTTGTGATAGACCTTGCTGGTTACATAGCTGGGTTAGAAGCCAGTCTTCCAGATTGGAGAACGTTTTTTGTTTTTGTTTTTTTACTTTTTTCCTGCTCTTGCCCTGGTTTGATCCAGCGGGCCAGTATTCCCTGCTCAGAAAGCACCAGGATGTCCGCCGCGGCCCCGCCCACTCACCTCGGGATGCTGTGGCCACAGAGTCTGATTCCTTACCAGGCCTCCTTTTTTTTTTCTTTCTTTCTTTTTTTTTTTTTTTTTTTTTTCGTTTTCCATCCCCAGGGGCTTCAGCGTCAGCACAGCGGGACGGATGCACGTCTTTAAGCCTGTATCTGTCCAGGCCATGTGGTAAGTGTGCTTTTAGGGACTTTTACCACCTTAGCAATATCTTTTTAGCTGCCAACATGAATAGGAAAACCCCCTTCGACTTTGAAGCTCATTCCGTGCGTTTATTTGTGTGTGAGAGGCAGAATGCAGGTAAGATAAAGCAAACCCTATTAACCATTTCTTAAGTGCGGTTCAGTACACATCCATGATGTGCAAAACTAACTATCCGTTTCTAGAACTTTTTCGTCATCCCATTAAATGCTATATCTCCCTCCCCCACCGCCCCAGCCCTGGTTAACCTCTGTTCTACCTTCTGTCTCTACGAGTTTGCCTACTCCAGGTCCCTCCAGGAGTGGGGGGGTCATCCCTGACTTGTCCCTGTGCGTCTGGCTTCTGTCACGGGTTGCAATGTTTTCGAGGTTTGTCCATCTTGTAGCATGTGTCAGAATCCTTTCGAAGGCTGAGTGTTACTCCGGTGTGTGGTTAGAGACTTTTTTTTTGTGTGGCCCCATCAGCTGTCAGTGGACATTTGGGTTCTTTCCTCCTTTTGGCTGTTGTGCTCGGAGCTGCTGTGAATACGGGCGGATGGATGGCGTGTCTGTCGGAGTCCCTGTCTTCAGGTGTTTTGAGGACATACCTAGAAGTGGAATTTCTAGAGCACACGGTTAACTCTGTGTGTCGCTCTCTGGGGAACCAAAACTGTTTTCTGCAAACCAGGCTCTTCGCCCCATTTCACTGTCCTGCCGGCCGTGCACAGGGTTTGGTTTCTCCGTGTCCTTGTCGGCACCTGCTAGTGCATGAGTCCTCATCTTTACCCTCTTAACGGGTGTGAAGTGGCATCTCGTTAATGGTGCTGCTTTGTATTTTCCTACCTGATGAGTACTGGGCTGTCTCTTCACGTGCTTGTCGGCCCTTTGTACATCTTTTTTGGAGAAAAGTCTGTTCAGGTCCTTCAGCCAGTTTTTTCACTGGGTGGTTTTTTTGTTGTCAAAGGTATTCCGGTCTTAGTATCCACAGTTCCTGCTGTCCCCACGCCATCCCTGCATAAATCTGCATACTCCTTATTCCTGGCACACGCTCGGTTTGTGCTCTGAAGGGAACAGCGCCCTCCCAGGCAC
This sequence comes from Lutra lutra, assembly GCF_902655055.1. Taxonomy (NCBI): domain Eukaryota; kingdom Metazoa; phylum Chordata; class Mammalia; order Carnivora; family Mustelidae; genus Lutra; species Lutra lutra. The sequence continues at coordinate 95,253,206 of NC_062289.1, read as the reverse complement.
TGGGCATCCGGGGAAGGCATACGACCGGACAATAATTGGTGTCCTCCTGGGTTTACATTCTGTAGAGGGGAGGTGGCCATAACCCGCGCAGGGTCATGTGTCAGACCAGGGAGTGCAGGGAGCATGTTCTTGCAGGGCTCCTCGCTGCGGGATGCGGGGAGCAGAGCCTGTGTGGGGGCGGGGGGGCCTCCTGCTTCGGGGATGCGGTAGCTGTGGGCAGAGGCTGCACTGGGGGAAACAGATTGGGGCACACGCACCTGTGAGCCTCCCTCATCCTTGGAGGGCCGCACAAACACCCCTGCAGCGAACCCAACACAATGGTGTCTGTCTCCAGGGATCTGGAAGAGGCTCGGGAGGGACCTGGTGGCTGCTGAGGAGGGTTCTGCCCAGCGTTTCACAGTCACTACTTTGTTCTCTGGGACGGCGAGAGTTAGGCTGAATTCTCCCAGGGGCCAGTCGGTAGTCAGTATAGTGCCCCGCTGTCACCTCGTCTGCTGCTCCACACTGCCCTCCATTCATGCTCCTTCTGGGGAAAATCATGAAATCCAAATGCCCGTGCTGTCCCAGATGTTTCTTGCGTCCCTGGATCATTTCTTACCTCTTTCTCTTCAGGCAAGTGAAAAACAGGCCCACGAGTTTTTCTAAAACTTCAGGAGCAAAGCTAAATTTAGTAAATATGCAGCTCAGGCCTGTGTCCTGAAGCAGCCTAGAGATAGGACAGACATGCCTGAGTGGGACACATGCAGCGGACGCAGGGGTGGGCCCTCCCCTGAGGACTCTCACTCCCTCCGGGGCTTCCCACTCCCACCCTCCATCGATGCCTTGGTTCACCCCCTTCACTGAGAAAGTTTCAGCCTAGATTTTTGTTTAAAAAAAAAAAAAAGACTAAGCTGTGTTACCATACACATTCTCCCCATTTTCCATATTGTCCCTTCTGCCCCACCATTCCTTCCTGAACCTCTTTTTCATTTTGTCCTTGTGTTGATGTGAGTTCCTAGCACTCATTTCCCTAAGAGATCGAAGCATCAGAGCTGTTAGTAACGGTGATGGGCAAAGGTTATAAAGCAAGTTATTCAGAACGCAATAAAATGTGCAGCTCGTGAAAGACTCTTTCCTTCCACCCGCTGGGCGTCGCAGTGGTTCCCACAGCCTCAGAAGTAATCTGGGTTCTTGGGCATTCGTTGGTGGAGTGGGAGATGGTCCGGGAGCTAGCCCAGGCAGGAAAGTTATAAGGTTTGCACCATGTCCTCACAGGCCACAGTGAAGGATGTCTCATTGGCTCTTGGGTTTGCAGCGTGTGTCCCCGAGACAAGCTCCCGTTCCAGGCAGCCTGGAGGTCTCAGACTACCTTGCTTCCCCCACGTAACCTTTTACATATGGCGATGCTCAGAGGGAGTCCTTGAGGGACCCCCCCACCCCGCCCTCAACCCCCATTTGGAGGGAGAAGCCCGGGCCTGAACCTGTCCCCCCTCCTCACCCCAGGTCTGCCCTGCAGGTCCTTCACAAGGCCTGCGAAGTGGCACGCAGACACAACTACTTCCCTGGCGGTGTGGCGCTCGTCTGGGCCACATACTACGAGAGCTGCATCAGCTCGGATCAGAGCTGCATCAATGAGTGGAATGCCATGCAGGACCTGGAGTCCACGCGGCCCGACTCCCCGGCCCTGTTTGTGGACAAGTAAGTGCGGCGCGGCCCGGCCCATGCCAGCCAGACCCTGAGTCTGCCCGAGGTCCCTCCCTCCTCCCCGGTAGTCCCAGGACCAGCATCCCGAGCTGGGGCGCCTCACCTGCTGCCCCCGGGTCGTCTGTGGCCTCAGGAAGGCTCCGTGACCCCTGTCCCACTTCTGAAATTAGAGGTACATTTGGGTGTGATGCGTTTCCTGGGAACAGCTCCGTAACTCCCATCAGCTTCTCAAAGGAAAGCGCCGCTCACATGCTTTACCGGCTCTGGGGCCGTGTTCTGTGGTCTGGCCTCTCCCTCTGTTCCGATGAGTATTAGGTATCCGTCGTCCCGGGATCCCAGAATGCAACCGCACCGACACTGCCTGGGGACAGCCCTCCTCGGTGGCCCCAATAGTGAATTGGGGCCCATGTCAGGTGGCCCCCAGCAGAGCTCATGTGGCCTGAGGCTGCACTCACTGAGGGTCTGGGTCCAGAAGAAAGAAACAGCTCCCCTACCTTCTGTCTTAGGTAGGGCCCTCCTCCCCCCAAGTCATGGGTCCCTCTGGGACTGTGTTACAAGGGCCATGGACAGGGAGGTCAGCCTGAATGAGGAGACGACCAGAAGCCACATTCTAGGAGGCCCCAAGTGGTGAGAGGGTTGGGGAGAATGACGGTTGCCTTTAAATATAGAAAGGGGCGTCCCATGGAAGAATTGTCGTGGTTTGTGTAGAAGTAGGGCTGATGGGTAGATGTTACAGGGAAGCACATAGATTCTCTGTGTAAGAAGGAGAGGAGCGGAGCCGGGCGAAGCGATGCCCTCACACGCGGACACGTTCCAGTGGAGGCAGAAGGTCCGGTTGGTGGTGGGCGGACATGCCGCGGGTGCTTCCAGTGTCTTGTCCCGAGAGCCTGAGTCTCTGCAGACCTGAGTGAGGACCGTGCTTTCCAGCCATAGCTCTCCATCCGCTCGCCACTCTGTGGACTCCCATGGGGTTCTAGACACAGGCCCGGACTCTTCTGTCCCTTTCCCCTCCTCCCAAAAACACACACACAAAGAACATGGCTCTCGGAGCATCTGGTGTGTCTGTAAATGCGGACCTCAGGCTCCCTGTCCTTCTGCATCTTACTGGACATACCTTCTTCCCAGGCCAACCGAAGGGGAAAGGACTGAGCGCGTCATCAGGGCCAAGCTCCGCAGCATCATGATGAGCCGGGATCTAGAAAACGTGACCTCGAAAGAAGTAAGAGAGCCCGTCCCTCAGCAGGCCAGAGGTCACAAGGTGTTCGTGTGTCCTGTCGCTCTAAGCACAGCAGAGGGGCGGGCCTGCCACGTGGCCTTCTCTGACTCTCAGAGGCTTTGTCCCCCCAAGAGCCTTAGCATCCCACTCTAGTCTGGATCCCGCTGTGCTCCATACCAGCTGTGGGGCCTTGAGCACATTTCCTGATCTCTCGGAACCTGTAAGACCTTTAGTGGTAATTCCCCAAGGCACGCGCATTGCCCTGAGACACACTGGCCTACTAGCACCCTCTCCTCTGCCTTGTGTTTTGCTGAGATGCAGCAAAAGCTTATTGCTTATTTCAGGATTCTCACTTACTAGCAAGTTACCAACCCTGGACTGCCTTCTGTGTGTCTTCAGATTTTTTTCTGGATCACTTTTTTCTTGTTTTGGTGGCTTTTTGTTCAAAGACCACAATGAATTATAATGTGTTTAAACTGGGTAAATCTGAGGGCTTGAAAGCGCCATTGAAAAAAACCATAGATTACCCTTTTTATTAATTAACACACATAAAAAGTCACATTTGGGGGCAACCCTCTTGGGTCCCCTCCCTCTTTGGGAGCTTTGTCCTGTCGCTCAGTAAGCTTTGCTTTGCTGCACACCAAAAACAAAAACGAAAAACTGGGATGCCTGGATGGCTCAGTCGGTTAAGTGGCTGCCTTCGCCGGCTCGGGTCGTGATCCCAGCGTACTGGGATCGAGTCCCACATCGGGTTCCTTGCTCCTCAGGGAGCCTGCTTCTCCCTTTGTCTCTGCCTACCACTCTGCCTGCCTGTACTCTATCTCTCTGACAAATAAATAAGTAAAATCTTAAAAAAAAAAAACAAAAAAAAAATAAAAACAAAAAACTATCATATTGTGATGCCTGCTAAAGCAGGATAAAACTGACTTTATGTATTCACTGTGATGTATTTGATATTTAATTGTAAAAATAGAAGTTCCTTAAACTCAGTAGAATAGATCCTGTGCAAATCAGCTTCTTCATATAAAATAATGAACTTCTCCCAGTCAGACTGACAGTGAGGCTGGGTAACCTGCCTTCCCACCACCTGTGTTTGTGCTGTGTGCGTCTCAATGTGTATGTGCCAACTCTGGGGTAAAAAACAAAAAAACAAAAAAAACGCCAAAACAACCAAACACCTTTTTTGAAAACAGCCACAGTTTAAGTGGTAACATGACTTCTTTGGAATTGGACAACCCTTGTTTAGTTTTGTGATGAATCACTTTTCCTGCTGTTCTCCACTCCACAGATCCGTAATGAATTAGAGACGCAAATGAACTGTAACTTGAAAGAATTCAAGGAATTCATTGACAATGAGATGCTCCTTATCTTGGGACAGATGGACAAGCCCTCCCTCATCTTCGACCACCTTTATCTCGTAAGAAGCATGGTGCACAGCAGGGTCTGGTTTGGGGAGACATTGGTCTGCAGACTGGTGGGATCTTGCAGCAGAGTCAGAGACAGGGAGAAACTGGCGTTGCTAGAACCCCATTCCTGGCTGTTCTGGGAACCCCAGATTTCAGCTCCCTTCCTCTGGCCTGCACAGTTGCCCTCTGCCAGATGTCTGAGATGGGGCTCCCAGCTGAGCGGTGTGGAGTGGTGTGAAGGCTGTCTGGCATGGTCCACTGGCGGCAGTTTTCAGAATCTCTCCACCCTTGGTCTTCAGTCACTAGCACAAAGGCCCCGTCCAGTTACCACCACACGGTTTGCAGGCTAGTGCCCCCAGTTATTAAATGACACATGCTTGCCAAACCCCAGAATCACGCCTGGCATCACCGAAACGTAAGAAACAGTAGGCAGAACAGACCGAAACCGCGAAACTCCGTTTTTTCCCCTCTTTCTGTCCAGGCGGCGACTCCGTGCCCTGCTCCCGGGCCCACCAAAGGGACAGGCCCTGGGAGTCCCAAGTAGGGGCAGGTTGCGCAGCTTCCCCCCACCTCCATCTCTTGCTCGGATGCTCTTAATGCTGCAAATCTCCATAGAAGGCAACTGGCAAGTTCTCAGAGTCCCTCAGAGAGACTATAGAGGAGAGCGTGTTACTAAAATTAGAGAAGCAGTACAGTGTGATGAAAGTCAGACCCACAGGGCCAAGTTCCCACTCCCCAGCCGAAGCAGCTGGGAGACAGGGAGCGAGCCTCTTTGCCTTTTCTCCCGCATTCTATACCATGTGGGATGGTTATGAGGATTAAGTAGAAGACGTTCTTAAAGCACCGAATGCAGTTTCTGTAGGCACTGGTAAATGGCAACCATCGATACAGCAAAAATCACTTCCTGGGAAAGTGGAGGAAGTGTATGTGCTGATGAAGGCAGGGAAAGTTTTGTTTTCTGCCCACAAGAATTAACTAATGGTTCTTCAAATGCATGTGTCGTGATATATACTTAATACTAAATACATATGTGTGTGTGTATATATGTATATATATATCTCAAATGTATAGGTATTTATGTATATATCAATTCGTGTGTGTGTGTGTGTATTTAATGTTTATATTAAAACGTACATGAATGTGTGGATTTGAAGCCTTTCTGTATTTGGAAAGCTGTCAGGCAGCCCTGGGCTCTAATCTCCCCAGGAAGTTGGTGGTTTTTTCCTGGTGGAAGCAACAGAAGGCAGGCCATCTCTCCACTAGGTGGTGATCACAGCAAGAGGAAGCTCACAGATGTAGCAAGCTTTCGTTTTTTTTTTTCAGTGGGGTTTGGTGCTTTATGTCACTTTTTCCATGAGAGATACTAAAGGAATTCTTATATTTGAGCCTCTCTCTCCAGCATGAAAATCCAGCTAGCACCCACACATTGCCAGCTCCACTGGGCCCCCTGGGGCTCCTGCATCCTGAGGGGTCTGCCCTCCTGGGAAAGGAGTTTCTTCGGAGACTTAGAGGGGGGGATCTGACTCTATGTCATTTGCATTGCCTGAGTGTGAAGTGATAGCTTTTTCTTTGTTTTGTTTTGTTTTTCCCCTACTGTGTTCCTGGGAAGTCAGAAACGGGAGAGTTCGTTTTATAATACGCTTTCGTAGGCATTACATTAAAATGTATTATGGAAGGTTCAGAAACACTAGTAACTCCAAAGAAGAAAGTAAAAAGCTTCCCCAATTTGGCAAATCTAGATGTCGTCACTGTTAACGGTTTAGTATATTTATTTTCCCATCTTCTGGGTTTTTTTCTTTTTATGTCTATGTAGCTTCTTTAAAAAAAAAAGAAAGAAAGAAAGGAAAGACTCATACTGTTTATATAGTTTTGTATCCCGTTTTCTTTTTTTAAATTGTTTTCATTATGCGGCATTTTCCTGTGTTGTTAAGGAGCCACCCAAAATATGATTTTTTTAATTGCCCCATCGTGTGGCTTCATCATTTATTTTACTGATTTCTTCTTGTAGGACCTAAGTTGTTCCCATTGTTTGTCCTCGCAAATAACCATAAATATCCTGGTGCATAAATCTATGTGCAAATTCCGGGTATTTCCTTAAGACAGCTGTTTGTACGGGGAACCACTGGGGCAGAGGGTGGGAACTTTTAAAAATACCCAGAAAGGTAGATCGACTTCTGCTTTAAATTAGTGGTGTGTGAAAGTGCCCCTCTCCTGAGCGGCAAGCCGGAGGTCACTGCTGCTGATGAGGGACCCTGCTGGAGCTGTAGGAAAGGACTTCGTGAGCGGGGGTACAGATTTCGCCTTTCCCCCAAGGCCTGGGGGCAGCCAGGGCCTTCCATGCAGGCTGATAGTGCCTGGAATGCCCCGGGAGCCTGCTTTGCTAGTCTCTTTCAGTTCTGTCTGCTGTCTAAGGCCAAAGGCCCGTGACGTAACCCTCCCCCACCCAAGACTAGCCCACCCCGTGCCTCCCCTATGCAGCTCTGAGGCTGACACGTGACACTCATGGGGGTTTGTGTGATCTGTCCCCCAGGGCTCTGAATGGAATGCATCCAATCTGGAGGAACTGCAGGGTTCAGGGTGAGTCTGCTCCCCTCGTCTCCCCTTGTCCTTCCAGGCAGCTTAGAAACCCCCGAGGCTGAGCCCTTATAACCCATGGCCGAGGGCTGGGCTGGTGTGCATAGCTAAACAGATGTGCTTCAAAATGCCACCTCCTGAATATTTCATGGGTTTTAGATGTGTGATTGTGTGTGTCACCAAGAATGATTCACAGTCACACACCAGTGGCAGAGGACAGCCTTAATGCTGGTAGGGCCACAAGCCCCCTTCTGGGCCCCACTGCCCCCCGGCACAGGTGCTGGCAGGCCTAGTGTGGACACACACACACACACACCGGTCTGGCCACTCAGCAGCTCTGGTCCCAGAACCACTCCTGGTTCTCCCGGATGTTCTACTTCGGGGCCTAGTGGGAATCTGGCGGCTGAAGACTCAGTCTTGGTCAGAAACATATGCCTGTCTCTGTCTGAGAAATGCCCAGCAGCAGGAATTAAGAGAAAAAAAAAGTTTAAATCTAGACCTTCAAGAACAGATGTCTGGACATTTTTTTTTAAACAACGTAGCCACAAAAATCACCATTCTGTGGGTCTGACATGATGGCATTCTTGAATTACTGCATTTAAAAATCAAGACTAAACAAATCTTAAAATATATCTTTAGAACTACTGGTTAAGATGTGTTCTTTCAACGGAAAGTTTTCTTAAAATGTAGAGTGATACTATCGATGCTTTCTCGGGCTGGGAATGAATAAATGATTTTTTAACGTATTTTGTAAAGCACTTGTAAATATTCTCATAGAAACCCTATCTGAGGTATCTTCTAACTCCTGAAATTATTTTGGTCTTCTGGGAATGTATCCGGTTTAGAGAACCTGCTCTCGGAGACCCACCCCACCATTTGCTTATTTATTTGTACTCTGCCTTGTTTTGAGAGGATTTAAGGCAATTCTCAAGGACATAAATAATGGATGGATATATTCTCTTTTAGCTTTTTGTTTTTTTAAAGCCTCTATCTATTTATAACAGGAAGTTTGAAAATTTGAGAGTGTCTGAAAATGTATCTAAGTAATACATATGTCTGCTTTCCAGAATTCCCATTGCTTAGCAACACTTTGAACTTTCTTTTTGTAAGTTTTTTTTTTACAAAGAAATTTGTTCTTTATTAGAATACATTCTCACCATATAGAGAGCAGTTGAAAAAAAAAATTCCTATTTAAGGAAGAAAGTCCCATCATAAACATACACACTTTACAAGTGTGTACTTAATTTTTTCTTTGCTCAGTTTTCTGTTACTTTGGGGTTTTTTTTTTTTTGTCGTTCCTCATTCTGATTCTCCAAATTTGTTCTTTATTTTTTTCTCATTACAGTGTGGACTACATTCTAAATGTCACCAGGGAAATAGATAATTTTTTTCCTGGCTTATTTGCATATCATAACATCCGAGTCTATGACGAAGAGACAACAGACCTTCTTGCTCACTGGAACGAAGCGTACCATTTCATAAACAAAGCAAAGTAAGTGGGCGGAGAAGCCCAAGAAGCTGGTTTGAAGAAGTAACTGGCAGATGCTGGGTGGGCAGAAATTGATGGCAGTCCCAGACAAAGACATCTCTGGTTTGTGGAGCCTTTGATATCTGGTAGGCCTCTGGTTTTAGACCACAGGACCCCTAGCACCAAAAAGGCACAGTCATTGATCTTCTCAGGGTGGGGGCCCCAATGAGCCTTTGTTTCCCCCATCATCGATTGGGACATCAGACCCCACTTCTGTCGTCAGCACTGCTTCCAGGCAAGGGTCTCATATCCAGTAGACATTCATGGGAACTCTGTCTATGGGGAGTCGCTGAGTCAAAGGAGGGGGTGGGCAGGTCGTGCATGGACTGTGAGCACCTTTGGGGCTGCTTCCCCAGAGAAAGCTGCTCAGGCAGGAGCCTGGAGGGAGGGCCCGCCTTCTGCACCTGAGTTGATCCAGTTTTCCTGTTCATAGAATGGGGCAGACCGTCAGAGGTCCCCGTTGCTCTGAGCCTGTTACTGGCATCACCTGTTTTTTTGTCCTCCCCTTATTCTCCTCTGGAACAACTCTGCCTTACTAAAGTCCAGAATACAGAGACAACCCTTTGCTATGGAGAGAAACCCCGTCTTCTGCTTTGTAATCCCTTAAGGTCAAAGCTCCGTAACATGTCCTTACCGAATCTTAGTTTGTTTGCATTCCTGGGGGGATAGATTCCAGACCAGCAGTCAAACAAAAAAACAAAAACAAAACAAAATGCACTGACAGATGGGGATGAATTTGAAGCCTGTGGTCTAGGAAAGGGGCCCAGACCCACCTGACAGGCCAGCTGCTTCCAGTATAAACAGACAGGCTGGTGGGTCTACCTCCTGTACAAATAAAGCTGTCCCGGTGCAGCCCCTTCCAGCATTGTGTACCCTCCCATTTTCAAGCCGATGAGGTCTGGAGAAACACAACCTTGCCATTTCTGTGCAGTCAGTCCTGCCCAGGCCAGAACCGCCTCCTTACAAATGACCAGCCCACCTGCCTTCTTCCCCTCATCCAAGTCCAGGGTGCCACTGTCTTCACTCTGGCTCCTCAACCCTCCCTTTGTAGCGAACATCTTGCCCTCCCAAGGGCCTCGTGGCCTTCCACTTGCTGGCCCCGTTTTCTCTGCAGTCACCCGTTCCTCATCTCCATCTGCTGGGTCAGCTGGAGAGCTTTTACAGATGCCCCTTGCACTGCCCCTTTGCTTCCTGCAAAGGAGTTTCTGGTCCCCTGGCCCATCCCAGTGATCCTGCTTTGTCCCTGAGGGCCACCGATCTGGGAGCTCTCCCAGCACAACTTGGCAAGGCAAGGACTGATTTATCTCGATTTCCCATTGTGTGCTAATTGATTTTGCAGTGAAGTTATTTCCTTTTGAGGGTGTGTGGCCATCTGCTGCCTCAATATCAGGACAAGGCAGGGGTGGGGTCTGGGCACAGAGATAACTTCAGCATTTAAAGGAAAGAAAAAAACACACTGGGTAAAACCTGAGAGAGTGAAATCGTGAACGTTTTGGGACCCTCTCCCCTGCTTCTGCAGGAGGAACCGTTCCAAGTGCCTGGTACATTGCAAAATGGGTGTCAGCCGATCTGCCTCCACGGTCATAGCCTATGCAATGAAGGAATTTGGCTGGCCTCTGGAAAAAGCGTACAACTACGTGAAGCAGAAGCGCAGCATTACACGGCCCAACGCAGGCTTCATGAGGCAGCTGTCTGAGTATGAAGGCATCTTGGACGCGAGGTGGGTGAGCATCTGCGGGATGGGTTGGCAGAACCCACTGGGCTCCCGTCCGGCCTGGCAGTGGCCTCTGCAGCTAAAATCCCGCCTCTGGTCAGGGAGGGGGGTGTAGTGGGGAGGATCCAGGCTGAGAAAAACAACTATTGTTTGGGGTTTGATTCGTGGTTTCCAGGAGGGATCTGTTTGATTTTGTTGGCATGCAGAGAAAGCTGTTTTGCTGCTGGAGGGAACGGTGTACGGCTTCTCATCCAAGGCATGACGTCATGGGTGGCGCAGGCACGCGGCTGTCCCCGTTTCCTGAGCATCTGCTTTGTTCCTGCCAAGCCCTGGGCCGGGTCTTGCCACAGGGCAGGTCCGAGGATGGCAAGGTGGACTGGCTTCCGGCACTGATGAGCTGGGCCAGCTTGCCCATCTCCCCCAGCCCTGGTTTCCCCTTCTGAGTTTGCAGCCCAAGCCCACCTGGTAGGGAAAGCTGTTGTGAGATTTACCTGAGGACTGCACAGGTTGACCTCTGCAGATGCCGTGCTAGAGGTGGCTTGTGGTGAATAAAATGGAGCTTTGGAAATCTCCAACCCCCACCTAGAAAAGGTCTGCCAAGGACAGGTTATCCCGGGCGTACAGGGGAATGAAGAGTGGACGCTGGAGGTTAGCATGCCCCATGTCACAAAGCCTGCAGGCAGCACAAGGGAGAGGGCACAGTCAGGTCTGCTGGCCCCCACGGCTCTGGTGCAGGGAGGCCGCGTGGAGGCGGGTTCCACCCAGACTCTGGGACTCTTCTCCCTGGATGATTTCTAACTGGTGTTAGGACGAGGCCACAGGCACAGTCCATGGGCTTCTTGGCCAAGTGTGAGCAAGCAGGGGTGCCCTGGCAGGGTGGAACAGGGTCTGAGAATAGCTCTGGACATCTCTGGAGTCCCTTTCCTGTCACCCAGGGAGCGGCTGGACAGATCCACAGGCAGGGCCCCTGGACGAGGGGAGGCGGAGAAGGGTGGGGAGGAGGCGGGGGCATCCTGCCCTCCTTTCCCTTAGCTCTTCAGACCCTTGCTGCCATTAGGGGTTTGCCGCCTCACAGCCTCACCAGGGGTCTTCAGGCTGGGGGCACAACCACAATGCACTGACCTTGACTTGAAACCCCATCTTGGGGCCCTCTTGGCCTTGCTTGGAATGGGCACATAGAGCGGACTCGACAGGTTGTGGTGCTCCCATATGTTTCAAAACAACAGCAGCCCCCGCCCCCTTTTCTTTCTTTCTTTTTTTTTTTTAAGATTTTATTTATTTATTTAGTAGAAAGATACACAGTGAGAGAGGGAACACAAACACGGGGAGTGGGAGAGGGAGAAGCAGGCTTCCTGCCAAGCAGGGAGCCCGATGCGGGGCTCGATCCCAGAACCCTGAGATCATGACCTGAGCCCAAGGCAGATGCTTAACAACTGAGGCACCCCTAAAAACAACGGCAGGCCCTTAATCCACATCCTTTCCCAGCTCCTGCTCCCGTCATAGCCCACACACCTGCAGGATGTTGGTACTGGTGCCCCAAGGGTTCTGGAGGTGACTTATGTGCCTGAGTCCACGTTACAATTTTTTTTTTTTTGATCCTTACATTAAAAATATGTTATAACCAGGGGCGCCTGGGTGGCTTAGCGGGTTAAAGGCTCTGCTTTCGGCTTGGGTCATGATCCCAGAGTCCTAGGATCGAGCCCCACATCAGGCTTTCTGCTCAGCAGGGAGCCTGCTTCCACCTCTCTCCCTGTGCCTGCCTCTCTGCCTACTTGTGAATCTCTGTCTGTCAATAAATAAATAAAACCTTTTTTAAAAAGATACGTTATAACCATACTACCATGGTATCATGAGACCTGTTTTTAAAAGCTATCTGTCTAGACCAGTCATGTGTCTGCCATGTGGTCGTTGCGTGGCAGAGTCACTGAGGGCTTCCGCCAGGAGCCGTGCAGGTTGAGGTTCCGAGGCTGTTTCTGTCAGCCCTGAGCTGTCTCTTGCTGGCCCAGCCCTGGGCACTCCTCCTGGGACCCTTAGGGTATCACCCTCCCATGACCTTCCTCTGCTCTTCCTCCCCCACAGCAAACAACGGCACAACAAGTTGTGGCGCCAGCAGAGCGAGACCTGCCTCCAGCAGCCGTCGGATGGCCCAGCAGGGTCTGGGGACTTTTTGCCGGAGACTTTGGACGGCGCCCCGGAGGCCCGGCTGCCCTGCCTGGACGATGCTGCCCAGCCCGGCTTCCCGGACAGCGGCACTCCAGGGGGACCCACTCTCCCCTGCTGCTTCCGGCGGCTCTCAGACCCCCTCCTGCATTCCCCCAGCGACGAAACTGGCAGCCTGGTCCACCTGGAGGATCTGGAGAGGGATGCCCTTTTGGAGGAACCAGCCGAGCCGGCCGAGGCGCACACACCAGCCAGACATCCCCAGGAAGCTTCTGGACTCTGTGAGAAGGAAGTGAAGAAGAAGCTGGAGTTTGGGAGCCCCAAGGTCCTGAGTGGCTCCTCGCCACAGGTGGAGGAGATGGAAGGGGAGGAGGTCCCGGGAGCAGGGCAGTGGGGACGGCCCCCACCCCAGCTCGAGAAAAGCCTGCTCAACCGGGAGAACCTTAACAACAACAACAGCAAGAGGAGCTGCCCGGAGGACTTCGAGGTGGGCAGCGGGGTGGCGCGGAGGGCAGAGGGCATTACTGGAGTGTGGCTGCGGGTGCCTGGAAGTGCAGGTGCACTGTGGGGCCGGGCTGTGCGGGACCGGCGCTCCTCCCTGCAGGTCTTCTCCCCCACTGCTTTCCCCCACCCCATGCGCCTCATTCACGGCTCAGGCAGAGCTTCCGACTCAATATCCTTCTTATGTAAAATGTAAAACAAGACTTACTACCCAGCTTCAGCATTTATCAACCCGAGGCTGTACCGCGCGCCCCACTCAATTTCCCACACTCTGAATCATCTTGAGCCAAACCCCAGCTGGGTTGCTCCATGCACAGAAGCTTCAGTGAGTGACATAACCACAGTCCACCCTGAAGAAGTTGATGTAATTGCTCAGTATCATCAAATAGCTGCTCTTCCCGCTCCTGCGCTAATGCTTGACTCTCTGAGTCCCAAGTGGCTATCCTGTTTGGTGGGTTTCTGCAGCAAGGTCCTAGCAAGCTGGCCCTTGCTCAGAAAATCACTAATTCTGCCAGCCTTTCCTCTCCTCCGAGTGGCCTGGGAGCCGAGGCTGGTGTCCTGAGCCGCCCACCTCCCGGGTCCCACCCTCACTCTGCACTAGCTCTTGCCACGACTAGGGCCAAGGAGCTCCGTTCCCCCCCCCGCCCTCCCTGTCCATCTTCTGAGACAGCCGTGATTCACAAGTAAGACCACTCAGAAATGCGTTCCCATATCCAGAGGGTTTGTCTTTCCCACGTTCTAATACAAGTGAAATGGGAAGTCCCATCTACTGACCTCCAGACTGAATGTTAATTACTCATGAATTTCTCCCACTCAAAGAGCAAATACACATAAAGACAGATGATACAAAACATCTGTCTGGGATGGTAATGTGTCCATCAGTCTGAAATGGCACCGAGTGGGTGGCAGGATAAAGAGCAGGAGAAGTGTGGGTAAGAAGGTACATAAAGGACAGCCTGCCTTTACTGGCCAGAGCTGGATTGAATGGGTGAGGTTCTCCAGGGAATAGGACCCAGAGACAAGCACTCATTCATTTGTTCAAATCTTATTTGCTAACTAAGGTGCCAGGTTGGTGAGGGCTTCCGCTGCAAGGGGACCGCGCTTCCTCTCCCCTCCCCGCTTAGCACCTGCTTAGCGGTCTCAGTGGAGGTCCAGCTCCTCAGAGAAGCCTTCCCTCTGCGGAGCACTTTGAGCTTACCCCTCTCCATCCTGACACGTGTCACTCAGTTTGCTGGTTCACATGCGACCCTCTGAGGGCAGGGACTGTCTTTGTCTTCTTCGCAGCCCCTGTGCCTGACCCAACTCCTGACACGTGACAGGCGCTCCCTAAATATGAGTCGGATGGGAGGATTTGCTCCTGCCCTGTTGCCCCCTGGGCTCTGAAAGGTGGTCTTCAATCTCCTACCGGGGGATGTTCCGCCGTGTTTTAGAACATTAGGTTCTAAAGGTTTTAGGAGAAAACTTTGGTCAGAGCTTCGGGAAAATTTCTGGGTCAAGAGTTCAGGTCTCACCGGTTGAGGTGGAAGCCGGCCCCAGGAATCCTGATTCTACAGGAAATCCAGCCTCCCACCTCCCCAACCACACGCTCTTCGTGTGCCCCCCTGCAGCCTCTAGGAATCCTGCCTGGGTTTCTTTACGATTCCTCCAGTGTGGGACCACTCCAGGACGTCTTACTTTGGGGGACTTACGTCTGTGAGACGGGATGGGACTAGGCCCTGACGGTCAGGGCCGTGGGCAGGGGGCGGGGAGAAGCATGGGCCAGCAGCCCTTTGCCAGGAGGCCTTTGTTTTAGGCCAGCTTGGGAATCTCACAGCTAAACCGCTATCCGCCTCAGCCCGTAGGACCCTGTTGTCTGTTGATGGGTGTGTGAGGGAGGTGTGAGAGGGTCCGAGGTGGAGGCGCACATCACATTCACCTAGAGGGAGATGGCTTTCCTCAGAAAACAGTGCCGACATGTTCCCCATTGGTAATAAACCCACCTCAGCCTGGCGCCCTCATCCGGGACTGTGAGCACCCGTGCTTGGGTCTGTACCGGTTTTTGCCTTCGACCACCTCACTCTGAAGGCCACAGCCAATGGCTGGATGGTGGTTCTTTGGAGCCACACTGTGTTCATGCTAGAAGGGCAGAGCCCTGTTTCCAGACTACATATGCCCTAAGCATAGATTCTTTCTAAAAGGGAAAGGAAGGGAGAGGCGTGCAATGGTGAAGATGGGTTTGAGAGGGCTCTGCTCCTGACCATGCTGTGCTGGTTGTGTGGCCAGAGATTTGCCCAGGATCATAGTCCCGTAGCCTCTGGAAAGTTGGGTTCAGCCCTGTAACCACCACTGTTCACGCCCAGGTGGGTTCCAAGAGGCCTGCGTTCCTGTGCTAACCGAACAAGGGGCACTGCCTCTGCAGTGCCTGGCCTGCCCCACTCCAGCCCCTCCTCGTATTTTGTGGCCTCTGGCTTGCTGTTGTATACTCACGATGTTCTTATCCCCTTTCAGCACGATGCTATATTTGGGATCCTTAACAAGGTGAAGCCTTCCTACAAGTCCTGTGCTGACTGCGTGTACCCTATAGCCAGCGGGACTCCCGAGGCCTTCAGGGAGCGGGGTGAGAACCCCGGAGCTCCTGCCATCTGTACCCAGCCAACCTTCCTGCCACACCTCACATCCTCCCCTGTGGCCCACACGTCCAGCAGGTCCCGAGCTTTAGAGAAACTGGCCTCTGGCCCCAGCGAAAGTCCCCCATTCCTACCACCAGCAGGCTCAAGGAAGTCAGACATCGGTGGCTCTGGGGCCGCAGCAGCCCCAGAACTACCAGCTAGCCTTCTGGAACCTTCCAGAGAAACCCAAAAAGTCCTGCCAAAGTCCCTCCTTTTGAAGAATTCTCACTGTGATAAGAACCCTCCAAGTATGGACGTAGCGAAGGATGACTCACAACCCAAGAAAGACCCAAAACCAGCCAAGGACCTGCGGCTTCTGTTCAGCAAAGAAGCTGATAAGCCGACAAGTAACAGCTACCTGATGCAGCACCAGGAATCCATCATTCAGCTGCAGAAGGCGGGCTTGGTCCGAAAGCACACCAAAGAACTGGAGAGGCTGAAGGGCACGCTCGCAGACCCTGTGTCTCCCTGCAGGGATGGCCCCGCCAGCAGGCTAGAAGCCAGCATCCCCGAGGAGAACCCTGATCTGGCTCCTGTCCCTCCGCTGGGGCCCCCAGCTCTGCCCAGCCTCTCGGGGAGCAATGAGAAGTCAGAGGCCATCCCCACTCCATTCGAAGTCGCCCCACCCAAGAGCCCCAGTCCCTTCCTCTGTCGCCTGGATCACGCCAGTCACTTCTCAAAAGACTTCCTGAAGACCATCTGTTACACTCCCACGTCGTCCTCCATGAGCTCCAACCTGACGCGGAGCTCCAGCAGCGACAGCATCCACAGCGTCCGAGGCAAGCCGGGCCTGGTGAAGCAGCGGACACAGGAGATCGAGACCCGGCTCCGGCTGGCAGGCCTCACTGTCTCATCCCCACTGAAACGCTCACACTCTCTGGCCAAGCTTGGAAGTCTCAACTTCTCAACAGAGGACCTGTCCGGTGAGCCAGATGTGTCCACCCTCACCGACTCCCGGGACGCCCAGTCGAGCGAGTCTTCCTTCTTGCGTGAGCCCCAGGCACCCCCAGGGAACCCAGCTGTGACCTCTCGGCCATCAGGGAAACCTGCTTCAGAACACTTGAGAAGCCCCTCGTGGACGAGCAGAAGCTGACCGGCCTCTTGCTGTATTTACTCAGACGTGCGTTCCCACCGGTTCCTCCCTGTGTCTCACTGTGGGTTTCGGCCGTGATGTCTCCTAAACAAGTGACATTCTAACTCTTCCCGCTCTCACTGCAGAGAGGAGGAGAGGAAAAAGAAGAACCCAGCACAAGGAGAAGGGGGGGGTGCCAGTCAAGTGGCCCGGGAGAGCCAGAAGCCATCGGCCAGTAGATATAGAACTCTGCTCCCCAAGCCCTGTGTTTTCAGGAAGAATCCTGTTTTTAAAAAGAGCATACACAGACATGCACACACTCCCCAAACACTGCGTATGCACCATGAAGGCTACACGACCACGGCGCATGTTCCTAGCTCATTCAGGCCCTCACGGGGAAGCCCTTGGATGGCAGTATGAAGTCCTACCTCTGTTCTTGCTGTGCTTTTTATTTTTTAAAATATAGTCGTGACCAAGGCTGGTTCCAGGGAATAATGCTGTGTCAGAAAAGGTTTTTCCAAAAGAGATTTTTTTTTTTTAATTCTTATTTTTTCGGTGGGGTCCCCCAAAAAAGTCCTAAGTCGACTACATGCAACACCGCTAGGTAAAGTCATAACAGGCTGTCGAATGCTGTCGTTGGACCGACCCTGTGGTGCGTGGAGATGATCAGTGCAGCTGAATTCCTTGTCCTGGTGTGTGGTCCCAGCAGAGTGGTGTGCATCTGGCCAGTACTGGGGTGAGGGGGGGGGGGGGATGTGTATATGTGACGTCCTCAGTCATTGCTAATGGTGACATGTAAGTTGACCCCAGTCTGGGGAGAAGGACCCACGGAGCATCACTGAGTCTCCTCTGCTGCTGAACCTGATGTGGTTGCCTTGAGGCTTTGAGAGAGCTCGAGTGTGTGTGGCGGGGGTGGTGGGTCTGAGACAGGGATTGTCCTGCCAGGAGCCCTTGGGCCCATGAGGTCACAGGAGCAGGTTCACGAAGGAAAGGGGCCTCTAAGCAGTCGTGAGCCGCTCTGCCAGCCCCTCTCCAGGAACAGCCCTGCCACAGCCTCTCGGAGAAATGAGACCATTGAAAAGCTTCATAGATGTTTACAGTCACCGCTTCCTTTGATGAGGTACTGCTCCGTCTCTCTCGCCCTTCCTGGCGGTGAGGTCAGAGTGGAAGAGGGCTCTGTACTTCTGGCCGGGGCTCTGGGAGGCCCCTTTCAGAATCAGGTGAGCTGCGCCCATCACATAGCCACGGGCTCCGGGCGTGGATGGAGGGAGTCCGCTGGTGTTGGTCAGTAAGACAGGCTGTTGAAAGTATTTTGGAGAGAGAGAGAGAAAAAAAAAAAAAGATGCTTGGTAGTAAGAAAGGTTTCATCCAGGGAGTCCGCAAACTCTGGTAACGGACCTTTGAGCTAAGAAGCTTCTATGTTTTTAAGGGCTTGTTAAAAACAACAATCTAATATGCAGCAGGGACCGTGTAGCCTGCACAGGCTGAGATACTCCCGATCCCTTTAGAGAAAAGGTTTGCTGACCCTTGGTTCCACAACACAGGGCTGCCCAGGGCCCTCCAGAAAGAAACTGCCAAATTCCAAGACCTGCCCTGCCCCTTGGACACCTCAGGCCCAGGCCGTGTCTTCTCCCGACCCAGACCTTGCCCGCCCAACCCCCATGTGCTGTCCTGCAGGGTAGGGGTAGGCCCGGAGGTGCTGGGTGCTGCCGGCCGATAGTTGCCCGAAGTATAGTGTGCACTGAGCTGTCCGCTGGATTTATTCAGTCAAACTAGAAGCCTTTGGCGCCGACCACGCTCAGAAAGTGGCCGAAGGAGCTGCCATCTCGGGTCTTACAGTAGTCAGATCTGGGTTAGGGTTAGGGCGCCACAGGCAGGGTTTTCAGGAACAAGGGCAGACAGGGGTGTGGTTCACATTTCAGCTAGTGGGTGGAGTTTGTGCAGAAACACTCTCTCCAGGAACTTTTCCTCCCCAATGTTGTTGGTTTTTGTTTTGTTTTGTTTTTTAAATCATAATGTTATTTGATAGGAATTTGTTTTCCCACCCCTGTCATTCGAAATCACCTTAAAGGGTGATTATCTACTACTTCCTAGAAACCCTGTTGGGTTCCCCTCCCACTCCCTGCCCCCACCCAAAAGAAACGTCATTCTCAAAAACCTAACCGAGTTCATATATGTTTTGCCAAATGAAACTTCGCATTGTGGCTCCATTTTTGTGGCAAACCATCCTTTAGATTTGATGCTTGCCAGGCTTATGTTGCTCTTCTAACCTCACGTGTCTGGTGTGTGGGAAAAATATATTTTTGCAAACTTTAATTTTGAAAGCGTAGAAGGAGAATTACAAATTTGAGCAAGTCTGGCTTTTGGCGACCCTGTTGTTTGCACAAGCAGGGCTTGTATGTCAGGTCTACACAGACCAGGGCCCAGGGCCCCATCATCAAAGCTAAATGGGGGCGTTCTTGATTGGATGGCTAGCACTCTGGCCCAGAGGAAAGGATATGGACTTTTCTCCAAGACCCACATCACCAAGAGCACTCTTCCAGGCTCAGGGGCACCCTGGCAAACAGACTCACGCTGACCTTTGAAAAGAAAGCCTGTGCTGTAAGCTACGCCGCATCTTGACCAGCGTTCCATCCGTCTGGGATCTTGCTGCTGGCAAACTTGCTGCTGATGTTGAATGTGGGGGGCCCACGCGGGAGGCAGGGAGTTTCTGCTGTGAAAGTCATTGATCCTGATAACCACCATCTTCGGGGAATGCCCTTGTTAAAAAAGAGAACGGGAGTTTTCCAGATCCGCTGGATGATCTCCCTGAGTCTTGAACTGCTCTCTTGTACCGCCTCACCTCTGTCTGTCTCACTGTAACTCGTGCGACACGCTGCAAGTTAGACTCAACCTCCCTAGATCTTCAGCTTGCTTCGATCCGGGTGGGGTGGGGGCTGCTGCTCGTCAAGCTTTGTTACGTATGAGGGGGAACCTGGATCTGGGGAGAGGAGGAACCACACTGCCCTCTGATCGTGATTCGATAACTCCCATTCCGGTTTCTTTGCCTTGGAGCTATTTTTGGGGGTCGGAGCGATGGTCATCGCTGAAGAACTTCAGCACAAGGCTTCTTGCTCTTGGCATTCCCTGTTTCTTTGATCTCTTCGAGGGGACCAATGCTGACCTTTGGGTGCCGAACAGCGCGCTCCTGGGCAGTGACACCCATTTGTCATGTGTGAGATCACTCACCAGCTGCTCACGGTGGCCGCACCATCCAGCCTTCCCTTCTGTGACCCCCCCACTCCTCTAGCCAAAAACCACTCCATCTCATTCGAAAGCCTTTTCTCTCCTGCATAAGCCCAGGGGATGCCACAGGGTGGAGCCAAAGTCGCAATAGAATTAGCATCTCGAGGCTGGCCCTGTCCTTGGGCGCTCTTGTCTCCACACGGGCCAGAACCCAGAAGGTTCAGGACTCCCCCTACTCCCCTAGGACCATTTCTCCCCAGTGAGAAGTGATGCATCATTTAGGCAAGGTCACACAAACGACCTTATCCAGGGTGTCTGAAGAAAGACGTGCTCTCTGTTGACCAGAAACGCTTTGTTCCGGAATACTTTCCACCCAGCCCTCCTCTGACTGGCCACCTAGCAGAGCTTCCCCAACCCAGTGAGGGCAACCACGTGACCTCTGGCAGGAGCTAGGCAGGCCAAGAAATTGGTGATGCTGGGCACAGTGAGGGTGCACCCGCCCCACTCCCGTCCTGCAGGCTCTTGCCAACGCTGCATGCCAAACAAAGGGAGTTGGTTGACACCCCCTCCCCATGCTCACTACTTGGTCTTTTCATTGTGTGCCCTGCAGCTGAACACCTATGTGTATGAACTCACTCTGCATACATACGTGCATAATATATATGCACATATATATGTGCAACTTGAAGCAGACCATCTCGCGGGCCACTTCTCTCCCATCCACACACACGCTGTGTCCCCCAAGTACAAAGTGGATCACCTTGACCGATGTGGAGTGGGGCCATGTGCAGCACTACTCTCCATAGACCTGGACATTGACCACCCCCACAAACACACACCCTTTTGTCTAGCCCCGGGCCCTGGCTTCGGTCCGTCTTTGCCACAGGAGTCTACAACCAGCCCTCCAGTCCCTCCGCGCTGTCCTTTGTGTTGGCCTTGCTGCACAAGAAGGTGGCTGCTTCCTCCCTCCTTTTTCCGACACTGTAATTATTGTTTTACAATTGAGTGCCTTAATAATAGTTTACAAATACTGTGTATTTATGGGAAACTGGTAAGCTCGCACCTTCTGTGACTGGGCCTTTGCCTTGGCTGTGGTGGTTGGCGTGAGGGCTGGAGCTTGCCCTACCCCGTGCTTGTGCTCATCTGCTGTGCAGTCCTATGCAGGGCGTGGGGGTGTCCTCCCCACCCTACCACTGTCCAAGCAGCATTGGTGGTTCCTGCAGGCGAGGCTGGCGCTGGCTCACCGGGTGTCCCGCAGTAGCAAGGAAAGCACAGAATTTGGTTCGCTAGCCAGCCAGGGGGTGGCACCGTCCCCCTTCCCCCTCATCGCACAATTGTGCTCTTTAAATAGAGATGTGTTACCACCTAGGCCTCCCTGTGTTTCCTCCTCTGCTGGTGTCCTGAGCTCGCTGCCACCAAATGTGGGGACAGACACCAGCCCCTGCAAAATGAGGAGCTAAGATAAGTTCTTTGGTTTTCAGAAGCTGCCAGTGGGTTCCAGTGTGTTGCGTTAAGATATTGATGATTTTTTTAATTCTATTTTTCTTCGTGTTTTTTTATATTATATATTTAAAAGGCAGTATCTTTTGTACTGTGAATTTGCAGTAGAAGATGCATAATGCACTTTTTTTTTTATTTCTGTTGGTGTGTACTGTAATAGTCTGTGTGCTTCTTGTGATGAAAATAAACTTGTTCTTTATAAACGTCTGACGGCGTGTGAACTCATGCAAAAGGAAGCTGCTGCTTCAGTCGTTGCCAAGACAGTCAACATACCCGCGCCATCCTGACAGCCAGTCTTTACTGAGCACCTGCCTTGTGCTAAGCCCCATGGTATAAAAACCCAGATACATTAGACGGAAGAAAGAACCAAAGAAGCCAATGTTAGCTCCTCCAGGAATGGTCTTGTTTTTCCTCCCAATTTGATGAGTAAGGAAGCAGGCCTGCTTGTGGGTGGTCATTTGGATACCCAAAAAACCTGTCCCTGCCAGGGTGGGACTTGGGCTCTGGGTGGGCACCTCTTACACGAAAGCAGAAAGCTAGAGTGTGTTCAACACCACCGCCTGAGCTAGTCCAGCCACAGGTTGTGGGAGAGGAGACTGTGGAGGCTAATGATTGCTGGAGGCCAAGGCAGGAATCCCAGGGACCCTCAGTTGCTGCCCACAACAAAGGCTTCTCTCGTGCCCAGGCCCCAGTGCACTGCAGGTCAGGACCTTTTGGTGGCACTCCTTTGGTGACTCGTGAAGCTGAGCTACTCTCATTTTTCTTTTTCTGTTTATTTTTTTTATTTTTATTTTTATTTTTATTATTACTCCTACTCTCATTTTTAAACCCTGCTATCTTGGTGTTCTTTGCTCTGGCTGCGCAGTCAGGGGAAAGAGCATGGGGCCTCACGTTCACTCTTCACTGCCTTTAGATGTGATACATCTGTGTTTATGCTGTAATGGGCGAGACCTAGTGAACGTGGTCCCCGCACCCCCGGCTGCCAGGACCACTGGGAGATGTGAGGTACACACGTGCTTGGCGGGCACTGCTGTTGGCCACAAGTACCTTGGCATGACCACTCAATTCCAGTGCCTGTGGATCCAAGAAACCCTTTGTTGCATTCACCTCTGCTTGCTGTGTCTGTCACCTGGACTCACAGGAGACTGATGGATAAACCAGAATGCAAACGGATTACTTGAGAGCAAGACTTGAAGCTGTCAAGCAAGTCCCAAGTACTCTCACTTGCCAAAGAGCACACTGAGTCCTCGAGACAAATCGACATTTGAAGCCAAACTATGGTTAGGAATTGTTTATGGAGTATGAAATCAAAGCAAAAGGTTAAGGAAGGGGGTGATTCCTGTGGTTAGTGCCAGCACGCTGCAGGGCAGTCCTTTCTGTAAGACGTTTGTGAAACCAAACCACTGAGGGTCACGGTTCAGGACAGTCTTCATCGTTGGCAAGGCTGGGGATGCCTCCTAAATTCTCTCCAGGCTCCAAACATGAATCAGAGCCTGGGGAGCGGGGCCCCGTGCTCCGTGCGCTCCTGATGGAGTCCCTGGGAATTCTAATGGCCAAGCACAAAAACCATCAAAATAAGAGTGTGATGCAATGGGGCAGGCTTCCACTTTGTTAGCTACGCTCACATTCCACACATGCTTCCTCGAGACAACACCCACATCCCCCTAATGGAACCCGGGCGTTCCCAAAACTCATCGGATACTCCGCTTACCCAGGGCCCTAGGAGAACATTCCTCTCATTGGCTGATTTTACCCTGGTTTCATTCTCAGAGTAATGAGCCTGAGGTTGAGTGTAATCCCAGGTAGTTTTGTAGAGGAGGACTCCTTGCTTGCTTGTGTTGATGCCTGGAGAAGTCCCTTTTGGCAAGGCACTTGCAGGAAGCTCCAGAAGGCAGGGCTTGGAGAATGACCGGTGTTTCAGAAGGATTCACATCAGGGGTCCTGAGGCTCTTTCTAAAGATGTGTGCCAACAGCATCCTGAGTGAGCCCTGCCCAGAAAACAACAGCCACGCATCCTGTACCCTAGCCCAAGGGAGAAGATTCTAGCAGCCCTTCTGTGTACCTGGCACTTTCCATCAGGAATCCCAGAGGCCCCCAGACAGCCCTGTTGGTGTGATCCGCAGCTCACGCTGAAGAAACAGGCCTGCCGAGGGCAAGTGGTTTGCACACGGTTACATCTGGGACATGGTGAAGCCAGTGGGTATGGCTTCCTCCCCACATAAAAACTTGCCCAGGGCTGTCCCCACCCCAGAAGTAGAAAAAGCAACCCAAAGGTGCATCTTGGTCTCCCTTTAGGTATCAGCAAGAAAACACAGGAGTCAGGAATAAAGCCTCCAGCCCTGGAAAAACCTGACCCATGTCATGCTCCAAAGGCTATTTGGACAACACAAGTGTGTGTCTCTCTTCCAAATCCTGTCCACCATTGTTTGCCTTCAAAGGGAAACTGCTTGTGCATCCTGGAGTATAGTTGTAAAGGGTCCCCTTTCAGCTCAAAAGTCCTCTTGTCATAAACTGATACAGCAAATAAAATGTTGGTGTTTACTGGAGCAGCCTCCCAGCATAGGAAAGGAGGCCTAGGGCCCTGATGCTAAGACACAGATTCTCCTGCAGGTGGTAGGTATGTTGGAGGTGGTGAGCTCTCTCTAGTTTGGAAGTCGGATATGAAAATAGGTTAAGAACAATGCTACCTACCTCGTGGAGCCAAGAATTTGAGAATTAGCTAATGTACGCAACCCCCTTCGGCCTGGCCCACCATCTGTGCTGTATCATGCTGGCCGTTCTTGTTGGTACTGGCAGCAGGGAGGGAGGAGGGGGAGGCAGGAAGGAAGTCACCTATGCTGAGCATCTACTACTTTCAAGTGTTACACATATATTACCGAGTTGGTCCTCATAACGGGTTTGACCCCCTTCCACAAACAAAGAGGTGGGAGCTCAGAGAGGTTAGGGAATGTGGGTCAGAGCCACATAGCCAGAAAGGGACAAAAATCCAGGGTGCCTGACTCCAAATTCATATACTTTCTACCCTGCCATCCTCGCCCCAAAGAAAATAGCCCATAGTGTACTTAGGGCAATGCTGAGCACGTAGTAAGTGCTCAATAAATTTTTGATGATTGTGAATGAGTGAACAAATGAAGGAAATATGGTCCGAAAGCGAGTCCTAGTTCCATTCACCAAGGTCTGGAAAGTTTGGGGACACCCATGATTGCCTAAACCAACTCCCTCTCGGGCAGGGGCAAAAAGCCTGTCACCTTCTGGACCCCAACAAGGGCTTGGCACATTGGACCAAACCTTAGGTCAGCACCGGGCATCAGCTATGAATCTGAGAATCCCGAGTTTTTCAGAGTCTAGAAGGATCTGAAAGGTCACCCAAGCCCAGATCCCTTTATAACACCCATCCATTCCGGCATTCTCCACCCCCACCCCCATTCGTGGCTCCCCTGCCATGTGCCAGGCGTTGGGGACAAAGAGGAGGCCATCTGTCATCCCTGGGGGTCCTGACAGCAAGCCCTTCTGTAAAGGACAGGAAGAAAACACACCACCTGCTAAAAGAAATGGAGTCAGACAGGTAGGATTCCAGGTTTGTGTCTTCTCCTCCCCTTACCCATTTTCCAGCATCTCTGCAGCAGGGTTCTGTAATGAAAAAGGAAAGTGTAAAGATTTAATGAAAGGATGCTTTTGTAACTGAGCTGAAATTTGCCCTGTAAGTTCCCGGGCTCATGGCTCTCGGGGACTCGACACAGCATTTTCCAGAAGGTCTTTGCTCCTCTCTGATGAGTTAGCATGGCCCCAGAACAGACAGAGTGCTCCCAGCCTGCAGTGGCTCCCTGTCCTGCTCCGTGAACCTCTCTGGGCTGCTCAGGCCTGCCCTCTGAGCATCTGGGGGCTGCTGATGCAGCACCCAGGGTTGGTTTCACAGGGCGAAGACTTTGCGCGGGACTCTGCATTTACCAGGGTACTGCGATTGGTCTAATGCTCTGCTTGCCACTCTTTTGAAATCCCTAATAATTTTTTTCTTTTTTAAGATTTTATTTATTTATTTGAGGAGGGGGGGAGAGGGAGAAGCAGGCTTCCAACCGAGTAGGGATGTGGGGGTTGATCCCAGGACCCCAGATCATGACCTGAGCCAAAGGCAGACGCTTAACCAACTGAGCCACCCAAGCACCCCTAAATTTCAGTGTTATTTGTTACATAAAGTACTTAGAACAGGTCCTGGCACAAAATAATCCTTTGTGAGTGGTTGCTGGAACAGTGGGGAAGACAAGTAGTTAGACCCACCCACAGATCAGACCCTGTTGATGGGCCGCTCCCCTCCACCCCCCCTACTGCCTTAGCATCTCTCTGAAGGGCCGAGGGAAGCAAACCCAAGCTGCCTGGAGAAGCGGGAGGAGGACTCCAATGCGTTGGGCCACACATCGCCCCCAGCCCCTCCCTCTGAAGCCTCAGAGGACAGAGGGCCAGGGCTCTGCCTCTCTCAGGATACAAACATCGCCCGACCCGCGACCTGGACCCGAGCGGTTCTTTGCAATAAGCCTTTGGGGAAGGGAATGGCGTGGGCGGCCTGGGAGCGTGGGCTTGTCTCTGCTTCGATCCAGAGGCACATCCTGTTCTGGCGTTGCCATGGCACAGCCAAACATCTGCCACAACAGACGGCTGGGGCCGGCGGCTGGCAGCGCGGCCACTCGGGCAAGGGAGGCCAGGGTGGAGCGCACGCAGGACGGGGCAAGACTGGCGCTGGACACTGACTTGGGAAACCTCCTGGAAACCGCCCACCTCCCCAGGCGCATGCACGTGCAAGCGCACACTGTGTCTGGAAGGCTTCCGGGACCGGCGCGTTTCCCATCGGGAACAGTTCCTGACTCCCGCTGTGCTTCCTGGAGGTCTCAGAAGATCCCAAGCGCACAGCCCTAGCAGGACTGTCCCCCCACCTCCAAATCTGAGTTCTTATCCTGGTCTAGCTCACAGCCGGGCTCCCAGAACTGCCCTAGGTGGCCCCATCTGGCTCCCAAAATGGAATTTGCTTTCCTGGTTGTTATTTTGTGATTAGAAAGTAAAACACAGTCATTGTATCAAAATCACATGATGTCTGCAGGGACAGTAGAGGCCCTCCTGGTGTATGAGCCCGCTGCTGGCTGTGCCACACACCTCTCCTGAGAAATATGCACGCATAAAGGGCTTAGAATGTTACCAGGCCTACGAACGTGCTATACACGCAATTGTCAAATAAAATGATTGTTAATATCTGATTCCATACATCAGGCTGGCAACACAGGTATGAATACATTTCCTACTGGAAGAAACAGAAGCTAAGATGAGTGACATCACCTGCCTAAGGTCACTAAGGCATGTCTGACCTGGATTTGAATCCAGGTGACACCGACACTAGAGCTTTAAGCCCAGAATCTTCCAACACCAACAACCCCGTCTGCTGCTTCTCTTCATTCTAGAATACCTCGCCAGGTCCCCTCCTCTCTTCAGGCCACATGCCTCCAGCTCTGACCTCATTCCTGCTGGAAGCTTCAAGGGGTCCAGCTGAGGTCACAGTTCTGGCCCTAGACTCATGGAGGCCACACCCTGTCTGGGGCCTTTGCGCTCTCCTCACCCGTTTGCCTGTGTCCTGCCTTCCAAGGCTTTCAGCACTCTCCGCTTGTTGCCTCCCAGGGCCTAGACCTCAGTGACGTCACAGCTCTTCCCTCCTCCCACTTTCTCTGCCCGGCAGTGGAGGCTTGGTAAAGTTAGTTGTAACAGGCGACACTGCTGGCTTTGTTCAGATGAAGACTCAGAAATTAAATGGCTTACCTAGGTCACCCAGCCAGAAAATGAGCAGAATTCCAGACCCACCTCTTCCAGAAAACCATCCTAATAGCATGCCCCCAAGTCCAGAAGAGAAGGCTGTTTAGTCCGAGCACCCCATGGGTATGTATAAGACTGTGAGTCCCTTAGGTTGAGCACTGGGTTGGGTTTATTGTGGCCCACCCTGTGCCGGACATAATAGGCACTCAATAAATACTTGTTCAATGAATGGTTATGTAAATAAAATGATGAATGATGGAGCTGACCTCTTTTCCCCTCTGGAGCCATGAGAGGTTGGGGGGAGTTAGGCAGACCCGGTTGAATCTTTCCTCTGCCACTTCCTGGCTGTGTGACCTTGGCCAGTTACCTAACCCCTCTGAGCCTCCACTTCGCTCTCTGTAAAATAGGGTTACAGTCTGTGGGGAGGGGTGGAGATGACTTACAATGACTGTACAGAGTAGGTGTTCAGCAAACAGCACTGCAGAGAGGTGATTCAGGCCTGGAGTCAGGCTGCAAGGGTTCCCAGTGTGAGATCCAACACCGACTAGCTGTGTGGCCCCAGTGGCCTTAGTCATTTTCCTTCTCTGGATCTTTTTCCAGATCTGTCACTTGGGGATCATAACAGCACGGATCACTTGAGGTGGTGAGGATTAAAGGGGAGTCCACTTGGTAAGTCCCCCAAAACATGGGCTTCTGTGATTTGGGGTGAGTTCTCCCACTTCTTCTACCCAACCCGAGGGCCTTGCTCCATGCCAGGCACACAATAGGGGCTCAGATTGCTGGAGGAACTGAAACTCATTTCTGTGGCCCTTTGGCTTTGGACCTAGAGAACCGAAGCAGCTCCCAGAACACCCTTCCCACATGGGCTGGCTCTGGGGTGTTTTTCCATCAGACCTCCCGACTTGGTGGAGCCTTGGCCCTGTCACTACCTTTGTGCTGAGTTCAGTGGAGCTGGGATGGCAGCCGCTCCTCCGGGAGAGCCCCTCCTCACAGAGGCTGGAGAGGAGGTGGGGAAGGCTGGAGTGGGAATGGAAACCCCTCCAGAGTCGGCCTCACACCCCAAGGGGAGGAAGCTACTTGTACAGGAGAGCAGGCCTCAAGCTAGCACCACTGCTCCTTGCTGTGTGCCTGTGGACATGTCCCCCCACCTCTCTGAGCCTCACTTCCTGAACAATGGTCTGTCGATGACATGGGTGGCCCCTAGAATTATTGAGAAGTCGGTGAAGAGTGAAGCATACAGTAAGTGCTCCATAAATGTACAGGCACTGCTGTCTCAGCTTTTCCTGTAGAACTCTTTTGACTTCCACAGATGGGGAAACTGAGGCCCAGAGAGGGCCAGTGACTTGTCCAAGGTCACAGAGTCTGTATCTTGCTGGTTCTAGCTGTGGCTTTAACCATTCTCCCTGCTCAGTCCCAAAACAACAGCAGGGTTGGGCTTCTGGGTCGACCAGGCAGGGGTCTCCCTAGAGCAGAGGGGTTGGGTGGCAGGTAGTGGTGGAGAGCAATAGGAACAGCCCCCTTTACCCAGGGCCTTGTTCTCTCATTAAATCCTACAAACTCTATGAAAGCGCTATTGTCATCCCCATTTTACAGATGAGGAAACGGAGGCTCAGAGAGGTGACTGTCTCTTGCCCAAGCATACAGTGGAGTAGGAGGCTCTTGACCCCAGCCCCAGATCTGTTTGTTGAACGAAGGAAGTGACAGCCACCAGTCCAGGGACACACAGTGAGTTACGTGGTTTCAGGAGCTCAGTTGGCCTCCCACACCTGGGAAAGGGAAGTGAGAGGAACACACAAGGTCAGGCACCTCTGGGCTCAGTGTGTTATTAGCAGCTCCCGAAGGGCAGGTGGGAAGGGGCCCTATCACCCATTCCCCTTCCTCCCCCTGAGGGTCCAGAAGCCTCTGGGGGTGCCCAAAGGGTGTCGGGATGGCTTCTGCAGCCCCAGGGGGCAGGGAGGAGTCACCCTGGGCCAGATGGGTAGACTCGGGGCAGCCCTGCCTTCTACCTGCCCCCCCACAGGATGCTCCCCTGCCAGCCGGCTCCACCTCCTCAGAGACCGCTACACACGGACCCCAAGGCACCACACCCCTTCTCCCTGCCTGGCCCTAGTATACAGTCTGGAGGAGAGTGGGCATGGCCCACACCTCCTGAGCCCTCCAGCCTCCAGGGCAAGGGTCCTAGCTGCAGGCCGTGTGTGCCTACCTGCCTCCAGGGGCACCATCTGTGGCAGTGTGGGGGGCATGGCCAAAGGCCAAGGCAAAGAGCAGGTGCACTTAATACAGACAGGTTCAACAGGCAGGGTCTGAGACCTGCTCGACAGTCTACACCAGATCCACCAGCTGGTCTCAGCATCCCAGTGGCACAGGCATGTCTTATGTATGCATCCGCACTTGAGAGATGAGAAGCCTGAGGTCTTAGTGGTTCAGCGTCTCCAAATTTCACAAAGGCTCCATCTAGGCCAGAAGGGCCTGCTCTGGCAGCCAGTCTTGTGAATCTGCAATAGTATGATCCTGACGACCATTTATTATGCTCTTATTGCATACCCTACACTTTGCTAAGCATTTAAATATGATCTCGTTAAACCTCACAGCAACCATGAGACAGACTAATGCCATTACTCTCTCCTTTTACTTTTTGTTTTTTGGTTTTGTTTTAAGATTTATTTACTTATTTGAGAGAGAGAGAGAGAGCGTGCGTGTGAGGGTGAGCAGCAGAGGGAAAAGGGAGAAGACTCCCCACTGAACAGGGAGCTGAAGCAGGGCTTGATCCCAGGACCCTAGGATCAGGACTGAGCCTAAGGCAGATGCTTCACCCACTGAGCCACTCAGACGTCTGTAGTCTCTCTCTTTTTTTTTTAGATTTTATTTATTTATTTGACAGAGAAAGACACAGCGAGAGAGTGAACACAAGCAGGGGGAAGGGGAGAAGGAGAAGCAGGCTTCCTGCTGGGCAGGGAGCCCAATGCCAGCCCAATCCCAGGACGCTGGGATCATGACCTGAGCCGAAGGCAGCCGCTCAACCAACTAAGCCACCCAGGCGTCCCCCTAGTCTCTCCTTTTAAAGGTGAGGAACTGGAGGCACAGAGAGGCAGAGTGACTTGCCCAAGGCCACACAACATGTCTTTGGCAGAGATGGAAATCAAAACGGGGTCTGCTCATTTGCCAAAGCCTGTGCTCATTGCCAAACTGCTCCAATGGTGCTAAAATGACAGCAGAAAGTCTTGCTCTTTTTCTCGGTCACCTCTGACTCCCCAACCAAGGAGGAGGAAGAGCTGGCATCCAGTTCTCTCACCCCATTAGCCTCTTCTCCCGGAGGGATGTCACTGTTCCAGGCCCTGGGAAAGTTCTCAGTTTACAGCTGCAAGGAGGCAGCCCCAAGCTGGAGACAGGGAAACTGTATTTGCACTCTTTTTTTTTTTTAAATTTTATTTATTTATTTGACAGAGATCACAAGTAGGCAGAAAGGCAGGCAGAGACAGGAGAGAGGAGGAAGCAGGCTCCCCGCCGAGCAGAGAGCCCGATGCAGGGCTCGATGCGGGGCTCGATGCGGGGCTCGATCCCAGGACCCTGGATCATGACCTGAGCTGAAGACAGAGGCTTTAACCCACTGAGCCATCCAGGTGCCCCTGTATTTTCATCCTTTAAAAGCTGTTTGAGTCCTGGGAGCTTCAGGGAAATAGGGACAGAGGGGGCCATAGATTTCTTCCAGAAATTGGTCTCCTTTTCTTTGCACTCCCTGGATAATTAGTGTTGAGGGTCAAGAAAAATGACTGGTCTTTTCTCACTGAACTGGTGGAGGGGAGGGAAGGGGGACAAACGTCTGTTTCTAATTCATGGGACAAGGTAATATCTCTGTGGCTCTTGCTTGCCCTGGGTGCTCCAGAAGCCTCTCGGTGTCCTGATCGGTGTAGGGGACAGAGAAGCAATCTCTTGCCCCTTGCTGGGCCGTCTGCTACTTGGAACCAAACCCTAGAGGTAGCTGCTCAGCCTCTAGTTGGAAGACCACCGGGTTAAAGGGCTGTTTCAGAAACCAAAACGCTCAACTTCTGTTTTCTGGGAGTGTCGAGGAGCAGGCCAGCAGGATGAATTTATAAATGAAAAGCCAGCTTACTTCCCTCAGTGGTCCTACATGCGGGCATCCTGAACCTCAATTTGCTACCTAGTCTGCTCCATCACATGCCCACCCGCAGGAATAGCCAGAGCAGAAAGCAAATCATGATGGCGTCTTGACGATGTCTTCCCGGTTCTTTCTCTGGGCATAAGCATGCAGATAATCGTTATTCCATTGTGTGGTTTCTCATATAGGAGGACGCATAGAGGGCCCCTGGGGGGGCTCAGTCAGTGAAGCGTCTGCCTTTGGGTTGGGTCATGATGCCGGGGTCCTGGGATTGTGTCCCATATCAGGCTCCCTGCTCAGCGGGAAGTCTGCTTCTGCCTCTCCTGCCGCTCCCCTGCTCATGTGCGTGCTCGCTCTCTCTCAAATAAATACATAAAATCTTTTAAAAAAGAAGAAGAAGAAGAAAAAGGATGTGTGCCTGGGTTGTTTCCAATTTCCTACTATTGTAAACAATGCTGCAGGGAACACCTTTCTGCCTGACGCCTCTGTGGCACCTGCCATCCTTCCCTTAGACCTGATTCTCAGAAATGGTAGCCTGTGGAATCGGGGCTGGCCGGCACAGCGTGGGACTCTTAAAGCTAAATTGTAAATAGCATCGCAGTCACTGCCTTGGGCTCTTGAATCTCACCATCTGGGTAAGTCAGCTGCTGTGCCATGAGGATACTCCAGCAGCCTGAGGAGGTGTGCATGTGATGGGAAACTGAGGCACCTTGCATCAGCAGCCACACCAGCTAACCAGCCATGTGGGTGAAGCAACTTGGCAGGCGAGAATTCTACCACTGAACCACCAATGCGGGTGAAGCAACTTGGAAGGGGTGTGGGATCTCAGTGAAGCCTTCCGCAGAGTGTAGTCCTGGTTTCACCAGACCGCAGTCATTTTTTTTTTTTTTTAAGATTTATTTATTTGAGAGAGAGAGAGAGCAGGGACAGAGGAAGAGAATCTCAAGCAGACTCTCCATTGAGCACAGAACCCAACACAGGACTCAGCCTCACGACCCTGAGATCATGACTTGAGCCAAAACCCGGAGTCAGGTGCTTAACCGCCTGAGCCACCCAGGCGCCCCCGCCTCCAACCTTCTAAGAAGCCCTGACCCAGAACCACACAGCTATACAGCTCCCAAATTCTCAATCTGCAAGAGCTGATAAATGATTTTGTTTTAATCCAGTACAGTTTTGGGTGATGGATTTTGCAGCCAGAGGTAACCAACAGACAAAGAGTTGAAGACCAGAGCACTTTTAAGAATCATGATGGAGGGGCGCCTGGGTGGCTCAGTGGGTTAAGCCGCTGCCTTCGGCTCAGGTCATGATCTCAGGGTCCTGGGATCGAGCCCCGCATCGGGCTCTCTGCTCAGCAGGGAGCCTGCTTCCTCCTCTCTCTCTGCCTGCCTCTCTGCCTGCTTGTGATCTCTCTGTCAAATAAATAAATAAAATCTTTAAAAAAAAAAGAATCATGATGGAGAATGCCATTTCTCCTTTCCTCTTCATTCTGCTGGATTGTCAGCTCTGGCTCTGACGTGGAACTGGTCTGATGATCTAGAGTGACCTCCCCATACGAGTTCCCATCAGCTCTGGGGACGCGGAGTATATTTGGGAAGCCCCAAACGTGACCAACAGCCATCTCCATGCTGTTCCCTCATGAAGACTGATTTTTGATTAGTGGCTGTGGGCATTTCCAGGGAGAGATAGTCACAGCCCGTTAATGTGCCAGCAAATGCATCAAATAGCCCAAGCCGGGCAGCAGAGAAAGCCCAGCCTATTATCAGTTAATTGCCCCTTTCTTTCTCTGGATTCTCAGAAACCTTTTAAGGAGGGTCAGCAAAACCATCTGGCTCATGAAAGAGTATTTCATCAGAGGCCATGCAGCCAGAATGAGGGTTATGGTGAGGAAGTAGGCTTCCATTCCTCAGGCTCACGTGCTCTAAAGCTTATCCCCGTGACGCACAGACCCAGGGAACCTGCTTGGGTACTTGGAGAAACGTTGAGGGTTCCATTCATTTAATCACTAGTATGTTTGGTTAATATTTATTTAGCATCACAGACACTCAACAACACTATGTTGAGAACATTCAAAGGCATGAAAGTCATGGTCTTTGTGCCTGACGTTGTTCACAGAGGCAGCAAATGAAGTACAAAGTCCATAGGTGGTGGTGTTCATACTATGTTCCAGTCCCAACTATAACCACCTACAAGCTGTGTGACCCTGGACAGGTTTCTATACCTCTCTGAGCCTCGGTTTTCTCTTCTAAAAAGGAGAAGATAATAACAGTATCTGTTTGCATGTTTTGAGGATTAAAGGAGATAGGCATGTGAAAGGATCATTATGGGCCCTAGAGCTTGGCATGGGTTTAACCACTGCGGAGAGTGTAATTGTTAATAGTAAAAGGTCCCACAGAGCCACGGATAAGCCCACATCACGAATAAAACAGACCCTGGGGCACCTGGGTGGCTCAGCTGGTTAAGCGTCCAGTTCTTTATTTCTGCTCAGGTTGTGATCTCAGGGTCCTGGGATGGAGCCCTGCATTGGGCTCCCTGCTCAGCAGGGAATGTCCTTGAGACTCTCTCCCTTTCTCTCTGCCCCTCTGCTTGCATTTTCTCTCTCTCTCTCTCAAATAAATAAGTAAGTCTTAAAAAAACAAAAAAAGACCCAAATTTGAATCCCAAATGTGTGCCATGGATCAAATGCCTTCACCCCTCTGAGTTTTGGTTTCTGTTTTCTTTTTTAAGATTTTATCTATTTATTTGAGAGACAGAGAGTGAGCAAGTGAGGGAGAGAGTCTAAGCTGAAGTAGGCAGGGGCAGAGGGAGAGGGAGAACCAGGCTCCCCACTGAGCAGGGAGCCCGAAGCAGGGCTTGATCCCAGGATCCTGGGACCATGACCTGAGCCAAAGGCAGACGCCTAACCGACTGAGCCACCAGGTGCCCCTCAGCCTTGGTTTCTTGATCCATATAAAAGGTCTAATCGATGCCCCTCACAGGGCTGTTGTGCAGATTAAGGAAGGCCGTGCGTGCATCTAGGTGTTCAGCACACAGGAGACCCACAGTACATGGAAGCTATTTCTATTAGCAGGAAAGATGGTCAGAAAAGAAAATAATTGCAATATAGTATGACAAATGCTGTAGAAAAGGCCTTTCAGTGGGTTTTGAGTTGTGGGTGTGGATTTCTGAGGAAGCAGCTGGCAGTCCATTTGTGTACTAGGACCTTAAAGAACAAGTCCTCCTTTGAATTTGGGGCAGGAACTCTGGCATCAGGGGCAGGACCCTGTGTGGCGAGCCCGTGCTCCTGGAAGCCTGGAGCAACCGGGTTGTTATTAAGAGTCTGTCAGGGGGCGCCTGGGTGGCTCAGTGGGTTAAGCTTCTGCCTTCAGAACAGGTCATGATCTCAGGGTCCTGGGATCGAGCCCTGCACTGAGCTCTCTGCTCAGCGGGGAGCCTGCTTTCCCCTCTCTCTCTGCCTGCCTCTCTGCCTACTTGTGATCTCTCTGTCAAATAAATAAAATCTTTAAAAAAAAAAAAAAGAGTCTGTCAGATCAGGGAGCCTGGGTGGCTCAGTTGGTTGGGCATCTACCTTCGGATAGGGTCATGATCTCGGGGACCCAGGAGGGAGCCACATGTCGGGCTCCCCGCTCAGGGGGGAGTCTGCTTCTCCCTCTCCCTCTGCCCCAACCCCCCCGCCTGGCTCATTCTTTCTCTCTCACTCAAAAAAAAAAAAAAAAAAAAAAAAAGTCTGTCAGACCAGGGGAGCCTGGGTGGTACAGTCAGTTAAGCATCCGATTCTTGGTTTCTACTCAGGTCATGATCTCAGGTGAGATCAAGTCCTGCTCAGCACCTGCTGAGGTTTATTTTATTTTTTTTAATTTTATTTGTTGGGGCACCTGGGTGGTTCAGTGGGTTAAGCATCTGCCTTCAGCTTGGGTCATGATCTTGGGGTCCTGAGATCAAGCCCCAGGTCAGGCTCTCTGCTCGGCGGGGAGCCTGCTTCTCCCACCCCCTCTGTCTGCCGCTCTCCCTATTTGCGCTCTCCCTTTCTCTGTCAAATAAATAAAAATTTAGAAAAAGATTTTATTTATTTATTAGAAGGGGGAGAGAGAGCTAGAGAGAGAGAGGGAGAACACGTGAGTGAGCACGTGAGTGAGCACGGGCGGGGGGAGAGGCCGAGGGAGAAGCAGACTCCCCACCGAGCTGGGAGCCTGACTGGGGCTCAATCCCTGGACCCCGAGATCATGACCTGAGCTGAAGGCAGATGCTTAATGGCCTGAGCCACCCAAGTGCCCCTGCTGAGATTCTATCCCTTCCTCCGTCACTGCCCTCACTAGTGCTCTCTCAAATAAATAATCTTTAAAAAGAAAAAAAAAAAAGTCTGTCAGACCAAGGTCCAAAATTCAGCTCCACCCCTGCCTTAGCCAAGTGAAATTAATCAATGCGGTTAAACCCATTTGCTTCTCAGTGTCTTCATCTGTAAAATGATGCTGGCAATGGCAGTGGTATGTGCTGAGCGCCAGCCGTGTCAGACCTTGTTTTAAGTACTTTGTATTCACGAACGCACTGAGTCTTCATGATAGCCCCACGAAGAAGGTGCTATTATCATCTCCCCATTTGACAGATGGGCAAGTTGTGGCACAGGGAAGTTAAGTCACTTACCAGAAAGTGACTAAGACTGGTTGTAAACCCAGGTCCTCGGGGTCCTCCGCCAGTGCTCTGAACATTTTAACTCTGCAGCTTTCCACCCACATGACGTGGTTTGGGAGAGGATAAAATCAGATGACACGCACATAAAATGCTAAATGCAGAGTCTATAATATATGTGTGGTGTGCCCTGGGAAGGGAGCTCCTGGCATTTTCCGCCATTCTTTGCAAGCCTGTCTTGTCCAAGGAAGGTGTTTTTCCATCCCCATGTATTTTAGAAAGGTCATACATACCCCTTTCCCTTGCTGGCTGTCAGATATACAGAGCAGGACGCAAAGAGGATGGGTGAACATTTGAGGGCTCCCCCACCCAGTGAATTGTGAGTTCTCAAAGAGCCTGCATCCCCTAGCTTGCTGGGTGGGTCTTCCTGCCATGCTCCAGGCTGGACATATTTCCATGGAGCTTCTGAGCAGTCAATTATATGTCCACCAAGCTAGTGAGGCTAAGGGCATGGCCAGGGTCTCCCAGCAGACCACTGAACACAGGCCGTGAATACAGCCCTCACCTCATCAGCTGTCTTATTAATTATTGTTTCTGCTTTAGGGACTACAGATGGCAGAGGGGGCCTCATTGCATGGTGTAGGAGAAAGAGACCAAGCCTTGACTTCATGGCCTTGGGCAAGCTTCTCCAAGCTTCCATTTCCTTGTGTGTAAAGTGGGAGGATAGGGGCTATGTATCAGTTAACTACTGCTGTGTAACAAACCACCCCAAAGTGTTAGCGGCTTAAAGCAACATATATTATTTAGCTTGATGGTGGGTTTGCTCTTGCATCTGTGGTCAGTTGAAAGGTTGATCATGGCTGGATGGTCTAGGGTGTCCTCACTCAAATGTCTGCTGATTGGTGGCTGCTGGCTGGGGGAGACAGGATGTGTCTGGGTCATAAGACTGTTATCATCCAGCAGGCTAGCTGCTTCTTCCTGGGATTTTTCACAGGGTGGCTGGGATCCAAGTACAGCAAGAGAGGGAAAGCTCCACACACAAACATTTTGCAAGTCATTGCATGTGTCATATTTGCTCATGTCCCATTGGCCAAAGCCAGTCCCATGGTCAAGACCTGAGTCAGAGTGGAGAGCAACTGCAGGGACAGGGACGGGGCTGGGTGGAAGAGAATAATTTGTAGCCATTTTTGCAGTCTTACCTCAGTGACCCTGCCAGGGATATCAGGAAGAACAAACGAAAAAGGATATAGTTCTCAGTAGTAATAAGTTAACAGAAACCACTTATTGGCTTGGAGTAGCAGCTCAAAACAGGTTGAATGAATAATCCTCACTTTCCAGGGGAGGGAACTGCTGTTCACAGAAGCTGATCAATTAACCAGGGTCACACAGCTAATTCTTGAAAACAATTGCACTCAGAACCCAAGGCTGTCTGATTCCAAAGGTCATAGCCGTCCCTGTGGCTGTTTTCCCCAGCACGTGCAATTCAGTTCAAACATTAATAGGAGCTAAGAGAAGCCTCTATCTGGGTTACAAACCCGGTTTCTCCTGTCCGACTATGAAGGTCTGGCCTCATTATTTGAAAGAAGCCAGCTGACTCCTGCTTGCTGTCTGTAGTCCAAAACTGGAGTACAGCTGAGCCTGGCACAAAGCAGAAACCAGGGAGCATTTGCTTGAATCCAAGAGAGTGACGCTTCTTCCCATAAGAAGCGGTGTTTGCACACAGATGCCAAGGGAGAGCTGCTTTGGCTCCCACGGGGCGAATAATGCCTTCCTGCGACTGACAGTTCTGGGCTGTTCCCCCTTTTCAGCTTTCCTTTGGGAGAAATCATTTCCTCACCTCTCAGAAAGGGCCTTGGCACTTCTTTGGGGAGAAAACAGACGATCCTCTCTCTCGCTCTTCTGCTTGGGAAAGGCAACAGCTGCCAGGGGAGCTGTGATCAAAACCTGTAAAAGAAAAGGGAATATATTCCAAACCACCTGAGAAAGGAGCTCCTGTGCTCCCCCTCCCACCCCCCACAAGGGCTCCAAGCCTACTGTGATTTACCCTGGTGTGTTCAGGAATTCTCCACCCTGTAGGATAGCGTCTGTAGGAGAGCGTCCCATCCTGCTGGTCCCAAGTGTAGCTCTGACGCTGGAGAGTGTGAACACATGGGCACGTTCGACTGGTTTCTTTGCTTTTGTTTCTATCTGGAAGTTTCCATAATTAAACAATAACGGCAACAAAACCCAAAAAACAGCAGTAACTCAGCAATTTGGAAGCAGAGGCTGCAGGGGGAGAAGGCAGGCGCTGAAGTCAGAAACATGCAAGACAGAGCTGTATAATCTCAGTTCCTTCCTCTCCTAAAGCCTCAGTTTCCCCTTCTGTAAAACAGGCATGATTGTAGGCCCTATCTGCTAGGATTGCCGTGAGGATCCCCTGAGATTTTTCCTGCAAAACCCCAAGCCCAGTAAGACAGTAAAGCTGCCCATGTCTGTGCTAGGGTCTCTCTGCCTTGCTGCTGTTGGCATCTGGGGCCTCATACTTTCTCGTTGTGGGGTGGGATGGAGGCTGTCCTGTACTTTGCTGACATTTGGCATCATTCCTGGCGATCTCATAGTTGTGGCCACCAAAAATGTGTCCAGATACCGTCTGATGTACCCTGGGGGCAGGGGTGGGGTGTGTAATTGCCCCAGCTGAGAACCAAGGTCCAAGCCTTTATCTTTGTTGCTAATTAACAGTAATCCCCTTACCGTGTGGAGGAACACTGGCCAAGGTAGACTCCAGGGTGTGTCGCTCATGCCCCGGTAAATGACACAGGCAGCTGTAAGGTTTATTGCCCCCACAATGGGATTTACACAGGTGAGCGTGTGGGTTTTTTGGGTACCCAGAGTCATCTCTGAATTTTGAAAAATCTTCAAGAAGCTTGGGGATCTTTTTTTTTTTTTTTTTTAAGATTTTATTTATTTGACAGAGAGAGATCACAAGTAGAGAGAGAGAGAGAGAGGAGGAAGCAGGCTCCCTGCCTAGCAGAGAGAGCCTGATGTGGGACTCGATCCCAGGACCCTGAGATCATGACCTGAGCTGAAGGCAGAGGCTTAACCCACTGAGCCATCCAGGCAGCCCGAGCTTGGGGATCTTGACAGAACACCTTGAATATACAGAATTCTTTCACCTTCGAGAAGGTAACATTTAAAAAATTTCAAACCATTGAATGCCCTTCACAGAGACGTGAGAAAATACGGAACAGGAGATAGAAACAGGAAACTCACTCATAACTTGAATGCTGTCGCTCAGAGAGAATTTCTATTACTGTGGGGGTGTGTGTGTCCATAGAAATGGGACATAAATGCTTTCTGACTTGCCTTTTTCATTTAACAGCACATCTGGGGCAGCCTTCCATATGGTCAAGCAACCAATCGTCTTCCACAAAATTCTTTTCTAGTTCCTGCGTAACCACCCATGGCTCCCCGCGGGCTGAGAGATAGTCAGGCTTCACAGGGGAAAAGGTTGAGGTCATATTTACAGCAAACCAGTCCTTTGTAGATGTTATCTGTGCAGGTGGGGGCCGGGGACCACAGACCTCGTGCAGGAGGAAGGCGGGGTTGGATTCTGGGAAGTCCTATTTGCCTCTAGGATGAGGAACAGACATTTTTGGCTGCTGTTCATTCTTTCCAGGGCCTGACCACAGCCTGTCTTTCTGGTCATACCCCCCATTTATTGCATTCTGTCCCATTACTGCACTGGAATGTATTTACCTATCCTCTGGTTTCCATCAAGGGTTGTTTCCTGAGCAAAGAGCAATAAATGTCCTGACCCATATATGCTTAATCCTCATTATCGGCAGACTCCATATTTGCAAATTCAACTACTTCTTAAAAATTTCTTTGCAGCGGGACGCCTGGGTGGCTCAGTTGGTTGGACGACTGCCTTCGGCTCAGGTCATGATCCCGGGGTCCCGGGATCGAGTCCCACATTGGGCTCCCAGCTCCATGGGGAGTCTGCTTCTCCCTCTGACCTTCTCCTTGCTCATGCTCTCTCTCACTGTCTCTCTCTCAAATAAATAAATAAAATCTTTAAAAAAAAAATTTCTTTGCAGCCCCAAAAGCCACACCTGGAGTGCTGTTGGAGTCATTCATGGGCACGTGCATGTGCAGAGTGGAGGAAACGTTAGTCATCCAGCATGCCTGCCACCGGCTGAGGTCCAGCAAGGCAACAATGTTCGGCCCTCTTGTTTCAGCTCTCCTAATGTTAGCATGTGTCCTTTCACTGTATACTTAGTATTTGTGTGCATTTTTGGCATGGGTGTGCATTTAGGTCATGATCTGCTATTTAATATAGCCCCCAAGTGTAGGGCTCAAGTGTAGTCTAGGATTCCTAAGTGGCAAGGAGGCTGCAGTGTGCCTTAGGGAGAAAATGTTTGCGTTAGATAAGCTTTGTTCAGACAAGAGTTACAGGGCTATTGGCTGTGAGTTCAATGTTAGTTAATCAACTATATAAATATATATTAATGAACAATGTATATATTAAATAAGGTGCCTTCAAACAGAAACACACATAAAACAAGGTTATATATATATAATATATACTATTATATATTATATTATCATATTTTATTTTATTATATATTTTAATGAATTTAATAATACATTAATAAATCATTAATTATAAATTGTATCATATTTATATATTAATTAATAATATATAAATATATAACATAAAATATATAATATATAATTATATATAATATAATAATATGAATAAATTGTATTGTTTGATGTATTTGATTTTATTAAATTTAATTAAAAATCTATTATTCAATATTTAATATCATATAACATATTAGTATATTTAATATCTAAAACATAATAATAAATTAAATAAGTCAATAAATTTTAATGATACATATTTTATTTTAATTATATAAGTATTATATAATATATATAATATTTTATATATAATACAATTATATATAATAAGTTTTTTATATATATTATGTTTTTAAAGATTTTATTTATTTATTTGTCAGAGAGAGAGAACACAAGCAGGCAGAGTGGCAGGCAGAGGCAGAGGGTGAAGCTGGCTCCCCGCTGAGCAAGGGGCCCAATGCAGGACTTGATCCCAGGACTCTGGGATCATGACCCAAGTGGAAGGCAGCCGCTTAACTGACTAAGCCACCCAGGTGTCCCAAAACAAGGTTATATATTGATTGGTTGATGAAAATGCCATGACCGCAGCCTACAGGAACCTAGCCCTATATGTCCCCTAGGAGCAGTGATTCAATATTCAGTAATGAAGTGTTTGTGGTGACTTTATTATAGAGTATGACAATAGTAAATAATGGGAATTGAGTGTATTGTTGCATCCAACCATGATTATGGCCTTAGGATAAATTTCTGAGAATGGAGTTACTGAGCTTAAGTAGAATAGCCCTACTGAGAGGTCTTCTGAGTTTGTATCAGTTAGCTATGATTATGCAACAAACCTCAGTTTCCCCTGTAAAATGGAGATAAGAAAAACCATATTAATTTTCATCTGCTTAGGATGAATAGTCCTGGAGCTAGAGCCTGGCAAGTTGGTAACACTGGGCCTAGTGAGAAGTAAGTACATGCTTAATAAGTACCAATTCCTTTAGAGTATGTATTTGTATTCAGGATCTGGGGCAGGTGCTCTCACAAACATAATTTCAGGTTAGCATCATATTTTCTTGCCCAGTGAAGAGATAAGGAAACTGAGGCCCCAGAAAATGATGTGATTCACCTAAGATCCCAGGGTCAGGAGGACCTGTAGCAAGGCCGATCATTACACCAAGGCTTCCACCATCAGCTCAGTCCATCCTGGGGATCTTGCATGGACTCAGTC
Source organism: Lutra lutra (assembly GCF_902655055.1). Classification (NCBI taxonomy): domain Eukaryota; kingdom Metazoa; phylum Chordata; class Mammalia; order Carnivora; family Mustelidae; genus Lutra; species Lutra lutra. Next base: position 95,211,610 of record NC_062289.1, on the reverse strand, counting down.
CTAGCATGGGCTGGGCCCTGTGCCAAGTGTGCAAACCATTTTCTCATGGATGCTCCCACGTCATGAGGTGGTGTCAGAGGAGGCTGAGTAGGGAGTGGGGATGTTCATCCCTGCTGGGTGGTCATGAGGCTTTCCCCCCATTGGCATTGGTGGAGACCACAGGAGGAGTCTAGATTTCTATCCCCACCTGATGAGATGATGTGCATGTATCTCTCCACTAGGGTGGCCTCAGAGGAGTCATAATAGAGAGGCAGGAGTTTTGCCACTATCTGATGTAGTCCTCAATGTATGTAGAGAAAATCTTTAAGACAGTTGTATAACAAACAGAGCTGACATAAAGGGAAATACATTTGCTATACTTCACTTGGACTGGTAAAATGACACTGGTAGATGGTGAACACATCTATAGATATATAGAGATAGATACATAGATACAGGCTCATCCTATCTATCATGTAATACTTAGAGCAACCACTAAAAAAAGCCCCACACAGAAATAAACTTAAAAATGCTAGGGATAGATCAAAATGGAATTAAAAAAAAAAAAAGTTCAAGTAACCCACAAGAAAGCAGAAAAAAGAAAATAAGACAAATATAAAGTAGAACAATCACAAAACAAAATGTCAGGTTAAGCTGTAACGTATCATTGCCTTAAATGTAAATGGTCTAAATACACTAATTAAGAGATGGAGATGGGATAAAAAAATATGAACCAACAATATGCAACCTATAAGAAACTCACTTCAAATATATCCGTATAGGCAGGTTGAAAGTAAAAGGAAGGAAAAAAGATATACCATGGAAACAGTAATCAAAGGAATTCAGGGTGACCATGTTAATATCAGATAAAGTATATTTCAGAGCAAAGAAAACTACCAGGCAGAGAGGGATGCTCTATAATGATAAAAGGGCAATCCCCCAAGAAGACCTAACAATCTTAAATGTGTATACACCAAACAACAGGACTGCAGGACATGTGAAGCAAAAACTGATAGAATTGAAAGGAGAAATAGACAAATCCATCCTTATAGTTTAAGATTTCAACATGCCTCTCTCAACAATCAAAAGAACATCTTAACAAAAAAATCATCAAGGATACTCTCAACTGACTGGCTCTGATTGGCATTTGTAGAACACTCTGTTGAAGCACAACAGGACACACATTCTTTTCAAGTACCCACAGAACACATAGCAACACAGACTCGATCCTGGACCATTAAAAAGAAACTCAGGAGATGCCAAGTGGAGTGTGTGCATTTTTGATAACTATGTACATCTGTTGACTGTACAGTTTGAAATACTAGTTTTTTTTTCCCATCAGGTTTTATAAAAATGCAAAAACAAAACAAATCTTTGGGGCACTTGGCTGGCTCATCGGGTAAAAGCATGCGACTCTTGATGTCAGGGTCGTGAGTTCAAGCCCCACGTTGGGTGTGAAGCCTACTTAATTAAGATTTAAAAAATTCTAAGAAAAAAAGCTTCAACAAATTTTAAAAGAATTAAATAAACTGTACAGTGTGTCCTCTGATCATGATGCAACCAAATTAGAAGTAATACCAGAGAGATAACAGGATAATCTCCAAACACTTCAAAACTAAATAACACACTTATAAATAATTCATGAGTCAAAGAGGACGTCTTCAGGGCAATTTAAAAATACATTGAACTGAATGAAAATGACAATACAATATCGAAATGTGCAGCACACAGCTAAAGCAGTACTGAGAAGGAATCCTATAGTACTAAATGCATATCTTACAAATGAAGTAGTAAATACTTATAGTAGATAAAGTCTCATATCAATAATCTAAGCTCCTACTTCAAAAACCTAGAACAAGAAGAGCAAAATAAACCCAAAGTGAGCAGAAGGAAGGATATAATAAAGAGCACCAATCAATGAGATGGAAAATAAAAAACAATAAGAAAATCAGTGAAATGAAGAGCAGTTCTTTGGAAGGATCAGTAAAATTGACAAATCTCTAAGACTAACTAAGAAAACAAGAAAAAAAGAAGATATGACTTACAAATATCAGGAATGAAACAGGAGCTCTAGGCATCAAAAGATAATAAGGACGCTCTACAAACAACTCTATGCACATAAATTTGGCAATTGAAGTGCAGTGGGCCAACACCTTAAAAAACACAAACTACCATAAGTCACCCAATATGGGATAGATCATTTGAATAGCAAAAAAAACTATTAAGGAAATTGAATTTGTAATTTAACTGCTCCCCCTCAAAAAAAAAAAAAAAAGTCTAGATCCATATGGTTTCACTGGAAAAGCCTACCCAACATTTAAAGAATTAACAGCAATCTACACAATCTCTTCCAGAAAATAGAAGAGAAGATAAACACGCCCTACCTCATTTTATTAAGGCAGTGTTACTCTGCCTTATCAAAACCAGGCAAAGAGTACAAAAGAGGGAAACTATAGATCAATATCCCTCATTAGTTTAAAAACAAACATGCTTAAAAAACATTAGCAAATAGAATTCAGCGACATGTAAAAAGAATTAAGCACCATGACCAAGTGGAATTTATTACAGGGATACAAGGCCAGGTCAGTATTCAAAAATCAGTGTAACATACCATGGTAATAGGCTAGAACAGAAAAATCATATGATCATATCATTTGATGTAAAGAAAACATTTGACAATATTCAAACCTATTCATCATAAGAACTCTTTCAAAAATAAGAATAAAGAGGGAACTTTATTATTATCGAAAATAAAACTTTATTATTAAAATACCAAACTAAACTTTCACAACTTGATGAAGAGTCTGTACAAAGAAAATCTATAGCTAATATCATAGTTCATGAAGGAAGACTAAATGCTTCTGCCCTGAAGTCAGGAATAAGGCAAGGATGTTTGCTCTTATTATTTAGTCAACATAGTACTAGAGGTTCTAGCCAGTGCAAGAAGGCAAGAAAGGGGAATAAAGGCATAAAGATCAGAGAAGAAAAAATAAAACTATCCCTCTTTATAGATGACATGATGGTCTGCATAGAAAATCCCAAGGAATCTACAAAACACTTCCTGGAACTAATAAGTGAGTTCAACAAAGTTGCAGGATACAAGTTAAACATACAAAAGAAAGAGTTGTATTTCAATACCCTACCAAGGAACTCATAGACACTGAAATTTAAAAATACAATGCTATTTATAATCATAAAAAAATAACTTAGGTGTAAATCTCACAAAACATGTACAGGATTTATATACTAAAACCACACAACACAATGAAAGAAATCATATGATATTATTGATTGAAAAATAGTATAGTAAAGTTGCTGTCACTTCTTCCCAAATTGATATATGGGTTTTATATTCCTATAAAATTCCTATAAAATCTCAGATTTTTTGTGCAGATGTAAACAAGATTATTATTATAAAATTTATATGGAAAGGCAGTGAAATTAGAATAACTAAAACATTTCTTTAAAAAGTATAAAGCGGGGGGCGTATGAGTGACTCAGTCAGTTAGGCATCTGCCTGTGGCTCAGGTCATGATCCCAGAGTTCTGGGATCAAGTCCCACGTTGGGCTCCCTGCTTGGTGGGGAGCCTGCTTCTCCCTTTCCCTCTGCTGCTCCCCCTGCTTGTGGTCTCTCACTCTCTCTGTCAAATAAATAAATAAAACCTTAAAAAAATTTATTCAACAAAGTTATATTTGGCTGGCTCAGTTAGAAGGGCATGTGACTCTTGATCTCTGGGTGGTGAGTTTGAGCCCTGCATTAAGTATAAGGATTACTAAAAATAACTAAATAAACTTAAAAAAAGAATAATTTGACATGGATCATGGAATTCTTAGATTTAATACCAAAAACGTGATCCAAAAAAGGAAAATCGACAAACTGAATATCAAAATTAAAAATATTTTCTCCACAAAAGACTACATTAAGGTGATGAAAAAAATACTACCTACTGGGAGAAAATTTTGGAAACCACATATTCAAAAGAGGATTAGTATGTAGAACATAAAAAGAACTCTCAAACTTAACAGTCAAAACACAAAAGTCTCAGTTAAAAAAATGGGCAAAAGACAAGAAGAGAGAAACAGATGGTAACTAAGCATATGAAAAGATTTCAGGGGTGCCTGGGTGGCTCAGTCAGCTAAGCATCCAGCTCGGTTTTGGCTCAGGTCATTATCTCAGAGTCATGAGATCAAACCCCACATCTGGCTCCATGCTCAGCAAGGAGTCTGTTTCTCTCCTTCTGCTACTCATCCCCCCTCCTCTGTGCTTGCTCTTTCGCTTTCTCTTAAAATAAATAAATAAAATCTCGTGTGTGTGTGTGTGTGTGTGTGTGTGTGTGTGTGTGTGTGTGTGTTTAGATTTTATTTATTTATTTGACAGAGAGAGACACAGTGAGGGAGGGAACACAAACAGGGGAAGCGGGAGAGGGAGAAGCAGGCTCCCCGCTGAGCGGAGAGCCCAATGTGGGGCTCAATCCCAGGACGCTGGGATCAGGACCCAAGCTGAAGGCAGATGCTTAATGACTGAGCCACCCAGGGACCCCTCTTTTTTTTTTTTTTTAATGAAAGATTTCAACATTGTTACCCACTGGAGAAATGCAAATTAAAACCACAATGAGATACCATTATATACCCATAAGAACGGCTAAAATAAATAATAATGACAACACCAAATGCTGGTGAAGATGAGAGAAACTGGATCGTGTATGGATTTCTGTTTTGTTTTTGTTTTTTTTTAAGATTTTATTTACTTACTTGACAGAGATCACAAGTAGGCAAAGAGAAAGAGAGACGGAGAGGGAAGCAGGCTTCCTGCTGAGCAGAGCCTGATGTGGGGCTTGATCCCAGGATCCTGGAATCATGACCTGAGCCAAAGGCAGAGGCTAACCCACTGAGCCATCCAGGCGCCCCTGGATTTCTGTTTGATAGGGGTATAAAACGGTACAGCCACTCTGGGGAATAGTTCGGCAGTTTCTTAAAATACTAAACATACAATTATCATGCGACCCAACCATGGTACTATGTGGCAAATATTTTTTTTCATAGAGAAATAAAAATTTATGTTTACACAAAAACCTTAACAAATGTCTATAGTGTTTGTAGCAGCTTTTTGGGTAAGAATCTGCTCCAAACTGGAAACAACCCAGGTGTCCTTCACATAACGAACAGTTAAACAGGGAAATAGCCATACCATGGAATACCACCCAGAAGGAATAACGAACAAATACTCATATGAGCAACAACCTAGGTACATCCCCAGGAATTTATACTGAGTGAAAAAAAACAACAACAACAACAGTCCCCAAAGGTTGCATACTATATCATTTCATTTGTCATTCTTGAAATGATGGAATTAGAGAAATTGGGAAGAGAGGAGTGGTTGCTTGCCAGGAGTTAAGGAGGAGGTGGTTAGGCAGGAAGTGGGTGGGGCCATGAAACGGGGTTGTGATTTTGTGGTTTTGGTGATGTTCTGTATCTTGACTGTATCAGTGTCAACATCCGGGTTATACTGTACTATCATTTTATAAGACGTTACCACTGGGGGGAACTGGGTAAAGGGTACATAGGATCTCTTTGTATTATTTCTTACGCTTGCATGTGAATCTACAGTTATTTCAAAATAAAAAATTTAATTAAAAAAAAGGCAATTCAGGGGCACCTGGGGGGGCTCAGTCCGCTGAACTTCTGCCTTTAGCTCTGGTTGTGGTCCTGGGGTCCTAGGATCGAGCACCACGCTGGGCTCCTTGCTCAGTAGGAAGCATGCTTCTCTCTCTCCCCCTATGCCTGCTGCTCCCCCTGCTGTGCTCTCTCTCTCTCTGTCAAATAAATAAAATTTTTTCTAAAATCTTAAAAAATAAAATAAAATAAAATAAAAAAGGCAATCCATCTGTAGCCACTCATTTCCAGCTCCTAGTCTGCAGACAGGTACTCAAAGCAGGAAGAATTGAGATTTATTGATGTAGCATGGATTTTAATATTCTCTGAGCTTTGTCCTCTTCTGTCACTCAATTAGGGGTCTTGCCTGCTGAGATTACTCTAGAGGTTTCTAGTCTCTCATGTATTTAATATTATTATTTGTTAATGCTTCCACTGGGCTAATTCACTCAGCTTCCAGGTTGCCTGGGCAACCCAAGACTAATGTCCCCATTTGGTACAAAGAGAAACCAGAAACACGAAGTGCTGAGGAGCTCCAAACGCAGGCTTCCTAATGCTTTATTCTGCATACATGAGTGGGGGCGCACCTGTGGCGTGTAGCATTCGGAATCACTCTTATTTTTCCTGATCATTCAATTCCCCTTCATTTAGCACACTTCTTAGGTCATTTCAGAAACTACTGGCAAAAGACTCTAAAACCCAGCATCTCACCTTGGACTGGAGTCCCTTCATTTAAGGGCCAGCTCAGGCAGAGCCAAGATTACCTTCAGACTCACAGCGGCTTTGCTGTGGATTCAAGAACAGGGAGATGGTGGGTTTTCTCCGGGCAAAGGGTTGCACAATCTTCCTGCTCTTTCTGGGAGTAGCAGCTCTCAGCTGACCACATCCAGGGCAGGTGTGGGGTGGGGTGGTGAGATGGCCTTGTTTCTTGTGTAAGAATCACCACTCCCAACCCGGGGATAAAACTAGGAATTGAAACAGGCACCAGGAAGGCAAAGGCCTCAGGAACTTTCTCAGTGTAGTCCAGTCCTCTCTGGTACTGTCATCTGGGGGAAATTGGCGTCATGGAAAATTTTACTTCTGATTTCATCATTGAGAAAACTGGGCTAAGTGAATCAACAAGTTTTAAACATCTGCTGTGTGGCAGGCACTGTGCAGGATGCTTTGCTGTGCCTTAATTCACTGAATCTAGATCTTTGAATCTTTATTTTATTTATTTATTTATTTATTTATTTATTTTAAAGAATTTTTTATTCATTTATTTGACAGAGAGAGATCACAAGCAGGCAGAGAGACAGGCAGAGAGAGAGGAGGAAGCAGGCTCCCTGCTGAGCAGAGAGCCCGATGCAGGGCTTGATCCCAGGAGCCTGAGATCATGACCTGAGCCGAAGGCAGCGGCTTAACCCACTGAGCCACCCAGGCGCCCCTAGATCTTTGAATCTTTAAAACCCCACCCCGAAGTAAGCATTTGGATGAACCCCACCACATAGATAAAGAGAGTAAGGCCAGAGAGGGGAAAATGATTTGCCCAAGGTCATGAGGTGGGTACGTAGGGGAGCTTGAAGTTAAGGCCAAGGCCACCAGGATCCAAAGTCGCTGTTTTTTCTATTCTTTCTTGCTGCCATAGAGGCAGTTTAATGGAATGACTAACCCACAGTGGGTCCAGAGTTCTGCCATTAGAGGGATGTGGCTTTTATCTTTAGCTCTGTGTGAACTTGAGCAATTAATTTCTTATTTTCTTCACCTTTATAGATGGGGATTAAGAATCATTTCTGCAGGGACACCTTGGTGGCTCAGTCGGTTAAGCATCTGCCTTTGCCTCAGGTCCTGGTTTTGGGGTCCCTGGGATGGAGCCCTGAATCGTCGTCTACATGCTCAGTGGGGAGTCTGCTCAAATTAATAAATGAGTTCTTAAGAAAAAAGAATTGTTTTTGTAGCCATTGGATTGTTGGAGGAATTTCAGGAGATTTTGTGTTCAAAGCACTCATATAGTGCCTGGCAAATATAAGTGATGTTCAATGTAAGCAATGATCTGTTCCCAAAGAGTAAGTTAGTTTGGTTCCCGGTTCCTTCGCAAAGCACTTGCATCAACCTTCATTTCCACCCAAATCACTCAGAGCTCCGCTGCTAACAATGCCCTTGTTTCACTAAAAATAGGAATCATGATAACAGCCGATGGTTTCTGTGCATGACCAAATGCCTGGGTGCTTCCCCAACTTCACCTCATTTAAATGACATGAGCAGCAACAGCTAGTAAGTTGCTGTGGAAGGGGTGCTCCTGTGAGTGGCTGCTTGAAGGCAAAAGGAAACTCCCCCCCCCCCCCCCCTTTGCCAAGGCCCTGCAGTGGCAGCATCATTTGCTGAGGGCTCATCACAAGTTAGCCAGCCTGCTAAGTGCGTTACTGAGCTCAAGGAATCCTTCCGGAAGTGGCTGCCACAATCCCTATGTTACTGATGAAGAAACTGAGGCCTAGAGAGGATCAGTAAGTTGCTGTTATACCTCTTTTGGTTTGGATGGACCATAATTTACCTAACACATATTTCTGAGGCTAATGCTTAGGATGAAAAATGCGAAGATGCTTGCTTTGGGAAGTAGCCACCCCTCGGCAGGCCTGCTTTGTTCATTCAGTTCCAAATTTCGGTAGTTCCGAACTTGGTTATTTCTGAAAGGGGCTCTGACGAATAACAGGACAAGTTTTCGCTAAAGATCAGGAAATTCTGGCCTGAAGAGGTGAAGGGAACTGACACAGGACACAGTCTGATAGCAGCAAAGTTTGGGACTCGAATCAGCTGTTCTTTGGCCTGGGGGGCCCAGCTACTGAGCAAACGGGTGAGGGACTTTGGCCGGCAAAAGAAGGGAAGAACCTGTTCCTCACCTGCGAAATAGGGTCAAGACGGGACCTCCTTGGGGAGTGGTGTGGCCAAGCCCAGGGACAGCCACCCTGTGCTAGGACTGCGACCATGCAAAGTGGAGGGACGGGTGGAGCGCTTAGCAGTCCCCAGAGGTGGTGGTGGGAGGAGGGTGTGATGGGAGAGGGGGCGGAACTTTGGCTCGCAAAGGCGGGAGTTGGAGAATTCGGGGCGGGGCTTGGAGATTCAAGGTTTAGATAGGCAGTGGGCGGGGCTTGTGATGCCGAGAATCGGGTTGGGTCCGTGGGTGGGGCTTCCAGCAGAGGGGCGGGGTTTTGTGGCACCTTTGGGCCAGTTCGGACGCAGTGGGAGGGGAGGCTCGCTTAGAGAGCCAGGGTTTGCTAAGGGTTTGGATGGGGCAGTGGGCGGGCTCAGGGGAGCTGATGTTCCGGTTTTGAGGGGGTCTGGAAGAATCTTTGAGGATCCGGGGGATGTGGCCCTACAGAGCCGAGGCGGGCCAGTGGGCGGAGCTCCCGGTTCTGAGGAGCAGCGGGCGTGGCTAGGGAGCGCCCATGGGCGTGGCCCTCCGGCTTGTTGACTAGTAGGCGGTGCGTGTGCTTGAGTACCGCCTTCCTCCGCAGCCCACCGGCATCCCTCGGCGCGACCAGAGGGGGCGCTAACGAGAGTGGGGCGTGTAACCAGGGGTGGGAAGTGGGCTTTCCCTCCCGGAAGTGGGCGTGACGGGCCGAGCCCTAGGGCCCTTTGGTTGGGCGCGGCGCGGGGCGGGGGCGGGGTCTGCGTGCGGCGGCGGTGGCGGCGGCGGCTGCCCGCGCCCCTCCCCCGCGCGGCCCTCAGTGCCAGGCGGGAGGCGGCATCGGTTAGAGGCTTCGCTGGGCTTTGCAGCGGGGACTTCGGCGGCGGCGCCTCAGGCATCTCGGCCCTGGTGAGCAGCGCGCGCCTTGCGGGGCCGCTCGGGAGCGAGCTGGCGGGCCGACAGGTCCTCTCAGCATGTGCCGGCGCCGGCTGACAGGAGCCGGCGGGGCGTGGAGCAGGGCCCAGTGGAGGGGAGTGGGCTCTAGTGGGCGCGCGGGGCGCAGACCCTTGGGCCGCCCCCTCCTCCACGGCCGGTGTGCAGCGGGTTGGAGCAGGGGCTGCTGCCGGAGGTTCGGGACGGAACCGCTTGGCCTGGGGAGGGTGAACCGGGATCCCTGTGGGGAGGAGGCTGCCCAGGGGCGGCTTTCGGGGGTCCAGACGCCTCCCGGCCGGGTGAACAACCCCGGGTCGGGTGGGGAGGAGCTGTCTGAGGAAGGGTTTTAGGGATTGGGGACCCGTCTGGCTGGGTGGGGTCTGGGGTGGGGAGGGGCTGTTCGGGGTTAGGGCGCCGAGTCGGGGGGCGCCGGGCCTGGGGGCGGGGTTTGAGTCGCCCCAGGGAGCGAGTGGGTGGGGGGCCAGGGGACGGGCTCACGTGGGGCCAGGGTGAGCTGGGGGCCCTGCGTGGGAGGGGCGAGGGCGGCGGTCTAGCCCGAGGGTGGCTGGCTGTGGGTGCGAGGCCGGCTCGGGGTCCTAAAGATCTAGCTCGGGGGTCGGGAAGGGCAGGGCTCGGCTAAAACTGGAGTAATGTGGTCGGGGGCGGCTTGGGAGAGCGAGGACCCGAGCGGTGGGGAGTGGCGGGCTGGGAGGGCCAGGGCTGGCGTCGGGGGCGGGGGAGCGGTTGTTGGGAGAGGAAGAGCGGAGCCCGAACGCGGCAGGGTCGGGGGACTGGAGCGTCGGAGTGAACCGGGTGATTCAGAGATGTACTCCCCTAATAGCGGAGCAGCTGGCGAGGGACGCAGTCCAAAGGAGCGAGGTGCAGGTGGGGCTCCGCTGCGCCTAAATGACTGGGGATGAGGTCAGATGTAGAGGGTGGAAATGCAGGAACCCAGCTCCTCCCGCCCGTCCACACCGGCGCGCACACACCAGCTCTCGGTCTCAAATGATTTGAATGTGTTGGGGGAAGTGGCAGGCTGCTAGGGAGAGCCGAGAAGAAAGGGGCTTCCTCTTGGAGGGAGGCGCTGGCCCTGCCGTCCTTTTTTGGGAGTGTTCAAAGGGTTTTGATCGCTGGAAAAGGAAACGTAGGCTTTACTGCATCGTGGTTTAGAATCACATCCTATATTTGGCCTTAATGTAGGCTGCCCTTGTTTTGTGGCGTCTGAAATACTTGCTCTACATGTTGCTAACGTGGGATTCAGGGTGAGAAGCAAATTGCAAGTTGTTCATCTCCCCCAGGATAGAAAGATACAAAGGCCTTTCTTTCCTATAAGATATTTAAACAGAATTGGATGTAGTGAGTGTTTTTAAACTGGTACTGAGTGGCCAATGTCTTTACTTTTGGTAATAGTTATTACAAAATATTAGGCCCTTTTACCAAAGCCATTCTGCCTGGGATTACATTCTAAAACAGTACTTGTAGGGCTCTTAGTCACTCTATATAATAATGCATTTCATTGTCCTTATCTGGCAGAATTCTCTCCTAACACCAGGGCCTGGTAGAATAGACAAAAACATGATTAAGTATAAGCAGTTGCTTTGTTCCGTCTGTTCATTTGTGAAGGCAAGTAGATATCTGTTTATATATCTTCACTTTCTGCATTCCCTGTAAAACTGAAGAAATGGGAAAAATCTGTTTTGGCCTTGATTTTGTATATTTCAGAAAACTAACTTAAGGAAAGTCATTTTTTATATTTTATTTTTATTTTTTTGAGTGGAGATACACTTCAGAGACAGTGTTTGGATGTGAAGTCTGGTTAGTAACCCTTGGGTCTGAGAGGTTGCATAACTACTTGGGGGGAAGTGAAATAAAACTGGGAATTCTGTTCAATGTTAGGCTTCCATGACATGCACTGTTTTGTGGTAGGTGATAGTCCTGTGTACTGAGGATTGAACAAAGATTGGTATAAAGGTCGGGTACACACCTTTTTGACAAATGCAGAATGTGCCTTGTCCATATTTATTTTTTGATTATTTGTGGAAGGTACATTGAAGCCTGTTGAATTTTAATAGACACATAGTGAGCTTTCACACTGCACACAGTATTGAATTTTTCATGTTCATTTGTTACTTTGCCTGCAGATTGTGCCAATTAGCATTTATGTCTATTACTTTACATAGTTCAGGATTAGGTTCAGGGTGGCACATAGTACTTTTTAAACATTGTTGGATTTTTTGATTTACATTTTATGTTTAATGCACCTGTCACTTTTGGGACCTACTCCAACCATGAGGAAGAGAATCACTCCAGTGTGTGAAACAGATATTATTAACTGGGCTGTTTCGCCTTTGACTTTCTCAGAGGTGGAACAGTAATAAATTTGGGTGCCTCTTTCCTATGCAGGGTACAAATCCATGTTTGTTTTCCATTTGGTGACTTCCCTGTGTTACTCTGTTTCTGAGTTATAAAAACTCTTTTTCGTACTTCTCTGTCTTTTTCAACTTAAGATGTCTTTTCTGTATTAAAACATGGAAATCCTCATGAATATTTCAGTATGACCTAGTACCTAGAATCTTAAGTAATAGAATCTCTCTGGGTTTTCTTTGCCCTAGTTTGGATCCTTTAAAATGAGTGAACAAAGTTCTTTATTCCTTTTTGAGAGCTTATTTGTACTTCAGTAATACATAATAGAATCTTTTTTTTGTTTTGTAACTTCTTTTTGAGATATAATTCACATACCATACAGTTCACCTGTCTAAAGTATACAATTCAGTGGTTTTTATTATAGTCACAGAATTGTGCAGTCATCACCGTAGTTTTAGAGCATGCTCATCAGTCCAAAAAGAAACCCCGTACCTATTAGTGGTCCTCCAGCCCTGCTGTTCTCCTCCCTCCCCTGTCCTAGGCCGCCACGAATCTATTTTCTTTCTCTGGATTTGCGTAATTTGGACATTTCATATAAATGGGATAATTCATATGGGGTCTTTTGTGTCTCTTATTAAATATAAGGGTTTTCAAGGGTTATTTATGTTTTAGCATGTGTCAGTACTATATTTTTTTAATGGTCGAGTAGTATTCCACTGTGTGGATATACCATATTTTGTTTATCCATTCATTAGTTGGTGGTTGTTTGGGTCTTTCCCCCTTTTGGCTGTTATGCATAATGCTGCTATGAACATTCCTGTACAAGTTTCTATGTGGACTTGTTTTCATTTCTCTTGGGACTTGCTGGGTCATATTGGTTACTCTGTGTTTAACTGTTAGAGGAACTGCCAGACTGTTTTCCAAAGCAACTGCATCATTTTACAATTCCGCCAGCATTGTATAAAGGTTTCAGTTTCTCCTCATTCTTGTCAACAGTGTTACTCTCTTACTTTTTGACTCTAGCCATCCTAGTGGGTGTGAAGCAGTATATCATGGTGGTTTTGATTTGCATTTCCCTGATGGGAAATGATGTCCTGCATCTTCTGAAGTAATTATCAGACAATTGAATATTTTCTCTGGAGAAATCTTTATTTATATTTAGATGCTTTTCTTATTTTTATTTATTTTTTATTTTTTTAAAGATTTTTGTTTATTCACTTGACAGACAGAGATCACAAGCAGGCAGAGAGGCAGGCAGAGAGAGAGGAGGAAGCAGGCTCCTTGCTAAGCAGAGAGCCCGACGCAGGGCTCGATCCCAGGACCCTGAGATCATGACCTGAGCCGAAGGCAGCAGCCCAACCCACTGAGCCACCCAGGCGCCCCAACTTTTCTTATTTTTAAATTGGATTATCCTCTTATTGTTATGAGTTACTTATATATTCCAGTTATGTAATATCTTATCAGATGTATGATTTACAGAATTTTTCTCTGATTCTGTGAGATGCCGTTTTGCTTTCTTGAGGTGTCCTTTGAAGCACAGAAGTTCTTAATTTTGGTAAAGTCCAATTTATGCATAATGGAGTCAGTTGATAACGGAGTTAGAAGTTACTTAAACCTTGGGTGCCTGGGTGGCTCATTTGGTTAAGCATTTGCCTTTGGCTCAGGTCCTGATCTCAGGGTCCTGGGATTGAGCCCCTCATCAGGCCCCTGCTCTGTGGGGAGCCTGCTTCTCCACCCCCACCCCCATCTCTCCCTCTGCTTGTGCTCTCTTGCTGTCTCTCAAATAAATCTTTTTTTTTTTTTTTTTTTTTTTTTTTTTTTAAATGTTTGTTTATTTGATAGAGATCACAAGGAGGCAGAGAGGCAGGCAGAGAGAGAGAGAGGAGGAAGCAGGCTCTCTGCCGAGAAGAGAGCCCGATGTGGGGCTTGATCCCAGGACCCTGGGATCATGACCTGAGCTGAAGGCAGTGGCTTAACCAGCTGAGCCACCCAGGTGCCCCTTTTTTTTTTTTTTTAAGTTACTTGACATTAAGTCACATCCCCATCAGTATTTTGGTTCTATAAATTAAAAACCAAATGTGAAAGTGTTAGGAAACGATTTAAATTAGTTCTGTATCATAAAGGGTTCATCAGGAACATGTCATTCCCCTGTTTAAATCCTCTGGTGGCCTTCCACGTCCTGTCTGTGGTTAAACTTCAAGGCTTCTTCATGTGGCTGTGGATCAGAGTGTCTCTGATTTCGGCCTGCCTCACCTCTTGCTACTCTCCTTCCTATGTTTTCATCTCTGTTGCCGCTTCTGAAACTTCTCAGGCTTCAGACCATCTTGTGATGAACTTACCCTCCACCCCAATCTGCTGAATCCCACTTGTCCTTTGGGATCCTTCATGAAACTTTCCTCATCCCTGTGGGCAGACATTGTCCCTGTCCTCACACATCAAACATTCATCACTACTGTCTGCTGCAGGGAACTAGACCTGAACTTGAGTTTACTGTCTGAAAGCACCTTCCATAGAAGCCAGAATATGAGAGAGAGGTACCTGACACGTTATACCAAGATTCCCTTGCTCACAGCTTGGTCTCAGGTGCCTTTGGGTTATTTGCTGAATGAAGGATTATTGAAGTTAATTGGAAATATCTTGAGGTCAGTGGGTTTCTCTGATGATTATTTACATCTCTGTTGCCTGTGTAAAGTAACAAAGTAGCGGGGTATTCTCCCCTGTCTTTCTGGCACCCAAGTCCACCTCTTGCCAAAAAATTGCTCAGATGTAGAACCAAGCATTTGAAACATTTTCCTGAGGGCAGAACCTTCTCATCCAGGTTCTTTCCCCCTAATGAAAAGTGATGACTGGTGCATAGCCTTCTTAGTAGGACAGATGGCCGAGGAACATTTTTAGTTTAGTATAACTTAGCTACACCAAAGGCAGCAGGCCAGCCCTGATGGTACTGAGTCAGTCAGTACTGGAACCACCCCTGTGTACACCTGATGATGGGTGTAAAGTAGGTTTTCAGGGCACAAGCCTTCTTGCCTTTCATTTTTTTGTTCATGCTCTCTTGCTTCTCTCAGAGAAGAGAAAAAAAAATGTTTTGTGCTCCTATGTTCACTCTTAATAGTTTCATTGAAAATACTCTGCTTAGTATCTCTCTTTTTTTAAAGATGTATTTATTTATTTTAGAGAGAGTGTGTGTGTGTGCTGGGGTGGGAGGGAGAGGGAGAGAGAGAACCTCAAGCAGACAACATGCTGAGTGTGGATCCTGATGTGGGGCTTGATCTCATGACTTCAAGATCATGACCTGAGCTGAAATCAAGAATCGGACGCTCAACTGACTGAGCTACTGAGGCGCCCTGGCTAGTATCTTGAGAATTAGGAGAAACCAGCTGGTCATTTGGGAACATTTCTGCTGCTGCTGCTGCTGCTGCTGCTGCTGCTGCTGCTTCTTTTTTTCTTTTAAAGATTATTTATTTATTTATTGGACAGACAGAGATCACAAGCAGGCAGAGAGAGAGTGGAAGGGGGAAGCAGACTCACTGCTGTGCAGAGAGCCTGATGCGGGCCTCGATCCCAGGACCCCAAGATCACGACCCGAGCAGAAGACAGAGGCTTTAACCCACGGAGCCACCCAGGCGCCCCATGGCTCCACTTCTTAATAGCTGTGACTGCCCAGTTATCCCACCTCCCTGAGCCTGCTTTCTCTTCTGTGGTGAGGGATGCTAATGGTTCCTTACTGGACTAGCAAGTAGACCATGAATAAATTTGTATTCCGTCATCACTCTTAACGTCTGTTAATGAATGGAACTGGGGAGAATCAAATAGAGTAAGTCTAATACATTTTACTTCTGAAATTAAGCTATTAATGTATGGATTCCCACTCCCACCTCGGCATTTTAGACTTTTTTTTTTTTTTTTAAAGATTTTATTATTTATTTGACAGAGAGAGAGATCACAAGTAGACAGAGAGGCAGGCAGAGAGAGGGGAAGGGAAGCAGGCTCCCCGCTGAGCAGAGAGCCCGACGCGGGACTCGATCCCAGGACCCCGAGATCATGACCCGAGCCGAAGGCAGTGGCCTAACCCACTGAGCCACCCAGGCGCCCGGCATTTTAGACTTTGAATCAAACTTGAATTACTGAAGAGGGGAAGACTGTCTAATTTTTTAGGTTAGGAAGGTAATTTTAAAGATGAGGCAAGGTTTTGTTTTCTTTTTGCCTCTGTCTGTATTAGAAATGTCTATTTAGACAAGGTTCTCTTACTCAGGCCTCCTTTATATTCATTCTGTCTATTTTAAGGAAAAATGTTTAGTTCCTGGAAAAGATATCTTTTTAGGGTTTGGAAGGAGATTGCGCTACAGTGCCTAAGACTCTCATCTGGTTATAATGTTAATGGCAGTATTGTGATAAACTAACGTTCTGTGTGGGAAAGAGCCTCAGTAGCTACATGGGATGTTAAATTGGGCCTGTCATATGAATTTCACATTAGTAACAAAAATGGTTCCCCCTGTTTGCCACAATAAAGAGAAATTACGTCAAATTAATGCAAAGGTCAGAGTGAGAGAAAGTAGAATACGGATGGGTATATTTTGTATGACTGAAGGCAATAATTTCATAATACATATCCTCCCCCTTTGGTCATGAAATTGCCTATATTAATTTTTTTAAAATTATGAACATGGATCATACAAAGCACCAGTATCTTACTACCTTTTTTTTTTTTTTTTTAAAGATTTTATATATTTATTTGACACAAAGAGATCACAAGTAGGCAGAGTGGGGAGGTAAGCAGGCTCCCTGCCGGCAGAGAGCCCAATGTGGGGCTCGATCCCAGGACCCTGAGATCATGACCTGAGCTGAAGGCAGAGGCTTAACCCACTGAGCCACCAAGGTGCCCCTCTTACTGCCTTTCTAAGAATATATCATTTTAAGGTGTCTGGGAGATTATTTCTCAAGTCCAGAGGTCCTCATTCTTTTTTTCTTTTTTTTTTTTAAGATTTTTTTTGTGGGACGCCTGGATGGCTCAGGTGGTTAAATGTCTTTCTTCAGCTCAGGTCATGGTCCCAGGGTCCTGGGATAGAGTCCTGCGTCGGGCTCCCTCCTGAGTGGGGAGCCTGCTTCTCCCCTTGCCTCTGCTGTTCCCCCTGCTTGTGCTCTCTCTCTCTCTCTCTCTCTCTCTGACAAATAAATAAAATCTTTGAAAAAGAAAAAGATTGTACTTATTTGTCAGAGAGTGAGTGAGAGAGCAGAAGCGGGGGAAGCAGCAGGCAGATGGAGAAGGAAAAGCAGGCTTCCCACTAAGCAGAGAGCCTGATGTGATGTGGGGCTTGATCCCAGGGTCCTGGGATTGTGACCTGAGCCAAAGTCAGCCGCTTAACTGACTGAGCCACCCAGGCACCCCCAGAGGTCCTCATCCTTGGCTATCCATGAGGATCATCTGTAGACCTTTATAATAAATACATCTGCCTGGGCTTGTGCTCCCTGGTGATTCTGAATCACAGCCACAGTGGAAAGTACCTTGTTGGTCAATTCCTCCTCTTACGGTGGAAGGTACTATTGTCATGGGAGCATGAGAGACTTGCCCAATATCAGGAACTTAACTGTTCCATCCCTCTTCCCCCAACTGCCTTCCACCTCCTTCCATGTGTCTTGTGAAATTTATTTTTAGAGTTGGTTGTGTCGAATTATAGTGTCTTGTCAATTTTTTTTTTAAAACAGTGTGAACCTGATGTACTTTCTCTTCTTAGTCCTTGACCGAATGTACCAGTTCCCTCTTAACCTTACACCACGGTCTTTTGCCAGACCTACTCAACAGAGTTTGCCTCTTCAGTTTATCTTCGCTATCAGTAGTTTGTACCAATGTTTGTGTCTTTTTTCACATCTTTAGAATGTGCATGTATTTTATTTACCCTATCAGATTTGTCCAGATATTCAGGTCTTTTAAGATGCATTTTTGGGGAACTTAAGCGGAATCTCTTGGATAAGCCTTTGGTAGATTTGATTTCTTAGTTTTAATGTAAAAAAAATCCGTTTTTATTTCCTCAGTCTTATAATCTGACCGTTAGTAAACAGTGGTTGTAGGTATTTATCTCAAAAGTTTCAAAGACCAATTAATATTGCAAAGGTGCCTTTGCATTGTGTCTTGCCAGAATAATCGGCACCATTAGGCCATATGATATGGAGACACTAATTTTGATAAGAGCAACACGCGGGTACTGGAACTACACAGATTGTAACAGGCATAGTGAAAACCCTTTAGGATCAGCAGAAGTTGATCACAGCTTTACAGTGTGGTTTTTCTGGCTCCATGGAACCAAGACAGACTGGGAATCTGGGCACAGACAGGGCTGTTTGGTGCAGGAGCCTTTTCTGCCCCATTGTGGAGTCAGATGTGTGTCCCTATATTCTGAGAGGTGCTGAGGTCTTCATGCTGCATGAACAGAGATGTAATTTTTCAGTTTTGTGAAAGGCTGTAAACACATATGGGAAAGGAAGTGAGGGGAGAGTGCTGCCTTTGGAGGGGGTGTTTTCCACTCTTGATATTGTAGGGGTTCTTGACAGAATTCACAAGCACCTACCTCCTCCTCAGGACAAATGTTTACTCACCCTTGTTTGCTTACTTCACATGAAAGATAATTAAATTCCTTTTCATAATGGTCAAGCATTCTTTTCTAGTTAAAGATTGTAATTCCTTTCATTCTTAGGAACTTAAAGAATTGAGCCTGACTTACAAATGCAAAAACTCAAATGCTGCGTTGAGTGCGACCGTGAGTGCGACCGAGAAACACATGTAAACTTGAGCTGTCCTCTCCCTTAAGCAGAAGAATTTATTGGGAGACCCATCACTTTACAAGCTAGACGGCGAATTAATTTTGTGGTTAGTAGTGTCTTTAGCTAAACATTGTCATCCTGGTTTTTCTTGGCAAGCAAAAGAGGGGCCCTGGCCAGCGAGGGCCCGCCATAGCTCCTGTGAGTGGTATTCAGTAAGATGCATGTTGTCTGTTTTAGAAATAGAGTAACCTTGGACTTTCTCTCTTATTCAAGCTGTTGCTGCTTTACACTGCTACTATAGGTAAAGATAAGTTAGAAGTTTTTGGTTCTTTAGTACCCTGAGAGTTTCATTTTGTTCTTACATCACATAGAGATACCTTGCATGCACTGGGCTGAAATTGTCACGTGGAACAAATAATGGGTATCACCTGCAAAGGATGGTTGTGAACCATGCGGTTTTCTAAGACTGAATGGTTGAGAGCCCAGATGCAGTTTCTGTTTTGCAGGCACTGTGTACATTCAGTCCTCAACCCGGAATTGGGTTGTGTTCCAAAGTTGATCTCAGCTATTTGGAACTCAGATGGCATTTATGGTATAGATGTAGAATTACAAGTGGTGGGCAAGTTCCCAGCCTAGACTGAAGAAATGTTTAATTCACAGCCACAGGGTTTTCACCTTTTCATGGTGATCATGGAGTCCTGTAAAACAGAGGGGAGGAACCGTGTTCTACCCCGACCAGCCCGTGCTGGCATCTGGTAGCCTCCTGCCCTGGCAGCCCTCCACAGGCTTCATCCTCCTTTCTTCATTTGAAGTTTCTGCTCCCCTGTTAAGCTGTAAAGCATGTGGTTCAAATTCATTTCTACTAATGTGTTCCTGGATTGCCACAGTCACTTCTAGGCTATCACTGTTAGTAGCCTAGTTGGTACCACTGTTGCTACCACTGTTGGTAGCCAGTGTTAGGATGACTATGGGCTTTAATTAGATTATTTTCCTCACATCTCTTTACCCTTTCAGAGGTACAATATTAATATTTTTATTGTTAATTTCTTTCTTTCTTTTTTTTTTTTTTTTTAAGAAGAAATGCGGAGTGGGGAGAGGGAGAAAGATTATGCAGGTTCCACACTGAGCGCAGAGCCAGACTCGGGCTTGATCTCACAACCCTGAGATCATGACCTTAGCTGAAATCAAGAGTCAGACACTTAACCAGCTGAACCATGCAGGTGCCCCAATATTAATACTTTTAAAAAGGAATATTCCTGTTATAGATCATCTCTCTAAAATTTTGGCCTTCAGTCAGTGCAACAGGGTTTCAGGGGAAAAGTTGAGCTAAGGCGTGTGGGATCAGGGAGAGCCTATATAGAGAGGCTAGCTCTCATACCTGGAATCGGGAAGAAGCCTTGCCTGCTTTTGAAAGGTTCTTCCTGTTAACCTCTAAAACCGTTAGTTTGCTTTTTTGTTTTTTTTTTCCTGAAATACTCATGATCCCTTTTTTCCGTCCCTTTCCTTTTGGAAACCACTCTGGAAAGGGTGTTAAGTTTTAGCAGTGACTTGGTTTCTGTGACCTTTGAGAAGTGGATCAGGGCAGGGTAATGGCTGTAAATTGGGTCGGCCTGTACTGGCCAGAGCTAGGCACCGATCTGTATTTCTGTTCCCTTATCAACTCTTACCAAAAAGCCCCTTCAAACAATAAGAAATAATTCACCTCTCTTTTTTCGTTGTTCCCTGGGGGGTTTGGATTGTCTGGTTTCCAAGAACTCATTCAAACATTTTTATGTATTAAGTATTTTACTTGTTTTTAAAATGTGTAATATTTAAAAAAATATGTTACAGCCTTCCTCTAGCCCTCAAGTGTATTAATTCCTTTTTTTTAAAGTAATATCTATGCCTGATGTGGGGTTCAAACTTAAAACCCTGAGATCAAGAGTCATGTCTCCGCCGGCAGAGCCAGCCTGGTACCCCTCAAGTATATATTTTTCAATACTGAATTCCATGTGGGACTGAGCTCCATGGGAGTTGAGAGGACAAGGTAGGTGTTGGAGAGTCAGCATCTATGGGACATGGCATTGAGGCCCTAAGGGTGTATAAATTAGCACTTGGCTAATTTGGAACAGGTGTAATAGAGGAGGAATAGTGTAAGATGGATAGAGGAAATGGCCCAGATTGTGGAAGTCATGATAATAGACTATATATTCTATGTATGTAAAATATAAATAAAGCTTTGATATGGAGTTACAAAGGTAGATGAAAATGTAATTTGTGGATGTCACTAGTGTTAAGGATTCCTCTGAATTATATTTTGGGTTAAATGATTAGAAATTTAAAAATAAATATCTGTATGGAATTACTTTTCAGTTTGTGAAAGTGAGACCTAATACCACTATCTTTCACATTCCTTGAAGGCAGAGAGTACTCTGCATTTTCTGTGTCTCCTTTCCCAGCATGCTGCCTGGCACACAGTAGGTGTCC
Source organism: Lutra lutra (assembly GCF_902655055.1). Taxonomy (NCBI): domain Eukaryota; kingdom Metazoa; phylum Chordata; class Mammalia; order Carnivora; family Mustelidae; genus Lutra; species Lutra lutra. Next base: position 95,190,576 of record NC_062289.1, on the reverse strand, counting down.
AATAAATGTTAGTTGAATAATTGAATTTCATTTTTTTTAAAGTTTTGTGTTTTTTTAAGATTTTATTTATTTATTTGACAGAGAGAGATCACAAGTAGGCAGAGAGGCAGGCAGAGAGAGAGAGAGAAGAGGAAGCAGGTTCCCCGCCGAGCAGAGAACCCTATGCGGGGCTCCATCCCAGGACCGTGGGACCATGACCTGAGCCAAAAGCAGAGCCTTTAACCCACTGAGCCACCCAGGCGCCCCTTGAATTTCAGTTTTAATGTGATACGCTTGTAGTAGAGATGGTCAGTCTTCCCATTTTGGTAGACAATGACTGTATCGAAGGGGGCATTTTCTGTGGTGTGGAAGGATTACTAATTGTACACATTTACTTGTTAAATTATTTAATGGTAATCCAACCCCATAATTTTCATTATAGATATGTAACCAAAGTGTGTGTGTGTGTGTGTGTATGTACATGTTTGTTTATTGGAACATGTTTTATTTGTAAAGCACATTTTGGAGCTCTAATTATTTACAGCATGAATTCTGATGAAAAACAGGGTGACATTACATATTGGTACTTCATTGCAAATTTACTGACTTCTTGAATAAGTTAAAAATACTGGTAGTTTGGGGTTTTTAGGTCTTTTGTTTTGTGGTTTAGTTAGCAGCTTTGATTTTAGAAGCAACTGAAGTAACATCCCAGTGGAAGCATGCTTTCATCTGGTGAGTTTTTCTTAAAATAGCTATGAAAAGAACCATAATTTGTATCAAGATGAGGATTTGATAGTTAAGGTAGACATGAAGAAAATTGAGCTCTCTTTCCTTTCTCCTCTCAAGTTTCTTATCCTTTAATGCATTGACTGGCTGTTCAGTGTCCCCAGTGGGTCCTGAGGGCCCTCCAGGCCAGCCTGAGGGGAATCACAGAGAGCTATCAGCCCTTTTTAGAGGCTCCTGGGCTCCAAGGTTTTAATGTGTTTGCATTCATCTGACTTGAGAAATTGACCAAAACTGGGTAGGGCAAACTATGTAGTATTCCAACTGTTGAATCATTTGGGGGTTCATTTGTGCGTTTTTAAAAAAGATTTTTATTTATTTGACAGAGCGAGAGAGAGTGCACAAGCAGGGGGAGCATCAGAGGGAGAGGGAGAAGCAGGTTTACTCCTGAGCAGGGAACCTGATGTGGGACTCCATCCTAGGACCCTGGGATCAGGACCTGAGTCAAAGGCAGACTCTTCACTGACTGAACCACCCAGGTGCCCTCATTTGTGCATTATTAAAGTTTGAAAAACCATAGGCTTTCGTTTATATTGTATTAGTGATGTGTGATCACAAAGAAAGAATTGTTTTGTAGTTGTAATAAGTGATCATAAGAATTGTTCCATAGGGGCACCTGGGTGGCTCAGTTAGTAGAGCATATATATGACTCTCTCTCTCTCTCTCTCTTTTTTTCTTTTTTAGTAGAACGAGAGTGAGAGAGGGCATTGCCCCCACAGGGAGGTGGGGAGGGAGAGAGAGAATCTTAAGCAGCTCCACGCCCAGCATGGAGCTGGCTGTGGTGGCTCAGTCTCCTATCCCTGAGATCACGACCTGAACAGAAAGAGAGTCAGATGTTTAACTGACTGAGCCACCTAGGCGTCCAGAGCAGTCGACTCTTGTTCTCATAGTCATGAGTTCAAGCAGCATGTTGGGCATTGAGCCTACCTTAAAAAAAATCGTTTTATAATTGCATGTGTGCGTGTGTGTGTATGTGTGTATTTCTGGCAATTTTTAGAGATTACTACTAATTTTAAATTAGGTGGTTTTTTTTTTTGTTTGTTTGTTTTTGCTTATTTGTTATAAATGCAGTCTTTTAAAAGAGTATTAGGGATGGGAAGCCCCCTGATCTTTATGCTAGTCTTCTACTCAAAATGCTTTAAAGAGGATTCTTCTGAATTTCTTTTGAGGCATGTAGCAATTGTTTTTTTAGTTCTGTTATGCAGTCCAATTAATTTAACATAAAGAATTAGCTAATTTTCTTTTCAAATTTTCATTTAGTTTGGAAGGAAAGTAGAATTGGGGGTTGTGTTACAGTTTTGCCAACTAGAAGCTTCTAGTAATAGAATATTCACTCTCAAAATACTTAGCCCAACTGTTTTCTCCTCAGAGAGGGCTTTATTTGTTTATCTCACTTCCCTCGAGGTATTTTCATTTTATTGGTGAAATGAAATGTATGATGTTTTTTCCTTAAGAACTGAGGTCTTTGGAACGTAGTGGGTAGTGGGAAAGTATTTATTTGCTAGTAACTGCATTTTCCTCAGTGAAGTTACATTCTTCCCGTTTCTTGTACTTTGTTGTAGATACTGATATTCTCTGGGGGTTTTTGTCCTCTACTCCTTTTGAAGAGAGGTGTGCAGATAACAAAATAATTTGTATTTTTACAAAAAGGATGAGACAAAATGATTTTCCCAAGGTGGTAAGATTTTAAGAGTTATACTTTCCTCTTTCTATAGGATGTCTGAAAATTCTGGAGACATAGATTTATATTTAAACAGTATTAATTTCATTTTGAAATCACAAGCTCAGTATGTTTACCTTCAAGCTCTGGATATGTCTGTGGGCAGAGTACCTTAATTTTAAGCCATGACTCCAGTTATTAATCTGAAAAGGAATGATACATAATTTGAATTTTTTCCCTATTTTTTTCTTTTTTCAAACACCCTACTTATAGGGAGAAACCTTTTTTTTGGGGGGGGGGGTCAGAGAGAGAGAGCACAAGCGGGGAAGAGGCAGGCAGAGGCAGAGGCAGCAGACTCCCCGCTAATCAGGAAGCCTGATGTGAGACTCAATCCCAGGACCCTGGAATTATGACCTGAGCCAAAGGCAGAAGCTTAACTGACCGAGCCACCCAGGCATCCTGAGAGAAGGCTCTTTGAAGTTACTACTAAGACGTGGTTCTTTGCCCTGGCTGTTGACTCCCTTTGTGTGTGCTTCTCTATCCCAGCATTTGTCACAGCAGCACATTAATGTTAGTGTAAATGTTTGGTTATAATGCATGTCTTTGAGCAGATTGTAAGCTGCATGAGAGCTAGAGCCAGGTCTCCTTGCTCAGCATTGTGTCTGCCATGTCTAGCATGATGCCAAGCACATGACCAAAGGTCAATAAATATTTGAATAAATGAATGATGAGGAGTAAAGACCTATTCAGCATTCACAGTTGTGTGTTTGTGTTGTTTGTATAACCCTGTGAGGGCTAGTAACTAATTGAGTTCTCAGTGAATTTTGTGTCTTTTATTGGAGGATTGTGGGCTGGCTCCCAATGAAAGAAGCATTTCGTATCGATTTGTAGGCTTCAGATTACAGTAGGAGCCCCAGAATAATATGGTAGTCGTCCGTTTTGTAGATGAAGAAACCAACAAGCATAGGACAAAAATGATTTAATGGTTAAGTGACTTCCCACTCTATCTGGCTGTTCCCTTAAAGCATTGTCAAAAGTATATGTTTTGTCACTGCCCAGGGTATAGGGTATTAAAAAGGGAAGACAAATTCTTCTGTGAAAGGTGATTACTTTGTTTTTTTGACATTGCTCTTTTTGTCTATGCCTACCCTTACGAAGATCTTCATAAAAATGTCTTTTTAAAAAAACCCCAAAGATCTGGGAATCCAGTAATTTTGTTTCCTGATACAAGTATAGTGGTAAAGAATTACTAAAATTTGGGCACCTGGGTGGCTCAGTGGGTTGAGCCGCTGCCTTCGGCTCAGGTCATGATCTCAGAGTCCTGGGATCAAGCCCCGCATTGGGCTCTCTGCTCAGCAGGGAGCCTGCTTCCTCCTCTCTCTCTGCCTGCCTCTCTGACTGCTTGTGATCTCTCTGTCAAATAAATAAATAAAATCTTTAAAAAAAAAAAAAAAAGAATTACTAAAATTTTATCCCAAGAGTAACTCCATCTGACTAAGTGCGAGAAACAGACTTAGCAAGTTTGAACAGTCATATAGTGTGCTTTTCACCATTGTTGATAAGAGAAGTAGGTCATCGGTACAGAAAGAGTATTTTGAAACACATTCATCATTAATTTTTAAGTGAGATTGCTGGGTCAGTCATGTCTGTAAAAGTTCTGCAGTTGATATGAGAACTCTTGGGACTAATTTGGCTCTTTGATGAGAAGAGGTTTAGCTTCTGAGACTAGTCTCCTGTGGTACGCTTGAGGGAGATGGTGTAGCCTCTGATTCTGATCTGCAGTGTTCTCTGGGCAGTGTTCTCTGCCTGCCTCCCTATCTCTGTGATGGAGGTTTCTTACGCAATTCTTTTTTCAAAGCTCCAGGGATGGGGAGAGGTGGTTGTGTTTATGAAGATGCTGGTGATAAGCAGCAAATTGGGAGAATATGAGGAATAGTAAACATGTCATCTTTGCACATGACCGTAGGAAAAAAATCTGCTCTTATTTTGGTAGTGCAGTAACAAAAATATACTTCTGTTGTTGAAGAGCTGGAGATGACCCCTAATACCTTATAATCTCATGTTTTAGCACCTATAAAATTTCTGTAATGTCATATTATTATTATTTTTTAAGTGAGTTAGAGGTCCTATTAGGGCATCATTTAGTTGATAAAGGGTCTCTCTTTAATTCAAGTGTGAGAGTTAATTTGAAGATTTTTATTTTTTGCATTTGGAATCTTTATATGTTGCTATTTTGCTGTTCATATGCTGATTTCATTTTTAAAGTTTTGGCTTTATTGGGGTATAGTTGACATGAGATTGTGAGATGTTTGAAGTATACCTTGTGGTGATTTGATTTATGTTCTGTAGCTCATTTCACTTCTCGTCAGACTTCATTTTTAGCAGTCGTTTTCATAGCTTTCCATTCTACTCCAGGTCATCAGTCAGTGAGTGTTTATGTCACCATCAGGGGTCCTTCGCTTCTTTCTCTAACAGCTTCATAAAATGACTACAGAATTGCAAAAGGTAAAAGTAGGAGTTCTTAGAAAGCTTTAAGAAGTATAAACCAAGGGGCGCCTGGGTGGCTCAGTGGGTTAAGCTTCTGCCTTCAGCTCAGGTCATGATCTCAGGGTCCTGGGATCGAGCCCCGCATCAGGCTCTCTGCTCAGCATGGAGCCTGCTTCCTCCTCTCTCTCTGCCTGCCTCTCTGCCTACTTGTGATCTCTGTCTGTCAAATAAATAAAGAAAATCTTAAAAAAAAAAAAATCTAAAAAAAAAAAAAGAAGTATAAACCTGTTCACTATACCTTGCCTTTTAGAAGTTGCCCTTGATATATAGATTTCTAGCTTTTTATGTGTGTCCTTTTGTGCATTTCTCTTAGACAAAAAAGTGCATAGTCCTCTGGCATTAAGCCTAAGGGTTTTCAGTTGGAAGTAAAGATTTGCTTCCTTTGGCCTATTTAAAGCTGTTTGTCTCTCAGTCTTTGAATGTTTACAGCCAGTTTCTATATTTTTATAAAATGTGAGCAAAATGTGATTTCATATTTAAAAATCGCACAAACAGGCCAAGTGGAACTGTGAACTGTTGAGGCAGCGCCGCCACAGAAGAGCCCTGAGTGGCATATTGGCTGACGTGGGAAAGCCAAATTGTATGTATGATGGGGAGTTTATCATTGAAAAAGTATGAAACTTCAGGGGGCGGAAAGTTGAACTGCCCTGTATTTTGTGGTTCATGGTCATTGTGTCTCTCTAGAAGTCTTTTATCTTTGGGCAAGTCGCATAATGTTTCTGTGCTGAAAATGAAGGGCCTGGAATTGATGAGCTTTGGAACATTTTCCACCCAGGCTTCTGTGAGGCTTCTTGGTGGATCTTGTGTTTTCTTTTTGTTCTTTCCTGGAAAGATTTAAAAACTAAAATGATAGTGGGTCACTGAATTGAAACAAAGTACATTTATAATTGATGCCTCCTTCTTGGTATTTTGCCTATTACCTGTATGAATAATGGTAATGGGAGGAAACTACTTGGAAGGCAGGAATGAGGGTGAATTTCCCCCTTTGTTCTTACCATTCTTGATGTCATAATAAATTTGAACCAACATCAAGGCTGTTCCGTACTTGCAGTCCGTTGTCTTAAGTGGTCAGCTGTTTTTCTAGGGGGGAAAAAGGTGGGTTTTTTTTTCCCAGCACCTCAGTGTCGTCAGTGGAGTCCACATCTCCTTCAGCCATAGCTGACGTGTATGAGTTCTGTTGTGTTTATGACTTTCTTTTGTGCTTTGTAAGAAATGTTGCATGTGGTCTTTTTCCTTCTTTTTTAAAACAACTTCTGTTCAAGTAGGTAAATTTTGGCACATTTTTTTTCTTGGAATGTGTCATTTATGAATCTGTTAATTAAGAATTGGCTGCAGTTAAAATGATTTGTTAGATGCATTCAAGTGTCACTGGTAGATTTTATTTAAGAAAATTCAAAACACCTCGGTCATCTCATATCCATAATTGGTGAATGTTAAATTTTTGTATTTGATCGGAGCACCTCCCATATTTGGTTTGTGTGTCTGCTCTCTTGTGAATGTCTATTCTACATAGGCTTACATATTCCATTTCTAGCTTCCTAAAAGCTATTTTAACTATTTGTATTGCCATTTAAATAGCTGTTTTTATGACATTTGTTTCCTCATCTGCGATCTTACTTGTCATTTTCTTTTAAATAATGCATTCGATCTCTCCCACATTGAAAAGTGCCTGCCATTAAAGCAACAACTTAGAGGGAACATGTTCTTTCCCTTTTGGGACATTCTGGAGTCTTCCTGTGGTTGCTGCTGGCAAAGAAACACTCTGTGAGCACTGGGGTAATTGATGCTCTGGAACAGTCTCAGCAAATGTGCTGGGCAGGATTTTGCTACTAGTAGGGGTTTTCCTGTATGTGTTCCTAGCAGGATGTGTTTCCTTTCATATGAACCATAGAAATACATCTGCTGGAATCTTTAAACAGATAACTTCTCAATAAACAGGAAAATGTCAAAATTGTGGTCATTTTTTTATGAGATGGATGGAAGTAGACAGAATAGAGAAAATGTAACATTTACTCAGGTGTTTTGAGTGTATTTCATTTGGTACCATTACAGTATAAACACCCTGTCTTGTCTACATTTTTTCATCTAACACCCAACACATTCTTTTTTTTTTTTAATTTTTATTTATTTATTATTTATTTGACAGAAATCACAAGTAGGCAGAGAGGCAGGCAGAGAGAGAGGAAGGGAAGCAGGCTCGCTGCCGAGCAAAGAGCCTGATGCAGGGCTCGACCCCAGGACCCTGGGATCACGACCCGAGCTGAAGGCAGAGGCTTTAACCCACTGAGCCACCCAGGCGCCCCACCCAACACATTTCTTATATGGCCTATGAAAAAATTTTCTAGGTATAACTTGGCAGTACTTTAATTGAGACTTTACACTCTCCTAGAGGTTAAGGATTCATCACTGACTGTAAGACGGCAAGTTTTATTCTGAGTATGACTTTTTGCACACTTTCCTCTGACACTTATAAAGTAAGTTTGGGACACCTGGCTGGCTCAATACGTACAGCATGCAACTCTTGATCTTAGAGTTGTGAGTTCAAGCCCCATGTTGGGTATGGAGATTACTTTTAAAAATAAAATCTTTAAAAGATAAAATAAGTCCCTACACCACAGAGATAGACTTTATTTTTAACAGCTTGTTCTTGGTTAAGATAATCACCCAACATGTAAAGAAAATTTTTTTTTGTTTCCTTAGATGAGCTGTTAAGTATTGTGAATGTCAGTAGTTAGCTTTTAGATTTTTTTTTTAATAAAAGTTTTTTTTTTTTTTTTTTTTAAGATTTTATTTATTTATTTGACAGAGATCACAAGTAGGCAGAGAGGCAGGCAGAGAGAGAGAGGAAGGGAAGCAGGCTCCCTGCTGAGCAGAGAGCCCGATGCGGGGCTCGATCCCAGGACCCTGGGATCATGACCTGAGCCGAAGGCAGCGGCTTTAACCCACTGAGCCACCCAGGCGCCCCTAAATTTTTTTTTTTAATTTGAAGCAAAAACAGGAGTATATTATCAACTCATCGGAAATCTTTGTGGAAATAGAAATTTTGTGCAGCCATTATAGAAAGAAAATGGAATGTAAATTTGTGCAGCCACTATGGAGGGCCCTCAAAAAATTAAAATTACCTTATCCAGTGATTCCACTTCTAGGTGTTTATCCAAAAGAAATGAAATCACTATCTTGAAAAGGTATATGTACCCTCATGTTCATTTTAGCCTTACTTGTAATAGCAAGAATTGGAAACAACCTGTGTCCTTGGACAGATAAATAAATTGATAAAGATGTGGTGTGTGTGTGTGTGTGTGTGTGTGTGTACACATATACCACATCTCCTTTATCAGTTCATCTGCTGAATATATGTCTATAAAATACACGTATGTATGGGTATGTATATGTATATATATAATAGAATATTCAGTCATAAAAAGAAATTCTGCCATCTGTGACAACATGGGTGGATCTTGAGGGTATTATGCTAAGTGAAATGAGTCACAGAGAAAGACATACTCTATGATATCACTTTACATGTTTTTTTTTTAAAGATTTATTTTAGAGAGATTGTGCACATGGGGTTGGGGAGCAGAGGGAGAGAGAGAGTCTCAACCTGACTCCCTGCTGAGCACAGAGCCTGACATGGGGCTCTCTCATAACCCTGAGATCTTGACCTGAGTTGAGATTAAGAATCGGATCCCTAACTGACTGAGCCACCCAGATGCCACCACTTATATGGGTTTTGAAAACAAAAAGAAACAAAACCAGAACAGAACTCACAGAAACTGAACAGTGATTGCCAGAACTTGGGGGAGGGGGGAGGTGGATGAAATGGGTGAAGGTGATCAAAAGGTACAGACTTCCAATTATAAGATAAATAAGTCTTGGGGGTATAAAGTGCAGCATGGCAACCACAGGAAAGATTTTAAAAAATTTAAAAAATAAATTTATTATGATAGTCACTGACCAGTCAAGACCTAATACTCCTCTTTCTTGGCCTTCAGTATTACTTGGGGACTTGGGCAGTAGAGGTGTGGGGTTCCAGGGGCCCTTGGGTGGCTTAGTTGGATAAGCATCTGCCTTCAATCCAGGTCATGATCCCAGGGTGCTGGGATTGAGTCCCGTGTGGGGCTCCCTGCTCAACAGAGAGTCTGCTTCTCCACCTATTGCTCCCCCTGCTTGTGATCTGCTTTCTCTCTCTCTCTCAAATAAATAAATCTTTAAAAATAAAATAAAAATAAAATAAAATAAAGTAGGTGTGTCAACTAAATTTTACAGAGAGCATTTCATAGTTGAGCCTCTGCTCTCAACGTGTTCTCATATTGTCTTTCAAAGTCATGAGTTTTTATTACAATGAAAACCATTTAGGATAATCCCGGTCTTGTTAGAAATGTAGGTAGAATGATAATTTTCATATTGTAAGGGTTTAGGTGAGGTTTGTAATTCCTACATTTTGTGGAAATTAGAAACCATGTCGCATTTTCTCACATCTAAAGTCAATTTATTTTGAAGTCTGTAAACATTTCTTTGGGTTGCTTAGTGAATGACTTATGCTACATCTTCTCCCTCTACTGCTGTTGATGATCCTATAATTGCAAAGAAAAGGCCATACACATTTTTAAGAGTTTGTACTTGAAAGACCTAATGAGCAGGCAACTTCTCCAAGGTTGAACTCTGACAAGAGATTTAAAATTATACCTAGTATTTCCTTGGACTTGGTGTCTGTTGTATTAGTTTAGGATTTTTTTCTGTTTAATTTAATTGAAAATTTGATTTCTTTAGAAAGTGTTTTAGTTTTGGGGGATACTTTAGTTGTATAATTTAGGATAAGATTATTTAATAAAAGAACTCCTTTGGTTGGATGATATGACATCTTAATTTGGAAATGCATAGCTGAGCACTTAAAACAACAGTAAAATACTAACGCCATTTGATAATGCAGGGGAATTGAGAAGTTGAGATCTTATTTTTCCTTTGGGGGGACATCAAAATGCAGTAAATACTGTGCTAAGATAGGTGAACATAAAATTTTGTGAAGGTCTCATGATAACTGATGCTAGTTCTCTTATGTGAAAGTTATACTCTTGGCCCAGGAATTGATGGGTTCTTTTCCCTCAGTTAGAGAAACCTATTAGGGGACTCTTCAATAATAATGGTTAACATTTATTGGACAGTGCTTACTATGCTTCAGAGTCTGTGCTAGGTACTGTGCAGTTATTTTTAAAAACCGTTTTGTTGAGATACATGTTGATTCTCGAACAACATGGACCCCTTGTGAAGTAAAAAATCTGTATATAACTTTTTTTTTTTTTTAAAGATTTTATTTATTTATTTGACAGAGAGATCACAAGCAGGCAGAGAGGCAGGCAGAGAGAGAGGAGGAAGCAGACTCCCTGCTGAGCAGAGAGCCCGATGCGGGGCTCGATCCCAGGACTCCGAGATCATGACCTGAGCCGAAGGCAGCGGCTTAACCCACTGAGCCACCCAGGCGCCCCTGTATATAACTTTTGACTGCCCCAAAACTTAACTGTTTACAGCCTACTCTTGACTGGAAGTCTTACCAATAACATAAGCAGTCAATTAATACATATTTTGTGTGTTCTGTGTTATATTCTGTATTCTTAGAGTAAGCTAGAGAAAAGAAGTGTCACTAGAAAATTATAAGGAAGAAGAAATACATTTACAGTCCTGTACTGTATTTATTGAAAAAAATCTGCAAGTGGACCCATGCTGTTGAAACCCATGTTGTTCAAGGGTCAGCTGTAATTCACATAGCATACATTTCACCCATTTAAAGCATACAGTTCAATGGTTTCTAGTATATGTATTCACAAATACGTACAGCTATCACCATGGTTGATTTTAGAACATTTTCATCACTTCAGAAAGTTTCCTGTACTTGGTAGCTATAACCTTTTATTCCTTTTATTCCCCTGTTATCATATCCCCGCCCCACCCCCCACAAACAACCACTAATTTACTTTCTTTATCTGTCAATTGCCTATTCTGGACTTTCATATGAATGGAATCATAAAACGTAGACTTGTGATTGATATTTTGTGATTTACTCAGCATAATATTTTCAAGGTTCCTCCAAGTTGTAGTGTCTGTTACTACTTCATTTCTTTTTATTGCTAAATAATATTTCATTGTATGGTTATATCACATTTTGTTTTCCCATTCATCTAATGAGTATCCAACGTATGGGTTGTTTCTTCCCTTTGGCAGTTGTGAATATACTGCCAAGAACATTCACTTGTAAATATTTGTAAATACCTGTTTTCAGTTCTTTGGGGTGTATTTCTAGGAGTGGATTTCTGGGTCATGTGGTAGCTGTTTAATCATTTCAAAAGCTGCAAGACTGCTTTCCAGAATAGCTCTACTATTTTATATTCTGCTAATAGGCTTCTGATTTCTCTGCATCCTCATCAACACCTGTTCTTCTCTGACTTTTTTATTCTAGCCATCTTAGTGGCGTGAAGTGATTCTTCTTTGTGGTTATGATTTACATTTCCTTAATGACTAATGACGTCCAGTATCTTTAAATGTGCTTATTGGACATTTGTATATCTTCTTTGGAAAAATATCTATTCAAGTTCTTTGCCCCCCTTAAACTGGATTACTTGTCTATTATTGAATTGTAGGAATTCTTATAGTCTAGATGCAGGTGCCTTATCAGATACATGATTTGCAAAAAATTTCTTCTATTCTGGTGGATTGTCTTTTCACTTTCTTAATGATATCTTTTGAAGCACAGAGGATTTTAACTTTGATAAGATCCAGTTTATCTACTTCTTATTTTGTTGCTTATGCTTTTGGTGGTGTCATATCTAAGAATTGTTTGTCAGATCCAAGGTCATAAAGGTTTACCTCTGTGTTTACTTCCAAGAGTTTCATAGTTTTAATTCTTTTACAGTTATGTCTTTGATCCGTTTGAGTTAATTATTTTATATGGTGTAGGACAGGGTCCAATTTCTTTTGTATATGGCTGTCCAGTGGTCCCAGCACCTTCTGTTGAAGACTGTCCTTTCCTCATCCAATGGTTTTAGCAGACTTGTTGAAAATCACTTGACCAGAGATGTATGAATTTATTTCTGGACTTGAAATTTCGTTCCATTGATTTATATGTCCGTCCTTCTTCTTATAACTCACTGTCATGATTTTCATTGCTTTATAATAAGTTTTGTAGTCAGAAAGTATGGGTCTTCCTAATTTGTTCTTTTTCAAGGTTGTTTTGGTTATTTTAGGGTCCCTTGCAATTTCATATGAATTTTAGAATCTGTTAATTTCTATGAAGTCAGCTGAGATTTTTTTTTTTTTAAGATTTTATTTATTTATTTGACAGAGATCACAGGTAGGCAGAGAGGCAGGCAGAGAGAAAGGGAAGCAGGTTTCCCGCTGAGCAGAGAGCCCGAGATGTGGGGGCTCGATCCCAGGACCCTGGGATCACAACCTGAGCCAAAAGCAGAGGCTTTAACCCACTAAGCCACCCAGGCACCCCGTCAACTGAGATTTTGATAGGGATTGCATTAAATCTGTTGATCCGTTGGGGGAGTGTTACTTTTTTTTTTTTTTTTTTTCCCTTTTAGTAGGCTCCATGCCTACTGTGGGGGCTTGAACTCATAATCCTGAGATTAGGTGTTCTTTGCTCTATCAAGAGCCAGCCAGGCTTCCTGGGAGTATTGTTATGTTAATGTTAAATCTTCTGATCCATCAACACTGGATGTCTTTCCATTTAATTGAGGTCTTCTTAATTTCTTTGAGCAGTGTCTTGTAGTTTTTCACCTACTTCCTAAGTATTTTATTCTTTCTGATACGGTTGTGAATGGAATTGTTTCCTTAATTTCATTTTCAGATTGCTAAGAGTGTATAAAAATACAATTGATTCTTATATATTGATCTTTTATCCTGCAACCTTGCTGAACTTACTCAAATAGTTTTTTAGTAGATTTCTTAGGATTTTCTATATGTAAGATCATGTCATCTTTGTTCAGAGATAGTTTCATTTCTTCCTTTTCAATCTGAATGCCTTTATTTCTTTTTCTTTTCTTATTATCCTGGCTAGAACCTTTAGCACATCACTGCATAGAAATGGCAAAAGTAGACATCCTTGTCTGGTTTTCGATCTTGGAGAGAAGGCATCTTTCATCTTTGAATACTGTGTTACCTCTGGGTTTTGTTTTGTTTTTTGTTTTCATAAGATTGAGGAAATTTCCTTATATTCCTACTTTGTTGAGTGTTTTTATCAGGAAAGTGTTGGATTTTGTCCAATGCTTTTCTGTGTGAGATGATTGTACAATGTTTGTTTTTATTTGATTGATACGTTACATTATATGATTTTCAGATGTTGACCCTACCTTGCATTTCTAGGGCAAGTCCCACTTGGTCATGGTATATAATCCTTTTTATAGGTTGCTAGATTTGGTCTGCTAGTATTTTGCTGAGGGTTTTTGCATCTGTATTCATGAGACTTTTTTTTTTTTTAAGGATTTTATTCATTTATTTGACAGAGAGATCACACGTGGGCATAGAGACAGGCAGACAGAGAGGGGAAAGCAGGCTCCCTGTCGAGCAGAGAGCCTGATGTGGGCCTCAGTCCCAGGACCCTGGGATCATGATCTGAGCTGAAGGCAGAGGCTTAACCCACTGAGCCACCCAGGTGCCCTTATTCATGAGACATTGATGTAGTTTTCTTGTGATATCTTTCGTTAATTTTGGTATTAGAGTAATACTGCCCTCACAAAATTAGTTTGGAGGTGTTCTGTTCTTTGGAAGAATTTGTGAAGAATTGGTGTTAATTCTGTAAATATTTGATAGGTTTCAGTGATGAAACCATCTGGACCTAGGCTTTGTCAGATGATGCTTTTAATTATTATAGGTATCAATCCCTTCATTTTATAGAAGAGGAAACTGAAGCTCAGAAAGATTAAATAATTCGCTAATAAGTGGCAAAACTAGGATCTTAATCTGAATGACTTTATGTCAAGTTCTAGGATAGTAACAGTAGCCTGACATTTACTGCGTAGTTATGTGTCTCTACCCATACAAGGTGCTCTGACATATTAATCTCCTGCTACAATCCTCATACCAAGTGCTCATTTAATAATAACTTCAACTTCATATGTGTTGTACCCATTTTCAGATAGAGAATCTGACACTGACTTGCCCTGTTGAACCTTGGCCAGGAAGTAAATGTGATAGACCTGTGCCTCTCACTCAGAGGGCTGTCTGACTCTGGAGCCTGGCCTCTAAATTGTTTTTCCCTGTAGTATTCAGCAAAAGCAGCTGTGCCACGTGTGGACAGCTGACCCCAGGTCAGGTTCGACCTTGATTGTAAATGGGCTCATACTGTCCCTCAAGTTCCACTTGGACAGACGTGGCTTCCGTCAGCATAGAGCTCTGGAAGTGCTGCCTTTTCTCACTGACTCTGCTGCGTAGCTACCACTCTTCTCCATGGTTGGAGCAAAAGAACCTGTGTGTCATTCTGACTCCTTGTGGTTTGGATGAAAGTAAGTTGTCACCATGCGTAATACAGAAATGACTTCTAAAGGTATTTTAGTATGGATGTCAGCCAGCAGATTTGCATAATGTCTTTCACTGAGGACATTCGAAGCACTTTATATATTTATATTCATATTGTTGGTGAGATTAGATGGTATCTAGCCTATTTGAGTAAAGAGGGAAAGTTGTCTCTCTTTTTTAAGGTAAAGGCCCTCCTCAAGATGTCCATTCATATTTCCAAGGTGGCACAAAAAACTGACCTGATACCTTGTGCGGGTGGAGGGTTGATTGAGTGGTGGAGCTCACAGAGGGAGGTGAGGTCTCATCTGCACAGTGGGGTGGGTGGTACCCAGACTTGGCAGCTGGTGTTCTGGGAGCCCAAGAACAAAGGCTGGGACCCGGCTGTACAGACACAGGTGGTAGGTGGTGCTTGCTCATCCCTGTGCTCACCTGTGCTTGCTGATATTTTACCCAGGGCCTGAGGCTGGCGTGGGGCAGTCCCCTCACTGTGCAGCACTGGAGGAGGGTATCTGAGTATCTAGCTGCTCTTAATTTAGGCTTTCACTCAATTTTCTCTGCAGCCTGGTTTCTACGTCCCTGTCTTCAGAGATAACACAGCTTTTCTTCTGAGTGCTCTGGGGTTTCACTGTGGAATTCGGCAGGCATCCTTTTGTGAGCCTCTCCTTCTGAGGCCCTCAGCTGAGTGGAGAACATTCACACTTCAGTCAGTTACATGTGCGTGATCGCTTTTTGTCTTCCCAGATTTTCTTGTCACATTTACTCTTCAGTGAGTCACCCCCACATTTGCTCTTTGGTAGGCTTCTTCCCAGTGTTCTTTCTCCTGTCCTTGGTGTTACCTACTTTCCTTCCTTTACTGGCATTTTATTAGGATTTCAGGAAGGGGTGGAGATAAACATATTTCTTTTGTAAATTACCTCTTCATGTCCTTTGTATAACTTTCTACTGGGATTTTTATGTTTTGGATCTGTAAACACTTCATACATGAACAATAATAACTCTTTGAAATATGGTACAACCCTTCCTTTCTTCTCTGTTAACTTACTTTTGAAACACTTGCTGGAAGGTACTGGTGGGGAGTTTAGCTTTTGCTAACTTGTGCAGATGGTTATATAGGGAAATGGTTCCGGAGACCATCTGGCTATACATTGACTTCTGTATGGATGTGATTTTCTTTTGGTTTTCACCAGCTCGTGGAAGCTGTCTTACCTATTCATAACTTGAGAAATACTCATACTGTTTCACAAATGACAGACTCTGGCCAAGTGGAAGCGAATCCCTTGCCATCTCCTCTACCAAATGCTCTAAATGTATGGTCTTGGTAGTCAGCTGGAAAGTTCTCAACAGCTGGGCTGAGGAACACGGGTGCTCAGCTGCCTGCCAAGCGTTTGTTGCCTCAGCCCAGCCACATGCCCCAGGCTTGGAAAGAGGCCACTTTTGCACATGCCTTGGAAGGGTAGAAGGAGGCTCTGGCAAGTATAAATGATCTCTCTCTGCATTTAGCAGTGGGCCCAGAGCCATGAGGAAGAGAATCAGAGGGAAGGAATTAGCAGCAGCCCACCATGTGTCCCATTTGGCATGAGTAGACAGGTGTTAACCTTCCTCTGCATGGTTCTCGGCGGCGGGGTGGGGGGTGTGTGTGTGTGCTGGTTTTCAGCTGAGTTGTCAGGTTTGACAGTGTTCCATTTCCTCTCATGTTTTCTCCAGGCCCCTTCTATCCTAGCCAATATGAACAGAATGTCCTGCATATTAGCAGACAGGAAAATTATATTGGCTGCAGTCTAGGGAACCTGGACCAGGTGAGGCCTTGCGATCCCAACGCACGAAGCTTTCAGTGCACATGTCTCTGGGATACCTAGTGGAATGTGGAGTCTGAAGTGACCCATGAGGAAGCCCAGGAACACTAGCTTGGTGTCACTTACCCTTTCCCAAGTCCCCTGGTTACTTGGGAAATGGCTGTGGTGAATGATCAGCTCTGACATGAAACCTGTCCATTTGCCCTCCCTGAGTTTTTCCTTTCCTCTGTCTGACTACTACTGCTATAATAATCATTCTGGAACTTTCTCAGGCTGGTTTACTGCCACAGTTCAGCCAGCACCTTGCTTATAGCTTCTTCCCATCTAATATGTCCTGTGCTACTGTTAGACCTTTTGTCATTCTGAATAGCACTTTTATCACATTGCTTTCTGTTTAAACCTTTGCTGTTCTTTCCTAGGATCTGGCTTTTGACCTCTCTGGTGCCTTGGTAAAACTGTTAGCACTTAGGACCAGAAGACCTGTTTTAAGGTGCTCTGATACTCTTCCTATGTTGGAAGGCTTTTGAAGACAAGGATGGTTGCTTATGTTTCTTGAATTTGCCACTACACATAGCTGGTCTTAAGGCACAGTCCTCAGTGAGAGAGCCGATGTCTGGGGAAAATGCTTAAAAACTGAAAAATCACCTTGGCAGACTGAGGAAGAAGCCACAGTATCGTAACTTTTGGGGGGATTTGCGTTAGCCTCAGATTCACCAGATGACTTCTCTTTGGAGTTTTCTTAGCAATGAAAGGAAAAGTTTGGAGTGAATTATCTTCCAATTCCCACCCAACTCTGAAAGGCTAATTTTCCTTCATTCTTTGCCTTGATCTTTCTCCCGAAATTAAAACTGATGAGCTGTTTCTGGATCTTGAGTTAGGAATTTTTCATTTCTTTGTAATTCTTTCCCTGACGCATTTTGTTTTCTCTGAGTATGTGCTGCTCAAGGAAATTTGGGTTTGCCATTTGGCTGCTTTTTAGGAGAGCAGACAAAATGCCATATTCTGATCTTTTCCCCCCGTTTGGATTTTAATGTACTTTTTGCTCTTCCACAGACACAATGAGGCGAGTGGTACGACAGAGCAAGTTTCGTCATGTGTTTGGACAAGCGGTAAAAAACGACCAGTGTTATGATGACATCCGGGTTTCTCGAGTGACCTGGGATAGTTCCTTTTGCGCTGTCAATCCCAGATTTGTTGCCATTATCATAGAAGCGAGTGGGGGAGGAGCGTTCCTTGTGCTCCCTTTGCACAAGGTAAGTAATCTGATTTTTCTACTCTCTTAGGCACCCTCCGGTAATCTTGATTTATTTCATAATAGAGTGACTTAGAGGATTGATAGTTCCCTAAGAATTGTGTGATTGTGGAGACCATTAGACTGATATAACTGAGGCTTTCTCCACACACTTCACTAACCACATCAGTTTTTTTCTAATAGAATCCTCAAACAAAATGATGAACTCTGTTTTGGGTGTGCCTTCCCTGGATGAAGAGACTATCATAACGATACTGTGAGCATGGGCAGGCACAGGCATTTTATGATTTCATTAGTAATCATCCATTTTTTTTTTCATAAAGTGCAATTTTTAAAAGAAGCAGAAATTTTTAAAAAAGATTTTATTTGAGAGAGAGCACGTGTGCTAGCAGGGGGAAGAGCAGAGGAAGGGGGAGAGAGAGAAAATCTCAAGCAGACTCCACGCCCAGCGCAGAGCCTGTTGCGGGAATTGATCTTACAACCCTGAGATCATAACCCGAGTCAAAATCAAGAGTCTGATGCTCAACTCACTGTGCCACCCAGATGCCCCTGAGCAGAAAATTTTAAATTAATCTTCCTCCTCTTCTTCTCCTCCTTTCTTTTCCTTCTCCTCCTCCTCCTGTGAGGTCATGAGGATGGAGACTTCTTGGTTTTTTGAATGATAAATGGGATGAAACCTTAAGAAAATGTTCCAAGCAATGGAGGTTTTAAGTCTGGACAAGACTGAGTTTCAGCATAGAATCTAAGCAGTGCAAGTAAGTGGTAGAAATAAAGGATCTTTATTGAAAGTTGTTATGTGTGACCTTCAGCCTTACTGGGCTTCCCAGTCTCCTAACTTTAATCCCTCCAGGGAGCCCTCTCCAATATGGGGGAAAGATAGGAGATTTGTGAATTTCTGATTGTTCTTGAATATTGTAGATGACACTTGGTACTTGCTTTAACAGGAAATCCCAGGACTGCAGGTAAGTGGGGGGTTGGGAGGGTGGCTGTGGAGAGAGCAAGTGAGCCTGCAAAGAGTTATTTTCTGGTTGGCTTCTAGGAGGAAAATAAGCTTGGTGACTCCTGAGTTCTAACTATAAGGGCTCAGGACTGGTGAGGATGCAGGTGTTGGGTCACATTACAGCTGTTTCCACTCTGCTGAGAACCTTGGGTCTCCATGAGTCTGAGCCATGTATATTAGGGGTACTCATCATAATGGCCTGGGTGATTCGGAAAATGGTTACAGTAAAGTGAATTTCTGTCAAAATATTGTTTCCCATTCTATTTTGATGTTTTTTCCTAGGGAAAATTCTCACTAGGAAAACTTCCAATTCCTCTATACTTTACTTTCTTTCAGATGCTCATCACTGACTTATTTTAACATCTGATTTTTACTTTAGTGGCCAGAATGATGTGATATTATACAATAGGACCGTCTCACTACAGAAATAGTAGATGGATGCCTTTAGGGAACAGATTTGATTAGTGTTTCCACACGTACCTTCTTACTGACAGAGTTGTTGATACATTTTATTTTATTTTAATTTTTTTATTTTTAAGATTTTATTTAGTTATTTGACAGACAGATCACAAGTAGGCAGAGAGGCAGGCAGAGAGAGAGGAGGAAGCAGGCTCCCTGCCAAGCAGAGAGCCCGATGTGGGACTCGATCCCATGACCGGGGGATCATGACCTGAGCCCAAGGCAGAGGCTTTAACCCACTGAGCTACCAGGTGCCCTGTTGATTACATTTTAAAGGAGACTCTTTTCTTTAGTCGAAATTTTAATTTTCTACTCAGCTTTATTTTTGTGGAGAAAATTACTGTTTAGTGGCAAATAATGCATTACAGTATTACCACTGCTTACCTGACGTAGATCGGGAGTTTGAATTCAACGTCAGCTGTGTGTGGTGGGTCTGTGGTGCCCATCTGAGAGGCTGTCTTAACTGGTCAGCCAAGATCAGGCACCGGAGCACCATGATGTATTTTGGAGTTTGAGTTTTTATTCTCCCTTTTATAGAGTGAGAGATCTATTTAAGACTGACTGGTTTATTTGCTTATTTAGCTTCCAAGAAATGGGACAAGCCAAGTAAGCACAAACTTTTGAACGGTTAATCTTCCTCTGAGTTCACATAGTCTTGAAGTTCCACATCCACATAAGGTTGTGTGCATGCATCTTTGCTTTTACAAACCACGGGAAGCTTTGAGTTTCATTTATATCATTTAAGGGAGACCTATATGCAGTTCCTAAGCCAACTGGTTTTTATGATTTGATTTTCACTTGCATTAGTATTTTGTTCTTTTACCAGTTGTATAGGAATTAAGGTAGAATAAGTTGCTTTAAAAATTGCCAGTTTGGGAAGAAGTGTTAATTTTTGGAGAAGCCTCAAGAATCATTTTCCCAGACTGTAATATGGTCTGTGTGGCTTTTTTGCTCCTTAAATAACTAATTTGTTTTGGAGGAGGTGACATTGGCATAAACTAAGCCCAGCCGTCGGAAATAAGGCCAGTACTTCGTATTAATGACTTTTATAATTGATGGGTTCACAGGTACTATGTGGGATTTTGTGTATGAAAGTGTCTGTATTTTAGCCCTGAGGGTCAGTGTGGCACAGAGGAAGAACACGGGCTTGGCTCAGTCACAGACTTGTAGTAGGACATGGATGTGTCACTCTTTCCTTGCTACAACTTCAGTATCTGGATAACTTTGAAATAGTTTTAGAGTGAGGTGCTGCTTTTGTTTAAAGCTAAAAACAACCAAATTCTTACATATAGTGTGAAGCGATACTTGAAATTAAGATCGCAAGAAATGATGCTCTGGGTATGTACTGGGCTCCAGTATGTGTTGTCAGCAGTCTGGGATTCCTCTACACATGAATGGTAGGAGATGAGCATGGTTTTTAATAACCACCTCAGAGACTTCTGTTAATGCCCCCCAGCCCCTTTTTTTCTGGTTATAAACAGGCAGGTGAGTTTTAGTGGTGCTTTTTGGGCTCTCTGCTCATACTAATACCGAATATGCATGTACTGTTAAGACGTATTGTGACTCTTCCACAAAGGTTCCTATTTAAAATCATGGCCTTCCATGAATTTCTCTTCAAAGCTGGTTAGTGTCGGCAGTAAATAGGGCTTCTTATTGCTGCTTCATGAGGTTTGTGGTTAGATTCTGGGAAAATTGTGATCTCTCTGGACTTAAGTGGGAAGAGTAGTAGGGATAAATACGTTAAAACACATAGATAGCAAGAGGCAAGCTTAGGAATGGATGTGTGTTTATTTTAAGTGTATGGATATGAGGTTTTTGTTAAGGTTTTATTAGGGAAAGTGGGATTGTAGGAGGTCGCTGCTAGAGGACTACAGAAGGTACTCAGCCCTGAGGTGGGGTGGTGTAGATTAGCACACGTGGTTCAGGATCTCTTTCGTAATGCTCTCATCAAGCTATGGCATGCCACGCTGTCATGACTTTCAAGGTGTGGCTTCATACAATTTCTTATTATTTGGTCTTTCAGAGGATGAATAATAGCAGTCTTGCAGAACAGAAGTTTGCTTTGTGGTTTTGGCTCTGAGGGTTTTCCCCCCACGATTACGCAAGCTGCCTTGTATCAAGAGCATACAGGTTTCAGCTCCCTGTGCACTGTACCGTGTGGGCACGAACAAGCCTCTCCTGTGTGGAGTAGCCGCACTGGTGATGTGGGATAAGGCGTTCCCATCCCTGTCGTGAATCCTGGTGGCTCATACACACCAGTGTTTGTGGGAAGGTGCGTGTGTTTGTGCGCACACGCACTCACACGCACATACACACTAAAGCTTCAAATCACAGCGAACCTGTAAATCCTAACTTAAAACAAGGGTGGGGGGAATTAATTAGAATTCTGTGCTCTTGATCTCTTAACAGTCCTTAGGTGGAGGGTACAAATCAGAGGGCTCCCATCTTCCCTAATTGCTTTCTCCCTTCCTCCCTTGACGATTCTTTCTTTGGGCTATTGGAGCGATGGCTGACTTCATCGTCCCAGTAACTGCCTCTGAGGTAGCTCTGCGCTTCGGGAGGGCTGGGTGTGGCCAGGCCTCTGTCGCCCTTTTGGTTAACTATCCCCTCTCCTTCTAGCTTCTCTGGTATGGCTGTGCAGTACCTTCTTGCACGTAGTTACTTTTCTCCCATTTGTTTTTGGAACTGAGTGTAGGAATATTTGAAACATGGCTTTATTTATGTCTGTGAGCGATCTTTTCAACTCATCTGGTAGTCTTTCTCAGCTAGGGTTTTGTGAAAGAATTCAATCCCATGGAAAATCATTTCAGTAACTATTTTCTTAATTCTCTCAAGGATGGGGCATGCTGTGCCTTCTAGATGCATGGGAGAGAAATTAATTCAGTACATATATATCTGCTGCCTTAGAGCATTAGGACTTAATTTTCTCATAGAACCGGGGCTGCCAAGGGCTGTTTTAGAGTGTTATTCTGTTATATTTATTGAAGAAATCTTGATTCATTTCACTCAGAATTCTAAGTACCTCTTCCAAATGTTGAGTATCCAACTCAGATGTTATTTCTGATTCACTAAGTCAGTGAAAATCATCTTTGGCTTCCCTTGGCTGCTTATCCATGCTGCTGGTACCATGTCCTGCATCATTCCATTGTACTGTAATATTTTTGTAGCCACTTAACAGATAAGGGGAGAATGATTACAGTTATATTCTCTTGATCTCTTGACATTCACTTGGATGGAAGATGCAAACCAGATGGCCGTTTGTGTGCTAGACCTCCAGGATGGCCTCCAGAGATTCTCACCTCCTTCTATTCATGCTGTAGTGTGGTTTCCTCCCGCATTAAACAGGGCTGAACTCTGTAACCACTGGGATATGCTGGAATTGATGGCGTGTGACTTCTGAGACTAGGTACTGGAAGCATGTTGGCTTCCACTTTGTCTCTCTGGGATGCAGCCTGCTTTGAGGAGACCTGAGCAGTTCTGTGGAGAGTTCCACAGACCTTCCACTGATCGTCTGCGTTGCTTGACCAGCCCTGTGAGTGAGTTGTCTTGAAAGTTGGATCCTGTGGCCCCGGCTGACACATGACTCATGAGAACCCTGAGCTAGAACCACCCAGATAAGGTGCTTCTGAACTCCTGACCCCCAAACTATGAGACAATAAATATTTACTCTCTTAAGCAGCTAAGTTTTAGGGTAAATTATTAAGCAGCGATTTGATAACTAATTCATGTATTCTCAGAATATAGCGCTTGACTCATCATGGTAGGTCACACAATGCATGAATAAATGAGTTACTTACAGTCACCTAAAAGGCCTTCTGGGAGTTTTAGGCACTCTTTGCATATATCTTTTAAACTTTCTATACAGAAAATAAATATATACAGATACATTCTTAAATAAATATTAAATGAATAATTGAAAGGTTCTATACAGTAGCAAGAGATTCTGTACAGTAGCAGTCTTGTCTTATGGCAAGATTTGGTTATCCTGTGTTCCATGATACTATCCTATAACCTAAAAAGATTGTGTTATGAGGTCATAGTCACTGTCCTATGTATAACTTCAAATTATGTTATTTGTTTTTGGGAAAAACTCTGGAATGTTAACGCTGATGGTGGGACTGACAGTGGTTTTTTTTTTCTACTTTATCATTACCTGTACTTTCTTCAAAATGTTTTGCAATAAATTTATTACATGTAAAGGTTATTTTTAAAAAATTATCAGTAATATTATCAGAGCATGTATAAAGAGCTAATTGTTCTTTAGGCCTTAATGAAGTCTAAAACAGTACTTTAAAAAAATCATATTCGTTTGTTCACATACTCATTCCTTAGATATTTGAGTACCTCCTTTGTGCCAGGACCTGTGTTGGATTCTTGGTCTTAAAAAGCTTTGGTAACAGTTGACTTTGATCTCTTTGATGGGGAGCTTTGTGTGTACATGAAGTTCTCTGACACAGTGATGAGAGATAAGTTCCAACTGAGGCTCTTAAGTCAAGGAAGACGTCACAGAAAAAGTTCTGCTGGAATTCAGGCTTCTCCTGCTCGTAGGAACTGGGGATGAAACAGAAGAGCTCAGCTGATTTGCTAAACTGATGAATTTGAAGAGGTGCTCAGTTCCCAGCAGGACAGAGAATGAAGTGGGAGCCACATTCCCCCCTCAGATTCTAAAATCTCTGGGTGTAGAGATGGGTGTTTAGTGAAACTGGTGAAATGGAATGTTCGACTGGAGGGATTAAGAGGAGGTGAAGGATAGCTTTTTGGTAGAAAAGCCATTTCTTTTGTCCTTTTTGTCCCATCACTTCCAGTGTAAATAGTGCAAAATTAGTGTTTTCCTCCATCATTATATGGAGAAGAACCAGAAAATAAGCAGCACTCTTCCACATTTTAGGATATTGTCGTAACTGGATCCACATAGCATCTTTCTTATGTCTTCTTTAGGAAAAGGCAATGACTTCATGTCATCTTCATAAGACTATGACTCCAAAATGACCTCAGAATGTGCTTGGAGGGTCCCCTTCCTAAATGGTCTTAGTTGTTGCACGAGTAGGGTTGCGGTCGCACCTGTGTTCTGCAGGTGCGGGCTCAGAGCTCCAGGGTCTTTGTGGATTAGAACCTGGGCCTCTTGGTCTATATTTGATTTGTACATTTGTATTTTTGAATAACATTTTCCCCCCACTGAGTGTGAAAGATTTTTTTGGTGGGAGATGTATAGAAACTATGGTCTAATTGATACTTAATCCTTTGCATTCCTTCTTTCTCTGCTATTAGAATGCTTAATAACAAAAACACTAGCTTGTCAGGGCTTTGGTTCTGTCAGCTCTGAGAATTATCTTAAGGTCTGGAAAGTACTGGACCTGTTCCCTGCCTCGAGGAGACAGCCACAGTGAGGAAATCGCTGCACTTCACACTATGGAGCGCTTCCTTTAAGCGCCAGGCACTGTGCTGATAAGTGCCTTCTTTCATGGACTAGTTCAAAAGGAATGGCAGTCTCCCGATGGCGCTTTTCACTGTGACCCCCCCCGCCCCCCCCCCCCCCCCCCCCCCCCCCGTCACTGCCAGCACCTGCTGGATTTGCATTGGCTGCATCTCCCCCTTACTGCACACTGCTGACAGGCGGTTTTCATTCCCACAAAAAGCAGTGATCCAGTTTGGACAAGGGTAGCAATGCCAGTAGCCCTTTGTACAGATGTGGGCGTTTGGCACATGGTTGCTTTGGTGTGACGGGCAGGGAATTTTATTCAGTGCCTGTGTCCTGATGTGTCACGGGATGCCCATTCACTGCCTCCTGAAATAGACGCTGTCTGATGGCGCGGAGCACCTTACACTGTCAATTGTATGGGCGGTGAAAGGCTGCGAGGCCGGGGTTGGGGGGGTGGAAGATGCAGGGGGACGGCACCAGGTGCAGAACAATGACTTCCAAATTATGTCACGAGCTGCCAGCCGCACGAGCACTGCACGGCCTCATTACCACATGAAGTGCCACAGAAGGGCCCTTTCATTTTCTCCCAGTGACTGTTTTCCACAGTCTTGCTATGGGGGCTTTTAGGGGGGATACCCTGCTCACCCCCAGTTAACAATGGAGCACAAAGTCCTGGCAGAAGGAACCTCACAATGTACCCTGGGGCTATTTTTGATTACAGTGAGTGGTTGTGACTCAGAGTGTGCCCTGGCGGATGACGGCTTCCACCCTCCCCTCCCAGTCCTCCTCCCCTGGAGATGAGCAGGCAGCCTGTCCTTTGTACGTTTCCTTGGCTGGCTTCTCCTGCTGCTGCAGTTCACTGATATGTCCACAGCAGCCGGCTTGTAGGCCTGACAGGGCTCTGACAGTGGTTTTTACCATATATGGCCATCAGAGCTCTGGGGCTGTCAGCTGGCCAGGATAATTTCCTTCCTTTGCTTTGATTGGCTGCTTGATGGCTCAGAGAATGGTGGGATCTGGGAGCATTTGGTGAAGGGAAGCCACTGAGTCAAGTGCAAAGAACGTTTAACTCTTTGCTGGTTTTCTGGAGCTTGAGTCTGTGCTGAGCACACAGACAAGTGCTGTTAGCAAAAGCCCTCACTGTGTAAACATTATAACCCAAGTCTGGCAAAGCATTTGAGAAAAGGTTTCCAAACACATGTTACTCTGAAATAGACCTAGGGTTTAATGGACAAATACCTACAGTCCTGATTTGTCCAGAAGCCTCCTTTATAACCATATGTAGCAAATTTTCTGCTGCCGAGTTGAATATCTCTACTTGGTGGGGTGGGACCTGAGTGGAGTCCAGGGGAAGCGGAGCTGGGAGGGTGAGTGGTGGAGCACGCGTTGGCTTTCTTAGAGGACCAGTGACTTGGGTTTCTTATCTGGCTAAGCTTTTAAGTTGTGAGTAAATGATACAGTCTACAGAACTGGGTCTCTACTCCCATCCTCCTGCTGTTCATAACTACTACACGAAGGGAACTGCAAGGCATTTACCTTTAAAAAAAAGTTACAGTATTTTTCTGGTTTTCATCTCTACTTCCAGGAGGGTGGATTTTTATTCTGAAGCTTGTGCATAACCCCCTGCAGGGTTTGGACTGAAAGGGGGTAGCTCTGGAGTTCTTGGTCATTCACAGAGGGTCCTAGGGGAGAAATCCCCAGTGTCATTCGCTGAATACAGGGGGTTAGGCAACTGATTACTCTCCTTTCTGATGTGAAATTGAACAATTTGTTTTAATTTCCTGTATTTGCACTGAGGTCAGTAGTTATTTTGCTTTTCAGCTTTTGCTTTTGAGCTGAATTTTATGTTGACTAGGTTCTACCTCATCCTGGATTCCTAGTTTGTGTTTATTTTCAGACCAGAAGTATGTGGAATTTTGTGTCTCTAGTGATGAGGTTTTCACTTTACAAATTGTTAGTTAGGAAATACAGTGTCTCTGTGCACTATGGCATATTTAGGCGTGGTTGAGCAAGGAAACGTTAACTTCCAGTGTTTTGCTTTCCGATTTTGAAATCCATAGTTTTACAGTAACTTCCTTCATATTCTTTTAAAATGGTCTACGTGGTATTAGACCCAGGTTTTTTTTTTTTTAAAGATTTTATTTATTTATTTATTTGACAGAGAGAGAGATCACAAGTAGACAGAAAGGCAGGCAGAGAGAGAGAGAGAGAGAGAGGGAAGCAGGCTCCCCGCTGAGCAGAGAGCCCGATGCGGGACTCGATCCCAGGACCCTGAGATCATGACCCGAGCCGAAGGCAGCGGCTTAACCCACTGAGCCACCCAGACGCCCCTAGACCCAGGTTTTAAAGAGGACCTATGAGGTCAAATAATTTGCTTGGCATTTTTTTTTTTTATGTCCATAAAGCCTGTTCTTTGCTCACAGGCAAATGAGCTCTCTATAGAGCCACACTGCCTCTCTCTGGCAGCTCTAGGATCTCACTTCCTTGACAGGACTGGGTAACCCAACCTGTGTGCTTGATTCCAGGGCGCCTCTGCTTACCCTCAAGGTTGGTGTTTTTGATTCCCTTAAAGTAAAACCACCGAGGGCTGTGTTAGTCCCGGGTCAGGAGCTGCCCCTCTCAGTGGCCAGCTTGTCAACAAGACATATATTGTGTATCTCAGTCTTGCCGGTCTGCTGTAGAAGTCCGTGTCATGTTCCCTGTGCCACTCTGCCCTGTCCCACGATCACAGACTCTGTAGCTTCTTCATGTGGAGCAGTAGGGCCCGAAGAGATTTCAACAGAACATGTCTCCACATAAATAATACTGATACAAGAAAAAGGAAGTTGAAAAAAACTTCAGTAGACATCCTTTGAACTCTGCGCAGTGTGAATGGAGCAATTATGCCTGGGCTGAAAACTTTTCCTTTGCTCCGAGCACATGTTTGACTTCCCATTCTCCTTGTCGAGATTCAGAAATTCCCAGGGTATTACTCTGAGGCCAGTAAGGAGTCATTATCAGTGCCTTACAAAAGATCTTTTAAAGTATGAACAGAATGATAAAGTTATTGAACTCTGGGCATATAAAGTTATTTTGACTAGCATTTTTTCTCCCTAAAATATATAAATATGAAGTAGGGATGGAAAGTTTGGAAAATCTTTGTCTCTTGTTCCTTGAGTCAGGATAGGGAGGGACTTTTTAGGCATTTATATCCAAAGGTAGTGAAGTCAGGCTGGATAATAAGCACAGATTTCAAAGCAGCTGGATGAGATGACTGCAGATCAGAGGTTGGAAAGGCGCTGGGAAGCTGCCGTGCAGAACTGGATGAGGGCGACGGTGTGGACTGCTGTCAGAAGCCCATACCCTGGAGCAGTGTGGGTCTGCATGACTGAACTCTGGGATGTCAGCTAGAAAAACCTTGTAAGAGGGATAAGTGGAGCATCTTAAAGGAGAATACTTGATTTGACTAGTGGAATTAACATGTGTCACTTTTCAACACCGTGGAAGTTTATTAACTTTTTGGAGACCTGTAGGTTATTGTGAGAAACTAAGCCTGCTGCTCAGCGTTCTGTGTGGCTTTAACAAAAGCGCACATTTGAAGGACCCGCTAGATGCTCCCTAGCCCCAGTTTGGTAGCATCTTCAGCCTCATACTGAGCAAGCGAACATGTGGATCGAAAACGTTTATCACTTTGGGGGTGGTTGTTACGTTAAGAAACAGTCATTCTGAATGATCTTTTATAGAATGCAGAAGTCATGTGGGCAAGCTTCCCAGTGCTGAATTTTGAGAGTTTGGGAGAGTGAAAATGTGTGCAGGTTCCTCTGATATACTATCAGCTCCTTTAAAAATACATTGCAGAGGGGTGCTTGGGTGGCTTGGTGGGTTAAAGCCTCCGCCTTTGGCTCAGGTCATGATCCCAGGGTCCTGGGATCGAGCCCTGCATTGGGTTCTCTGCTCAGCAGGGAGCCTGCTTCCTCCTCTCTCTCTGCCTGTCTTTCTGCCTACTTTGATCTCTGTCTGTCAAATAAAGAAATAAAATCTTAAAAAAAAAAAACAACCACATCTCAGGGCGGAGCTCCTTTATAGGAACAGATGTGTGAGAAGACTTCTGTACACTTCTGTATATGTGTCTTTAGAGTTTCTTGATTGCACAGTACTGCCCTTGGCATGTAGGATGAGTGTACTTTGTGCACTTCCTAAGTATGGATTCCTTTTTGACATGAGGTGTGAGAAACTAGTAAGATACACTGTGATATGTAAGTGGCAGAAGTTACAGTTTACCATCGAAATTGATGGGAAGTGTCTTTAACAACTAGAAATGTCATGTCATAAGAGTTACAGTGAATTTGGTATGCCTCAGGAGGAATGTGTTTGCAAGGTTATTTAAAATCACAAACATTCCTTCTTAGAGCAGTTAGATAATGTATTTACCGGTGCTTAAATTTTGCTTTTTACTTCCCTTCCGCAAAAATGCCTTTTGGATTAAAGTGTTGCCTAACTCTGGATTTAGTTGAAGCATCAGTTTCCAGGAGCTCTTTTGAGTTTTGTGGCTGTTTTGAAATTTTTGAGAACTTTCCCCAAACCCAGAGTAAATGATAGTGCTAGTGTCTAGGTGGTTTTCTGCCACTATGAGGGTTGCTGGCTGGAACATGTCAAAGCCATCAGCCTCAGCTCAGGCCAGCCACATGGAAATTGTGCTGTCACACCTCTCCCCTGTGCCAGCTGTACACACACTTTGGAGGCTGAATTTTCCCTGGGGCTCATGTTGCTGGGCCCTGGGCAGGCTGCTGGATCTTTTAGATAATGACAGTCCGTAAGCCAGTGCCCTGACCTATTTCACTAATATGTCACAAGTTTATGAACTAGGCACAGGGCCAGCGCCCTTGGTAACCTTGGTCGTTTTGCTACTTGAGTTGACTTGCTGGCCATTCCCACCACTTGGAGTTTTAGCTAGAGAGGTACAATAAAAGCTCTTTTGTGACAAGTGGCAGGGACTAGTAAGTAATTGATAAATTTTTAAACTTTATTTAAAGCAGGGAGTCTAAATGGTGGCAGATTGTTCTCAGCTAAACTTGCAATTCCATGCTAGAAAATGAGTGATATTCTAGATGATGCAGCTGATGTGTGACACATCCTTAAGAAGACGGTGACCTGATTAGTTAGTAAATGAAATTAATCTATATGTAAGTCTTGGAAGACGGATAGGTAGTACTTAAAATAAAGCACCGTTTAGTTGAAAAAAAGGGGGCGCGGCATTAAATTCTTGTAACTCTTTTTTTCTAACCTCAACATTCACTTACATGTGCTGCTTAGAGGTGCAGGTGAGCTGTGTTGTCCCCATGACTGGCAGTGGGTGTCCCTTCTGAGTGGTCCTTCACAAGCCAGCAACTAGACATGGATGCCTCGGTCTCTTCACTGCATGATGAATGAGGATGTGTCATGTGTATGAACGAGAAATGCATTTTCATTAGATCCTCGTGCACAGTGTTTCTCAGAAATGATGCGTCCACATCTTTACCATATAAGGCCAGTATTGTATGGTTTCCTCCAGTTTCCATGCACTCGCGCTCTCAGCAGTTTATAATTGTCCAGCTCTGCCCTTTTAATAATGTACTCATTGGATAAAATATGTTGTGCTTTTCTTTTGATTGATTTTGTTATGGGTAAGAAGCTATTCAGTGGTGTAAGCCCTTGAAGTCGAGATAGCTGACCCTGAGTTGTGTGTGGTGAGCCTCCTGTCTGTGAAACAGTCACTGCACATTTAAAATGCGAGTTCTCGCATTGCTTCCCTTTTTCGTTCTTTACCACTATCAGACATTTAGTCGATTCCCTTTTTGTTCTGCTGCAATGTGATGCTACTTTCCCTGTTTACTTGTTGTAAGGATTTGTGATGATGTTACAACCAGAGGAAACAGCTGTTGGCAGGATACCATTTTTTATTAACTCTGTTTCTGATGACCAGCTGCCAGTAATTTTAACATGACTTTCATGCCTTTTTCACAACCCGTAGCCTAATGGGAATTTTCTTTCCCTATGAAAATCTTGTATGGCCGGCTGGTCAGTGATGTTCAGATCTCCCCTTCTTCACTTCATCTCTTTATTTAGAAAATGGGGATAATAAAGTTGCTGTATCATAAAGCAGCTTTGTGAGAATGAAGATCTAAAGGTCCTAGCATGAAATATAAGCATTCTAAAAGTGTTAGCTTTTTTTTTTTTTAAATTCAATTTGTTTGCTTGTTTATTTGAGAGAGAGTTCTCTCTCTCACATGCACACAAGCAGCAGGGCTTGGGGGGGATGGAGCATAGGGAAAGGGACAAGCAGACTCCACACTGAACACAGAGCCTGACTCAGGGCTTGATCTCATGACACTGAGATTATGACCTGAGCAGAAAAAACCAAGAGTGGGACCCTTAACCAGCTGTGCTACCCAGGCACCCCGAGTGTTAGCTATTCTTACGAGTACTTGTTCTCGATAGGAAGGAGGGCAGTTGGTGGCAGTTGCTCTTTAAATGACATTCAAGTTCCTGTGAAAACGTTAGGCTCTTGAGTACTTTGATGCTTTGGACTTGGGGGCACTAAGCCGAGAACGGCAGCTAGGCTTACTGTTATTCTTAAATGTCTGACTTGACTGAGCAATACTGCCACTATCTTTACACGAGGATTGTATAATTTTCACCTTAAAGAGAAAGTCATTTCATAAGCTTCTCAGTAGAATTAAGAATAACTTGTGTTAGTACTTCCAGATTGCCCTCAAAATTACTGTGTATCTGAACAAAAGCTCTTTTTAACCCAGATTGGGAAAAATTATTTTGTGTCCTCGGAAGTTCAAAGTTTAGTGACTATACTTTGCCATCAAAGATGCCAGACGTGGTTTGCTAGGGAGAGTGTTAGGGTGCAAGGACTCAGATAAAACAGTTCAGATAGACAAACATTTTTACCTTGGGAGTGAAGATTTTTTTTTTTAATTTTTTTTATTTTTATTCATTTGATAGAGAGAGAGATCACAAGTAGCCCGAGAGGCAGGCAGAGAGAGGGAAGCAGGCTCCCCGCTGAGCAGAGAGCCCGATGCGGGGCTCGATCCCAGGAACCTGAGATCATGACCTTAGTCGAAGGCAGAGGCTTAACCCACTGAGCCGCCCAGGTGCCCCGGGAAGTGAAGATTTTTTAATGTAAAGTTAATAACAGTACATTCCTGGGCGCAGGATAACAATACATGGGTGTGTTTCTCCACTCTATTGCATTTTAATTATTTTTTTTTTAAATAGGAAACAAAGTAAGAGGACACTCACGTACTTACCCGCAAGATTAAACAGATGTTAATATTTTGCCCTCTTTGTTTCATACCTCCTGTTTTTGAAAAACAATAAAGTATAACAGATGTAGCTAAATTTCCATTCTTCTTTCCTCCTCTTCTCCTTCCCCAGAGGTAACCATTTCCTCAAACCTGGGATGTGTGCTTTCATTACGTGTGTATCTATCTGTCTATAGGTTATTAAAGGTTATTATTTTATATGGGTTAAACTTTTATGTAAGTGATACTTATTTCCATACCAAGAAAGCAAATTGCTCTCCGCTTTTTTCACTATTCCCAGCAATGCAGCAGTTAATATCCTTTCTGTGTAAAACATGGGAACCTTTCTTACCCACAGACCACCCGGTGCCACGTGGTACTGCTCAGGGGTGGGCATCTTCACCTCCACCTGTTTCCAGATTTTGCTCTCAAAAGGGATTGCCGCAGGAGACTCTCCTGCGAGTTCCTGTTTCCTGACACCCTTGGCAACACGTGTATTAGATGTCTAAATCGTTGCCGGTTTCAATAGGTCTGCAGTGTTACCTGACCATTTTAATCCGTAGTTCCCTGGTTACCAGGGAGAGCAGTATTTTTTCTTAACACCTATAGGCTGTTTAGGTTTCCTTCCCTGGGAATTCTGTGCTCATACCATTTGCTGTTACTCTGTTAGGTTATTTGTTGACTTTGTCCAGTCTGGTTGTTGCATATATATTTTCTCTGTCTGCAGCTTGTCTTTCCATTCTGCTTATGTTTTTTGAGAACAACCCACACTGCAGAATTGGGTCAGGTGGTGGTCGTTGCAGTTGTTGAGTTTGCATCAGTATTTGTCATTTGGCTTCCATTTATTCGTACACTGTCCTTTGTGTCAGGGTGGACATGACTTACGTAAGGAGTTCAGTGGTGTTCCTCTTTTCTGTTCTCTGGGAAGTTTTGTCTGAGGTCTCTTCCTTGAGTGTTTGGTAAAGCCCTCCAGTAAAACCGTCTGGGCCTAGTAGCTTTTGCTGTTCATGATTGACGGGGAGGTGGGTAATATGTGGACTTCTGTTCCGGTTCTTTCATGGTTTGGGGTCTATTCTGGTTTTTTATTTACTGAAAAAGTTTTGATTTTTTTTTCTAGGAGATTGCCTATCCATCTGATGTTTTCAAATTTATTATCAGATGTTACTCCTAGTATTTTCATGTCTTGTCAACTTAGACCGTATTTGTAAGTTACATGCTTTTTAAAATTATTGGTATTAGTGCTTTCTCTCTTTTCCTACTCTGTCCTGTTGTATCAGTTTGGCTTATTATTTATTTCTTGTTAATTTCTTCTCATAATTTTACATTCTTTGAGTGTTTTTGTATGTTCTAACTTCTCTTTAATTTTCAGACTTTTGTATATATGCATTTAAGGCTACTGATTTTCCATTAAGGAGATCTGTTTTAGCTCTTTCCCACAAATTGTTGTGTGTTTATTGATCAGTTTTAACTTTTTTCTATTGGCCATTATAATTTTCTGTGTGAAGAATTTAATAAATTTAGAACTTTTTCAGATGCCTTGGGGATTTGGGGTTTATATATTTTTCTATTAATTTTTATTTGAATTGCATTGTACTCTAAAAGTGGGCTACAGGATATTGATTCCTTGGTATTTCGTGAGATTTGC
This sequence comes from Lutra lutra, assembly GCF_902655055.1. Classification (NCBI taxonomy): domain Eukaryota; kingdom Metazoa; phylum Chordata; class Mammalia; order Carnivora; family Mustelidae; genus Lutra; species Lutra lutra. The sequence continues at coordinate 95,157,258 of NC_062289.1, read as the reverse complement.
TTTGTGGTATCCTAATGGGTCATTTTAAAAAGGCAATGTTTAATGTGTGCATGGAAAAAAAATGTTTATTTTAAAATACTGGCTCCAAGGTTGGATAAGTCCATTAGATCAAGCTTGTTACTTGCTAGAGTCATCTATATTCATGCTAATTTTTGTCTGTTTGCCTGAGAGTAAGTCTTCATTAACATCTTCTAACATTATGGCTTTGTCATTCTCTTCCTAGTTCTCTCAGCTTTTGCTGTAATTAGTTTGAATCTATGTAGTTAGATGAGTTAAAGTTCATAGTGTCTGTAGCATCCCAGTGAATTGTTTAAGTGTTATGTAGTGATAGTAATCTTTAATAATGCATCGCACCTTAAAGTTTGTTCTAGCATGGTTGGATGGCACATATTTTTATACCCTTACCCTCCTTCAGTGACCTTCTTAGTTTTTAACTCAGTAGTTTATGATTTTTTAAACATGCCTTGTAGCTGATTTTAATCTAATCTGAGACACACCATCTTTTAGCTGGTGGATTTAATATAATGTTCATATTATTTTGTATGCTGTATGTCATAATATTATAAAACGGACACTTGTGATTTCCATTACGACCTGTGTGAACAGTAGAATGCTACGGGGTGGCAGGTAGTAGCGTCAGGGCTGGGTTACTCCCATGGCTTCTGTGAGGATGCAGGGAGGGAGAGAGGGAAAGCCATGTGGCTAAGGTGTTCTTTGGCAGTTCCTTCGTTAAGGAACGACATGATCAGGGATATGATAGAGTGGGTTCCAGCAGTTGTTCATTTTGGGGTAAAGCATATGGAGCCTTTCGGGTGCTGGGAAAGTACCAAGTCCTTTACTTTGTCTCCAGTTAATTCTCACAAGCTCTTACAGAAGGAGTTGTAACTGTCTCATTTTGCAGATGAGGAAATGAGGTTGGAAGATGAAGTCATTTGGCTGGGGCCTCAGCTGGAAAAGGATGGAGCCACGATGCCAGCCCAGACCGTCTGGTTCCCAGCCACTCATGCTTTGCTGCCTGTCAGTGACCCAGAGGGCCCCTCCTTATAACAAACACCCCCATTCTATATAATGTGTTGGTTGGCATTTTCTTCTAGGATTCCTTTTTTGGTGATGCAGTTCTGGAGATCCAAACGGGGTTGAATCCAATTTGCAAGGGGATGCGAGCATGTGAAAATCCCAGGCTTTTAGGTCTGTGGACGGGGCCATCTCCACACCTCAGTTTAGAATTATTCTTTCTCAGTAGAAAACTTTCCCACAGACCGTGACCCCCACAGGCCTGGCTGAATGCCCCGCTCTGTGTCTCTGCCACCCATGCCTGTCCTCCTGGAGCATGTCTCGTGCTGCACTGGCGCTGGTGGTTTGATCGAACTCCATGTTCAGCCAGGATGGAGCTGCCCTGTTCACTTTTGTATCTCCAGTACTCAGCGCAGCGTCTGGCCCCTAGAAGTTCATAAGGGACACATATTTGTAGTTCTTAATGGTGGAGTAAATTAATATATTATGCTCATATGTATTATATATAGAACTAATAAGAAGTGGCAGTAGTTTTTTATGGAGTATTTACTATATTCTAGGCACTATACAGGCTTACCTCATTTACTGCACTTCCCACATACTGTGTTTCTGGTTTTGTTTTTTTTTTTTTTTTTTTTAAACAAACTGAAGGTCTGTAGCAATCCTGTGTGGAGCAAGTCTATTGATGCCATTTTCCCAGCACCACTTGCTCACTTTGTGTCTCTCTTTCTCACATCTTGGTTATTATTGGAATACTTCAAACTTTTTCATAACTGTTATGTTTGTTACGGTTTGATGATAGTTGACATTCTTTAGCAAGAAAATACTTTTTAATTAAGGTCTACACATTGTCTTTTTTTAGACCTCTTGCTATCACATGCTTCATAGATTACAGTATGGTGTAAATAAAACTTTTATGTGCACTGGGAAATCAAAAACTTCATTGGACTCACTTTAATTGCAGTGATATGGACAAGAACCTGGCAATATCTCTGAGGTGCACCTGAAATTAAATTTTTTGCATACCTTACACAGATAATTGTAATACTAAGTTATGGTTTGCCAAAAGACTTTATTTCATCTAGTCCCTACAGTAATCTTGGGAGATAGGTATTCTTGGTACTCATATCACAGGTGATGGATGAAGGTGAGAGAGATTGTATGACTTGCTTAAGGTCATCTGCTGTTGAAGTAATTGAGCCTGGAGTTGAACCCATATCTGTCCGACTGGATACTGTGGTCTTTGCATTTATCATACTGCTTCTCTGGAGATTCCACAGTTGAGCCAAAGTGGAGAAATCATAGAATTTCTTGATCTTGAAAAATTTCCGAGAAGCCTTGCCTCACTGTTATGATGACTTGCTGTAAGAGGAGAACAACAACAACAAAAAATAGGCTCAGTCTTGCTTGGCAGTGATTCCTTTTTGTATGACTGCTTTTAGAGCATATAGGACCTTGGCATGGACTGGCATTAACCTGTTTCAAAAAGGAAATAGCTTTTATATATCTGTTGTTAACAATAGCATTTGTCTTGGTTAACAGAAAATCAGCTCGATAAGCCAGATTGACTTGTTAGATTCAAATGTATAATAACATGAGCATATTGTGATGGCTGCTTTACCAACATTGAAAATTGTATTCTTAATGTGATGTGGACTAGATAATGGATGGGATCCAAGCTGGTGTTAATTAGATCTGGCTAGCTGTCTCTTCCATTGATTGAAGAGAGTGAAGAGACTGAGACATCAAATTATGTCCTTTAGCCCCTGAGCAATAGCTAGAGCTTTTCTTTTTATTACCCTAACTTAGTGTGCTCACAGTATGCCATTCATTTCCAGAACTGGTAATTTATTATATTCAAGGGTATTAGTTAATTATATTAAAAGTTATATTTAACATTTTAAATAATACCAAGGGGTTTTTGTAATAGTAAAAACACATCTGTAATTTACAAATTGTATTTTGGTGAAAAGATTTTGTATTTTCATTTTCTCTATTAATGTAGTTGATTAAATAAAACTTCTGTGGTTCTAGAAATTTGGATTCTTTTTTTTTTTAAGATTTTATTTATTTATTTGACAAACAGAGAGCACAAGTAGGCAGAGAGGCAGACAGAGAGAGAGGAGGAAGCAGGCTCCCCACCGAGCAGAGAGCCCGATGTGGGGCTTGATCCCAGGACCCTGGGATCATGACCTGAGCTAAAGGCAGAGGCTTTAACTCACTGAGCCACCCAGGTGCCCCTAGAAATTTGGATTCTTATAATTTGGTGGAGTATGCTTGGCCGTCACTATTTCTAGAAATGCAGGTTGACAGTTCCTACTAGTTGACACTGACTGATGTGAATGTCATCATATATAGACCTTGGAGAGTTTGGGGTGGAGGTAGCAAAAGAAAAATGGGTTTGAGAGAGCACACAAACTCTTTGGTGTTGGTGTTTACTTAGGAGATTTGTTTCTCTCTCCTTTCAGACTGGTCGAATTGACAAATCCTACCCTACAGTATGTGGCCACACAGGACCGGTGCTCGACATAGACTGGTGCCCACATAACGATCAGGTCATTGCCAGTGGCTCAGAAGACTGCACGGTGATGGTAAGCTCCCAAGGTGTGGCAGGCACACAGGCCAGTGACACCCACCCACCACTTCCAAAAAGAGTGTGTGTGCGGAGGCTGGAAAAGTAGAAAGTCATAGCAGTTCTGATTGTCCACTGGATTATACCCTGAGTGACATGAAAGCGTATCTGTAGATAAGCCTCTTGTAAGCCCTTATATCAGAGACATTGTACTGTATTGTTTTTCTTCTTTTGTATGGGTGTGCGTGTGTACGTGCTTACTGATGTTTGTCACACCTGCTCTGTGGCATTCTGTGAATGCCATTGATCCATGAGTCCGCTCCCTCCCCCAAAAGGAGAGAAAAAACTGCTAACATGAATGGCGTATTACAGTGGAAAGTTACACATAAAAAATGCCGAAGATTACACATAAAAAAAAGGGATATGTAACAGATAACTGGGGAATAGTAAAGTTTTGCAATAAGTTAAGTGTTTCTTTCCAAGCTAACGTCAGAAGGTATGTTCTGTCGAGTTGGACCCTCTTAAGAAAGTCCTTTTTCTGCAGATAAACAACATGAAAGGCATTTGAGTTCTTTACATTCCCTCATTTAGATTACAAAAGTAGAGTGTGTGAAACTGGGTTTTGGGATACTTTTTAACCAAAGCTGCTTATTCTTGATTATGTTCTTCTTAGCCTTAAAACGTAATTATAGGTTTGGATCAATTCTTAATCCTAGCCCAAAGTATGTTTACCATAAGTCCCTCTGGGGAGTAATGCACTAAGGGCAGAAGTCAGTGAAGGTGTCCCTCTGTCAGATGCAGCAGTCTCCTACATGTCGGATGCAGAACTTGGAGACCCACCCTGCTGTTATTTCCCTCTTCATTTTCTGTCGCCTGAGCCAGACTTAGAAACATTGTGTGGAAAGTTTTATTAATTAAAATTATTTTACATAAACACAAATTAATTCCTGAACTGTGTCATTTAAACATTTACCCATTTTTCCTCATGGATTTTTGGCCAAGGATAACTCCTCCTGTGATCTCATAATTTTGGCAGCCAAGTCATATTATAATGAAATATGCTGCTGTTAAAAGGAATTGTTCTGCTTTGTGTGCCTTGCTAAATTGATCATTTTCATGACTGCAGACACATTTTACTAAGGGAAAGGAACATTATTGAGACCACTGATGCCAAAATTTTAAACTGAGACTTAACTTCTCTTAAGCGGGTTTGATTCATCTTCAAAAGAAACCCCTTTTTTGTTCTAAAACATGCTAAGCAGGGAAGAAAGTTCAGTGGAATGAATACCCTCTCACCCCCACCCAGGTCAGGAAATAGATCTTCACCCTCCTTCTCAGACTCTTCCATGTGCTGCATCCCTGTTCATAACCACTCCCTCCCTCCCTCCCTCCCTAAAGTAACCACTACTCCCACTCTTAAATACTTAACTTCTTGCTATTCTTCATGGTTTTAATCACCTCAGCAAGCATTTCTAGACAGTGTAGCTTAGTTTTGCTGGCTTAAAGAAGTTGATTTGTCTTCTAAGTCTTTTGTATATCTTGTAGGTTCCTCCCCCATTATTTTCTTGTCCTTAACAATGAATCTAATGAAGAAGCCTGACCTTAGACCTGCACCTTTCTAGTGCAGGTGTTTTTTGGTGATTGCACACTAATGGTGCAGTTCAACATGCTCCTCTGTCCTCTGAATTCCCTGCAAATTGGCAGCTGGATCCTGAAGTGTGATCAGATTCAGGTTCGGTCCTTTCAGCAAGACTGTATAGCTGGTGTTATGTTCTTCCATCAAGAGGCCAATGATACCAAGATGTCTGGTCTTTGTTCTTTTTTGATTTGTGCACTATCTATGCTCACCACTCAGATGCCACAAATCATTAGGGGGTCACAAAATGGTAATGTTAAATTCTGTTATTTTGTTTCAGTTTTTAGCTGGTAAAATTGTAAGGCGATGCCCCCCTCTTATTTGATTGCCCAGTAGTACTGTTCAAATAGGAAAGTAGGGTAGATGTTTGATTCTTTCCTTTTATTTACCCAGTTTTCAAGATAATGAATTGGTTCTCTGTTTTTCTCAGAAGATGACCGGTTAGGTTCTCCCCACCCCCACCCTGTACCCCTGCTTCCATTTCATTTTGAGCTCATGAATTTGAACATATTTTGTGGGTTTGATGCATTATGATTCTTACCTCAAAGCTCAGGTCATCCAGTCTTTGTTAGTGGGAACTTCTTCAAGTTTCCCCCGAGTTCTTTTGACAAACCCTTTTTGTTTTCGGTAGCTTCCCTGCTGTTTGGTATATGAAGGTATTCTGGCTCATCTTGGACATCTCTTCATCCACACTTCATATCAGCCATTTCTCCCAGAAGCTCTGGCTTTTTTTAATGGAGAAATGGAATTTCTAGATCATTCTGGGTGCTGGGAATGCTCATTGTTACCATGTGATCATTTGTTTTTAAAGATTTTATTTATTTGTTTGAGAGAGTAAGCAAGCCAGAGCGAGAGAAAGCACGAGTAGGGGGAGGGGGCAGAAGGAAAGGGAGAAGCACACTCCCCACCGAGCAGGGAGCCCAGTGTAGGGACTCTGAAATCATTACCTGAGCCAAAGGCCCACGCTTAACCAACTGAACCACCCAGGCACCCCTTTGGTGATCTTTTTTTTTCTTCTTAAGACTTCGTAGTAAATGGGGGGTGGGGGGGGGATACACACACACACACACACACACACATTTTCAAGGATAAAATATGTTGTGACTTCATCTTAATAGTCCCTGTTCAAATTCTGGACTATCTAGTTGGGGTTTTTTTTGTTTTTTTTTTTTTTTGTTTTGTTTTTTTTTAAGATTTTATTTATTTGAGAGAGAGATCACAAGTAGGTAGAGAGGCAGGCAGAGAGAGAGGGGGAAGCAGGCTCCCTGCTGAGTAGAGAGCCCGATGATGCGGGGCTTGATCCCAGGACCCTGAGATCATGACCTGATTTGAAGGCAGGCACTTAACCCACTGAGCCACCCAGGCGCCCCTGGACTATCTAGTTTTAACCTAACCTCTTGAATATTGCATCTTTATCTCTCTTCTTCCACACTGAGAATATGGGTACTCAAGAACTCAGAGGGTGAATTAGAGAGCCCTGATCTGTCTTGTGTGCTTTCATATTATAGATATGACGGACTCAGCAAAAATACTGTTACAACCACAGTTAATGATTACTAAAAATAGTTTTATAAAGCCACAACTTTTTACTTATGTCCACCTCTCTCTAGTCATTTAGATCATCTGAAGCTCCTTCCCTGGTGGATTCTAGACCCCAGGATGCTAGAACCCAACCAGAGAGTAATGCCTTCTGGGACAGGCCCCACACTGAGGAGAGACTGCAAAGAATGGAATCAAATAGAAAAGGCTCATGGAAACAGTACTTTTAAAGTCCTTCTATGTAGATAGTAGCTCCTCAGGGACCTTTAGATTTGGAGGTGAGTTTTTCTGAATATAAAATCTCCGTTCACATCATATCTAAATACATTATTTCATTTTCTTTTGGCATAAAGTGATCCTGTCCAAAAAAAAATTTCAGATAATATAGTTCTCTCTCCTTTATAAACCATATATTCTTTTCGCCTAGATGTTCATAAGATTTTTTTTTCTTAGAATACAGTAATCTTGGAAGAATATTGTTGGTTATTCTGACTTGGAATTCCTAAGTTGATGGTATGTTCTTTCAGTATAGGGTTTCAGGACTTTTTTCTCCTTCCCAGAATGTTTTCTCAGTTATAGTCCTTCATATTTGCTCTATTTTTTGTCCTTGGTTTTTTTCTTTAGGGGCTCCTCCTGTTAATCCATATGCTTTGTCTTCTTTATTATCTTCAGTATTGGTTAGTTTCTCTCCCAACTTTTTTCGTGTTCATTTATTTTATTTTTTTAATTAAAAATTTAAAAAATTAAAAAAAAATATTTTACTTATTACCTATTTGAGAAAGAGAGAGAGAGAGACAGAGCATGCATATAGAGGGAGAGTGACAGAGAGAAGCAGACACCCCGCTGAGCGGGGAGGCCGATGCAGGGCTCCATCCCAGACCCTGAGATCATGACCTGAGCCAAAGGCAGACTCTCAACCGACTGAGCCACTAGGCACCCCTAAAAAAAATTAATTGAAATATAGTTGACACACTGTGTTTGTTATATTAGCTTCAGAACTTTAATCTTTTTTCTGCTTTTTACCTTTTATTTCTTGGGGGGCATTATTATGTTTTTGATAATGTGTTCTTTCTTGGTTTGTCTTCACTTCTAAAGTGATTTTTCTTTTGTATCTGATTTCAAAAAACTTTTGCCTCCTTTTGAGTTTTTCAAGTTCTGACTTTATTTTGTTTTGAAATAGTGATTGTTTTTCACTAGTTGAGGACACCTTCCTTGCATTCTTCTGTTGTCTATAGGACAATATTCTATGCCTTGTTCTCTTTGTTTCTTATAGTAATTTGGGGAACCTTGGCTTTTTTTCCTTATTTTTACATGCGGTTCAGTGGTTAGGTGGCTCAGTTCATATAGCCAACCTAACTTCACAGAGCTCTCCCTTCTGTCCGTTTCAGGCAATGTTCAGCAGCATGATGACTTGCTTTCCAAGATTTCCTGGCCTGCTTTTATTCGGCCTTTCTCATTCCTTTGTCCCTCTTATTTCTGTCCTTCTCAGATTTGATTCCATTCGTTGGAATTTCTCCTCATTGTGGGTCCTGTCTCAGAAAGAAGCCCTTTCAGTGGTTCATTTCTAGAGTATGGGGTCTAGACAGGTCTGGATTGCTCCAGCCCCTTCAGACCTTTGTATTTCAGGTTGCTGTCCTCGCCTGCTGTTGGGTAGGGCAAAACCTTTCCCAGTGGCCCCTGCTTCTCTCACGTTGGCCTTTTACTCTCAGGTTTGTGAAGCACCCCATTGCTGCCCCATGATGTTTCCACACAGAGACCCATGATACACAGGTCATATGGCTGTTGGTGGTTTTCTTCCTTCCACTGCATTTGGGGGTTATCACCTAGTTCTGGGTTTTTGTTCTGTTGATCTGTTTGCTCTATGTTTTTATGGAGAGACTTGAGAAGATCCCAAAACTGTGCTTGCTGCTGATGCCACCATCCTTCTGGAATTTTCTAATGTTCCCTTTTGTTGGTATTGCCAGAGTGAACATTTTATAAATTGAACAATGCTTTGAGATAAATCCTCCCAGTTTGTGTTTTTAAGCCCTTAAGTGTGGCACTGATATTTTAATTGTTTAATATCCCCCAAATCATTTGTTACTATTATTGGGGCAATTACAAGAAGCTTTTATAACTTAACAGTTGAAGTGAAATTTTAAAGAAATAGCTGATTTTCTCCTACTCTACCTTCTCAATACCTCATTTTCCTCTTTGCCCTCTTGAAAGTACACTGTATGATAGATAATCTGTTTCAAACACAGCACTGTTTTTCAGTTTTATTTTTAGTTTATTATTGTATTATATATTGCTTTATTATATATAATTTTATTATGACAATGATTTTTTTTTAAAGATTTTATTTATTTATTTGACAGACAGAGATCACAGGTAGGCAGAGAGGCAGCCAGAGAGAGAGGAAGGGAAGCGGGCTCCCCGCTGAGCAGAGAGCCTGATGCGGGACTCGATCCCAGGACCTTGGGATCATGACCTGAGCCAGAGGCAGAGGCTTTAACCCACTGAGCCACCCAGGCGCCCCAACAATGATTATTTTTAAAGTAATCTTCCCCTCCACCGTGGGGCTTGAACTCATGACCACCCACTTTACTGATTGGAGCCTGCCAGGCGTCCTAATACCTTTTTTTAGAAAGTAGAAATGCTTTCAGTAAGTTTCCCAAGCCGAGGCTATTGGTAGTAACCCAGGAGCTACAAATAGTAGGTAGCATAACAAGGCCTCATTCTAGTAGGAGAAGAATCCCAAGATAAGCCCAAGATGGGGGATTTGGAGCGCATGCAGGCCGCTTACATGCCCTCAACCTCAGCTGCCTTACAGGTAAAGTAATGGTAACAATAACGACAGGAAGGAAGCTGTACATATAAAACGTTTAGTATTTTTTCAGTATACCTGTAGTGGGTTCATAGCAGTAAGAATATCTTTAGCAAATACTCAGTTAAAAAAATACAATAGAACCACTTTGCCAAATGAACTGTAAAAGAATTAAGGTTTTTTTGGTTTTGTTTTGTTTGTTAAGAAAGAACATGTGCGCGGGGCAGGGGTGGGCTGAGGGTAGTGGAGAGAGGAGGGGCAGAGGAAGGGCAGAGGAAGAGAATCTTAAGCAGGCTCCATGCCCAGCACAGGTCCTGTTGCAAGGGCTCCATCACACAACTCTGAGATGATAACCCAAGCCGAAATCAAGTTGGACGCTCAACCCTGTGCCACCCAGGTGCCCCTACATTTATTTTGAAAGCTTTTTGTATTTATAGTTTTAATTCCATTAAGTCCTAAGCATTTAAGCATTGATTTGTTAATTTGGCAAGCATTGATTCAGTGACAGCAATGTCCTTTTGATTGTAGGTTTATGCTGATGGTATATTCCTTCATCTTTCACAGATGACTTTTTTAAAAGATTTTATTTATTTGACAGAGAGAGAGATCACAAGTAGGCAGAGAGGCAGGCAGAGAGAGAGAGGAGGAAGCAGGCTCCCCACTGAGCAGAGAGCCCGATGCGGGGCTCGATCCCAGGAGCCTGAGATCATGACCTGAGCCGAAGGCAGAGGCTTTAACCCACTGAGCCACCCAGGCGCCCCACAGATGACTTTTTTTAATTTGGAAAAAAAATTAGTTGTATTTCCTGTTATAAGAACAGCAGACAGTACTATACAGTAGACTAAGATTTTCTAAGTAAAATAATTTTTTATTAGCATATAATGTATTATTTGCTTCAGGGGTACAGGTCTATGATTCATCAGTCTAACACAATTCACAGCACACACCATAGCACATACCCTCCCCAGTGCCCATCACCCAGCCACCCCATCCCTCCCACTCTCTCTACTCCAGCAACCTGTAGTTTGTTTCCTGAGATTTAAGAGTCTCTTATGGTTTGTCTGCCTCTCTGGTTTTGTCTTGTTTCATTTTTTCCTCTCTTCCCCTGTGATCCTCTGCCTGTTTCTCAAATTCCACAGATCAGTGAGATCATATGATAATAGTCTTTCTCTGATTGACTTATTTCGCTTAGCATAATACCCTCTAGTTCTATCCACATCATTGCAAATGGCAAGATTTCATTTTTGATGGCTGCATAATACTTCATTGTGTGTGTGTGTGTGTGTGTGTGTGTGTGTGTGTGTGTGTATTTCACATCTTATTAATACAGATGACTTCCGGGACACCTGGGTGGCTCAGTGGGTCAAGCCTCTGCCTTCGGCTCTAGGTCATGATCTCAGGGTCCTGGGATCCAGCCCCACATCAGGCTCTCTGCTCAGCAAGGAGCCTGCTTCCTCCTCTCTCTCTGCCTGCCTGTGATCTCTCTCTCTCTCTCTCTGTGTCAAATAAATAAATATAATCTTTAAAAAAAAAATACAGATGACTTCTTTAAGTGGTCTAAAAGTAAATTATACTGGTTTAGTTTACCTTTAATTTATTACTTTTTTTTTTAATTTTTTTTTAAAGATTTTATTTATTTATTTGACAGAGAGAGATCACAAGTAGAGAGGCAGGCAGAGAGAGAGAGAGAGAGGGAAGCAGCTCCCTGCTGAGCAGAGAGCCCGATGCGGGACTCGATTCCAGGACCCTGAGATCATGACCTGAGCCGAAGGCAGTGGCTTAACCCACTGAGCCACCCAGGCGCCCCAATTTATTACTTTTTGAAGCAGTGTCTTACACTGGCAGAAAGCAATTATATAAATCCTCCTCCCGGAAATTATAATCTGCTTCTAGGTTTTCCAGACTTCTCATATTGTGAGTTCTTTTCTCCAACAATACCTTCTCATAGAGAGTTTTAAAGATTGTGGCTACTAAGTATTTGACTTGGAAAAAGTTTAGCTCTAAGAAAATACTACTGTTTTAAATAATACGAAGAGCAGCCAAGTTAAGTTTAGTGATTGATACTGACTCACCATTGTTCCTTATCTGCAGGGAGTAATCAAACACAAATGTAAGAAATGGCTGATTTAAACCCTGAGTTGCAGTCATCGTTTCTTCCAGAATCTGGGAGAGGGAAAGATCCTGGAAACAGAGTATTTGTGTTACCCGTTTCCAGCTAGCAGTTCAAAGGGACACTTTTCCCTTCTCCCAAATCAGTCTTACACTAGAAGTCAACAGAAATAAACTCCCTATTTTGCACATCGTTGCTTCTGTGACAGATTTTCCTAATATAGTTTTTGCCTCTAAATACAAATGGGAGTAGTGTTGTCATGGGTGAGGAGAGTGAATCCCTCGGTCGTTCTCAGACTTCATGTTCTTTCCCCTTTGTGCAGATTGCAGCCGGGCCCTTTGCCAGCAGGTACTGTAACCTGGGGACATTCGAGATGAGCTCTCAGTTCTGGATTTTCCTAAAACTAGTGTTGTTCTCACCGGCCTGGTTTGTGGAGGCAGTTTCTGTGGGGAAGCCTGCGGCTCTGCAGCTGCCACGGGCTCAGTAAGCCCCCTCCTGTCTCTTGAGGAGGCTTCATTTGCCCTTTGGAATTGGTTTCCTTAGCATTTAAAAAGTGTAGGGTCTTTGGTGGGGAGTAGCCCTTCTTATGGCTATAACTCTAGTACCTGGGGGTGATTAAAGTGGAGAAGCAGTGTCTGGAAACGCTTCGTGTGTGTGTGGTTTAGATTTGCCCTGTGTTTGAGACACAAAACTATCAATGAATTGAGCTTCAAAATTACTCTTCGAGAGAAACCCAAGTTCCTTAATTTTCATCACTTTTTTCTCTTTTCTTTTCTTTCTCCCTCTTTCTTTCTTTCTTTCTTTCTGTCTTTCTGTCTTTCTGTCTTTCTTGATTTTATTTTTAAGTCCTCTCTACACCCAGTGTGGGGCTTGAACTCACAGCTCTGACTGAGATCAAGAGTCACAGGCTCTACTGACTGAACCAGCCAGGCGCCCCATTCAGCACTTTTTTCTTACTGGAACTGTTCTACAGAACTGTCCTTTTTTACATTTTCAGAATTTCACATGTTCAAAAGGATTCCAATGATACATTAGTTCATGAACATGTGCTTCAAGTTATTTTTTTTCCAGAACCATGATGGGTTTTTACTGATTGATTCGCTTTTTCATCTGGAAGCCCTTGGGAGTGATGACGTGTTTTGTTTTGTTTTGTTTTGAAACACAACATTGCCATAGCAATGTCTAGTCCAAATAGAAAATTTGAGGAATACACAGTATTATTTAAAAATCAAAACAAAGCAAAAATTCAAGTGGAGGAGAGAGAGATAGCTTGTTATCCCTGGTGTGCTGAGATGCTCCGTGTGTGTACAGCAGAGGATGGTTGGTGCCTCTTCCTCTCCTCACTGACAGGTTTTTGAAAAAGCTCTTTGGTTTTAGAGTAGTGGCTTGAGCAGCTAAACATGAAACAGAGAAAAGCTAATAGACCTGTGTTGAAATCAGAGCTGTTCTCCTTTGTGCTGATCGGTCTAGGCATGTACTAGAGCTTTCACACATCATATCTTGGATGTAAATTAAATAGTTGGATACAGTGCTGAGTCAGTTTGAAGACAAGGCTTATGAAAGAAATTCTGGTGTTCACACCTAAAAATATATGCGTGGTTCTAGTAAACAGCAAGAAAAATAATTGTGAACATAGTAAGCATTTTTTTTTTTTTTTTTTTTTGGCCAAGCCAGTGTTTTATAAGCCCTTAGGTGCATGATTACATTTAATCATTATAACAGCAAAGTGAGGCCAAGAGTATGTCCCATTTTACAGCTTACGGAACACCACCCCAGACAGCAACTGGTTTGTCAGAGGTCACTCTGTTTTCAGTATCTTCAGTATCTCACGTAAGGGGAGTGCTTCGGGTAGCAGAATGTTTTAGCTCTTTTCGTGGGTCCTTTAACACCTGTATGGAGAGCTGCTGCTGGCCCCATACCAAATAAGGAAGCTGAAGCTCCCAGAAGTGAGGTCTGTTCTTAATGTTAACACAGCCAGTTGGTGTCCTAGCTCTGTTGGGAGGCCGTGTCTTCTGGCGTCCAGGCCGGCGTCCTTTCTGCCACACCAGGCTACATCCCAGCTTATGCACAAGAAGACTAAACCTGTACCAAGTGGGGGTTCTGCTTTGTTGTCCCTGCGCTTCAGGAGCCTAGACTTCTTCAGCCCAAACAAGAAGGCCGTTGCCTGGAAGCCTCAGACAACCCTACGAAGGGCAGAGAGCCACATAACGATAGGCCTTTGAGTAGGGCCAGTGGGCACCAGCCAAGCAGTGTGCATGCTTTATGTGGAAAAGTTTACGGGTCTTCAGCCCTTTTCCACAGTCCACAGTGCAGAACACCACCACCTTTATTTACCAGCGAAGGCAAGAGTTCCGTCATCTTTTCATTTAGTTTCACAGACTTTTCCAGTCACTGACACCTCCCACTGTAAATCCTCAGGTCTATATTACTCCTTCCTTCTTTCCTCTTCTTCCTGTCACCTAACTCCTGTTCCTTGTTAGAGTCCATCCCCTCAGAGTCTTCCTGGATGCACCAGACTGGAGAGCAAGAAGTTCACTTCATGACACTTGGCATTTTTATGCAGTCCTTGTCTTATACCTGTGTAGCTTTGGTTATATACTCTGTGTGGTTTCCTGGCACATAATACAGGCAGCAGCAATGGTTAACACTTAGGAAGAGCCTGCCTTATAACAGGCATTATTCTAAATACTTTAGTTTCTTACTGCCACATTGCTTCTCAAAACAACATGTATTGAAAGCAGATTCCTTATTTCCCATTTTATAGATGAAGAAATCGTAAAGCTCAGAAAATTTAGGTCAATGTCTCCAAGGTTATGTAGTTGATACAGGGCTGAATCAGGAACTAGGCAGTCTGTTCTAGTTCTGGAGTCCATGTTCTTAACCACTGTACTGTTCTGTCTCTGACTGTATGCCAGGCACTGTTCTAGGGCTTAGAAACTCATGTAACTCCCACAGCAGGCATAGAAAGTGTAAGTATTCATGTTTCCTCTGTGCAGTGACATTGAGTTGTTTGTCCAAGATCATCGCTGTAAGTGTTCCAGGCAGGATTTGAACCAGGGTCTGTTTGGCTCTGGAGCCCATGGCCCAACCTTCTACATCATACCACTGGTCTTTGATTTTTGGTCTCTTAGAAATCTCTGCTTTCTGTTAGTAAACCCCTCAACAGCAGAGCCTGTGTGTAGTCACCCCTTCCCCTCTTGCCTGGTAATAGGCCTGCCTTATAGAGGCTACTCAAGAGATGTGCTGTGTGAATGAGTGACCGAGGTGGTAAAATGGGTTAGAAACCATTGAATCTGCAAGGTGAGATTAAAAAAGGAACAGAAGGGGCACCTGGGTGGCTCAGTGGGTTAAAGCCTCTGCCTTCGGCTCAGGTCATGATCCCAGGGTCCTGGGATTGAGCCCCGCATCGGACTCTCTGCTCAGCGGGGAGACTGCTTCCTCCTCTCTCTCTGCCTGCCTCTCTGCCTACTTCTGATTTCTGTCTGTCAAAAAAAAAAAAAAAAAAAAAGGAACAGAATTTCCTCATTTAAAAAATTACATAATAATTGTTTTGCTCCATCATTAAAATTTCCTTGCAATCCAAGGAAAACATGGATGAGGAAGGAGATAGGAAAAGGTAAAGTCCCATTATGGGCTCTGCTTCTGCCCTCATATTTAAGATTGGCAATGCTGACTATTAACAAAGACTTACCTCACTCCACGCTTCATTAGGGATTTAGAAAACACAGTATTTAGTTGTGGTCAGGGTTGAATACAGGGTGCAGAGGTTTCTGGTCCTTGTAAGAGAAGCCAGCAGCCCGTGATTGTGGTGCCATCTGGAGATGGCAGGTGGTGTTACCGCTCCTCCAGTTCTAAGCCCAGGTCAGAATTGGTTTGGAAAATGCATTTCCTGTTGAGTCACTAAAGTCCCATTTCATAATAGTTTCTCTGTGACTTTAGGCTTTGATCAAATCAGTTTTCTGTTCTTTCTGTTAAAAAAAAAAAAAACAAAAAAACCCAAGACCTGTTTTTCATTCAGATAGTTAAGTTCAATTTGGAGTTGTTTGACTAATCATAAACCCTTCACTAAAAGTAGGTGTGTATCAGGATGAAAGCAAACCTGTGATGCTGGGGGTGGTAAGCAGCACGGGTCAATCTGGTGGAGAGAGGCGAGGTAGGTTTTCTTTTGCCCTCTGTGCTTGTTCACAACTGCATTGTTTAAAATTTGCTGAATGGTGAGGGTTCAGGGGAAATCAGGTGACGTCTAGACTTGGGCCCTTAGAAGGCACATTTGTTTTGCCATGATTGGCATAAGGGGTTATAGTTAGCCTGGGCAGATTTTAGCTGTAAGAATGAATGATCACTTAATTCGTGACTTTTTCCCATTCTTCAGGATGGCAGACTTTTTCTTCTAATTTTTTGTAGGACAGCAGAACTGAGCTGAACCTTAAACACTCATCTAATCCAGATCTCTGCCTTCCCTAAGCAGTTGAAAACAGACAGTTGTTTGTCTCCTTAAAAATCCCCAACAAAGGAAAATTCTGTTTCTCACTTGTTCCACTGTTGAGCATGATTTTTCACTGGCAAGTTCTACATTTTCCACGAACTAGTTCCTTAAAATCTTTGGTGGTAAATTTACTTATTTTAATATATTACTTAAAACATTTGAATTTAGTATATTTTAAATATAAAATATATTTTAAATATAAGATATTTAAAATATATTAACTTACTTAATGTGTTTTAATCTCTGTATACAAGAAGATAGTTATTTTAAACTTTAGCCTTTTCACAAACTTAAATATTACTTAATGTCTTTTCTATAGGATTCTTAGTGCTACTCAGCTTAGTGGTGTCTCATTTCTTTCTTCCTGGAGGGTGTCTCTTAACCTGTTAGAATTCAGGTCTTCCACTGTCAAAGTTTTTTGTCCCTTCTGTCTAATGCTTTTCCCATCCCCATCCCCCTCTGCCACCCAGTCATGTCCCCAGCTAAGATACGATGAATCTTCTGTGTGTCTCCACCAGTCAAGAGGATTTTTTAAACTGCTTCATTGAACTATAATTCACATACAGGTCACCCACTTAAAGTGTACAATTTAAGGTCTTAATTTATTCACAGATAATAAAACCATCACAGGAGACAATTTTAGCACATTTCATCACCTCAAAAAGAAACCCTGTATCCATTAGCTATCCCTACCTCTGAGTCACTAGCACTAAGCAACCACTAAACTACTTTGTGTCTCTGTGTATTTTTCTGTTCTGGACATTTCATATACACAGAATCTTGTAATATGTGGTCTTTTGGAACTAGCTTTTTTTATTTAGCATTATATTTTCAAGCTTCATCCATGCTTTAGCATGAATCAGTACTTAGTTTCTTCTCAGGGACAAGTAGTATTCCCCTGTATAGCTATATCACATTTTGTTTATACATTTCTCAGTTGCTGGACCTTTGGGTTGTTTCTGCATTTTGGCATTCATGAGTAATGCTGCTGTGAACATTCGTGTACAGATTTTTGTGTAGACATGTATTTTCATTTCTCTTGCATTACCTTGGGAGTGATATTGCTGGGCCATATAGTAACTCTGTGTTTAAACATTTGAGAACTGCCAGACTTTTCCCAAGTAGCCACACCATTTTATATTCCTACCAGTGGTGTAGGGGGTTCTGATTGCCCCCCATCTTCACCAGTACTCACCATCTGTCTTTTGATTATAGCCTCCCCTTGGGTATGAACTGATGTTTTATTGTGGTTTAACTTTGCGTTTCCCTAATGACTGATAATGACGAGCATGTTTTCATGTGCCTTTAAACTATCTGTATATCTTTCTTGAAGAAATATTCTATTTAAATCCCTTGCCCATTTTAAAAATTGGGTTATTTTCCTTTCATTATTGATTCGTTAAGAGTTTTTTATATATTCTTTTTCACTGTTTTGATTGTGTTCTTTGAAAGGCAGAGTTTTTAATTTTGATGAGGCCGGTTTATTTTTTTCTTTGTAAGATTTTTCTGTGCTAGATATTTCAGAGCTATTATGTATATTTATATTTTCCAAATGTAAAATCACAGAAAACATGGTGTTTTAAAAATGACACCGCCCCTAGGAGCCCTGGTGGAGTTTGCTCCCCCCTCTAGAACCCTGGCCTCACTGGGGGCTGTCACCCCAGTGCTGCTTCTCATGGGTGCTTCACTTGTTTCCTATTCTTCTTTCATTGTTGTTGTTGTTGTTTTTTCTCCTTCTGTGCTTCTAACGGGAGAGTTTTGAATTTAACAGGGAATTTAAAATAAAATCTCAACTATTAAGTACAAGTGGAGAAGCAACATTTTGTAGGCCTGACGGGTGTTCTGATCTTTAATATTCTACTCCATTTTTTTAAAAACCTGCATAGAGTCAGTGTACAATATTCTTTGGCTCTTTCATCCAAAAACCAGTGTGTGTTCTGTTTATACAGAGCAGGTCAGCAAACTGGATGGTCACAGGAAAGGTGACAACGAAAGATCATCCCTCACGATCCCTCTTGCTTTCTTTCCCAACAGGTGTGGCAGATCCCAGAAAATGGACTTACCCTTTCCCTGACCGAACCTGTGGTGATTTTAGAAGGCCACTCGAAGAGAGTTGGCATCGTGGCCTGGCATCCGACTGCCCGCAATGTCCTTCTTAGCGCAGGTAGGAGAGGACAGTAGCCAGTGTTGCGATATGTGCCGGGCACATCTGAGGCAGCGCACTGGGACTCGATGATGAGGGGCCGAGATGGGGTGGCTCCCCGGCCCCGCTGCCCCCATGCACACAGCTGTGTGTTGAAGGCCACTTGGGGAGTCTGACTCAAGACTTCTTCCCCAGAGAAATGAACAGATACATTCTTACCTAACATTCCAGCAGATTCATGGCTCCTGTTGGGGGCCTTTCCTGGACCAGTTTTAGTTTACTCCTTTTATAGCAGGAGGATCCCTGGTAGGAAGCTGGGAACCAGCTCTGAATGTTATTGCCAACTTCAGGCAGATCTTGTTAGTCAAATCTCCTCCTTCTGTTAAAAAGATACTTTGAGTTTTCTTCTTATATACAAGTAGTATATGTATGTTATAGAAAATATATGTAAACAAAAGGGGAAAATAAAATCATTTGTAATCCAGCTACCACCCAGAATATCATCATTGATGTTTCCTTCCAGAAGGTACTTCGTGCACATAGATGTGCACATAGATGATTTTACCTACAAAGATGGGTTCAGAAACTTTACATGTGACCTGCTTTCTGTGCTTAGTGGTGTCCTGGTCCTGTTTGGGTGTCATTAAATGTTATTCCTGTGATTTTTTTTTAAAGATTTTATTTATTTATTTGAGAGTGAGAGAGCTCGAGAGCAGGGTGAGGGTCAGAGGGAGAAACAGACTTCCCACTGAGCAGGGACCTTGATGCGGGGCTCAATCCCAGGAATCTGTGATTGTGACCTGAGCTGAAGGCAGGCGCTTAACCATCTGAGCTACCCAGGCACCCCATTCCCGTGATATTTTTAATACCGACATTAGTAGCCATTAGTAGTCCATTGTCTGGATACCTTCATTTATTTAATTAGGCCCCTATTTCGGGACATTGAGGTTTTCTGGGTTTTTTTTTTACACTGTTGATCAGCATTGTAGTGAACCCTCGAATCAAGATTTAGTATTCCTCTTGGTTTGCCACTTGAGTAGTTTCCAAGTGTTATCCTATAGAAATCTTGTCCTCTGTCTGCAGTTTGAGATTTTATCTTTTATAGAAGCAATACAAAGGTCACAAGGGAGCTTCATGGGTTGGTGGAAATGTTGTGTATCTTGATTGTGATGGTGGCTACATGAATATATACATTTGTCAGAATTTAGCAAATGTATACTTTTAAAATGGGTGCATTGGATTGTATGTAAATGATACCATAATAAAATTGATTTATTAAAAAGAGTACTAATGTTAGTAGAATTTTTTTTTAAGATTTTATTTATTTATTTGACAGATAGAGATCACAAATAGGCAGAGAGGCAGGCAGAGCGAGAGAGACGAGGAAGCAGGCTCCCTGCTGAGGGATGTAGGGCTCAATCCCAGGACCCTGGGACCACGACTGGAGCCGAAGGCAGAGGCTTTAACCCAGTGAGCCACCAAGGCACCCCAAATGTTAGTAAAATTTTAAAGATCTTTCCCCTCACCAGTAAAAAGGAAGGGGACAGTTGAGTTTTTAACTAGGAATAGAGGGTGTTTATGATATAATGTAAGTTTAAAAACACCAGGTACCTATTGAAACCAAGGGCTACTTTTCAAAAAAGATGCTATCTAAAACTCTGTTTTTAGTTAAAATCACAAGTGACTCTACCTGGGAACCCTTCTGATGTTCTACTCAGTCTGATAAGGACATAAAACAGTTCCAGAGGTGGAATTCCATCGTGGAAATTTTTCTGCAGCCCCTTGTCATAGAGATCGAACATCAGCTGACTGATCCCCATTCTGCCTTTCACAAACAAAGGAGAACGGTTGATGGCAGTGTTGTGCATGTTTTACGACTACATGATCCATCCATGGTGGCTGAAGTTACACATTTGCCTCTGGTGCACAAGGCAAAGAAGGGTCAAGTCTCACCCCAGGGTTCAGCTGCAGCTTTACTGTTGCGCAGGCTTTCCCCGCCCCCAGTCTCCTGTTTCTAGCCCGCAGACAATTTAGGTGTCTGGATATCAGTGGCTACGTTTTTTTTGAAGTGCTTACAAAATTGGCTTATTGGCAGGAATTTATCTTCAGGATATCCATCCCTTATTTTGCTTCCTCCTTGTCCTGGAAGCAACAAATGGCACCTGCTTTTTAAGGAGTCTTGGGTGAGGCACCTACGTCGCTGAATCAGTTGAGCATCTGCCTTTGGGGTCCGAGGGTCCTGGCATTGAGTCCCTCATCAGGCTCCCCACTCAGCAGGGAGCCTGCTTGAGAGTCTCTCTTCCCATCTGCCCTTCCTCACCCCTTCTCTAAAATAAATCAATCTTTATAAATAAATAAATAAAAATAAAGGGCCTTGCGCCCGATGCCTAAAGCAAAGTGGAGTCGGTGAGCAGAGGGGTGTGGCTGCATCAGCACCGTGGCCTCTTCAGGGATCAGCTTCTGAATCCACACACCTGCTTGATTACAGTTTGGACTTCGGTCTTGACCTGTTTCTCTCCCCTTTTAAAGATAAAGACCTGTTGTGAGCACATGCATCTCCCTTCCGCTTACTTGATTTGCCACGCTTTGATATAAGACCATGTTTTATAGTATTATTGATCTGAATAACCCGCTTGTCCCACATTTTTGTTGCGTGTTCTATACAGGTATTTAAACTCTTTATTTTTAGTTCTGCTGGAGAAGAAGTAAACCGTATTCATTCTGATGTTGGTTTTACTAGAAAAGGGAAGCTTAAGATCACATGGGGTCCACTGGCCCCAACTAACTCTCAAAAAACATGGGATTTTATTTTCTTAGAGTTCTCTTGCCATTGCTTTTTGTTTGTTTCAGATGAACCAAAACTTAGCAAACCATGTTTTCCTATAACACATTTCTTTTATATAGATGTCTTATTTCTTTGTCGCTTGAGTTTCTAACTCCCAGCAAGTAAATAGAGCCCCTTAAAATCAGTGTCTGTCTTTCTGTGCGTACGTCCCCTCACTGTATTTGTAGCTTTCAAGTGTTGCTGTACAGGTGTTTCTAGTCTCTGAGGGGTGTGGCTTTGCTTGCTTTCAGGCTGTGATAATGCCATCATCATCTGGAATGTGGGGACAGGGGAAGCCCTTATAAACTTGGATGATATGCATTCAGATATGATTTACAACGTGAGCTGGAACCGGAATGGCAGTCTGATCTGCACAGCTTCCAAAGACAAGAAAGTGAGAGTAATTGATCCTAGGAAACAAGAGATCGTTGCTGTAAGTATGCTTAGGATAAAACCCCCCATCTTGGTACCACTTCAGTGAGTGTGAACTTGTTAAGGCAGGCTATAGAGGCCTCGCCCCTGGTCAGCGGAGCCTTGTGGGCAGATGCCGGACCGTGAATCCACGGAGCCTTATATAGGCTTCTGCCTCCCAGCCACCCTCCAGAGCTGGGCATCCTGGCATTTACACAAGTCTTACCTCTCGCTTGGTGACCATTTTTCACAAAGAAACAAATTTTTTTATCAGTTCACTAGAGGCCTTGAGAATTTACAAGTCTAGATCAGCTAACCTAAACAGTTAACTGCATTCCTGGCTTAGTGCTCAGTACTGATCCCCGCCTCTTCCTGCAGCTATCGTCAGAGTACCTCACAGAGATGCCACAGGTTCTCTTTAGCTCAGTATCTCAGTTTCTGCCACTCAGAGTAGGCCTCAGCAGACAGAAGGTGGGCATTTGGGACTTGAGCTGGGGTTGAAACAGCAGGTGCTGGATCCCAGAATGTCTTGCATCAGCCCCGGTCTCTGGTCTTGCATTTGCCTCACTCTGGAAGATGCTGGTTCTTTGGCAGTTTTACCTCCTAAGAGTTGGGTGGCTGTTGTGACTAGTGCTTACTGAGCACTGGGGACTTGCCCGGCTTTGCGCCAAGTGCTTTCTCCACTAGAACCTTCCAGGGCTCACTACTAGTGCACTCTCAATGAACAAATGAAATTAGGGAAGGGGGTTAACTGAACTAGACTTTCTTCTGTCCAATGAATTTGGTAGAAGCCGTAGGGTATATCCAACTTCCAGGTTATCCTCTTGAGAAACGGACATCTGGCAGTCCTTTCATGTTTTTTATTTTTGCAGGGCATGGACTTGGGTTGGCAGTAAGGGCATGGTGAAGGAGTGAGGCTTTTGAGTCAGCTCCTGGCATCTTTGCTTGCTCACTAGCTGAGGACCTTGGCCAAATTACATAGTCTCTTTGTTTTCTCATCTTGGGAGGAAACTTACACACACACACACACACACACACACACACGCATGCCTGGTAATCTGAATGGCATGGGGGCATGGGTTGGATTTAGTGTATGAGCCCCCACTCTCCCACCCCACCCCACCTCACCTCACCTTTCTTGCAGTTTGAATATAATATGCATATTATTCTTGGTCCCCCAGGAGAAGGAGAAAGCACATGAAGGAGCAAGACCCATGAGAGCCATCTTTCTGGCTGACGGGAATGTCTTTACCACTGGTTTCAGCCGCATGAGTGAGCGGCAGCTGGCTCTCTGGAATCCGGTATGTCCCTTCCCAGCCTTTCCACTGGTTTACACTTGAGCTTTCTCTCTTTTCTGAGCAGGTCTTTGGGTGGGTAAATGGATTATAGGATTCTTAGTGTAGTTTTCTGAACTCCTGCTGGTCTTAAATTGGGTGGACATTCTCATCCTCACTGGAGACTTATTGCTTAAATGTAATACAAAAATGCATTCTTGATCCTCTCAAGTAGTCTCTGTTGACTACATTTTTTAAAAAAGAATGCACAAAAAAGCCAGTGTTTGGGACTTGGAAAGCAAGTTCCGAATTTATTTTATAAAGAATTTGATCAAATGTGTAATCAAAATAGTCATGCTTAGGAAATGTTGAGAATAGCATAAGTGAAAAAATAACAAAACTGAATATACAGTATGATCTCAGTCTCTGTGTGTGTTGGAAGGAAGGAAGTAGACAAAAACGGTCATTTTTTTTGCTACCCACTGGACGGTGGGATTATGGAATATGGGATGATTTTTATGGTCTTTCTGTAACTTCAACAAAGAATGTGTATTTGCAATAAGAAACATTTCTTTTTTTTTTTTTTTTAAAGATTTTATTTATTTACTTGACAGAGATCACAAGTAGGCAGAGAGGCAGGCAGAGAGAGAGGAGGAAGCAGGCCTCCCGCCGAGCAGAGAGCCCGATGCGGGGCTCGATCCCAGGACCCTGAGATCATGACCTGAGCCAAAGGCAGAGGCTCAACCCACTGAGCCACCCAGGCGCCCCAGAAACATTTCTTTTAAAAAAGAAAATGGGGTGCCTGCCTGACTCGGAGTGTGTGACTCTTGATCTCAGGGTCATGAGTTCAAGCCCTACATTGGGCATAGAGCCTACTCTAAAGAAATACATTTTTTAAAAAAAGTAAAAGAAAAAGAAAAAAAAATAGCCACAAAGGACAAGGGCCATCTGTCTCATCTTTGTCATGGAATCACACCAACGTGTACATTGATGTTGTCAAATTGACAGTTTTCAGTGGGTTGGAAAAAACGGTATTTATGTGTTTGAGTTGGCATCTACATGTATGAATATTATATGTGCATTGTTAAAGCTTCATTACTCTAGGAAATTGCTCAGGTAATTAGGGATAAAAGAATGATTCCCCTTGTAAAGTATATGTATACAAATATATATATTTGTATCTTCTTCCCAGAAAAATATGCAGGAACCCATTGCTCTTCATGAAATGGACACTAGCAATGGGGTATTGCTGCCCTTCTATGACCCCGACACCAGTATCATTTACTTATGTGGAAAGGTAAACAGTCATTTTAATGTTTCATATTAAATTTAATCTTGTAAGAGGAAAAGTATCCTTCAGAGATTTAGTAGATGGGCAGTGCCTCATACCATTTTAATATTTTAATTTGTCTGATTTCTGTGTGTGTCTTAAGCTAAAATAAGGACCAGTGATTTTGGAGTGTTTTCAGTCTTGAGACTGGACCCTTTGAACTTGTCATTTGTGTGGTAATAACATACTGTGTTCAGGACTTCTGACTGCAGCAGGGATGGGGCTCTGGTGTTGGGGCAGATGCTGACAGGGATAGCTTTGCTCAGGCGCTCTAATGAGAAAGAGGACACGCTGATGTCCTTTCACCTCTGGTGCCGTGGGATCCGGGATTTTAGATTGCTTTGTAATGGTGTGACGAATGAGTAATGATGTCGCCGCATCTAATGCTGAAATCTGCCGTGGAGCCCTCCGTCGGCATGTAGGTCCTTACACCACATGCTGCGGACTTGTAGGGAGAGTAGTGCTTTGTGCATAGGAGCTTTGGAAAGCCTCAGAGATGCTCCAGGATGTTTTTCTTGTTCCTGGAGCTCAGCATTAGGGCCCTGAGCTTGAAAAGTATGTGGTCTGCCTAGTTTCAGAAGGTGACACTTGTTACAGGAAGACCCCACACTGAAATCAGAAAGCCTACCTTCCTGCCTTACAGTCTCCCTAACTACAGTGTTGCTAGATTGATGATGATGATGATTTCTTTTTAGTGGTCAGTAACCTGAAAGTTTCTTATTCTTTCGGAGGTTCTGTTTTCCTTAGAATTGCTGTAGTTGAAATAAATGAATTAATGCAACTGGAGCTGTTGATGTATTTGCCCCAAACCTGTTAGATGGCCCCTTGCTAGGTAAAGCCAGAGATGTCTCACTTCTCATAGTTGACTGAGCATGCTCTACATTGTCATAGATCAGTTGCTTAGAAACTGGGGTCTTGTCTGTTTCCTGGAAAGTCATTTTACTTCAGATGTTCACAGCTGCCATAGAGTACATCAAAACAAATAACAGGAGCGGTTACCCAGATATTATTAACATGAGGTGGAAGGTTGTTTTGAGTATGCAGGAAACAGATAGTCTGTGTTTAGCTTTTTCACCATTGCTTTAGATATTTACATCTTTGAAACAAGTAGAAACCATGCAAAATGAGAGACTTGAAGGCAAAACTGCCTGGTTATTTATATCACACACACATGCATACATACCAAGCATGCTGCTTCTGGTAGGCAGCCTTGCCTTCATCTTTCAGGTTGGTATAATTGTGTAACAGTTAGTTATACTTGGAGAGACTAGCATATGCTTCAGATCTTCAAAAACATCTGACCTTTCTAAGCAAATGTGTCACAGAATTTGACACACGGTTACGAGAGAGCATTGCCTTCCGAAGTTAAAGGATACTCATGTTTTAGTGAGTATCTTAATTATGAATTAAGAATTACTATGAGTTAAGAATAGTGAATTAAGAATGATTTAAGAGCTGTTTATTCTTAATGTTTCTGAATTATAAAAATCTTACTTTTTATAGTCATCTGATTGGCCGATGTCAGTGCCCTCAGGCCTATGAACGACACCATTCTGTTGCCAGTGAGAATCAGTCACTGCCTTCTCCACAGTCCAGACTTCTGTTTGTTCTTTGAAGTTGAATTGCAGTTGCAGTTGCATGGCCAGAGGTGTTGACATTTTTGCCCTGACTCCGACTTAGTGTCTAGGCTCAGTAGAGCCAAATTCGAGGTTTTAGCAGGAGGCGGAGGAGACCGTTTGAAGGACATTCTAGCATCTGATAAGTGAGGGCTTGCCTTGCCAGGAAGAGCAACCATCATATCCTCTTCCTCTGAAGAGAAGGCAAAGGTTGGCCACTGAGGCGGAGTCCCGGTTAATGCGGGGCTTAGAGGGGAGAGAGACCCCATCTCAACTAGATGCTTTAAGTAAAATTCAGCGTGAACTTGTCTCTGATTTCTCGTAGGGTGACAGCAGTATCCGCTATTTTGAGATCACAGATGAATCCCCGTACGTCCACTACCTCAACACATTCAGCAGCAAGGAGCCTCAGAGAGGGATGGGCTACATGCCCAAGAGGGGACTCGATGTTAACAAATGTGAGATTGCCAGGTAAAGAGTCGGTCTGGTAAAGTCTTCAGATTGTCTGTGCCGCCTGCTTCACAAGAGCAGTACCTCCGCCAGTCGTGCCTGGAGCCAGTCTGTGTGCCCTTTATGGTGGCGTGGACTTGGTATTTCGTTTCCTGCCCACACTTAGGAACACGGAGTTTTATTTACTTTTTAAGAAGATTTTATTTATTCATTTGAGAGAGAGAGAGACAGGAGAGAGCACAAGCAGGGGGAGCAGCAGAAGGAGGAGGAGAAGCAGACTTCCAGCTAAGCTGGGAGCCTGATGTGGGGCTTGATCCCAGGACCAGGAGTTCATGACCTGAGCCGAAGGCAGACTACTCAGGTACCCGGGAACATGGACTTCTACAACAGTGAAGAACCTTTCAAAATCATTTACTTGAATTGTGCCCCTCCCCAGTCTTCAGACTACATAACCTGCAGTGCATCGATTAGCTGAGGCGCACTGCGGACTTAGGCAAATACTGTAGCCTTCATCTCTTGTCTTCAGGCTGAGGCTGTGGCCAGTGTCCCTGGGAGGCAAGCAGGGAGAGCCTGCCCCTGGGATGGAAAGAAGAGATGGTTTTTCTGCCCTGTTGGGGGACAAACAGGTTCCAAACTGAACTGTAGACCTCGTGGATCCTGTTAGAGAAGCCAAAGACCGATAGCTGGGTGTTGGGTTAACTTGATTCAGGAAGTTCAGCTGTGTTACAGAATTCCTGCCTCTCTACCCCTGTGGATTTTTCAGAATTTTATTGCATAATGCTAGTGGTCTTCCTAAGGGATAGGCCTTTTTCTCCTCCTAGTCAACAAAAGATAGTCCCTGAGACTCATGAATGACTGACTGTCCATTTAAAACGACAGAATGACTAGCCCTGCACTATCAGGCCTGTGGTCATACTGCACATTTGTAGAAAACTATATTTCTTTTTTTTTTTTTTTAATTTTTTAGAATTTATTTTAGAGAGAGCATGCACATGCAGCAGGAGGGGCAGAGAGAGAGAGAGAGGGAAAGACAGAGATCTCAAGCAGACTCCCCACTGAGTGCAGAGCCTGACGTGGGGCTTAATCTCACGATCTTGAGATCTTGATCTGAGCCAAAGTTGAGAGTCGGGCACTTAACCAACCAAGCCACCCAGGTGCCCCACAATACTGCATTTCTATGGACATCTGCCTAACCATGCTGTCCTAGTCACATAAGTAATACATCTTTGAAAAATAAAAATAATTGTTTTTTTTTTTTTAATACATTTAACTCTATACCTGGAGTTAGTGAAGGAAAGCTGTCACAGATAATTCAAAATTATGGTATAAACCAATCTCATCAAAATATGGTTCAAAATAGATTGAATCCAAACTTAAGATTGCCTCCAGTATTTGGGAAGGCCTTTATTTTACTGTCATCTAACAGTTTAAAAGACTATAAGCACAATCATTCAGGACACCTACGTAGGAAGTGTTTCTTGAGCATTCGTTAGATGCTGGGCGCTGTGCTGAACATGCTGCCGTGCTCGGTCCTTGAGCTGCCTGGCAGTGCCAGGGCAGTCTTTTTTTTTACCGGCAAGCTGACTGCAGAGGTTCCCACTCTTCCCACATTTTGGATAATTTCAAATTTTTCTTGAGCATTAGACATGATGTGGTTAACTTGGATGCCAAAATTTTAATCTTAAGATTGTTTTCCTTCTTAAAAATCCTCTTTACGCTGACAGATGTTCAGTCACCTCTAGTTGGCAGAAGACCTGGCCTCCAAGTCATAGATCGTTGCTGTCTAATATTGGGTGTTTGCTCTCTCCTGACTGCTGACTTGGTGACTTCTCCAGAAGTGACTCATTGTCGGTGGTGGAGGTTCCACCATGGCAGGTCAGGCCCCAGATGACTGGGGTTGGACCATCCCCAGAAGCACAGACGGAATTCTCCTGGTTCTTGCTTCTAGTCCAACATTTCCTAGCACAGTTTCTCTTGGCTTCTCTTTTTTCATCTGGAAAATAGGAACACAAAATGTACCTGTTCCCCTGGTAGATCTGCTAAGGTGATAGACAAAGCATTTCGTATCCCATACAGCAATGTAGAAGATTAGTTTTTGGTCAGGAACCTGTTATCTGGCCTCCTGTTTCACTTTATACACCTTTGCCTTTATTTCCCCCTTGAAGATTCTTCAAACTTCATGAGAGGAAGTGTGAGCCTATTATCATGACTGTTCCCAGGAAGGTAAGTGCCCAGTTTCCTAGGCAATTCATGTTTAAAAAGATTTTTAAAATTCCAGGGCTGTCTTCCTAAGGATTTTCCCAAAATGTCTCTGTAGTCCGACCTTTTCCAAGATGACCTGTATCCTGACACAGCGGGGCCTGAAGCCGCACTGGAGGCAGAGGAGTGGTTTGAGGGGAAAAATGCAGATCCAGTCCTCATCTCCTTAAAGCATGGATACATTCCTGGCAAAAACCGGGATCTCAAGGTGGTCAAGAAGAACATTCTGGATAGCAAGCCCACTGCAAATAAGAAGTGCGACCTGATCAGTGTCCCCAAGAAAACCCCAGACACGGCTAGTGTGGTAAGGACTGCAGGAGCTGGAGAGTGAGCTTGGCTGGCTCAGGGCTTTTACTTATTTTTTTAAAGATTTTTTTTTTCTTTTTAAGAGTTATTTATTTATTTATTTGGCAGGGGGGGGAGAGAGCGAGATCACAAGTAGGCAGAAAGGCAGGCAGAGAGAGAGGAGGAAGCAGGCTCCCTGCTGAGCAGAGAGCCTGATGTGGGGCTCGATCCCAGGACCCTGGGATCATGACCTGAGCTGAAGGCAGAGGCTTTAACCCACTGAGCCACCCAGGTGCTCCTTTTATTTTTTTTTTTTAATTTATTGAGAGAGAAATCACGGGCAAGGATGGGGCAGAGGAAGAAGCACCGTCCTTGCTGAGCTGGGAGCCTGATGTGGGGCTCGATCCCGGGACCCTGGGATCATGACCTGAGTTGAAGGCAGCGGCTTTAACAGTTGTGCCACCCAGGTGCCCCAGGCTCAGGGCTTTTAGTGAATGAGAATGAGAATTTTTAAGAACCTTCTTGGTCACATGACATTTATGAGCTTGTGGCCACTTTTGGCTCCTTTAGCTGTGTTTTTTATAATGACCAGGGTAGAAGTCAATCTACTACCATCTTAGAGAAAGAGTGAGAGAGAGAGAGAGAGAGCAAGCAAACATGAGTCAGGGGCAGAGGGAGAGGAAGAAGCAGGCGCCTGGCTGACCAGGGAACCTGATGTGGTGGGCTCAATCCCAGGACCCAGGGATCATGACCTGAGCTGAAGGCAGACACTGACTGAGCCACTAGGTGCCCCTGCTTGGGTATTTTCTTAACTGTTTCTCCCCCCATGTTTACATTGATGTCTGATTGGGGTAGAAATGAAACACAAGAGTGTGGGGCTGCAGTTGCTGGGAAGAGAAGGTCCCAGGAAGGGGAAAGCGTGGTAAGAGGGTTCAGGAGTGCTCGGTGTTACGGAGAAAAGCATCTGGTGGTGAGTGAGACTTAGCAGCAAAGATGATCTTGGGCCTCTTGGCAAGAACCGCTTCAGTGGGGTGGTGGGAACCGAGAGCCTGATGTAGGAGACCTGCATGGCCCCTGGGGGGTGCTGCTGCTGCTGCTGGGGGAGAACAGGATCTAGCTAGGGAGGACAGGGTGTGCGTGGGGGGTTGGTGGGAGTAGAGCAGGATCCCAGGGAGCCAGAGGAAGGGCAGTGAGTTGTCAGTGAGAAGGTGCATGGAATGAAGAGCCAAGGTACCTGGAGGAGATGCCTCCTTGGCCATGACTGAGGAAACCACGTGGGGTACCATGGCTTGCAGGGTTTCCAAATGAATCACCTCCACCTGGGAGAGACTGAGTCCTCTTCAGAAGAGTTCTAGCAAGCAGAGCAGGGGGTTTAGCTCCTAAGAAGGACCCTTCCTGGGAGATGGTAGAAGCTCTGTAGCTTCACCTCTGACCCAGGTCACATAGACTTTACTCCTTATGGGGCGCCTGGGTGGCTCAGTCGTTAAGCATCTGCCTTCAGCTTGGGTCGTGATCCCAGGGTCCTGGGATCCGGCCTTTTTTCGGGCTCCCTGCTCAGTGGGAAACCTGCTTCTCCCTCTCCCACTCCCTCTGCTTGTGTTCTCTCTCTTGCGGTGTTTCTGTCAAATAGATAAATAAAATCTTAAAAAAAAAAAAAAAAGAAAGAAAGAAAGAAAGAATTTACTCATGATATTGCATGGGGTGGCTGGGCTGTGGGGCAGCCCTGGAAGGATTGGTCCTGTCCCACAGTTTATGTCCTGAGTCTCAGTGCAGGTAAGTGCCCAGGCACAGGGAGTGGGTGCAGCGCTGTGGGAACCTGGTTCTGCTGTGGGCTGCAGGTGGACTGACCAGCCGACAGGTGGCCTTCTCTTCGAAGGCCCAGTTTGGTGCCTGTGGCTTGCCACTTCCAAAGTAGAAAATTAGATTGTATGCCTTATAAATTCTCAACTGTGGTAAGGTTCATTTACTGCGTTTTAGTAACCTCTTGTCTCTCCATCCTTCCCGCCACCGTCTTTTCTGGTTTCCTTAGCAAAACGAAGCCAAGTTGGATGAGATTTTAAAAGAGATCAAATCTATAAAAGACACAATCTGCAATCAAGATGAGCGCATTTCCAAGTTAGAACAGCAGATGGCGAAGATCGCAGCCTGAAGGTCCACCCCCAACCCCCACAATGGGAGCAGGAACCTGTGCTTGGTAGCTGGTTGTTGGCGTGGTCCCAGGGAGGGCGAAAGGGAGGCACTGCCATTCGGAGACATTCCGTGTCACATTTGTCAACCAGCGATAGGCCACATTCCAGTAAGAACTCAATTCGTCTCCCAAATTTGCAGAAACAAAATGTGATTTAAAAGCTGAGCTTTTTATCAGAAAGCTTTTTTGATGTTTTAAGTGTTATGTGACTTGTCGAACTTTTAAAAGACAAAAGTGCTACTTTTAAAATCCCAGATACTCTGAATTTTAGAAAACCAACCAATTCTGATTCAGTGTCGTGCCCAAGTACCTTTTTTTTATAAACAGGGACCAATGCCACATTGCTTTTTGTATTTCTTTTTTTTTAATGTTGCCAAAACCAAAAGTAGCTTTTTTCCCCCTTGTATTTTGCTACTTTGCAGTATTTGTGTGTGGTTTTTTTTTTCTTAATTTGAAAGGGACAGCACTGTGTATGTTTATAAACTAAATGAAGATATTATTTTGTATACACATTCATCTGAGAACAATCAGAGCAGTAGCCACATGGTGCTGGCTCGTTTGCAGCACAAACCTGGTCATCCTCATGACTACAGAAGGAAGACTTGAAAAATCACGTGGGTTCTCATCACCACCCTCTCCCTTAATGGAGTCTCTGATCAAAAAAGCTCCTATTGTATTGCTTCCTTTCTTTCCTTTCTCTTTTCTAGAAACTGGGTGGTTGTACCAGAATGGAATTTCACTTCTTGGTTATCCTGTGCTTCAGATGATTATAATCTAACCTAAACTAGCATGTGTTTCTGCAGTTTTGTTATACACATAGAATCTATTGCATTAATCACTTTAAACATCATGTTTCAGGTTTCGATCAATACTTGACAAGGGTGCAGGGGACAAGAAGCCACAGAAGCCACTGTGGAGTGCTCTCTCTTGCCCATTCAGCAGCTTGCCTAGCTCTTGAGTACAGTAGGGGACTAAGACCTAGGGAAACTGAAGGGGAGTGCGTGCCCTCCCCCGCCCCCCATGATCCTCTGCTCTCCCGCACATCCCATGCTGTCCCTGTGCTGTGCTGGAGGCGGCAGCAGCTCTCCCTGCACCACCGGAGCCCCTGCCCTTCCCGTGGTCTCATGGATGCAGCCACCTCTCTCAGGGCTTCCCCAGCCAGTCCTTCTGTCCTCCCTGCCTTTCAGCCCTCCCCACGTTCAGCTAAGAGGAGGCTGGAGGGCACTATTGAATATTGAGAGTGAGGAGAACGGTCTAGCATAATGCAAGACCAGGGGGTCAAGGCTCTGCTGCAGTGGTAATGTGTACAGACCTGTCCCTTCGCGCGTTCTCCACACAAACCAACCTGCCGTGCCCCTCCAGCGCACACAGAGGCTCCCCAGACGCAGGGGCCAGCTACTGAGCTCTGATGACCTGTTCCATTCCTAAGTTATCCTGAACTTCTCTCCCATTTCCATGTTCTCGTTTTGCATGCTTGAGGAACAAGATTTAAGGAATCTCTGGGAAAGGCTGAGTGCGTGTGGTTGAAGACGAAACGTATAGTGCCAGTGGGCCCACCCAGGGGCGCGCTCGTGCCTGTTCCTGCCTGTGTGGGATGGGACTGGCGGGGAGCATCTGTAACTGGGAGCCAGGATAGAGGTGGAGTGTGGCGACAGTGGGTTGGAATGCACGGCCGAGCTGGGGCTAATGTCTGTGTAGGACAGGTACCGTGTTTTTACCCAGTATGGGGATTGCTGTCTCCACAACTTCTGAATGTTTGATGTGGTTTTGTGTGTGTGTGTGTGTGTGTGTGTGTGTGTGTGTGTAATATTGGAGTGGATAATGTGATGTGAGGAAAACAATAATCACAGTGACTTATACTCAAACCTGTACATGTTTCTTTATCAACGTAATCTGCTGAGGACCTTCATTTTTAAGATTGAGAAATGTTTTAAGGTTCTGATACCAAATTAAGTAAAGGAAACTGTTGATGGTGGTGGAACACCATAGCGAATGGGTTCAAAGAGAAGACAGAGGGCAAGGAGAAATCACCCTGATCTTAGTGTGTAGCTTATGACTTATTTAATGAACGGATGCCCAGCCAGGCTTGGAGTCGGCGCCTGAAGCTTTGTGGATTATTCTTCCTGTTGTGTCTTTTCCTTTTTTTTTCCCCTTCTTTTTCTTTTTAAAGCCGTGCTATCCCAGAGGAAAACCAGTGAATTACTCCTAGATCGGCTCTTATAGAGCAGCCATAGTATTCTGTCAAAACACTTGCTTCCATTTTCAAAGATAAAAAGTCATTGATTACAAAATGGTGTCCGTGTTTATTTCACACCCCAGCTGTCTCTGAGGCAGCTCACAGCCTCTGTGACTCAGTGGAACCAGCTGTGCGATTGTTCCTCACTAAGGGTGAGTACAGGGGAGGTAGGGTGGACCGCTGCACTCCCACACCGGGGGAGGTCAAATGGGGTGTAGTGGAGTGAGGGCTCTGTGCCGGGTTCTAGCAGGCCTCCAGCTTTTACCAGGGGTGGGATCTGGGGAAGATGATCTCCTCTTGAGGCATCCCTTTCCCTGCTTTGAAGGAGGGATACGAATGCCACGTCACTCGGAAGAGAGATACCCGCACCTGGCCACACACAGAGCCCTCACCACTGTGCTTGGCTCAGTGTGACTGCGACCAGCTGAGTCCCTGACCGTGCCTTTGAAAGCATTGCTTCTTCAGTACAAGTACGGCCCTCTCGGCTTAGCTGTGATTTTTATTCCAGCAGAGGGTTTCAGGGTCATTTGAACTTCATGGCCTTTTTAGCTTCCCTTTTTACAGCAAAATAGCATCTCATGACATTTCAGTGATTGTAGCAAGGAATCACCCACCCTTTGGTTTTTCCAAAGGTTTGTGAACATGAATGACTGGCACAAAGCTCCCCCTCCCCAAGTGTGTTTTCCTGAAGTTGCTGTCATCTGTGAGGAGGACGGCAGCCGGCTTCGTGGTCAGCCTGTGGCTGCAGGAAATAGAGTCGGCAGATGCTGTCTATGCCCCTCCAGGATGCCCACGGTCAGGGGGCAGACACGTGTGCGCGGTGTTGACCAGCTTTCTCTCACTTCGGCTGCCTTGCTTCTATGCCAGAAGACCTAAAGGTCACCATATCAGCCCCAGACGGCCAGCCAGGCCCCACTGAGGAAGGACTTCTGTTTTTCTAAAGGCTACTTCCCTTGCTGTTCTTGGTGTCCTGTGTCCAGAAAAACTTTTTGTTGGCTCTTAAGAATCTGTTAACTCTTAAGTGACCCTTCTCTTTCTGCTAGCACGTTAGAATATCATGAAGCCGTCAGTGGGCTCAAATGTGAGTCATGGCCAAGGACACACCTTTCCCTCCTTAAGACAGGCAGTATTGGACAGTGCCCTTTGTTAAAGCCCTTTCCTTCGAGGCTGGAGGGGGTGTATGCTTATTGGCACAACTTTCCAGAGGGCAGTGTGACAAGGGACATCTGAAGTCTTCAAGGTCCCTACCTTTTGGCCCAGGGTTTTCACCTCTGGGAATTTTGCCCCAAGGAAACTAGTAGGAGAATTAGCAGAGGAAAAATTAGTTTAGCAGGCTTGGTTAATTAACCAGCCCAGGACCGATAGCTTTTGACAAGCCCTCTTAAGGATCTACACACATACAATGTATATTTATGTGTTGAATAACACAAGTCTTGTTGCTATATGGAGGTACCAACTGTGGGTAAATTTTATTTAATTAGATTTTACTGAATTTCATATTTCCCATAAATGTCCTATTCCCAGAGAGTTAAAATTAATGTATGAATGATGAGTTAGTGATATATTGAAAAAAGCGCCCTAAATCCATGGGGGAAGAAAGTGGTGCAGAGCCATGAAGCAGCTCTGGGGGCGGGGACTCCGTGGAGCCGCCCAGCGACGCCTGTGTACGTTCCTGATCTGGTCAGTGGTTAAATGGAAGGAAACTTTATTTTCAAGTTTAGAAGAAAAATAAGTCCTTTTCTATCTAGATTTTAGTCTGAGGAGAACGTTTTAAATCACAAAGGAAAAACCACAGATTGCTCCGTAAAAATCAAATCATATAAGATTTTTGAAATGTTGAAAAAAGTGAAGGTCATGGAAGCTGGGAAATAGATTTTTCAACCAACGTGACACGCAGCAATATGCGTTAATCTTCGTCTCGGCCCCCGCCGCCTGTTCTATCTGAAGGGGTGGCGCTCTCACTTCCCCAGTGGGGTGCGTCCGGCTATGAGGCCGAGTGGGCTCTTGGGCCGCTGGCGGCCGGCCTGCCTGGCCCCAGGAGTTCAGCCTATCAGCCCGTCAGCAGGCGGTTTGAGGAGACTGCTAGGTGACACTAGTCAGAATGAGATTTGTCCCCTGATGGCAGGTTTCTGGAAGAGATGGACTGGGGAAGTGGGGAGGGAGAAGTTGCTCCAGGTCCAAAAGTAGTCAAGGGTAGGGTGGCTGCCGAGTGTGTTCGGTTGGCTGAGCTGTGGAGAAAGGGGAGTTTAGAGAAGCTGCTGGAATCGGCAGCTCCGTGTAGCTTTATTGTACACAACGCAGCCAGGTAAGAAAACCGATTTTAAGGGCCCAAGGTAGTAAGTGGGGGGCTGGGGGGTGGAGGTGTGTTCGGCTGAGGAGCGCGGCTCAGGTGACCCGAGACCCCGGCCTGTTCCCGCTGCCCCGGGAGCCTGGAGTCAGGGGACAAGTGAATCACTGGAGTGTGCTCGCTCAGGAGGGCAGAAAGCACGGTCTGTGAGCCAAACCACGGGGCGCTTGGCTCCTTTGAGTGGAGAGGTTTTCTCACACTGGTCTCAGACTGGGTATTTGGAAAGGATGACAGCGGTGGGTTTGCAGCAGCGCTGGAGAGAGGATTCAGGCAAAGGCCTAATAGGAGGCGGGAAAGCTTTGGGTCGAACGAGACCAGCAGTCATCGGTGTTGCAGAGGGAAAGTGAAGGAGCTCATGGGGTGCCCGGTGGTGTGTGAGGTGCAACGCAAATGAAGTCCTTTCACTGCAGTGCAGGTGATGCAAATAGACTAGTTTCAAGCGGTCACACCCAGGGTGCCTGGGGGCCCCGAGGGGCTGCAGGAGCTGAGGGGCTGGGTTGCTGGATGGAGCCTCATCTCCACCGGGTGCCCCTCTGGGCCCGAGCAGCAGGCCTTGCCCTCATCATAGCCCTGCTGTCATTACTTCTCTCCACCCCCACCATACACACGAGTCAGGATTCCGCTGTCTTGGCATTTAGTGGGTAAATAACTTCTTTTTC
Source organism: Lutra lutra (assembly GCF_902655055.1). Classification (NCBI taxonomy): domain Eukaryota; kingdom Metazoa; phylum Chordata; class Mammalia; order Carnivora; family Mustelidae; genus Lutra; species Lutra lutra. The sequence goes on along the minus strand of NC_062289.1, from coordinate 95,121,073 downwards.
CGGTCAGGGTGTGAAAGTGCTGGAGAAAATGGTCGTCGAGCAAATGACCCAAGTGGTCCAGCTGTGTTCGGTGTGCGACTGAAGCTGTGTGCCCTGACGGTCGCGAAATCAGCCGCCAGTGTTTTAGCAACAAAATCCAAGCTTGTGGGCTGCACCGAGAGGTCTGAGAACTGGGAAGTTGCCCCATAAACAACAGGAAATTGTTGCAGGTTCATTTCCGTGCCAAGATGATACTTGGGTTGTCAGAGGTAGAAAAGGCACCTCATGGTTAACAAACTGCGAGACTGCATATGGCCCCCCTCAACTACAGTTGTCTGAAACAGGAAAAGGAGTTACCACCCTGGCCAGTTTCTACTCAGGGCTGTGGATAAAAATGCCGCAAAAGGTGGCAAGGCGGCGAATTCCATATAGCCATCTGGGCACCTGCCAGAAACTTCCCCTTGTAGAGAGAACAGACCATTGTCCGAACAGCCTTGTAGCTGGTTTCTCTACCCCCACCCACCTGTTCCCTTTTTTGCTTCCAGAGTAATGGTTTTTAGAACAATCTGTCAAGATCTCTGAGGGGGACACAAGTGGTTCCCCTTATCTCCAGGATAAAGTCCATGCTTTTCAGCCTCCTCCATGAGAGCCCACTTGACTTGCTCCCTGCCTCCCACCCGACCTGATTCCCATCTCCTTTCTCCTATGCCACCATGGACTGTCAGCTACTTGTGTGGGTTGTAGCTTCATGATACGCACATACTGCAGATGCTTCTCACACTGCTGCTGTCAACCCACTAGTCCTTGTCCCTGTCATCTCTGATGTGTACTAGCTTCTGTGCTAGGGTTCACCAGAGAGACAGAACCAATAGGATGTGTACATACAAAGAGATTCATTATAAGGAACTGGCTCTTGGTTAGGGAGACTAATAAGTCCCAAGGTCTCCTGTCAGCAAGATGGTGACCCAGGAGACCCGATGTTTCCATTTGAGTCCAAAGGCAGTGGAAAAAACCAGTACTCAAGGGTACGCAGGCAAGGAGTTCCCACGTAAGTACCCATTTTTGTTCTTTTCTGGCCTTCACCCGATTGGGCGAGGCCCACCCACACTGGAGGGCAATTTGCTTTCCTCAGTCTAAGGATTCAAATGTTAGTATCTGGAAACACCCTCACAGACAAGCCCAGGATGCTCTAGATACCCTAGGGCCCAATAAAATTGACATAAAATGTACTATCACCATAAAATGTGCTATCACATCTTCCAAACCAAACTTCCTGCTCCCTGCTTTAATCTCTTCTCAACACAAAGACCAGAGTGACCATTTAAGGTGTTAAGGCAGATGTGGCAAACTGAGGCCCACAGGCCAAAGCTGCCCTGCTGGAAGTTTCTGTGGAGCCCACAAGTTAAGGATGGTTTTTTATGTTCTTAAATGGTTGGGGGCGGGGGACTTTAAAAAACAGTGACAAGTAAAAATATGTGAAATTCAAGTTTTAGTGAGCACGAAGAAAGTATTGGAACAAAGCCATTCCTGTTTGTTTAAGCAACATCGATGGCTGCTCTCCCTTTACACCTTCAGAGGTGAGTTACAACAGAGACTCTATGACCACAAACCCTAAAATATTTACAATTTGACCCATTAAGAAAGAGCTTGCTGACCCCCATATTTGGAGTCAAAACCCCCTATGGTTCCTCCTCCCACTCAGAATAAAAGCTGACCTCATATTTGACTGGCCCAGCTGCCTCCCTGACCTCCTCTCCTGATGTCCCCTTGTTTTCAGGAGGCCTCCTACCTTTGATATTCCCATGCACGGTTCTCTCCAGACCACCCAACCTTCCTCCATCCCAGCATCCTCGAGGCTCACCACTTCGCTCTCCCTCTCCTCCCATCTTCCCCATAACACTTTATTTCCACCAGATCAAATTCAGTTGAGACTTTGACTGTCTCCCCCGAACTGATTGTAGACTCCACAAAGACAGGAACTCATTTCATGCACTTTTATCACCAGAATCTGGCAGATTGCTTTTAAGAATATTTGCTAGAGTGAAACTTCTTGCAAGACATTGCTAAAGGCAAGGGGAAAAAAGCAAAAATGAACTATTAGGATTTTATCAAGATATAAAGCTTCTGCACAGCAAACAGTTAACAAAACCAAAAGGCAACCTAGGGAATAAGGGAAGATACTTGCAAATAACATAACAGATAAAGAGCTGGTGTCCAAGACCTATAAAGAACTTAAAAAATTGAACACCCAAAAAACAATCCAGTCAAGAAATGGTCAGAAGACATGAGCAGACATCTCTTCAAAGAAGACATACAAATGGCCAACAGTCACATGAAAAAAATGCTTCACATCATTTGGCATCAGGGAAATACAAATCGAAAGCATAATGAGATACCATAACACACCAGTCAGAACGGCTAAAATTAACAAGACAGGGAACAACGAATGTTAACAAGGATGCAGAGAAATGGGAGCCCACTTACACTGTTGGTGGGAATGCAAGCTGGTGTAGCCACTCTGGAAAACACTATGGAGTTTCCCCAAGAAGTTAAAAATAGAGCTACCATATGACCCTCCAATTGCACTACTAGGTATTTACCCCAGAGATACAGATGTAGTGATCAGAAGGGGCACCTGCACCCCAGTGTTCATCACAGCAATGTCCACGATAGCCAAACTGGAAGGAGCTGAGATGTCCTTCAACAGATGAATGGAAAAAGTTGTGGTTTATATGTAAAATGGAATATTACTCAGCCATCATGATGAATACTTACCATTTACATTTACATCAATGTGGATGGAACTGGAGGGTATTCTGAGTGAAATAAGTCAATCAGAGAAACGCTATTATATGGTTTCACTTACATGGAATATATGAAATAGCACAGGATCATAGGGGAAGAGGGAAAACAATGGGAAGAAATGAGAGAGGGACACGAATCATGAGACACTCTTGACTGTGGGAAACAGGATTACGGAAGGGGGGGGTGGGTAGAGGAATGGGGTAACCTGGTGATGGGCATTAAGGAGGGCACGTGATGTGATGAGTCCTGGATGTTCTACGCAACTGATGAATCAATGAACCCTACATCTGAAACTAATGATGTACTATATGTTGGCTACTTGAATTTAAATTTTAAAAAAAGAAAAATATTTGCTGGGGGGGGGCTGGGTGGCTCTGTCGGTTAAGCATCTACCTTTGGCTCAGGTCATGATCCCAGTGTACTGGGGTCAAGCCCCACGTCAGGCTCCCTGCTCTTTGGAGATCCTGCTTCTCCCTCTCCCTCTGGCTGCCGCTCCCCTGCCTGTGCTCTCTCTCTCTTTCTCTGTCAAAAAAAAAAAAACAAACCTTAAAAAAATACATATATACTTGCTAAGTGAATGAATGAAAACACATTTTGGGGATGGAGACACATAACGGATGATCTGCACGACAGTACTTTGCTTCCAGAATGTGACCCTCCCCTGGCTGGGCTAATGTCCCCTTTGGAGCCACCTCCCGTGGTGCCAAATCTTGAGTTTCCCCTTACAGAAGGCCTGAGATGTGGGGATGCTAGGGAGCAAGCAAGCAGGCAGAGCAGGTGTGCAGTGATGGAGAAAAGGCTTCTGGGTCTCTTTAGTTCCCTGAATCCATGCAGAAGATCCATGAGCTATGTCAGGAATCCTACTGCCACTTAAGCCAGCTTGAGCTGAGTTTGCAACCAAGACTCCGTATTCGTGCCGGTATTTCTCCTTCGTTAGAGCCCCTTGAGGTCTGAGATCCATAGTTCTCCATCACTGTACCACCACGCCCAGTGCTCGGGGTGGCCATCAGAGGCATTGATTCCTTCAAATGTTACTGTCGGAAAAACCAGAGTCCGGAGCACATTTCTATATTTGATTACCCTCTGGCCTTCCAGGTCTGGGACCAGCCCCTGCGCTGGCCACTCTCCACCACCCACGCTGACACAGTGAGCCCTGGGGAGCCCCTATTCTCGTTTACTCTGGAGGGACAGCCTCACTCTGCAGGCCTTCATCCCAGAAGCTGCTCCTGGGGCTGCCCAGAGCGACAGCCAGATCCAGAGCTCCCCAAGGTTCTGTTCTCATTTGAGAAGGGGAATTGAGTCCCAGCTGCGATGGGCCCCAAAGTAGCCATTTCCTCTTTAGATGGTTCAAATCGGCAAATCACAGCCTGTGAGCCCTCCCTTCAATCAAAGAGGATGTGTGTGTTGGGAAAGGGGGGGGAGGGCAGGCATTAAAACAGCTCTGTTCTCTATGAGATCTTTGCTTTCCTTTGAACAGAGGATCCTCATGGTGGAGACTTTTCTAGCTGGATGCCTGTTTGGTAGGAAGCTGTAGGTTTTGTGGTCGGGTCTGGCCAACCTGGGCTCAAATACATCTGGGCCCTTCCCTGAGCCTCAGCTTCCTAGGAGGCAGAGTGGCTACTGTAGAAGGCAGGCATGATTCTAGGAGATGTGACCCCATTTTTCCCACAGTTTCCCCCATTTTCAGGGAAATGGGCGACTTAGAGCGGGGGCAGAGAGGGGCCATGGTGAGTTCCCAGCAAAATTATAAACAGATGTTCAGATCTCGGCTTGACCTGGCCTGTCAGGTGCAGTCTTGCCCATTCACAAAATTTCAGGATTTCACAAGTATTTAATTTTTTTCCTCCTCATTTTCCTCAATAGCCAAATGCATGGTTGACCAGCTTACGCCTGGTAAATACCAGGTCGAAGTTAAGCTTTGTTGGCTTTCCTGTCTCTACATGGTGATTGTACTTGTCACTGGAGTGAACAGTTCCCTCCTCCGCTCCCCACCCAGAAACAAAAGAGGAGCGAAATGCAACCAGACAGGCCCCCACCCAGCTGGAGTGAACTCCACCACGTGGCAGCAGCAAGCATTCTCACCCATCGGCTCATGTAAGCAAGACTGCATTTAATGTGTGGAAGACCATTTAGGAGGGTCCAAGTATAAGGAGGTGGGAGAATGCTCAGATATCAGATCTTTGGTTGTCCAAGTGGGGGACCCTGTGAGCTTTAAGAGAGGGCTGCTCCAGCAGTAATGGGTCAGTGAACCCCCTTGGAGCACATGTTTGCCAAAAGGCCTGTGAGTGGCCCTCTGGTCCCAGGCTAGCCCCACCACTGGGGTCTGTATAGAGAGGACGATAACACTCACAGGCTTTGCTGACTGCAGTTCTGGGTCCACACCCCAGCAGTTCACATGGGGACCACGGCATCCCCGTGGACCAATCGTAATGGGCAGAGTGTGCCAGGAAAAGCAGGAGAGTTTGTATATTTATTCAATGAACGTCCACTGTGATTGAATTTAGGCTCTGTAATCGGAGAGCTTAAACCCTGGCTTTGCACTTACTAGCTGTGTGACCTCAGGCGAGTTCCTCATCCTCTCTGGGTCTTGGTTTTTTCCGTCCAAAAATATGGATACTATTAATACTTCATGAGGCAATTGCGACAAATTAAATTACCAATTTGTTTAACTTGTTTAATTGTTTAATTCAGAGCCTAGGACAGTGCTTGGCATGAAGAAGCTCCTGAAAAATGTTAGCCATTGTTTTTCTTGTATGTCAGGAGCTGTGCTTGGCCCACGAGATGCAATGGTGGGCAGTGGTTTCTTCTGGAGCTTCCAGGAAGAGAGATAGGTATCAAGGAATGACATACATGTCAGAGAGGGAGGCAGTGTTCTGCGATCTCAGAGTGGGGTTGCAGGTTAGGAAAGGCTCTTCCCATGGAGATGGCAGGTGAACTGGGTCTAAATTGTGAGTAGGAGTTACTCAGGTGATGAGCAGTAAGGAATGCTCCAGGCAGAAGGAACTGTACATGCAAAGGTCCTGTGTCAGGAGGAAACATAAGAGGAGCAAAAAGAAGGCACTGGAGTAGAGAACAAGGGAGCATGTGAGCAACATGAGGCTGGAGAGGAAGAGGGGTCTAGGCATCGGCTGCCATGTTGGGCATTTGAGTCTTTATTCTAAAAGCCATGGGTAGGAGCACCTGGGTGGCTCAGTGGGTTAAAGCCTCTGCCTTCGGCTCAGGTCATGATCCCAGGGTCCTGGGATCGAGCCCCGCATGGGGCTCTCTGCTCAGCAGGGAGCCTGCTTCCCCCCCGCCACCCCGCCTGCCTCTCTGCCTACTTGTGATCTCTGTCTGTCAAATAAATAAATAAAATCTTAAATAAATAAATAAAAGCCATGGGGAGGGGTGCCTGGGTGGCTCAGTCCTTTGAGCGTCTGCCTTCGGCTCGGGGCCGTGATCTCTACATCCTGGGATCAGGCCCCGAGTTAGGTTTCCTGCTCAACAGGGAGTCTGCTTCTCTCTCTTTCTCTTTCCCTCTCTTTCTCCTCCTCTTTGCTCTTCCCTCATTCTCTCTCTCTCTCAAATAAATAAATAAAATCCTTGAATAATAAAATAAAAGCAATGGGGAGTCATTGAATCCTGCATAGGGAGAGAGTTCCCACACTTGAAGCAAGGATTATTCATTGAGGGCTAAGGGGCCTGAGACCCATAGTGGGCTTTGCTCTTAAGTTTTAGGATAGACAGACTCAGGGAGTCAGAGGTGAAGCGATAGGGCTCTGCCTACATCTGCAACCTAGTCTCCTCTTAGACTCTGATTCTTCCTTGCGCTGTTTTGCACTACACATGAATGAGATGAGACAATCTCAGAGAAGCCAAGTGAATTTCCTAAAGCTACACAACAGCCTGGAGGCAAGGATTCAATTCTCCTCACTCTCCAATCCCTATTTTTCCAGCTGGCTAATTCGGTGGCCCTGGATGATGGCTTTTGACCTGGACACTCATCTGTAGGGCCCCAGAGGGCAGGAACAGTACGTGTCTTGCGTGCAGCTCATCCCAGTGCCTGGCACTTAGGGCTCACTAAATGTGCCCTGCCCTGAGAAAGCCCGTGGCATTGTCTTAAGGGGATCGTGTTTCATTCTGCCCATTTGTGGGGACCCACTCATTCCTTATTCCAAATGGTTCTCCCCATAGCCAGTGTCTCATTTTTCTAGGTCAGAGGCCAGTAAACCGCAGCTTGTAGGACAAATGTGGCCCTCCACCTACTTTTGTAAAGAAAATGTTATTGGCTCACAGCCACACCCATTTATTACATACGGACTGTGGCTGTGTCCATGTTTCCACCCTGGAGTTGAATATTTGGGACAGATCCACAACGCTGAAAAGATGCAGTTTCTCTGGTCCTTTACAGAAAAAGCTCCTTGATCCTATTCTAGGGAAGGAGTTGCCCTCTGGGGCTTTCTGTGATGTCTGAGTAGGTTCCTAACTGCCCCCCCCCACCCCAAGAGAATCCTCCAGATTCGGGCTGAGAAGCATTTGAGGAAGTGATGGGACTGGTCCCATTGCTGTGGCCAAAGGGCCTTGGGAAACCACAGCTTGAAGCCCCAAGAAACACTGGGCTGGGCTGTGGGAGGGGCTGTCCCCCAAACCCCCTGGGCAGGTAAAGACAGAGAGGGTAAATGTCAAGTCATCCTGAAATCTAGGGCGTCTCTCAGGTCCTCGCGCTGCTTAACATCTCTGTTTCCCGGTCATAAAGCCAACATAGACGTCGTTATAGACACTTTTTTAATCTAAAAATATGGGGCAGGAAGACGTATGGGAAAAGAGAAGGGGCTGCCCATCCTTGGGCCACCCAGAGATGAGGGCCCAGAGCCTTTCCTTCGGTGCCTCCTCTGAGCACCCGCCCGCACCTGAGAGTACCCTGTTTACACATCTTTACTCCTGCGTGTGAGTGCTCTGTGCACACCCAGCATACGTGCGACTTTCACACCTGGATCGCGCTCCGAGGGGCGGGTTTCCATCAGGATGGAACTGGTCTCTTTTCTCCAGTGTTCCTCTCAAGTCAAGTATCATCACTTTGCTCTCTGAAGGCATTTGGGGAGCCCTTTTCTGGGCTCTGCCTGCAGAGTGGAAACCTGCTCACTTTGAATGCTTGAATCTCGCAGGGGTTAGGTGTCATGACATGTGGTTATTCTGGTCTTCACGCGGATGGCACGGGCCAGAATCTTCATAGCGGTGGTTGCTCCTCGGCCAGCACATTCAGCTGCTCTGTATGGAGGCCGAGAAAATTAAGGCCATCCCATCTCAAGTTTAGCTGATGTGGGAAAAAGAGGCAGAAGAAAATCATTAAAATTCTTCACCTACTGACAAGCCCCTGAAACAGAGTGGCTCTCCGCTGGGGACTCAACTGCCCTCACCTTGAGATTTTGCTAAGGACAATCCTAGCCTGACCGACCCCCTACTCCAACAGGTCCGACCAGGATCCTGTAAGTCTACTTTAATAATTCCTTTAGGAAACTTTATCTCTAAACCTCCAAGATAGTGTCAACAATCATTCCCAAGCACATGGCCCACTGATATACATCTAAAGGGTCTCACGAGAAGATTTTTATTACTGGGAATAAATAACCTTTCTCCCAACAATAGCTAGCCCCTCAAGGTCCTGGAGACCTTGCTTCCAAAATTCCTTAGAGACTAACATCATCCCTAATCCCCTTTGTCCTCACCCACCGCCAAGTCCACCCCTACTCTGCCTTTAAAAACTGACTGTAATCTGGTTCGGTGTCCAAGTCCCTATTCCGCTGTGCCGGATATACTTGGGCCCAAGCTTAAGCTTGTCAAAAAAACCCTCGTGTGATTGCATCGGTGCTTGGCTCCTTTGGTGGTCTCTCGGACACGAAAACCCAGGCATAACACTCTGGTCTTACCTTGAAATCACGTACCTGCCCCTGAGTTATCCCTTTCCTTTTGCTGGGGGCTTGCTGGCCTGCAGAGGAGACAGGCTGCGCGTGGCTACTCAGCCAGGACCATCGTGGGCCAGGGGGTGAGAGGATGGGCTTTTTCCTCTTGTTGCCTGGACCCGGCTCTGCCCCCTACTCTGAGTGACCTTGAGCAGGGCACAGCCTCACTTCGAGCCTCAGTTTCCCCAAAGGACTGCTCTGAGCGTTCTATGAGCTGATATGACACGGTGTCTGGAGTGTGGCAGAGGCCAAGGAAATGTTAGGCATTTGTATTATGAGGCTTTGCAGGAGAGGAAGCCGAGGCTTGAGAGAGGACACTTGCCCAAGGTCATGCAGCTCATACATAGCCCGTTATCAGCGCCCTGGCCTTGATTTTGTCCCCCAAAGGGTCCTGCTCCAGGATGGTTTTCAAAGCTCACAGATGGCATAAAGGACCAGGGGCGGGTCTGTGGTACAGTTTCCTTTTCCCCAGGTTGTACCCGACCCTCCTGAGAAGAAGCTTGTGGCTGCTTCTGGGAGGGGGAGGAAGGGATGCATCTGGGGGATGTTGGGACTCTGCCTCCTCTTGTTCCGGAACCCCCCCCAACACTAGTCCTCCCACCCCAGTGCTGCAGGTGGGGTAACAGCTTCAGATGCCACCCCATTCAGGATTTAGCGAATGGCCAGCTCCCCTGGCACCGTGGCCTGGAAGGGGCCGGTCCCCACTCTAAGGTGACCAAGTCATTTATTTGCCAGAGACTTGCCCGGTTTTAAGCCTGAAAGCCTTGCATCCCCAGAGGTCCTTCAGTCAGTCGCAGGCAGACTGGGAAGGTAGGTCCCCCTCCTTTGTCTTCTGTATCTTTAGGACCTCTCCGTTTTTTTTCAGAACTGTGGATTTGGTTCAGGATGAGCTGGGTTGAGGGCTGAGGGGTGGGGGGACCCAAGGCAGTCCCAGCAGAGGGACTGTCCCGTCTCTGATGTACCTGGGGGTCTCAGTGTTCCTCTCTATATACAGACTGGGGACGTTTTTGGGAGCTTCCAGAATAGAGGTTCTTTTTTTTTTTTTTTAAGGATTTTATTCATCTATTGAGTTGCAAGAGAGAGAGAGAGAGAGAGCGAACCCAAGCTGGGTGGAGCGGCAGAGGGAGTGGGAGAGGCAGACCCCCTACCAAGGAGGAAGCCCAATGCGGGGCTCGATCCCAAGACCCTGAGATCATGAGCCATGTCTTGGAAGATTCTCCTGACAACCCCGCCCCCTGCCCAGCGTAGGGTAGGGGCCCCTCCCTAGCTCATCGCAGGGTGACACTCTGTTCCCTTGTTCACCTGCCGGCGTCCCCACCAGATGGAAGAGCTCCACGAGGACCGGAGCCTGGAAGAGCTTGCCTTCTGGACCTCAGAGCACCCAGCCCGACGAACGAGCCAGGCTGGGAGATAAAATAAGCAGGTCTTGGCCCGGTGGAATTTGCCACGTAGCTCCTCAGAGCAGGTGCAGCTTCTGGCTAAAAGAGCACCTGTGCCCCTGGAGGCGGATCCTGAAAGAAGGCTACCACCTCGTACCTGCACACCTCGGGAAGGTCTGCAGGCTTCTCCCACCCCGATTCCCGCCTTGGACGCCTTGGACGAGAATCTAGAACCATCCTCATTTGCATCCGGTCACTCCCTTCCTTCCAGGGTGGGGCCCTCCTCACCCCTCTTCCATCACCGCGGGGTTGTGCCTCTCAAGCAGCCCTCCCCAGGAAAGCTTCCATGTGGTTTTCAGCATGTGCGCGGTTACCGGAACCCAAGAGGGCTCGGCAGGTCCCGGTCTCCTACTACCCACCCAGTCTCAATCCACACTGCCACCAAAGCTGTCACAAACAAGGGGGTGTGGGCCGTCACGTGGCCCTGAGTAACCACATTCTCGCTTCCTTCTTTCACACAGACCGTTGAGTGTCGGCGGGGTCCGGGACCACAGCCGGGGTGCCACAGCAGTACTCTGGCTGTGTGGGCTCTGTCCCGGGTTGCTACAGCAGAGAAGTCGCTTCTTCTGGGCGCTCGAGGCAGCCGTCCCATGCTCTGCTGAGCAAGGTAAGTGCCCGCTCGCCCACCCACAGGGAGCGGTTGGGGAGGGCGGTAGCCTGGGACCAGCAGGCCCACCTGACAGCAGCGGGCAGCCCGGGGCAGGGCCTGAGCTCTGAACCAGAGCCCCGGGGCTCAGGATCAAGGTCATGGCCTTATTCCGCTGGATCCCGCTCCCTCCCTCCACTTCCGTCCTACCCTCCCATCAGACTTGCCAGCACCAGCTGGCTTGAGGGAGGGGGAGGGGTTCTAAATTTGAAAAAAATCACAGAAATCAGGAACATGTCCCTAAAAATCACACAAGCTCTGCTTTCATGCAAGGCACAGGGAAGTGAGGGGATTGGCTCAGAGCAGAGGTAGGTGTGGATCTGGGCGATTCCAGAAAGGGAGAGAGCAGGTACGGGCTGTATCCCGAGGCCTCTTAGGCTATGGGTCCATAACAGTATTATCTCCAAAGTCATGTTTTTCATGCTTTTTATAAAGTTGAGAAGATGACACTAGTCTGTAGCAAATCATGAAAATGCTAGAATTAGGATACTAACTAATATTGCTAGCGAAAGAGAAAATAATCATGATTAGAATACATAAACAATGATCAGGGCTCCGGTTGCCTGTAATTCTCTTCCTCCTTCCTGACCCTCTTGTTTTCTTCTTTTCCCATCTCGGACTTCCAGCCCCCTAAGACCAGGTCTCTGGGTGGGCAGGGAGATCAAGAGGTGACCCTCCTGGCCCCAGGCCCCTCAGCCACTTCCTCTGGGGCTTGCCGGGCCACACCCGAAATGGTAGATGCTTCCCTCACCAGGCTTGGCCAGCGGCCAGGGGAGATTGAAGCCCGGATGGCGGAAGGGACTGGGCTGCCAGGCTGAGCGCCTCCCGGGAAGCTCGGCCAGGCAGGAGCAGGGTCTTCCGAGGGGCCGGGCAGTCATCCAGGAATGCTGTGCCTCCCTTTTGCCGATGAGAAAATTGAGGCTCACAGGGGAGGAGCAGCCGCCCATCGTGGCCTGGCTGGGAGGTGGCTGGCCTTGGACTCACTGCCCACCCCCATCTAGCTGCAGGACCCTCGTGGAGCCCAGGGTGACCCCAGCCATGGTCTCTTGGTCTCCTTTGCTGAGCTTGAATGAAAGGACAGCAGTGGGACCTGGGGCTCAGGCTAGAAGGAGAGAGGATGGCTGGAGTGTGTCCGTGCGTCTGTGTGCTGGTCCATCTGCCTGTCCATACACAGTTCTTCAGACAATCCTCAGTTGGTAAACTAAAACCAAGTTTGGGTCTCTTTGAATTCATTTGTGCAAAATACCTTGCTTCCTCTATGCTAGGCTGCCGAATTCAGGCAAAAGTTGGTTTTGTTTTGTTTTGCTTTGGTAGGTGCTGGGAGCAGAACAAATCTTAGCCATCACTGTGCCCTGTGTTCCTGTACTGAGCTATGGAACAGTAAACAGGCGTGTCTGCGGTATCAGTTTATGGAGATGGGTGGTAATTAGGTAAAAAAGCAGCCAGAAAGGGCTCCTTGATGGGGTCAGTGGCGACGAGGAGAAAAGTCGGGAAGGGCAGGACGGCAAGCCCAGTGCAAGAACACACATGCCGGTTGCCTCTATCCCATTCCCGAGTCCCCTCTTGCAATGGGCCTTTGGTGAGCCCCCAGGAGGCCAGGCCTGCCAGTGCTGGGAACCCGGTGGAGACCCTGTCCTCCGGAAGCTTGCAGTCTGGTGGGGGCGGTGGTGGGGCAGCACTGTGCCTGTGCCCCACTGGGCAAATGTCACAACACCAAGTGCCTGCCTGTCTGCTAAGCCCTGAGCATGGGGCGTGAGCAGCATGACATCTGTGGTTCCCATTCTCTTAAAGTTTATGGGTAAGTGGGAATGGAGTGTCAGACAGTAAACAACATTTTAACGATTTAAACAATGGGAACGGTTCATCGTGCCTGAGCAATCCAGGTTGGCTTCTTGGAGGAGGCGTCATTTGCTCAGCTCTGGAGAACTGGCTGTGACTGTGAGTTGGATCTGGAATGAGAAAGCCAGGGGCAAGTTGCTGAGCCCTCTCCTACTGGGTGCATGACTCTAGGTGTCAAGCAGGTCTTGGTTTCTCTCTTGAGTCTTTCACATGCAGTTAGTAGGGGAGGTGCTAGGGCCTGGGTGAGCCAGTCATTCATGCGTAGCTCTTAGATCAGTCCCTGGAACATGGTCTACACTTGATTCCTGTGATTTGCAAGCCGGGGATGGCCTGGGGTTTGGTGTAGACACAGTTTTCTAGGGCTCCCTACCCCAGCCCTTGCTGTCAGACAAGATCAGAGGTAGGTCAAAGCTATTCCAGGGTGGGATTTTTTCCAGGCTACGGCCCTGAATGCAGAATGACAGAGACAACAGCTTGCCCTTATGGAGCACTTACTGTGTGCTAAACACTCAACCTGAACCAGCTCACTTCAACCCACAGCCACCCCACAACTTGTACGTGCTATCATTGTCCTTGTGTTCCAGACGTGGGACCTGGGGCTCAGAGAGGTGAGTTCAGTTGCTCAAGGTCACACAGCTTGTGCGTGCCAGAGCTGAGCCTTGATCTGGTTTGATGCTGGACCTGATCCCGAGTTGGGCCAGGGCCTGTCCTGGCTGCCAGGACTGAGAACTGCCCTGGGATCAGCGGGGGGTGGAAGGAGTGGGGGACACCTGGGGCTCGGTTGACCTACTTGCTGATCTGGAGCCTCCCCTTCTCTCGGCCTGCTGTTCAATCCACACCCTGAGATGCTCTGTCTTTCCAGTCCCAAACTTCCAAACTCTTGAGTGCAGGGATTCCCGGGATCCAAGATTCTGACTGTGAAGTCCCAAGCTTCTTGGAATTGCCATGGTGTCTTTCCCGAGCAGCGCTGGGGGTGCCGCCCGCAGCCATGTCTGGAGCAGGGCATGGCCCCCCACCCCCTCTGCTGCCCCTGCCAGCAGCCTGCCCCTCCACAGCCTGGGTGGGGCCCCAGCAAAGCAACCTGGTTTTAGGGTAAAAGACAGGAAACGGGCCATATCTGACCTACTCCGCTAGACAAGCAGGAAGACAGGACGTAGCAGCTCTTTGCCCCTCTCTCAGAGCCCCTCTCCTGTGTTAAGTGACCGTCTTCCTGCCTCTGGAGGGAGAAAGGTATAAGGGGAGGGCTTCACCACTCTGAGGAATTGCCTTCAGTCTTTTGAGCCTTGCTGTCCTCATCTGTGTAATGGGAATTGTAGCACCCAGTGCTGGTGTGGAATGGTCCAGCCTTCTGATATGCCGTTCTCATTATATGACAATACACTGATCTTAGCAAATATTAAAGTCAGGATCTTACTTGCCAGACACAGTGCTCACACTCCGCCCCTCTCCTTGCCGCCTGCACAGCCCCCTCAGAGCCCCAGTAACCCCGGGAGCTGGATTTTCTTCCTGTCGAATGAGCCGATGCCTGCCCAGCTGCAGCCTGGCTCATGGCTGTGGTGTTCGTGGTCCCTGTAGTCCCTCTCCCTTGAAGCCCGTGGAGTGGCAGGCACCAGGCTGAGGTGACCAGCCAGCCCAGCTTGCCTGGGACCCAGGCAATAGGACGAGGGATAAGGGGATGAGAGGTCTTGAGCACTAACAGCAGGAACACCCTGGATGAGGTTGTTGCCCCCAAATAGACCTGGGCTGGGCGATGGGGCTTTCCTGATGTGCCCTGTCTTATCTCCACACACACGGCGCTCTCTGCTCTCCTGCAGGACCCCATGGCATCTCTCACTGCCCCTGGGGGAGGTGGGGAGGCCACCGCGGCCACACCTTCCCTGACCCTGAGCTTTCTTTTTCTTCTGCATCTCTATCCGCAGCCCCGAAGAGGGTCCCCCGGTAAAACACCCCTACTGGATGCCAGATATCAGAGACCTTCCCTGCAGCATGCTATCTGATTCTCAGATCCATTCTTTTTTTTTTTTTAATTTTCTTTATTTATTTGTCAGAGAGAGAGAGAGAGAGAGAGCAAGAGAGAGTGCGTGTGAGCGTGCGCATAAGCAGGCAGAGGCAGAGAGAGAAGCAGGCTCCCTGCGGAGCAAGGAGCCTGATGCAGGACTCGATCCCAGGACCCTGGGATCATGACCTGAGCAGAGGCTTAACCGACTGAGCCATCCAGGTGTATTCTTTCAAGCCAGATTGCCTATTTTACAGTTAGGGAAACTGAGGCAACCTGCTAGGGTTACACAGCTGCTGAGTGGTCTCCCCTCCAAGCTGCCTGTGCATGCTGGGCATGGTGGGGATGGGCACAGGGAGAGGGCAGCCGCTCCTTCCACGCCTTCCTCCCCGCCTCTGGGCTGCAGAAAGTTGGGTCCTGACTCATCAAGGTGCATCCTCCGCCCAGGAACGGGGGGGTGTGGCCTTTTGTTTTTGTCCCCACCCTCTCTGCTTCCAGGAAGTGGCTGAGGGCTCTGCCTTCCAGGAACCGAGAACTGCCAAGTGGGGGTGGTGGGTACAAGTCTTGGTAATTTTGAAATACGGATCCTAAAGTTCACCCTGCCTCCCCCACAAGCAAAGTAAGGCCGAGATTACCCCCAAGCAGGAACTCCACCCCTGCGCAAAGACACTCTGCCTCCTAAAGGCGGGTTGGGAGGCAAAAAATGTGCATGCGCATGTGTGTGGGGGAGGGATACATTTATTAAGCCCCTACTGCAAGCCTGGAGCTTTGGAGTCCATCATCTGAGTCCATCATTCCCTTAATAGCTCAATGAGATAGATGCAGATCGGTATCCCCATTTTACAGATGAGAAAACCGAGGCTCAGAAATTCAAGGTCATACAGCTTAGAAGGAACAGCGTTGGGATCTGAACATGTTTTTGTCTGACCACATGGTCTGTGTCTCAGTCCTGTGCCCTGCATAGCACCTAGTTCATATGGGACAGAACTTTCTGGATGAGATGGCCTTCAAGGTCTTTCTTCTTCCTCTTCTCCTTCTTCTTCTTCAAGATTTATTTGTTTATTGAGGTGGGAGGGGCAGGGGGAGAAGGGGAGAGAGAATCTCAAGGAGACTCCATGTGGAGCACTAAGCCGACCGGGAGCTTGATCCCATGACCCTGAGATCATGACCTGAGCCAAAATCAAGAGTCGGATGCCTAACCGACCGAGCCACCCAGCTGCCCCAAGGTCCTTCTTATTCTTACCCTGCCTTTCTTCTCTCAACTGGGTCCCCAGTCCCAGCCACAGAAACCCAAACCAGCCAGCTAAGGTCTCTTCCAAGCCATTGCTCCTTCTGTCCCCTTCAGCTAGGTCAGGTTTCTCCACAGAGCCTCCTGAACCTTCCCTGGGCTCCAGTCTGATCTCTGCCACTTGCCAGCTGTGTGCCTTTGGGCAAGCTGCTTTACCTGTCTGAGCCTTATCCCTCCTCAGTAAAATGAAAACAGTTGTGAAGGCCTGATGTGTCTGGGGCCAGTATCCTAAAGTTTGGTTTAAGGAATTATTTTAAGACATGATCAGAGTGACATTTTAGTTTTATTTTTTTTTTAAGATTTTATTTATTTATTTACAGAGATCACAAGTAGGCAGAGAGGCAGGAGGGGGTGGGGGGAAGCAGGCTCCCTGCCGAGCAGAGAGCCCAATATGGGGCTCGATCCCAGGACCCTGAGATCATGACCCGAGCCGAAGGCAGAGGCTTTAACCCACTGAGTCACCCAGGCGCCCCCAGAGTGACATTTTAGAAACCAACATCAACTAACAGGTGAAGGAGATCAGGTTGAGCCTGGAAGCTATGGAACCTACGAGTAAGCTATAGTCACTCAAAGGAGGAAGAACAACTGGTTTGCTCTAAATTATGTGAGGTACAAGGGAAATATTGGAAACAATCAAGGCTCTGCTCCAGACACAGTGCTTGGGATTGTTGCCCTGCTGAGGGTATAATGTCCAAGAAAACCAGGAATACCTCAATCCTGGCCCAGAACACAGCTGTCACTCCCCACAGGTTCTTCAAGTGCATGATTCTGAATCCCGCAAACAACCCGCCAGTGCTGGGGGAGCATGAGGAGAGCACGGGTGTTCACAATGCCAGGAAGAAAGACCAAGGGGGCAGAAGGGTTCCAGGAGAAGGGGCCCCCAGGCAAGTGAGGTGACTGTCAGCTCCCGGAGGGCAGGACCGGGACCATCTGAAGAGATGGGAGTTTTCTCCTGGCCCCAAATGGTACAGTTGATGGCTCTGGGCCCTTACGGACTTACAGGAGAGGCTTACTGATGGAGCCCGAGTAGCTGCCCTTTACTGGAGCTTGCGATGGGAACGAAGTACTAAGGGCTTCGTTCATAGGCATTGCCTGTTTCGACCTCACAATAAACTATGAGGTAGGTACCGTCATCCCAGTTGTGGAAATGAGGATAAAACCAAGCAGAGACACTGAGAGAGGATGGGAAAAACTGAGAATCTGAGGGACAGGCCAGCCCTGTGTAGGGTGGGAGCCAATTCGAAGGAAAGTAGGAGAGAGGGATGTGGAGACACAGGTCAGGAGCAAACTCCAAAAGGCCCCAAAGGCCCAAACAGGCAGCTTCATCCTGTTGACCCACTCGCTGGCTCGTGGACCCCATCCGTGGACAATATATGTACATGGCTCTATCCATGAATTGTAAGCAGGCACTACTGGGCTTGTGATAGGTGATGAATGTGTGCAAAACTAGAAATCACAAGGGGTGACATAACTGTCTAATGAGAAGCTCTGAGAGTTTCTTTCTATAGCTCAGTGGACTATCTTGCCTACAGTTTTGCAGTTTGAATCACCAAGGGTAGGGAGGTAAAATTTCTAGGCACCATAGAGGAGAGTGGCGGGGCCCTCCGGAGGGACCTATGGATGTAGCTAAATAATGATAGTTGCTCTTTGCAGGGGAGCCCCTGTGTACCAGGCATGCGCTGGGTCCTGCGGATGCTTGACGCTAGGTGCCTGCCCCATCAGACCTACTCTTGGCTCTGGCTGTCCATCATCGCAGTAGAGGGGGCTTGGCAAGCCCAGGGGTGAGGCTGTCCTGATGTCCCTCTGTCCGTGTCTCCCCCCAGGTGCCATGTCTCTGCAAGTCCTCCTTCTTCTGATTTTGCTGGGCCCTGACAGCAGCCTCCAGCTGTGGGGGATAGGGAAGAATGGAACCCAGGAGGCCCCAGACGCCCTGCTCGCCCGGGGCCGGAGACAGGTGGATGAGGACCAGGAAGAGGACTCATATGACTATGTTACAGAAGGCACAGGCCCTCCAGAAACGCTTACAGATAACCCTGGGTCTTTGGCCCTGACCCCAAAACTTCTGGCGGAGTTGGCAATATTGGGGCATGGAAATCCTGAGCCAGACTCTCTGGAGGTGGCCACAGGGGAGTCGGCTAGCTTGGATGCAGGAGGGGTGACCCTGGGGAATCTGAGCATGGAAGTGGCCACACAAGGCATTCCTGTCACATTGAACCCACTGACCAAAGAACAGGCCACTACATTACCTCTCATCACAGAGGCCCCATCCACAGAGCGGGCTCTGTCTACAGAGCGGGCCACTACTGAGGCCCTGTCCACAGAGCCAGCAGCCACAGAGGCACTGACCACACAACCTGCGGACACAGAGGCCCCGTCCATGAAGTCTACTGTCGTGGAGACCCTGTCCACAGGGCCAGAAGCCACGGATGCCCTGTCCACGGAGCCTACTGCCACAAAGGCCCCGTCCATGGAGTCTACTGTCATGGAGATGCTGTCCATGGGGCCAGAAGCCACAGATGCCCTGTCCACGGAGCCTACTGCCACAGAGGCCCCATCCGTGAAGTCTACTGTCATGGAGACCCTGTCCACGGAGCCCACTGCCACAGAGCCCCTGTCTGCAGATCCAGCCACCACCATAGGGCGCCTAACCACCGTCCCTCTTGTGACCTCTGATCCTCAAAACAGCACCATTGTGGCAGCGGGCAATTTGCCTGCTGTCCTCACCGAACAATGGAAAAACAGGCAGCGTCTCTCCCCACAGAGCTCCGTGGCCCCCATCCCCACAGGGGCCCCGGACCGCATCCCTGTGAAGCAGTGCCTACTGGCCATCCTCATCTTGGCCCTGGTAGCCACAACCTTTCTTGTGTGCACTGTGGTGCTGGCTGTCCGCCTCTCCCGCAAGAATCACATGTACCCCGTGCGCAATTATTCCCCCACCGAGATGGTCTGCATCTCATCCCTGCTGCCTGAGGGGGGCGAGGTGCCCCCTGCCACGGCCAATGGGGGCCTGCCCAATGCCAAGAGCCAGGGCCTAAAGGCAGAGCCTGGGGAGGGGCGAGATGGGGACAACCTAACCTTGCAGAGCTTCCTCCCTTAACTCCTCCGTTTGTCCACCTGAGCAGGACCCTGGCCTCCTCGCTCCCTCCAGGGCCCACCGGGCCACCACTGAGCACCCAGGCTCTGTTCCATGGTCTGGGTTTCCTTGGGGCCCCCAGGGATGGGGACCTTTAGGACAGGGTTGCCCCACAGGCCTGAAAGGGGCTGGACTCCTGTAGCCAAAGCAGGACTGGTGAGCAAGCCACTTTGGTCTCCCTCCTGCCTCCAGTGGAGGCTGGGGAGGTCCCCCCACCTCCCTGGCTCCCACCTGTCTGGGCTCCCTCTAATGCCTCCAACCACTGAGGTCTCCTCCCCTGGCACCCAGGGAAGACACAGAGTCTTCTGGCTGCGCTGGTCACCGTACAGGAATGGGCATTTGGGGGAGGGGTGCCGGGTTCCAGAGGCCTTTCGGAATCACCCCTGCACTTGAGGGCAGCTTGGCTTTTCTTGGGCGTCTCCTCAGGGAGCCCAGGGTGAGATCCTGGCCCGAGGTCTGAGATATACTTGGAGAGGCTTCTTTGAGGCTGTGTGGACCAACGAGCTTCCTTCGGGGGACAGAGTAACCCCTTTCCTGCCCTCTCTAGTCTGCCTCTGTGCCCACATTTTAGGGAGGGCTCTGTCTTATTCACTGACGTGGCCCACTCCCCAGCCCAGAGCCTGGTACAGCACAGGCCTTTAATAAATATTTGATGAACAAATGATGCCTGAATGTCTCAGGGTATCAGGGTGCCTCCTTCTGGTGGGGATTGGTCCTTTGCTGTTCAACCCAGCCCCCTCCATGAAGCCCCCTGTCCGGGCCTAAAGTTGACTTCAGCATTGTCTCTCGGACACTGGGACATGTTGGTATATCCTTGGGCAGCTGGGGAAGGTTTTAGGCTGTCATGGGGACACGGAGGCTGTTCCCTGAATCTACTTTATTCAACTCACCCGTGACCTAGTTCTGGCCTACAGAATTTGTCCCCCACCCCCTCAAACCTCAGCAAACGTCAAGGCCATCCTGCCTGGAAACCCACCATGACCTCTGCCTTCTATAGGGGGCCTGTCTCCCATTTAACACTCTCCCCTCACAGGGCTGAGCACAACTGCAGCCTATAAGGTTTCTGTACAAAGTCTGGGGCCAGCAAACCTTTTCTTAAACGGCCAGACCAAAAATATTTTACGTTTTGCAGACCACGTGGTCTCAGCTGCAACTTCTCAACCCCATCCTCCGTCCTCGTAGATCAAATGCGGTGGTGGACGGTGTGTCACAAATGAATGGGGTGGGCTAGGTTCTAAATAAAACTCTATTTACAAGCAGGCGGCAGGCTCTGTTTGCTGACCCCCGATTTATTTTTTTATTTTTTATTTTTTTTTTTAAGATTTTATTTATTTATTTGACAGACAGAGATCACAAGTAGGCAGAGAGGCAGGCAGAGAGAGAGGAAGGGAAGCAGGCTCCCTGCTGAGCAGAGAGCCCGATGCGGGACTCGATCCCAGGACCCTGAGATCATGACCTGAGCCGAAGGCAGCGGCTTAACCCACTGAGCCACCCAGGCGCCCCTGCTGACCCCCGATTTAAAGCATTGGGTGAGCACTCCGGTAGTGTGCGACGTTGTGATTTTAGCCCTAGGAACCCCATATTGGGGAAACTCCGCAGCCCCAGCAAATCAGGACCACTGGCTGCCCTACTCAAGCTAGGCTCGCCATGTGCCTGCGTTATTGCCTTTGGACCCACGCTGACCCCGAGGGTCGGATCAGCCCGCCAAAGCTTCCAGAGTGGCGGGAGCCCGGATTCAGACCTGGGATCTTTCGCCTTCTGATGCTTCTCCATCACTCTGGGATCAAGAGAAGGAGCTGCTGTGACAAGCACTCTCTTCTACCTTCTGGGAGGGGAATACAGCTCATCTTGGTGGACTGTTTCTCTTCTAGAAAAATACTTCCAGTGGCCTCCTTGGGAGCCACGGATCCCTTCACTTCAGGGTGTGGCCTGCAGAGAGAGTTCAAAGACAGGCTTGAGTCCCGGTAGGTATCGGCTGCAGCTGGAGATGGGGTGGGAGACTGGCCCGGCAGGAGGGAACGTGGCAGGCCCTGGGGGCCGAGTCAGAAATGGAGGGATGTAGGCTCCTGCCCCCAACTCTCCAGTGTGACACACAGGAAGGCGTTCTGGGCACTTTGGTGGGAGAGGGGTGTCCACACTGGGCCGGGGCAGCTGACCCTGGAAAAGGCGGGATTATGCATTAGGAGAAACATGGGTTTACTTGCCTTTGGAAGTGATGAGAAAGTGATGGGGGACTCGACATCATGGAGCGGGGGACCAAGGCAGAAGGACTAGGGGAACATCTGAGCAGTGTCACCCCATCCTTCTGGGCAGGGAGCAGGTCCCCACGTTTCCCGCTCCACTGGAGGACACTGCTGCCCCAGAGCCCTTTGGCGGCTTTCCTTTTAAGGCCCCGGGACTGAAGTAGGCGTTGGGGGATGACAGGTGCTCGAAGCAGCCACCAGGAGGCGCCCACCACCAGCTTTTGGAGCTGTTGAGAACTGGAGCTTCCCAGTGTGGGAGTAGCAGGGGTTGCAGAAATAGGGACGGGCTGCAGACCCAGAACAAGGGCTCCTGGGGTGGATTTGTACCCAAGCGGTGATCTGTGGTGCTCGCCAACCCATTGTTGGTGTAAATACTCCCCATGGCTGATTTTGAGCCACCAACTATGCATAAAATAAATGATACAACAAAGGTAAATCCTCTCAAGAACATAGATAAAAGCAGAATGTAGTAAAATAATTAGGAAGTGATGAATGTTGAGTATTGGAGGTTTTTTTTTTTTTATAATTTAACTCATGAAACAACTGGCTTACAAAATTCTGAAAAATCCAACAGTTGGCCCTCGGAGATGGCTATAGGATGTCTCCCTCGTACCATTGTGCCCTCCTCCTGCCCGACCTCCCCTCGACCTTGGACTTCACTGCCTGAGTCACCCGTTCTTCCATTTGGCACATATATTCTGAGCACTAACATCAACAACATGGCCACGAGTCCCCTCAGACAGCTTGGGAAGGAGAACTTGTATTCTTCTTATTTTACAGAAGAAGAAACTGAGGCAGTCACCTATCTCAGGTCACACATAGGATCTGGGACTGGAACCCAGACCTGAATCAGAAAACCCTGTTCCTACCACAATGTCGTGCTGTCCTGAAGGTCACAGCAGGGTTCTGGGGGAATGCCGTGCCCGAAACTCTCCCCACTGCTGACCTGTCCTGACTTCTGGAAGTCCCCATTAATCACCCTTGCATCTCCTGGTGGCTGAGGGAAGGCACTGATACTTGCGAAGGTGACAGTGTCGAGAGCAGGTTGCAGTAATGCTGGGAGTCCAGGACAAAGAGAGATGGCAGTGGGAGAGGGCTGCGGAGTAGAGCCAGCATGTCCTGGGCATTTAGTGCATGTCCAGGTCCATGCTGAACACTTCAGCTGCATGATCTACTCAAGCCTCCTGGGATGTGACTGTAATCATTATCCCATTTTACTGCTGGGAAAACTGAGGTTCAGGAGGCTGATCACTTGTGCCAGCAGGTTGCATTGCTAAGAAAGCAGACTCTGCTGACTTCAGCTCTGGCGGCAAGGAAGGAGGGAGGGTAGACAGGAAATCAGGAAACGGGGGCGGGAGAGGGGGATGCATACTAAGTTTACTCTAGGTCTCTTGTGTCTCCCGGGCTGGGTTGCCAGCCCTGCGGTGGTTTTTCTGGCAGCTGATCTGGGCAGAGGTGCCTCAAACTTGCCCTCTATATCCTGCCCCATCTGCTACGCAGCCAGGCCACATAACTCAGCTATCATGGTGTGTCCATCCTGTGCCTGGCACCATGCTAACTCCAGGGGATGCCATGTGGGCTCCTGGCCTGGAGGGAGAACTAGAGATCCATCAAAGGATCACCTAGAAAAATAGAAGATCGTGGTGGGTCCCAGAGCCCAAAAGGAGGGGTGCTGGGGGCTGTGAGCATGTACAATGTGGCCAGACCTTGGGTGCGGGCTGGGAAGGGGTCAGGACAATGTTCGAGGCTGGACAGGTGCAAAATTTTGAGGGTGGTTGTAGAGAGGAGAATGTTCCAGGGACTGAGGACAGTGTAGAGAGCAGGGTGGGGGCTTTGGGAGAATGGTCGAGCCTGGGGCGGCAGGAAGGAGCCAGAGTGGCTGCAGGGGAGGCGGGGGTAGGCAAGGCTGCACGAGGGTAAGAGGGCCTGAGTCAGCGTGGGAGGCACAAGAGGTGGGGGATCGAGAGATAACTGTGAAGCAGGAAGGGTAGGAGTTGGTGATGCACCGGCAGGTGAGAAGGAGGGAAGCGAATGGAAATCTCGAGTGTCCTATGTGAGCATCATCAGTGGAAGGAGCAGGTTGGCTGGTGGGATGGGCTTCGGCCCTGAAGAGTCTCCAGGCTCCGGTCTGGTCCATCTCCAGGCAGAAGGGTCAAGAAGGCTGGCAGAAAAGATGCTCAACATCATTAGCCAATGACAGCCCCTGTCACCCCGTGGCTCCGGAAGGGACTACCATTCGAGGCCCAAGGTACCATGTGCTGACGAGGCCGGGGAGAAGCCAGAACACTCCCACGTGGCTCACGGGAGTGCAGCAGGGCGCAGCCACGCCGGAACCACTGTGGCGGTTTCTTATTAAGTTAGACGCGGATTCCCCATGTTGCATGTTCCGCAAGGTGCATATCCGGGAGACTTCGAAACCCTTTTCCTAGGCATTTCTGCAAAAGAATGAAGACGTGTGTCCCCACAGAGACCTGTATGCAATGTGTATGGCAGCTTTATTCATAGTAGCCAAAAAGCAGGAAACAATCCAAAGATCCGTCATCTGGTGAACGGGTGCGTGAACAGTGGGAACTTACTTGGGATAAAAAGGGGCGAGCGGTTGATCCATGAGCCGATGGGGACAAATCTCAAACACACGGTGAGTTAAAGAGGCCGGACACAAAGAGCTATTTGAATGCTATGTGGCTTCCATGATACAAAGTCCAAGAACGGGCAAAGCCGATCTAGAGTGGTAGAAATCAGCTCAGTGGTCACCCTTTTGGGTGATGATCTAGGAGGGACTGGAAGGAGGCTTGTGGGGTGATGGGGATATGCTCGATCTTGGTCTGGGTGCTGGTCACACGGGATCCTCCTCAACTCTTCTCGTCTGACTGATGCGTTTCACTGTGTGGAGCGCACTCCAGTGCAAGCAAATGAACAAGCAGTCAGGCAGTGGGTTCCTGAGCCTGGGCACGCCTGCGGGTCAGCTCGGATGAAGGAGCACACGTGTTGGGGGAGGGCTTGGACATCTGCCCCAGGGAGGCCGGAAGAGACCACGGTTTCCGGGGTCACCCCACCCGTGTCCTGCCTAGATGCAACCCTCCTTCCCTTCAGTGGCTTCTCCTGTGAGCAGACACCGTCACTGACTCCCTTCCTGGTGCCCGACGACAGAAGATGTTTCCAGTCTTGTCATTTGCTGGCCATTGACCTAAATGTTTCATGGTCTGGACAGATGACCTTGTCACTCCTCATTCCTCCTCACACATGCTTCCTGCTTCTGATCCATCACCTCCTTCCACTACCTCTCTCTGGGGCTCAGCTCTCTCAGGGCCCCCCAGGCATTTTCTGAGCTCACGGTTGATCTAGCCTTGCCTCTGGGCTCCCTGTTTGTTTGTCCCTCCTCTTCCTGGTTCTTTGCCCTGAGCCCCAGGACAGAGACTAGATTGCCTGGCCAAAAGGTAACTCTAGTTTGTTCTCCTCCCTTCTGGGCCTCCATCTCTCCATCTGTAAAATGGGTGTCTGCGTGTCTGCTCATGCCACTGAGTGGCCACTGTTCACTCGCCTGTTCCTCCCGCTCAGGTGGGAATCTCACAAGGCCAGGTCCTGTGGGTCTTTCATGCCCTAGAAGGCTCAGGAAGGAGACAGAAGTCAAGATGATGCCATGTATCATCTTTGCCACGTAGCCTCTCCGAGCCTCCCAGTCTAACTTATGCACGGTCAAGTGCCCCGGGCACAGGGTGCCATTAACCTTACAGAGGCAGGAGAAGTAATGTCAGCCGCTCACTCCCAGGTGCCAACCATGAGCTTATTCTGTGCTGGATTTGTTGTCTGTGTTTCCTCATTTCATCCTCAGCCTGTGAGGTAGGTCCTATCTTTAACCCCGTTTTACAGATGAACAAACAGGTTCAGAGAGGTTCCATGACTTGCCTGAGGCCACACAGCTTGAAAAAAAATCACAGATCTGGGATTAAACTCTTAGACTTGCTTGGAAGGGCAAGAAGCTGGCTCCTTGAGGAAGGGCTGGGAAAATCCCCCCAAATCTCCAGAGCTCAAAGCCATACCCTTGACCTGACCTTCCCCAGGGAGAGGAGTCCACCCTGGAGGTGAACCCACAGTGGAGGACAGGAGGTGCTGGGAAGCAGCCACTGGGTGCCCATCCTTGGTGTCCTGCTGTGCCAGGGACTGCAAAGGGGCGGTGGGACCTGAAGCCAGGGGCAGGAATGGGACTGCCCCGAAGAGAGTGTGGTCCTTTTCCAACATGGCACTGGTTAGTAATGGCCAGGAGGCTCTCAATCCCCACGGGTGGCAGGGGACCGAGCACAGAATGACACGCAGCTCCTGTGGAACAACCCTTCCCAATGCATTTCCCCGTGGGTAACTCAGCTGCACCCCGAGGCAGCTCACAAAAGTTGAAACCGCTGTGTATAAGGTGGTGTGTGGATTCAGGGTCCAAACGCAGTTGGTCATGAGGTCAGGCGTGCTCCTCAGGTGGCTCTGCCCCCCGCCACCTGGCTGTCAGCCTTGGCCTCTGGCTCCTGCACTGACTCTGCACACAACCCCCTCCCTGGCCCGGGATGCTGCATGCTTATGGTCAGGGATCAGGACTCAGCCTCCAGCGTGACCCCGGCACAAAGTGGGCGATGGGCAGCGTTCGTGGAATATTCCAGCAGCCGGGATAGGCATGAAAGTGTTTTCGAAGGACAACAGGGGAAAATGCCTGTGATGTAACATCACGTGGACTCGGAGCCTCGGTCTTCTCTTCTGGGAAATGGG
Source organism: Lutra lutra (assembly GCF_902655055.1). Classification (NCBI taxonomy): domain Eukaryota; kingdom Metazoa; phylum Chordata; class Mammalia; order Carnivora; family Mustelidae; genus Lutra; species Lutra lutra. The sequence continues at coordinate 95,095,014 of NC_062289.1, read as the reverse complement.
ATAATAACAGTATCATCCCACAGGGTTTGGGGGGGGGAATGTCAGGAGGCTGAATGAGACGGGGCTGGAGGCGAGGAAGTGCCTGATAAATCACAGCCAGCAGGATTACTGAGAGTGGAAGGAAGACTAGAAGGAGGTGCACCAAATCTTTGAGAGGTGAGCCACCCGCTGTGTAATGATAGGTGAATTTTCTTTGTTCCTTTCAGATTTTTCTGTGTTTTCTTTGTATTGTTCAACAAATGGAACAAAACCATAAGTCCTGGGAACTTGGGGGTCCCAGCTTTCCCCGCTGGAAGGGGGAAACCATCCTCGACTTATTGCTGCCCACATGGGAAGACTCTGAGCCCATGGTCCTCACCTGGGGGTGACTTTGCCCTCCCCAGGGACATTGGCCATGTCTGTGGATACATGGGCCATGCTCCTGGTGTCGAACACATGGCTGGGGCTGCTGCTACTGTCCCCCAGTGCTCAGGACAGCCCCCCCCCCAACATCAAAGAAGTGTCTGGTCCAAAAGGCCAGTAGTGCTGAGGTGGACACACCCTGCTGTCCCCACTGGGCAGTGACAGACCCACAGAGGGCCCCTTCGCAGAGCTTTCTGGAAACCCAGAGGGGCTTCTGTGTGCCAGCAACCTTGAGTAGCCTCCTGGGGGCTGGAAGGCTGGAGCTATAGCTGCCCCCGCTCTTGCTGCCCAGGAGCCTGCAGAGATGCTGCCCACATCCAAGTTCAGGGGAGTGAGAACGCTGTCACTGGGCCTTGCGGTGGGACAGGCTCAGGGCTGACTTCCCCAGGAAAGGAGGAAGAAAAAGGCCTTTGGACAGGAGACCGGGGTGCCAAAGTGTCACAGACACAGACCCCTTTCCAAGGCACGTGAACCCTGCCAGGGAAGCCATGTGCACATGAACCACCCTCCCCTCCAGTGCTGGTTCTGGGTTGCCTCCTGCTCTCTGGGGGTGATTCTTTCTTGAGACCCCATTGTCCAACCACTGGGTCCCCCAGGAGGGAGAGGCTTCGTATGATTTCCTGCAGAGTTTCAGAAGTGTAGGGCAATATTCTCCCTCTCACTATGCTCTGGCCCATGAGTCTTCTTGTTCTTTCTTCTTCACATGCTCCTGCCTCAGGACCTTTGCACTTGCTGTTTCCTCTACCTGATGTTCTCTTCCCAGATGTCTGCATGGCTGGCACTGTATTATCCTTCTGGTCTCAGCTGGAGGTCACCTTTTCAGAGAGGACTTCTCTGTAGCCCTGTCCATAGGTTTTCATTCCAACAACCCCTTTTTCCCTTCAAGGCACCGATGATGGTCTGCAGGAATGTTGAGATACCGATTTTTGCTGTGCAAGGGCAGCGGCCCCTATCCCTCGTATTCACTCTCCCCTCGTCACTGCCCAGTGCCTGGCACACAGTAGAGGTTCAGGGGATAGTTACTGAATGAACACACAAGCAAGGGAGGATTTGCGAAGGCGTGGGGAGGGAGGCAAACCAATGGGACTGACAAAAATATAAGTACTGGGGGTGGAGACCAAGGGAGCCTTCGGTGTAGGGCTTGGAGTCTGGCAGTCCTAGTTCAAATCCTGGTTCCACTGCTTACCAGTTGCAGGATGGTAGGCAATTCTCTAACCTCTGGGGGCCTCAGCTTCCACACCTGTGAAATGGGGAGATGAATCCTTGCTAACCCTAAGGCCAAGGGAGGTAACCACATATGTGGCTGACACATTGTCGGTGCCCAGTTGTGGCCCATCTGGGGAGAGATGGTCCCTGGCTTCGGGGCAGACCTGAACCACCTGAGCCGCACCATGGAGGCCTCCCTATCCCCCCTAAACCTCGAAGCCCCACCCCTGTGGTCTGGGGAGCAAACCCCCACCCTGCTGAGCTCTCTGTCGTTTGGCCTAAAATTAGCTCGCAAATTCCTTGGCTGCCTGGCCAGGGCTTCCAACCGACAATTCAAACCAGATGTTCCCAGCTGTTGGGGCCCATCTCCCCCTGGCCAGCGCCCGCGTGTGTCCCTGCTCAGGGAGGTCTGACTTAACCCAGGGCGAGAGGGGCCCACTCCTGCACCCAGGAGTCCCAGCTGAGTGGCAGGGGTAGGAGTGTGGAGGGGAGCCCCAGGCCTGCATGCACACCCCTCCAAGGCTGGGGGTGCCCCTTGCAGACTGGCCTAATGGTGTGTGGGGTGGAGGGGTGGGGCTAATTGCTCTGCCCCTTTCCATCCAGTAGCCTTATGGAGCGCCTGCTGTATGCCAGGCTTCTGTGTTCGCTGCTGTCCAGATGGTGTGATTCACGTTCTCCATCCCTTGTGTCACTTGGTTGCTGTTATTATTATTATTAGCATCTTTATTTAGTGCCAGGAGCCAAGGCTCATTGATTTCTACTAATAATCCCAGGGATGCGGGCTTTTTTTTTTTTTAAATTACTATAACTCCCACTTTACAGATGAGGAAACTGAGGCCCAGAGGGTTGAGTAATCTACCCCAGGTCGCCCACCTTCAAAGCCACAGGACCCAGAGGTCCCTAAAGGGCAGGTGGTCTTGGGTGTACCTCCTTGCTGTCACCCCCCGTGTGGCCCTTTCCCACATGGTGGGTGGGTCTGGATGTTGGAGAAGGACCCTCTCGGTGAGGATGTCCCTGGGCCTGGTTGCAGAAGACGGACTCATGGCAGCTGCCAGGAGCGGGTGGCCCAGCAGGAGCCCTCACCAGCCAAGTTTCTGGCCCCAGTGGAGTCAGAAGCTGGTGGTCAGGGTGGAAGGAGCCACAGGGAGGGCTGGGGATCAGGGTGGCTTTCGTGGGGACCTCATAGGGACCCCTTCTCCTTCCCAGAGATGAGACCTAGAACCACCTTTTAGAGTCCTTGAGTGTGGAAGAGAAGGGTTTGATGCAAGGAGAGAAGTGGTAGAGGGTTTTGTACACATAGGAACCCATGGTTGGCTATCTTCATCTACGGTAAAATCCCAATCCCCTGCCGACGGCCACAGAGGCCCTGCGTGATCTGGCCCTGGTGCCCCCTGACCTCACTTCCTCCCACTGTCCCCTCACACTCTGTTCTGGCCACACCGGACACTTATGCTTTCCCACTCTTTGAAAATGCCAGGTACCCCCTACCTCAGGACTTTTGCACTCTCTTCCCGCCACCTGTAATGATCTTCCTCTGATCATCTCTGGCTCAGTCTCTCTCACCCTCAGGGTTTTGCTGGAACATCACCCTCTCTCTGACTCTTCTCAAGGCCAGACCATATAAACATTACTAAGTTACCACTTTGTCTTCCTTGTCCCACTAGAATGTCAGCTCCATGAGGACAGGGATTTTTATCTGCATTGTTTTCTGCTGTAGCCCTAGGGCTTGGGAAGCATCTGGCATGTAGTATGTGCTCAGTATATATTGAGAGAGAGAGAGAGAAAAAGAGAGAGAGAAGGAAGGGAAGTAGGGAGGAAAAAAAGGGAGAGAAGGAAGATGGGACAGAAGATCCTAGTGTACAGTAAGGGGGCAGAAAGAAAGCAGGAGAAATGTGGAGTGATGAACTGATGATGCCTTTAGACCCCCTGAAGTTCAGCCCCCAGACTCCCCACTTCTCCCTCTCAGCCAGCATTCTTCTGCTCAAAGTCGGGCAGGGGCCCCATTTCCAAAAGTGCTGCAAAGGAATTCAGAAGCATCTTCTCGATTCCTTCCTGTGATGTCATAGCAGGTGGGGCAGGGGCAGTGGGGACTCCCGGGGAGCGATCTGCTGGAGGGCACCCAGTGGGCAGTAGGTGGAAGAGGAGAGCAAGGCCAGTTGGTGGCCCGTGTTTACATTCCTGCCCTCAGATCTGGCTTCCCTGCAGGGACTAACGTAGGGAAATGTAAATGTTTACAAGGCAGACTGCAGCTGGCCCGGCCACTGGCCATCTCCGCCCCAGGAAGCCAGAGATCTGACAGGCTCCCCCTGCCCCCCTCAAAAAAATAGAGGGATGAAGAGGTCTTTTTTTCTTTTTTTTAAAAGAAAACTTTTAATTGAGTCGTAACCTACGTAAACCACACACAGCTGAAGCATGCACCTTGATTTTTCCATACGCACGCACCCACATAACCACAACCCGGGTCTAGATATTGTACATTTCCAGCCCAGGAGGTCCCTTTGTGCCGCTCCCCAGCCAACAGCCCCCCAAGGATAACTGCTCCTCTGACTTCTCTTCTCATAGCTGAGTTTTGTGTTTGTTCCAGAAGGTCATGTAAATGGCATCACCCAGAGCGTGTTCTTTTGGGTCCAGGTCTTTCGCTTGGTGTGTTTATGAGACTTCTCTAAGCTGAGGTCTTCTGCCTCTTTCCTGCCTTGCTGAGAAGTGCTCCCTGTATGGACATCCCACAATCTATGCATCCGTTTTTCTCTTGGTGGATGTTGGGGTTCTTCCAGATTTTTTGCTCTTAGGGATCAAAGCAATTATAGACATTTTTGTCTTTGTGTGGATGTGTGTTTTTATTTCTCTTGGGTAGATACCTATAAAAGAGATGGCCGGACCATCCGGAAAGTAGATGGCTAACTTCGTAGAAATTGCCAGACTGCTTTCTAAAGAGACTGTGCTATTATTCTCTCCATATCCATAGTGGGTGAGCGTCCGGTTGTTTGCTGGGGGTGGGCAAACAAGGGGAAATGAGTGGAAAATTTACTCAGAATCACTGAATGACAGAGCTTGGAAGAGCTTCCCCTGACATTTCCTGATTCAGGAAGGGAAATGAGGCTTGGTCATAGTGTGAGGGGAGCAGAGCCGGGAGCTAATGCAGGTTCCCCCATTTCCAAGCTCTAACTTCCCCCTGGTCTTATCAGGTCAGCACCCAGTCTTGTTTTCTTGGAAGAGTCCTCATGTCAAGCGCTTTCCCACCACAGGACCTTTGCACTTGCTGTTCCCATGGCCCATGGAGCTCTTCCTCCTGCTCCTCGAGTGCCCAGTTTCTCTTTATCCTGCAGGCCTCAGTTTAGAAACTTCTTTGGAGACGCTGACCATAGTTACTAAAATAGATCTCCAGGCACCTGCCCCCACCTGCTTCTAAGCTACTCCGTATCCTTTCTATGTCCTTGGTAGCATTCTGCAGTGCTGAGCTATCTTTCTGATTTGCCAGTTGACCTGGGTCTCATCTGGACCCTCTGCTAGGAGTTCCCTGAGGAAGGGGCCTGGTCTCTCTCTTCCCCCATGCAGGAGCTGGTGCAGAGCAAAATAATGTCAGTGTCTCCCCTCCCTGGGCCTTAGTTTCCCCATCTGTAAAACCATTCAGCCAGTGGATGGCATTTTTTGAGCACCTGCTGTGTCCAGGCACTGGGATTGGGGATAAGAGGCCCTGGTTCTGGATTTCAGAAGCTGACTGAATAGAGTCCTATGCCAATAGGGCCATGACGGCCCAGTGAGCTCAGTGCTCCAAGTGGGGAGCCTAGTGGTGCAGGAGCACTGAGTGGTGCAGGAGCAGGGAGGAGGTTGCTGATCTCCCTTTCCAGAGGATGGGGTCAGGGAGGGCTTCCTGGAGGTGGTGACGATTGAGCTACAAGATACACAGGCGTGTGGTCAGGCAAGGGAGGCATGCAGGACAACGCATCATGGTTCTCTGCGCTTGGTACAGGTCCTGGCATGCGTAGGTGCTCAGTAAATAGCTGGGGAGTGAGTGAACCTCTCTAGGTTATGGGTGGGGAAACTGAGGCCCAGAGAGATTTCACGGCACACCTAGAGCTCTGGCCTGCCCAAATGATTCTGCCTCGTTGGAGCACCCCACCGGAGGCCACGCCATGGGTGTCCCTCCAAAGGCCCAGACTTTGCTGTGAAGGGGCCACAGCTCAGGCCTCTTCAGCCACATGAAAGGCTTCAGATATTTTTGCCAGGAGGGCAGGCCCCAGTGGCCTGAGGGCTGGGTAATTAGAGGTGGCTCTGAACCCAGCAGAGGCTGGAGCTGGGGGCTGTGGTGGGCCAGGCCACCCCAGGCTCCACTGGGGAGGACCTTGGCAGAGACTCAAGGTGTGGGGGGTTTCCCTCCCCTTCTCTGCCTCCTCGGCCTCGGCTGTTCAGTTGGGCGGGAGCAAGCTTTTAATTGCACAGCGGGCACAGGGTGGGGTCTCTGAGTTGCCTTGAGGCTGGATTATAGGTTGCAAACGAGTGGCCTGGCCTATTCGGTGCCACAGGCCTGCCCGCGCTCCTTGGAGCCATGGTGGTGTGGGGCACAGGACCATGCCTGGGCCCCACAGCAGGTCCCAGGACTGGAGAGTGTAGAATGTGAGACCCTCGGAGAGACAGAGAGAATGACAAGAGCAAACTCTCAGAGCATATGGTTGTCAAACCTGGGAATGCAAGTAGGGAGGTCAGAGTGGTCGTGCACATATCAATAAGCATTTATTGAGTACCTATTATATGCCAGGCACTGTCCTAGATGCTGGCATTATGGCCATGCACAACACAGACCCGGCAGACCTGGCTCATCTACTCTTTTTTTAAAAAAATTATTTTTATTAAAATATAATGTATTACTTGCCCCAGGGGTACAGGTCTGTGAATCATCAGGCTTTTTAAAAAAAATTATTTTTATTAACATATAATGTATTATTATGGCTCATCTACTCTTAATCGATAATAACCTTCAGGAGCTGTTCTGAAGGTGCTGGGTGCCATCTACCTCAGGGCCTTTGTATGTGCTATTCTCCCTGCTGGGAATCCTCTTGCACCCTTGCCTTGCTAGATACCACCTCCTCCTCATCTTCATGAGCAGCTCTACTGTTACCTCCTCATGGAGGATCCCATGAGTTCTGGGACCGGACTAACCTCCTACAGCACCAGAACTGCCCCATCCCAACTCTTAGCGCAGTGTGCAGTTAGATATTCATCTGTTTGTTTACTTGTTTACTGCAGGTCTCCTTTGACTCTGTAAGCTCTGTGCCTGTGTTTGCTTGTCACTGTCTCCCAGAGCCTGATCCTGGCTGGAGATAAAGTAAATGTCAAGAGGAATTTCTAGAACGGAGGAAGGGCAGAATGTTAGAGCATGGGAACCTCAGTGTCGGCAGGCTTGTGACAGACATGGAGCCCAACCCCACATTCAGCTGCATCCCAGAGAGGGGCAGGGATTTGCCCGGACCCCCACAGTTGACGCATGAGCTAGGGCTGGAGCTCAGGGGTCTTTTTTTCTCTTGGGGGACCGACATTCTTGCTGTGCTCACACTGAGGGTTGGGACATTTGGCTTCAGGAGAGCATGTGTGTCTCTGTGTGCATGTGCATGTGTGCTGACGTGTCTGATAGGTCTGAGAGCACAGGGGCCCTCCTGTGGGGAATGGGCCCCTTGGTGGTGGGAGGGTCCCCGGCCTGGCAGTTTCATTTCCAGGTAAGACACAGGGGCTGGTGAAGAAGAAAGAGGTCTGGGTCCCCACATGCTGTTGGATCCCGATGAGGTCACGCTGCTGGGAACCTCAGTCTGTACATCTGTCCAATGGGCTTTCCCACCTTTCCCCAAGCATTCATGGAGGGGAGGAAAACTGCGCTTTGGCAGATTTGGCGGGATGACTCCATCTGTGCAGGAAACAAGTAATATTACTCAATCTCAGTGTGGAGACCGAGTATGACCCTCCCCCAGAAATGGCCCCATCCCCATCCTTGGAACCTGTGGATAGGAATGTGTCACTCGGCACGGCCTAAGGGCTTTGCGGATGGGATTAAGTTAAGGAGAGTAGATGGTGAGCTCATCCTGGGCTACTTGGGTAGGCTCAATGTCATCCCAAGGGTTCTTGAAATTGGGAGAGAGGTTGGAAGAGAGCCAGAGAGATAGTAGCCTGAGGACTCAGCCCCCTTCCAGAGGAAGAGCCTAGAAGCTGAGGACTGTAGGCGGCTTCTAGATTCCCTCCACCTCGAAGACTCCAGGATGCATGGAGCTCTGCCAACACCGTGCTTTCAGCTGAGCGAGACCCACTTCTGATTTCCGACTGCCAGAACCGTTAAGATAATGAATGTGTGTTGATCTAAGCCACTGAGTTTGGTCATTTGTTACAGCAACTGTAGGAAACTCATACATTTGGCATGCAGGCAATTTCCTGCCCTCCCGCTCCTCTGACTTCCCAGCAGTCTTGTGAGCAAGAGAGTCTCTATCCTCGGTTTATAGATGACAAAACAGAGCCTCCGTGGGAGGGAGGACTTGGTGGAGGCAGGACTTGGGCCCAGGTCTGTGTGCTTGCTACCAAAAGAGGAGCACAGAACAGGACCCTGACTCAGGCTGGGGCATCTGGGCTGTCCCAACTGGGGGCAGGCCCTGTCTGGGAGGGTTGTGTCCCCTGACTCTTGATTTCTTGGGGTCAGAGTCCCTGTGGCCCTCAGACTTAGCAGAGGGACTCCTCCCCTGGTGCCCTGGATATCCCCTGGCCACCTGGAAAGCGGGTACAGTGACGGCAACATGTGGTCATGTGTGGGGGCGGCATCTCACACCTGGGGGTGCGTGTGTCAGTGTGCGTCCCCCGGTGGGCAGTCGTCCGTTTCCTTGAGGATGTAGGGTTTGGGGGTGATCCCAAGAAAAAATAGGAACTCCGGTTTTATTTTCCAAACAAACAGCTGTTGTCCCCCTTTCTGGAGGTGAGTAGGGCTTGCTGGGACCGCTGGAAGGAATGACAATAATCTGGAGTCCTGGTTCCTGAAGGGTGGGCTGAAGCTGTGGATTCAGGCACTCTCCCTGCCCCATACCTTCTGTGGCTCCCTACTGCCTCATGGATGAGTGATGTTCTGACACCTTAGCCTGGCTCTCACTGACTTCAGCCCTACCTGCTCTCCCTTCTTGTCCACCTCATGTTCCAACCTCATATAATCACACTATGGCCTTCGGGCCCCTCTGCCTTCATCCATGCAGGTCCTTCCAACCAGGATGCCTCTCCTGGGTCTCCTGTCCAGACTCTGCTGGCTCACAGCCACGTCCTCCAGGACAACTTCCTTGCCTCTTCCTCTCAGGGGACCTCTGCCTGCTCTGGGGTCCCCCAAGCCCTTGGCCTGATGCTTCTCCTGCTATGGACCCTTTTCTGTTTTGTAAGAGAGTAATAATGTCTCTGCGTGAGAGCTCCTCGGGGGCTGGCATGTGTCTGATTTACCTCTGAAACCCCACTGGCGCGGTGCCTGGCACGCTACAGATGTTCATGGAGCATGTGCTGAATGAACGAATGAAGGGGTGCGTGAATGAATGAATGCAAAGGTCCGCTGACCCTCCGGAGTCCTCAGGTCAGCCAGAGATCCCAGCGCCCGCGGCTACTACTGGCTTGCCTTCATTTCCTGCTTGAGCCCCTGGACTACACCCTGCCTCACTGTGCCCACCTGTGAAATGGGGCCCTCGGGCTCCTGCTGGGGCTTCTCCATCTGGGGTGCCTTCAGGCAGCGGATGTGAGAGTGTCAGAGCCAGAGGGAGCCCAGACAGCTTCCTGCCCACCCTGGCAAATAAGTAAACTGAGGCCCGGATGAGGGAAGAGCCGGACCACGGCCCGACAGTGGGTGCCTGGGCTCTGCTCCCTGCCCAGGCCCATACCCTCCAGCTGGCCGCTTGCTCTCACCCTGCACCCCAGCCTCTGGAAAACCTGAGTCACAGCTGGAACCAGGGCCGGGGGATTTTCCTGCTCACCCCCAGGGGCCCCTGAACCTCCCTGACCTTGGCCCCCTCAGAAGGGAGGCAGGCCCCCAGCTTGCTGTTCTGGAGGGGCCGTGCTGCAGGACAGCCCTGTCTGTCTGTCTGTCTGTCTGCCTGGGCCAGCGCTGGGGACCCCGGGTCGGGGAGAAAGTGCCCCATCTGGAGTTCCCCAGCAATGGAGGGGCACTGGCAGTAGTGGGAGCTGGGAGCAGGGTGGGGGGATCGTGTGTGGCCGAGCTCAGCCCCGCCCCTCCCCTGTCCCCACCCCAAACCCTCTTAATGGAATCAAGCTGGCCCCGCAGCAGCCCCGGGACGGAGGCGGGAGGAGGGAGGAGGGAGGCGGGAGGCGGGGGCAGGAGGGTGGCGGCGGCGCCAGCCGGAGCAGCAGCAGCTGGCACTCCCTGTCGCTCCACCTGGTGGGAGCACCCAGGCCTGTGCACGGAAGGACGGACTGGTGAGTCCCGGCTGCCCCTCTTCCCCGGGAGCCTGGGGGCGCTGGGGGTTTGGGGACTGGGAGCCGGTGCCCGCACTTTGCGGGCTTCTCTAAGTTCCTGTGCCTTCTGAGTGTGTGCTGGAGGCTGTGTGCGCGCGCTTGGCTCTGTGCTCAGGGTTCCGGTGGTGGAATGTGTGTGCACCTTCTCTGTGTCCGGTGTGTGGGGCGTCCCGCGCGCGCGCATGAGTGTGTGTGTGTGTGTGTGTGCTCCCGCGTGCATGGGGGCATGCGTGCAGTTGTGGCCTAAAGGGAGCAGCTGTGTTCTCAAAAAGTGGATACCAGGGTGGTTGTCCCAGGGTCAGCAGGAGGGTCGTGTGGCCCGGGTCGTCCCGCTGTCTGTGGTCTGTGGGGGCCCCAGTGTGTGACAGGGGACTATGTCTGTGCTCTTGTGGCCAGAGAATCAGTCCGTTGTGGGTCTGCTGTGCCTCCTCTGTGTGTCTGTGCTGGTGGGCTCTGCGGACTTTCTGGGGTGTCTGGGCTTTGTGTATCCCTGTTGCTGTGTGAGTGTGAGTGTGAATGTGTGTGTGTGTTGTGAGACAGGTTAGTGTGTCTGTGTTGTGTGTCTGTATATTGTGTGTCCCTGCTGCTGCTGCTTTGTGTGGGTGTATATTTTGAGCCTCAGGACTCCCCATCCCTCTTCAGGCCTCCCTTCCAAGGGGCCTGAGTCCCTGTCCTTGGCTGCCCTGGGGTGGGGTGGGGGTAACACTTCAGCCAGACCCTCCTCCCCTAAAAGCCACTAATTGAAGCCAGGTTTTCGTGGGCTGCCCCTCCCCCGCTGGCCACCAGTCTCCGGGTGGGGGTGGGGCAGAGGCTCTGGCCCTTCGGCCCCAGGTTCCTAGGCCCTGGGGGTGGATTTGCATTATTGGCATATTTCCTGACCTCTGGGGGTGCTCATCACCTCCAAAACCCCAAACCCTGAGTGAGATGGGCTCTAGAGGAAGGTCCTACTCCATCGTCATGTGGGGCCCAAGAGTTGATACCCCCTCCCATCCGGCACTGCTGTTTCTTGTCCTAACAACAGTCAAGGGAGGTGGCCCTTAGACCCATTGCACAGATGTGGAAGCCGAGGCTCACAGATGACATGCTGACCCCAGGACGCATAGCTGGGCGGAGCTCCGACCAGCTCTCCTTTGGTTGTTAGACCCTGGGCCGTCCATTCCCGGTCTCAGACCTGATTTTCCTCTTGGCTAAAATGAGAGGGTTGGCCTGACCGAAGCTCCCAGTGGCCTGTGAGTTTCTGAGCCCTGGAAAATATTAGGTCTCGGGAAGAGAGGTCAACTGTCTCCCAGAAGGAGGTGGAGACAGCTGATGGGCTCACTGATAACTTCGGGGCTGCCTGGGCCAACATGCCCACTGTATGGAGGGGAAACTGAGGCCTAGATGGGGCAGGGGCTCATCATGAAGGGCCACACAGCCATTGCCTTTGAGGTCTGGCCAGCTCCCCACGCTCTGCCTGCACCTTTCCCAGGAGGGGCATGGGGGACCTGAGAGTCAGGGTCTCGGCCTCTAAGAGCCAGTGATACCTTTGTGTGGCCCCTTTCCTGAGCCTCTGTCCTTCACCCCAAGGGTCCAGGGAGAAGGGGGCTCTTCCCTGTGTCCAGCTCATTGTCATGTGTGTGTGTGTGTGTGTGTGGGTGTGTGTCCGTGTGTTTGTATGTCTGTGTGTGTGTCTGTGTATGTCTCTGTGTGTATGTGTGTATATCTGTGTGTGTGTCTATGTGTTTCTGTGAGTCTGTGTGTTTCTGTGAGTCTGTGTGTGTGTGTGTGTGTGTGTGTGTACGTCTCAGTGTATGTCTCTGTGTGTATGTGTGTATATCTGTGTTTGTGTCTATGTGTTTCTATGAGTCTGTGTGTTTCTGTGAGTCTGTGTGTGTCTGTGTCTGTGTGTGTGTCTGTGTACGTCTCGGTATATGTCTCTGTGTGTGTGTGTGTCTGTGTGTTTCTGTGAGTCTGTGTCTGTGTCTGTGTGTGTGTCTGTGTGTTTCTGTGAGTCTGTGTGTGTGTCTGTGTGAGTCTGTGTGTCTCTGTGTGAGTCTATGTGTGTCTGTGTGTGTGTGTGTATCTGTCTGTGCACACACACAAACACACACATGTACCATGGATTCTGGGGTGGCTGGAGTTGAGCCTTCACTCAGCAGGTGTAAAGGTTGTCACCGCCCAGGGCGGGGGGCGATGACCCAGTCTACACATAGAGTGAAGGTAACCGTCCGCCCGCCTGGTGGGAAGATGGGGCTAGTGCTGGGCTCTGCTGGAGTAAAAAAGGGGCTGCTCTCGAGCCCGACCTTTCCTGCAAAGCACAGCTTCCCTGTGCCAGACACTTTCCACCTGTCATCTCCCCCAGCCCTTGTGGCTCTGTGATCATTTCCCCACCGACCCCCGATTTACAGGCAGGGACAACGAGGCCCAAAGAGAGCCGCCTGCAGAGCTGGACCCAGGGGGAGTCCCCCAAGTCTGCCCATAGCTGTCGTCGGTGGGGAGGAGCCTCGGCCCCCGACACCAAAGATCTCTCTCAGGCTTGACTTGCAGGAGGCAGGGAGGTGACCCATGGACCAAGACCCCAAAGGTCAAAGCCATCTGCAGGGACCTTTGCTAACACGTTCAGTGTGGGGTGTGAGGAAGGACCCTTCCGGCTGATGCATGGTGTCATCCAGGGGTGCCAGCTCATTTGGGGGTTGCCCCAGGGCACATGACAGCACGTGTGTGGTGTGTGTCTGTCTGTCTGTGTGTGGGTCTGTGTGTGTATGTGTGTAGTATGTATATGTGTGAATGTGGGTGTGTGCACGTATAGAAGGGGAGCGTGTGTGTGTCATAGGTGTGTGTGTATGCTGTGTGTGTGCATGTATGTATGGGTGTGTGTGTGGTGTGTATGTCTGTGTATGTGTGTGAGTGTGTTTGTGTGCGGTGTGTGTGTCTGTAAGTATGTACGTGTGTGTGGTGCAAGCGTGTGGACTCTCAGACTCACCCAGAGGAAGGTTCAAGTCCCAGCTCTGACAGGCACCATCTGTGTGTCCTTGGGCAAGTCACTGTCTGTCTGGGCACCCCCAGCCCCTCAACAGCATTGAACCCCAGGGTGGAGCTCTAGGGCTTCTCTAGGGCTGAGCCCCAGCAAAGAGGGTGGGGGCTTCCTCCCCACCGTCAGAGCCCAGGATTGTCAGCTCATTTAAAACAAACCTCTGAGTAGTTTTGCCTCTTTTTATGTCCTGGAATTACCTTTGGGTTTTCTTGGTCATCTGAGCCAGTGTGTCCAAATTGACGTCAGTACAATTAATTTCAATTAGTGCTACTTAACTGGGGGGCCTCAGGTCAGTTGGAAGAAGCCACTCAGTGTCCTGACATCATAACTACCTCACTCCCCAAGTCCCCATGGTGACCTGTGTGGCCGGGACTGCCAGCAGGTTTAGGGAGCAGGCCTTGAGGACTGGGCCCCTGAAGGGACACACAGCACAGATGTGGGGAACCCGACCTCCCCTTCTAGCCCAAGACCTGGCTCTGCTTCCAGGCCCCTGTTCCCCCAACTCGGAGAGACTGTCAGACAGGGGATCCCCAGGCTTTTTCATCTTGACGCTTCGAGCCCCACCCAGGTCAGAAGGGGATTCTCAGGGACAGACAGCCCACCAGGGGCACAGAAAAGGGCTGCTGGGCTTGTCTGAGGGCCCAGCCCCCTTCGGGCTGGTGGGGAGAGCCCGTGTTTTAGGAGCCAGCTTCCTCTGCAAACCTGGACCATGCGGAATGTATTAGTCAGCCGGGCTGTCTGGGCCAGATGGGGTCTGGGGGTTCATGGCGGGAGCAGCCTTCCAGCAGGGGGGAGGGGGGAGGGCGGGGTTCATCTGGTTCCCATTTAGTGGTGGACTCAGCTCCAGCTTCATCTCAGGCACGAGGGTCCCTCCACCCCCTCCCAGGCCTCCAGGCCCTGCTTTGCGCCTTAATGTAAGGGTTAGCCACGCTCCTGACATCCAAGCCCTCTGCTGAGCTCATGGAGTCTGGAAGCTTCAAAACGCATGAGTCTCCGGGAGAAGGGTACTGGGACCACAGAAGGGCCAGGGGCTGCTGGGGAGGGGTCCCCCGAAGAGGAGGGGTCGGCTCCCTCCATTGCTCCATTTCTTACTTACTCCCAGCCCAACTGACCATTTCACCGTCCGTGCCTAGCCCCAAACCCCTGCTCTTGCCTGACAGTGACTTCCCTCCTCTGAGCCTCAGTTTCCATACCTGGAACCTGGGGATAATAATAGTACCTCCCCCTTTGGGTGGTTCCCAGGATTCAGTGAAATTCTACTTAAGAAACTCAAAATACTATTTGGCACTTGGTAAGCCATGAAAGGGTAAATTATTATTAATTCAGCCAAGGTGCATTTATGGAGCACTTATGGTATACCAGATGTGGTATGAAACCCTGAGGATGCCGAGGTAAATAAGAGTCAGTCCCCTCAGGGCGAAGTGGGGTGCCTCACTGGGATGGTCTCAGGATGAAGTGGAGGGGCAGACAAGAACCCCATGTAGAGTGAATGGGGTCCAGGGAAGTGGCCCTGGCTAGGATCTGCTCTGTGTCCCCGGACACCCCAGAGTTCTACCCCGCGCTCTCTCCTGCCTCGCTGCCTCACAGGTCTCGCTCGGACAGGATGGTGTCGGCGGCAGTGCCCAGGCTGGTGGTGTCTCTATTGCTGCTCCTCAGGGCGCTGCCCGTGGTGGCCTACTCTGCACCCCTGAAGGCCACCTATCTGGAGGACACAGGGGGCAGCGGGGAAGCCGAGGGCTCGTCAGCCTCGTCCCCGAGCCTCCCACCGCCCCGGACGCCGGCCCTCAGCCCTACATCGCTGGGGCCCCCACCCACGCCCCTGGCAGGCCCCAAGCCCCCCACCAACTTCCTGGATGGCATCGTGGACTTCTTCCGCCAGTATGTGATGCTCATCGCTGTGGTGGGCTCCCTGGTGTTCCTGCTCATGTTCATTGTTTGCGCGGCGCTCATCACCCGCCAGAAGCACAAGGCCTCAGCCTACTATCCCTCGTCTTTCCCCAAGAAGAAGTACGTGGACCAGAGTGACCGGGCCGGCGGCCCGCAGGCCTTCAGCGAGGTCCCCGACCGGGCTCCCGACGGCCGGCAGGAGGAGGCCCTGGATTCGTCCCAGCAGCTCCAGGCTGACATCCTCGCTGCCACCCAGAACCTCAAGTCCCCCGCCAGAGTGGCGCTGGAGGGCGGAGACGGAGCCAGGATGGAGAGCAAGTCTGAGGGAGAGGAGAGCGGAGGCCGTGAGGCGGACCAGGAGGCCCAGGGACGTGGGAGCCCGGCAGCAGAGGAGAAACCGAAACCAGAGGGGCAGGAGGAGCCAAGCCCCGTGGTAGAGGAGGGGGTGTGGGAGGCTGGCCAAGGCCAAGGCCAAGGTGAGCCCAGAGAGGCTCCTTTGTTAGCCCAGGATGCCAGGGGAGCTGCTGATCCCCCTGAGAGCCCCTGTGCTTGCAGTGTTGCCCCCAAGGTCTAACAGTCCTCTGGGGCTGCCGGCCCTGACTATTGGACCCCTGTGGTCACCTCTGTGGGTGTGAAAAGGCCCTTGTCCCTTACGGCTCCCTGACACCCCCTCCTTGGCCACCCCTGACTGCAGGCAGAGATGCTAGTCTCTGGTGTACTCCAAGAATCTCCCCGGGCTCCAGGACTATTTGCCCCTGTGGCCCCAAAGGGCTGAATCCCAAACAGCGCCTCTGGGGAGGGGGAATGGGAAGGATCCCCATTATATCCGTGACGCTTCATCCCACAAAATTGGCCCCATCACTCAGGCAAACATAGGCCACAAGTCCCCTGTGATGGTGCCAACATTGTCGCTTTTCCATGGAGGTAGGGAAGACACGTCAGAGTAACTAGGAGTTTGGGACAAGGGTGAATGGGACCTGCTGAGGCCCCTAGGGTGGAAGCAGTGATAGCGACTGCATTAATGGGCCTGGGGAGGCAGGAAGTTTCCAAGGGGTCTGTGCACACATCACTATGGGTCCCTAAGTGAGCCTGTTCAGGGCTGGGTTCCCGGAGCTACTCAGTGGAAAAAGGATTTGGGGGGCCAAAAGGATTTGAGGAGACACTGCCTCTCTGTTCCCTGTACCCCCTCTTAGAGCACCCCAGGGCTCTGCAAATACTTCAGTAAACGCCGCTGTGGAATCTGGTTTTGACCATAGGGCACTTTTTTTTTTTTTTTTTTTTCACAGCTACAGAGTAAAGTCTTGCAGAACACACTCTGGAAATTACTGCCCCAAATGTTCCTGAAGGTGCCCCCCAATTTGCGGTCGCTCTGGGGTTAGGGGCGTGGGTCCAGGGGCTCAGGCCCGCCCAAGCTGTGCCAAGCATCTCTGTCTGGGGACGAATTTCTCATCCCGTTACTGCTACGGGCATGGGATGAATGAATTGAACCTTTCTTGTCAGGCCTCCAAAGCTGCCCAGAAGCTAGGGGGCTGTGTGTGAGGGGGCCCCACTCTGGGAGCAGTGTGAGAGGGTAGGGGAGGGTTTCTAACGCCCAGCTTGGAGCAGGGGAGCCCTGGCCCCCGACCCTTTGCTCACGTGTGTTGTCTGGCAGCCTTTGCTCACAGCATTTTTAAGCCTTTGACAAGGGAGCCTGAGCTCCGTCCTAATTTGGGGGAGGTTCTGGGGGTGTTTCTCTTCCTCATCCCTCCATCTGGCACCCCCCCAACCTCTGCACAACTTTTTAGGTGCTGAGATGTAGCAAACCAGCACAATAAACCTTTATTCTGGCCTGAGTGTCGCTGGTTTTCTGAGGGAGGAATGAGTCTGCTGATGGGGGTGGGGGCAGGGTATTTCTTCTGGGCTGTTCCATGGCGTGGGGTAGCTTTCTGGGGGAGACACATCAGGCAGGCCTGAGAAGCTGAATGAGATGATTTGTGAAAGGAGGGCAGAACGGGATCCCCTCTGGGAACGTGGCAGGGGCTCTTGCCCCCAAGGCTGAGTCCAGCCCTGGGCTTGCGGCCATGCAGACCCGGCCTCCAAGAGCAGTTCTGTGATGCGCTGTGGCTGCAGGAGATCTACCCGCCTCCTTCTCCAGGGAACACGAGCCCAGTCTCCCGGCTCAGTCTCCCATTCGCTGGCAGAGTGGCAGAGGACTAGAACAGGGCTCACGGACAATGCCATGCTCCCGGCACCCTTAGCCTGGGATGGGAGGCGGCCTTGGCCTTTGTCTCTTCGCCCACCAGGCTCTTCCTTGCCTTTGATGGCAAGTTCCTGAGGCCATGGCCCCCCGCCCCCTTCCCTGGAGTTGCCAGCTGGAATCCAGATGTGGCTGGGCTGGGAGCATGGGCTGGATCCCCCAGAGTGAGGGGGGCAGGGAGGCCACCCCCCCAATCCCTCTCCTCCGCTGACCCCACATCCTTTCAGAGGGGGCCGGGTTTGAGTTTCATAACACACAATGGCCTCTGTCTCTCGCAGCGGGGAAAGGCCCTCCCTTTCTCAGCCCAGACCGACTCCCTCCCAAGAATGTAGGGAAAATCCAATGTGAATCCCTGAATGCTGTGTGGCTCTGACCAAATCACTCAGCCTCTCTGTGTGTGACCGCTCCTGAAGGGTCCTAGGTGATTGGAGGTGGCTGGGGTACGCACTGACCTGCATAGCAGATAAAACTCAGGTAACACAGAAGCAGATGTTAGAGATTCCTGGGGAGCAGGCAGGGATGACTTTGCAATTAGCAGCTTCCAGGTCAGTGGCTCCCCATTAATTGTCAACAGGTTCCGCTGGAGGACATGAAGTATGAGGCCTTAGTTACAGCCCATGTCCCCTGGGACTGATGGGGGCGGGGACTCAGGAGGTATTTTGAGCTCAGAACCAGCATCAACCTCTCCCTTACCTCTGAGCTTTAACAATTACTATTCCCTCTGCCTAGGACACCCTTCTACCCCACTCCTTGTCCAGCTAACTCCCCTTCCTCCTTTACCTTCCAGCCTAGATGTCCCCTGCTCTCCCCGACAGCACCCACCCAGACTCCCCTGCGCTCAACACTACTCCTAACTGCTCACAGCTCATGAGCATCTGTGATGTCCCAGGCCCTGCTCTGAGCAATGAATGTCATTTACTTGTTGAGACTCCCAACTGGGGAGAGGGACCCGCTGTTGTTCCCATGTCGCAGAGGGGGCGTCCATTGCCTAGGTCCCAGAGCCAGGATCCCAGCCCCATCGTCTGATTCTAGAGTGAGTCCTCCACGGCTTGGACAGCTGCTTGGACGAATGAATGCGTGAATGAAGCCTTTGCGCTGGAGAGACCAAGGCCTCACTCCTGCTTAGAGCCCCTCCAGGGTGCTCCCACATTTTTGACGGAGTTACCAGAGGGGCCTTCTGTGGGCACACATCTGGCCGGGCACCAGCGGAGGGCGAGCCTAGGGGGAGATGGGCTGGGGGCCCGTATAGGCTGGGGCTGAGCAAGGGGGAGACCTGAGCTGGAGGGTGGGTGTGGGGGGGCTCCACTGTTCCCAGGAATCCGGGAATCTGCCAGGTCTGAACAGGCCCCCACTGTCCCAGGCCTTGTAAAACCACACAGCTGCCCTCAGCCTGGGAGTCTGTTCCCGGACCAAGCCTGCTGCTTCTCTCCCTAAAAAACGAGGGGGAGGGGGAACAAAACCACCTAAAGACACAGCCTCTAGCTCAGTGTGGAAATGGGGCCTTCTGGGGAAGTGTGCAGGGGGTCTGTGGGGTGCTGAAGGGACCTCTTCCATGTGCCGTGACTTTCTCTGATTAACCCCAGGGGCTGGGCATTCGCTGGCTGGGGGTCATGTCTAAGGCAGGAGCAGGAGGGGCAGAACTCAGGTCTCAGGGCACATTGTCTTGAACCCTCTTGGGGTGATTTATGTAGTTTGGGCCTGGGGGGGAGGGGTTGAGGAGGGGGAGACTGCCAGTGTCCATGCCAGCTCTACCCTTTCTTAGCTGTGCGGCCTTGGGTGAATGGCCTCACCTCTCTGGGCTTTCATTTCCCTGAGCATAAAGAGATGATCCTACTCTACTTGGCAGGGGTCTCAGCCTGCAGACTGCGGTTGTCCGAGAGCTTTGTAATGGCGTAACTCCCGGGCGCCACCCAGACCATTTATTTATTTATTTGTTTTATTCGTTCATTCATTCATTCATTCATGGCTCGAACTCACGCCCCCAAGATCAAGTGTCGCGCACTCTACCGACCGAGTCAACAAGGCACCCCCCTCACCCAGACCGATGAAATCAGAGTGTCCAAGGGTACGGCTGGGCAACTGTCACAGCCTGGGGGGCTGTCTACCACTGTCCCCCCAACACCGGGCCGGGCGCCGGGCACGCAGTAGGTGCCCTGCGAGTGCGCATGCGTGCATGCGTCTGCGGCTGAGGGAAGCCCTCTGCGCCAGTGCATCCACGTCCCCTCTTAACCCTCCCCACATTCCCCACAGAGACATGAGCAATCTCGTGATCCCCTACTTTGCAGATGAGGAAACAGGGTGCAGAGGCTTGGCCCATGTCACACAGATGGGCATAACTGGGATTTGAACCCCGGGCCTGGCCAGCTCCTCAAGCCGGGCTCTTCCGCCCTGAGCCTCCTGCTTCATGTTAAGAACCTGTTTGTGCGTGCAAAGGCTGAGCCTTTTTACTGGTGTTGGGGTGTCTGTTGCATTTCATCACGGGGCCCACCCTCCCCCTCGGGGTGTTGGCTGTGACTGCCCAGTGCCAGGGGGGCCTCCTGTCTCGGTGCTCATGCAGAGAGCCTCGGGCCCCATGAGTCTGTCCCAGCTGGGATTAATCAGCAACCCAGGTTCCAAAGCGCCCAAAGAGCAGCTGCCAGGTCAGAGACACTGGTTCCCAGCCTCAGACTCTAGTGCGCACCTACTGTGCGCCAGGTACTGAGAACGAAACATTGGCTGCAAATGAGAGGAGGAGATGAATCAAAGAATCATCTAGATGCAATCACAGTGATTGGTAACAGGAAGGGCTGCCATATACAAATGCACTCTGGTGCGCGTCTGGCGCTTTCCTGACGCTAGATTTTCCGCTCTATGGAGGCATAATTGACACGCAGTAACTGCACGTATTTAAAATGTGCAACATGATAATTTGGATAGATGAGCAGATTCATGAAGCCATTGCCAGAGTCAAGATAATAGACATATCCATCTCCTCTGACCATCTCCTCCTACCTCTTTGCAATCTCTGCGGGCTGTTCCCCCCCACCTCAGTCCCTAGACCACTATTGATCTGCCCTCTGTCCTTATGACTCATTTTTATTTTCTGAAATTTTATAAATGGAATCATATAGGGACACCTGGGTGGTCAATTGGTTAAGCAGCTGCCTTCGGCTCAGGTCATGATTCTAGCGTCCTGGGTTCGAGTCCCGTATTGGGTTCCCTGCTAGGCGGGGAACCTGCTTCTCGCTCTGCCCCTCTCCCTGCTTGTGCTCTCTCTTAGACTAATAAGTGAATAAAAATCTTTTAAAAAAATGGAACCAGGGGCGCGTGGGTGGCTCCGTGGGTTAAGCCTCTGCCTTCGGCTCAGGTCATGATCCCAGGGTCCTGGGATCGAGTCCCGCATGGGGCTCTCTGCTCGGCAGGGAGCCTGCTTCCCTCTCTCTCTCTCTCTGCCTGCCTCTCTGCCTGCTTGTGATCTCTCTCTGTCAAATAAATAAATAAAATCTTTAAAAAAAAAATGGAACCACACAGTGTACTCCTTGGCTTTTTGCACACAGCACTGTTCTGAGATTTTTTTCATGTTATTGTGTATATTAATATTTCACTGCTTTTTACTGTGGAGTAGAGTTCCCTTGAATGGACCTTTTTAATGAGAAGGTTGTTATTTCTCCCCATTTTACAGATTAAGCCAACAGACTCAGAGAGGTCAAGTAACTTGTCTAAGGTCACACAGCCAGGAGTGGGAGCACTGAATCTTGAAGTAGGAATATTTGAGTTCAGTTATTGTAGGGAACTTCTGAAGCTCAGAGGGTCTCAGAAATCCTGATCTAGACCAGCCCCCTGCATTTCATCTTAGACATTCGAGGACCAGACAGGGACCCATTCAGAGCTGACCAGGAATCCAGGTCTCTGGTGGGCAGTCTTGTGCTGTGTCTAGCTCTTCTCTGCTTTAGCTCTGGCTCTGCGTCTGGTGTTGGGGAAGAAGCAGGCTGATGTGGAGTGGGACAGGGATTTGTCCTTTTTTCAAGCGGTTTTAATTTCAGGATTCCTCCGGCTGCTCAGAAATAGCAGGAGGGATTTGGCATTGGCTCCAAGGCTCAGGGGTCCTCTGCAGCTGCTCTCCCCTCCCCAAACGGTTCCAGGGTTTACAGTGGCAGCTGCAAAGTATAAAATAGTGCTGCTCATAAATCCGCTCTTGCCAGGATCTCTGATGTCAGAGGCTCTGCAGTGCCCAGCATGGGCATCCTGCCACTGGATGGGGCCCCACAGGGACACCCCGGGTGTGCCCTGGAAGACTGGAGGGTCCAGGTCTGTGGGTGGCCACCTGCAGCCTCTGCCTTAGGGTTTGGAGAACCGGACTCACTTAGGGGGTCTGGAGGGGGGAAAGGGACTGAGATTGTGCAGGGGTGGAGGATTGGGGACAGCAAGGGATGGGGGAGAGATAGTGGGATACAGAGACAAGGAACCAGGAGACCCAGCTAGGCTCCTCCTAGCTGCATGACTTTGGGCAAGTCACTTTGAACTATAGGCTCTTCACATATAAAGTCCCGGGACTACAGCCCTTGCCCTGTTTCCACCTCCCACCCCCACAATGCTGTGAATACACTTTACGATGTGCAGGACGGCAGGGCGGGGTGGTGGTTAGGGGTACAGGCTTCACACGGCCTGGGTTGAAATCTCAGCGCGGCCACCACACGGCTGAGTGACCTCGGGCGAGTCACTTCACCTCTCTGGGCCTGAGTTTCCTCATCTGTGAAATGGGAATAATGGCTCCTAGGTCAAAGAGGCAGTGGAAGTTGAGTTCATTCAATTCCAGTGCTTAGAACAGGCCTCCCCATGGTGCTCAATAAATGGAAGCTGCCGTTAGCTATAAACTGTGAAGTGCTGTGTCCGGAGAAAAAGGGCAAAGGTCTGTCTCCAAGTGTCTCGCTGTTCTGAGAGCCACCTCTTCTTTCCAGATCTAAGTATAGTAGCTTCAGAATCAAAAGATCAGTGGTGGGGCGCCTACGTGGCTCAGTGGGTTAGGCCTCTGCCTTTGGCTCGGGTCATGGTCTCAGGATGCTGGGATCGAGCCCCACATCGGGCTCTCTGCTCAGCAGGGAGCCTGCTTCCCTCTCTCTCTCTGCCTGCCTCTCTGCCTACTTGTGATCTCTGTCTGTCAAATAAATAAATAAAATCTTAAAAAAAAAAAAGGATCAGTGATTTCTTGGGGTGGGAGTAGGGCAGAGGGTCCTGGAAATGTTGGTAAAAGCAGAACAAGGCCAGCAGCCAGGGAAGTCCCATGAACCCCAAGGAGGGCGTGAAGGATGAGGCTCCAGAGAAGAGACAGGCTCATGCTGCCCTTTGGGCAGAGATCACCGCCGCCCCCCCCAAGCCCATGTGCTCCTCTGCAGGGATTTGGAGCCTGATGGGGGCCAGGAGGTCATGGGGCAGCTGTTCCCTGCCTCCCTCTGAGGTGTGGTGACCCCAGTGAGAGCTTAGACATTGTCTGGCTGAGTGTGGCTGGAGACGTGGCTGGCAACGTGGGTCGGGGAGCTCAGGGACTTGGGCCCATCATGGGCAGTCACCAGGGCTATTTGTGGGGAGCAGGAAATGCTGGGGGTGGAGGTACCCAGCTGGATTAGGTTCCAGGTAACCTGGACTATCTCCCCACTCCTCCCCTCTCTGTTGGGTTCCCATTTGTAAAACAAGCCAAATACTTCTCAGCATTGACTCTGGGCAGAAGACTGCTTCAGGCGCAGGGGGGAGAACGTAAGACGTCTGCATTCCAAGAGACCCGGGAGTCAAATCCGAGTTCCAATTCCACTTCCAGGATGTGTGACCTTGGGCAGCTTCTGCCCTACCCCACCCCCCTCCTTTCGGAGCCTCAGCACCTCACCTGTGAGAGCACAGGTCCTGTCCTGTTGTGAGACTCAGACAAGAAAATGCTCCTCGAGCTCAGGGCCCGGGGACCAGGATAGAAAAATGTTTCCATTTCTGTTGACTCTTCTAAGGATCTCGTCGTTCCTACTGCTGGGAAGCAGTGAAGAGGCTGCTACAGGCTATTCTGACCTCTGAGATTCTACGGCTTCTCTGCCCAGCACTGCGGGTCAAAGCCCAGAACAGAGCTGGGTACTCAGTAGGTGCTCAATGATTGCTGAGAAAGGAGTGCTGAGTTTCTTTCCAGTTGCTCCTTGATTGAGGAGCAGAGAGGAAGGGTGACATTGGGAGGCAGGACATCTCTGCACCCACCCTAGGGAGGGTTGAAATGAGGCTCTCTGAAAAACCTCCTTGGCCCCCAATCTCCTACTTCTGTCCTTGGTCGCTGTTTAAATCCCACTCTCAGGCCCAGTGTCCATCACTTCTTGAGTACCCACTGTGTTCCCGGCACAGCACTAAGCGCTTTCTATACACTGGGTCCTCACAAAGCCGAGCGAGGCACAGATATCCGCCTTCTACGGAGGAAGAGTGGAAGCTCAGAGAGGTAAAGCAACTTGCCCAAGGTCACACAGCTAGAAAGGACCTGAGCTGGCCTTTGAACCTCCTGAGGCTTTTGGACCCCCAGGGCCAGTGGTCTAACCACTGCATGCACTCTTGTTCCTGAGTGAGTGAGTGAATGAATGAATGAATGAGTGCAGGCATGCAGGACAACAGTGTGGGAGCAGAGGCCTAAGGCCAAGGCACCCACACTTGCACGTGGCCCTGTAGCTCAGCTGGGAGAGCAGGTGTCATCACAGTGGCGACCGTGGTCTGGCTGCCGAAAGGAGGCAAAAAGGGCTCTGACAACAGCCCAGGGCTCGCCCCCGGCCCTCAGGGCTCATCAGGGCACATGCATACACTTGCCTCGGGCTGGCAGGACATGCGTTGGAGCCCCAGGCAGCAGGACCTCGCAGGAGCCTTTGTTCCCACAGTCCTGAGAGCCCCAGGTCACACGGTGAGTGAAGAAGCAGACAGATGGCTCTTGGGACCCCAGGGCCCTTGGTCCTGCCCAGGATGCTGCATGTGTGGGGATTCCGAAGAGTCCACCGGATCTGGAAGTCAAGCCCACAGCCCTGGGGCTCTCCAGAGATGTGAACTTGCAGATGGGAGGCCCTGGGGAGGTAGGGGCTCTGGGTCATCCAGCTCTACTCCTTCCCTGTCTTTGCTGCCTGGGGCAAGTCGGTTGCCCTCCCTGGTCTTCAGCTATGTCTCTGGCAAAGGGAAGAAGGAGGCTTGCTTTGGACTTCAGCCAGCTGGTGGGCTCCAAACTCTGCGATCCTGTGGGAGGTGATATTGTCAGCACCTAGGGGAAAGCCTGCAGGAGGCCATTTTCCCCGAAGTACAAACAGCCACTCAGTTCTTGGAGGAGAAGGTCTTGGGAGATTTTGTCTTCTTCCCCACCTCCACTTTAATGCTTCCCAGGGAGCTCAACGTACCCCTCTCCCCCCATTGTAAGAGTTCCCTGGAGGAATTTGTGGGGTACCTTTGGTTGTCTCCAGCATCTGAGACGCCTCCCTATTGGGAAGTCCTTTCTTCTGTCACACCTAAGTTGAACTGGGCCCGCGGGCCACTTTCCTCACCACCTTGCCCACAGCAGAGCTCTGGCTGGAAGGACTGGGCGAGTTATTGGGGGAAACAGAAACACTGTGAATTTTTCATGACCTCTTATAAAATAAGAACATCTTATCTTTGTCTAGATTTGATCTTCGCATAGTCTGGGTTTCAGCAGACTGGAGGGAAGATGAACAGCCCTCTTGGAGGGTCCGGTGGCCACGTCGACCAACGTTGTATGTGTCCTTGCCCTTCGCCCTGGAAGTGCTTTGTGAAGCCGGCCTATGCTCAGACCCCATGGCAGCGTTGTTTGTAAGTGACAAAAGGGAGTCCGTGTAAGTGCTGGTGGGGGAGTAATGGTAGGGGTCACTCCTGCCAAGTGAGAGGATATTCAGGGAGAATTTGCTTGTAGGGGGGCAAGGGCCTGGAACATGGGGGCGTCAATCCTGAAAGAGTCAATATTTCCCAACTGGCTTTTCACGTAAATGATTTCTTTTGAAAAATCGCTATGGAGTTCCTTTGATTAGCCTCATTCAGCCGATGTGGAAACCATTCCTGCTCGGTGAATTGTTGGTGGAGGTGAGCTGGGTCCAAGGTCACACTTGTGCTTTGTGGTCTACATGAAGAGGGCGAGCTCTGAGCTCCGGGGAGCAGCCCGGGCGAGATACACTTGCACAAGCAGTTCACTTTTTTGAGGTGTGAGCCCAGATTTCCTCTCATGGGCTCTGGGTGTCCCCAGGATGGAGCCACTTTGGGGTTCCTCTGGGTAGTAGTGGGGGCCACAGCAGGCGGTCACAGGTCGCAGAGCTGGGTGGCCCTGTGTTTTTACACATTTCCGAGGGGATCCCACATGTGTTTTTGTCTTTGCAGATGCGGGGGGCTGTCCTGCCAGTTGTGCCTTCCAGTGGGATCGCCGGGTGGGAGGTACACGCCTCGCCTTTCACAGGTGCTGCCAAATGCCTTGTCCAAGATGCGGCACCGGTTTCCATTCCTATCTTGGTCTAGGAGAGCCCCCGCTTCCCTCCATCCTTGACAACACCACTGGTGTTCAGTGTTTTTCTGACCCAATGGGTGAGAAGTGGCATTCCATTGTTGGGTTAGGTACAGCTGTCTGATTGCTGGTGAGAAAGGGGCTCTCCTTACAGAGTTCTTCTAATTACCTGTTTCTATCCTTAGTCCCCACTTGTACTGATGGTGTATCCACTGATTTTCAACTCTTTTCAGCCACAGAATCCTTTGTTCTAATAAACTCTGTTACCAAAGATCTTAACCGAAGTTGAATAAAAGAAAGAGCTGCATTTTGGAAGGGGGATGGGTTAACTAGAGGGCACATGTTTGCCTCCCTGTGCCCCCTGCAAGGGCCCTTAACGCTCAGTGGAGCATAATTTGTAAACAGTAGGTACAGTCCTACCACTTAAGCTATAAATGGGGAAACTGAGACCTAAAGTTACCCAGAAAGGTAATGGCTGAGGCAGGTCTCCAGTCCAGGTCCCCTGGCTGTCATCAGTATTGACTGGTGGAGGTAGAGGTGGAGGGGATAGTGGCAGAGGTGGTGGAGTGATTGTAGAGGAAGAGATGGACATGGAGGTGATGGTAGAGGTAGAGATGGTGGTAGAGGTAGGGGTGGTGATGGAGTGTTGGTAAAAGAGGTGATGGTTGAGGAGGTAAGGTGGTGATGATGGTGGAGGTGATGGAGGTGGTGATGGTGATAGAGGTGGTAATGATGGTGGAGGTGATGGTTGAGGAGGTGATGGTGGTGGAGGTGATGGTGGTGACAGTGGTGGAGGTGATGACAGTGGAGGTGATGATGGAGGTGACAGTGGAGGTGATGTTGGTGGAGGTGATGGTTGAGGAGGTGATGGTGGTGGTGATGATGGAGAAGGTGATGGTTGAGGAGGTGATGATGGAGGAGGTGATGGTGGAGGTGATGACAGTGGAGGTGATGATGGTGGAGGTGATGACGGTGGAGGTGATGGTAGAGGTGATGGTGGAGGAGATGATGACAGTGGAGGTGATGACAGTGGAGGTGACAGTGGAAGTGATGATGGTGGAGGTGATGGAGGTGGTGGTGATAGAGGTGTTAATGATGGTGGAGGTGATGGTTGAGGAGGTGATGGTGGTGGAGGTGATGGTGGTGACAGTGGTGGAGGTGATGACAGTGGAGGTGACAGTGGAGGTAATGACAGTGGAGGTGATGATGGAGGTGAAAGTGGAGGTGATGTTGGTGGAGGTGATGGTTGAGGAGGTGATGGTGGTGGTGATGGTGGTGGTGGTGATGATGGTGGAGGTGATGGTTGAGGAGGTGATGGTTGAAGAGGTGATGATGGAGGAGGTGATGGTGGAGGTGATGATGGTAGAGGTGATGATTGAGGAGGTGATGACAGTGGAGGTGACACTGGAAGTGATGATGGTGGAGGTGATGGTTGAGGAGGTGACGGTGGTGGTGATGACAGTGGAGATAATCGTGGTGGTGATGACAGTGGAGGTAATGAAGGTAGAGGTGATGATGGTGGAGGCGATGGTTGAGGAGGTGATGATTGAGGAGGTAATGGTGGAGGCGATGACAGTGGAGGTGATGGTGGTGGACATCCTTGCCTGGAGCCCGATCTTAATGGTAGTGCTTCCAAAGTTTTCCAGTGGGAAGCATTTGCTTTTCATTTTCTGGTAAATATCCTTTATCAAGTTAAGGAAAATACCTTTTTATTCTTAGATTGCCAAGATTTTGTGTCGCAAACGGTATTGAAGTTTATTAAATGCTTCCCAGTATCTGCTAAGATGAGACAAGTCCTTTTTCTCACTGTGGGGACCTGGAAGCAAGCACCCCTTAGACATCTGAATGGGGCTGGGCTTGTCTCCGGCAGGGAGCCTCCCTCCACCCTGCTCACTTTCCTGGTCTCTCCTTTCTTCCTCCCTGAAATGCAGACACTTTTCAAGGCCTGAGAAGGGTGAGGCATCAGAATAGAAATGATCTCCCTGTGCTGGGTCAGCGCTTTCTGCCTGCCTGACTTCTGCTGCTGTTTCCTGTACTAATCCCGGGGGGGCGGGGGGAACAACCCCCGCCCCAGCTTGTTCCAGACATAGCCCGAGACATTCTGATGTTGCCTTAAAATGTTGGTGGCGGACAGACGGGGGATCTTGAAGCCTTGCATTCCTCTCCAGGATGCCAGAAGAGGGGTCGGGGGAGGCAGGGCGAGTATGTGGTGGGGGAGGAATTTTTCTTGGGGGGGGGTTAATTCGGGGTGTGGGGAGAAGGGCCAGTTGCTAGGCGAAATCGGCAGAGATGAATCATGTTCTGGCCTGAGTTGGTTATTGGCTAAAATGAGAAGTTGTCCAAGTTTGTGGAATCTTTTTGTTTGAGCTGGAAGGGAATATGGAGTCATTGGGGCCAATCTCTTCCTTTTGCAAAAAAACCCTGCAAATACAGAGCAGGAGAAAGATTTGCCCAGGGAGTGAAAACAGATCTCTTTTCCCTCCTATGTTTCTCAGGACCTGTGGCCAGAACGGGCCTATGGGCGCACCTCCCGTATTGTACACATTTAGTGCTCTAAGCTTTGGAGCTTGAATGGTGAATCCTGAGATATACCCTCCCTGAGCAAGGTGAATCCAGAGTGCCATGCATGGTGGAGAAAGCGAACAGGGTGATGAGCTAGTGAGTAGGCATGGATGGGTTTCTACCTGAGCCAGAGTGGATGGGAGGAGGTAGGACCCGAATGGAGGACTCAGCCTTAGGAAGCTCTGGGGAAGGGGTCCCTGGGCAGAGGGGCCAGCAAGTGCAAAGTTCCTGAGGTAGGAATGAACTTGGCGGGTCTGAGGGATGGCAGGGAGGCCACTGGGGCTGGAATGGGGTGAGTGGGGCGAAATGTAGACAGGTGGGGTCTCAGGGGCCAGAGAGAGAGGTTCAGTGAGAAGCTGTTGCTTGGCATGAATCTTGACTTCTCCTTCTGTTCTGTGGTGCCTGCTAAGGTCCTGTCCTGTGGATGAAGGAGCATTTAATAAGCACTTACTGTGTGCCTGGTTCTCCTGAGCACTTTAATCATGTGACCTCATTTTGCCTTGTGACAGGCCCTTGAAGGGTTTCTAAATGAGAGGGGCCCACACTTGCCCATGGCCATGCAGTGTAGGCGGCCCTGACCCAGGCCCTCTCCCTGAGGCCCTCAGCTCCATCAGCTTGGCCAGAAAGGGACTTGCCTGCACGAGCAGATCATCCTTTGGTTCAGCTCCATAGAAAAAAAGAGTGGGAAAGGTCAAGAGGAGACGGATTGCGGCGGCCGCCCAAGAAGTCTTGCCAGGAAGCGGGGCTGTGGTGTCCCCAGCATTTGGGGTTAGAATAGACGAATACCCACTCGAAGGGAGATGGTCCCAGGGGCCCCGCTGTTGTGGGAAAGTGAGCAGGGCTCTGAGGCTGCAGGGCAAGTGGGACAGTGTGAGAAGCTCCTACAAAGCTCCTTTGCCCCCAGATAGTAAACCCAACAGATGCTTGGAATTCCACCATTAATGAGTTACTCGGTGGTGGTAAGCGCTTGGCTCCTCTTCTTGTAACATGCACATCTCCTTTGGAAAATGAGTGGGAAGATGAAGACTTGAACCCAATATGGTGATAAATTCTAGAGATTGTAAGTGACAGGGGCTCAGACGCAGGCCAACTCTGAGGGGCTGCCCGATTTAGAGCTCCCCATAGGATCAACAGGCACTTCTGTTGGGGGTACGTGACTACCCATCTCCTCCCTCTGCCCAATCCTGCCTAATCCTTCCACAGGTATTGACACCAGGAACACTCCTGAATAAATACTTTTCATGCTAAGTTCAGTCTCAGAGTCAGCATCCTGGGGAATCTGACCTGTAACAATGACAGTGATGATGATGATGGTGGTGATGATGGTGATGATGATGGCAGCTGTATCAGTCGGCCTGCAGTGCCATAACAAAATACCCCAGACGACAGGGCTTAAGCAATACAAATTGATTTTCTCATAGTTCTGGAGGCTGGAAAGCCTAAGATCAAGGTTTGGACAGGGCTCAGGTTCTGGTGAGAGCTTTCTTCTTGGCCTGTCGATGGCCATGTCGTCCTCACATGGTCTTTCCTCTGAGAGCATACAAAGGGACCTTTCTTGTAAGGTCCCACCCATGCTTATGACCTCATCTAACTCTGATTACCCTCTAAAGACCCTATCTTCAGATAGCCATGTTGCAGGTTAGGGTCTCAATGTCTCAATTTTGGGGGAACACAATCTAGTTCATAGCAGTGTTGATGGGAACAGTGATGATGGTGATGACCAGGATGGTGATGGCACTGTTGCTGCTGCTGTAATTGGTGATGATGATGATGGGGATGACAATGATGGTGGTGATGATGATGGTGGTGGTGATGGTAGGGATGGTGGTGGTGATAATGATGGTGGTGATGATGATGGCATGGTGGTGATGATGATGGGTTGGTGGTGATGATGATGGTGGTGATGGTGATGGTGATGGTGGTGATGATGGTAGTGATGATGATAGTGGTGGTGATGATGGGGATGGTGGTGGTGATGATGATGATAGTGGTGGTGATGGTGGTGATGATGGTAGTGATGATGATGATAGTGGTGATGATGGTAGGGATGGTGGTGGTGATAATGATGGTGGTGATGATGATGGCTTGGTGGTGATGATGATGGGTTGGTGATGATGATGGTGGTAATGGTAGGGATGGTGGTGATGGTGATGGTGGTGATGATGATGGGGATGGTGGTGGTGATGATGATGATGGTGGTGATGATGGTAGTGATGATGATAGTGGTGGTGATGATGGGGATGGTGGTGGTGATGATGGGGTTGGTGGTGATGGTGGGGATGGGGATGGTGGTGGTGATGATGCTGGTGATGATAGGGATGAGGATAATGGTGATAATGGTGGTGATCATAGAGATGACAATGATAGTAATGATGATGGGGATCATGGTGATGATGAGGGGGATGGTGGTGATGATGAACAGGATGATGGTGATGCTGATGATGTCGATGGTGGTTGTGGGGGTGATGGTAAAGGGGATGGCAGTTAACATTTATTGAGTGCTTACTACATGCCCAGCTCTGTGTTTTTTTTAACTTGACCTGTGACAATCCAGTCAATCCTCTCAACAATTCTATGACTTAGGAGCTAGTTTTCTGGTGATTTTTCAGGAAGGGAAATCAAGGCTCACAGAGGTTCAGTACCTGCTTACAGTCACATGCAGTGATCATGGCAGAGCTGGGATCAGAATCCAAGTTCCCAGGTCCCCATCCAGGGCTGCTCCCTAAGGCCCTGTGGTCCTGCTCAAAGGAGCCAGCGACACAGGGTTGCGTATGCTGTGGAAGCGTTTGGGCAGAGGGGGTGTCCAGCCCAGTTTCCCCACTGGGGCTTCCTGCGACGCATTGGCCCAAGGCACTGGGGGCAGGGCAGGAGGCTCCTGCCACTTCTCTGGCACCAGAAGCTCTAGGACATTAATGGTTGTCCTCACCCTGGGGGCCTCTTGGAGTTATTTTGGGAGCTGGGTTTCTCTGGGGTAAGGCCGGGAGCTAGAGTTTTCCAAAGAGAGCTGGGTGGAGAGGGTGGTGGTGGTATCTGAGGCTGGGCCCCGGGGAGAGCCATGCCCTGTGGTCAGCCGAGCACAGTGGAGGCAGCTTGCCCAACAAGCTGTGTGGGACAGAAGTCCTCTCTGTGTGTGTCCTGCACCTGGACAGCCCGATGAGGGCTCTGCGGTATTTGGAAGGTCATACTGTGAGGGCTGGTCTGGTGACGAAGACACCATAGGGTAGAAGCCTGGAGGTTCCGGTATCTTTTTTTTTTTTTTTTTTTGAGGTTCTGGTATCTGAAAAAGAGTAACAGTAGAAGTAGCAGCAACAGAAGTAAGAGTAACAGCAGTTACCATTCAGAATGGTCATGATACCTGTGCTAGCAGTACTCAGGGCAGGGGAGGGAACGGAGTAGAGAAGCAGCGAGTGGAGCGCCGGCAGTCTGGATCTTATCGCCTTGAGTTTGGATCCTGTCTCTTTCACTTCCTAGCTGTGTGGTCTTGGATATGTCACTTTACCCTTTAGTTTCTTCATCTGCCAAATGGGATAATAATAGCATTTGAGGCTTCCTGGGAGGAGTCCATGAGCTCCTCTGTATCAACACCGAGCAAGTGGGCCTGGTCTGCGTCAGGGCTGAGCTGTTGTGCGTGATCATAACCAACACCATGACAATGAGCTCTATGGACCACGTGCTTTCTTGCATTGTCTCATTTAATTGTCATGTCAACCTGACTGCATAGGTGCTGTTTTCATTCCCATTTTGCAGATGGAAAAGCTGAGGCTTGAGCAGCTCAGGCTGCTCTAAGTCTCTTATTCAGGGTTACACAGGGGCAGACGGCATTTGAACCCACTCTTGTCGGACTCCAGTGCTCCCAGCTCAATCTGCTTTGCTCTGCTGGTGTCTCCCTGTGTGGCGACAGCCTTCTTGGGGGAGGTGGCTTTTTGAGGGTTGGCTGATGTCACCTTGGATGGGGGGAGAAAGCCAGCAGATAGGCCAGAAAGAGCCATTGATAAAGAATCTACTCCAGTCCACCTTTTGGTTGGGGCTGGAGCTTGTCTGCAGGGACCCCGTCACTCTGCCAAGACTCAGTGGGTCTAGAAGTATTCTGTCCTACCCATGATGATGGACACAGAGCCTGCACTCCTGCCTCAAGTTCATGGCAGTTTCCTTTCATTTGTTTGGCATTCATTCATGAGAGAGAGAGAGAGAGAGCACCAAGCAAGGGGGAGGAGGAGAGGGAGCAGATTCCCCACTGAGCAGGGAGCCCTATGCGGGGCTCAATTCTAGGACCCTAAGATCATGACCTGAGCCAAAGGCAGACGCTTAACCGACTGAGCCACCCAGGCGTCCCTCATTTGTTTGGCTTTTAAAGAAGATTCCAGGATAGGGACAGCTAGTTTTAACAGGACATGCTTAATGTGAGGTTCTAAAACTGTACATTCTGATGTGGTCCTAAGTGGCCAAAATCCAGGAATAACATTTAGGAGAGGTTAAATTAGAGACATGGTCATAGTTGTGGTGTGGTCCTTTGAAAGGGGTGGGAGGGGGTTAGAGGACCTCAGCAGAGGACCTCAGCTAACCTACTGCTTCCAAGCTGTGTCATCTGGGGCAAGTCATTTCATTCTAAGCCTGTTTCTCCTCCCACACACCTACCCACCCACCATCCATCCATGTGTCCATTCACCCACTAACCCACCCATCCACCACATATCCACCCACTAACCCACCCATCCATCCATCCATCTACCCACCCACTCACTCCCACAGTCTCCATCTATCCACCCAGCCACTGACCCACCCGTCCACCCATCTATCCACTTACCCATGAACACCCATCCATCCACTCAGTAGGCATTTAGGGAGCTCCCCAGTGAGTTAAGAACTATACCAGATGCTGGGTCCCCTAATTAAGACATTGCCATGAGGGCAATCTACACAAACATCAACAGAAAACTAAATTATGGACCTTCATAATGCTGTGCAGCCGTTAAGAATCTGGCAGGTCTATAAGAATGGATAGGGAATGGCCTTCAGAAGTACAGTCAAGAGGAAAATAAACATGGCAGAAGTATATGGTATGTCACCACATGTGTAAAAAAGAAGAAAACGGTCTATTTGAACACATGTGTATTTGGATTTGCCCAGAGAATTTCTGGAAGGACACCTGAGAAACGAGAATCAGAGACTGCCTCTGGGGAAGGAGGCAGGAGATTAGGGATGATGGCAAGGACATTAGCTCTCTTCCATTTCGTGTTGTTTGGATTTTTTTTTCTTGGAGCATGTTACCTATTTAAAATTAAAAAAAAAAAAAAAGACAGACTCAGTGTCTGCATAATGATATGGAAAGATAAGAGAACAGCAAATTATGATGTTGTTCATGACACATATGTGATTAAGAAGTATAGGGGACTGTGGGAGCAGAGAGTGACACCTAGCTCAGCCTGGGACAATCTAGGAAGCTTCCCAGAGGAGGTGATGCCTGAGATGAGGCTCCCAGCCTGAGCGGAGGTTAAGGGAAGACCCCTGGCGAGGGCATTCCTGGCAGAAGGAATAACAAGGGGAAGTCCTAAGGGGAAGGTTCAGCATCCTGGAGCAAATCCATCGATGTGGTAGGAAAAGTATGGACAATTGGGGAGCCAGGGACAGGGTCACTTTTGTTTAGGAAGACCCCTGCCGTAGTCACGTGCAACGTGGATCCCAGCAGTGAGGCTGGAGGCAGGGAGACCAGTGGGGAGGCCAGGAGAGAGGAGGAAGGTCTAGACTGAGGCAGATGCTAGGGGGGTGGGGGTGTAGGGTCGAGAGAGGAAGGGACTCAGGAGCTTTTTTGGAGATGGGCAGAAACACCAGCGCCCAGACCCCACCGCCAGGCCATGAGATTTAACGGGGTGTCGGGGTTAAACTGGGCTTCCTGGCAGTTCTGATGCATTAGCCAGGTAAGGGCCCTGGTGCTTGGGGCCGAGATGGCTGAATGAATGGACTGGGGCTTGTCCTGTGTTGGTGCATCTTCTTCCTGTGAAGGCTCAAGGCCCAGGTGAGCGTCTGATGTACGGTCAGTTGGAATCTTTGGTGTTTCTGCCAGAAGGAAACCAGGAAGGTGAAGCCTGGGCTTTGGCTTGAGTTGGTTTAAATAACGTCCACCTCGGAGGGTTGTCATGAGAGGGAACACAATACCATTGTGAGGGCCTGGCCCAGGGCGTGTGTGCGGGATACACACATCTCCCTGAGGAAGTTTGACTCCGACACGCTCAGATCTAGCTTTAAGCTCATTCAAGGGCATGCGATGCCCTCCTGTGGTTAAAACTAGATTTGTTTGGGCAAAGCGGGGTTGGGGGTGTGTGGGCGGGTAGTCTGGAATGTAAGTCACAGAAATTCTTTTAGCTGCACAACCGCGTATTTTGAGGTTTGGGCTGTTCTGGCAATACTGCCCGAGCTGTTTGGGAGCGGCCTGTGACGTGCAGAATTCTGGTTCAACTCTCAGAGGATACTCACCCTGGCAGAGAGATCTCGTTTTTCTAAATTACAAAGAGAAGCAGTGGGGGAATTGCAGTGTTGCCACATATGATGAAGCAGGGAAGGAGATCTGCTTAGCTTAGAGGGGCTGAAATGGCAGCATGTGCCATGCAGACCAATCTGACTTGTCTCCTGACATGTCCCCACCCGGCGGCCCTAACCAAAAAGTCTTAGGAAGGCCCTGGCCCTCTCCACAGGCCATGGAGGGAATGGCCTTTGAAGTTCTGTGCACTTCTCCAGGACTCAGAGGACGTTTTGTTTTGTTTTGTTTTGTTTTCCTTTTCTTCTTTTTCTTTTTTTAACAAAGGAGGTATATTTAAGAGAAGAGACAGCCAGCCCATGCCTGGACAAAAAAAAAACCACCATCAGAAAAAAGCACATCTCATTATTGAAGAGATGAAGGAGATCTCAAATGGTTAGCTGGTACTTTAGATCCCAGGGCCTCCTTTAGTGGGATTTTGGCTGATGCAGGACTGTGGGTACCTTGGAATGATATCCACAACCCTGGGGCACAGACAGGGTTCAGGAGGGACAGTGGGTAGAATGTTAGGCATGCTGGGCCAGGGATGGCTGTTCTTTAAAACTCAGGTCACCATAAACGGACAGACCGTTAGGAATGAACTACTCGAACAGCACACCTGTGCGGGGCAGGATGGAGCCTGGACAAAGCCAACTGCTCCCCTGTGGCTTGGCTCCCCTGCCCCCCAGAACTGCCGGCGGCCACCCGAAGTCACGGGCATTAGAATCACCTGCACAGGCCTAAAGCCAAATGCTGGGCCTAGAAATCTCCATTTTCAACTGACCCCCAGGTGGAGTTTTTTTTTTTTTGTTGTTGTTTTTTTTTTTTTAGGACTCCTACTGTTACAGCCTTTAATGTATGAAATCTGAATTCCATCAGGGATGTATACATACCTAGATCAACTTCTTGGGTCAAAGTTGTGGCTAAATTCATTTTTTATTTCAAGGTTCCAAGCAGGTGGGCCAGTTCTCTGAAAGCTCAGCAGCCTTTCCTCCCAATGAGAGGAGCAACGGCCTGTGCTAATTCCATCACAGTATTAATCACACTGGATTTTAATCACCAGCTTATCACTCTCGCACTAGATGGGGGGCCCCTTGAGGGCAGATGGGCACATTCACTTTGCTGTGAAGTAGGTACCAAATTACTTGCTACATGAGTAATATCCATGTTTCTACTCAAATTGCATACATTTACCCACAATTATTGAGTATGAATCTCCACATATTCTATAATCTGATTGAAGATCCTCACATACAAAGAGAGGGACCCCGAGGCTTTTGATGCAGCCTGTGCTACATCATTTTAAACATTTGTAGCTGGGGCATTTTAGTGTAAGAGCTGGTACCTCTATACATAAACTAGTAAAAATTTTAAATTCATCATCTGTTCGTGTTTTTAGCTTTGCCTTCTAGAAAATCGTTAGCTCTGTCCCTTCTGGCTGCTGTGTGCGGAGATCCTCCTGTCGGGGTGATTTTAAAAGCACCACTTGTGGGACGCCTGGGTGGCTCAGTGGGTTAAGCAGCTGCCTTCGGCTCAGGTCATGGTCCCAGCGTCCTGGGATTGAGTCCCACATCGGGCTCCTTGCTCAGCAGGAGGCTGCTTCTCCCTCTGCCTCTGCCTGCCATTCTGTCTGCCTGTGCGCTCTCTCTCTCCCTCTCTCTCTGACAAAAAAAAAAAAAAAAAAAATCTTAAAAAAAAAAAAAAAAGCACCACTTGTAGGTGAGCTGCTCCTTTGTCCTTCAGTGGCAGTAGGCCTTATGCCTGTGTTCGCGCTGCTTAACGTTTTGTCATCCGGCGTCAACGCCCCCGCGGTGGTGGTACCCTGAAAGCAGATTTTGGTAGACTTTGAACAGCTTGTTTTGCCCGAGGCTCCACGTGCTTCGTGGCCTGCAAGACCTAAGGGCCTGCCAATTCCACAGCGCCAAAGGGCAGTCTGGCTGCCACCGTGGCACCGGCCGTGGCTTGGTTTGGCATCGCTGCTTCCACTGAGTGCACAGTTCATCCCAGCCTGGCGGCCACCAACTCCACACTTCTACGGGAAGGTGACAAGGCCACCAGCAGCAGGCAGGTGGGTGTCCCCCAGACACAGGCTCCACCCCCTCCCCCCAGCTGCTCCGTGACTTTCCGCGATTGTCAGGGCCAGGGTTTCTCAGGTTTTAGTGTTTCACAAACCAGTGAAATTATAGAGTATTCTGGACTCATGTTGATTTGTCAATCTACTACTTTGCAAAGAACAACAAAAAGAGATGGCGCTCTCCTTTCACCTTCGACCCCATTCTGTAAAACGCGACACACGTCTGGCTGGCTCTGCCCATGGGCCTTATTGTCCGGTTTGCTCAGAAAGATACGCGTGTCATCACAGCCCAGCATCTGGCAGCCCCAAGGGGGCTCCGGGCAGGACCCTGGAGTGAGTGAGGGATCCAAGAGACAAGGCTTTTCAGAGAAAAACATGGTCTTATATCCTTTATTTTATATATATATATATATGCACATCTGTTTTATGTACAATAATTGGTTCTATCAAATAATCGTATCATGGCCTTCTCTTGGTACTCTTCCCCAAGACAATTTCAGGCGAAATTAGGTATTTGCACACTTTGACTACCACACTTGAGAATTTGTGATTGATTTCAGTTAGAGGCCACGCGCACAATTCAAAATATATACAAACAGGGTTAAGGCGCTAAGAGTGGGCCAAAAGAAAGCACAGGACTTAGAACAAGTAAACGGTGTATTTTGCAGGCATGGGAGCCGCCACGTGACCAGCAAGCGCTGCGCGTGACTCCGAGCTCTTTTACTGTGGTGGGGGTGGGGGTTCTGAACATCTGTAGTGACGGCGCGGTGGGTGGACACACAGCAGGTCTGCCCGCTAGATGCTTCGCCGAGGGCTCATTTCTCCCCCTTCTCTGCCTCTCCTGTGGGCTCTTGCTTCAGTTTGTAATCTGCTAGGGCAGCCTTGATTGCATCTTCGGCCAGCACTGGAAGGAGCACAAGGAAAGAGCCTCAGTCTGTAGACTGTACAGAGAGGGTCTTGGGCATCACACCTCTAAGAGCTAGAGGGCAGCGGCGCTGGGGAAGGGCTTATCAGAGCCCCCGGCTGGGGGAGTGGGGAGTGAGGAGCAAGCCTGGAAAGCCAGCCAGCGTTTCCTGAGCCTGATTACGCCTGCCCGTGGCTTCGGAGGCAGATTAGAATTTAAATACCTGGGATTCTAGGCTAGCCTCAGCCTCCTGGAATCCCCTTTCTGTTCTATAAAACTGGGACATTCTCCCTTTGCTGGGATAGGGTGAGGGCTTAATAAACTGACATGTCAGAGGCCACAAGAGATGTCAGTTCTCATCTGTCCCCAGGGAAGTCCGGAGTAAATGTAGCGGATGCTGGCTGAGCAAGCTGGCGCAACGTGGGTCATGCCACTAGTTGACAGGTGGCAACTGCCACATCCTCTGGAGGGATCCCAACTTTGAAAACTTTTACTTTGGAGTCAGAATTATAATGACTATGGGGGGAAATAGTAAGCAACAGGCAGAGAGGAGCAGCTAAAGGTGGCGGTGCCCAAGAAGGCCAAATGAAGAGGCTGGGGGTTTTCTGAAAATGTCGACAAGCTATGGCTTTATTCCTGCATACTGGGGAATCCCAGCTCGGGTGGAAAGAACTCGGGTCATAGCAGACTTCCTGACGACTGTTAGCACATCCCTGCCCCTGATTTTCCTTGTGAGTCTTACTCTGGCAAGAGGCCTGGCTCTCTGCTGATTTTAAACTAATTTGGTCAGTAAGTTAAGGCTACTGTTTCTCATTCCTCCTTCCCCTAGAAGGCTGAGAGAAGATGGAAAACACTTTAGATTTAAGACAAAGGCCAAACTGGAAAGCCAGGTATAAGTCTTAAGGCATCTGGGCTTTCTCCTAGGACAGCATACAGGGGACTGTTGCACAACTGGACTTAGTCAATCTGTATACACGGACTCAGACTATATACACAGTAACAGCACCTGGGAAGGAAGTGGTAACACTTGCGATAGAATGATGGCAGAAGCAGAATTATCTCCTTTACTGGTCCAAACTTGACTCCAATGGGTGGGACCAGCACAGATTCTAGAATCAAAGATTGGGCCTTAGGGCCTGGCTTTCCCACTTAGAAGCCATGTGACTGGGGTGCTTTAAGCTGAGCCCCGCTTTCCTGGTAAGAGGGAGAGATAATGATGCTGTCTGTGGAGTAGAGGACATTTCTGAGGCTTAGAAATGATGCCACAAAGTGCTCGCATGACGCCCAGCACACCCCACCTCCTGTTAAGACCCTCCTGGAGATGGGCAGTGAGGTCTCGAGGCTTTTGCCATCTGAAGGTTAGGGACGCCACAACCAAAATGGCCTCGCCATTACTCCGCACAAATGCCAGTTGATGCCATTACAGAAGTGCTCCCAGCCGTGCAAGCTCGTGGGCATTACAGAGCGGAAACTCACTGGAGCAGTGCAGCTTCACGGGGGGCAGACAGAGCTCCTTGGCGATGTCCGTGTTCTTAATCGTCAAGGCTTCTTCCACCTGAGAGGCATGGAGGAGAGCGAGACAGTCTCAGTGAAGCTCTAACTTGAGGAACAGGAAATCAAAAAGGGAGGCCAAAGAGGCCCTCAGAATGGGGTGGTGGGGATGACTGCCATTAAGAACCCCTGAGGACATGCACTTGTGCGTCAAGGCTGCAGCTGGGGCTCTGCGATATGGAGTACACACTCGGTTGTGTGGCGTGGCTGGGGTAAGCACTGCCGGCAAAGACACTTCGACAAGCCAGCCCGTGACCGCTCTGAGGGGTCTGCTTCAGGCCAGCAACAGGAATCTTGCTTTTTTTTTTTTATTTAAAAGCAGTGATTTCTCCTATTCTGGTTTTGTGAGGATCAGCTTCGGTGATGTCTTTATACCAAATGTTTAGAATAAATCCCTTCAACCAGAAGTGCTGAATGGTGTCAGAATGGTCAGAGAGGTGGCAAATAGGCCAGTGGCACTCTAGCATTTGGCAGTGGCACAGACCGGTCTTGGGATCATCCTCTGCCGGAAGAGAATCTATCTTGGCCAAACAGACTGGAAAGGATGCCCTGAGTTTGCTCGAGTGTCCGAGGACACGTGAAGGAGGCCCACATGGAAGGAGCCCTGCTGCCTTAAGAAGAGCCAGAGTTCCCCTTCTGTCCCCCAATTTCCCAATTCTGCTGACTTCAAGGATAATGCTTCACGTTCTGCTCTTAGAAACTCAGAGAGGACCACAAGGTCAAAGAAAGGCCCTCTTCCTCCTCTTTCTGATCACAGCTCAAAGGCCAGATCCTGGGAGCACAGGTGCCTTGTCTTGCTTCCCCTTTCCCGGAGCATAGGTCTTAACAAATTGCTTCAGAGGCATCTCCTCCAGATCAGGTTAGGTCTGTGCTCGCCCAGGGAGCTCGCCAGCCAGAAGGCCCGGAGCCACAGGAAGCCGGGGGCACGTGGCCCTGCTCCCAGCATTGCTGTAGAGCCGCTCAGCTCCCCACGCACACTCCTCTGTGACTCAGCCCCTGAACCTGGTCCCTTGGGGCTACAAAGATAAGCAGCCCTATATTTTGGCTTTCTGAGTGGTTTTATGACTGGATCTTAGAAACTCCAGTCCTTCACCAGGTTTGGGACCTTCTTCCTCTGCAGCTTCTGGGAAAGAGGCTTTGGCAGAGAGAACAGAAACGGTGTTCGAGCTTGTCTCATTTCCACCCTCAGAGGGCCTGCCCACCAGCCACCGGGATCACTGTTCTGATTTATTTGTTTCCTTTGCCTCCATCTTTGGTGTTTCTGATCCTTTAATCCCTTTTCGCACCAGCTAGTTTGTTATTTCATGAATCCTTATAAACCACCTGCAATCCTTTTTGAAACATGATAGAAAGAAATGAACAAGAACACAAACCACAATATAGCCTCTCCCACCCTTAGACTCCTAAGAAATTTTAATCAGCAACCTTGCAGAAAGCCATAGAGTTCTTTGCCGTTCTTTTCGGTTAGTGGGGGAGGTGAGGATATTTTTCCTATTTAATTAAAAACAAAACTGAACGGGTGCCTGGGTGGTTCTGTTGGTTAAGCATCCAATTCTTGATTTTGGCTC
Organism: Lutra lutra; assembly: GCF_902655055.1. Lineage (NCBI taxonomy): Eukaryota > Metazoa > Chordata > Mammalia > Carnivora > Mustelidae > Lutra > Lutra lutra. The sequence continues at coordinate 95,054,149 of NC_062289.1, read as the reverse complement.
AGTCATGACCTGGTTATGGGATTGAGTCCTGCCTTGGGCACTGTGCTGGGCATGGGGCCTACTTATGACTCTCTCCCTCTGCCCCGCCACCCAAAACAGAAAACAAAAAAGCCCTAAACAAAACACCACCCAAACCTCCAAACGAATAAAAATGATTGACAAAAAAAAACCCCAAAATAAAAAGCTTAACAAAATGATCCATAATCCCCAATGTGAAGAATTTAATCAAAACCTGAGCAGGAGAAATTAAAGAAATTCTTAGAATATTTTGAAAAAAAAATCAGCCCTCCCTTCCTTCCCCCTAATAATTAGACCCTTCCCTTAACTCAGAGGCAGGTTTGTCAGAAATGTGATTTAATTCTGTCAATCTGCAAGCAAACTTACCGTCTTCCCTTTTACCCATTCAGTGGCTAATGAGCTAGAGGCAATAGCAGACCCACAGCCAAATGTTTTAAACCTGGCGTCCACAATCTTCCCCTTTTCATCCACCTGAATCTAGAAAAGAGACAGGAGTTAAGCAGTGGTTCCTGGTGCCGCCCTGTAGAACCTGCATTTATAGGGGGTTCACTGAGGCTCTCCCCAAGGGCTTTGGTCTTGCTTTCCATACCCTAAGTTTTAACATTAATTACTGAATTTTCTTTGTTACAAAGGGCTCGGTGATGAAGAGTAAAATGTAGGAATGATCATCAGAACGATATAGGCCTACCGGGTAAAGATAAGCTGAAAAATATACTCCCCACCCCCAATTTTTGGTTTTGTAACTCTAGTCTGCTCTTTGGCTATGAAGTTCTCTTGGCTGCTCAATCTGCATCTTTAAACACTGGGAGAGTCTGTAATAAGGTCCCTAGTTAGGGCTTTTTAGTTTGGTATGAAATGACATCTAGTGGTATCCTCTTGCCTTGTTTCTGTTTTCCAAGGTAGGCATGGAGACCTCTGGCAAGCTGCCCCTTCACCACGATGAAGCAGATGTGGACAAAGCTACAGTTTACTCAAAGTGCCAGTCACTACCTTTGTGTTGTTTCCAATCAGGCGGAGGCTTGATATGTGGCATTTCCTGTCTCACTGGGGATTGCTAACCGAATGGTTGTGGTTTTCCTTTGCTCAGTAAAATTCACAAAACTTTCTACTTGGCTGAAGTTGGAATTTAAGATGATAGACTGAGTAGAAAACTGACACCAGAAAGAGTCAGCACAGTGTATGGGACAACTAAGATTCAGTCCCTACCTAATAATTGATAACTTTGAATCATCCCATCATCTCACAGGAATCCAGGTAGAGACCAAGGAGAAAGCTGTGCATGCAAATGCTTTGTAAACAACGAAGCACTGTATGAGCAAAGGGATTACTGTCATTACCATTAAAGAAGAAAACCAGAGGTACCTGCAGTTTCATTACATCACCACATGCTGGCGCCCCCACCAATCCAGTTCCGACATTTTTTGAAGTCTTGTCAAGGGACCCCACGTTTCTAGGATTTTCATAATGATCAACAACCTGAAATTAGAAGGTTAAGAGAAATCCAATGATTACTCTTTTTTGTCTCCCCAACTTGATGGTAAGCTCCTTCAAGTTTCTTGAAGTCAGCAAGCTGAACCTGGCACGAAGTCAGTCGCTAAGCATCAGACATCACCAGGGGAGGAAGGCTTACACTTACATCAGTGAGACTTTATGACCCAACCGTTTGGACCTCTTTTCCAACTACCCTCAGAAATTTGAGTTACTGGAGAAAAATCAGCAAAATCATGTCTTAAATCCATAGGTTTTTTTTGTTTTGCTTTGTTTTTTGAAGACTTTGAGAGCAAGAGACAAAGCACAAGCGGGGGAAGGGGCAGAAAGGGAGAAGCAAACTCCCCGCTGAGCTGAGAGCCCAACCTGGGGCTCTATACTAGGACCCTGGGCTCATGACCTGAGCTGAAGGCAGAGGCTTAACTGACTGAGCCACCCAGGCATCCCTCCATAGGGTTTTTAAATCACAAATAATTAGCTGATCTTTACCACCTAAGTCACCAGATTTGGGCTCAAACAGCATTTCTGGTTATTTCCAAATAAATCCATCCTCAAAGGATGATTACTATTAAAAATTTTTCAAAAAACAAGTATGGTCCAGCAATCGAAGGATTTCCCAGAAGTCTCAAGGAGAATGTTATACGGGGAACAATGCTATGGAATGTATCCATTTGTGTATGATAAAACAGTAACCGTCCCATTACTGTATGTCAAGCCCGGAAATCACTCTGGTGGAGCAGCGCACCCTGGTGGCTGAAAGGCTGCTAGCCCACATTCGTTGAGGGTGTTTTGTCAACAAAACACACCCCTAGGTAGGGGAGGAGCGAAGTCCCTGGCAGACGAGCTGAAGCCAGGACAGAACAGTATCTATTCAAACTGGCACACAGGAGACTTTAATGTAACTTTGAGGCGTGTCTACCAGTTAGCCTTAAGTCTAGCCTTAAGTCTCCCGATCTTCTTCCAGTGTCTCTTCCCGACCGCGGATTTTGATTCCAAGCCCAAGGACCTACAAGATAATACCTCATCTGGACTTTTTGCCCCATGTTGATTCACCGCGTTCTTAGTCGTTTCCAGAGTAGGAAAGTTTCTGGTCTAGGGGACTTTACGCCCCCGAAAGGCAAGGGCTGCAAACTATACACCTATTCCTATCCCCCGACGCTGTCCCCCCTACTCCCCACCAAAAAACAACAACAACAAAAAAAACAGAACAAAATTAAAACACTGCAACTGTTGATTACGTGTCTGACTCCACTCGGAGACTGTGAGTTCCTACAACAGTAACTGCACCGTAAATGATCTCCATGTGCTGGGCACCATGCCAAGGACTGCACAAGCTCTATCTATCTCGTGTAGGGGAAAACTAAGAACTCACTTTACAAATGGGGAAAACAGGTTCATCGCAGAGCAGGGACTTGCCCAAGGTCATCTGGCTAGGGCAACGGCCTCCCTGAAACCGGAGCCCGCGCCAGTGTGTCTGTCCCTGGAGCGAGGCTGGCAGGTCATAACGGGCCCTCCTTCCTGGGCTGCTGGGTTTTGAGGCACGAAATCGCAGCCAGCGGCGGGGCCCACGGGCAGCGGTTAGTTTTATCCATGCAGCAAAGGAAACGTAGTCCAGTTAGAGTCGCGCGAAGGGGTGGCCCCTATCCCCGCCGCAGTGGGGGCTCCCAAGGCCGCGCACAACCCCCAGCCACTTCTCCCCAGGTCCGGCCTCCGTCGAGCGCCGGCATACCTGGGTCCTCTCGCCGGTCCTCGCCATCCCGCCGCCTTACCAGTGCGGGTCCCGCGCATTCCCTCATCTGCCCCTACCTTCTTGTGATAGAGCCGGGCCGGAGCAGACAGTTCCCGGGCAGGCAGGCGAGGACTCCGCAGCAGCAGGGCCGACGCCGCCCGTCTCAGACGGCCCGCTCCAGCCGCCGCCATCTTCCCGGCTTGCGCCAGCTTAGGCCGAGCGCGAGACGGAGGGGAGGGACGCGCCCGCGCGTCGGTTCCCGGCTTGGAGCGCGCACCCTTTTACGTCACCGCGACTTCGCGCCTGCGCCCTCCCCCTCCATGCACGTGTCTGCCTTTGGTCCCGTCTTGACCACGCCCCTCCGGGGGCGGGCGGGAAACCGAACTCAAAGACTGAAGTTGGAGGGTTTGTTCCGAGCGCGGGGTTTTGAATCTGAGGGGTCTCAGGCAGGAGTGGGAGCCCAAGTTTGCGTTCACCAAGCCTACCCATCGCCGGAATGCGGCTCAGTGGATCAACCACTACTGTTCACAGCTCGATTTTGCAGCTTAGGAAGTTGAGGGTCAGAGAGGTTTAGTAACTTCTCCAAGATTGCCCAGTCTTATTTGAGATTCAAGCAAGGACAATTCTGGGTTAGAATCCAGAGTCTGCTCCTTCCCGGCTGTGTGGCCCTAGGCGAATGACATAATCTCTTTAAGCCTTGATCCTCGCTTTTATACTAATTCAAGAGCAATTCAAGGCGTTATCCTAGGCTTTGGGGATCCAACAAAGAAAAACACATTAATTCCTTACACAATTAACCTTGCTAATGAGGGAGAAAGGCAGCAAATAAACAATATTTTCCTAGCTCAAAAATGGTAGCTTAATTGCGGAAAACGAACACGCCATACCCTGATTTTTTTTAAAGTATGTATGTGTATGTCTACATCTATTTCTCTTCATCAGCATGCGGACATATTTATATGACCAATGCCTGGACATGAAGAGTTTCTAATAAACGCTTAGTAATGAAATTTATTAATACTGGCTTGCAGAACATGATTTCATACAAGAAAACCCACATGTGTATTTAACGCTTAGGCACCAGGTATTACATAAAAAGGAGGACGCTCTGTGAAATATGTTTTTCTCGTGAACGGTGCAGTCGATCCTTCCCCGGGTACTTGGAGTTTTCCCTGCGTTTTCGGTTCAGTTGCTGGGGAGACTGAACCACGCGCCTGATGGGACTAGGCTGTAAGGAAGGCTTTCATTCCCAGATTCCTTTTGACCTTCTCAAGATGGCGCCAAACCCTTCCCTTCAATCATCACTCCATGACTTCCTCTACGGCCTACACTTCCTGTTCAAAGACCCAACCTCGGTCCGAAGTTGCGACGGAACACATGCCGTGTTGGAGAGTTCTTATTCTGAAAGAACTTCTATACCTATATAAAAGCAATACGAAATTTCACGGGTTCCGAGATTTTCCCGTCGTTCGAGGCTCACAGTTTCCCTTTCCGTCGTAAGGAGAGCGGGATTTAGGTCAGGCGCACGCCGCGGGCAGCTCTTCCTTCAGCGGGTCTTCGGCGGCCGCGAGAAGACCCGGGAGTCACTAGATGCGCAAGATGGCGACAGCGGCCGCAACATCGGCTTCAGAAGCGGAGGCTGATCCCAAGGCCGGGCCCACAGCGGAGGGCGAGGAGGATGACGTTAAGACGGCTAGGACGAGGAGGAAGGTGTTGTCGCGGGCCGTGGCCACTGCGACGTACAAGGCCGTGGGGCCGGGGTGGGACCAGCCGGAGGAAGGCGTGAGTGAGAGCGATGGGGACGAGGAGTACGCCATGGCTTCCTCCGCCGAGAGCTCCCCTGGGGAGTACGAATGGGAGTATGACGAAGAGGAGGAGAAGAACCAGCTGGAAATCGAGCGGCTGGAGGAGCAGGTCGGTCCGGGGCTGGGCGGCGGGCTCCTTCCCTCAGGTTCCCGGGTCGCGGCTCTTTTCCCAGGTCTCCGGCAGTAGTAAAGCCGCCAAGGCCGCAAAACCGCTATTAATCATCACAGGTCCCGTCATTTGAGCGTTTATTGCTTGCCGGGTGTTTTGCATGCGATATCCCGTTAAACGCTAACAGCGACCCAAGGAAGGAAGTAGTGCATTCCCCTTTTTAGGGGAGGAGATTGAGGCTTCTCGTGGAGGGAATTCTCTTGCTGAAGATTACACTTTTGCAAGTGGCGAGCCAGGTCTCGAACTTTGGAACGACTACAGAGCTCCCGCTTTTAATCACACCGTTAAATTGTGGTCAGCAATCGCAATGAAATTGTACTTAAAAGAGATTTTTTTCTTCCTTTTAAGTAGCAGTGCCCACAATGGTGAACTGCGGTATGATAGACAAAGCAATGACCGTGATTGTGACGATAGAAATAGGATGGTAGAAATCTCAGCGTCTGGAGGCTGAGGCCCCAGTTGTAGCTCGTCCATGTTTGTGTGAGTTTAGGCACATTTCTTAACTTCTCTGAGCCTCCGCTTTCTCACCTGTAAATTGGGAGCAACACGTTCTGCATCATGTAGTTGTAACAGTAACTAATAGCCCAGTGCCTGGCACCTGATGGTACCATGATCTATAATTTGTAATTCCTGTGTAATCCAGGATCTCAGCAGGAGAAAGGTGGTCTGCTCAGATTAGGATAATTTGAGAGAAGGTTGATAAAGGGACTGCTGTGTTTATTAAAGTGTGGTCAGATCAGGAGTGGATGTGCAGTACCTCAGGGCTAGTGACTGTGGGACCTTGTGTCTGTTTCTAGGCCTGAAGAGGTGAGGGGAGAGAGAAGACAGACCAGTTTTCTGAATAGCTGTGTTGAGAGGGCAGACCTTTAGGCAGGGGTACAGCCCCAGCTTCCCATCAGGGATTGGGGTGAGAGAAGGAATACCCTGACCTCTCTCTCTCCAAACATTTGCTGGTGCCTTCTGCTGGGCAAACCCTGCTGGAAGTGAGAGAGCCAGAGACTCCCTGGATGTGGTCCACACAGGAGGGCACAGGACAGAGATGAGAGGGGAAAGTAGAATTGGGAGGGCAGGGTACCTAGGTGGCTCAGCTGGTAAAGCGTCTATCTTTGGCTCAGGTCATGATCCCAGGGTTATGGGGTCAAGTCCTGCATTGGGCTCCTTGCTCAGCAGAGAGCCTGCTTCTCCCTCTGACCCTCCTCCCTGCACACGTGTACTCTCTCTCTTGCAAAAATAAATCTTTGAAAAAGAAATTGGAAAGGCAAACAAATCGAGAACATTTTTGTTTTAGCAATGAGGAAACAGGCTTGGAACAGATGATGAAATGATTTGCCTAGAGTCACTCACAAGGGGAATTGAATTTATCAGGGTTGTCTGTGGGCCACAAGCCACACTGATAAGAAATCACTTAGCTATGTGAAGTTGTTAACCTACCTTACTCACTTAACTTTGCTGGGTGTGAGATTCCTTATAATGTCCTCTTTGGCAGTTATACTTTTGTTGTGAAATAGTGACGATACCCATCAGTATCACTTGTTTCATTCATCATCACATTTGAATGCCAAAGGAGCCCAGTAGGGGTAAGCAAGTAGTTATCTTTTCTGCTTTTTAGAAATAAGTACTCCAGTGTTTACTCGTCTTTTATTCATTCACAGTCTTCTATTCATTCACTACACAGAAGTGTAACAGAGGGTGCCAGGCTGACTCTGTCCCTGTCCTGATGGAAATCTGTGCTTCTGACTTCTTTGGAGCCTTGGGCTTTTCCACAAGCCATTCGCTTACTCTTCTGTGAGTCAGGGGAAATAGGATTAGCTGTTTGAGCGGAAGGGGAAGCTTGGAACAGAGTAAGTCCTTGGTCAGAGTAACTAGTTAGCAAGAGAGCAGGATGGGTCAGAGCAGAGGTCTCCTGGTTACTGGTGTCCTCTAGTTACCTGCACTACCTCAGGTCACAGAAAGTGGTTTGGAGCTCACACGGTGACCACACTGTGATGTGAATTGAAGAGCCTCTGGCTCTTATTGACCTGTTTGTATGGGGTCTGGAGATTGATTTTTCCAATTTTTGCATACCTCCCTCCCACCTCATCCTGATCCCATCGCCTCTAGTTCCTGCTGTAAGTGCTCTTACGGTGGAGTGTCACGATGGATAACATCAAGACAAGCCTGTGAAAACCTCAGCCTTGTCGTCTCTGCAAATTCCAGTTCTCTGAGTGTATTGTATGGGAGCTCAACATTAGTTGTGGTAGCCATCCATGTAACAAAAGCAAAGATTTCCCTTTATCTGTGTTTGTGTCCTGAAACTAAAAGTGGCACCTCCTGGTGCCTTATAAGTTATTCCAGCTTCCTGAGCCTGCGGTGTCCTCCGTGGTCGAAACAAGGGTCGTAGGACTGTAGTGGAGCTTAAGTGACCCACGCTTATAAAGCTCCCGGCAAATTTGACACACAGTAGGTGCGGTGCCGTGGCCTGCTGTGTGCTTTCCCCACCCTGTCCGGAATTGCGGTGGTTGTGTTTTCTAGGACCAGGCCTCGTTATTTCTCTACCACCGCTCGGGATCCAGGTTGTTAGGGGATCAGGAAAACAGCACATCGTTGTGTGCACTGGCTAAGCCGTCTCTTTCTTTAAGTCGTCCTTTGTTGTTCATGATGTTCTGAGACCAGAATAGACCAGTATATGTTCTCACTTGTGGGTGCTGAGTGAACTCTGGAAAGTCTCATAAATGCATCTCAGTATGCAGTTAAATACACATACTTTCGGAGCACCTCTTACTCTTTATTATTTGGGCCTAGAAATCAGAAATTTAGACCAAAAGCCATCCTGGGAAGCAGTTTCTCTACTTCGTTGACTTTTATACCCTTTTTTCCTGACCTACAAATGGTATTCGTGTAAGGGGAGCTGTATAGACGTTAGTCGCTCTAACAGGACTGTCATACCCCCCTTCCTGCTCCAAAACCACCTTCAGACCCAGGTGACTTGAGAGCATTGGGTGACAGGGAGAGCCTCTGCCTCTTGTTTAGCAAGAAAAGTACATTTTGGGCAAACCTCACTTCTTTAGTTAGTGTGACTTGGCTGCACACTTGACAGTTGTGAAACATGAGTGTGTCAGGACAAACCACTTGAGAAGCAGAGGTTTACTCTGGCTCCTTCCTGGTACAAATGAAGAAGCCAAGAACCAGGGGAGATTAGAACGCTTGTGTCCTGACCTAGTCCAGTCCTTTTTTTTTTTTTAAGATTTTATTTATTTATTTGTCAGAGAGAGAGAACACAAGCAGGCAAAGTGGCAGGCAGAGGCAGAGAGAGAAGCAGACTCCCTGCTGAGCAGAGAGCCTGATGTAGGGCTTGATCCCAGGACCCTGGGATCATGACCTGAGCCAAAGGCAGAGGCTTTAACCCACTGAGCCACCCAGGCATCCCTAGTCCAGTCCTTTTTAAACTCATCATGTAATCATGGGATGGGCTTAGCTTGTTAAAATTTATATCTCATGAGCAGGAGAACATTGCTAAAAGTCTTAAGATAAAAATTTTAGGTCAGACTCTTGCCTATTATTGAGTATTGTCTTTTTGCATGTAATTTGATACATACAAAGCAGTTCAGGCCTGTAAATTGTGAAGTGTGGTGGTCAAGTGAACACCACTTACCCCACCACTTGGTCTAAGAGTTAGAAGCTGATCAGTACAGTTGTACGTACCTAATCGGCTTTTCCCCTATTCCGTGGCCCTGCCTCCCCTCCTTAAAGCCCAAGTAACTACTTTTTTGAACTGGTGTGCTTCCTTCTCTTTTAAAAAGTGTATATTTTTTTCAGCTATATATGTGTCCCTAGGTAATATATTGCCCACTTTTGCTAATTTCTGAGTGTTTGGGAAGTGTATCGTGTGGCGTTTAATCGTTTGGGACGGCTTCCCACGCGGCGGTGTGTTTTGGGGCTCCTCCGTGTTGTTTGTAGCTACAGTTCATTCATTTTTTTGCCCGCTGTGTATTTACTACGCCGTTGGAGGGTGTTATCACTTCTTCTGGCATTAAGATTGCTCACAGTTTATTTTTGTTTTATTTTCTTTTACTTTGGTCCTGTTACTAACGAGCTACAAGGAACATTGTTACTGTTGAAATGTGCTCTTATTCAACATGTATGTTGAAGGATTTCTGTATATAGGATTTCTCTCTCTATATATATGTATATATATATGTATAAGGATTTCTCTGAGTGTTTTTCAAACTGGGGTTATAGTCGTGAGTCATAAATTCATTTTGATAGATAGAACCAGTGTTGTTCTGTCATATGTTTTCTGTCTGCATGGGTCTGTTTCTCAGCGTTCTCTTTTTGTTCTGTTGGTCAGTTTGTCAGTCCTGTGTCATTTCCGTGCTCTAAATCATTGTTACTAAGTCTTGCTACCTGGTGAGACAGATTCTCCTCTGTGTATTTTAATACAGTACCTCGTGTCTAGATTGTTGAGTACATTGTCAGAGTGTTAGTTAAATGAAGGAGAGGGAAATAACTTAGTGCTGAAATGTGGCAGATGTTGGAAGAGTAGACCCTGGTGTTCATATGTAGACTTAAGGGAACCCCATATCCCAACTCATACGAAAGCTTTTTGAAAAAATTAAACTTTTCATTTTGGGATAGTTGTAGATTCCCTGAAGTTTTAAGAAATTCTACAGGGATCCTGTGTACCCTTTACTGGTTTCTCCCAATGGTAACCTTTTGTAAAACTGTAGTATAACACCACCACCCAGAGGTCGACGTTGATACAGTCTGCACAGATCAGTCATCACAAGGGTCCTTCCTGTTGTCCTTTTATAGTTACAGTTCCTGACCTCTGGCAACCACTAATCTGTTCTCTATTTCTAAAATTTTGTCGTTTCAAGGATGTTATGTAAATGGAATCATATAGTATGTAATCTTTTTGGATTAGCTTTTCTTATTCAGCATAATTCCCTTAAGATTCATCTGACTTATGGGGCCCCTGGGGGCTCAGTCAGTTAAGCATCTGCCTTTGGCTCGGGTCAAGATGCCAGGGTCCTGGGATCCAGCCCCATGTCGGGCTCTCTGCTCAGAGGGGAGCTTGCTTCTCCTCCCTCTACCCCTGCTGTGTCTCCCCCCTGCCCCCGACTCGGTCAAATAAATAAATAAAATCTTAAAAAAAAAAAGATTCATCTAAGTTGGATACATGTTGTTCATTTCCTCATTCTGGCTAAGTAGTAGTCCACAGTATGGGTGCCCCACGGTTACTGGAACCATTCACCATCGAAGGACATCTGGGTTTCCAGGTTTGGCTACTAGGAATAAAGCTGTTAGGAACATTCACATACAGGTTTTGTAGGTACATAGGTTTTATTTCTCTGGAAAAGTACCCAAGGGTGCACTTGCTGGGTGATGTGATAATTGTGTGTGGAATTTATAAGAAATGGCCCAGCTGTTTTCCAGAGCTGCCATCCACATTTTACATTCCCATCAGCAGTATCAGCAAGTATGAGTGAGCCAGTTCATTTTTTTTTTCTTATCTTCTCCAGCATTTGGTATTGTCACTATTTTTTATTTTAGTCATTCTAGATGTATAATGATTTCTCATTGTGGTTTTAATTTGCATTTCTCTGATAGTTCATGATGTTGACTACCTTGTGCACTTAACTTGCTGTCTTGTGTCCTCTATGTACCTGTTGGTTCATGTCTTTTACCCATGTTTTAATTGGATTCTTGGTTTCTTAGTGCTGAGTTTGGAGTTGTATCTTTTAGATACTTGTCCTTTGCTGGGTAAAGGACATGTGGTTCGTACATATATTTTTTGAATTCTGTAGCTTGTTTTTGCATCCTTGGTAGACTCTTGCATAGAGCAAAAAGTTTAAATTTTAATAAGGGCCTAACTGGTATAGAATTTTATCACAAATGGTTGTTAGATTTTGTCAGATGCATTTTCTGTACCAGTGATACCGTGATTTTGGTTTAGCCTGTTGAGCTAGTGGGTTACAGTGATTGATTTTCACAGACTGCAGTATGAACTCGCCTTATGTACCTGGAACAGATTCAACTTAGTCATGGTGTACGATTCTTTTTATACATTGAATTTAGTTCCGTAAGTTTTCCTCTCCATATTGTGGTAGCTGTATCCTTATTTTGACTTGCTGTATCTTCATTTTCTTTTCTTTTTTTAAAGATTTTATTTATTTATTTGACAGACAGAGTTCACAAGTAGAGAGGCAGGCAGAGAGAGAGGAAGGGAAGCAGGCTCCCTGCTGAGCAGACAGCCTGATGCGGGGCTCGATCCCAGGACCCTGGAATCATGACCTGAGCTGAGGGCAGAGGCTTTAACCCACTGAGCCACCCAGGTGCCCCTGTATCTTCATTTTCATTCAGTTCTACATATTTTTAAGTTTTCCTCAAGACTTCCTTTTTGACCCATGTGTTATTTACAAGTATATCGCTTAATTTCCAAATGTTTAAGGATTTCCCTACCATTACAGAGTTGTTGTTGTTGTTGTTGTTTTAACAGAGATCACTGGTAGGCAGAGAGGCAGGCAGAGAGAGAGAGGAGGAAGCAGACTCCCTGCTGAGCAGAGAGCCTGATGCGGGGCTCGATCCCAGGACCCTAGGATCGTGACCTGAGCCGAAGGCAGAGGCTTTAACCCACTGAGCCATCCAGGCACCCCTCCTTTTTTTTTATTTGCCATTACAGATTTCTAATTTAATTGTGTTGTGATCAGAAAACATCTTCTATATGATTTCACTTTTAAAAATTTGTCAGAGTTTGTCTTACAGTCCATGCTTTGGTCTCACTAAACCTTCCATGGGCTCTCGAGGAAGAAAAAGCTGTGTTCTGTTACTATCAGATGGAATGTGCTGTATATGTTAATTAGGTCCTGTTGGTTGATGCTGAGGCTCTTCTGTCTGCTTGCTGATTTTTCGTCTAGTAGTTCTAGTTGCTGAAGTGGAGGATTTTGAAGTCCCCATTGTAAGTGTGTATTTCTCTTCTTTTAGCTTGAACAGTCTTGCTTAATCTATTTTGAGGGTCTGTTGTTTGTTTGATACACATTTAGGATTTCTTTGTCTTGCTGGTGGGTTGAGCCTTTCATCATTTTGTGATGCCCCGTTTTATCCTTGGTATTATATTTTCTCTGAAGTCTGCTTTATGTGATATTAATATAGCCACTTCTTTTTTTGGACTAATGTTTATATGCTCTCTGTTTTTTTATCTTTTTACTTTCAGCCTTCCTAGGTCCTTGAATTTGAAGTGAGTTTCTTGTAATCAGCATATAGTTAGGTTGTGTTTTAATCTACTCTCCCATTCTGTGCCTTTTAACTAGTGTATATATTTTTAAAAGATTTCTTTATTTTTATTTATTTATTTTAAAGATTTTATTTATTTGACAGAGAACTAGAGAAAGTAGGCAGAGCAGCAGGCAGAGGGAGAGGGAGAAACGGGCTGTCCACTGTGCAGGGAGCCCAATGCGGGGCTCAATCCCAGGGCCCTAGGATCATGACCTGAGCTGAAGGCAGCCGCTGAACTGACTGAGCCACCCAGGTAGCCCATATTTGTTTATTTTATCGAAAGAGTGAATGAGTGGAGGGGCAAAGGGAGAGGGAGAGAAGCAGACTCCTCACTGAGCGTAGAGCCCCCTGTGGGGCTCAGTCCCATGACCCTGAGATCATGACCCGAGCTGAAATTAAGAGTCAGATGCCTAACCAACTGAACCACCCAGGTGCCCCTTAATTAGTATATTGAGACCATAAATATTTAAAAGATATATTTTATTTATTTGTCAGAAAGAAAGGGGAATAGTACACTTGCACAAGCAGGGGGAGTGGCAGAGAGAGAAGCAGAGAGAAGGAGCCCAATGTGGGACCCTGGGATCAAGACCTGAGCTGAGGGCAGATGGTTAACCGACTAAGTCACCCAGGTGTCCCAAGAGCATAAACGTTTAAGATAATTATTGCTATGTTAGGTCTAAAGCCTGACATTTTATTATTTTCTATTTGTTTCCTGTGTTTCTTATTCTTCTGTTTCTCTTTTCTTGCCTTCCTGGGAAGGACATTTTTTAGGATTCTGTCTTGATTTATTTTTAGTGATTTTTAGTGTATTGCTTTGTATAGTTTCTTAGTGGTTGCCTTAGGAATAGTTGATTTGACTTACACGGTAGCTGTGTTCTACCACCGGGTGAAGTGTGGAAATGGTCCTTCCATTGAGGACGTCCTTGCACTTAGCATCCCCACTTTTTTTTTTTTTTTTTAAGATTTTATTTATTTATTTGACAGACAGAGATCACAAGTAGGCTGAGAGGCAGGCAGAGAGAGAGAGGAGGAAGCAGGCTCCCTGCTGAGCAGAGAGCCCGATGTGGGGCTCGATCCCAGGACCCTGGGATTATGACCTGAGCTGAAGGCAGAGGCTTTAACCCACTGAGCCACCCAGGCGCCCCGAGCATCCCCACTTTTAAGTATCATTGTTTTGAGTATCAGGTGGTCTTAAGATTTTTGTGTCAGTTATCACATACAGCTTAGAAAACCCATGAGAAGGATCTTCCGGGATACTTGTCTGTATTTCATGCTCTTTGAGCTCTTCCTTCCTTCCTGATGCTACAAGATGTCTTTGATCGTTTCCTTTCTCTTCCTTTCACTGTCTTTAAGAGAAAAGTCTGCTAGTGGTAGGTTCTTTTAGTTTTCTGTTGTCTCAGATGTCCGATACCTTTTTAAGCAGTTATTTTCATTTGTTTTAACTTTCAGTTTGAAAAGTTTCAAATAATAGAAGTAAATCTCTAATGTACCTATTGCTTAGCTTCACCAGGTGCTGCCATTCTCCCTCCTCCCATTAGGGGTTTCCTTTTTGTTGTTTTTGTTTGGTAAAAGAGCTCTTACCTACACAGCCGGCAGGTGCTAAAGCACATTATTAATCACATTTTAAAATCCTCACAAGAACCTTACGGACTAGACCCTAGTGATATCCCCATTTTACAGATGAGAAAATAGAGGCTGAGCAAAGTTAATGACCTGCCTGAGGTCACACTTGGTGTTTGTTTCATCAGAATGTTTCCTGTATTTCAGAGAACAACCCAGCTGGGTTCTTACAGTAGGGACTGGAACAGAGTGGAGGCTCTGTGTGTGTTTATTAGAGAAAGGCTTGTTCATTGATTTTTCTTCCTCTTCCTGGGGGTAAATGTGGCCTTGCTGTTTCAGTGGCACTCCCAGATAGCACATCTCTTATTTGTAGCGTTGTCACCATTGGTGAAGAATGCTAAGTTCTTTTGATGGTGGCGTTTTAAATTTCACCTTGTGCTCTTTTCCTCCTAGCTGTCTATCAACGTCTATGACTACAACTGCCATGTGGACCTGATCCGGCTGCTCCGGCTGGAAGGGGAGCTTACCAAAGTGAGGATGGCTCGCCAGAAGATGAGTGAGATCTTTCCTTTGACTGAAGGTAACATATCAGCAGTGGGCCTGCTTTTGTAAACACAGAGAACTGAAGAGTATACATTCTGTTTTCAGTGCTGAAACTTGGATGTGTTCCTTACAGAAATGTGGAACATAGAAATAACAGTGGAAAGAAGAAAACTCATTATCCAGTGTCAGTGATTTCTAGTTTTTCATCTTTTAGTTTTTTGCAAAACATAATTGTGATTGTGTAGTACAGACTCATGTTTTGGATCCTGATTTTTTTTTTTAATCCTCCGTCATGATTAATCTTTCCCACATCTTTCTGTTTCCCATTCTGGTGTTTTCTTTAATCCATTTCCTCAGGGCCAGTTAATTGTATTACAGTTAAACTTTAATAAATGCTTTTTAGTGTAAACATTTCATACCTCGTTTGTTACATGGTAGTTAGGATTTAGATTACTTTTACTTACTTATTTGAAACAGAATTACCCTGTGCGTCTTGTAGACCAGTCCTTTGTGAGTTTGTAATTGATCTTTTAGGGAGGGGTTGGGAGAACACAGGTCCCAGATCCAGCTCTTTCCCCCTCTCCCTGCCCAAAAGCATAACTGCTGAGTGTAGGAGCTGAAATCAGAGTGTCCAGATTCGTTCCTGACAGTACATCTTACTAGTTGTGAGACCTTCAGCGAATTATGCAAACATTGTAAGACTCAGTTTTCCCAGCAGTAAGATGGGCTAGCAGTAGTTTCTATGTTATAGTACATGGATTGGATGAGGTATTGTGGGTACAACACATAATAAATGCCCTAGCATGTCATAAATGCTTAGATAGGTGCCATCGTTACTCATTATTATAACTATCATCTACAGGAGTTTAAAAAAGATTGAATGAGAAATATATATACGTAAGTACTTAGCAAAAATATAAAATGCCCATAAAATACAGATGTACAGTATTATGACTTTAATTACTTGGTCTTATTTGGAAGCATAAACTTTATATGTGCTTGGTACAAGTTTTAAGAATTGAATTTCTGTGAACCGTGGCAGGCTGTATGAGATGGGTGAGACGTGGGTGCACTGGTGACTTACAGTAAAGTCCCTGCTGTCATCTTGCCCTTTGGTGAAGGAGATGGTCATGCAGGAAGTGCTGTTGTCTTGCAGAGCTCTGGTTGGAGTGGCTGCATGACGAGATCAGCATGGCTCTGGATGGCCTGGACAGAGAGCACGTGTACGACCTCTTCGAGAAAGCTGTGAAGGATTATATTTGTAAGTTCCCTGCGCGCTTTTTCAAGGTGTCTGCAGATGCTTCCAACTCTGCTGTCCGGGGTTGCCTCATAAGGGGTTTCTCCTCAGAAAGGAGAGCGTTAGTCCAACAATTAGAAAGATTTGAGTTTACTTATTATGCTCATTTTGGCTTTCTTTCTTTTCTTTTTTCCTCCCTTCCTTCCTTTTTTTTTTTTTTAAAGATTTTTATTTATTTGACAGACAGACATCACAAGTAGGCAGAGAGGCAGGCAGAGAAAGAGGGGGAAGCAGACTCCCCGCTGAGCAGAGAGCCTGATGCGGGGCTTGATCCCAGGACCCTGAGATCATGACCTGAGCCGAAGGCAGAGGCTTAACCCACTGACCCACCCAGGTGCCCCCCGCTTCCTTCCTTTCTTAAAGATTTCATTTATTTGAAAGACAGAGATTGAGAGAGAGCATGAGAGCAGGGTGAAGGGCAGAGGAAGAAGCAGACTCGCCGGTGAAAAGAGAGCCCGATGTGGGACTTGATCCCAGGACTCCAGGATCATGACCTGAGCTGCAGGCAGCTGCTTAACCAACGGGAGCCACCCAGCCGTCCACGCCCACTGTCTGTGGTTTTCATTTGAGGATATTTGGTTTTAAAATATAGTTAGGAGAAATGTTTGTAGTAAGGGAGTGAACATACTCACACCCAGCATTTTTTTGGTGGGGAGAACTTACGTGGTATTTTCAGATGACTAAAGGTTGCCTTTTCTTTGTTTTTTAATTTTTTAAAAGATTTTATTTATTTATTTGATGGAGAGAGAGATCACAAGCAGGCAGAGAGGCAGGCAGAGAGAGGGGGAAAGCAGGCTGCCTGCTGAGCAGAGAGCCCGATGTGGGGCCCGATCCCAGGACCCTGAGATCATGAACTGAGCCGAAGGCTGAGGCTTTAACCCACTGAGCCACCTAGGCGCCCCTAAAGGTTGCCTTTTATACATAGTTTGGATTTTTAGAAGTTTTGGACAGAATGCTTTTTTTAAAAAAATATTTTTAATATTTTTAATGTTAAAAATTAATATTAATTTTAATTTTTAAATTTTAATTAATTTATTAATTAATATTAATATTAAAAAGCTTTTTAAAACTTCTTACTTTAAAATAAACGATTTAAAAAAATAAAATAAAATAAACGATTTACAGGACAGTAGTACAGAGAGTTCCTAAACTTCATCCTGCTTTCCTCCGTATCCTGTAACTACTATACAAAATCAAAACCAGAGAATTGATCTTAGTACAATGTGCGTGTCTGCTTCTGTGATGTTTTACCCCACGTGTAGATTCTGGTAACCACTGCAGTTGACTTAGAGAACCTCCATCACCACACAGGTGTATGCTGTGCATTGTCTACTCGTGTTGAATTTTTGTTAGTGCAAGTAGAGTAGACACCTTCTCTCGAAGTTTCTTTACCCTCCCCTGTTGGCAGTATGATTCTCTAAATACGCTTTTTACGTATAGGACACATCAGAAGATGCTATGGACAAAATGTTTTTTTAAAAAAGTTTTAAAAATTTCTCCCTTTTAAAAATTTTTTAAATTTTTTTTTTAAAAAGATTTTATGTATTTGAGAGAGAGTGTGCACTTGCAAGTGTGGGCTGGGGAGCGGGGAGGAGCAGAGGAAGAGGAACAAGCAGGCTCTGTGCTCAGCCTGACTCAGAGATCATGACCTGAGCTGAAATCAAGAGTTGGATGCCCAACCGGCTGAGCCACCCAGGCATCCCCCCGCCCGCCCCCAGATTTCCTCCTTTTAAATTAAACATCCTTCTTCCATATCTGGTTTTCCCCACTGTGGGCATTTCCCCTTTTGACAGGCACTGGAACTTGAAGATAGACTGCCCCGAGGAAGAGCATTTTCCATGTGCCTTTATCAGCCAAGAGAATTGATCAGTTTTTAGTTTTTATAATCTGGATACTGAAAATTACAGGTGTTTTGTGAATATGAAATTCCCCTATTATGTACTTTTAATGTTCTTGGGTCTCTGCTCCAATCTGTCCATGTGGCTTCTTAGAACCTTTTGACAGTTCCAAGGGCTTGATGCTTCCATGTTTTTTGATGATCCTGGAACCCCTCTGTGAATGTCTCAGAGTCATCATTAACAGTACTTCCCCAGACTAATGTTTTTCGGTCCTTGATGGTTTACAGTCACCTGCTGTGGGGCTGCCACTGTCAGTGCTGAGGTCAGTGTGCCTTTCGTTCCCCAACTGCTTCAGGGCTGCTGGGGGTCTAGAAGCCAGATAACCGTGCTCCTCAGATTAGGTTTCTTAAAGTAGTTTTGAATGGGGGCCCATGGGGTTCTTATGTTAGTTTCAGGAGCCCTAGAGCATGGAAATTATGTCCCTTGTTTTGTGAATGTTCGGAAGCCACTTTGGCCTGCTTTAAGAGTCGCATGCTCTACCAATTGAGTCAGCCAGGCGCCCCCTCTTCCTTTTTTGTTTTGCATCCCATATGGCTGCTCTGTATTGGTGAGCTAAAACAGAGTAGCTAACAAAGTTTGGCTAAGTTCTTTGAAATAAACCTGCTTCATGAAAAAAGCAGTCCTTGGGAAAACATACAGTAATTGTCAAATCAGCTTTATCTTCTAAGTATTTTTATTTTACAAGGTTAATGGATAGGCCTATGAAATATTTTCAGATCTCTGAAAAGTGACTTAATATGCAAAACGTGTGCATTGGGAACCACTGCATTCCTAAAGAGATTAATATATGTGCTGCCCATGCAAGCACTCCTAAAGAGTTTAATTCATTAGTCTGCTCTTAAAGCTGCAGGGGTGAGTGTATATAAAGTTTAAGAAGAAAGTGACAAAAAAAAGGGCGATCGGGTCTTTTCTGTTGTTGCTGTTTAAACATCATTACAGGGGCGCCTGGGTGGCTCAGTGGGTTAAGCCGCTGCCTTCGGCTCGGGTCATGATCTCGGGGTCCTGGGATCGAGCCCCGCATGGGGCTCTCTGCTCAGCAGGGAGCCTGCTTCCTCCTCTCTCTCTGCCTGCCTCTCTGCCTACTTGTGATCTCTGTCAGATAAGTAAATAAAAAAATCTTTAAAAAAAAAAAAATAAACATCATCACAAACAGAGACTTAAAATACAGACTTCTGGTTACAGAATTGGTGGTTTTAATTTGTTCTTTGATTTTGACCAGAAGGCTTAAAAAGATTCAAAAGTTAAAAAATTCTAAGCTTTGAAATCTTTCTGAAAGTATTCAGATTTGTAACTATTTGCATTGAATATTTTCATTGAATTGCTTCTATTTTAATAAATGGGCTTTTTAATCATGAGCATATTACATATTACCTGCTGGCATATTCTGTTTATGCAGTAAAATGGCAGTAATTGTACCTAGTAGAGACATTGTTTAAGATATACTTTCCTTTCTAGCTGCAGTATTAGTAATTTATGTACATTGGATGCTTGCTGATGTGCTCTTGCCTTTTTGCGTGAATGAGTATTGTTTTGGTGGGCATATTTCTTTTGTGACTCAGCGGAACAAAAGTTTTAATCTTTGGGTATTTCATATCCTGAATTAATAGAGCACTTCTCCTTCTTAGGTCCTAACATTTGGCTGGAGTATGGCCAGTACTCAGTCGGTGGAATTGGTCAGAAAGGTGGCCTTGAGAAAGTCCGTTCTGTGTTTGAAAGGGCGCTCTCGTCAGTTGGCTTACATATGACCAAAGGACTCGCCATCTGGGAGGCTTACAGGGAGTTTGAAAGTGCCATTGTGGAAGCTGCCCGGGTGAGTGGCCTGGTCTCTGTGACCAGTGCTTGCCTTCGACTAGTTGGGGCTGTCTTTGTAAGTGGCCTCGGAAGAACATAGTTAATGAAATGGTCCTCGCCAGTCCGTTAGTGGGTGGGCAGTAAAATAAAATCAGTAGTGTTTGTGGAACAACAAGAATGATTTCTTTGACTAAAAACAGATGACCTTGTAATTTTTCTGATATTTAAAAATACTACTTCAGTTATTGGTTCCAGGTGAATACACCAGAATAACTATGTCTCTTAAAAGAAATGTATATATATTAGTCATGTCCAGTAATAACTGGCAAGAGGTGTAAGAGATTTGACCCCATCATAATTGGATTTTTTTGAACTCTGATTCAAGGGTTTACAGTGTCCTCCCAGTGTTCCCTCTCCTGTGTGTGTGTGTGCGTTACCATCCGTAACTAGTGGAGCCCTCTAGTAGTTAGATGGTTATTATTAAAGTAGCCCAGTCCCTTGTTGATTACACCCTGTTGAGAAGTCTGCAGTGGTGCCTTCAGCTCACTCTGATGGAGACATCGGGGCTAACTCCTTTGGCTGACATTTGTGGCCCTCCAGCATCAGACATAACCTTGTGTGGACTCTGCTCCCACGTGCCCCTCCACAGTTGTGCACTTGCTGGCCACTGTACTTACACGGTTCCTTCGACTGGGAGTCCGTTTCCTCCTCTTACTATGGCAGGAGAGCCTGTAGATGCATCCCAACTGCCTGCTCCTCCCGGAGTCTGTGCTGCTTTCCTCCCTTCATAAAAAAACTCAGCCTTAAACACCAGCCGAAAGCAAACCTTGTGATACTTTCTTTCCTGATGTTTCATTATAGTCATTTGTGCATATGTTGTCCGTATATACATTTCTAACATTCCTTTTTGCTTTTTACCCAGTCAGAAACATTTAGTAGCAAAGACGTTTATTTTTGTGCCTCTCTCAGCATTTGACACAATACCTCATGTATCAGAGGTCACATAAATGTATTTTTAGTTTGAACTAAAAAATTTCTTGCAATATTTTTTTTGAAGTAGGAAGGACTGCCAAGTTTGTCATTTACTACAAATTTGCTTCTTTAGCCCATAGCTGGCTTCCTTTCCCCTTTTGACCGGGAACAAACCTTTGATTCACAGCTGGAGAAAGTCCACAGTCTCTTCCGGCGACAGCTGGCGATCCCACTCTATGGTAAGAGAAACGGACCTGTCGACAGCTGGCCCTCCGTGGTTTTTAAAATGCTTTGGGGCATGTCCTTTCGTTAGGTCTTGCCCAGCACCCTGTGAGGTAGATGTTGCTGGTGTTCTTACTCTCACTGGACATTGTCACTGTGGATGAGGCCTTTGGTTAAAAAACGTACCTTGAATTGTTAATGGTCAAGAGGATTGAGGGTCAGTGGGCAGACCTGGAACCCAGACTTCCTGACTCGCAGTTTTCTCTATTAAGACACTGTTGGAGAGGTAGAGTTACTATAAGGAATAGGGAAACGAACCTCCCTGTGTTTTCTGGGGAAACTTTATTGAGTAAGAGCTCCATGGTGAGCATTTTCTCTTTAGGAGTAACCTCTTCCGTATCAGAATGAGGATTTCCCACAGGCTTGTAGCATTCTTCTGTGGGGGTGATTGGTTCAGGAGCCCTGTTGGTTGGAAGTGTTCATACCTGAATTTCTTGGGGGTTTGGTAAGGATTTTCCTGTTTGGGTGAATATATTTTGGTAAGCCAAGCCTTGAAACTCTTGAGCTAGAGCTAGAGCATGAGCAGCGTCTGGAGGATTTTTCTGGGCATGGGAAGAGTTTTGTGCTGCCATCTTGTTTGTTCTCCAGGCGTAGTTTCACATTGTATGCCCTTGGCACCTCTGGACAACTGCTTGAGCCCAGACGTAATTGCTCTTTCTACTTCGTGGCTTATTTGGATTTGATTTAACAAATTATAAAGTGGCTTTCCAGTTGAATCCTTGGGTGATTCAACTGCAGAAAAGGCTAGAACTGAGCAGCCTGCAGGTTTCCTCTCCCATACCAATGTGACGTGGCATAGTACAGTGAGTAGAGCATGTACTTGAGCCAGACTGCCTGGTTCAAGGCCTTGCTCTACTGTGACCTGCAGACAATTGATATAATCCTTTACTTGCATTTCCTCAACTGCAAAATGGAGATCATGGTAGAATCTACTCCCTAGAGCTGGGAGGATTGGATGAGTTAGCGAATGGAAAGTTTAGAACATAGGAAGCACTAGGTAAGTGTTGCTATTATTTAATTAACTGATGGATTAATTGGTAGGGCTTCCGGGGGAATTGCTTTGAGACAGAATCTAAGGTCAAGTCTGGGCCCAAGAGAAGATTCGAGCATAAGAGTTGCTATGGTCACTCGTGGGAGGGGCTGGCATCCTCTGAGTCTCATGGTTTAATCTCTGGGTTGATAAAACTCAGTGGCAAGACCTATGGGGCTGAATCCATCTCTCAATAGATATGGAAGCCACATTTGCAGAATATGAAGAGTGGTCAGAAGACCCAATACCAGAGTCGGTAATTCAGAACTATAACAAAGCACTACAGCAGTTGGAGAGATACAAACCCTATGAAGAAGCACTGGTAAGTGTCGGCCTCTTTACAGTGAACTTCTCGCTGCAAATTTTTCCCTAATCAATAGTTGCATCTTTAAAATTTGTTTTGTTGTGAAATCTATAGAGTGTATAAATGTCTGCATACAGTTTACATACTAATAATAAAGTGAACATCCATGTACCCACCACCCAGGTTAAGAAATAGAACATTGCCAGTACCTTAGAAGTCTCCTATGTGCCCCTCTCCGATTGCCTCCTCTTCCCTCTCCCGAGAGGTAATCACTTTCCTGACTTTTGTGATAATCGTTCCCTTGCTTTTCTTTATAGTTTTACAACCTATGACCATATCCTTGATTAATATATTGTTTAATTTTGCTTGTCTTTGAGCTTTTATGTAATGGAATCATGCTGTGTATTTCACTGAACGTGTTTGTGGGTTGTACTCGTACTGATCAGTATAGTCTGTTTTCACGGCCATGAAGTCGTATGTGTATGCCACACTTTATACATCCGTGTTCCTAGCCGGGTCGTTTTCCAGTTTGTTGCTAGCCTTTCTTGTGTATGTCTCTCGGTGCACACGTGAATAGGCTTTCTCCAGAGGGCATCCCCAGGAGGACTTGCTGGATCAGAGGATTGTGCCGAACTGTTTTCTGTGTTAACAGTTGGCACTCCTGCCCAGGAGTTCTCACTGAACCGAGGGTTCTCTTTGGTCTCTCCAGCCTTTGATACTGACCTAAATATGAGCCACTGAGATGGGTCTGAAGTTGTAGTTTTAATCTGCATTTCCCTGATTGCTAACAAAAGTTGAGCGTTTGTTCCACATCTGTTGGCCATTCGGATGTCCTTTTTTTGTGAGGTGCCTGAAGTCTCTGACTCATTTTTCTTTCATCTGTATTTTTTTCTCATTAATTCTTAGGAATTCTGGATCATATTCCTTATTTTGGTTTTATGTATTATAGAAGCTTCTCCCAGGTTGTGGTTTGTCTTTTTAGTTTTTTAATGGCATCTTTTGA
Source organism: Lutra lutra (assembly GCF_902655055.1). Taxonomy (NCBI): domain Eukaryota; kingdom Metazoa; phylum Chordata; class Mammalia; order Carnivora; family Mustelidae; genus Lutra; species Lutra lutra. The sequence continues at coordinate 95,031,006 of NC_062289.1, read as the reverse complement.
CGAACGGTTCTCAGTTTTACTCTAATTGGGTTTATCATTCTTTCTCTTACCGTTTCTGCTTTTACGCTTAAGAAATCTCTCCAGGTTCCAAACTCATGAATATTCTTAGCTCTCTTTTCTTCCAGAAGTTTATAGCTGTGTATTTCATGTTTAGATCTTTATATGGAATTGATTTTTGTGTATGGCGTGAGGTGAGGGCCAGTTTCGTTTGTCCATACGACAACCAGTTGTTCCAGTACTGATTTTGATAGTTCTATCCTCCCCGCATTGATGTGCTGGCCCACATCTGTCATAGATCAGCTGTCCATCTGTTTCTGGGCTTTCTCTTCTGCCCCACTGGCTTAAATTACACTGTCCTAATAATGACAGTTTTGTAAGTTTTTTGTTTGTTTTAAATTCATTTGAGAGAGAGAACACAAGGAGAGGTGAGAGGCAGAGAGGGAAAGCAGACTCTCTGCTGAGTAGTGAACCCAATGTGGGGCTTGATCCCAGGACCCTAGGATCAGGACCTGAGCTGAAGGCAACGCTTAACCACCTGAGCCACCCAGGCGCCCCAGTTTCATAAGTTTTGCTTGTAGGTAACATGAATCCCAATCACGTTGTTCCTATTCAAGAGTGTCTTCCCTTTCTTTCTTTAGTTCTTAATAACTTGGATTTAGAATCAGCTTTTCAGATTTTATTGAAAAAAAACCTGTTGAATTTTGTATTGGAATTGCACTGATCAATTGGGAGAAGACTACATCTTAGAAATACTGAATCTTCTAATCTATGAATGTGGTATAGGCCTTTGCTACTTAGGCCTTATCTTTCTCTAAAGTTTTATAAATTTATAATTTCATCTGGTCCCTTGAACACATTTTTTACACCTATTTCTAAGATATTTTTGATTGTATAGAAAATGCCACCTTTTTAAAAAGATTTGCTTTTCTAATTGTTCTTGCTATATAAATTGTAATTTGGTTTTTATACTAATTTTTTTTGTCTGTTGAACTTTCTAAATTTTTATTAATGATCAGTAGATTTTTTTTGATTTTTGGATTTTCCGTGTTGACCATAATATTTGGTTTTTGACCATAATATTGTTTGTAATAAGTTGTGTTTTTCTACCTGTCTTGGTCTTAGAATACTTTCAGCTACATTTACCGTACCTCAGACTTATCCTCGTGTTTTCTTGTCCTGTTTGACCTGCAAGTCATCGTTGTTAGCAGTTCATCTTGAATTATACAGCCCAGCTTCCTTAATTCACTACATGCATTTCCCACTTCCTTTGCTCTTCTTCCCTTGTATCCCGGAGCTTTCATCTGGAATCATTTTTATTTTGCTTCAGGTACACCCTTTAAAGTCACCTGCCCTGGATATTTGCTGGTAACAGATTTTAATTTGAAAAGGTCCTCACTTTGCTCTTCTTAAAAGTTCATTTCTCAGGATGTAGAATTCTAGATCGACAGTTACGCGTCCTGTCTTCCTGGCTCCTGCTGTCGCTGTTGAGACGTCCGCTTCTGTGATGGCAGTCCTTGTTTTCTCTCTGGCCCATTTTAAAATCTCATAGGTTTTGTTTGATGTCCCATAGTTTCAGTACATTAGGTCCAGGGGTGGATATCTTTGTATTTATCTTGTTCGTGGTTGGTTGGGCTCTGTTTTTGGTATCTTGTGGTATAGTAAGAACAGTGACTTTGAGAGCCAGGCCACCTCAAGTTCGAATGTTAGCTCTGTCAGTTGCTAGCTCTCTGACTTTGAGCTTGTCCTTACCCTCCGTGTGTTTCAGTCCCCTTGAATGTAATATGGGATGATAATGATCCCCACTGTGAAGATCAAATCCTTAATATATATCTTACACCAGCAAAAGTTTAACCTTCACCTAGATTTTGTCCTTAGTATTTCTTGTGTCTTTGCCAGTTTGCTGATGATTTTCAAGATGTTTTTCATATCGAATCCAGCAGTTTTTGTAGTTTTCAGTGGCAGTCTCTCTGGGTAACCCGTTTGTCATTAAAACTAGAAACTGAAACTAAGACATCCTCTTTTTCTACTCAGAGCATGTGTGCTCTCCTGCTGGCTGGCCTGTGAACCCTCTCCCTTTTTCACATGTAAATGACTGGTAGGTAGTTGTATTTATTAAAGCCTCTTTAATGAAATCTTCAGCTAATTCATTTTGTTACGACCATTAGAAGAGTGTAGCTGAAGAGGAAGGTTGTGTAGGGATTTTGTCTGAAAAGAATTTCGATTGTAGCTCTTTGGCTCAGTAAACATTCAGCCTAGCCTCTTTCATGTTCTGCATGTGCCTGCACGCTGGCAGGAGCTGATACTGGAATGAGAAGCCTTGGAATGAAGGCAGCAAATCGCTGCAGTGTGGATGTGTTCACTCCACTCAGTAGGCTGAGAAAGTGACTTCCGTTTCGGAGGGATGGCTGTCCATGGTCACTGGCAAAGGTGTTTCTCTTTCATTTAGTTGCTGATGGATGTTCCCATCAGAAGCCCCCTGTGGCCTGAGGGTGGGTTTGGAAAAGGGTTCATGGAACCTTTCTAACTGTTGCCATGAAGAGGCGCTGTGGACTCTTAGTCTGCCCGTTGTGTTGTAGACCCCGGCATGCCAGAGGTTCTGCGAGTGGGAATGGGGGACTTTTACTGACATAGCCAGTCTTGCCAGAATTTACTATGAAGATATGTTGTGCTTCCTAACAGTGTCAGGTAGCTCATTTCCATCTCATTATGCTTCCCTTTTGCCTTAGTTGCAAGCAGAGTCACCCAGGCTGGCTGAATATCAAGCGTACATCGACTTTGAGATGAAAATTGGTGACCCTGCTCGCGTGCAGTTGATCTTCGAGCGTGCCCTTGTCGAGAACTGCCTCGTCCCAGACCTGTGGATCCGCTACACTCAGTTCCTCGTAAGACCACTCGACTTTTACTTTCTCTCCTTCTTACCGATTGGGAGCCTGTTCAAAGAATATCAGCAGGAGTGTCGGGAGTTAGTTCTGTGCCACCCCTCTCTGCTTCCTCATTTTCCCCTCATCCTTCTTTCCCCTCTGCCAACTCACTCAGGGAGTTCTTCCGGTGTTCCAAGTCATTTCAGACTGACACTGTAAAAAAAATTTGCACAGTCTTCTTACTGAGGACTTTATGACAGATTACTTTTTTTCTTGTAACTTTTCTTTATGGGAAAAAACGTAAGCATTAGAACATAGATTAATAAGGTGAAACCTCATGGACCCATCACCCAGCTCTAACAGTTAACTCTTGGCACTAGTCTAATTTCGTCTATGTTCTTAATCTTCTTCCTCTTCCATGGGATTTTGAAGCAGATCCCAGAAGTCACATTTCATTGGTAAATATTTCAGTACATGTATATAAAAGATTTGAATCAGGATCTAGGCAGGGTCCATTCATTAGGATTGGCTGATGTCTCTTAAGGCTATTTTCATCTGTTGGTTCCCTCTCTACCTCTCTTCTTCCACCCTAACTCCTCATAATTTCTTTGTTGAAGAAACCAGTCACGAGAGGCATTTCTAAAGAAATTTGTCAGCTGGTTGTGCTGGGGATGTGTCACGGATGGTAAAGTCTGTAATGGTAGCACTTTCTCTCCTAACTCTGGACTTCTTTATCGTAGGATCGGCAGCTGAAAGTAAAGGATTTGGTTTTATCTGTACATAACCGTGCTGTTAGAAACTGCCCATGGACAGTTGCCCTATGGAGTCGTTACCTCTTGGCCATGGAAAGACATGGAGTTGACCACCAAGTGATTTCTGGTGCGAATGTTTTTGTGGGAAGACTCGAAAGCTTTCTGTCCCAGGCCAGAAACCTAGTGCTGTGACAGTCATTAAATCAGCCTTCCCCTGGGTGTTAGCTTTGGGACATAGGGTGTTAGTGACAGAAAAGGCCCTAAGTGAGAGATAAACTGATCGTAAGCTTTATGTTAAATGTAAAAATGCTAACATTTCATTGTGATTTTCTGGGAAGTTGGCATCTTTTCTCCAAACCTACTGACCCAGAATTCTTTTAGTGCGGGGCATCTTGTGGAACATGCCCTTTCTAGAACAAAGTTCATGTAAATCCTGGAGGCTCTTTTTTTTTTTTTTTTTTTAAACATTTCTCTCTAGCTCATTTCACTTTGTTTCCCCCCGTCATTATTATGAAGTCATATAGTATTGGATAGTAGAGGTTTTTATAACAATCTCGGTAATTTGTATTAACTTCTTTTTGAACTGGTAACAAATCCTGGCTTATTCTTCAATTCCAGTGACCTTTGAGAAAGCTTTGAGCGCTGGCTTCATTCAGGCCACTGATTATGTGGAGATTTGGCAGGCGTACCTTGATTACCTGAGGAGAAGGGTTGATTTCAAACAAGGTATTTAAATTCAAGTGTCAGATTCAGTTCCGGATTTTTTCCTAACATGTCTTTCAGTGAGTTATCCTAGTTGCCCAGATACATCATGATGAGGCAAATGGTGTAGACCAGCCATTGACAACTGTTTCCCCCCGTAATTTTCACTTCTTAAATCCTTAAGTCCTGTTGTGAATTGTAAGGGAAGATACTTAGGGTTCTTATGTTCTATACCGAGTCCTGCCAGCACTGTCCATAATGTGCTATTTGTTCTAGTGTCTTTCTCCCCAACCACATGATGAGGGCAGGACTGGCAATTTTATTTCTGTGTGTCCCCAGCCTGATGCCAGGTGCACAGCGGGCTCCCAGGAGTTTCACTGTAGCATTAAAAAAAAAAAAATGGTATGCAGTTTCTTGAAGCCAAACCTCTCTTGCAACTCCTGACAGATTCCAGTAAAGAGCTGGAAGAGCTGAGGTCTGCGTTCACTCGCGCCTTGGAGTATCTGAAGCAGGAGGTGGAGGAGCGTAAGTGTGGCTTCACCTGCTCCTCCCTGCGGTTGTCTTTCCCCTACTTGGTGGGCGTGCCTTCTCCGGCAGAGGCTCTTTGTCTCTAAATTCTTCTCTAATTTTGGCTGCTTCTCTTCTTCAAGGTTTTAATGAGAGCGGAGATCCAAGCTGCATGATCATGCAGAACTGGGCTAGGATCGAGGTAAGTGTTTTTGACAGATGTGCCAGTGACATGCACCTTTGAAGGACGTGTATAACGATGTGGCTGCGGTTGCGTCAGCATCCCCGGTGATAGTCTGGGGTCTGTAGGGATTTGTGCTCTGTATCTAGCTTGGTGCACATTCATCTGTATCTTAGAGAAGACACTAGCACTTGGGTAAGAAGTACGCAGCAAACGTCGGAATGCCAGGCATTGACTAGTGGACTTCTGCCCCCCTCCCCTTGGTGTCTGGTTTGTGAGAGGATCCCGGGTGTGTACCGTCTGCCAGGCATTTTACTGTGTGCTGGCAAGATGAGGGGAATCCTGCTTGGTGCTCCCACGTCTTTGATCTCCTATGGGAGACAGAAATTTGACAGATAATTAAGGGATATAATGAATTCAGTGTTGTTTTTGGACCAAGGACCCCAAGTGAGTAAGGTATGGAATCTGCCCTTGATCATGTAACAGAGTTGGGAATTCTCATCCTGTTTTATTTTCTGAGGGAGTCAGGTCAAAGAACCAGTGTCTGTCAGGTTCAGAAGGGTTCACTTGCCAAAGTCACTTAATAAATGGCAGAGCTGGGACCTCCTCCTAGATCGGTCTTTCTTTTCTCCACATTGCACTCAGATTAAATGCTTGTAGTTAAGCTTGATAAAAATAAAAAGTGACTTGCCAGTTCTGTTTTAAGTACCTGTGGGCTCCTGCTCCTTGCTCTCAAATAGACAGGCAAATAGGCAGACAGCTTGAGGCTTGTCTCCTCTCAAAGCCTAAAGTGGTTGAGCTGGGCATGCTGCTGTGGACAGTGGCTGGGAAATATCCAGGGAGTCAAGGAACACAGATCGTCAGTGAGGGGTTTTAAGGCATGGCCGTTTGAGGCATGCTTCGTAATGGGTGCCAGTGTGCTAAGGTTTGCGTCTTTTCCTAATGGAGCCTGTTAATGCGTTTTAGGCTCGACTGTGCAATAATATGCAGAAGGCTCGGGAACTCTGGGACAGCATCATGACCAAAGGGAATGCCAAGTATGCCAACATGTGGCTCGAGTATTACAACCTAGAAAGGTAATTGGCTTGGGGGCGGGGTTGGTGGTGCCTGTCAGGGGTAAGCTATGTTCAGTCCTCGCTGACTCCTCTTGGCCTTGGCTTGCCCCTCTCCACAGGGCCCTGGCCTCTGGCAGCCTGTCCTTTGTTCGAGGCTCTGTGTGTACTGGGAGAGGCTAGGGAACTTACCTGAAATTTTGTGTCTGGGCTTGTCATACAACCATATGTTTCTTTCTGTTATTTTGGTTTTTGGATAGAAATATTTTATTTAACTTTTTGGGGAACTATTTTTTGTATTTGCTTTGTATGTAAAAGTGGAAAATACTAAAAAGCAAGGAGAAAAACCCCAAAATTAATCTACAGTGGCAGACCCAGAGACATAACCCATTAGCTAATGCTTTGGGTATATTCTTTGAGATTTTTCTATGCTTAATTTTTTTTTTCCTAAAGAAAATACAGTGACAGTGTACATGTTAGAAATCTCTAAAACTACTTTAAATAAATGTAACCAGTAATATTTATATCATGGGGAAGATGTAAAGAATATGACCAGCCTTTCTGTTCATTGTATCTGGAGCGTTGCATCTCAATGCAAGGTTAAGCCTCTGCCTTCAGCTCAGATCATGATCTCGGGGTATCTTGAGCGTTGCATCTCAATGCAAGGTTAAGCCTCTGCCTTTAGCTCAGATCATGATCTCAGGGTCCTGGGATCAAGCCCCACATCGGGTTCTCTGCTCAGTGGGGAGCCTGCTTTTCCCTCTTTCTCTATCTGCCTCTCTGCCTACTTATGATCTCTCTCTCTGTAAAATAAATAAATAAAATCTTTAAAATATATATATATATATATATATATATGTATATATATATATTTTCATATATTTTTTTCATTTTTGAGTGTTTTGTTTTTTTTCCCCAATTTAAAAAATAACACATGCTTAAATTTAAATGAAACATTTGCCAAACTATGTGGTAGAAAGTTTATTACCATCTCACCCCTAGAGATGACCACTATTAAAGCTTCTTGAAGGGGCTCCTGGGAGGCTTAGTTGGTTAAGCATCTGCCTTTGACTCAGGTCATGATCCCAGGGTCCTGGGCTCCCTGTTCTGCAGAGGGGGGTCTGCTGTTCCCTCTCCCTCTGCCTGCTGCTCCCACTGCTTGTGCTCTTTCTCTCTGTCAAATAAATAAATAAAATCTTTAAAAAAAAAAAAAGCTTCTTGAATATTCCTCTGGGTCAGCAGTTCTCAAATTTTTTGGTCTCAGGACCCCTTATACTCTTAAAGTTTGAGAACCCTGAGAAGCTTTATTCATGCGAATCATATATATTTAATATTACCATATTAGAAATGCTGACAAATATTATTAAATATCAATATCAGCATATTAGAAAACTGAGAAATAAAAAGTTATTTGTCAAAATAATAAATTGATTACATTTAACATAAAGAATATCTTTTTTACGAAAAATGTTTTCCAAACCCGAAAATAATTTAGGGAGAAAAGTGACATGGTTTTGTTATCTTTGCAAGTGTCCTTAGTCTGGCTTGGAAGATAGCTGGATTCTGATGTCTGTTTTTACATTCACTGTTGTGAATTCTCATTGAAAAATATGAGGAACGGGGCGCCTGGGTGGCTCAGTGGGTTGAGCCGCTCCCTTCGGCTCAGGTCATGATCCCAGGTCCTGGGCTCGAGCCCCACATCGGGCTTTCTGCTCAGCAGGGAGCCTGCTTCCTCCTCTCTCTCTGCCTGCCTCTCTGCTTACTTGTGATTTCTCTCTGTCAAATAAATAAATAAAATCTTTAAAAAAAAAAAAAAAGAAAAAGAAAAATATGAGGAAAATTTGGCTTCATACATGTAGGAGGTTAGAAGAAAGGGGTATTTCACCTTCCCAGATAATTGTGGATATTCTTTCATACTAGAGCAAAATTAGCAAGTGGTTGTTTCTTAAATAGTTGCAGTGTGGAATCTGAAACCATTTAACATTGACTTTCTTTGTACTTTCAATAGACCTTTTACCCACACACAATTCTGTGACAGCCATTGTTCCATTTGGAGAATACTCATTCACTAAGTCATGTAGCTCTTCCCAGTATGGACACATTTCATCATGCAGTATTTAACAAATTACATTTGTTCATATCCTCAGTGATCTTAGAAAAGTTTTTTTTGTTTTTTTTTTTTTAAAGATTTATTTATTAGAGAATGTGCATATGCAAGTGTGAGGTGCAAAGGGAGAGTAAGAAAGAGAATCTCAGGCTGACTCCCCACGGAGCACGACTGAGGTGGGGGTGGGGGGCTCGATCCCACGACTCCCAGATCCTGACCTGAGCTGAAACCAAGAGTCAGATGCTCAATCCACTGAGTCGAGGTAGGTGCCCTAATAGAAAAGTCTTTTAAAGTAGGAAGCTGTCAAACTGAAAGTGGCAGGTACAGATTTTCCAAAATTCTGATTTTCACTTGAAAGCTGCCATTTTATCATGGCAACAAATATGGCCAGGGGTTTTCCTTGAAGTGACAGACTTCCTTCATTAATTTTCAGAAATGTCTGCCAAATACTCAGGTCTACCTAACCACTGTTTTTGTCGCTGAGCTGTTTTCTCAAGTAAAAATGGTGTTCCATGAAAAAACAAACTAGTACAGCTTGCGCCCCAGACAAAAAGATAGGCTTTTCTTTGTGACGACCATTGTACTCTGGTGTGCAGAAAAGGTGCTTTATATGTTCACATAAAGCACATCTACTTCTGTCGCACAAAATGTGAGAAGTATGTGCGCAGCCTCGGTTTGTGCCAGGCGCCGCCGCAGCTTTTGCATCATCAGTGCAGATGTCAACACAGTGAAAAAATCAGTGTTCAATGATAAAGTAGTTCTGACTTTGCAGATCGCCTGAAAGGGTCTTAAGAGACCTTTAGGGCTACATGGATCCTACTTTGAGAACTGCTGGGGTAATTTTTTTTTCCAGTATTCTAATATATATTATAATTTTTATGTGTATTTTTAAGTTTTTTTAAATAGAAATGGGAACATAGTGTTTCGGAACTGTTGTAAGAGAACATAGTTTTTAATTACTGTGATGAGCAGTGTATCTTTCCATGTGTGCATCACAATGTGTAACTCTGGGCATGAAATCTGACCGTCCTCTGGAATGGTGATTCTCCCCTTGGATAGGATGGCCTTCTAGAATTTCTCCCAAGTTATCAAGTTAGTGTTGCATTCTTGGATTCCCCCACCTGTGTTGCAAGTGCCAGTGCTATAAAGGCTGGACACCTGGTCTCAGACTACTGTCCCAGGTACATTTTCTAGTAGCATCTCCTTGCTAATGGAAAGAGTAACTTAGAAGAAAGCCTTAGTTTTGACTGGAGGAAAGAGGAAAAAACATTTTAAGTGGCGTAGTACAAAGAGCGGTGGATAATTTTGGAAGCCAAAGTCGCTGCAGAGCTTCTGATCTTGTGACACTACCTGTGAGAAGACGGCGCCTCCCTTTGCGTGCCTTCTGCTTTGCGTCCTGGTGGCAGCAACGGTTTGTTTTCTGTCCTAGGGCACACGGTGACACCCAGCACTGTCGGAAGGCCCTGCACCGGGCAGTCCAGTGCACCAGTGACTACCCAGAGCACGTCTGTGAAGTGTTGCTCACCATGGAGAGGACAGAAGGTGGGCACCCTCAGCTCTCTGATGTTGGCTTGGCGTCTGTCCCATCCGCCCTCTTGTCTTAAGACTATAGTCTGTGAGGACAGACTGCATACGGTATAGCCACTCAAGTGGTGCTCGGTGATTAGACTGTCACGGGAGCCCACGAAACTCCTCTCCTCAGAGTCTCCGAATGCAAGGAGGGCTCTCTGTGATGTTCCTCTGCAGAGTTCTCTTGGTTCTTTGTGGTAGATGCTGTTCTCTCTACTCGCTAGGTACCAGTAGCACCCTTCCTTGCTCCCAGTCATGACAGAAATGTCTCCAGACTTGTTGCCTGGGGATCCAGATTGCTGTAGCTGAGAATCTGCTGTAGCACAGTGTCATGGACACCAAAGGCACGCTGAGAGGCAGAGGGCTTAAACACGGGCTTTGGTCATGTTGCATCCCTTATAAAGTTTAGAGCCTCGGTATTAAGTTCTCAATAGGGAAATAGTGAATTTATCCATAGGCATTGATCTAGATTTGGGGTTTGAACTCCTCAGAACTGGAAGTAAAACACCCAAGTAACAACAGCAAATTAAAAAACACCCCAGGGGCGCCTGGTTTGCTCGGTGGGTTAAAGCCTCTGCCTTCAGCTCAGGTCATGATCCCAGGGGTCCTGGGATCGAGCCCCACATCCGGCTCTCTGCTCAGCAGGGAGCCTGTTTCCCCCACCCTTTCTCTGCCTGCCTCTCTGCCTACTTGTGATCTCTGTTTGTCAAATAAATAAATAAAATCTTAAAAAAAAACCAACGTTTATCATTTGAGCAGCTTTTAAAATCCTTTAGTCCTTATACATGTCATGTCTTGTACCTTTTACATGAGAATGTCTTTATAATCTTAGCTAATGAGAATAACATCATATTCTGGTTTTCAGGTCATTTTAAAAAAAAGGGATTTTTTTTTTTCTAAGATATTAGAGGGAGAACACGAGCACACAGGGAACACGCTTGAGTGGAGGGCATGGGGAGGGGCAGAGGGAGATACATGGGGCTCAGTCCCAGAACCCTGAGATCATGACCTGAGGTGAAATCAGGAGTTGGCTGCTCCACTGACTGAGCCACCCAGGTGCCCCAGGAGAGGGGATGTTTAAAATACACCTAGAGGGGGGTGCTTGGGTGGCTTAGTTGGTTAGAAGTCTGCCGTCTGCCTTCAGCTCAGGGCATGATCCTGGAGTCCTAGGATCAAGCCCCACATTCCCCCTGCTCAGCAGGGAGTCTGCTTTTCCCACTCACTCTGCCCCTCTCCCTCCCTCCGCTCATGCTTTGTCTCTTCTTTCTCTCTCAGATAAAGAAAATGTTTTTGTTTTTTGTTTTTTTTTTTTAAAAAAACCACATCTGGAAGAACTTTTCAAATTCTAAAAAGTTCAAGCCCACAGTAAGGAAATCTGGACATGGGGAGCGAGCTCTACAGTTCTTATTCCTCATGGGAGAGATCTCTTGTGGTGGGGAATAAGAAAATTTTCTATTCTATCCTTTAAAATTCTAAAACGTGACTTTGCTTCTGTTTCTGTCAAGGTACCCTAGAAGATTGGGATATAGCTGTTCAGAAAACCGAAACTCGACTAGCTCGTGTTAATGAGCAGAGAATTAAGGTAATTGATGCTATTCAAGTTTTGAAGCTCTGCTAGCTACTTTGCGTGTGGTATGAATGTTTGTCACAACCTCTGAGGTCTTCCTAAGAACTATCTTTTCCTCAGGGAGTATTCATGAAATACTTGAATCAGTGTATTTAAGCCTGTCTTATATCATTTACTTGGTTTGGCTAGTACTTTAGCCCCGACAATAAAAACTTTATATAGTTGGGGAATTTGGGACCTAAAGTTTACTGGGATGTAGATGGAAAAGTTAAGAATGGAGCCTCACTCAGCCCTGTGAATGGAAGGTAAACACATCCAAATTAATCAGAGCCCCAGTTTTATACTTTGTTTCCTTTCTTTTGGTGAGTAATTACTGGGGATGTTGCAGAACATTCTGTAGATGTGAGATACAGAATCCCAAGAAGCCTGAATAAGCCCTGGCAGGGAAAGTTGTGAACATGCTGTCCTCCTCTTCCTCTTCCTCATGACCTCTCCTTTCTCTGGGGTAGCCAATTTCCACTCCCTGCATCCCCTTTCCTCACTGCTTGTCATGGGCCCGTAGAGTTCCTGCAGTCGCTGTGTCCTAGTGATGCGTCCAATATTCCCATCTTCCCAGGCTGCAGAGAAGGAAGCAGCCTTCGCCCAGCAAGAGGAAGAAAAGGCCGAACAGCGGAAAAGGGCACGGGCCGAGAAGAAAGCGTTGAAAAAGAAGAAAAAGACCAGAGGCGCAGACAAGCGCAAAGCAGAAGAGGATGATGAGAAGGAGTGGGGAGATGATGAAGAAGGTAGAGCTTTCTGGAAATGTTATTTGGGAACATCTCTAACTTCCAGAGGAGTTACAGACACTGTACAGAGAGAGAACTTCTGTCTTGAACCAGCTGAGAATGAGTTGCTCACATGGTGCCCCGTCTCCCTTCCTTTCTCTGCCTGTCATCCACGTGGTCGTCGTCCTCCCCCCCTACTTGGGTACCCTGCCATCCGCCTGGCACTGCCCTGTAGCAGCTCCCGCCCATCCACCCAGGCTCCACTCTGTCCACAGTGCCATTGCCCCCTCCACCCGCCTCCTGTGTGGTGCCCCTTCACTCTGCTCAGGCTCCCACAGCCTGGCTGTCCCTGCCTTTCATCCACTCAGGTTCCAGCATCCCACACTGCAGCCTGCGCACACACCTGCCTTGCTCAGCACACCAGGTGGTTTTGACTTGGTGGAGTTTCCAGCTGGGGCTTCTCTCGCCTCTGCCATTTCAGGGGTGGGCAGGTGTGGGTCAGGAACATCCGGCAAGGGAAAGCATTGTTTGTGGACATTCAAGGACTGCAGGTGTTTTCCTAGTACAAAGGTATCAGCCAGAGGGGCCGTTCTTGTGCACCTTGCAATGACCATGGCTGGGTAGCTCGCTGGTCTTCAGGGCTGCAGGGGAAGGCAGATGTGGTTTTTTTGTTGTTGTTTTTTAAAAAATTTTATTTATTTATTTATTCGACAGAGAGAGAGAGATCACAAGTAGGCAGGGAGGCAGGCAGAGAGAGGGGGAAGCAGGCTCCCCGCTGAGCAGAGAGCCCAATGTGGGGATTGATTTGGGATCATGACCTGAGCTGAAGGCAGAGGCTTAACCCACTGAGCCACCCAGGCACCCCATGGGGAAGGCAGATGTGATGTGTGACTGCAGTGGCATATGATCAGGATCATGGGAGAGGGCAGTCTGGATTACTGGTGGAGGCCAAAGGAGGCTCTGGTGGGTCAGCTCCCTGCAGGAAAGACTTTATGCATCTCAGCATCTGGAGGTGGGAGTGGGTGACTGTCAAGTGCAAAGGAAGGGAAGGGTAAGCCAGACAGAGCGCCACTGTCAGCAATGCATGAGACACAGAACACCCTGGAATTTTCCCTGAGCAGCAAATGAGTTTGTTAGAGCCCTGGTGCATGCTAAGGGCTGTGTGCTGGGGTAGGTGAGGCTGGGGTGGTGTGCACTGGTTAGACTTCATTAGGAAAACAGTGGGGAATTGAGGGAAAGATCTGGAAGTGAGTCCAATGCAGCTGGCTTTCAGTACTGACCCTCTGCAGGCTGTGGGGCAGATGGGTTGGTGTAGAATATTATTCCACTCTGCTGAAGGACACAAGACAACAGTGAATGTAGAGGAATTACAGTACTTTGCAGGGTGTGGCCTGTGGAGTGCATACGTCAGAGTTACCTAGGTCCCTGTTTAAATGCAGTCCCCAGGGGCGCCTGGGGGTTCAGTTGGTTAAGTGTCCAACTGTTGGTTTCAGCCCAGGTCATGATCTTAGGGTTGCAGGATTGAGCCCCATGTTGGGGTCCTTGCTCAGTGCGGAGTCTGCTTGAGGTGCTTTCCCTCTCCCTCTGCCTCTCCCCCGCTTGAATGCCTGCACATGCTTTCTCTTGCTCTCTCAAATAAATAATTAAAATCTTTTAAAAAAAACAAAAAAACCCCTTAAGTCCCCAGGCTCCTCCTTCTCCTGCTACCCCAGTCTTTCTAGGAGAGCAGTACTAGAATTTGCCATCTGAACTTTGAGACCTGCTGACCTTTTATGCAATTGACCCTTGAACCTTGGGGCTTAGGGGTACTGACCCCCTACTCAGTCAAAAATCCATGTTTAGCCATGTTTACCTTTTGATTCTCCAGACACTTAACTGCTGATAGCCTGCGCTGACTGGGAGCCTTAGCAGGACAGTGTAAACAAACAGTTGGCTAACACATTTTATATGTTTTTACGTGTTCTGTACCGTCTGCTTATAGTAAGGCTAGAGTCAAGGAAACACTGTTGCAAAAATCACAAGGGAGAGAAAATACAGATTGTATTTATCCAAAACAGTCTGCATGTCAGTGCACCTGTGGAGTTAAAGCCCGTGTTGTTCAGGGGTCCACTGTGCAATTAAGAGTGGATAGCTGGGACTTGTGTTACTATCTCCCTTGATTTAGTCCACTTACATCAGTGTACCTGGGCCCAGAAAGTCAGAGGATGAGCTGAGTGGGTCAGGCAGGACTCGACAGAGGGCGTGGTGCGTGTTGGGCTCAGAGACAGGAATGGGCGTGTCCCGTGCAGCCGTCGCAGGCCTGCTTTCGCACTGGGGGGAGGGCGCGCATTGAGCCCCTCAACGAGGAGAATTAGCAGTTCATCCACATTGCTGCTTTTCTTCCTTCACCCTGTAGAGCAGCCTTCCAAACGCAGGAAGGTGGAGAACAGCACTCCTCCAGCCGGGGAAGCACAGGACCTAGAGGCAGAAACTGGCCTCTTTGGGAAGAGTGCGCCTGTAGATGTCGACCCCCCCTCCAAGCAGAAGGAGAGGGCGGCTGCCCTGAAGAGGGACATGCCCAAGGTGCCCCATGACAGCAGCAAGGACAGCATCACCGTCTTCGTCAGCAACCTGCCCTACAGCCTGGGTGAGCCGGACCTGAAGCTCCGGCCGCTCTTTGAGGCCTGTGGGGAGGTGGCAGAGATCCGCCCCATCTTCAGCAACCGGGGCGATTTCCGAGGCTACTGCTATGTGGAGTTTAAAGAGGAGAAGTCCGCCCTGCAGGCGCTGCAGTTGGACCGGAAGACTGTGGAAGGGAGGCCGATGTTTGTTTCCCCCTGTGTGGATAAGAGCAAAAATCCCGATTTCAAGGTGGGTCTGCAGAAAACACCTTCCATGTTGGGTTGCGGTCGATAGACTGAACGCTCTTTGCCTCCCGCAACTAACATTTAGAATTTATGTGGGATACTTACAGTCCGTTAAGAGCTATACTTTAACCAGGGTCTCTTCTGAGCTGGGTAGGTGAGCCCTGACTCACAGCTTGGTCACTTCAAGCTCATGCTAGTTGACAAATGATGATAAAATTAGAAATTGTAATGATAGCTACTTGCCACTGAATGTTGCAAAGTGGCAAGGGCCGTGCAGAGTACTTACTGCTTACCTTGTCGGATCCTCACCCCAACTCAGAATAGCGGCTTTCATTCCTGCCACGTGTCCAGGGAGGGAGTGGGGGCTTTGAGAGGTTAAGTTAACCTGCCCAGGGTGACCCCATTAACAGTTCGCAGCACCCAGAGTCAGCTCTGGTCTCTGATTGGGGCAAAGCCTGTGGCCACGTCTGGTACCGGCTACAGTATGGTGCACTGGGTTGGGCCGTGGGAGTTTGACTCTTTCCCTCCCTTCTTCCTGTAGGTGTTCAGGTATAGCACCGCCCTGGAGAAACACAAGCTGTTTGTCTCGGGCCTGCCTTTTTCCTGCACCAAAGAGGAACTAGAAGAAATCTGTAAGGCTCATGGCACTGTGAAGGACATCAGGCTGGTTACCAACCGGGCAGGGAAACCGAAGGTCAGCGTCTGCGCAGACAGCGTTAGCTTCCCGAGGCTTGGGCAAACCTAGTTGTCTGTCTCTTCGGATTACTAGGTTCTGAGTGGGTTCCTCGTTTGCTGAGAAACAGACAAGTTAACAATAGGGACACTTGGCTCTAGTTGCATTTGGAGTTAGATTAGCCTTTTTCTAGCTAATTATACTGAAAAGAGCAGGGCACTGGGGGAAAGAAAACTTCCCATGAGTAACGGGTCACAGTGCAGACCGCTGGCTGGGTGCGCCCTCCTGCCCAGACTTGCCTCTTCACCAGGCCTGCAGGCACCTCCTCCAGGCCAAGACCCCATCCTGTCTGCCCACTAGCTCTTCTCATGCCACATTCTGACTAGTTGTTTAGGCACAAATTTGGGTTACCTGTCTTTCCCCCAGCCCCCAGAGGGCTGCTGGAGAGGAGAGTTGAAGAGGATGAAGTAAGGAGTGGCCAAGGCCCAGACATGAGATCTCACCCTATGTCCAACCACCTCATTCATTTGCTCTTGCTTATACTGGTCTGTCCCTCCCTCCCTCCCTCCCTCCCTATTGTTCCTTTTTAATTTTTTTTATATTTTCCTTTTTTTTTTTTTTTTTTTGCTGGAGCAAGCACAAGGTATACTGACCTCACAAAGGTTATCTGAAGTTACAGTCAGTTGCAGAAACAGGGAGGAAGAGTAGGGCCAGTGCATAAACCTATAGACGAAGGATGGTGGTGGAGAAGGGAACCTGATGTCGGGGTGCCTGCCCAGTACTGGCTTCTGGACTGAGGCGGGAAGTTGGGTCCTGGCTCACCCGCACCTGATCTGACTCTGGATCTTGCCTCTTTCAGGGTCTGGCCTATGTGGAGTATGAAAATGAGTCCCAGGCATCCCAGGCTGTACTGAAGATGGACGGCATGACTATCAAAGAGAATGTCATCAAAGTGGCCATCAGCAATCCCCCTCAGAGGAAGGTTCCAGAGAAGCCAGAGGCAAGGAAAGCTCCAGGTGGCGCCATGGTGCCGCGGCAGATTTATGGAGCGTAAGTGTGTGCATGTGCCCTGCACGCGCTCGGCTCTGGCCAGCACCACGGTGGGTTCGTTTCCTGTTGGTACAGCGAGCTGTGGTGGGAAGCCAGGGCCTGCCACTCTGCGGATGCTCACTGCCATTCCCCAGAGCGGGTCCACGCAGAACGCAAGCCCGGAAGTGGAACCCTTCCTGGTGTTTGCCAGTTTACAGGTGTGGCTTATCTGAGGTCATTTGGTTTCTAGGCAGTGATTATTTTAGTCTCCTTTGGCAGTAGAATGCATATGTGTGGATTCTGAACCTGACAGCTGTGTGCTTGCTGCGGTAATCTGCACTCTGGCTGTAACCAGAGAAGACCTGGCTTTTCACCTGGTTGGAAGGAGACAGCGAAATTGTGAGGTGGTTTGGTGAGGTCTGAAAGGATAGCGTTTCTATCTAGCGTAGCTACATGTGACTGTTGCACAGGGTTGGTCTTTCCCCAAATTGTGAAAAAGGCAGTTTGTTACACTGGTTTTTACCTGTTAGTCAAAGTTACGGAGGACAGGAATCATCTTCCCTCTCTGGTTTTTACTCTTCACCTATTAACTTGATACTTTTCACGCTCTGAGAAAGTTCTCTTCTACTAATAAACTATAGAAGTGAGCCCAGAAAGTATGGTCTTCACTTTGTTGCTTCGGGTGATTGAAGACCATCCTCGCTTATTTTTGCAAATGAAGCAGGGACCACGAGTGGTTGCTTCGCAAGGATACATCCAGTGTTTGTTCTTCCAGGCGGGGGAAGGGGAGAACCCAGCTCTCCCTGCTGCCTCGTGCCCTGCAGCGCCCAAGTGTGACAGTCACCCAGGCCGAGAACGGCCCTGCTCCGCAGCCAGCGGTCACCACCTCAGCAGCCACCGAGGCACCCAAGATGTCCAATGCCGATTTTGCCAAGTTGCTTCTGAGAAAGTGAATGGGACTCTGGAGAAGGGAAATGCCTTACTGCACGCTGGCCAGGAAGAGCAGCCGGCACCCAGCTGTACTCTGGGTATGGAAGGGCCCGGGGCAGCACCCGTCCTGTTTATTTTCCTCGCGGTTAGACAGAAAGGGATGAGGGTGTCCAAGGAAAGAGGCTTGAAGTGCTCCCTCATATTGAGGGTAAGGGGAGGAAAGTGACCACTCCATGGGTTGAGCCCAGTGTGTAGTTTCTTAAGCTATTTTTGTGTCTTACAGAGTGAGAAACAGAAGTGAAACTCAAACACACCATTTTGAGACCTACTTGTCCAAACATTTTTGGTCAGCTCTGGCCCCCTTTTATAAGACACTTCTCTTAACAGCCTGCACGGCTCATGTGCCCGTCACTCTTTTAATTTTAAAAGACAAAATGGCAGATGCTAGTAATTCACCAGAATGGCCTATTTTAGTAAAGGGGTGGTGGGGACTGGGGAAGTCACATAAAAAACATTTGATGGATTTTTGTTGGGGGGGGGGGTTGTGCGTTTTTATATTATGTATTTGTAAATGACACATCAGCCCACTGTTTTATGTTTCCTAAAAGCAAAATATTTGTGACCTTTGTTTTATATGGGAGCTGTGTGTGCCACCTGCTCTGGACCATTTTCTTTGCCTAGCGATTAGTGAACCGTGTTCTTTGTCTAAATACTGAGTTTCAGTATTGCACGTCAAGTGCAAACTTAAATTCTCCCCACTTAGCTTTGTTTATTAAACTGAAGTTCTCTTCAAAGCTTCTTGCTGAATGGTACTCAGATGTGCATTCAAAAGTGGATGGATTTTGAAATGGGTGCACTTGTGTTACCTAACAGATGTGTAAATAGAACTTTTGTAAGTCAGATCCCGTTGTCCCTTTGATTTCAATCATTTCAGTTGTTCTGGGTCTTCAGTTTTAAACTTGACTTTCCTGCATTTTGGCCCTTCAGTTTCTAGGGTTTTCTTTCTTTCTTTCTTTACTTTTTATCTTTCATCTCTTATCAAATATTTATTGCTTTAAAAGCCATGTTCCCAATTCAGTAGGGAAACACAACTTTTTTATAAAGACATTCTGGGAGAAGAAATCAGGAAATGCTTTCATGCGTGCTAGAAATCAACCCACTTTATCTGTTTTTTAATTTTGTACATCAGCCTTTACTACATTTTTAATGGGAAATTGGAAGTGTCATCCAAAAGTGTTGACAAAAGAGCAAAAGGAACTCTAGTGCCTGTCCTTGAGCTTCAGCATCTGTCTAGCACAGGGTCCTTCATCTCTGCTACACCCGCCCTCCCTGTTACAGTGAAGGCTGTGTCAGACATCACAGTACCCCACCCCCTGCCCGCCAGCCCTCCCAACCAGGGACTACAGCAAGTGCCTCCAAGAGATAAGGCCCTACAGGCCATGGTTTTGTCATTACTCCTAGAAACATGAGCAGTAATGCCTTAAGGTCCTCAACTATCCAGATTCCTAGTTTCCTGTTTAATAAGTGCATCCCCCCCACCTACCCTGGGAAGTTAGGGTAGGTTGATAAACATCTGAAGTCTTTTAATCTGACAGGTCCCCTCCACCTTGTCTCTCCTTTTCACAAAACATTTTTTGTTAGGTGTTAGTTGTGAATTAAATTCATAGTGGCCAGAAGAACGCATGCTGTGTCCCTGGTCCCTCCTGTGTTCCTTGGAATGGGCACTAACCCCTCCCAACCCCCCACTCCCACCCCATGGAAGCTTGTTGGTGAGGTGAGCAGACGGGGGACATGCAGGGCCTGCAACCGAGGAGCCCTGAGTATCTCCTCCCTAGTCCAGGCTGATGTGGATTCACTCCTGCCGCTGCCCATTTCACTGTTCCGCTCTCTTGCTGTTGGCCCGTCTTCGGCCCTTACTTCATGCTTTCTTGTGTCAGCACAGGCTCATTACAGAATTGAACCCACTCAGACTTGGGCTCAGGGTGTGGACGGTCCGCGAAACGGACTGTCAGGAACATGTGAGTGGGTTTATGTGTTCTCCCCAGGAAATCAAGAACTGATGGTAAAGAGAAGCACAAAACACCATTTGCGTTACTGGCGTGTTAGCAGAAGACCAGGCCTGTCAGCGCAGGTAGGTGGCGTCCCCCCACAGTTCCGTCTCATCTGCTGGTCGAGACGGGCGCCTCATACCACAGTACAAACGGGGCTTGATGTTCTGAGAGGATTCCTCCTTCATCCTTGTGACAGACGGGAACACTGCCTGAATAAGATGGCAGGGTCTCAGGCCTTTATGTAATAAAATACTTTATTAGAGTCAGTAATCTGTTAAAATAACCTCCTTTACAACAGAGCTAACTAAAGTGCACGATTCTCTCTATGACAAAGCATGTTCTTCTGTTAGGCTTTCTCGGTGTGCTTATAAAACCAAGACGATAGGAGAGTTCAGGTTGCCGAGAGACCTTATGGCAGCATACGAGTATGAAAATACTTTTTATAAAGGTTTGAATATCCCTTGGGGCCACTTCACACAGCTTTTTCTTAATCGTTCGGAAAGCTACTCTGTGCCTATTACACAGTTAAATAACTATAGAAACACCTGCCACCTCAGAAGAGTGACCTCCTTGCTGTCAGGGTGTGACTTTGCATGTGTTCACCACATTCTGACGCCGACCCAGGGCACGACAGCATGCTTTGCCGCTGGGAAAGGAGCCTGTGGCCATTTGGAGTCTGAGCAGCGCAGCAGTGGCCATTTCGGCACCTGGGCCAACATGCTACTGGTAGAGAGGAGGCTTCTTCCATAGAATGGAGACTTGGAAACTTGGCCGTGTTACATGGGACATTTTATCATTTTACAAGTTGCTAGAAAAATAAGGCCACTCCAAGGCAATCTCTTCAGCATCCCCTAGGGGATGCGGGACAGTACCAGGGCTGGAGGAGGTGGGCGCGGAGTCAGTAAGTGGGGAAGACTGCGTGACAAAAGGGACACCTCCTGGCTGGGCGAAAGGTTTTTCTTGGTTTGCTAGCAGCTCCCTCTAATTCATTATCGAAAAGGCTTATTTGGTGTTAACGTGGCAGCTGTTTTCTCAGGTGTGTTCTCGAATATCTACCTACATGAGGTGTTCCACCGAAGGGTCGGTGAGGGCAGACTTGGCTACTCGTACAATACCTGATCTGTGCTAGGATTCAGTTGTGTGACAAGCGCAGAGGACTTGTAGACTAAAACGTCTGGTCTGAGATGCTGCAAACAAAGTGCAAGAAACATTTTATACACAGAGAAAACCTAACTGGCCACTCCCCTATTCTTAATTAGAAAAACAGTCTTGATGAGGGAATGTTAACAGCCTCTGGTACTAGAGTCTGTGAACTAACTAGGTAGGACTCAAGGACCTCCTTGAAATGAGCAAGGTATCTAACTAGAAATGTCAACATTAATTTTATTTCATATCTCCAAAGTTTGCTCTACCAGTGAGAATTAGTCACAACACCCATCTCTTTGTAGAAGCAAGCTTTCAGTCATTTCTCAAAACCGGGACCAAGTTCTCCCCAAGAGTGCTGACCTCTCAGGTCAAGTCATAGGGCACTTGGAGGAGTTTCTCCTATGGCTTCTGGACCTCCTTCCATACTTCTGGCCTCTCCCCACTTGAGTGCAAATTCTGTTCCAGAACTTGTGTTCTGGTCACACACAGAGCACTGATGCCCCCAAAGCCTCCTTTGGGCCACCAGTGCAGACAGCGGACACCACACAACATTTACTAGCCCCACAGAAGAAAATAAATAATAACTTGGGCTGAATTATAAGTTACCTTAGAGATAAGGCTTAATAATTTAGGTTTTCTTTTTCTGAACTGAAACATCTGGAGGTAAAGAATGTTTAAGTTCTTTTTCTCTCCTTTTGCTTTAGGAGACAGTTAGGTTTCTAGAAATGCTAAGGTTTCCCCTGCCTCGGGACATCCCTTGTCACCCAGGGAGGATTTCCAGGGTTAGGGCTTCACAGGCAGGGTCTCCTTAAACCCGGAGTGGTTGGGTTTGGCTTCAGGCAGTGCCACCGGGTACTCCGTTGTGGCAAAGAGCAGGGTGTCCAGAGTGGTCTCCGTACACTTGGCAATGAAGCGGATGAATGGCCTCACGTCGCCTTCATTGGCGACCTCCAGTACGTGGTAGTACTCAGACCTCTGCTCCTTGCGGATGGTGATGGGTGGGTAGCCTGCCTGCATCAGTATGAGGTTCATCAGCAGGCGCGAGGTCCTTCCATTGCCGTCGATGAAAGGGTGGATGTAAACCAGTTTATAATGGGCCAAGGCTGCAAACTCCACTGGGTGCAGATTCATGGCGTCCTCGGAGTTGAGCCATTGGATGAACTCCTGCATCTGCTTTTCCACATCTTGAGGATGGGGAGGGATGTGGTGTCCCACGAGGACCTGTGTCGTCCGAAACCTGCCAGCTTCCACTGGATCCACGTAACCCAGCACCCGCCTATGGATCTCCAGCATGTCGCTGATGGTGACAGACCCGATGCGGGAGACTAGTGTTGTGTTGATGTACGTCATGGCTGCGTGCATGCCAATGACCTCGTTCTGCTCCTCCAGGCTTTTCCCCGGCACAGCGTAGCGGGTCTCCAGGATGTGCCTGATTTCTGAGAGGGAGAGGGTGTTGCCCTCGATCGCGACCGTATGGTAGATGTGATGGTAGTAAGTTTCCTCCATGACCCGGCGCAGCGCAGAGTTGCCCTTGGGGATGGACATGACCTTCTTGACTTTGCTGTCGATGATGCTAAAATACCTCTGGTCGATCTCCTCGACCAGCGGCAGCGTCCGGTCCCGGTTGACCAGCGCTTTCTCATGGTAGGGCGATATGGTCAACGCTCTGGTGTATAAGTAATCCGCCTGGATAATGTCCTTATCCTCTTCTGAAAAGATGCCAAACTCATTGAGCGCATCCACGAAGTCTGGGTCCATTTTGAGTGCGTGCAGGAAGAGCTTGTGGGCCTTTGCCCGCTTGCCTTGGCGTTTCATCTCCAGGGCTTGGTTCAGAGCTGCTTTGGCTTCCAATTTACCAGCTAGAAAAGAGCCAGAGAAGCGTTGGCAGAGAGGGTTGGGGGATGGGCAAAGAATGTTCAGGGGAGCTGTCCCCTGTGCTGGGCCTTCAGTGTGCTCATTCCAGCCCCTCTGCTCACCGTTCCATGCTACACATATAGATGCATTTGTGCCCCGCAGCTGGTCTTTGTGTGTCCCCAAAGCCATTCTCTGCCCTGGGAGATACCGCCTGGATTCCCTGGCCCCCTGCCTCTGAGTGCCGCAGTGAGTGGCTGTGGCTACAGCTCCTGTTAGGTGTTTCTCCGTATTCTCCGCTCTCTGCTGTCCTGTGTCAGTCCTGGTGATCCTGGCCCTGGCCCCTGGCCCCTCAGGCCTAGGCTGTTAACAGCTCCCCCTGATGCTAGGCTCTGGAGGTTTCTCCATCTCTGGGCTGTTCTTCAAATCTTTTAACCCAGTGGTTCTCAACCAGGGGTGATTTCCCCCCCAGGGGACAGTGTCTGAAGACTTGTTGGGTTGTCACAGTTGGGGGGGGTGCTACTGGCATCCAGTGGGTAGAGCCCAGAGATCCTGCTCAGTATCCTGCAATGCACCCCAGAGGACAGTGTGGAAGGAGAGAAACTGCTCTAGATCTAGACCTCCCATCACCAGCCCTCCACCCGCTGTATGTCCGCCACACACGGGGCTGCTTTTCCTCACATCCTTAGGCTCTCTCACCCTCTGGTCGCCACCTGGTTGTACTTGCCCCCCATTCCTTTTCCTTTGGGTCATTTTCCTGTTTACAGTGGGGTCTCAGCTCAGGCATCCCCTCCAGGGAACCTACTTGGTGTGCTCCCTTGTCTCCCCATCACCGCTGGTGATGCTTATTATCTTAGCTGACTGTCCGTTTGTCTAGGCTGGGAGCTCGGGGCAGTCTTGTTCGCCGAGTACCCTGTACCCTGCACGTGGGACACTGCGGGCACTCCACACAGCTATCCAATTAAGAAGTGGTGAGGAGCGGTGTCTGGTCTGCCTTACCTGGAGAGGCCTTGGTCTTGACCGCCAGCAGTGCCGGGTCCCTGGAGGTGACACTGAGCTCTGTGGATGGTCTGCTGCACTTGGTGACAGCATGCTGCACCCTGTCCAGCTTGCTCCTGAGCAGGTAGAAGCCCTTGAGCACGGTTAGACACTGCTCTTCTAAGGCTCCCAGTGGTAGCAGCAGCGCTAGCAGGGACCCCAGCACCATGGTCAGCAGCATAACCCACAGGAAACGGCCCCAGACGGAGACCCATTTTGGTTCAGTCACTGCCATCACTGAAGCCATCGGCATGAGTGTCATCTGGACTCAGGGGTGGGCCCCCTGCTCATATTCAGTTGCCTGAGAACAAGATCTGCAGGGAACCAAGAGTTGTAGATGAGGCAGGGGAAGCGGGCATGTTCCAGATAAGTTTCTGAATTCAGTGGAGGCTTGGAGGCTCCCACACCTCCTATTTCACTATGACCAGGGGTTTGGGGCAAGGCAGGAAGTGGATATAAATGGGAAGGGGCCAGCCTGGAGGACAGGTGCCACTTCTAGGGCCCCGTGACTCTGAAAAATAATGCCATGGCACTCAACATTTACTGAGCACTTACTGTATGCCAGGCCCTGGGCCAAGCACTAAGGACCTCACACTATCTCTTGCAATCTTCAACAGGAGCTGATGGCTACAGTCATCCCATTTCTCCACATGAGGAAACAGGCTCAGAGAGATGAAGCCCCTTGCCCAAAGTCACCCAGTGAGTAAGTGACAGCCTTAGGACTTGAATTCAGGAACCCATGGCTCTGAAGTCCCTTCCCTTGACCACAGGTCTCTGACCACACACATACCCAGATTGGCCAAAGCAGTTCTGAGGTCTAGTCTTTGATACACACAGCTGTTTGGTGGCCTGATTTGCTGCCTCATGGTGGCTGTCAATTCATGCCCACATCCTGGTATTAGCTGCAGTGCTGCTCCCCTCTCTAGCCTGCCTTCCCTGACCTGTCCAGAAAGGATCTCACCGAGAGCTTGGGCAGTCCAAGCATCTCAAAAGGAACTCAAGCTGCGGGCCAGAGTGGGTGACCACTCACCTCCCACATGACAGTGGGTATGTGCTTTGGGCTGGCAGTGGTAGTGGAGGGGTCAGGTATGCAAGCACCATTATGCTAACAATAAGCATTTATTGGGCAACTATGGTGTACTGAGCACTAAGCTGAGTGCTAGCCATGCATTATCTCAAACATCAATACCTTATGAAGGAAAGCTACCCCCAACTCCATTTTACAGACAAGAGAAACTAAAGCAGAGTAAGTCAATCTCTAGAAGGCCATGGGAGTAAACAGAAGCGCCATGAATGAATGGCATCCCCAGTACATCTGGGAAGAGCACCCAGGTCTTACTTAGCCTCTATTTCCAACCAGGACCCATGCACCCCTGCTCCAGCCTGCTCCTGGTGCTGGGCCTCCAAGACCCAAAAATGACTGATTAGGTTTCTGATCGCCCAGGGCTTGGAGTCTAATGAGGGAGCCTGGCTCATTGATACACCTAAAGTGGCCTGGTCTGCGCTCTAACCCGGGTACGCTGGGCGTGCTGTCGGGTTTTAGAAGATATGGGTCACTGCTTCGTCCAGGTGCTCTGAGAGGCTCCCGGAGCGACGGGATCCGCGGCAGGTCTGGAGTTCTCCAGGGACCCAGGTCTGCGCGGGGGAGGCAGGAGATAAGAACGTCTCACCCCTCACTACTCTAGGAAGGGGGAAACTGAGGCCCAGAGGGGCGAAGTGGCTGGACTTAGGTCCCTCTGAATTCCGCCCAAGACTCACTTCCCCGCTCCCCCCTGCCCAGCTTGCCCCTTCCGAGCTCCTGGGGCTCGCCCCGTCCTACCGCGCGCGCTGCTGCCCGACCCCTGCGGCCGCCTTCCAGGCGCTCCGAGGCTCCGCAGCCACCGGCTCCCAGGCTCCGCTCCGCCGCTACCCTCTGGCCCCGCCCCCGGCGACTCGCAATTGGTCGGCCCGCCATCCTCGTCGCGGCGGATTGGTTTACCCGACTGGTCGCCGCTTCGCACTTCCGGGTTCTAGCCCCTGTGTCTGCTTCCCCAGGAAAGACGCGCCGTGGGTCACCCCCATTGGCTGGCTCCTGTGTTGGTCTCGTGCACTCAGCAGCCAATAGGTAGCCGTAGGGGCGTGGCTCGGCGGCAGGCGGGAGTAGCGGGCGGCAAACACGCGGGGCGGCTATATGGGGGTTCGATAGGTTCCGCGACCGGAAACTCGCAATTCCACCTGCTGTGAAGTGCTGTTCTTCTGCTCATTGTGCGGGGCCGCTCTCCTGGGTCTCCGTTTCCTTAGGTGGAAAATGAGGATGATCCGCACCCTTTTTGTCTGACTTCAGAGCTCCTGTTCTTAGTCACCACCCTGTGATACCAGGTTTGCCCCCTTCCCCCTCTTTCTCACCTCTCTTTCCCTTTTTCTCCCAAACTTTTTAATTTGTATCCACTGGAGAAGGAACTGGCTGGTTTATTTAGCTTCTCAGAGAGACTGGTATTTTTCCTCGAAGCAGAGAGCTGAAACCTGCATCCTTGTTCACAAATACTGAAATTCAACATCCAGGACGTGCCCAGAAATGCTGAGCAATTAGATGTTAGCCTATAGTTTCTGGAGGTAGAGAGACCCTGGCTTCAATCCAGACTTTGTCACCTAAGCTCTGTGTGATCTTGGGTGTTGCTCCAAGCCTCAGTTTTTCCATTTGTAAAATGGGGACAAACAGCCAATCCCACCTTTGGCCTGACCACCACCAAGTTCAGGATCTGCAGAAGGCCTGACCTTCAAGATCTGACCTCCTCCACAACACACATTCCTTGGGAGCCCCTATCAGGCAGTGGTTGTGGGTGTCACACTGAAGCCACACAGCCCTGGCTTCTAATAACAGCTCTGCCGCTTGGAAATGGAGTTACATTCAGCAAGTGACTTGATTTCACTGGTCCCGTCTGCTTTTCTGTAAAATGGGGACAGTGTGATGCCATTCCCTCCTCATAAAGTTTCGAGCGACAGGGAAGTGAGATCCTACATGTCTGGCACAAAGCAAACATTTGATAAGTATCTGCTGTTGCAATTATTCCTAGAGAAGACATAAAGTCATTGCTGTTTTGTTATTCACAGAAGAAATTGTCAGAGCTGCAGGTGGCTCCAGTCCCTGGGGAGTGACTCCGTGTCCTCTCATAGGTCTCAATCTGCTTCCAGTTTAGGCAAGTGTGCTGTCGTAAAAGACACCATGGGGTGGGGGTGGGGGTCATTGCAAAGTGAAGGACCAAACAACTTTGGCCCTTGCTGGTTGTGCTTCCTGTTTATATCTTGTAACCATTCCCCATTCCCCCAGCTCCCAGGCCTTGGCATGGAAATTGGCATCTAGTAAATGCTCGAGAAATTTTGTTGACTCAAATAAGAAATACCCAAAGCAGGACAAACCATGTTGTTTTCAAGAAACAAAATCAGGATAGTGGTTATTTCTGGGGCTTCTTGTTTCTATTTTTTAAACAAAGAATCCAACATTGTTCTCTTGAAGTCTTGTGAATTTTGCTTTTGATGGCCCAAGCAGTAGTGTTGTAAAAACTTTCCTCAGAAAATGGCCTACTATGCAACCAGCTAGTTATGGGGAATGGTTGGTGGAGTAGAAAGAATTGAAGCTCAGGGGTCCAGCCGGTAGGTGTTCAGTTGCAGGGTGTATCTCTTATTAGCTGTGTGTCCTGGAGCAGGTCACTTACCCACTGAACTGGGTATCCTGGGCTTGTGGACCTCTACCCCTCCCAGGCATAAGGTGATGTCATCATTTGCTTAAAAGGCACTGTCTGGGGGCGCCTGGGTGGCTCAGTGGGTTAAGCCGCTGCCTTCGGCTCAGGTCATGATCCCAGGTCCTGGGTTCGAGCCCCACATCGGGCTTTCTGCTCAGCAGGGAGCCTGCTTCCTCCTCTCTCTCTGCCTGCCTCTCTGCTTACTTGTGATTTCTCTCTGTCAAATAAATAAATAAAATCTTTAAAAAAAAAAAAAGGCACTGTCTGGGGCACTTGGGTGGCTCAGTCAGTTAAGCATCTACTTTCCGCTCGGGTCACTCTCCCAGGGTCCTGGGATCAAGCCCTGTGGCAGGCTCCCTGCTCTCCCACTCCCTCTGCCCCTCACCCCTGCTTGTGCTCGCTCGCTGTCTCTGTCTCTCAAGTAAGTAAAATCTTAAAAAAAAAAAAAAAAAAAAAAAAAAGAAAAAGAAAAAATTAAAAAACATAAAGGCACCATCCACTTTCCACATTCTGAGGTGCCAGCGTCGCCTCTTCAATGAGCTTAGAAAGATGGGTAGCAAGCCCAGAGGCTACACAAGATCCATAGATGAGTAAAATTGCCTGGGAATCAGACAACAGGGTGAGGTGGGGAGTGTGGAGAAGGTGAGAGTACCTGCCTTATCCAAAGGGGGCAGCAACTTCTCAGCTCTAGCCTACATTTATTGTGTAAAAAATGTATTAAGTCCAAAAGTTGACAGATTTTCTAATTTTTCAAGAGAGATGTCAGGCCTAGATTTTTAAGCAAACTCTCCAGATTTTCAAACAGTTGGTATGTCTGCCCACTGGCTACGGAGGGCTGCCAGACCGTAATCCCCGTTTTAGGCTTTTAAAATGGGCCGGAGATGGTGGCTGGTGGAACACAGGAAGGAACGTCATAGATGCCTCTCGGCTGATGATCGCACCACTGCCTGTGACCACTAGGGGGTAGTAATTTCACGGGCATCACTTCCCCCATCCAGTCTCTCTGTCAGGAGACCTTCTCAATTTTCTTGACTGCCTTCAGCTGCATTGAATGCACAAAACAGGGTCCCTGAAGCGATATTCAAAAGTTGGTTTGCTCCACCTTAAGCATTCCATGTTGGGTGAAATGGCCTCCTCGCGGCCTACAGAGGAGTTCTCTAAAAGCTTACCTTGACACTCGACAACTGCAAAACAAAACAAAACAAAACAAAACAAACCCTTATGCGTCTTTAAGAAACAGCAGTCAAGCGCATCTTGGAGGCAGAGTCGGATTCTATTGCTTAGGAAACACAAAACTCCCCAAATGGAGGCTATATTGCCTTGAAATGGCTCCAGAATGACTCAACTTCATTTAAAAGAGAATGCACCATACTGGTCCCCCTTTCCCCTGACACCCCCTCTTCCTCTCATCTCCCAGCCTGCTTGGATTTTTTTTTCTCTCCTAACTTAGAGCTGCTGCCGAAGAGCAACCCCCCCACCCCCACCCCAGCAGCCCTTCTCCCTGACTACTGACATCTTCAGTTTGCATACCCAGTGTGGTCAGGCCCAGTGCCTGGGGCATCCCCAAGAGGCAGGGTTTGGGGGAACACCCCGTAGGTGTCCTTGGGCCCAAGACTCCTGCTCTGGATTCAGGATGATCTCAGATACGCCAAGTGTTGCTTTCAGAGCCAATCACTTGGGGAAGTGATGTTTCTTACTTTCAATAAATCAGACATAACTCTTTTCTTGTTAAATAGCCAAAATAACCAACTACTTTATTTCCCTTTTTTTTTTTTTTAAATTGAAGTGTAGTTGACATACAATATCATATTAGTTTCGGGTATATGACATAGTGATGCGACAACTCTGTACCTCGCTCAGTGCTCACCACGAAGAGTGCAGTTACTGTCCATCACCTTACAAGGTTTTTACAACCACTTTATTTCCTAAAAGCAAAATGGGATCACAGACAGAATAGAAGCAAAATGGGGTCACAAACAATAATAAGAAAAAAATTCCCATGGGCAGTTGTACTAGATATTTTTTATGCATGTCTACTTTTAAATTATGAAGTATTTCAGACATCCAGAAGGCATAAATAATAAAATGGGTACCTGTGTGCCAAGTCTCCAGTTTAAGAAATACCATATTGGGGCACCTGGGTGGCTCAGATGGTTAAGTGGCTGCCTTCGGCTCAGGTCATGATCCCACGGTCCTGGGATCAAGTCCCTCATTGGGCTCCCTGCTCAGTGTGGAGCCTGCTTCTCCCTCTCCCTCTCTCTCTCCCCCTGCTTGTGCTCTCTCTGCCTCTCTCTCTCTCTCAAATGAATAAATAAATCTTTAAAAAGGAAAAAAAAGGACTAGAAATGATCCAAATACCTATCAACAGGTAATGGGAAATCGTAAGTGGAGTACAACACAGCAATCGATAGTTGTTGAGCTCAAACTAACTGTATCAACATTAATATAAATCTCTACAATATAATGCTAAACCAAAAAAAAAAATGCAGGAGGATACACAATGTATATGTAACATGTAAAAGCGTGTAGAATATTGCTATATATTATTAAGAGTATATACATATGGTTAAAAACAAGAAGCCATGTATGGATATAATAAGCCACAAATTCAAGACAGTGATTGTCTCTGGGAGGGAAGGAAGGGGAAGTGACACCAGAGAGGATGCTCAGGGCTTCAGAGCATTGGTAATATGATCTATTTCTTTTTTTTTTTTTTTAAGACTTACTTATTTACTTATTTTAGAGACAGAGAGAGAGAGAGCACGAGTGGGAGGGGCTGAGGGAGAGGGAGAGAGAATTTCAAGCAGACTCGGTGGTAAGTGTGGAGCTCCATCCCATGACCCCAAGATCAGGACCTAAGCCAAATCAGGTCCTTTTCTGTTACAAACACATGGCAGTGAAATTCTTGTATGATTTTTTGGGCATGTGTGTGGAAGTTTCTCTAGGGCAGAGTTTCTCAAAGAATGAATCACCTAGGGAGATTAAAAAAAAAATCCATACCTGGGCCTGCTCTAGACCAATAAAGTCCTCCAACCTTTGTGACCCTCCTCTATTTTGACTATAAGTGGAAATAATTGTACCTGTCTCTCTATCTCATTATTGGTAGTGGTAACAACCACTTATTAGGCACTTACTGTGTACTAAGTAATAGATGTGTATTGTTTTACTGGATTTTTGTAACAATACCATGAAGTAGAGATCATTAAACCCACTTTACAGAAGGGGAAACCAAGGCTCAGTGAAGTTCTGTAATTACCTTGAGTCACACAGCAAGCAAGTGGCAGAGCCAGGGTTCACAACCAGTATTCCTAACTCAAAACTTAGAGTTTTAACCAGTATCAGACCCTATGATTTCAGGGCTGGTGGGCTAGCTCTTCAATTTTACATATAGAGAAACTGAAGTGGTTAGAGGGCAAGGGCAGAGCCTGGATGCAAATCCAAGTCTGCAGACTCACAGTTCACCAACACATCACTTTCTTTTGTAAAAGGGTGGGGAAGGGTATGAGGAGCAAGGAGGGGAAAATCTTTTTTTTTTTTTAATTTGTATTTATTTGTCAGAGAGAGAGAGAGAGCACAAGCAGGGGGAGCAGCAGCCAGAGGGAGAAGCAGACTCCCCCCGAGCAAGGATCCTGATGTGGGACTTGATCCTAGGAACCTGGGATCATGGGCCAAGCTGAACTGAACCACCCAGGTGTCCCAAGGAGGGAAAATCTTTTCTTCTCAAGACCATCTTCTCAACCATCTTTTCTTCTCAAGACAATTTCTGGCCATCCTAGGGGCTGCTGGACCTACTCTGAATCAGTTATCCACTGCTGTGTAACAAATAGTGCCCAAAATTAGCAGCCTAACACAACAACACAAGTGTATTTTATTTTATGTACTTTGTGTGTGACAAGAGTCCAGGAGCAGCTTAGTCAGATAGTTTAGGTTCAGGATCAGTCTTAAGATTGTGTCACCATCTTGGCTGGGGCTGCAGTCACCTGAAGGCTTAACCTGGCTGAGGAGCCATTTCCACGGTGGCTTGCTTAGGCAGCTGGCAGGTTGGTGCTGGCTACTGGGCAGGGGCTTCAGTTTTTCTCCACGTGGGTAACTCCATTAGGGCTGTCTGGGTGCCCTCCCAACATGGTGGCTTCCCCCTGGTATGAGTGTTCTGAGAGCATGATGTCCTCTACTACATAGCTTTGGAAGTCACATAGTGTCTGAACTGTCTGGGTCATGACACACAGCAACCTAGGTACACTGTGGAAGGGGACTGCATCCTGTTCAGCCAGGTGAAGGTGAGGATCATTAGGGGCCATCTTGGAGGCCACCTATCCAGTGCCCACTGTGCCTGCCCCTCATCAACCCCAGTGGTTCCATCTGACAGCCCAACAGCCTGGACTTCAGGCCCCTTTGGCCAAGTCTTGGGGGGGGGGGCGGGAAGCTTCTGCATCTGTGAGACTCACCTTCCGCAACAATGGGCTTCCAGTTGACAATTGCCTTTCCCCCAGATGTTCCATGAGAGCTTTCCAGCTACGTTTCTCTCATTGGCCGGAGAAGCTGCCTCCCCCTACCTAAAAATATGGCCGTGCCGACAATTGGAGACTGGCTCAGGTGCTCAAGATGCCATTTTAGTCACAGCCTCTATGAGATGTGCCTAAAACCCTCTCCTCTTCCTGCGTGGTGATAGTGACTCAGGGTGGCCACTAGGCCAGCCTGGAGTGTGGACCCACAGGACCCCCTGTCTGCCTCCCTCCCGATTTCCCTACTTCATGGGATTACGGGCTGTCCCACCCATCAGCAGGGCAGCCAGTGCCTGGGAGCTACTGGACAGACGGGAGGCAGCCACCCTGGGTCCAGATTACAGTCTCTTTGGACACGCCCCAGAAGCTCTCTGGAGGAAGCTTTCTGTTGCCATAGTAACATGGAGACAAGGAAATTAGCAAGGGTGTCTGACTAGGCAAGGAATCCAACCCTTTACTATGCATTCCCCTCCTCTAACTAGATAAGAATTCCGAATGGGCTCCAGACGGACATCAAAGTGTCTTCCTGGCATCGGGGAAATGCTCTTTAATGAATTGTGAAAAGAGCGTTGCCCTTAGAGTGATGGTGTTGGCTCTGGCATTCCTAGAGGAACCGGAGGAGGAAGTTTAGAGCCAATGCAGCTTTCTGTTGTTGTTTATTGTTGTTTTTAAGAAGACTGCCAGGTTTTTTTTTTTTTTTAAGCTTATTTGTTTATTTGAGAAATCTCTACACCCAATATGGGGCTCAAACTCACAACCCCGGGATCAACAGTCTCATGCTCCACCCACTGAGCCAGCCAGGTGCTCCTGTTATTAATATCAACTTTATTGAGCTGTGATTCTCATACTACACCATTCACTCATAATCATAGTCGATTTTAGAACTGTTCATCTCCCCCCTCCCCCTCAAAAGAAACCTCCCACCCTTTAGGTTTTTCTGCCCTCCTCCCTGGCAACAACTTTGTGTCCATATAGATTCCTCTTCCTATAAATGGAGGCATAGAATGTGTAGTCTTTGGTGACCGGCTTCTTTCAGCATTTTTATCCTTTGCCCCTCCTTAAGGTCTTCCACAGTCTCTCTAACAAAGGCCAAGGCCACCAGCGCTTGCCCTTCCTGTTCCATCTGGAGCCTTCCCCGCTACTTCGAGACTGTAGTGGGGCAAGAGGCCCCTTCGGAGCACGGCTGGCCAGGTGTCCCACCTGCGCTGAGTTGGACATGCTTCCCCACGACTCCCTTTTATGGAGGCCGGGGTGGGACAGTTATCATCACAACCGGCAAGTGCTTCCTACGTGCCCGGCACTGTCCTGCAAGTGTCACGTGTGTTAGGACTAGACAGGACTAGTCTGTCCTTGTGACCTTTCTTTCCCCTCCTTTTCTTTTTGTGGGATTCACTGAGAAGCCACCTCTTTGTGCACCTGCTTTGCCGAAGCTACGTTCTGTTTTCTGTCTTGCAGCCCTAACAATGCAGGTAGAAATCATCTCACTTTTTGCCTTGCGCTGGTCTAGGTATTTGACTTGTTTATTTCATCAGCATTATTATTGCATTAAAATGCACATACCGTAAGATTTACCATCTTAACTATTTTGAATTGTGCAGCTCAGTAGCATTAAACACATTCACATTGTTGTCTAACCAACGCCACCATCCATTTCCAGGACTTTGTTCATTGGCCCAAACTGAAACTCTAGCGCCCCAGTCCCCCTCCCCCAGCCTGGGGGACCCCCTTTTACTTTCCGACTCTCAGATTCTGACTACTCCAGGTAGAACCCTACAGTGTTTGTATCTTTGAGAAGACTTAGCCTGTGTCCTCAGGGGTAATCCCCATGATAGCACGGGTCAGAGTTTCCTACCTTTTTGAGGCCAAATACCATTTCCTAGGGTCCACTTTGAACATGTCCTTGGGTACAGCTGAGATGCTAGTCTGCTATCATTTCTTTTTTAATTTAAAAGATTTTATTTCTTTCTTTGTTTTTTAGAGCAGCTTGAAGTTCACAGCAAAATTGAGAGGATGCTACAGAGATTTCCCTTCTATGCCCTGTCCCCCCCACCCAGGCACAACCTCCCCCTTTACCAGCACCCCCACCAGAGTAGAAGTCTCGTTGTAATCGATGGACCTACACGGACACATCGTCACCACCCAGAGTCCATAGATTCCATCTGGGTTCTCTCTCCGTGTTGTGCATTCTGTGGGTCTGGACAGATGCTTAAGGACAGGCATCCAGCATCATACAGAGTATTTTCACTGCCTTAAATATCCTCTGCACTCTGCCTGTTCATCCATCCCATGCCTCCCACCCCTTCCCCACCCCCACTTCCCCATCCACCAACCCAGGACAACCTGATCTCTTTATTGTCTTGGAAGTTTTGTCTTTTCCAGAATGTCATATGTTGGGATCCTACAGTATGTTGCCTTTTCAGATCTTCTTTCACTCCGTCCTATGCACTGATGGTTCTTCCATGTCTTTTGTGGCTTGATAGCTCATTGCTTCTTAGCCCTGAATATTTCCATGTGTGGATGTACCCCCATTTATTTATCTTGGTTGCTTCCAGGTTTGGGCAGTTACGAATAAACCTGCTGTAAACATCTGTGCATAGGTGTTTGTGTGGACAGAAGTGTTCAACTCCTGCGGGTAAATACCAGGGACAGCGATTGCCGATTCGTACGTTGAGAGGATGTTTCACATTCTAAGAAACCGCCAAACCGCCTCCCTAAGCGGCTGTCCCATTTTGCACTCCCAGCAGCACCGAGCGGGAGCCCCTGTTGCCTCACTTCCCTGGTAGCATTTGGTGTTGTCTGTGTTCTGGGTTTTGGCCGTTCTCCTACATCTGTGGTGGTGTCTTGTTTTAATTTGCATTTCCCCGATGACCTGTGACGCGGAGCATGATAGGATTTTCCCATTGACTTGTGTCTGGGGAGATTAATTGGAAAATTTTGTGAAAGCAGAAAAACAGAAGGTTTTATATCCTAGAATACTTTCTCTTTTATGTTAGTGTCCCGGCACAGGTGTTCTGTGTGTTCATTTGTATTCTGTACATTAATTTTCCAATATTAATATTGGGTTAATTAATATTAGGTCAATTAAATAACCTAAGTAATTAATATTGGGTTAATTAATCAACGAGGGTTTAATTGATTCAAGTCTCCTCTCATCTTTCCTGTACAGATCAGATGATTGTCTCTTTTGGCTTACTTCAGTGTAATGAGAATTTAGACACTTGCGGAGCAGAATATAGGACCCTTCCTGATTTTAATGGTGGCCCCCACCTGATGCTTTACAGTGCCTACCTCAATAACTAATTCTTTATCAGTTCCTATTTAGAGATTTTTTTATTTGACAGAGAGAGAGAGAATGAGCCCAAGCAAGGAGAGCAGCAGAGGCAGAGGGAGAAGCAGACTCCCTGCCGAGCAGGGAGCCGGACACAGGGCTCAATCCCAGGACCTGAGCTGAAGGCAGATGCTCAACCGACTGAGCCACCCAGATGCCCCATCAGTTCCTATTGAGGAAGTTGATTTTCTTAGGGCTTTCCCAAGCACTTCATGTTTCATAGACACAACTTTCTTTTCCCCTCCTATTCTATCCTATCTGCTTTGTACCTAAGATATGTAATTATAATGGCATCTACAACAGACATAAACAGGTTTGGGAGCAAATGGCTACTTTTGGTAAGCGCGCCGCTCACCGGTGGCAGCTGGCGGCATACTGTTCTGCAGTAGTGGGTGTGCCGTGGACAATCTAATTGAATGATCTGACTGAACAGATGGAAACTGAGCAAAATCCTGCCAACTATCTGGCCAGTACTTGTCAAAAGTGTCCTGATCTCAAGAGCCAAAGAAAGACCGAGGAACTATGACAGACTGGAAGACACTGAGGAAATGTTCGGATATCTAAATATGATATGTCCTGATTCTGAATTGTTTCCTTTTATGATAAAGGACTTTATTGGAATAACTGGTGAAATTTAATTGGGGTCTGAGGATTAATTGATGATGATACATAGATGTTTATTGCTTGATTTTTTTTTGAAGGTTTTATTTATTTGAGAGAGAGCAAGAGAGAGCATGAGCGGGGTGAAGGGCAGAGGGAGAAGCAGATGCCCCGCTAAGCAAGGAGCCCAATGCGGAACTCGATTCCAGGACTCTGGGATCATGACCTGAGCCAAAGACAGACGCTTAACCAATTGAGCTACCCAGGTGCCCCTATTGCTTGATTTTGCTGGTTGTCTTAGGATTCTGTAGGAGAATTACATGCTGCAGGCCCTGCTTCCCAGCTCAGAGTCTCTCCCTGAATCAGGGAGGAGCAAAAGGAGCACACCTGGACCATCCATTTCACTTCAAGAAAGATCTTTTGATCCCCAGTGATGTGCAGGGTGATGTCAAGTAGCAAAAAAATCCATGAGGGAGTTCAGGGACTACCCAGAACACACCGAGAGCCATCTAGTCAGAGGACTGCTTCACTTTCTTTTCTTGGAATATTCTTTCCCACATCTGTGCTTCCCGTAGCAAAGTCCTGCTCACCTCAGAGCATCTCAGCTCCTTTCTTGGGGAACTTGCTCAAGTCCTGACCCCATTTGTGGTCTCTCCTTGGGTGTCAGTCCCTCTTGTACTGAATTATTTGTCTGCTGAAGCCCTGGCAGCCTGCGGACTCATGAGGGCAGCCCTTGTCTGCAGCAGTGACAACACACAGCTCGAACCCCCAAATAGTTCCAGCACGAATGGAACGTTCTTGTAAGCATCAAGAGCTCACCTTGTTTCAGGGCTGATTAGATTTTACTGAACCTTGCTGCTTCCATTTTAAACATCTTCCCCGTGGCTCCCCCTCACTGGGCTAAGTGTCTCTCTTGGGGTGTGGACCTCTGCTCACCCCATCCTGGAGTTCTGAAAATGCGGAGTCAACAGGGGACAAATGAGTGGTTTCAGGGCTCCAGGAGAGAACAAAAGCGTGGTTTATGGATGGGGTCGCTGGTGCTGTTGCCATATCACCTCCGGGCGCCACACAGAAGTTAATTGTTCAACATTTCACTTTGTATGGCTGAGTCTAATTACTCGGGGAATGGAGTGTTAAATCTCACACGTTGGCCCTTATGGCTTTCAAACAGGGAGGGAGTTAAGAGGCTCAGTCACAATGGAAATGGAGGACAAATGAGTTTCCAGTGCGATGGGACGGCATAGAGGGGCCCTTAGAAGTAGTAGAGAGAGCCTCTGGACGATGCCTAATATTTTCTGTGCCTCCTGAAGAAGTAGCTGGAGGCCCCAATTATAGCATAACAATAATTGCATTTGGACAGGGATGATCTTATTAACCGTCGGCATGCACTTCTTCCCTGGATTGTCCTAGTAAGCCTGTAGAGTGTGTGTGTGTGTGTGTGTGTGTGTGTGTGCGCACGCGCGCGCGTGTGTGCGTTTTCTGTGTGTGCCATGTGGGTGTTGTTTTCATTTTACAGTAGAGGAAACAGGACCAGGAGGTTACACGGTCTTCTCAGGGTCCCACAGGATTCGCCTCCTGATTTCAAGACCAACTGATCATTCATTTGCTTTTTCTGTGATGGGTGGGTGGCTCACGGTATATCCTTTGGAAATGACAAAAGGCAGTGTCGTGCAATGGTTTAAAGTAGGGTTGGCAGACTACGGCTTGTGGGCCCAATGTGGCCCACTGCCTGTTTTTTGTAAATAAAATTTTATTGGAACCCAGCTGTACCCACTCATTTATGTATCATCATGGCTGTTTTAGTCTACACTGGCAGATTTGGGTGGCTGCAGCAGCAGCTTTATGGCTCACAAAGTCTAAAATATTTACTCCTGGGCCCTTCATAGCACAAGGTTTCTGACCCCTGAGCAGATGTGCAACCTTGGGCAAGTTACTTAGTTCTCCTTGGCTCTGTCTTTCCATCTGCAAAATGGGAATGATCACAATGGTTGTCACATGGTTTTTGGAGGAGTGAATGAGCTCTTGGCCGGTGACACCTGGGAGATGTTCTTGCTCCTCGGGCTTGCAGTTGGAGATGAAGATGTTCTGAGTTGCTTTCCTTGTGGTGGGGGAGGCTGGGAGGTTTGCATGTTGGTCACAGACACGATCGCACTTGAGATCAGCCCTGCTGGGGCTGAGCAAGTAGCTGTGGGTTGTCAGAGGGTCTTCCCTCCCTGTAGTGGGTCCCTGGTTGTTTCCACAGGCCCCTGAGCTAGGCTACTGTGTGGATGGGGGGCGGTCCTGGCTCCCAAATGAAGGAAGGGCATAAAATAGGCTGCACTGGATCCTCCTTAACCCTAAACCATGGGCAAGAGCCATGGCATAACCCCTTGGTGGGATTTCTGTAGAGGGGATATAAGCCATGTGCACAGTGATTTGGGGAGCTGGTGGTAGGGAGCCAAGTGGTGGGATGAAATGGGCCACCTGGTGTATCTCCTTAGCTCCGAGTAGTGGTTAAAACACGGGCTCTGAAGATGAACCTGGGTTCAAATCTGAACTCCACCGTGTCCCATGTGACCTTGGGCAAATGACTCCACCTCCCTGAGCCTCAGCTTCCCTGGCTATAAAACGAGACTAACGATAAAACCTGTATCACGGTCCTATAGGAGAAGAAACCCCATCATGCTTTTAGCCCACCTGTGAAACCACCTGTTTTATTATTTATTTAATGCTTTTCTTAGAAAATCTTTTTTGTTTCTTAAAGATTTTATTTACTTGAGAGAGAGGGAAAGAGAAAGAGCACGCACCTGAGCAGGGGAAGGGACAGAGGTAGAGGGAGAAGCAGACTCCCCACTGAGTAGGGAACCTGGCACGGAGCTCGATCCCAGGACCCTGGGATCATGCCCTGAGCTGACGGCAGACGCTAACTGACGGAGCCACCCAGGCACTCCATTTAATGCTTTTCTTCGAAACAACTTTTAAACCTAGAACTTCATCCTAAGGCAGTAACGTTGGTGACCTCATAGAGTGCGAAGTGTCTATTTCCTAACACACGTCCCTGCTGTATTTTAAAGATGTCCCCCACCAGAAACTAAACTTCACGCGGCCAGGCATTTGTATGTATCTCGTTTGCTGATCCAGTTCCCGCACAGTGCCCAACACACAATAGGCGCTTAATAAATGCTTGTTGAATGAATGACTAGATGAACTTCAGTCATCCTCCACACTTTGGGAAACACTGAGATAAAGCACAGAAGGCGGTTCATTTGGCTCCTGGCCCAAGGCAAGCGTTTAATAAATGTTTGCTGTTAGGATTGTTAGCTCGAGCAGTCAGGGTAACGTGGAGCTCCCCAGGTTGGAAGACCACCCATCGTCAGCTGCTGGCGGCAGGCATCTTCCCCCTTTTCTGGTTCCACGGCGGGGGGGGACCCAAACCCCGTGAGCCTGGACTGTCTTTTGGCTTCTTCTAAGCTCTTAGTCCAGATTGCAGCCAGGCCCAGCTGAACCTTGACAAGTGTGGAGAGGCCGTAGGGTCTAGAGAGAGACGTTCACGGAACATGGGGGCTCAGGGTGTGCAACGCCCACATCGGTCCTTAGCCATTATTTATTATTGCCACCAGCATTTTCATGAAGGAGATGGCAGGCATTGGGGCCCATAGCTGCTTCCAGATGTCCACCATAAACACTCCCCTCTTGCTGAGTTCCCAGGAACATAAAACCCGCTGTCAATGGACTTGCCCAGAGCCTGTCTTTGCTGCGTTTTTGTTCTTGTTTAGTTATTACATTAAGTCTCCTGTGATTACAGAGCTGACAGCTGGTAAGGATTTGCATATGGCATGAAATTAAGTTAGTTCATTTTAATGTCTAAACTGAGCGGGGCACAAATTTGTCTGGTGAAAACCCTGCCTTCCTTATCTTTGTTTGCACATCTGCTTTTGGCACTAGTACTGTCTTGAAGTTTGATTTCTCCCCACTCCAGCCAGAGAAGGCTGGGGGATTGGCTCCCCCTTCTAGAACTGCAGCAGGGATTATGCACTCGGGGCTTAGAATGTTCTCTTTTAGGTTTAGGCACAAATTAGGATTCAAGGGCAGCTGAGGAGAGACCAGTGTTCTAGCCCCTGGCTTTGTGGCCTCTTTTTTTTTGGGGGGGGGGGTTGCTGTTTCAC
Source organism: Lutra lutra (assembly GCF_902655055.1). Lineage (NCBI taxonomy): Eukaryota > Metazoa > Chordata > Mammalia > Carnivora > Mustelidae > Lutra > Lutra lutra. The sequence continues at coordinate 94,991,086 of NC_062289.1, read as the reverse complement.
CTTGGGCAAGTCGCTTTCCCTCTCTGAGCCTCAATTTCCCCACCTGTCAAATGAGGGACTAGAGAAGTGTTCATCTCTGGGGTGGGACTGTTTTTCATTATGTGGGACTGGGCAAGGTATGGTTTAGCCTCCATTGTTCCACCCCTGCCAGTCACTGGCAGCTGGAAGATACCTCCACACACGTCCGAATCTGTCTCTAGCGAATACAGTCAGTGCCCTGCCCCTGGGCCCAGACCCCTTTACTGTGCTCACATGCACTGTTTCCCCCACAACCCACACCTGCATCTCTGTGCTGGAGCTTCATTCTCAGACTGCCAGAATCCATTCTGCTGGGACCTGGCAATGACTGAGAGGCGAGGAGGGGGGATACGCCCCTACACACGCTGAGCTGAACGGAGCCCCAAACCATTATTCAGATAAACAGAACACATCTGCAGGCTGGCTCTTGCCAGAAGCTGCTGGTTTGCGACCTGCAGTTGTAACACTACTGATGGTGAGGCTAGCCAATGTTCTCATAGCGCTTTGCGTATGTGAGGGACTGTTGTGTTTTATGTGCACTAACTCATTGAATCCTCAAGATCACCCTCTAAGGGTGACCCTAGCCTCCCCACTTTGCAGCTGGGGAAACAGAGGCACAGAGAAGTGACTTATTTGCTTCAGGTCCCACAGCCTAGTGGGTGTGGAGTCAAGATCCACATCCTGGTAATCTGGCTCCAGAACCCGCACTCTGACGCCTCCTCTATGCTGTACTTATTCTGTATATGGGATGGCCCTATTTTTGTTTAAACACATGCATACAGTCTGGCTGGAGATACCCCATTATGTTGACTGCTTATTTTATCTTTGGGTGATCTTTAAAAAAAATCTGCCTTGAGGGGCGCCTGGGTGGCTCAGTCTTTAAGTGTCTGCCTTCGGCTCAGGTCATGATCCCAGGGTCCTGGGTCAAGCTCCTCATCAGGGTCCCTGCTCAGCAGGGAGCGTTCTTCTCCCTCTCCCACTCCCCCTGCTTGTGTTTCCTCTCGACTGTTTCTCTTTCTGTCAAATAAGTAAATAAAATCTTAAAAAAAGTCTGCCTCGAAACTTTTTTTCACTATACACTGAGGAAAAAAAAATTATATATATATATATAGATATGTGTGTGTGTGTGTGTGTGTGTGTGTGTGTGTCGAAGTTGTGTAACAATAAAATAGTAAAGGTCAAAGAAAGCCAGAGGGCCTCATTCTCTTCCCTCTCCTGCTGTCATACCCACCTCCACTGACAGCTGTCCCCAGAGCTGCCCAGCTGTTCCCTTCAGGGTCTCCTTGGAGGTGTGAGTCTCTGTTTGAGCTCTGGGCTCTGCCTGGCTCTGACCACATCAGGACCCAAGACCCAGGGGAGAGGAACAGCCTTGATGTTAGGGCCTGTGTCTTCAAGGGAACCTGGTCTTGGGTTGGGTTTCCTTGAAGAAGATCTTCTGAGAGAAGGACTTACATGTCCCAAGGGAGATGAATAAGGGGAAGGGGGAGACAGGACAGGGAAAGGGAGGAAACCAAACAAGGCATGATTTTTGGCAAAGTCCCGTGGAGGGTATTCTCAGCCTGTTCCCGCAGAGGGGTGCCCTGGAGAGTGAGTCACATCCCAGAATTAGCCCATGCCTGGGGAAGGAGCGGGGCTTTTGGACATAGGCAACTGATGGCCATCAGGCAAGGGCTGCCTGGGAGGAAAGCTCAGGGGCTTCTGGTCCCCTATAAGTGCCAGCAGAGAGCCCCTAGCAGCCAAGGGTGGTGCTCCAAGAAGGGTCCCCAGGACTGGCTGGTAGAGGTGAATGCACCCAGAGGCTGGGGTGGATGGTGGGGCTCCCAGAAAAGGAGTGAAGGGATCTGAGTGGATTTGGCCTGAGTACCAATATTGTCTAGGTTAGACAGAATGCTGCAATCTGTCTGGAAGAGTGATTGACTTGGTGTTCTCCTCTCACCTTGGGCAATTCCCTCAACCTCTCTGAGTCCCAGTCTTCTCATCGGAAAAATGGAGGCAGTCATCTGTCCGCCATCACTCTCCCCATCGCCAGGGCTTCGTAAATAAAATACTGCACAAAGGTAAAGTGTTCACTGTTCTCTTGGTTGGGGATTTATTTATGTCATACCTTTATTCTGTATTTTAAATGGAATGGGATTATGTATTGTATTAGGTAGTATGTCATAACAAAATACCAAAAGACTGAGTGACTTAAACAACAAAAATGTATTTGTCACAGTTTCAGAGATTTCAAGTCCAAGATCAAGGTGTCAACAGGGTTGTTTCTGGTGAGGCCTCTCTCCTTGGTTTGCAGATGGCTCATTCCTCAGTGCTTGTGTGTATGAGGGAGGGGGTGGAGAGGGAGAGAGGGAGAAGAAGAGAGGAAGAAGGAGAGAGAGAGAAGGAAAGAGGGAGGGAGGGGGAAGGGAAGGAGGAGAGAGAGGAAAAGCAAGAGATCTCTGGTGTTTCTTCTTCCTCTTATAAGGACACCAACCCTATTGGATCAGGGCTCCCATGCCATGACCTCATTTAACCTTAATTACTTCCGTAAAGGCTCCATTTCCAAATGCAGTCACTTTGGAGGTTAAAGCTTTGACATATGAATTTGCGGGGGCCATGGGATGACACATTCAGTCCATACCATATGTGTAGAAAGCTTGCATGGTGTGTAAGCAGATGCTGTAAATGTCCATTTCTCTCCCCCCTCCCCATTGTCCTTCCTTCCAAACAGTGCTACATTCCAGGTAGTGTCCTGGCCTGGGGAACAGAGTGGTAAACAAGACAGACACAGTTCCTGCCTTCATGTCCTCTGAAAATACCTGGCCTCTCACCTGTGGTAAAGCAAAATAGGTAAGTTCAGGGTTGGGCCCAGGATCCTTAAAACGCACTGTTTGAAATCAAAGCCGACACACCCCGGCCTACCAGTCGGGAGGGCCTCATTGCTACTGGTGGGGGGAGTGCCCATAATATGTTTAAAATTTAAAAAAAAAATAGTAGTTAACTTTGAAAATATGATTTTGCTTAAAAATGGCTATTTCCAGCTTCTCTTAAGATAATTAGCAGCTGGCAGCCCGGGGCCAGCATTCTTATGAGGCCTTGGTTGGCTTGAGCCGCATGCCAGCAGCCTTTGGGGAAGCACTGGGGAGTGGTTTCCGGTGCACTCCATTCCCCCGCCTGGTCTGGCTCAGTAATTATCCTGCCTGTCCCTGTAGGTATTAAGATTTGCAATGGCTGGTTTAAATAAATACGACTAACTGAAGAGCCTGACTTTGGGCCTTACTTTTCCCGTATGGAGAATGGGGTCGGTAGAATCGTGTTTTCTGTTCTTTCTTCCTTGGGCTCAAGATCACAGAATGTGGGGTGTGGTTTGGGTCGAGGGTGGTTGGGAATTGGGTATCATTACTGTGGTAGGCTTGGTTGCCCCTTTCCCCCTCACCCCCTTCTCTCCCTCTTCAATTTGAATTTATTGAGCATCTGCTATGTGCTAGGGTACATTGGTGACCAAAACTAGATGCAGTCCTTGTCCTTGGGGTGTTTATAATCCTGGTCCTATTTCAATCATCCGCCTTGCAAGCCTGGACTTCAGTATGGAGGTGACTTTTTTCGTGGTTAGGACAACCCCCACTGCTCTAGGCTGATCTGGGATGTTTGTTCCCTGCCAACAGCTTTGTTACAACTTCCATCATTCCCATTTTAACTGTTCCCTCGGCCACGGCAAAGATTGCCACTGGTAGAATCAGCTCTTTCCAGTAATGGAAATCCTTTCAAAATGATGTGTACAGCTAGGATGTCCTTAAGTAATTTATATAAAGAGTGAACAAACCCTTGTATGTTTTTATAAGGTAGGTAGAGGTGTATGTTCTGTTAAGTTTGATGTATTGTGATAAATTATGCTTTGGTCTGAAGTCTATGCAGAAAAGCACAGCATTTCTCTGAGTTCTGGGAAATATACTGTAAATAAAGCTGTGGTTTATTTCTTGGCCGGGCATTTTCTCTAATAATGTAAAGAGACGTCAACACCCATTTCTTAAGGGCAAAATATGAGATTCTCTCTTCTTACTACAGGGATAGAGTGACTAGAGCTTGCTGTGTTCTTTTTTAAAGATTTTTATTTATTTATTTGACAGAGAGGGAGAGAGAAAGAGAGAACACAAGCAGGGGGAGTGGCAGGCAGAGGGAGAAGCAGGTTCCCCGCTGAGCAGGGAACCTGACATGGGGCTCGATCCCAGGGCCCTGGTATCATGACCTGAGCCGAAGGCAGACAATTAACCGATTGAGCCACCCAGATGCCCACTTGCTGTGTTTTTTAGACTCTTAAAGGAAGGGGGGCTTGATCTAGAGCCTGTGTCCCACTCCGGTTGCAGTCCTCATGTTTCCAGCTGGCCAATGTCAGTTTGGGCGAATTAGGGGAGTTAGCACCATCTAACCCTGGGCTCTTCCCACTTCTTCCCCTTGGGTGTCATTCCCAAAGATGTGTCTGCTCTGCCTTCAGCCTGCTGTAGGCAGATCTTTCTATGGAAGTGGAAAGGCCAGTCATGGTCCTGTTCCTGGCCTCAGTTTCCCCATCTATAGTAACCCAGTGATAATCCACAACTGGTTTAGTTGTATCATTCCACCAGCCAGCCTAGCTAGAATTCCTTCCCTGGGTTTATTTATTTGTTAGATTCATCTTGGAGACAGAAAACAAGGGAGGAATGGGTCCCTAATGGGAGTAGGAAGTCATTCTGATCAGGTGATTTAATTGATTTGATCATTTGTGTTTGGTAGATGCTCTTTCGTACTCCTCGAGTGATGCCTTCCTTGCCTGCTGGTAAAGGAAGAAACTCTGAACCGTATATGAGTCCTGCTTTGGTCCCTGTATTGTGTGGCTTTGGGAGAGTCAAGTCCACTCTCTTGGCCTCTGTTTCTTCTTCTGTACAGTGAATTGACTTTTCCGGCTCTGACATTCTGGAATTTATTGATGCAATAACATCCCTTGCCAACATGTGTACAGCTAGGATGTCCTTAAGTTATTTATATAAAGAGTAAGGGGGGTTTTCCTCCAATTCCTCGCCTTCTTCTTGGAGATAGAATCCAGAGTGTCTGAATCAGTGTTCTTCTGTTTGAACACCTTAGAAACTCCATCCACCTTGGTTGAATTAAAGTAATATGCTGGCTCAATATCCTGAACAATCCAGAGCTCTGGCTTCAGGTGTGGCTGGATCCGGGTGTCCTTTAGAAGGCCTTTGCAGTTGGTTATGTGCTGTAGAATGCTCTTGGTCAGGAAGGTCCTCCTCAAACCTGATCTCTCTCCCTCCAGCTGCTATTTAGGTGGATTCTCTCCTTCCCAGCATCACCCCTGGTTGTCTATGAGGGGACCATGTGTCCTGAGAGCTGGGTTCAATTCCTGGGGCTTTGATGAGTGACATGACCTGAAAGTTTCCTTTCCGGGCTTCACTTTTCTCTTCCATTAAAGAGAATTAGGAATCCTTTTTTTTATTTGACAGACAGAGATCACAAGTAGGCAGAGAGGCAGGCAGAGAGAGAAAGGAGGAAGCAGGCTCCCCGTGGAGCAGAGAGCCTGATGCGGGGCTCGGTCCCAGGACCCTGGAATCATGACCTGAGGCATGAGAAGGCAGAGACTTTAACCCACTGAGCCACCCAGGCGCCCTGAGAGTTAGCAATTCTTGCTTTGTTCTTCTCATAGACCCAAATGCAAGGATCAAGTGAGATCAAGGACACGGCTGTGTGATGAAAAGCCCAAAGCCCTCTGTAAGTCCATAGCCATGTTCCTCTACCCTGTCACATGTGTGAAGTTGCTTCTGAGGTTCTTTGTTCTTTCTCTTTTCCTCTCTGGACTGGACTCGACAGCATACTGGCTGGTTGACTGTCATTGTTATTGATATGGCCTCAAAGAGCCCAGGCCATTAAGAAGAGCTCTCCCAAACATTAATTACAATGCCCACATCACGTCTAGCGCAGACTCAACGTGGCTTCTTCCCTGGGCCCAGGGGCCATTTCTGGGAAGCAGAACCCGCATGGTATTTTATCAGACATTTATGGCTTTTGGTTTGGGGGGGTGAGTTTACAAGGCTGGGCACTGGGAAATTAAATTTCTTGCATTTTGACTCAGTCCCTAATCATGCCACCAGCCGGGGAATTTATGAGGCTGTAAAGGCTTAAGTACATGTAGGCTGGAGGCCTTGCTTATGGCTTCCGGTCTGTGTCCTTGACAAGAAGCATCCTCTGGGAGCTCGGGGCTCAGCAGTCCATTCGGTCAAAACACACACACACCAGGCACCCACTGTCCACCAGGTGCTGGGGGTGAGCAGTACAGACGTGGGACCTGCCTTCCGTTTGCCTGCAGCTTCCTAAGAAGATAGGCATTGCCAAATGATGTCACAAGTAATTATAGAATTTCCACCTATGGTTAAAGGCATGAGGGGAGGTTTAAGATGACAGGCAGAGGTTGAGTGGGTTGAATGGTGGTCTCTAAAAAGATATGTCTGTGCCCCAACCTCTGGAACCTAGGAATGGGACTACATTTGGGAAAAAAGGATTTTTGTGCATATAATTAAATGACAGCTGTCAAGATGAGATGATCTTGGATTTTCCAGCTGGGTCCTAAATCCAATGACAGGTCCTTATAAGAGAAAAGAGAAGAGGGCCATGTGAGGATAGAGTGCAGTGTTGCATTCACAAGCCAAAGGACATTTGGAGCCACCAGAAGCTGGAGGACACAAAGAAGGATTCTTAACTACTGACACCCTGATTTGGAACTTCTGGCCTCTAGAACTGTGAGAAAGTGGATTTCTGCCGTTTGAAGCCATCACATTTGTGCAAGTTTGCTTCAGCAGCCCCGGGAAATGAGTCCAGAGGTTGTAACAGATTTTGACCTCATCTGGGAAATCACAAGAATCTGTGAGGAGGTGACTTTTGAACTGGCAGAGAGATGTAGGATAGGTAGCAGTTCATGCTGGCAAAAGGGGCTGGGCTGGAGGTGAGGGGGGAACAGGGAGGGGAGAAGTGTTTCATGAAGAAAGAGCATATGCAAAGTCCCTGAGGTGGGAGGAACTGACCTTGCTCCATCCACAGCCCCTTTCCATTTTTCAGAAGCATCAAGTTCTGTCCTACCTCTGGACCTTTGCACTTGTTCCCTCAGTCTGAGATGCCCCTTCCTCCAGCTCTTCCACATGCCTGTCTCCTTCTCATCATTCAAGTCTCAGCTGGAATGAGAGTTTTGGCACAGCTTTTTATGGCCACCCTAACTAAATATATTCCTCTCTCATTCTTTATCCCTTCACCCATTTGTTCCCTTCATAACGTTGAGAATAATAACGACAGTAACCACGACTGAGCCCTCAGTATGTCCTAGGCACTGGGCTGATTGCTTGACATGTATCCATTTTGTTTAATCCTCACAACAATCCCATGGGACAAATGCTATGTTCTTGTTGTTAAATTCCCATTTTACAGATGGAAACACTGAGGCATAGAGACATTAGGTCATATAGTAGCAAGGGATGGAGCTGGGATTTGAATCCAAGGAGTTTGGCACACATCCAGCAAATACTCAGTGGCTGCCTCCTGCCTTCTGGACCCCGAGAGAGCTTTGGGCCCTCCTGAGAGCAGTATCACCCAAACGGCCCATAGTGCTGGGTCCTGGCCCCCCAGCAGGAAAGCATCGGTTCTTCGTTCTAGTTCCGGCCTGACCCAGAGTCCTCAAGAGAAGGGGACCTGAGAGCCCCCTCTCAGCCTCTGTCCATTCCTTCCCTTGCAGGTGGAGGGGAGGAGCCCCCACTGCAGTGTTGCTGAGACACACAGGGGGTCTGCTGCCTGAGAAAACTCCTCCCACCATCGCCGGGAGGCCCAGGGTCTGAGGGGCTGCAGGATTGGAGCCCAGAGACAGTGCCCGCTGCTCCATCTCCTGGGAGCTGAGGCCAGTTTGGATGTCCAGACCGAAGGCCCCTGTCTTTCAGGAAGCCAGGGTGTGCCACCATAGGGGCCTAGAAGCACTAGTCAGCGATAATGACAACAGCGCATGAGCAGCCATCCCAAAGTACAGCGGCTTACCACCGGAACGTACATCTCACTCCTGCAGCATCTCTGTGTTTCAGCTGCAGCTGGGCTCAGACGGCTGGGCTCCAGCCTGCAGAGTAGGGTCTGGATCCTCCACGCCTTCACCTTCGGCCTCTTGGGACCAGTGGGCTGCGCAGGGTGTTCTCTTCCCGGGCCACCGGCTGGAGCACAAGACACCAGTCGACTGCAAAATCGTATTTAGGACTTTGCACTTACCATGTCCACTAGCACAGCATTGGTGCAAGTCCACATCCCGTGGCCCAAGCTCAGCCTCGGTGGAGCAGACACAGTACCTCTAGTGGGAGGGACGTGACAGAGGGTGTGGGCGCAGGAGGGAGTGGAGGAGGGGGCCCAATCTGCCATCTTCCTCTTGTGCTGTCTGTCTACAGCTGGGGGTCTTAGGCCGGGATTTTCTCAGCCAATCCCTTCTGGATGGGGGCTTGGAGCAGGCTGGGAGAGTATCTGGGGCAAGGTGCCAGAGTTTCATTCTGTCCCTTGCTCCTAGCTGTGTGGCCGTGATTGGCTGCTCTGTGAGTGATAATATAGGGGTTAAAGCCGAGAATGTTATATTCACCATGAAAGTGTTAACAGTACAGAGCTGATGGGGAAGCAGGAAGAGGAGATCGCCTTAAGCGCTCTGGTCCATTTTATTTTATTTTATTTTATTTTATTTTATTTTATTTTATTTTATTTTATTTTATTTTATTCTTTTACTTAAAGGAGTATGCTTCAGGTTTAGAAGGAAAATCCTCTGATATTATTGCAGGGGAAGGAACATGTTCACCAAAGCATAAGGATCTCAACATACTAATCACCATCAACTGCAGGCAAAGAGCTGGTGTGACTCAAAAAAATCCAACGTATCCATCTATCTATCTATCATTTTTTTTATTGAGCTATAATCCACATGTCATAAAATTTGCCCTTTTTAAGGTGTAAAATTCAGTGGTTTTAGTGTACTCACTAGGTTGTACAACCTTCGCCACTATTTAATTCCAGAACATGCTTACCAGCTCCAAAAGAAGCCCGCTTTCCATTAGCAACCCCCCCATCTCTCCCCAGCCTCTTCCCCCAGCCCCTGGAAACTGCTAATCTGTTTTCCGTCTTACAGATTTGCCTATTCTGGGCAGCTCGTGTGTCTGAAATTGTACACTATTTGGCCTTTCGTGTCTGGCTTCTTTCACTTAGCAGAGCATTTCTGAGGCCCATTCGCCTTGTAGCATGGGTCTGTGCCTGGTTTCCTCTCCGTCACCTCCATTTCTGGGGTGAGTGTCCATAAGGGTGTCTCCTGGTCTGCCACACCTCTTCCTGTCAGCCACGTTTGATTTGTAATTCCCATTCCCTAGATGCCACGGAGGTAGAAGCCCACTTACGCACTCACTCATTCCCTTGCTAGGAATTGAGTGCCTTTTGGGCCAAGGTGCTGTCCTAGGCCCCCCGGGGCAAGGCAAGGAGGGAGGCAGGCAAGACCCCTGCTCTCAAGGAGGTAAGGATCGAGAGAATGGGACAGCCATGGGCCAAGGGACGGAGAGGAGGATGGGTGTTCTGAGAGCAGAGAGCAGCTTGTGGGATGGAGTCTGGAAAATTCACAAGGGCAGAGAGCTCAGCCTGGCTGGAGGCATGGATGAGAGGGTGGGGACAGCAGGAGAGGGGTGGCAGAGGTGGAGGGCATGGCTGCAAGTGCTAATGACTTATTCATTATCCCCTGGCATGGTCCCTGAAAGTTTTAACCAGGGCATGGACAGGGCCTAATTTGCACTGAAAATATCCCACAAAGGGTGCACAGAAGACTGATCAAGGAAGAGAGGGAGCACTGGGAATGGTACTGAGCTATACGTCCAACCCCTGCTGGATTCAGCAGACACATGAAAAAAATCAAGGTTCTGTTTCCAGCTTATGGTCGAGGCAGGGAGACGAGAATTATCCAGAGGTCACCGTTGAGACCTAAATAGCATGCAGATTCTGAGGTGACCAAGACCTTCATTAGCCAAGGAAATCCAATCAAGGAGGACTTCCCAGCAGAGGTAGCCCTGAAGGAAGGGCAGTGGTCAGTTTGTAGACACTGGGGAAGACACATCAGGAGCCAAAGAAACCCCAAAATGTAAAAATTCTTCATAATATCGAACGCCTACTACATGTAAGGCACTTTGCTTTCACTCTACCATTTAATCCTCAAACAACCTTATTCGTATCCCCATTTTATAGATCGGGAGACTGAGGCTAAATCACACACAGATGTTAATTGGTGGAACTGGGATTATTGCCTACATGAGTCACCCTGGCTTCCTGGCTTGCCCCCACTGTCCTCTTTCCTCACCAGAGAGGAACTCAGGAACTTAGGTCTGAGCTTTGGCTCAGGCTGCTTTAAGGGGGGTGGGGTGGGTGGAGAGAAGAACCACCTTTTTAATCTCATTCTTCCTGCCTGTGATGGTGGGGTGGAGGGGCTGGAGGGGTGAGGATGCTGGGGAGGGGTGAAACAGGCACTGGACAGGTCAGGAAAAGAGTCCTCCTCCCTGTTTATCAGATGATTCTGCTACTGGTGTGAAATCTTCATTTCAACAATAAAGATCAGGGTGGCCTATCCGCAAACATCTCCTTTCCATAATCCTAACAATTATAAAGTAAAACCTTAGTCAGGGCTGGGCACTCCCTGATCTGCGGTTCTTGGTGTGGCTGCCCCAGGGATGGAGGAATAGACCTGGTGCTAAATCTGGGAGGGAGTGTCCTGTGTGCGCCTGAGCTTTTCTTCCTGGCATAAACTGTTTAAATGCAATCGACACAAGTGGCGATCTGTCCCCTTAGAGATTCTGCAGCCCCCTGACCTCTGCCCCAGCCTGGCCTAGGAAATGAGGCCAGAGGGGCAGACATGACAGCAGGTGGCCCTGTGCAGGGAGCCTGGGGAGCGAGGGGCAGCCGTTGCATTTTCTGTCAAAAGCCACCAACCCGTGTTAGTCACGCCGGTGGCATCCTGCACGTGGGGATGTGGAGCCGATGTCCTAGCTGAATGGTTCCTGAGCAAGAACTGAACCCTGATTGTTCTGAGTAACTGGCTTTCGGGGATCAGTTGTTACTGCCCCATCACCTGTCCTGCCCGCTGGGAGTTACTCTGGTGCAGAGGGTGACTTCATTCCTCCAGCTGAGAAGTGATGCCGCAGGTGGGGCTGGGGTCTGGGCTGTGGAGGCGGGGAGAAAGGGATGGAGTCTGTGACCTGTGGGGCCTAAAGAGACCAGGGCTGGAGAATGAAGGGAGAAGGAAAAGCATCACCTCTGCTCGGCTTTCCTGAAGAGCTTTCAGACCACCAGCGTGCCTCTCACAATCTCCTATTAGAGAATAAATTCCGCCCAACTTCTCTCCAGAAACAGGTCTCTGTGTTCACTCCCCCTAAAGGGCAAGAGAAAGTTCACTCCAGAGAAATGAGGGCCCCACCCACCTGTCCCAGGGCCAAGGTGAGGTCTGTTGGCAACATTGTCAATTGCAGGCGGCCTGGCAGGTGCGGGTCAGCTGGCCTCACAGCGGGTGTTAGGGAAATTGTCCTTGGCTTGATTGTATCACCTGGCTGTCCCCAAAGAGGTGAGAAAATAGACCTGAATTCCTCTGGCTTTCTGCCCCCCTACCCCGCCCACCTTCCCTTGCATAAGTCTTGGCTCAATCAGAAGATGACTTTTCAGCACAGCAGCTGTGAAAATGGGCTAGCAGGGGAAATCTTACTAGGAGAGAGAGAGAGAGAGAAATGCAGTTTAGCACTGTATGTTCTTATGAAAATTCGTGTGCTTCTCTGTAAAGGAACCAGTACTGTTTAGACGGGACAGAGGAGGTGATCCTGGGGACCCAAGGACAGGGGTCACATGGCTTTGGATGTGCAGTTTGGTGCTCCCACCGGCTGCCTTTCTCCAGAGACCTCAGAAGCTGGGTGCGTATGCCCATTCCAGCGGCTGTGCCCTACCATTTGTCCCACTGTGTAGAGCTGTGCCTCCCAGTTATGGAAGCTACTAGCCACATGTGGCTATTTGCATTCAAATTAATGAAGCCGAAAAGTTCAGTCCTTAAAACAAAACAAAAACGTCAGTCCCTCAGCTGCATTACTCAGATTTTAAGTACTCCATAGCCGCGTGTGACTAGTGGCTACCATATTGGATAGTACAGATAAAGGAACACTCACCCTGTCCCATAAAATTCTTTGGCCATTGCTGGTTAGTGCCCCCTGTCAGGAAGACCTAAAACAGAGGATACTCCAGCAGCAAAAAGGAGGGGAATCTCTACTGGCTCTAACTTAAGGAGCCTATACACCTCTCGCTTCCATCTCCCACTAAGGGGCAGAACTAGGGCGAGAATCCAGATCTCATTTAATTCCAGAGCTCCCCCCCATCTTTAATCTCTATGTAACATGGACTGCCCCAGGTCGCTATGAAGTGGCTAATTTGGCTTAATTCTTCCTGAGCCAGGCAGCTGTGGGATTTATCCACATCAGTCGAGGGATGTCCTCCCCGTGTTATAGACAGCATTGATTCCAGGCACTGCTCACCTGCCCTGGGCAGCCAGAGAAAGCTGGAGAAAGCCCAAGGCAAGGAGCTGGACCTGGCATGGCAGCCAGAAGTTGGGCCATGGTATCCAGTTGTGGTAAGTGTGGAAGAATAGGGAAGGGCACCCAGAGGGCCTGCTCTAAGTGGCAAGAGAGTGAGTCAGACAGATCTTGGTGGGGGCTGGGGGACATTGGCTTTGCCACTTACCAGCTATCTGGACCCTACATTTTCTCTTCTTGCTCCGTCTAATATCTCTCCACAATCAAGGAGTTCCTTTAAAATATGAATCAGATCCTGTCACTCCCTTGTATAATCATGTCCATGAATTTCCCATTGATTTAGAATCTGATCCAAATTCTATGAAGGCCCACATACCCTGGCTCATCATCCTTTCCTCTCCAACATTATCTTCCTTCTTGCCTCTTATTGCTACCTTCATGGCCCTCGTCAGCACCTGGAACGGTTTCCTTGTTTGCATTCCCGGTTATTTCCCATAGCCTTCCCAGACTGGAGGTTTCATGAAGGTAGGACATGCTTATTTTTTTCCTCACGGTACGTACCGGTGCCTGGCACAACCCCAGAGATGCAGTGAATGCCTGTAGAATGAAAGAGGTAACAGTCTTGTGCATGATGCTTAACCTCCGTGAGCTTCCATTTCCTCACCTGTAAAATGGGAAGGAAACTAGAACTGTCTTGTAAGAGTGTTTGTAAGGTAGAAATGGAGCGATGAAAAGTGCACAGCAAGGGCGCCTGGGTGACTGAGTCTGCTGGGCGTCCAACTCTTGATTTTGGCTCTTTGATTTGATCTCAGGGTCCTGGGATGGAGCCCCATGTCTTGCTCTATTCTCAGCACAGAGTCAGCTCGTCCCTCTCCCTCTGCTCCTCCCCCAACTTGTGCTCACTCTCTCAAATAAATAAATAAAATCTTTTTTTTTTTTTTAAAGAGAAAAGTTGGGCGCCTGGATGGCTCAGTGGGTTAAGCCGCTGCCTTCGGCTCAGGTCATGATCTCAGGGTCCTGGGATCGAGTCCCGCATTGGGCTCTCTGCTCGGCAGGGAGCCTGCTTCCTCCTCTCTCTCTCTGCTTGCCTCTCTGTCTACTTGTGATCTCTGTCTGTCAAATAAATAAATAAAATCTTTAAAAAAAAATAAAAAAAAATAAAAAAAGAGAAAAGTGCACAGCATACAGTTGGCACTCAAATTGGTAGTTATTATTATTATAGAAAAACTGCAAGTTCAATAAAAAAAATTTTCTCCCCCCAGATCCATTTGAAAGAAAGCCGCCAACCTGATGACCTGTCGTCTCTGAATTGAGTAGAATTTATTTCCCTAAAACGGGAAGGCTCCCGGATAATCAGAATAAAACTCTTAGGATCAGGATATCAGCCCTGATGCATTACTAACCTCTAATCCTCAGATCCCATTCCGGTTTTGCTATCTGTCCCAATAATGTCCTTTGTAGTAGAAGAGTGCCCGTAGATGTCCCATCTCTTGAGTCTCCTTCAGTCCGAGCATTCTTCAGTCTTTTGAAGGTGACAGGTCTATCATTTCGTAGGATGTTCCTCAGTTTGGATTTATCTGACATCCCCTCAAAATTAGCTTTCGGCTGTGGGGCGCCTGGGTGGCTCAGTCCATCAAGCATCTGTCCAACTTTTGGTTTCGGCTCAGGTCGTGATCTCATGGGTCACGAGATGGAGCCCCGCATCGGGTTCCGTGCTCAGTGGGGAGTCCGCTTAAGATCCTCTTGCTCTGCCCACCCCCCCTCCTGTGCTCTCTCTCTGTTTTTCAAAAGAATAAATAAATCTTAAAAAAAAAAAAAAGACGAGCTCAGGTTGTGCATCTTTGGCAGGACTAGCACAGGACCGACGCTGTGTCCTCCTTGAATCCTGCCAGATGGTTTCCATTTATCCCCTTACTCTCTGTTCCCTTTGGTCAGTGACAAAGGTGGTTTCTCCTGAGCTTCTTTGCTGTGAAGTTACCCTTTCCCCCTTTGTGTTTTTGTGGACAGGTTCTTTGAAACTATGTACATGTCACAAATCATTCATTCATTCATGTCGGTAAGAACTAATTCTTTGCTATTTTACTTAGTGCATTTAATCCATTACTATCATCATTTATTTTAGGGCTTCAGTTGCCTCGTTTTTGGCTGGCAGAAGTCCCTTTTGGAAGCTGCCTTCTGCGTCCCTTGATACGACCTCCATTTTGCTCTGTGCACTGCTTTGCTTTCTGGTGCAGCAAGACGCTCTGGGCTCTTCCTGTACTCTCCCTGAGTGGCCCTGGAATCAGCCATTTCTCAAGGGGGCCCTGCTTTGGTTTAGTGCAGAATATCTAGAAGTAAAGATTTTGGTGTTGGTGTGTGTATTGCTGTTGGGGCATCATGGTGCCAAGAGCCCCTCCGGGAACAAAGCTAGGGGACAGGTGTATGTGTGCATGCACGTGTGTGCACATGTATAAACACACATATATACATGTTTACACCTATATTTGTTTCTAGATTTTTTATTTCCTGTGTATTGAAAACCATAAAGTCGGGGCACCTGGGTGGCTCAGTGGGTTAAAGCCTCTGCCTTCAGCTCAGGTCATGATCTCAGGGTCCTGGGATCAAGCCCCACATCGGGCTCTCTGCTCAGCGGAGAGCCTGCTTCCCCCTCCCCCCACCTCTCTCTGCCTGCCTCTATGCCTCCTTGTAATCTCTCTCTCTGTGTCAAATAAATAAATAAAATCTTAAAAAAAAAAAAAAGAAAACCATAAAGTCACATCAATACCTCTGATTCGAATCTATCACCATAGACTTCATCCTGATTTTTTTCTCCCTTCTGTCACTCCCTTCTGATGATGAGAAATCTGGCTGCCATCATCCTCAGTGTATTTCATTGTCTGACTGATGAAACAGTTGTCCTGTTAAGGCTGCCACCCCTGCCATGCGTGGATGCCCTTGTCGCCCCGCCTGTTTTCTCCTAGCCCATCTTGGCTGTACTGTCAGGTGGATACCGTCCTCATCCCGCTTGGGCTCTGATGGCGACCGTTACTGTTACCGTTGTCATTGCCGTTGTCACTATCAGCCGTGGCAGGTGAGTGGAGCTGAGGAACGGATAGGATTCTCATTTAGACAGTCTGCTTTCCTCTAGCCAGAGGAGCCACTTCTGGAGGCTCATGGATGTGTGTGTTTTTTATATTCATAAGATGCTTCTCCCTAGCCCCCTCTAAGAGGTCAAAGCAATTAAAAATCCTTAGTAATTACCCCACATTCAGAAGTTGACGGCTGACTGCAAGAGCCGCGCCTTCTATTCTTTCACCTCCCCACGGAAATCTAAGGGAGGAAAAGTAAGTAGCAGCTGAAATGATCCCCCACTCACTTTCTATAAAGACGAAAATTAGCTGCTCTAATAATCATGAATATTAATGTATAGCCAATTGCACTCAATTAAAATGATGATCTATAATTTTGCCTCCGAGCTTTATGAGGCCATCTCAATGACTACTGAGTGGAGTTGGGTGCTTTTCAGAGTTTGTGGGTTTGGCTTAACTCTCTCATCCCCATCACTGGCTTCCATGAAGGATGGTCCCCAAGTTCTTCCCGGTCACATTGCTCAGCCCTTGGAGTATGCATTTTCTCAGCTTTTTAGAGTCCGGGATGTATCATTGTCGCAGCTAAGTTTATGAGATTCTGCAGAGCTCACACTGATTTCCTTATTCCTGGAAATAACTCCTCCATTGCTCCTCTGATACACAGGTTCCCCATAATTGTTCAATGAAGCATCCCTCTCCCTGTCCAGAGTTGACTGGCCCAAGTTGGAAGCTCCTAGCCCCAGATGGGCCAATTCCAGCCTCTTGCCTTTGAGATTGGGACTAAGAAGATTTAGTGTCAAAAGGATGCTTTTGAGCAAAACGATGAAAGTTGGGAGCTATAGGCAGCTATCCTGTCACTTGTCACATAAACTGGACAGCCCGCGTGTGGGCAGAGAAAGAAGCCGAGGGTCAGAGGTGGAGAGGAAGCCGGCATCCCGAGGGCCTCCTGCTGCTCCTTCAGGTCTCTCCTCAGTCCTGGCCTATCCCCACCCTGGGTTCTTTGAAACACTCCACACCCTTATATGTCCCCTTTTATTCCTAATGTTAGATTTGGAAAGCTTCTCTTACCTGTCTCCAGAGAGTCCCAGCTGACATAGTTGTCCAGAGACAGGCCTCTGTTCTTTCTTAGCCCTGAGCAGGCATTCCCGCCAGCCCCCACTATTCACAGCAGTGCTGTCTTCTCCAGAAGAAAGGCCCAGGCCAGGCCCGGGAATGGAGGGTCGGTCACAGTCTCCAGCTCTCAGGTTCGAGTTCTATCGATACAGCAACGATTCTGTTAGAAAAAAAATAAGACAACGTAAGAGTAAGATCGGTTCAGCGGAGAGAAATCCCTGAGAAGGTCGGGTGGTTTTTTTTTTTTTTAATTTTTAAATTTTATTCGGGTGGTTCTGATCTGAACAGTGGGCTGCCTGACCCGTTCTTTTTCAGCTCGTTGTTTGGGGTTATCACAGATACGACTGCTGCTGCTGGTCAGCAGCTCTCTTCACTGTTTCTCTGCGTTGCCCGGGCACTCTCCATCCCTCTGCCCCTCTCTATTTTCCTTGGCCCTCATCGCTGCCTGATATCTCGGGACCTGTTAGTTCTTTGTGTGCTGTTTCCCTCAACTACTCAGAGACCTTGTCTATCTTATTCACTACTGTACCCCAGTGTCTGAATAGGGCCTGGCACATAGTAGGTGGCCAAAAAACATTTGCAGAATGAAGAAATGGATGGATGGATGGATGGATTTAACCTCTCTTTGGTAAGCCCCAAGCAGAGGCTGTAGCTAGTGACCAAGCATATCACAGGGACCTGGACGGCCTTTTGTTTAACCTTCTTCCCAGGGCAGAGAGGCCATTCATAAGGATAAGTGCCTTTTCCTGGTGTGTCCAGAAAATGTGGCTTGGAGCTCTGCCTTTGGATTCAGTATACCTGGGTTTGAATCCCAGCTCTGCCACAGCCCTGTGCCCCTTGGGTAAAATACTAACCTTCTCTAAGCTGTATTTCTTCGTCTTTATATTGAGGACGATAATAGTGCCTATCTCATTAGGTTGTTGTGCAAACTCAATGGGCCTATGAATGTTGGTTTCTTAGCCCTGTAACAGGCATATAATGCTTGCTCAGTAAATGTGAATTTTTATCATAGATGCACTAAAGAGACATCCCACCCCATCGCTGAGCAGTTCATTCATCCACTAGTATACGAATCGACTAGTTGGTGCAGCCAACACGTACTGAGCATCTGTGTGTGCTTTAGGTTCCAGGGATATGGATATGATGATAGACAATTTGCGTTTCCCAGGGAGAATTTGTATCATAAAAGAGAACCCTCAGAGAGATGACCACAGGCATGAGTATCTCATGCGCTCCCCAGAGCCATCAGCACTTAGGGTAGGGTTTTGAGGTGGGACCCAGAGCAATGCTGGATGGTTTGGAGAACTCTTGATAATTGAGACACATGCATTCTGGTTTCAACTTGCTGTTTGAACAGGGGCAATGTACTTCACTTTGACTAGCCCACTTTCCCACCTGAAAAATATGAGTGTGGCACTAGATCACTTGGCCTCAAGTCTTGAGGTGTGTCAGAATTATTTGAGGCAATGTGTTAAAATGCACAATCCAGAGCTCCGCCCAGCAGAGAATGATTCAGATGGCAGAAGGAACAGTGTTCCAGGGAATTCTGATGCCTCGGCCCTCGGAGCACACTTTGAGGAACTAGGAACTAAATGATACTTCACATTTCCTCTCTGTGGTTCTGGCACCCTTAAACATAGCACAGTCCCCATCTTGAATACGCTGCTTTCTGTAGAAGTCAGGACATGGTGTGGCCTCCTCACTCAACCTTGAAGTCCTAGGGAGCTCTCCATGGTTCTGAAATCAGTTCCATGGCTCCATGGGTGAGCAGCTCTGCGTGATACCTTCTTTCTTTTGGCATCTTCTGGGTGGCTGTTCCTTCACAAAGGGAGATCAAATCAACTGTAAGATCTCCTCCTCCTGTGCTGAAGTTTTCTCAGCCTTTCCTCTGCTCGGTGAAAGAAGAAAGCCGCGTTCTTGTTTCCATGCCAAGTTGCCAGTGCCCCGGTTTCCATGACAGCAGAGAGGGAATAGAAGCCAGGCTTTCACCTACAAAGGAATTAAAGCCCACCCTCTTGGAGAACAAACAATAATTCCACGAGAGCCCTGGAAATTGGAGAGTGTTGGTTTTGATTCATCCAGCCACATAGTATGGGGGGTTTCAGGAAGGAGAAGGTGTGAGGAGCACTGAGGGAGGGATGGTTTTAGAAGGGGGTTTGTGGGTAGGGTGGATCGCAGTGGTTATGGCAATATGCTTAGCTAGAGAGCAATAGAGAGTCAAAGGGCTGCTTTCTCAGGTCAAGTTTATTTCTGGAGGCCATATACTAATGCAAACTGGTGACTGTAGCGGCAAAAGAACTGACACTTCGCCAGGTAAGGGAACAAAAGGATTTTTGAATACAGTGTATTTCCCCAATCTGCTTACATGAAGGACTACTCTGATTCACTTACACTTGGAGAACTAGTTTCATGTTCTCTAGTTCCTCAGGGCAACTGTATGGCAGGTACTTGTATGGTCCACATTTGACAGATGAGGGACTTGAGGCCCAGAAGGCTAAGAAACTTGTCAGAGTTGACACTGCTAGGACATGCCAGAGTGGGGATTTGAACCTAGGTCACTGGCACTTCAGTTAGATACGAGTGACCAGTTTACTGGACAAGAGCCAGGATAAACCCCTCCAGGCACCCAGCTTGCTTGAAGCCAAGGGGCACTTCTGGTGATTCTTCTGTGGTTAATTTCAAAGCAATTTCCTTAATTGGGAGGGTCTTGAATATAGAAAGGCATCTGGAGAGAAGGGGTTTGGGTTAGGTTGGGAACAGTTGCCCAGGGCAGGGTAACAAGCAGTTGATTGAGTTCTGAGGTAGGTAGTAAATATAGAAGCTTCACGGTCACAGCAAAAATCCAAAAATAAACAAAATAAAACAGAAAAAAAACCCCCTCAGTTTTACACTTTGCCATTCTGGGAAGGCTTGACAGTGTCTTTAGACTTATTTCCTAACTCTCTGGAGGGTTGGATGGCAACATCAGGATGAGATTTCATCTTTGTAGAGTCCAGTGGTATGACTGGGGAAAGAATTAGGTCCACCCAATCATAAGAGGTTAGGATATATTTTTTTAAGATTTAATTTATTTATTTGAGAGAGAAAGAGAGCACAAGCAGGGGGAGTCACAGAGGGAGAGGAAGAAGCAGGCCCCCCGATGTGCAGGGAGCCTGATGTGGGGCTTGATCTCAGGACCCCAGGATCATGACTTGAGCCAAAGGCAGATGCTTAACCTACTGAGCCACCCAGGAGCCTCAAGAGGTTAGCATCTTGAAAATAGGTCCAGCACATTGCAAAGTATTTTCGTGCTTCTCACCAGGGATATATTAGTCAGGATAAGCCCACTAATGCTGCAATAACAAGCAAACCCAGGAATCTCCGTGGCTTCCCACAACAAAGCCTTATTTTTCCTATGAGAATGCTGGTGAAGGTCAGTCGACCCTCTGGGTGGTGGTTCTTTATGCAGTGATTTAAGGATTCAGGCTGTTTTGAGTTTTCTGATGCTGCCGTCTCATGTATTATCCAGGTAATGAGGCAGAGGAAGAGAGAATTGAAGGGCTGCACATTGAAAGAAAAAAAAAAAAGACTACAGACACAGGATTTTAAAAGTTTTGCTGTAAATCAGAACTGACTCACAGGAAGGAAGGAGGAAGGTGTTCGCCAGCTAGGGGCTCGAGACCACCTATCTTGTTTTGTTGGCATATCACAATCACAGATTTTCATTTATCCCCGATATAACCCAGGACCACCTCCAAGATCTGCCCTGAGGTCAGCATGGGAGAAGGTGCCTTGACATTCAGGAAGGGAGGATGAGGATTCATGATGTCCAGTAGAGGAGAGGAACATGCACCTTGTAGTAAATTCCCAAAAGGTTATTTGAAAGGGATACTGAGAGCATATATTTGAAAGGCATGGCCAAACAGAAACACAAATACATACATGCACAGAATACACAGATGCACTGAGGCCAACACACAAAGACACACAATGCACACACATACCCAAGCACACACAGGTACACCCACAATGATACACCTGACACTTGCCTCCTCTTTGTGTGATTAATGTCCCCAAGGCTAGGAGGAGAGGCCAAAAGTTCCCTGAGATCCCATGGGTACAGTGAACTAGGCCTGGAGCACATAAATCTGGGCTTGGCAGAAGAATGGGCTCAACCACCCACATTTCTCTCCTGCTGGTGCCCTGTAAATCTCTCCCGGCCCCTACCTCCCCTCTCCGCAGCAATCCCGGCTGCCACGTCTCCCCAGTTTACTAGATTTAGGTGCCGGAGTGGTTTGTTTTCTTCCCAGTCTGCAGAGCCTGCCTGACATGGGCAAATTTACCATCCCCAGAGCTTACAGAATTGATATTACTTTCTTCTTGCTGGAGGGAGAACTTGGGATTTGGGGGGAATCATCCATGGTTGGTTTGACCTGGGCCCCCACTCCTTGCAGAGTAAGAGGAAGGGATTTCCAACACTGGCTGGGATGGCTCCTCTCCGCAGCTCAGTGTGGACCCCTAAGCCTGTGATATGGCCACCTGTGTACCCCGGGACCCAAGGTCAGGGCCGGACGCTGGGGGGCAGAATTCTATAGGTGTTGGCTATTTTTCACAGACCTATTATTATACCTTAGAATGTTAATAATAAAGGTAAGGGCCATAAACCTGGCTCAGAGAGAAGCATTCTCAGTGATGTTACAGCTTTGGAGAAAACAGTTGCTGAGTCCCTGCTCACTTCCTTAGCAGAGGCCCCTGCTTTTCTGAATAGCCATGACTGGACTCATAGGGGCTTGTGCCTGGCGACACACAGTGCCCACTGTGGTGGTGTTGATGGAGGATGGGGGTGGCTCAGGGCCTGCCACCCAGGTTAGCTGATGCTTACTTGAGTGCTTGGAGCTGCAGCAAGGGTGTGGGCTTGAGGTGTCCAGACAGGTCTCCCATTCTCTCTTCTCCCTTCTCGCCTTCCCCCAAATAGGTGAACAAGGTTAATTTCGGATGGTGAGAAATTCTTTGAAGGAAGGACCCCGCTGATGAGATGGGAAGGATGAGGGGAAGGAGATTTCATACAGACTCCAGGAGGGCCTCCTGGAGGAGGCCACGTCTGAGTTGATACCTGAAGGGGAAGAAAGAGCCAGCCATGCAGACACCTAGGGGCTGGGAATTCCAGGGAAAAGGACCAGCAAGTGTGAAGGCCAGGGCGTGGGGTGGAAGGAGGGCTGGGGGCTTTCCAGGAATAGGAAGGATAGGGTTCACTGGGGCAATGCTGCTGGAGATAAGGTCGGATGAGCAGACAGATCATGTCCTGCCTCGTAGACTGGGTGAGAGATGGAGGTTTTATTTTAAGTGCCACCAGAAGTCATTTGCTGGAGGCTCCAGGCCAGAAAGAGACATATGATCCCACTGATATTTTCAAGAGAGAACTCTGGCTGCTGTGTGTGAATGGCCTGTGGAAGCTGTGAGCAGTGAGGCGGCTCCCCCATCGGCTAGCTCCCTCCTTCCTACTTGGCTGCCCATTCCTGGTGCTTTGGCCTCGGGTGGCCTCCGTTGAAAGGAGGAGCTGGAACCCCAATATATTTTGAAGGAAGAGCCAACGAGACTTGCTGACGTGAGAGGTGGATAGGACTGGGGTAAGGGCAATAGATTTGAACTCATCTGTCTTTTTTAGGTGCAATGCTGTTGTCCGATTAGGCTTCCCTTGATGATTAGGATTGCCGCACCTCAGATTCCCGGGGGGGCGGTGGAGGGGGAACGGGCTGTAAGGGAGACTGAGCGAGGTGATATCAGAGATCTGGGCTATCACCCTCTTCCACTACCAACTCGTTCAGTGATGTTGGCCGAATCACACCCCTGGCCTGCATCCCCCACCCCTAGATGGGTGCAATCACGGTGTCCCAGCAAGGGAGGCTTTGAGGGGTACGTGGGTGCAGCACCATGACCATCCAGAGTGCAAGAAGCGGTCTTTGCTGGCCAGCCTTCCCTCCCCTCTGCTCTCCTGCTGGTTCTGAGGGACCCCCTTCTCCTCTGTCAGATGGCACCAAACAGGACATGGATAAAAACATACAGTGAGAGAGAGAGAGAATGAGAAGGGAGAGTGAGTCCTTTAGGTGCTGCCGTGACATTCAGCTCTGGCAGCTGTGACAAGGGACAGTGACGTCACCCCAGCTGGAGCTTCTGAAACTGGGGCCAAGCCATTCACTCCTGAGAAAACCTCTCCCCAATAGGTGTCCTTCTCCTTGCAACAAATAGGTTGTTCATTAGTCTGCTAATTCATGTTGACCTCGCTTCCAGAATAACTCTTGGGTGTTGGGGTGGAAGGGGCAGGTGGAGGGGTGTGGACAGGAGTCCTTCCTCCACCCCATCCTGCCTTAGGCTAGCTTCCTCCTTCCCATTCAGCCATTGGTTTCCCTCTCTGTCCACAGCTCGCCGAGCCAGGGGGCACCTCCCTGCTCCCCAAAGCAACAGTTCATTTCTCCATCCCCTTGTTCACATTTTCACCTCGCAGTGTGAGCCCTCGCAGAGAGCAGCATGCTGTTCCTCTTCCGTATTTTAACAGGAGCCTCCGTGAAGACAGTGTTTAATCATAGGAGTGACTCTAATGGAGAACATTCTGGCATTCTGATAGACGGATGGATAGAATAGCTTAGGGCTAGGCAGCCATTCCGGGTGTTCAATAACATTTCTCCCCCATTCATAAGAGCTGTGTGTGCACAATGCATGACTCTTGAAAAACACGGGTACAAAGAAAATGAAGTAACAGATTCTTTTATAATTCCTCCAGTCACAAATCACTACTAGCGACACACACACACACACGCGCGCGCGCGCACGCACCATACTACCAAAAACACCACTTGGCATATTCTTCTATAGTCAGTGATTTTCATGCAGTACTATATTGTGGTCTCATGCCCACAACGATATTCTTCTAAACCATGATTTTTTCCAAACAGAAAAGTTTCAAACAATACATTAAAAAAAGGGGGGGTCTGCTATCTTCACAGACCTCAGGATAACCATTATCATTTAAAAATATTCTGTAGGCTTTTTTCCCCTATGTGTACGAGCCCTGGGATGCAATCCCTGAGGATTGTTGGCTTGTTTTTCCCACTCCTGGGTCCTCAGCACCTAGACCAATGTTTGGCATGTAGTGTGCTCAGGAAATATGGTGGAAGGAATGAAAACTCTAAATGCATATTGAACAGAGTTCCTGGAGTAGAGTCAACTCGCACATTTTGGGGGAACACTTGGAAAACCCTAATTTAAAACATTACATTTCCTGTAGTCTGGGCAGGAGGCTGGAATTTACCTTTAAGAAGGAACATCCCTTGATTCTGTGTGTGAGCGCTTGGTGAGCAGAAAATAAGAAAAATATCTCTCTGCAGTTCTTGGGGAGACCCTGAATGCCATGCTAAAGCCAGGGACAGGGCTGTTAAGTATTCTCAGGAGACCCTAATGCAGACTGCGTGTGTGTTAGCAGAATATGCCCCTGGAGCACTGGAGAAAAATCTGTTTCCAAACTCGAAGGTGGGCTGCCCCAGGCCTGAACGTGCCTGGTTGCTCTTGGCAGTTGGGCTGTGTATTCTCATCTAAGCATTTGCTCACTGGTGTTGGGGCTTGAGGGCCAGACAGTGGTGGGAGGAGGGATGCGCAGGTTTGACCTTTCCCTCTCCTGAGGCTGGAGGCAAAATGAGATGGGAGAGTGAGTCCTCAATGTTGGTCTCCCTCCCAGTGGTGATATATAATACTCAATAGACTGACTTGGAAATGTCCTGCCGGGCAGTGTGGTTATCTGCTTTGGGCCATGCGGCTCACTGCATCCTAAGTAGGACTTCTCCGTGGGGCAGATGTTCCTCAGGTCCATGGGGAGGTGTTGTTGGTCTACTAGCAAGAAATCTTCTTTCCTATCTTTCTTGGCCCAGAAGGAGCTGGGCAGAAACTTGGAGGAGTGGAGGCCACCCCTTCTCCCCAGAACAACTTTAGTGCTAAGTGAGCAAGCTCCTTATCATGGAGCTTAGATGTGGTGTTCTCTTTAGGATGGAGAGAGAGAAAACTAACTTCCTTCCTTCCTTCCTTTTAAATATTTAATTAATTAATTTATTTGAGAGGGAGAGAGAGAGCATGAGCAGGGGGGACAAGCAGAGGGAGAAGCAGACTCCCTGCTGAGCGGGGAGCCCAATGCAGGGCTGGATCCCAGGACCCTGAGATCATGATCTGAGCCACAGGCAGATGGCCAACCAACTGAGCCACCCAGATGCCCCAAGAGAGGAAACTTTCTTAACAACGGTTCAGAATTAATCTCCATGTTACTATGCCTCTCCTCTTATCTTGCCATCTGTAGTAGTTTCACAGTCTGAGGAACCGTCAAGATTTGAAATGCAAATCCCCTTTGGCCCACAAATGCTGCTTCTAGGAATCTCTTGTCTAAATACTAGAGGATGGACAAAGAGGCATGTGTCGGCATTCTTTGGAACATTGAACCAGAGGGCTTGTTTGTAATAGCATAAAACCAGGAATAAGCTAGGTGTCCATCTCATGGGGACTATTAGACAAACCACAGTATGTCTGCACTGGAGTGAGACAGGTCCGTATGTGTGGACGTGGATGTTTCTCTGAAACACCGTGCTGGGGAGCGATCCACAGAGAACAACCCCATTCATTCCGGAAACAGAAACCTATGCAAGAGCATGTTTCTGTATGTATGTACTACACAGAAAACCCTGCAAGTGTGTCTACTTACACAATAAGCAGGGTGACCTCAGAGGAGGGCAGTGGAATTTTGTGTGTGGAGCCTATGTGGGACTAAAATATTGGTGACGCGTGCCGAGTGCTGGCTCTGGGCCACACGCTGTTGAAGGACTTTATTTGAATGAGTTAACCTGTTCCATTCTAATAACGACCCTATAATTATGATTATGATCCTTTATTTTACTTGCGGAAACAAGGGCACACCTCCAGGGGGTGCTATGTACATAGAAAACAATAGGCGCCGTGGCCCTGAAATCGTGCAGGGCAGGGGGACAGCAAGGAAAAGAGTCAATGGTGCCGATTTAAGAGGTGGAGTGAGGATTTAAACCACTCAGCACTACTACCTCCATGACCTGCCCCGTTCCCCCCTTAAAACTAATTTTTATGGTGGAATTTTCATGTATTACACATGTGTCAGAATAAACCAACCCTGAAGCCTGGTTTCACTTGGATATATTTGAGGACTGTGTGGGGAATTGGGGTTGGGGAACAGCATCTCCCCTCCTGGGTTAGGGATGAGTGTCATCCAAGCAGAACACAGAGATGGGACAGCAGGAGGCCAAGGTCAAAGGGATATGTGGGCTCATTCCTGAAGTTGGGTGAATAGATTCTTGGGGAACCCTTAGAAACAGTAGGGACTAACTCTAAGCAATTAAGCTGCTGTGGGCTTGTGCCTAGATAATTTAGGAATAACGGGAACTCTTTGAGGAATAAAAGACTTGATTACATATTTACAGGTTGGTGACTCCTGGGGCATGAGGGATTACATAATAATACTACCTATAAAACAAAAATAGGATGGCATAGTATATGCTAACTGCTTTTTCATTCAATGTGTCATGAAATAATACCGGGCCTCCTTTGAAAAAAGACAAGGTAGCTGTGTACTCTGCATCCCTGTCTGTAATTTGGGGGGTGGACTGTAATTTGCTTCCTGATTCCCTGGAGAGCCCCGATGTCACTGTCTGTGCAATGCTGCAGGGACATCCTGGGGCTGCAGTGGCTTTGACAAATGTGCATCTAACTTACCCAGGAAGCTTATGAAAAATGTAGACTTCTGGGCTCACTCTGTACAGTAACTGTCTACTGCTACCTAACAAATTACCCTGAAACCTAATGGCTTAAGACAACATGAATTCTTGCCTCACATAGCTTTTGAGGGTCAGGAATCAGGTAGCATCTTAGATGTTTCGGCATCTGGTCTCTCAGGAGGTTGAAGTCAGGGTGTGGGCCAGAGCTTGGCTGGGGCTGGGGGACCCATTTCCAAGGTGGCTCTCTTACATGGCCATCGCAGAACTCAGGTTCTTGGCATATGGAAGCTTCTGGAAGGCTGATTGAGTCTCTTCATGACATGGTGGCTGACATCCCCCAGAACAAGTGATTTGGGAGAGAGCAAAGTAGATGATGTCAGAAGTCAGCTTCCTCAATATCCTACTGGTTACATGGGTGCTATGGACTGAGTGTTTGTCTGTATGTTGAAATCCTAATCCCCAATGAGATGGGTTAGGAAGTGGGGCCTTTGGGAGGTGAGTAGGTTAGGAAGGCCTTCATGAATGGGACCACAGAGATTTTTCTTGCCCCTTTCTGCCAGGTGAGGACCACAGAAAAAAAAGGTGATCTTTGAACCAGTAGGTGAGCTCCGCCACCTTGATCTTGGATTTCCCAGCTACTCAAACTTGTGAAGTAGTTTGTTGTTTACATCAACCCCCCTCATAGGGCATTTTTGTTATAGCGGCCCGAGCTAACTAAGACAACACGTCAGGCCTAGTCAAGGATGAGGGGATTGTGCGCAAGATGCAAACACCAGGGATTCACTGGGAGGCAGGAATCACTGGAGACCGTCCTGGAGGCTGGATGCCACAGTCTGGGAGATTCTGATTTCACAGGTGAATGGGAAGAGCTTAGGGATCCACTGTTTTTAACAAAAACCCCCAAGACTGCTGCATTAGCCCAACATACAGTTACTTGCTCAGTGATCACTTCCCCTTCCAGGTGGCTGCAGATGGTCTCTTGAAATTTGCTTTTCCTGGGTTGTGAGAGTGAGGGGTGAGGCATGCTCTTTGGTCCTTTGGTTCATGCATACAATCGAAGAGTATGGACAATCCTGAAAATGACGCCTGGGCCTGTAAATGGACCTTGGAAGAAAAGAAAAAGGAAGAGAAAAGACAGTGGGCGGTGTAAAGACCCCGACTTCAGAGGAAGAGTGACTGAGAATTTGCTTTTTTCATCTATAAAAGTAATTATTACAGTGAGTGTGTATGACTTTGAGATTAAAAAAGGGTAAAAAGCCCAGATGATCGTTTCGGGGATCACAGGCCCCCCTTGAGAATTACATAGTACCTGTGGATCTGGCAGGGGCATCAGTTATGCCTGCCCGCTTGGCATAGCTTTCTCTTCTGGGAATATCACTCTGATTTACAGTGAGGAGCCATCTTTGTTTGAGTCAGTGGGGTTTGGATTAGTGCCGTTCTAGCCTCCCGGCCTGGGCAACATGAGGACTGGCCAATCAGAGAACACATATCGCATCCTGTGGCACAATGATTGGCTCAGGTAGGACACGTGACTTCAGAGCTGGCCCAATCAGAATGCATTCCACTACTAAGGTGAGAAATCCTGATACAGAGGTCTTCTTTTTCTGCTGCGCACTCTGGCTGGTGGGGTGGAAGCAGGGATCTGCTGTCAGTCAATTTGTTATGGGTTGGGCGGGGCGGAGGAGGCCTGGGGAGAGGTAGGACACCAGCCTGAGAGGGAAACCAACGCAGATACAAAATAGAAAAGAACCAGGTATTGCTGCTGTTTTGTGGGTACTTGGATCAAGCCACATTTAACTTCCAGGTTATACCAGGCAGTAAATTTCCCTTTAGGCTTAATTACTGTGAGTGGGATTTCTGACACTTGCGAAGTCTTGCATAATATAGCAACTGAGGTGAGACCATTTTGAAATGCTAAAAGCCCCAAATAGATGCAAATTTTCTGTATTAAATTTTCATGCCTTTGATACCTTTGATGGTGAGGTGGCAAGGTCATATTTTCCTGGATCACTCTTCCGTCCCCCTGGGAAAAGTCATTATTTTGTTTGTTTTGGGAAGCAGACATTTGGCCACTCCCAGAGAAATAACACAGTTCTCTTACTCAAAGTGTGAACATGCCTCCAGAGTGGTACATCTGCTGTGCTGGACTGAACACAGCATTGTACAGTAAGTATTGAGTACTTACTCTATACTAGGCATTCTCCTTTATCGAAATGAACTTGTTTCAGACACAGAAAAACCAAACCAAACCAAACCAAACCAAAAAAACCAAGCCCCAAATGAATAGAATTTATAGTTTTGGCTTTTTCTTTCCCCACTAGATCATTGGCACTTGCTACTGGCTTATATTAGAATTTGGTATGAGATGATAGTTGATTTAGCACAGTTTTATAAGGCAGGATAATTCATTGAGATATTTGTGTTTTGTTTTGCTGCAGGAAAAGAATCAGAATGCCGAGGTGGGGGTTATTTGTCAATTCTCCTCTGTACTGCTAGGAAAGGGGAAAAGAGGATGGTAGACAGATGTGCAATGTCTGCCACCATTGGTACTCAATAAGTGTTTGTTTCCTTCTCTCTTTCCTTTTCTGTCTTGTTACACATTGTGACAAACTGGTCAAGTAGTCGTCTGCAGGCACAACCGTCCCAGGGGGAGTCAAAAGCCACTCTAGAGCCAATGACCTACATACAAAGCCTGTAAATTCACATCAGACAGAGGACTGGGTTAATGAGAGCTTTCAGAGATTCTGTAGGAGAGCGAGGGGCTCTGATTCCACTGCTTGTCACAGAACGTCTCCATTCATAGCTCAAAGATGATGTGTAGCTCAGATGATGCCAAGGTCTCGAAGGGAAAGACAGGGAGACAAGCGCCTTTGAGGAGCAGGGGAACAGCAGAAGCAGTGAGAGTGGAGGGAGGGAGATTCCTCAAGACCAGAAGGGGGTTGGTTGGCGCTCTGCAGACGTTGGGATGCTTTGCAGGATCCTGAGGGGATGGCTGGAACCCCACTGGTGGTTCAGATGGAGTGGTTTGGAAAGACTGGGGTACCCTGAAGGAAGATGGGCCCTGCCTATTGAGGCTTTCGGTCTGCACAAAGATTTCTGCAGCCAAACTGAAACCATTCTATAGAGCTGGATGATCATCCATCAACCACGCATAGGGAACTGAAGACCAGAGGCTTCTCCTTTGTTTCCTGAGCCCCACCTTAAGCCTTTCAGACTCCAGTGCCACCTGAGAAAGGTGGAAGGACCACCCCAAAATATGGAAGTTGAATTTCTCAACAACCCGTTAGGATGTGTATCTGTGTGGTTGGGGGGTTTGTCAGAGGATTAAGAAAATAAGCATGACAGTCATTGCCTATTTGATTTTGCAACCTGGGTCTTGTAAAGAGAGCTGGCGCACATGGGTGCTTGCACCAGCCACTGTGCTGACTCTTGTAACTTGTGGTATTGCCTTTACCCCTTGAGACAAGCCCACGATATTAGGTATTATTACATTTTACAGACAATGAAAGAAGGCATTTAGATTGCTTATTGTAGTGTATGCTGTTGGTGTCCCTCTGCACTTACTCCCTGGGGTCTTACCATTTCAGGGTTCATGGCTGGACTTCCAACCAATGCCCAGCATCTACAGCTTTTTGCCGGAGGGATCTCACTGATCACCAGGGTCCCCATGTATAGCAGGGCAGAAGTGGCGGGGAGTTACTGCCCCCAGGGGCAGCCCTTGAATAATATTTTATAGGAGGAGTTGGTGTATAAATACCCCAGCTCCCTTGCTCCTTGGGTGAGTTAGCACTGAGGCAGTGTTCATCGCTGGCTCCCAGGGGTCCCCACCAGAATTCAATTCCAGTTGCCCACTTTGATTAGCTTCCTTAATATACACGCTGCATGGCTCCATCTCTTCCACAGTCCCCTGCTGGTACTAGACGAGGTCACCCTCTAAATCAACTACTTACACTTGAACCCTCGTCTCAGAGGAAGTTTCTAAGAGATCCCAAATTGAGACACTTGCCCATGATAAACAGTGAATTGAGGAGCTGGGATTTGAACCCTATTCTGAATCTCTCTGATGCCTGTGCACTTAGCCACTGCTTGAGCGCTTTCTTTTAAGCTCGATATACCAGCATTTCAAGTGTCTGCAAGGACACCATGATGTGTAAGTTCTCTGCCACTCAACAAGCGTGCAAGCAGTGATCTCGCTGGACATGTGCATGTAGGGTGAGTATTCTTCGCAGACGCCTGGTCTTTTTTTCACAAAAAGTAGCGGGAGAGTGGTTTCCAGAGGCCAGTCGCAGGGTGGAGTTCTCTGCTTTGTTGGGAAGGAGGAAGGAGGAGTCTGGTGCTCCAAGATAGGGCCCCTGTGCTGATGTTGACTCTAGTTAGCATGCTGCCTGAGTACCTCTTTTCCAAGCTGGCCATCTCTCAGCTGGGCGATAAAGTAATTTAACTAGGGCTGTCTTTCAGGCTAGAGCTCCTGGAGATTGCTCCTCATTTATCACAGAGGAAAAATTGAGATCTGCAGCCCGTGGGCTGCCAGCATCATCTAGGCTGCGTCATTGATCTTTGAGTGGTGAAGTTCTGCAGTGGGTAATGGAGTCAGAGCCTATACGCTCCAGCAGCCATGAAAGCTCTTCTCAACCCAGCCCTCTGCCTGATGTGAATTCTGTGGCTTTGTGTTTAGTCATTGCCAAAGGGGTGGGAGTTGATGGACCCTAGTAAGATTCTTCTGCCTACACATGCCTGCTCTGCTGGTTTGTCATGATGTCTCTCGAAAGAAAATGGAGAAGGGAGTGAAATTTTTTTTTTTTTTTTTTTTTTTAGTACTATTGCAATGGAAATTGTATGCTTGCCCACATGCAGGGGTCTGCAGACTTTTTCAGTAAAGGGCTGAGAGTAAATATTTTAGGCTCTGTGGGCTACACAGTCTCTGGCAGTTGCTCAGCGCTGCTGTTGTAACACAAAAGCAGCCATAGACAATGTAGAACAGTGTATGTGATTATGTTCCAATAAAACTTTATTACAGAAAAAAAAAACAAAAACAGGCAGTGGGCTTGATTTGGCCAGCCAGCCAACCCTCGCCTACAGCATCTGTTCTCTCTTACCCTCTTTTCTAATAGTACCTGGTTTTTATTCCACCTCTCCCCAACTGTCCCTTGTGCTCCTGGAAGACTGAGTTTACCTCCAGCCATCAGGGTGACTTTTGATTGGCCTAAGCCAATCAGCACAGTCCATTTTCTTGGACACTGATTGGTTCAGAGGTGGGCATGTAACCTAAGTCAGACCAATCAGAGTGAACGTTAGGAGTCTTGCTTGTGATGTTGGGAGGAAGACATTCTTTGTGTGTGTGTGTGTGTGTGTGTGTGTGTGTGTGTGTGTGTGTGTGGTGTGGGTTTCAAACCTGAGGCCTGGAGCTGCTGCAACTATTTTGCTTTTGTGAGGAAAGCCTGCTAATGGAGGAAGTCAACCACAGTGAAGAAGTAAGAACCAAGAGAATCAGAAATGCAGAGTGGGGGGCGCCTGGGTGGCTCAGTGGCTTAAGTCTCTGCCTTCAGCTCAGGTCGTGGTCTCAGGGTCCTGGGATCGAGCCCCACATTGTGCTCTCTGTCAGCGGGGAGCTTGCTTCCCTCTCACTCTCTGCCTGCCTCTCTGTCTACTTGTGATCTCTCTTTGTCAAATAAATAAATAAAATCTTAAAAAAAAAAAAGAAATGCAGAGTGGGCCCTGAGACTTTCCAGTTATATATTACTTTTTAAAAATGCCAGTTTAAGTTTTATAGACTTGAAGCCATAAGGATCTTAATAGACTTTCATGTGGCTAAATGTGCTTTAC
This sequence comes from Lutra lutra, assembly GCF_902655055.1. Classification (NCBI taxonomy): domain Eukaryota; kingdom Metazoa; phylum Chordata; class Mammalia; order Carnivora; family Mustelidae; genus Lutra; species Lutra lutra. The sequence continues at coordinate 94,958,755 of NC_062289.1, read as the reverse complement.
AGATAGCACCCAATTGAATAGTTGTCGCAACTCTATACAGAAGGCCTTCTTATCCCTACTTAAGAGATGTTGAAGCTAAGACATAAAAAGCCTGAGGGGCTCACCTAAAGTTCCACAGTACAGACACGATCATACATGACCATTTTGGACCCCTCCTCCATTCCCTCATTGTGGCACCAGGTTCTGCCCCCTGACCACTGTGATAGGTGACTCTTGAGAGGGGCATGTGATGCAAGCTGAGCGAATTAGAACCTTTCTCTGGGATTTTTCTCTCTGGAGCTGGAGGAAAAGAGCTCTTTCTTCTTTGGTTGTGCAGCTCCTTTTTCTAGAAATTTCTTTTCCATCCATAGCCACACAATTGTAGAGGGAAAAGCCATGTTACAACACGACCTTGCCTCTGGACACAGTTGATTAATTCAAGGGGGAAAACTTGACCCAAGAAAGACTAGTGAGCTCCGTAGTGGTTTCGATATATATCCACAAGTTCTCTGATATTCTTTCTTCCAAACGGTGAAGCCTAATTTCCTTCCTGTTGAATACGGGCTGAACTTAGTGCCTTGTTCTTAATGAATAGAATGATGGTATGTGACTTCTGAGGCTGTTCATAAAGAGGACAGATGTTCTCTGTCCTGGATGGCTCACCTTGGGGGGAAGCCAACTGCTATTAATTGAGGACACTCCAGCAGCCTATAGAGAGGCCCACGTAGTGAAGAGCTGTGACAACCAGAACTAGCTCCCTAGCCACGTGCATGAACTAATTTGGAAATGGATTCTGTTGCCTCCGTCTAGCCTTCAGATGGTTTCTGGCATCTGAGAGACCCTGAACCATGACCACACTGCTACGCTGCCCTTGGATTCCTGACCCACAGAAACTACATGAGATAATAAATGTGGTTGCTTTTTTAAGCCACTCAGTTTTAGGATAGTTTGTTAGGCAGCAGCAGATAACTGGTATAAGACCGTCACTGAGATTTTTTTGGACTTGGGATGGAGAGAGTCAGGCCAAGTGGATTTAGGTGTTGGCAGCTGTATCTCCTACCATAAAGATTGGTGTCTGAAGAAACCAGTTTTCAGAGACAAGAGACAGAGAAAGGAATGTGGAAAGAGATGAGCTGTGATGGATGTGTGTTGTTTCTGCCTACCTGACATCTCTTCTACCTTTTTTGGTGACAATACCCTGATTTGCCATGGCATGAACCACCCTTTCCTCACTGTTAGCTCATGTGGGTTGGATAGGACTGATTCCACACTCTCTTCCAGGATGAGCATATAACTGACATAGTTTTAGCACCTAAAGGTGTTGAACTGAAGGAGTTCCTGAAGACACAGTTGTATGAGCCAGTAAGTGCTCCCCCTCCAATTTTTTTTTTTTCTAAAGCTGATTTGACTTGGATTTCACTTGTGAGACAAAGAGACCAGTCTGAAATGGGACCAGAGATGAGCAATGGGGGGAGATGAAATTTCTGATGGCATACCAGTTCCTGTATCCAGCTGTTTCTGAAACCCAGCCAAGTCCTCTCTTTAATAATAGCAAGATGTACCCCTGGGGATAAAAATATATGTTTATAAAAAATAAATAAATAAATAAAAATTAATAATAGCAAGGCAGCAGCAAAACAAAACAAAACAAAACAAAAACAAAAAAAACCATTTACTGAATGCTTATAATAAATTCTACCTTTTGCTAATTTAGTTTCTCTTACTTGCAACCCAGAAGATCTTAAAGAGCACAGTATCAATTGCAAAAATATCTGGAAGAGGAGAGAATGTGCTAAGGGAATGTGCTAAGGGAACGAAATTTAAATCAAGGTTTACAAAAAGACACAAGTGGGAAATCATGCAAGACTGTAACTGCATCATGTGTATATTTTGCCTAGACCTTCTCTGTGCTTAGGGCCCCTTGTACGGGGAGCACAGCCCCACAGGGAGGCCTTCATGGATTGGATGCCAAGCAGATTCAGGCAAGGGAAGCAGGCAGAGAAGACAAAGCAAGGCATATGCCTGAAAGCCTTCTGAATATTTAAAATCAGGACCTACATCTATCTTCTTACTAAGAATGGCAGGAATGAGAGATGGCGTTGGAAGGCAGAGGTTTTTCAGCTGATAAACCATCACCCTCCTTATTTCTGTATTTTTAAAGGTTTTTTTTTTTATATATAGAATGGAAAACACAAGTCCTCTCTCTCCTCTCTCCGGAGTTATCCACTTTTTAAAAATGTTTTCGCATTTATTTTATTTTTAAAATAAACTTTGGTTTTTAGAGCAGTTTTAGGTTCATGGTAAAATTGAGAGGAAGGTACAGAGATTTGCCATGTATGCCATGTGCCCCCACCCCCCCGCCCCCATGCACAGGCTCCCCAAGTACCAACATCTTGCATCAGAGTGAGACATTTGTTACAACTGATGACCCCACAGGGACACATCATTATCACCCAGGGTCCATAGTTGTTTTTTTTTTTTTTTTTAATATTTTATTTATTTATTTGACAGACAGAGATCACAAGTAGGCAGAGAGGCAGGCAGAGAGAGAGGAGGAAACAGGCTCCCTGCCGAGCAGAGAGCCCGATGCGGGGCTCGATCCCAGAACCCTGAGATCATGACCTGAGCCGAAGGCAGAGGCTTTAACCCACTGAGCCACCCAGGCGCCCCCAGGGTCCATAGTTTTATATTCAGGCTTGCTATTGGTGGTGTACCTTCTGTGGGTTTGGACAAATTTATAATGATGTGTATCCACCATTCTAGTATCCTACAGAATAGGTTCCTATCCTAAAAATCCTCTCTGCTCCACCTCCTCATCCCTCAGTACCCACTTTTTATGAGTGTGGAGGGCTCTCTGGCGGGATTTCTCCCATGCATTTGCACACCTTGTTACCCAAAATTGGATTCCCCTTTTGGTGAGTTGTCAAGCCAAAGGACACAACCTAGCCAAAGAATAGGAAAAGGAAGGGTATACTTGCACCGATTAAAGGAGAACAGTAGGATTATTTCCCAAAGCAGTGTCTCTTTGAAACTGGGGAAGTTTTAAGCTAAAAGTGTCCATATTCTTGAAGGGGCTTCAGCAGGGAATTGGGGCAAAAGTCATCTTAAGGTGACAGAGTCCAGGTAAAAGTCATCATCAGCAATTCTCCGACTTTAGTTGGTCTGGCATCTGAGTGCTCAGAGGGGTTTAGATCCTGCTGAGATAACTCAAGAATGTGCGTTAGGTCAGTCTTTACTTTGAACCAGTGCTGGTAGTTTTCTGTCTGATTTATTGTCTTGATATGATTAGGCTATCTTCTGGCCGGTAGGTGGCTGTTAGTTCTTTACATTCTTAACCCCCAACCCCCACGGGCCCTTCTAACCACCATCCCCCCAAAACATTATCTATGGGATCTGTTCTGCAGTTTCAACATACCCCAGGAAATTCTGCAAGGAATGCTCTTTGGGCAAGTAGATGATAAGATGGTGGGGACCTAAAATGACTTTTCTTATGTCAAGAAAGCTAGCTCTCATCTTTCTTTTTCCAGGGAACACAAACTTGTTCTGCATACAACCTGTTTCCATGCATGGGCCCAAATGTAGTTTTATGTTTCTTTTCTTTCTAATGATACTTATCTAATTCTAATGATACATATCATTTGTAATTTCAGAATAGGTCTGGTGAGTGCATGATCTACTTTTCTCTCTCTCTCTCTCTTTTTTTTTTTTTTTTTTGAGAGAGAGCATGGGGGAGGGGCAGATGGAGTGGAGAGGCAGAGAATCCCAAATAGTCTCTGCACCAAGCATAGCCCTATGTGGGGCTTGATCCCATGACCCCAAGATCATGTCCTGAGCTGTAACCGAGTGTCAGACACTTAACCAACTAAGCCATCCAGGCGCCCCCAAGATCTACTGCATTTTTAAAAGAGATGCTTAATACTCCAATGGAATATTCCAATGGTATATAATCCATGTCCCTGTTGATGGCCTTTTAATTATTTCTAGTTTTTGTGTGTGTTTCTTGTACACACTTGTCCATACATATCTGTGCATGTGTTTTGTAGAAAACATTCATCTGAGAGCTGGGAGGGTAAAGGCTATGCAAGTTTGGGATTTTGACGGGAGAGGGCTGTTACCCCAGGATAGGGGTGCTCATTTACGTGTTCCTCACTGTGATTTCCAACTCTACCCCATCAATGTCAGTGGAGGGCAATTTCTAGCACTTTGTTTTTGCTGATCTTATTAGCAAAAAGGATATCCTTTTGCTGTTTGAATGGGAATTTCCTTTATTTTTTCAACTCCCAAACAACTTCCTCTTTCTGGACTCCACCCACCATTCTATTCCCTCCCAGTGTCCCATACCATGGTTCTTTTTTTATGGGAGAGCCTGGTTGACTGCAATTCCTTTCCTGCTCTGAGTCTTCAGGCCAAAGGTACAGTTATAAGAATCTGTGCTGTGGCTTTGAGCTCCTCACTGGGTTTCTTTCTGAGTTGTATTTGAGGCAAGAAGGAAGATGGCTCTCGGGAGGGTAGGTGGTGTTCTTTGGCCTTTCACCATCATGATTTCCCCAGGGGCTTGGCTGCCCTTGGGTTTGGCAGAGCAAATGGGTAAGAGCTTTGAGGGCCCCAGGGACATCCTGAGTTGATGGTGGTTTTGCTGTCAGAAGCAGAAGAAAGGTGTATAGGTCAGGATTATGGGTGTGAGTTCCTCTGCCTTGGAATGGGTGAGAGTGAGTGGGGTCGGAAACACGGTGGAATAAATAAAAAAATAATCAAAATGCACACACGTCAGGCACAGCACTGAGGACCTGAGTTGTGTAACTTCACTTAATCCCCACCATAACCCTATGAAGTTCGTACTAGCATCATACAATTTATGAATGCAAAAAACAAGGCTCAAGGGATGGACTGCTTGGATGATGACCACACACCTGGCAGGTGGCTGGGCTTGGCCTCCACTTGTTGTCATCTTGCCCCTTCTTAACCATTACAAACACTGCCTCCTACCTCAAGGTTAACATCTGACTAGCCCTCTGTAGCCGAACCGTGAACTTGGACCTTTATTACTTTATTTTATGCAGAATTCAACCAAAATTCAACCAGATTTTCAAATCTCACTGGCTTTATTAACTGATTCATGAATGAGGCGGCACCCTGTCTAGCAAGTAGAGGGAAACTCCCAGAAGGTGTACAGACTGGAAGATTTTTATAGAAAGAAGGTGCGTGAGGATGTTATTAGCGAAAGGTAAGAAAGGATGGGTGCAGGCAAGGTTCCCTTCCCTTAGGGAGAAGGGCACCGGGTCTTCTCAGGTGGATCACCTCAGCTTCCTTTGAGGAATGGAGAGGGCCCACGTGACAGATGATCTCATTAGTGTGGATCAGAAAATTCCTGACTGACCAGTTAGAACTACATTTCCGGGGGAGGTTTGAAGTGCAGCTGGGTTAGATTTATTGAGTCCCCGTTTGGTGGCTTGGTCTCAGTGACTCCAGTTTGGGCCTGTGGCTTTCTTTTTAACAACATACATACCTACGACAAAGTTAAATTTCTAAATTATGCACAGTAAGAGATTAACAACAATGACTAGTAAAAAAAAAATAAAACACTTATAACAAGATACTGTAGTAAAAGTTCTAGAAATGCATGTGGTCTCTCTCAAAATATTTTATTGTCCTGAACTCACCCTTTTTGTGATGACATGAGATGATAACATGCCTCTGTGATGGGATGAAGTTAAGTGAGTGATATAGGCACAGTGACCTAGCATTAGCTTACCTTAGATCAGAAGGAGGATCATCTATTTCTGGACTACAGTGGACTGCAGATGGCTGAAACTATGGAAAAGTGTGGGGGGGGAACCACTACCTTTACCTGCGATAAGTGTTATAAAATCAAGGGGGGGGGCGTCTTCAACAATATATAATAAAGTCAAACCTAGCTCTGTGGGGTCAGGGGAGGGTTCTCTGAGGAGAGGACAATGAAACAGATGGGAGGGAGGAGTAGGACTCTGTAAGTAGAGGTGTGGGTGGGAGGGCAAAGGCTCTGAGGGAGGAAGGGGGTATCTGAGAAACAGAAAAGTAATCACAGTGTGATTTCAGGGCAAGGAGCAATGTTGGGGGTGCGGGTAGGGGTGGGAAAAACATGAGGTAGGAAAGACGGGCAGGGACCGGATCTTTCTTTATAAAGTGTAAAGAATTTGACCTTGATCCAAACATCATCAAAGGGTTGTAACACAGGCATAAGATGTCATCAGACAGGAGTTTTAGGAAGATCCCTTGGGCAGGAATGCGAAGCGGGGGGTTGGGGGGGAATGCAGGAGGAGGCAGTTGTCTGACATAACAAAGAGCTGGTATGGCCCCAATGGTGGTAATGGAGATGGGGGAAGGTGGATGGAATTCAGAGACATTTAGGAAGGAGAGTAGACATGGGGACTTGGCTGTGGACTGGATGTAGGGGGAAACAGGGGAATGGTTCAGCCCCATGGATAAATGGAGGCTAAATTTCCTGAGTAAAGCGTAGGGGGAGTTCAGAGTGCGGACGCACATGGTCCCTGTAGGTTCTTGTACGTTGTCTTCTAGGCATCTATGAAACATCCAAACATCTAGATGCCAACATCAACTGACAGATTATTCCTTCACCTGCGGGGTGGGTAATTTACAGTGACTAAAGTTGATCTTCTCACCACAATCAGGAAGTAAATGGTGGGGAAAAAAACAACCTAGCTGCATTGTGGGCTCTCATCATAAATTTTTTTCAACTCTTGTAGCCATGGTAGAGAATTATCAGGCAAGGGGAGTGTTCAAGGGAGCAGAGAAAAAAGGGCTTCTGCTTTATTCTGGTTCTTTAAAGACTGTAGGATAGCAGTCACTGGTTCAGTGCAATTCAACTGAAAACCCCAACACTTTTTTTTTTAAATTTTATTTATTTATTTGAGAGAGAGTGTGTGTGCACACAAGCAGTAGGGAGGGACAGTGGGAGAGGGAGAAGCAGACTCCCCACTGAGCAGGGATCCAGACATGGGGCTGGATCCTGGGACCTTGAGATCATGACCTGAGCCAAAGGCAGATGCTTAACTGACTGAGCCACTCAGGCGCCCCCACAACACTTACTGGACACCTGTTATATGGCAGGTTTACTGGTGAGCGTTGGAATTCCGTCTTTCTCCCAGTCCCTCCCTGGAGAAGACTCAGAAACCATCCCTACATGGTCTGGAGTGGAGAGACCTTTTGTCTGAATAGAGGCAAAGACAAAAAACCCAAACCAAACCAAACCCCTAATCAGGACAAGTAATCAAAGCTAAATTAAAGCCACCTGCTAAGGAGGAGCTCTGCCAGCTCTGCCGAGTGATTAGGATTGAATAGAAATATTTGTTTTCTTTTGCCCCCCTCTTCAACCTCTTTCCAGTGTTGGTTTTTTTTTTTTTTTTTGTCCCCCTCTGAAAGTAAAGAGAAGTCTTAACAAGCACCTCAGTGAATGATGTGGAGTTCTCTTGGAGTTTTCAATTTGGCTGTATTGATTTATAAGGCCTTTTCAATTACTGAATTCTTCTTGGTGGCAGTGCATAGGGCCCGAGTACGTGAGAATCATGCTCTATTGATCCCAGGTACTTAGAAAGAGGGCATTTATGTGTCCGCTTTAGATTGATGAAGTTGCAAATAATGAAGCTTCCCACACAACATTTATTAAATGAAAATCTAGAATTCATTAACACAAGAACTTGTCTTGTATTAGAAAGGAAGTGGGGGGGTGTTGGGAAAAAATAGGGACTACAGTAGTTATCACGAACATAATATATGAAGCAATTTGAATTCAAGGGAAGGCAATTTGGAATCTTATTAAATTTTCTTCTCTACTTTTATTGTGCAAGCACGGTTGGGTGGCTTCTGGGGAGTCATCGATCAAAACACAGGTACACGGGGAGGTGGGGACTGGAAAAAGAGACCAGTCACCAAATCCTTGCTCTAGTTAAAATGGGGTTGATATTCAGTGCCTAGTATCTGGCCCAAAGCAGGTACTTAAGAAATATGAATGCTAAATGATGAACGAATGAATGGATCAGGATTGGGAGGGACTGTTGAATATTCACTGCGTTTGCCATAGAGGCTGGCATGGGTGTTTAGCTAAGCCCTGTCAGACTCTGTTCCCAATTCATTTCACTCATTCCCTCACACACTCACTCAACAAACATTTATCGAGAATCAACCATGGACAAGGTACTCTGTTAGCACTCTGTTAGTTTCCTAGGGTTGTCCTAACAAATTACCCCAAACTAGGTGGGTTGGAACAACAGAAATTTATTTCCTTACAGTCCTGGAAGCCAGAAGTCTAAAATCGAGGTGTTGACAGGATCATGCCCCCTCTGAAGGCTCGAAGGGAGGGTCCTTCTTTACCTCTTCTGGCTTCTGGTGGCGCTGATATTCCTTGGTTTGTGACCACGTCCCTCCACTCTTGGCCTCCATCTTCCCACAACCATCTTTCCTATCTGTCTGTGTCCCTGCATCTCCTTTTCCTTATAAAGACATCTGTTGTTGGATTTGGGGCCCATGGCAACCTAGTGTGACCTTGTCTTAACTCGGCAGCATCTGCAAAGACTCCCCAAATAAGGTCACATGTTCACAGGTGCTGGGTGGGCACGAAATTTGCTGGGGACACTATTCAATGCAACACAAGCACTGTCAGGAAACCACTGTGCAGGTTGGTGCCTGCTCCTGGGGGGCTAGCAGCAAGTATAGAGGAGATCAGAGAAACAGACATATTCAGCACATAAACACAAATATATAGGCACATCCCACCTTACAGTATATGGGGCTGGTGAGCTTGTAGATCCCCTCGAATCCTCCCTGCAACTTGCGGAAGCGGGGATGAAGGGGCTCACTTTTAGAGATGAGAAAGCGGAGGTTCAGAAAGTTGAAGTCACGCATCTGGGTAAACAGTGCCGCTAGGCCCAGCTGGTTCCTTTCACATGCTTACGGTGGGGACATGAGAAACTGCCGCGTCAAGAAGAAAAAGTCACAATCCAACCACACATAGGTAAACACTGCTAAGTTTTAGTGCGTAAGCCTTTCGGAATTTTCAGTGGCCTTTTTTTTTTTCCTTTTTGTCTGCCAAGCGATACCATTCCCATCTTAACAACTGGCCATCTTCCTATTCATGTTGCTCCATTGTAGGCTCCTGGAAGCTCTGCCTAGGCAGTATCACTCCAGTCCCTCTGTGATGGATTAAGTTAGGCATGAGCACCTGACCCACACTGAGTCAGTGCCTTGACTAGGAACATGGAACGGAGGTCAAGCAGTTCAGTCCTCAAGCTTGCCAGTCCCTGAGGTGGAGGAGGTGTCTGGAATGGGTAACGGCCTTCGGTGCGGGCTTGGAAGGTGAGAAGAGTGGTCTGCAGTGAGAGAGCAGAGGAAATGACTCCCACAATCCAACCATATTGTGCCCTTGAGTTTTCTGACTATCCTGATGACAGACCTCCCATTTTCAGAGCTTGAAAGGGTTTCTGTTACTTGCAGCCAAGAATCCTGCAGCAAGGGACAGAAACTGCCCCCGCCCCCCATACATCCAACAGTAGCTTAAAACTGTGTATGGGAGTTTGGGCAGTAACTCCCCTCATGATCACAAGATGGCTGCCGCAGCTCCAAGAATCACATCTTCAGACAATAGTGTCCTAAACCAGGAGGAGAAGACAAGTAGAGCAGGAAAGGAGTTTTCCTCTGCATGTAACTCTCTTACTGGGAGGAAGAGGGCAGATTATTTCCTGACAGCTTCTCAGCAGATTTCCCTTATGTGTAATTGGTTAGATCTGGGCGACCTGCCCATGTTCAGACCAATCACTGGAAAAGGGGGAAATGGGCATGCTGTGATTGGTTTGGACAAATCTTATTTCATCCTCCGGAGCTGAACATATTTGTTCAATAGTGCAAAATCAGAGTAAGGAAGGAAGGAGTAAGGAAGAAGGGGATGGATGGACTGGTACTGGGAAGGTCACAAATGACCTACTCCATGAGTCCTAACTAATAAGCTATCCATAGTGCTTTCTCAACCTGTGATATTCACTTAAAATACTGCGACCATCTTTCTCTTTTGTTAAGTATACAAAGTGCAGGATTGTCCCCATTATGCTACAGAACAGTGATTCTTAATGTAGGTGGTACCTCCAGTGATCTCTGCTGTCTGATACCCTGTTGCCCTGGCAACAGCCCATCCTCCGAGCCAGGTGTCAAGGACAGTTGTGTCTCTGCCTTCCTTTTCTACTTCTTTGTTAAAGACTCTTTTTCTCGCTCAGATAAGACTCCAGCTTTCTGGAAAGAACCCTCTGCTTTCTCCTCACAATATCCCCTCCTAACCATTTCTGAGGCCTCTGAGGAGGGACAGTGGACACCAAAGTCTTGGCCAGGGCAGTCAGGGATCATGGAGAGAGAGGATGCACAGGGCTTTAAGGGGGGAAACCTAAACCCGGTGATACTGGGTACCCATGAGAGAATCCTCAGCCTTAAAGTGACAGAAGTAAGTACGTAGCACAAGCTGACGAGAACGTTGCTCCTTTGAACTCCGTGTTCCTGCCAGCCTCGGGAAGGGAGGGCAGAAGTGGTATGACATCGTGGTTGGGCACTGACTTTGACCTTGGGATGACCTAGGTTTGAATCCTGCTCTGCCACGTAGAAGCAGATTGCTTCAACTCCAAGATTCTCAGTTTCCTCGCTTGCAGAATTGGTGTGATCATGTCTGCTCCACAGGCTATGGGGCAGGTCAGAGACAATGTGTGTAAAGTGACTGGTGGAGAGAGGCTGGAACGTGGAAGGTGGCCACGAAATGCTGCTGCTGCTGCTGCTGCTGCAAGAGTTAAAACATAAAGACATTCTCCCAGTGACGGGTTCCTCTCCTTGCCCTCCCCCCCCAGTTCTCTATGTAGGGGAAGGATGATGGACAACCGCCCTTCAACTTCCTAGTCTGCGAAGAGGAAAAATAAGCACATGGGACAGTGTATGGGAAACATCCAGAACGTTGTACGCACTTGGTAAACATGAGCAATTATACTTAGTATTACTGCTACCTTCACTAGTCTGAAGTTTCTGTTTTTTTTTTTTTTTTTAAAGATTTTATTTATTTATTTGACAGAGAGAGATCACAAGTAGGCAGAGAGGCAGGCAGAGAGAGAGGAGGAAGCAGGCTCCCTGCCCAGCAGAGAGCCCGATGCGGGGCTCGATCCCAGGACTCTGAGATCATGACCTGAGCCGAAGGCAGCGGCTTAACCCACTGAGCCACCCAGGCGCCCTGAAGTTTCTGTTTTTTAAGATTTTATTTATTTAGAGAGAGAGCCTGGATGCGAGTGGGGGAGGGGCAGGGGAGAGGGAATGAGAATCACAGGCTGACTCTGGGCTGAGGGCAGAGACTGAGGCAGGGTTCTGTCTCACAGATCATGACCTGAGCCAAAATTAAGAGTTGTTTACCTGACTGGGCCACCCAGGCGCCCCTCATCTGATGGGTCTTTATGCAATGGTTCGTTTAGTGCCTGCTAGGAGCTGCACCCCATGCTTAGTTCTGAGGGTTTAGCAGTGACCCCGACAAGCCACAGGGATGTGCCATCCCAGCTAGGGGCTGAGACATTCACCTCTGATTAGAGTAGAGACATCTGTGTGTGCCTTTGCACAGAGCTCTCCCTTTAGCACCCCGGAATCCTGGAGCTGGGAAGGGAGCAAGGATTGGGATGGATGAATGAGTAGGAGTACTAATTCCATCCGGAAGAAGTGAGAGCCACCAAATGCAAAGGGACATTGGGATGTTGAGTTCCCACTGTTGCAGCGGCAGCAAGGGGCAGAAGCTCTTTCAGAAAAGGCTTCCACAGCCCCAAGTGATGGTTACATGCACCCAGTTCAGTGGGTAAAATAAGCCCAGGCTTGCCCTTCTGAGACTGTGGCTCTTGGCCAGGACACGTGAGCAGTGTTCGGTGAGCTCTGGGAGCCAGGACCCACTGGAGACTCCCTGGGCTGCTTGACCAAAATAGGCAGGCAAGGCTGGAAGGATGATGGGGAAATTCAGGAAAAGAGAGCACTGGCCTCTGCTTATGTTTGATTCTAGCTTAGTACTCTAAGCATGGCTCCCAGAATGCCTGGGTTTGATTCCTTGCTCCTCCCCTAACCAGCCCTGCAAGTTTAGGAAAGCCACTCGACCTCTCTGAGGCTCAGTTTCTTTGCCTGCCAAATGGGGATGAGAATTGTACCTACCTCACAGGGTTGCCATGAGGATTAAACGAGGCAATGCACGTGCGTATACTGGTTATCTCGTTAGATCTGTTCGACAAGCTTATGGGGCAATGCAGTATCTCTGTGACCATTTCACAGATGGGAAAACTGAGTCTCAGAGAATTCTCTAAGGGTAGATGCTGAGTGACAGCTGTCTTTATCTGTCTTTAACAAGTGGTGATATCACATATTCTAGGTATGTGACCATTGATTGGGTTCATTCAGTAAGCACTGAAAGATCTTGACTCCAAACCTCACGCTCCATGTGAATGACTCAGTGGAATGGGGAATGTCAGGTGGCTAAGAACTATGCTTGTCCATCAAGTGGTGAAGATGCAGGTAAGAATCACAGCTATCGATCGAGCCCTGCATATGGGCTGGACACTGTGCCAAATGTTACATATGTTCTCTTGGGATGCTCAAGGTCACCCTATGAATGAGTGTGATTGTTTACTACCATTTCATAGATGAATAAACTGAGCATAGTAAAGGTTAAAGAGACTGCGAGAGGTCATCCAGAGCTGGGATTCCCACTGGTCTTGTTAGATACCAAAGTCTGAGCACCTGGCTATACCACACTGCCCAGAGAAGGTGAACGCCTCCTCCAAGGTCATACAACAAGCTGCGGTGCCCTAAGGCAGGACTAGGACTAGGCTGCCTTTCCTCAGTCCTGACTTCACCCCCGCTCAGCCCTCCCTTGTGCAGACTGAAGCCCATCTCACTGTGTCTGGAATCCCTTCAAAGCCCCAGGGAAGGACAAAAGGAAGAGTTGGGGTGGGGGTTTCAGCTGTTCCCTTCAGACCCCTGCTATGGTCGAGTAATTTTCCGGATTGGATCCAATTTCCAGCCAGAGCTGAAATGTGTCAGGCACTCGGCAGCAACAAGCCAAGCCTGACTGCATGGGGCGGGAATGGAGGGGGCTGCTGATTTGCCAGTGGCGTATGATTACCAGCAAACTGTCAGAACATGCCAGCTTCAGGAGGTGGCGTCAATGATCTGTCAATGATGGCTCCATGTCCAGGCCAGTTAGGTGGAATGGAGTGTGGGGGGTGGCGGGCATTCCCCCAAACCCCTTCGATTGCCCCAAGTGGGGACTGGTTGCCTTCCCATCTCAGACACAGAAGGCAGCAAAAGAAATGGGGAAAAAAGGTGCATTTGGTGTCTTTGTGGGCTTGTCGCCCGTGGGCTCCTGGAACAGAATGATCGTATGTGCACAAGAGGCAGGACAGGTCATGGTTAGGAGCAGGGCTTTGGAGGCAGAGCTGGGTTGATGTAGCTGGGCGACTTGAGATTATTTATTTATAAAATAAGAATTTGTTTCTTTGTGTATAGAATAATAACAATAATGCTCATCTTTCTTGTAGACTTGTCAGGTAATCTAGAGGAGTGAGTGAATGCTGATAACAGCCTTCAAAAGGGGCTTAGCACTTTGTAAATGTTCAATACAGAGCAGCTATCAGGGCCTGGGGCCACTTCTGCCCTCTCCCCACTCCCCTCGTGCTCATCCCTGATTCCCCTAGCCCTGGCCACTCAACAGATACTTAACAATTTCAACAGGATGGCTATTTAGTTTAGTCTCCCAATAGAAACTCTTTCAGTTGCTGAATTGTAACAGAGCTTTGTTGCTTGCCTAACTAGGTCCTTATGTTCTTCCTGTCCTATTTTCAAGAGCAATAAATGGTGGTGGTGAATCCTTCTTCCACCATTTGTTAGCTGCATGTGACCTTGGGCAAGTGACCTTGGGCAAGTAACTTGCCTCACTACTCAAAAGTGACTAGTAGTTCCTCTCCCTAAGGGCTACTGTGAAGGTTACTTATTTATTTATTTTAAAAGATTTATTCATTTATTTTAAAGAGTGGGAGCATGAGCATGTGTACACATGCAGGTGGGGGGCAGAGGGAGAGGGAGAGAGAATTCTCAAGCAGACTTCCTGCTGAGCGCAGAGCCCAGTGTGGGGCTCAGTCTCATGACCCTGACATCATGACCAGAGCTGAAACCAAGAGTCAGCTGCTTAACCAACTGCACCACCCAGGTGCCCCTGCTGTGAAGTTTAAATGTTTACACTGATTTAACTGTGTGTGTGTGCACGTATAGGTATACACACATGCATATTCATGGGTATGTACATGTGTGTTTATGTGCATGGCATATAAGCACATGTTCCTACCTAGTGTGGATTGGATCCAATTAGGACAGCAGGCCAAAATCTGCGGCCCTGTGTTTCTCATCCCCTGGGCTGCCCTGCGCATCTGGACAGAGCGAGCATTCACTTAGTCTGCAGTCAACATTCCACGATCATCCCTGAGTACCTGTTGTGTGCTAGACATTGTGCAGGCTCTCCGTGGTGGCTGCAGAGGTTTGCTGCTCAGACCTCCCTCTGAGGGAGCTTCACTGACCTACAGCCTTCCACTTCTGTGTCTGTGAGTCCACCACGATGTGCATGCTAGACTGTGCTTTTCCTCAGGGCTTCTAGTCAAAGACTGAGTGCACAGGATAACAGGGCCCAGCCAGTCCTGCTCAACACAGGACACTCTACATTCATTTCCTGAGGCTGCCATAACAAATTGCCACAAACTGGTTGGTGGGTTCAAACAACCGAAATGTATTCCCGTACAATCCGGGAGGTCAGAAGTCTGAAGCTGAGGTGTTGGCTCTACCCCTCAGGAGGCTCCAGGGGAAGAGCCTTTCTTGCTGGATTTAGGGCCCACCTGGAGATACAGGTAAGCTCCCCCCACCCCCCACCGATCTCAAGATCCTTAATTACATTTCCAAAGACCCCCCCCTTTCCAAATAAGATAATGTTCACAGATTCCAGGGATTCAGTGTGGATATCTTGCGGGGGGGGGGGCTGTTTTTCAGTCTCTCACACCCTGCAGGGGGCAACTTTTGCTCAAGGACTCCCTATTTTTTTCTGGCTGAGACAGTTTCAGCACAAGCATCTACTGTTCCAGTCCTTGTTGTCCTTCCTTCTCTGACAGGCATCAGACCTGGAGTTTGGCCAGAAGTCTCTCCTGTCTGCCTTGCTCTCCCTTCCTTCAGATTTGACAGGCATTTCCTTCAATAATTGCACATCAAATCATTGAATCCTTTCTTGGCATCTGCTTCTTGGAAGACCCAAAGCCAAGTGCTTTCTCTTCTACTTCTCATGGGGTCCTGGGATTCCTGTGCCCAGAGAGAGAGAGAGAGAGAGATTACTAGGATGGCATCTTAGCTTGTTGGCTCATTGATTTGGTGATCATGTGGGATACAGTCAAGATCAAAGGTTTGAGTCCCACCTGGGTATGATAACTTAGTCTGGTTCTTTGGCCGTGGTGTCTGCACCCTCTTGTAGTGGACATTTATACCTTTGTCTGACTAGTCTTCTTCTTCTCCAGACAGAGCTTCCTGGGGGCTTCTGTTCCTTCTCCTCCTCCCTGACTCCACCCACTGACATGGAGTTGACGAAGGGGAGGGCATCTTCTTTCATCCTCAGCTGATGATTGGTCTGGGAGTGGGCACATGACCCAAGCCAGAGAATCAGAGCTCTTCCCTTGGAACCAGAGCAGGAAAGGATGAGAAGACCCTAGCCCTCCATGGTTCACAGCGACAGAGGCTGTGCACCCAGGAGCTGCTGGGGTGGCCTGCTGTGATTGTGATGGAGATAGCTAGCCCAAAAGAATTCAGCTGTTAGTGCAGAGGCAGTCAGAGATGAAAGGGAGAGAGAGAGAAAGAGAGAGAGGAAAATAGAGACTGGAGCACTGAGCCACTCCTGTGCTTTTGGTCAGTATCATGAAGGCAGCCCCACCACTGCCCTTCCCACCAGATGGACATATGGGCCAGTTAATTCCCTTTTAGCTTACACTGGTTTTATCACTTGCTTCCGGAGGAGGCCCTGACCAGTGTAATCTCCTTAGGAATTCCTGTCTTTGACCCCCAAAGGAGGAGGTGAGAGTATGGGTTTCTCAAGAACAGATTTATTGAGGTACAATGGATTACAAAGACTTGTTCATATTTAAGGTGTATGATTTTATGAATTTTGACACATTTACACCCACGAATCCATCACCACAACCAAGATAGTGAGCCTATCCCTCACCCCCCAAAGTGTCTTTGTGCCCCTTTGTCCTTTCTCTCTGCCCTCCCCAAGGAAGTCTCCCACTTCCTCCCAAGGAACCACCTGTTTTGGTTTTTGCCACTGTTGACTGATTTGCATTTTCTAGAACACTGTGTAAATAGAATGATACAGTATGTGCTTCTTTTGTTTGCTTTCTTTTGCCCCTCGTCATTATTTGAGATTCATCCATGCTGGTGTGTGCAATAATGCCAACACTCTTTCACAGGGTTTATTTTTGTGAGGCTCAAATGAAGTCAATAGGCATGAAAAATACTTTTTAAATAAGAAGGCACATTAGTTGCTACATGGGATCATTCTTAAGCTACCTCCTGCCTAAAATATCTTTCCCCCTTCCCACTTCTTTGCCTGGTGAACCCCTTTTCATCACCTCCCTGGGGATACTCACCCCCAACTACTGTGAGTATTGGCAGCTGATAGCTCACAGCTACCCCCTGCGCCACTGAACTGGCTTTGTTGGTTGAGAGCTGCTTCCCCTGGGAAGTAGCCCTCTTCCCGCAGAGGCAGCTGGCAGCCAATGACTAACTGATCAAGGTGGGACAAAGGCTGTGGTCCAACTCATGCTCTCAGGCTCCCCGTGGGATGAGCGTGAAGCTAAAACCCAGCTGAGACCACATCTTTGCTTAGCTCCCCCACAGCCTGCCCTATGCTGCCTCCCTCGCTGCCTTTACTTCCTTAAGAAATCCCTTGCACAAATGCCTGGCTCAGGGTCTGCTTCTAAAGCATCCACCCTAGGACAGTTGGGACTAGAAGTGGCCCTAGGAAACTAGTGCTAAGCTTGGGATCCTGGACTTGGAGCACTTGCAGCCTTAAGGGAAAGGGGAACCCATCACTGGGGGTAGCTGGAGTAGTGAGGGTTTCTGGCTTGGTGTTTAGCAGGATAGTTGCTCAGATGCACCTGTGGTGACCTAGGATGGGTTATAGCAAGAGGTGTGATAACGTGTGACATGTCTCTGGCATTTGAAAGACATGGGGGAGGAGGGCCTAGCTGGCTCAGTCAGTAGAACATATGACTCTTGATCTCAGGGTTGTGAGTTAGAGGCCCTTTGGGTGTAGAGATTACTAAAAATAAAATCTTTAAAAAAAAGACATGGGAGAAAATAATAACTCTAAGAATTATAAAGGTGAGTGACTGTTGATAAGTTCCCTTGAATCACTGGATTCATGGAACAGAAAAAACAACAGGCTCTGATCTATTCGTTGTAATTTAAAGCCAAGTGTGAGAATCCGAGAAGTTCCTTAGGAACATTTAAAGGGACTGAGCTGAAGACCAGGCAAAAGACTCACTCATGAAAGTTATGAACCTCAGAGAAGGATGACCTCTCAGCTTGGCAGGTCTGCTGTGTCAGAGTCAGTGTCCTGACTGGGGGGATGGGGACCTGGGATAAGGATATTTGGGAAGATGCACCAGAAAGCCTCAGATCCCCCAATCTTCCTGAGCCCTCCAAGCCTCCAGAAGCAGCCACCTCCCCTTTTTGGAAGACATTAGCTTCCCTTTGCTTGAAAATTATGTAGAACTCAAGCAAGACAGCTCTCTACAGGATAATGTGTTCCCTTGCCAACATATGCCTATCCTCCCTGTTTGGACATCAGACTCATAAGAAGGGTTGAGTACCAGCATGGCTTTGCCTCAAACGTGCTGGATCTGCCTAAGGAAGGAGAGATCAGAAACTCCAAAGGACTTGCAGAACCTGGAATTAGGAGAGTGTGGTTTAGCGTGGCTCCTGAGGGTGCTGCACCAAAGGGGCAAGATGGAGAGTCTGTTGGTATGGGCACTCTTCCTGGTCTGGTTAAATAGAATCTAACTTCCTGTTAAGTACCTCAGGTCCCAGTACTGATTTGCTGATGGGAGGCTTAGAAAACCGGCTTACATTGAGTAAAATAGAGATGGCGGACTAGAGGAAGGGATCGGGAGGCTCAGAGAAATGGAAATGCTAGAGGGGATCTATTACTTAAGATCAGAAAATCATCAGAAAAATCAGAAAATCACTGAGATTCCGAAAAGGCCACAAAAGACCTGGTGGACCCTCCTTTTACCAAAGCTGTAAGGAACATGCTGATGAGGGAGCACCTTGTCATTGGGAAGCTCTGTGATGGGGGCCTCCTCTGAGAATGGGGCTGGCAGAGATGCTCCCTCAGAACTGGCATCCTAGTAACAACAGGAATGATGAGATTTGGGTGTGGCAGAGGCCACTTGGCAGCATTTAACCATCAGAAGCAAGGAGGGCACAATGACCATCATGGGCAACAAGCCAGAATGGCAGCCTAGGGGGCTTGATCTGTTGGGGTCTGTGGAGATGGCTGATCGAGCAGGCATCTGTCCTGGGCATGCAGGACAGATAGGCAGCCAACAAGTGTGTTGCTATATATTCATAATCAAAGATGATCAAGAATGGATGAGCAGAAGACTAAAGTCAATTATCCCCGAGGAAAACCATGATCCTCATTTCTACACTTGAAGCTGGTTCCCAAAAAGTTCCCATAGACTGAGAGAGAGGACACAGTCTCTGTGAGAAAGGACATTGCAACATCACAATAGGGGTTTACCTAGTTCCTCCCCAGAAGAATGACTTATGGCTGTTTACTCAGATATGTGTATACTGGGATAGTAGGCACAATAATGGTCTCCTCCAAACCCCCCACCAGGACGTCCATGCCGTAATCCCTGGACCCTAGGAATACTTTACATTACATTAAAAAAGGGACTTTTAAGATGTAATTAAGATTTTAAGATGGGGAGATTATCCTGGATTATCCAAGTGGGTCCAAACTAATCACATAAACCCTGGAAAGCAGAAAGCTTCCTCTAGCTGGCAGCAAGGGAGAAGGTAGAGGGATTCAAAGCATGTGGCCCCCTTCCACCATTGCTAGAAAGGAGCCACATGAAAGCATTAAAAAAAAAAAAAAGTGGCCTCCAGGGGTGAGGACTGACATCCAGCAAATAAATAGGATCTCAGTCGTACAACCACAAAGAACTGAGTTTGGTCCAAAACATGAATCAATTTGGAAGCAGATTCATTCCCAGAGCCTCCAGAAAAAGATCCGGCCCACCCAACACCTTGATTTTACCCTTAAAAGACCCTAAACAGAGGACCTATTGAGTCATACCACACCCAGACTTCGGAGCTACAGAACTGTAAGAATAAGAGGATGTCATTCCAAGCCATCAAGTTTGTGGTAATGTGTTATGGTAGTGTTTAATTAATACAGAGCATTAATACAGGTCCGTTGAGGGTTGCTGGATATAGGATATGAGATGACGCTGATGTGCAAAGACCCACAGCATTGCTGTGCCTCCCGTGTTGGAGTGGTGGCATATGGAGGCCAGGTAATACATGGAGTCCTCTACTGGCTTCATCTCCTAGGGTTTGCATGGGTGATAGACCGAAGCAATGGCTTCCAGACCATCAGTGGGTCGTCCCTATTTCCAAAAGTACAATGGGAATGAATGTGCTTAATTGTTGGCATAACTGTCACATTCATGTGGGTTTTTTGACCAGTGAAATAAGAGTGATTGTAGTAGGAAAGGCCAGGGGGAGGTCCCTGAAACTGCTCTCTCCGAGCCAAGAGAATAAGTAAAAAAATATTCCAATCTAGGGGGAAGATGGCAATAAATACCACCCCCGTGGGTTCGTAGAAAGCACAAGTGTTGGTCTGAACAATTCTTTTCTATCTAGTTAGTCTGGGTCCTGCAAAGACCAGGCAGTCACAGTCGATGACAGTGGATAATCTCAAATGCAGTCAAGTGGCAGCCCCAATCTTATTGCTGGGCTGGTCGCAGGATCTTTGCTGGAGGAGAATATTGCAGGCTCTGCGGGGAAGACATCCAGCTACTGATCCGGTGAATGCCTTCTTTTCAATGCCTGTCAGGAATGAGGATTCAAAGCAGTCTCCACAACCGTGGGACAGATAGGGTGGGACAGATCAATTCCTTTCTCTGGGGCTACATTAAGTCTCCAATTCGCTGCCTCAGTATAGTCCAAAGGAACTTGGAAGCCCTAGAAATTCTGCAGAATGCCCCATAGGTCTACTACATTGATGACTTTGTGTTGTTAGTTCATCCGATCTGATGAACAAAAAGTTATAAGTACTCTGGATGCTTTGGTAAGACAAATTTGTTCCAGAAGGTGGGAGAGAAAGCCTATTAAAATTCAGGAGCTTTCCATATCAGTGAAGCTTTCAGGGGTCCACTGATCCAAGACAGCCCGGTACACACCCTCGTAAGTTGAGGACAAGTTATTGCACTTTGCCTCTTCTACTGCTGAAAAAGGAACACAATGCTTGTTGGGCCTCTTTGGGTATTTGAAGACAGGATATTCTGCACTTGAAAATAATTCTCCGGCACCATTATTTTTTTATTTTTTATTTATTTATTTATTTATTTATTTATTTTTTATTTTTTTTAAATTAATTAATTTATTTTTATTTTTTATAAACATATAATATATTTTTATCCCCAGGGGTACAGGTCTGTGAATTGTCAGGTTTACACACTTCACAGCACTCACTATAGCACATACCCTCCCCAATGTCCATAACCCCACCTCCCTTCTCCCAACCCCCCTCCCCCCAGCAACCCTCACTTTGTTTTGTGAGATTAAGAGTCACTTATGGTTTGTCTCCCTCCCAATCCCATCTTGTTTCATTTATTCTTCTCCTACCCTCTTAGCCCCCCATGCTGCATCTCCACTTCCTCATATCAGGGAGATCATATGATAGTTGTCTTTCTCTGATTGACTTATTTCGCTAAGCATGATACCCTCTAGTTCATCCACGTCATCGCAAATGGCAAGATTTCATTTCTTTTGATGGCTGCATAGTATTCCATTGTGTATATATACCACATCTTCTTTATCCATTCGTCTGTTGATGGACATCTAGGTTCTTTCCATAGTTTGGCTATTGTAGACATTGCTACTATAAACATTCGGGTGCACGTGCCCCTTCAGATCACTACGTTTGTATCTTTAGGGTAAATACCCAGTAGTGCAATTGCTGGGTCATAGGGTAGTTCTATTTTCAACATTTTGAGGAACCTCCATGCTGTTTTCCAGAGTGGTTGCACCAGCTTGCATTCCCACCAACAGTGTAGGAGGGTTCCCCTTTCTCCACATCCTCGCCAGCATCTGTCATTTCCTGACCTGTTAATTTTAGCCATTCTGACTGGTGTGAGGTGATATCTCATTGTGGTTTTGATTTGTATTTCCCTGATGCCGAGTGATGTGGATCACTTTTTCATGTGTCTGTTG
Source organism: Lutra lutra (assembly GCF_902655055.1). NCBI lineage: Eukaryota > Metazoa > Chordata > Mammalia > Carnivora > Mustelidae > Lutra > Lutra lutra. The sequence continues at coordinate 94,937,200 of NC_062289.1, read as the reverse complement.
GCCATCTGGATGTCTTCTTTGCAGAAATGTCTGTTCATGTCTTCTGCCCATTTCTTGATTGGATTATTTGTTCTTTGGGTGTTGAGTTTGCTAAGTTCTTTATAGATTTTGGACACTAGCCCTTTATCTGATATGTCATTTGCAAATATCTTCTCCCATTCTGTCAGTTGTCTTTTGGTTTTGTTAACTGTTTCCTTTGCTGTGCAAAAGCTTTTGATCTTGATAAAATCCCAATAGTTCATTTTTGCTCTTGCTTCCGTTGCCTTTGGCGATGTTCCTAGGAAGATGTTGCTGCGGCTGAGGTCGAAGAGGTTGCTTCCTGTGTTCTCCTCAAGGATTTTGATGGATTCCTTTCTCACATTGAGGCCCTTCATCCATTTTGAGTCTATTTTCGTGTGTGGTGTAAAGAAATGGTCCAATTTCATTTTTCTGCATGTGGCTGTCCAATTTTCCCAACACCATTTATTGAAGAGGCTGTCTTTTTTCCATTGGACATTCTTTCCTGCTTTGTCGAAGATGAGTTGACCATAGAGTTGAGGGTCTATTTCTGGGCTCTCTATTCTGTTCCATTGATCTATGTGTCTGTTTTTGTGCCAGTACCATGCTGTCTTGATGAATGACAGCTTTGTAATAGAGCTTGAAGTCCGGAATTGTGATGCCACCAACTTTGGCTTTCTTTTTCAATATTCCTTTGGCTATTCGAGGTCTTTTCTGGTTCCATATAAATTTTAGGATTATTTGTTCCATTTCTTTGAAGAAAATGGATGGTATTTTGATAGGAATTGCATTAAATGTGTATATTGCTTTAGGTAGCATAGACATTTTCACAATATTTATTCTTCCAATCCAGGAGCATGGAACATTTTTCCATTTCTTTGTGTCTTCCTCAATTTCTTTCATGAGTACTTTATAGTTTTCTGAGTATAGATTCTTAGCCTCTTTAGTTAGGTTTATTCCTAGGTATCTTATGGTTTTGGGTGCAATTGTAAATGGGATTGACTCCTTAATTTCTCTTTCTTCTGTCTTGTTATTGGTGTAGAGAAATGCAACTGATTTCTGTGCATTGATTTTATATCCTGACACTTTACTGAATTCCTGTACAAGTTCTAGCAGTTTTGGAGTGGAGTCTTTTGGGTTTTCCACATATAGTATCATATCATCTGCAAAGAGTGATAGGTTGACTTCTTTGCTCTGGCACAATTATTGCATGATATAGAAGGGCGCTTAGTTTTTCAGGGGAGCCCAGGGCAAGAAAGGGCTCTGGAGTTGGCCCAAGCTGCTGTATGAGCAGCTCTGCTGAGTGAGCCATAGGTTCTGGCAGATATCATTGAACTACAGGCATCTTTGGTAGAGAAGGATGCTGGAGTATGGAGCAAGGCCTTGGGATCAGTGGTGAGTTGATTGGACCCTTCAAAAAAATATGCTGCAGTCCTAACCCTTGGTACCTGTGAATGCGACCTTATTTGGAGATATGAACTTTGCAGATGTCATCAAGTTAAAATGAGGTCAGACTGGATGAGGGTGAACCTTAAATCCCATGATGTGTGTCCCTATAAGGAGAGGCATATTTGGAGGCACCCCCACAAACACAAAGGGAGAGTATACTGTGTGAAGGCAGGGGCAGAGACTGGAAGGGTGCATCTCCAAGCCTAGGAATACTAGCAACCACCAGAAACCGGGAGACACATAGGAATGGCTTTTCTCTCAGAGCTTCTAGAAGGAACCACCTGTACTGACACCTTGGTTTTGGTTTCCTAGCTTCCAGAACAGTGAGAGAGTACATTTCTGCTGTTTGAAGTCCCCAGTTCACATTACTTTGTTTCAACAGCCCTTGGAAACAAATACATCATCTAAAATCTAGAACTGTACCCCATCTAAAACATGGAAACATACACCATTTGCAAAGCAGTGCCTGGCTTGTTGCTGGCCTCTGGTGACAATGGAGTGTCCGGCCACATGATACCAAATGACCATGCAATCAGAAGCTGCTACTCTCATCACAGACTGGGTACTGTCAGATCCACAAGGGCCCAAGGTTAGGTGGACTCAGCAGCAGTTCACTGTAAAGTGGAGGTCGTACATACTGGATTGGGCTTGCACAGGTCCAGGGAACAGAAGCTGCATAAGCATGTGGCCAGGACTCCCATTTATCCAAGACTGTTGTACCAGCACTTGTCCCTCATCTCTTTTCTGTGACCACATGGAGAGCTTCCAGCTTATGGAAGAGGAATAAGCTTAGTCTACTAATGGGTTCACCTTGTCTGTATGTGCAAGCTGAAAATGGACAGTTGGCAGCATTACAGCCATTTTCAGGGTTGGTTCTAAAAGGCTGGTGAGAGGAAGTCCTCCCAGTGGGCAATCTTCAGGCATGCATTGTACCATTCACTCTGTGTGGAGACAGAAATGGCCCAAGTGGAGAATATACACAGGATCATAGAAAATCATGAATAATTTGGTTGATAGGTCAAGGGCCCAGGAGGGGAAATTTTGGAAAATGGGGTAAAGAGTTTTATGAATAAGGCATGTAGATAGATGTGAGAGTGGGCACAAGGCATGAAGGTTCTTCTATTGTATGGTCATGTTAACCATTCCAAGAGAGACACTAAAAAAATCATATGGGCAAGGTGACTCAGTCAGCAGATGTGAGCCCACCTCAATCACTGGCCAGCCCGATGCTGGCGCAGTGGAGTCATCATGGTAGAAGAGATAGGGATTGCACATGGACCGAATAGCATGGATTCCTCTTGCCAGGGCTGATCTAGTTCTTGCTGCTGCACAGTCTCTGACCTGTCCACAATAGAGAATGATGCTATGTCCCCAGTATGGTAGCATCTCTTCAGGACATAAACCACATCACCTTTAACAAAGTGATTATATCAGACCCTTACACCATGGATGTCATGGTTGGAATTGACATATATATTCTAGGTATGTGTTTGCCTTCCCTGCTTTCAGGACCCCAGCCTGCTAGCAGCACTATTTAAGGATTCATAGACATGTACCATCATGTGATACTCCAAAATACAGCTTTGGGTAAAATGATGCAGCAGCAGGCACAGAATCCACTGGTCTTACTTACTTTACATGACCTGGCATGGTTGTTATCTGCTGGAGCAGTGGAATGGCTATGGAAACCATAGCTGGTATGTCAGTGTGGAGATGACACCCAGCAAGGTTTTTACACTATCATTAGGATGCAGAATATTCCTTAAATCAATGGCCATTCTATGTTTTTATGTCACTAAGAAGTAGACTATATGGGTCTAGAATCAAGAGGTAAAAATAGGAATTGCCTTACCCTCTATAACTCCCAGTGATCCACTTGGAGGATTTGTGCATTTGTTCTTGGAAACTGTGACTCTAGAGGTCCTAGTTTCTAGAAGGGGTCCGCTTCCATCAGGGGACACAATAAGAGTTACAGTAAACATAAAATAATGCCTGCCACCTGGACATTTTGGATTGACCAGGAGGCAAAATCACATGCCAGCAGAAGTAATTGACCCTGTCACCATGGGGAGGTAGGCCTGAAGCTACATAGTGAAGCTCATTCTTGTTGCTTGGAGGGATCACCTAGGGTTGTCTTTTGATGTCGTCATGCCTAACTGTAATTGAAAATGGGCAGTCAGCAACCACTGCCTGCTAAGGGCTTGGTAACCAGGGATTCAGACTCTTTAGGATGAGAGTCTGTATCACCTCATTAGGTTGGCCACTTGGCCCAGCAAAAGTGCTAACAGGGGAGGACAACCTAGAATGAGGGGTGGAGGAGAGAGACGATGAGTCTTAGCTTGGCCTCAAGACCAGCTTTGGTAGTGGGGGTTCTAGTCCATCCTACTAATCTTCCTCTTGTTAAAATTTCTCCCGAACTGTGACTACCAGAATTCTATAGAGGCTATCCCTATATGGAATGAATTTAATGTGACAAGCAATGAATTGGAGCAGTTCAAAGGGGTGGACTGTAATAGGCAGAGTTGCTGTCTATCTCAGATCCTTTTAATGGGCTGGTGGCCCCATCTTCCAGGTATTGTGAGTGCTGGTTGCATGGCTTATGGCTGCCTCATTCTCTGACAAATTGACTCCAGCCAACAGGAACCCCTTTGTCACCTAGGAACAGCTGCCAGCTAATGATAGACTGACACTGGGAAATAAAATCCAGGCTCCTTGCTTCTAGGTGGGACCATTTCCATGACATAATTCATGCTCCAGAATGCCCTATGCAATCAGGCCAACATATGGAGGCCAGTCTTATAGCTGAGACCACATCCTTACTTAGTTTTTATCCCTGCCCTGCCTCCCTCACCCCCTTTCTCCTGACACTCAAAAAAAATCATTTGTATAAAAATGGCACCATAAAGCAAAAAGGGGTTCCCGGGTGACTCAGTTGATTAAACATCTGACTCTTGATTTCAGCTCAGGTCACGATCTCATGGTCGTGGGATTGAGCCCCACATGGGACTCTGAGCTGAGCATGGAGCCTGCTTGGGATTCTCTCTCTCCTTCTCCCTCTGCCCCTCTCTGCTCATGCCTTTCTCCCCTTCTCAATCTCTCTCTCTCTCAAAAAAAAAAAAAAAAAAGAAAGAGGAAGAAAGAAAAAAAGAAAGAAAGAAAGAAAGAAAGAAAGAAAGGCAGAAGAAATCTGGGAATTAGTCTAACCAGAGACATGAAATACCATGATCACATCAGGTAATTTTTTAGTATTATCAAAGAATTCCTTATCTCATATAACTTGTTTAAATCATCAAATATCCAGTCCATGTGAAAAATTTCCCAATTATTATAATTCTTATTATATAGTTGACTTGCTTTGGATCTGTATTAGTTTTTTTTATTGGTGCTATAACAAATCATGATAAAGTTGGTGGTTTACCAGTATAAATTAATTATCTCATCCTTACGGAGGTCAGAAGTTGGACACAGATCTCACAGGGCTAAAATCAAGGCTTTGGCAGAGCTGTACTCCTTTCTGGAGGCTCTAGGGGCCAATCTGTTTCCTTGCCTATTTCTATAACCTTTCTCCTGTTGTCACATCTCATTCTTACTATAGCCGGAAAAGATGCCCCTTTCAAAGACGCATGATTAGATTGGACCCAACTGTGTAAGCCAGAATACTCTCTCCATCTCAGAGGCTTTAGCCCTAATCACGTCTGCAAAGTCTCTTGCCATATAAGGTAATATATTCACAGGACACAGGGATCGGGAAATGGACATCTTTGTAGCCCACTGCAGGGCCCAAAAGAAGTCCATATATTGTGATTGGTTGAAATATCTCTTAAGTCATTTTAAATCCATAGATCTCTCCGCTCTAACTTTTTTTCTTTTATCCTTGCAGTTTATTATTGAAGAAATGCAGTTCTTTTCCTGTGGGATTCTCCCAGTCTTAATTTTGCTATACTTTCACAGTTCTTTAAAGTATCCTTCTGCTCTGTGTTTTCTCTGTGCATTGGTGGTTGGATCTAGAGGCTTTATCAGATTTATGTTCATTTCTTTTTGTAAGACCACCACATAGCAGTTAGGGGTGTGTGTGTGTGTGTGTGTGTGTGTGTGTGTGTGTGTAAGAGAGAAATAGAGTATAGTCGTTATTGGTGCTCAGTACCTAAATATGTTAATTCTAGAGGGTTTGCAAAAGAGTGATATTCTAATTCTATAATTCTGTGCTCATTTATTATCTGGAATTTATCTATAGAGTATCATTTGCTATTTGACAAGCATGAGGTGTAGTTCTTTTAGGACAAGCAGGATAGATGCTTACTTCTTTCTTTTGATTTTCTTTTTCCACAATGGACAGTTTGTTCACCAGTATTTTCCGTCCATGACCAGTGAGTTTCCTTTTGAATATCATTATGAAGTCAAGGATTTAGGCATATTTGATGTCACAGCTAGATCTACATTCTGGTCTTAGAACAGGGGCACCTGCATTTCCTGTCACTAAGCATCCTGCTATTTCGTCCCCCAATATTTTGCTCACTAAACCCACTGCATCTATAAGAATTAATTAGTTGCCCAAATTGTAATAAATTAAGGCCATAAGCAAGAGTCAAATAAGGTCATGGTCAGACAGCGAGTGCCAATGTGACTCTATGGAGTTGCCAGCACACCAGTCAAAACCAGAGATTGATTCATCAACCTGCTCTTATTATTATTATTATATATCTTATATATAATAATATATATCTTATATATCTTAATAATTATTCCGTGCCATTGGCCTCTCTATATTGGCAAAAACTTGAATACTCTTGCTCCCACTGTTTGCCCCAAGAATCCCTTGTTTCAAACCATCAACTTCATCTTAGCAGCCAGCCTTACTGAGTTCTTACTAAGATAGGCTGTGCGCTAAGTACTTGATGTTATGACTCATTTAATTGTTACAGTCACCCGAAGAGGTAGGCGTTATTACGACCATCTCCATTTTGTGGATGAGAAAATTGAGTCACCGAGAGGTTAGGTGACTAGACTGGGATCACACAGCTGGAAAGGGAAAGAGCTGAGACTGATAGCCGTGGGCCCAGATCCCCCAGGGGCAATTATTGGCCAAATAGTAGCAGGGTCCTCTAGAGGAAGCGAGGACCCTTCGGTTCACCGCAGTACTGCCTGGACGTCTTCATTCAGTGCTCTTACTTGCCTGGCCTCTGCTGGCATTTGAGTTTGAGATCTCTGACATGCCTTGCCGCCCCTTCACAAGTCTTGTGATAGTAGGGAACTTTAATTGGGTTGCTAATAAAAATGGATGCCTCATCTGAACCTGTCCAGGGAATAGAGTTTTATTTGTCCTGGATCCCACGCTGAGCTGGATTTATAAATGCAGAATCCCAATGCCAGATTTAGCAGAGTGAATTATTTTGTTTCTCAAATGTAGGGCACAATGTCTAATTTGAGCTGTAACTTAGTAACTTGTGTGTGCAATTACCCAGCGAGGTGATGGGTGATGGACACATTCAAGATTGGATCTGGAGCACTGGACCAAATAATTTCCTCTCTTCTTTCTCTTGCCACAAGAAAGAGTTTTCTGTTTGTTGACTCTTGACTGTCTTGGGGGTTTCAGCTCTTCCTCTCGTCCCTAGAGACAACATTGGAGGTGTGGCTCAAAGACCAGCCAGCTGGCAAGAGACTACGAAACCTAAGCCCTGCACCACAGCTGTTTGCTATGTGATTTGGGGTCATTTCCCAAGGTTCTCTGGGCCTGTCTTCTTAGTTACATACAGAGCCAGAAGTGTTTCCCGTATCAAAGACTTTTGGTCCTAGGCAATCAGCGGTGGCTCTGGGACTAAGTAGATTTCATTTCCATACAAGTTATGGTAACTGCCTTTAATCGCGCACTCACCACATGTAAAGCACTGTATGTACATTATCTCATTTAGAACACACCGCAGTATAATGCACACAATCTGAGGCTCCGAGGAATTAAGTAGATTGTCCACAGTCACACAGCTGGTAAGCAGCAGAGCTGGTCAAAACCCACTAAAGCAGATTCACTGAGAGGCCAAGGACTTCCCACTAGAAGGCTGGACTATAGGATCAATCTAGCAGGGAGGGAGCTGGTCAGTAAAATCCCCTCTTCTTCTCACATGCTATGAGTTCAAGGCCCAGGGGCAATGGAAGGAAAGTCTTTCTGGATACTCTACTGCTTTGTTAGTAAGCTCTGGCTTACAAAATACTAGACACTGTTTCATCAAGCTCCTGGCTAGCTTGGGCAAAAACTCATTGATAGGAAGAACTCATAGAACCAAGCAATAGGTGAGCCACAGTTTCCAGGAATGAAAAGAGCTTTGACAGGGCACCGGGGTGGCTCAGTTGGTTGAGAGTCTGATGTGGTTTTGGCTCTAGTTGTGATCAGGCTCATGACATTGAACCCCGAGTTGGGCTCTGTCCTCAGCGGGGAGTCTGCTTCTCTCCCTCTCTGTCTGCCCCTGTCCCTGCTTGAAAACACGCTCTCTTTTTTTCTCTCTGTCTCAAATAAAAATAAATACATCTTTAAAAAAATACAAAAAAAAGGAAGGAGCTTTGGCATCCAGGGGATCCAGGCAGCTGCAGAAACAAGTTCGGGCTCGGTGGTAATTATGTATCAGTTCCAGCTTCTTCCAGTGTGGCTTCACTGAGCTTTGGATTCCCATCCCTAGGACAGGGCTGACTGGTCCAGATAGGGTTGCACGTGTGCCCCTCAGCCAAGAGAAGATAGCACACTCTGACCTACAGCTCCCAAAGAACTGCATTCACTGGGGATGGGGTGGGAAGAGGTCCCTGTATGAAAATGAAGATGCAGGGGTGCCTGGGTGACAGTCGGTTAAGCGTCCAGCTCTTGATATCAGTTCAGGTCATGATCTGGGTCATGAGATCGAGCCTGACGTCGGGCTCCATGCTCACTGTGGGGTCTGCTTGAGATTCTCTCTCTTCCTCTGCCTCTTCCCTCCCCTCACACCACGAACTCTCTCACTCACTCTCAAAATAAATAAATAAAATCTTTTTTTTTTTTTAAAGAATGAAGATGCTGGTAGTAGATGAAGAGGAAAGGTGCCACCTGGGCAAAACCCATCAGAGGTCCACCATAGAGCCTTCCTGGGATGGACAGGATGCCCTGGGGGTCTGGAGCCGCTCTTTTAGGAGCTTGGAGAGTGATTGCTGATTCTCTCCATCAGCAGAATGACCACGCTAGACTACACAGACTCCGTCCCATCCCCCACTCTTCACGCCAAGGCCCTCTGGCTCCTTCACGGAATGCTCCCTGCCCCGCCGCAGAGTGCTGGTTTTCTAGACTTCTGCCTCAGTGCAGTCCTGGAAAATACAGCTAAAGCTGTCCCCTAGAACTTCCCCTCTCCCTCTGTTTCCTAAACATCTTGATGAGATGCAGGAAAAGGATCTTTCACGTGGGACATTTAGTGCCTGTAATGACATGCCCATAGAAATCCTCTTCCCACTTCCCCTCCATTATTAAGTCCCCATCTTAATCCTCGTCAGGCTCTGTTATGCACGGATAATAAAGAGACATTGGGATTCTACAGTGATGATGTTGATGAGCCCGGGAGAGTGGCTTCTGGAATCAGGCTGGGCTGGCAACTGCCATTTGGCCACATCACCCCTCTCTTGTGTTGGCTGCCTCTCTGCTGGGTCCTTTGGCCCTTTGTACCTTCCCCTGAGCAGTCAGAGCTCAGGCTATAAGCCAACAATGCTCTTCCTCAGTTGCAAGTTGGGAATGCCTCAGGGAGCTTAAAATACCGAGATCTGGGGTCCCTGCCCCAGAGATTTCAATTTCATTGGTCTGTTGTCGGCTTGGGGGCATTGATATGTTTAAAAGTCCCCTCAAGTAATTCTAATGTGCAGCCAGAAATGAAAACCCCTGATGGGTTATGGGTTAGCACTTGAGGCTACTGGGTCCCCCCTCTACATAGCAAGATGGAAGATTCTGGGAGATAAGCCTAGTCTTGGGCCTTTGGAAGATCTTCACAGTGCCCTATGCATGTAGAGCTCAGAGATAGCCTGGGGTTCAAATCTGGGATCTTCCTCTCACTAGCTATGTGCCTTTGGGCAAATGTCTTAAACTCCCTGGTGTGTAACTTCTTCATCTACAAAGTCAGGTTCTTAATAGACCCTCCCTTATGAGGGTGCCATTAGGATGAAAGCAACTAGAGACTATTAAGCACTTGGCATGAATCCTGGTACAGAATAAGCCTCCAATAAATGTGAGTTGTGATCTATGTTATCAGGAATATTATCCAGCATTTCCAATTTTTTAATCCAAATATTCAGATCCTTGGTGCATCACTCTGAACAAGATAACCTCTTGAGGGAGACTGAATTTATGATATGCAGCAAAAATCTCTCGGGCCTCACTCCCTGAAGTGGGATCTGGGCAACAGCCGTGTCTGTATCATCCCAGAAATTGTTAGAAATTCAGAATCCCTGGCCCCACCCCAGGCCTGTAAACCCAACTCTGCATTTTTAACATGGTCCCCAGGTAACCTGCCTCTACAGTAAAGTTTGAGAAGGCTTAGACAAGGCCAGGGTGAGTCTAGGGTCCCCGGTGAGGGTGATCGTCCTCTATAGCCTTAAACCAGGGCATTTAGCGGTAACATTTTAGCAACTGCTATCGGGAGATATTTCTGATCCAAGGAACCTCAAAAAGCATTCTGTAGAATGGCCTGAATGCTCATGTTGACTTCTCTTTGGGACTACACCATTGCCATCCTTAAAGCCCCCAAAACATCTCTACGTGATAGTTATTATTATTACTTTCACTGACCATACAAAGAAATTGAGACTCAGGCAAAGGAACTTGCCCGAGGTCACAAAGCTTTAACAGGGCAGCCTTTGAAGCCCGCTGCAGGGCTCTGGCATGTCCTCTTCTGGCTTCAGCTCACTTGGAATCAGGAAGTGAGCTCCAGATAATTCCCTGTTTCCACCCTAGGGGAAGTAGAACGTGGCTACTCTGCATTCCCTCCTCCCTTCTGCACTCTTTCCAGCTGGAGTGGGAACATGCCAATTAGAGGCACTCCCAGCGGTTGTTGCTCCAATGTTGTACAGAAATGGCTTGATTATAATGATCTTCTCTCCTCCCCATAAAGCTAATAGACATTCACATCCAGGCTTGATCTTCACGAGTGTGCAGGCTGAGTGGGTGTGAGAGCTGACAAGAGCAGAGCGGAGATGGTACAGAAGTGCTCCCCAAAGCCCGAGTGCAGTCATGTTTCCACCAATCTTTAAGCAAAGAATAAAAACCTCAGGCCATTTCAGCAGAAGGCCTAAAGAGGCCTTTAAAATACACGGAGTATATATAATGAGTGGTCCCAACTCCTTCACAGGGGGCTAACATTATAAGCAGAACCCGTACGAGATGAAAACAGTGGAAGAGACTGAAAAAAGAAACAACCCAAAAAACTATGCCAAGGAGTTGGGGGCCATGAGGAGCAGTGCACTGCTCCTTGCTGTTAGGGGAAAAGCACATGATCCTGAGCAGGGCAGTGAAGTAGGTGGACCGTGATGACGAAGAGGTTGGTGATGCTGGTTAGCTCATATTGAGGGCTACTCTGTGCTAGGCGTCATGTGAGCTCTTGCATTCTCTAGACCTGGACCTTCCAATGTGGCAGGCATTAGCCACATGTTGACTCTTTAAATTTAGGATTATATTAACTAAAATTAAAATGAAGTTCTGCAATCACACTGGTCACATTTCAAGTTTTCATAGCCATGTGTGGCTAGTGGCTACCATATTGGACAGTGAAGAAATAGCATGTTCTCACCATTGCAGGATGTTCTGTTGGACAGTGAACGTTTAGACCCTGTCCACCCAAAGTGTGGACCATCACTATCAATAAGGAAAAATTTTCTATTAGAAAGAATCTCAGCTCCTTCTATAGCTCTACTGAATCACCCATTTGGGAAGATTTTGGACAGTATTTTAAAAAAAAAAAGATGTTGGACATTATTTCATCAAATATATAGATTTTTTCCCCTTAATCTCTCTCTCTTTTCCTTTTGGGATTCCACTTATCCTTATTTTAGATCTTTTCATGTTGTTCCACAGGCCCCTGAGGCTCTGTTCATTTTTTTCCCCTCTTCTTAAGAACAGATAATTTCTGCTGATTTATCTTCAGATTCACTGACTTTTGTGTGTATTCCAGTTTTAAAATTTTCTTTTGGTTCTTCCTCATATTTTCTACTTCTCCACTGAGATCCCCCAACTTTTCATTCATTATGAGCGTATCTTTCTTTACATGAGAGTACACAGTTATAATAATTGCTTTAAATCCTTGTCACATCATTCCCACATGTGGGTCATCTCAGGGCTGGTTTTTATTGATTATTTCTTTCCTTAAAAATGGGTCACATCTTCCTGGCTCTCTGCCTGTCAAATCATTTTGGATTTTATCCTACATGCTGTGAATATTTTGTTGTAGAGATTGTTGGATTCTGTTATATTGTTCCAAAGAGTATTGCTGGCTTTTCTTTCTTTCTTGTTTTTTTTTTTTTTTTTTTTTTTTTTTTTTTGTAGCAGATAAGTAAGTGTGTTACACTGTAAACTATGTCATCTGTGTGCGCAGCAGTTGAAATCTTAGTTGAGGTCTTTAATCTTTAGCTGGGGGTCTGCTAGAGATTTTAACTGAGCCTATGCTCAGAACTTGGGGTCTCCTTCTCTGCTCTCTTTTTTCTAGGATTGTCCCTCATCATGATTATGGCTGCTTTGTGCTGCATCTGCCAGTTCCTCAGGTCAGAAAGCTGACAAGATTTCTATGAGAGTTTTGGCTGCCCTGCACTGGACCACAGCTGTGGCCTGCCTTCAGACAAGAATAACAAAAATTAGAAACTCATCCAATGCTAGTCCCCTTTCCCCCAAGATTTGACTTCCTTCTGAAATCTACCTGTTTTTTCCCCCACTCCCCAGAGACCTAAGGTAATTGTCTCTTGTATTTGATTTAGAGTTTATAGTTGTTATTTGTGGCATGGTTAGTCTGTTAGGATCTAGCTCTGCCATAAAAAAATAAGAGCCCTGGGCTTATTGAATGAGAATCTTCATTTTACAAGATCCCCAAAAGATTCAGGTGCAGTTGAAAAACACTACTCTACACCCTCAGAGAGGAAGGAACTTCTCTCTCTTACTTTATGGATGAGGAAACTGAGGCTTAAGAAAGTTTCTTAAAATGGCTAAGGCCATAGAGTGAGGAGAGATGGAACTCAAACCCATCAGGAGTCTGACTCCAGAGCTTACCCAAAGTGTTGTAGACCTTCTCCTCCCTGGATACAGGTGGGCTTCCTACTACTTTGAAGTATGGTGGGAATTGAGAGATCAAAGAGGCAACAAGGAGGCTATAAGTCACTCTCTCTGGTCATGTACTGGGAGACAGATGACCCATCACAAAATTGGAATGCGATTGATCTCATTCACTCATCAGTTTGCTTGGTCCTGGATTATTGGGATTTGGTATTTTTGAGTCACAAAATCTGGCAGAAGGCAATATCAATCCTGGGATCTTGAAAACCTTGAGTTGAAGATCTACTTCATTTATCAGTTGATGCAAGTTTCTTTTCTTTTTTTTTTTTTTTAGATTTTATTTATTTATTTGACAGAGAGAAATCACAAGTAGGCAGAGAGGCAGGCAGAGAGAGAGGAGGAAGCAGGCTTCCTGCTGAGCAGAAAGCCTGATGTGGGGCTCGAACCCAGGACCTGGGATCATGACCTGAGCCGAAGGCAGCGGCTTAACCCACTGAGCCACCCAGGCGCCCCGATGCAAGTTTCTTGATCACAAAATACAACATTAAGCACTAATTGAATAGAATTAAGCTGCATTTCAAGAAACTCTACCATGACCCCTGCACTCCAGTCTAAGAGGACTTTTGTATTCTAGATGAGTCCCCTCTTTTTTTGCATCCCACATCCTGACTGTCAGCCGTAAAGAGGGCTTGTTGTGTGCAGTTTTCTGTGTAGTGTGCCAATCCATCAGCCAAAGAAATGTATAGAGGACATGAAATATATGTCAGCAGCCATGTTATCTCTTTTCTCCAGCCCTATTCGAAGTTTCTCTCTCAACAGAAGGACAATATTTACAGGCCATCTGCATTGGCATTTAAGTAACTTCTTGAATTTATGAAGAAAGACAAGTTACAGAACTGGCCTGGCAATGATTTTGGAAAGTATCTGTTCCAACCCCATCTCAACTTGTAGATGAGGCATGGAGGCCAAGAGAAGGTAAATGTCTTCATTCTGATCACACAGCTATCAATGGGTAGAGCCAGATGTTCAATCCCGGTCCTGATCCAGCCAATGTAAATTGGATGAACTAGGGCTTAGAAGAAGAAGAAGAAGAAGGTGGGGGTCAGAACTCATTCTTGCTATTGGCAGGAAGACTCCATTGCTATGGGTTTTAGAGCAAATGACCTAGCAGGGGGTAGGAAATGGGCATCTGGGGGATATTACAGCAGCTAGGGAAAAAGTGAGGAGCATCTGGAGAAACCTGGAAATGATCTTCCCCCTAGAGAGCTCCAGGACACAGACCTGACAGTATGGATAGTGCTAGGGATCATTCAGACCCCAGAGAACAGATGGACATTTGGTCTAGAGGCTGCTGTTAAAACAGACCAAGACCTGTAATGTCAGTGGCTCCTTGTGTTCATGTGTGTGGCAAATGTATCCTCTGGGTGGAGCCCAGAGCTGGGACTCAGATACCCCATGGACTCATGGGGTCCTAGTTTTTCTTAGTCTTCTTATTGAGGGTAGTCGTCTATAGTCTGGGGTTTCCTCCTCACTTATTTCCCTCGGTGTCTTGCAAAGTGCTAAATTATGTCCAGATTTCTCAGTCTCTTCTGGAAGGTCAGAATTCAGGTTTTCCCAGGCATATGCTCTCATGCAGTTACTTCTCATTATTCGCAGAAGTTAAGTTCTGTAAGTCATTTCGAACATTCAGACACTGAACCATTGCTCCTGGAGGAAATACAGGGTTAGGTTCCTGCAAGCCCCTGGTCACAAAATTTTCATCAGTCAGTTAATACATAACCTTCTCTTATGTATATTTCTGGTTAATGATACCTCATTTAATATATGTTGTTGATTCATTCACAGTGAACTCATGGCCAACGACACTATAACTCACACCTGAAGGAAGCTTGTCTAACACGTGTTTTCTTCCCGGGACACATCATACCTTCCTGCACTGAGGCACTCTGCCTAGCACTTCAATACCACACTTGCAGGCTATTCAGAACAGCAAAATCACCGACAAAAGGCACAATGCAAAAACGTCACAGTAAGCAGACTGGGAAAAGGATACTTGTTTATAAACAAACACAAGAGCTGAGACAAGAAGGCAGAGTGTCACCTTATTTGACTCAGCTGGGGACATGCATGCATGTTGGGTGACTCAAATTTTTTGCTTCTCTGCGTGCCCACAGAAGCACTGCAAATATTGATTTGGGGGTTGCAAATACATTTTAGCAAGTAGGCAAATTCTCAAGCACAGAATCTATGAATAATGAGGATCCACTATCATAGTACTTGGCATAATTAAGTACTCAATAAAGGTTTCTTATAATTATTAACAGCTGGAAAGTAGATGGCTCATGGGGCTCATGAACAAGTGTCTCTGTGGGAAGAGAAATGGCAAAGTGGAGAAAACCTCACCCCAGACTTCCCAATACCCCGAGGGAGGGATTCCTCCATGGCTTTTGGTGGAGTCACCCCATATATTTAACCTCCAGAAATTCAACTCTTTGTATGGACATCTTGATTGCAAGAGACCGAAGTTGACATTTGTTACCTTAAACAGAAAATAAATTTATTGAAAGGACATTGAGCTGCTCCCTGAATTGGTGGGAAGGTTGCAGGTCCAGACAAGAAGAGAGACAGTGCACAGCCAAAGATCAGCCACGGAGATGACATGTTTGGCAGGGGGGAGGGGGGCACACGTGGCACAAATACCATAGACACATGATGCCAACCAATAGGCTCTTGACCCAGCTGCCTCTTGGGACAGTTGTGCCTCTCTCTCAAGAGTCAAAGCCAAGGCAAGGTCAGATGATCAGTCAAGTCAAGTCCCTCAGTCATGCAGTAGGTGTGTGCTGGTGGGAGGGGAACTGTCCTCAATCTGTAAGTTTTTGTAGTGGGAAGTGTGGCTTACCCACCATGTCTTGGTGTTTCCTCAAACGGGAATAGTGCCTAGATGCCCAGATGGAACGTTTTCACCACATGTGGATTGGGGTGAGAGGGAGAGAGGACGGGGTGGAGGGAAGGAGAGAGGGAGGGAGACAGACAGAGAAAGAAAGAAATTGAAATCCATTCACAGAGCAAATGCTCCATGGTGAGGAAGGGATGGAGATAGGGCATGTCTGTTCCTTGAGGCTCTGTGATACTCTCAGAGTAACATCTCACCTTGTGAGCAGATAATTAAGTTCACACTCCAACCAGTTCCCTTATTGGGCTTCATACCCTGGGGTCACCATGCACCTGCACTGATCATGGCAGGGCCGGGTACCAGACAACGAGAGACCGCCTCTGTGCCCCAGAGCCCACAAAATTATTCAAATCAGACAACCGACAGGAAGCCTGGAAACCAGCTACCTTCAACCCTCCTTGCTACACATAAGCTCCTATAGCTCGGGCTTATTGTTACCCTGCCTCTGGTTGTGACTCCACATGTAGCCCTATGTCACAGCCTCTCCCCATTTGGAGACGTAATAACAAAGACTTCTGCCATTCATCTATCCAACCGTCACTTGTTGTGTCCCCCATGCCCTCATCTAAAGGACCTTTAAGTCTTAGAAAACAGTGACATACTCCACCTCCCACTTGCTGGTTACTGGAGCGACCACGGTCTAAACTCAGTGATCAGAGGTAGGTTATCAACTGAAGACTCTCCCATCTAGCTCACGGGCTGCACACAGCGGTGCATTGTCTGTCCTCAGCACCATTGTTCACCTAGCACCCAGGAAAACACCTGCTCCATAAATACCAGTTTAACTGGAACTGACTTCAGTGAGTATTTGCTGCCCACTTGGGGCTGCGTTAGAGACGTAGATGCTATCACTGCCATATTTGAGCTTGCCAATACCATGAGACAATAGCCCACATACAAGAACCGCGAAGACATAAGGGGCGCCTGGGTGGCTCAGTGGGTTAAGCCGCTGCCTTCGGCTCAGGTCATGATCTCAGGGTCCTGGGATCGAGTCCCGCATCGGGCTCTTTGCTCAGCAGGGAGCCTGCTTCCCTCTCTCCCTCTCCACCTGCCTCTTTGTCTACCTGTGATCTCTCTCTGTCAAATGAATAAATAAAGTCTTTGAAAAAAAAATCTTTAAAAAGAACTGTAAAGACATGAGAGCAGCACTGAGCATTAGCCATGGGCTCCTTTAGGGAAGGTGGGGTCAGCAGTAGGTTAGAACAGCAGTTCCCAAAATGTGGTTCCTGGACGAGCAGCAGCACCAGCACCCCCTGGGAACTAGTTAGAAATGTGATTTTTTTGAGTGTCACCCCAGACTTTCTGAATGGACACCCTGATGGTCTCATCATAAGAAGCTCTACAGGCAATTCCCACATTTGAGTTTGAGAACCCCTGCTCCAAGGGCCGGGACTTGCTGCCCTGTGGCAAGCATCAGGTCTGCTTGCCATCTTCTGCATTATTTATGAGGTTTTATGAATATGCAAACTTCTGCCAGTTGATTGGCTTGCCTGGTGTCCATGCATCTCATAAATCAGAGGCTGCTGTGCTTTCTCGTTTAGTAATTCTCCAACTGTGGACTATTCTGTAGCTGCAATGAGATCAATAAACCCTCCACTCAGAGAGAAATGAGCCAAGCCGGCTCACATATGCCCAGAATTCCTATTGCCTTGAAGTTCCTCTGGGGCCCATGGAATTGCACAGGGGCCCTATAATCTTGGGCTCTGGAGTCAGCGGCTTGAGGTCCGCATTTCAGCTTTGCCAGTTATTGTCATGTGACCTCCCAAGCCCAGTTCCTCGTTTGTGGGATGGAGGTAGTAGAGTCTTAAAACTTAGTAGCATAAACGTGCTTAGTTCTTGCTTTCTCCCAGTCTTGGCCTCTGAGAGGTTCGGTGACATGACCAAGGTCACACAACTCTTTTGGGGTGGAATCAGGCTAGAAGCCAGGTGTCCCGGGTCCTCGTCCAGCTTTCGTTCTCCTATGCAAGAACTCCTGACCCTTGATTAATCTATCAGAGGCTGGTGCTGTATGGAACATTGCTAATTCATTTGTGTTGTCATTGCTGCTGGCTGTTTGGAGAGAGAGGTGAGTTTCAGGATTCTGGACACATGGCCACTATCATGGCCCTCCTTGGAGGCTGAGGGACAGGGCAGGCAGGAGACAAAGCTACTTGATGAAGGTAGCTACAGCCCCCACCTTGAAATACAAGCTTTGGGCATCTGCCTTGTTCTCAGCTTGTCTACACATGACCTAGCTGGAGGGGGGCAGTCAAAATCCCTCCTCTCCCCTCCCTGTTTTGTCTAGGGAGATGTTTCTGAGCTGGTGAATTGGCAGTTAAAGAGCACACGTGTTGAAGTCAGGCAGAATGGAGTCATAGGTGTCTCTCTGTGTGTGCTTGGGGAAATGGCTTCCCATCTCTGTGACTCAGCTTCCTCCTCTGTAAAGTGAGACTAATCATAGTACCCACCTCACAGGGTGGTAGTCAGAAGGGACTGATACAACCCTTGGCACAGGGCCTGTACACACTGCCCACTCACAACATTCAGATGGGGGCCCACCCTCTCACGTATTTCCCAAGGGGCAAGAGATACCCCACGGGTGGGAGGCGTTGAGACACAGAGGCAAATATTCGGTCACACTGACTATCTGTCAGGGTTCCACCAGAGAAACAGAGCCAGTGGGAGATCGCCAATAAGAGCTTTATTGCAACAAATTGGTCATGTGATTGTGGGGACTGGCTAGGTGAGTCTGAACTCCATAGAGCAGGCCATTGGGAAGAATAGGCTGGAACCCTCCAGAAGGAGTAGAAGCTGCCATCCGTGGGTAGAATTTCTTCTTCTGGGAAACCTCAGTTCTCCTCTGAAAACCTTTCAGTTCGTTGAATCAGGCCCACCTAGACTATGTAGGCTAATCCCCTTTATTTAAACTCAACTTGTTTGAACTTCGGTGACATCTACAAAATACGTTCCTAGCAACAGGCTGAACTCGGGACACCTGCCACCCTGGAGCCTGGGGAGGGGAGGCTTTCTTGATTGACAGGCTCCCCATACGACCCGAAATGGGGAGAGCCATTTTGAAAACCAAAGGCCAATATGGGGTTCCACATGAGATTGAATTTGGAGCAACAAACAAATAAAAGAGTTCTCTGCTAAAAGAAAAAAAAAATTATTCTCAGAGCCCTTATTTTGTTATGGATAAATAGAGAAATGAGAAAAATAAAATCAACAAGCATATGCCTTCACAAGAGCATCTAGATTGCTGGCAGGTTTGGTTTTGCATAATGAGGTAGTGTGGCCTGGCCAGACTGACCCAGAAAATTGCTCTCATATGTTGTAACATTACATATGTATAGATTATGTGCACACACACATGTAACTTAACATATGGCCAGACAACTTGTCTTCATTAAAAAAAAGCAAAATCAACAGTACGGTTTGGCTATATCTCCCCATTCTTCCCCCGCCAGCACCACCTTGTTCTTCCTACGGCATAGTCCTCCTCCTTGAGAAAGTGACCTATCCTCGCTGAGCCTCTGGATTCTCCTCTGCAAAATGGGGGTAATGATGGGTCCTGTCTGAAAGTTTTGCTGTGATCTTGCTGTTGTTACTGCTGTTCTGCTGTCTAGACACCAACATGTTCGTTTGTCCCCTGTGGGTAGATTTCTGGGTTGTCTCCACTCTTTGCCAGCACTGGTCTGAATCCCTTATCCAAACCCTATGGGGCTACCCGTGTTTTGGGACTCAGGTGTTTTGGATTTCAGACAGGTTATAGGGTACATACAGCGCACATATCACATACCACGCGGGGTGGCCTTTAAAATAAAATACACTCATAAATTCTTCAGTGAAACCATAAGTATCCCCTCTCAGTGGGATACAGTGAGCACCGTAGATAGCCTCCTGTTAGTTCAGGGTCGGTTTTGCTGTCAAGCAAGTGTTGGCTTCAAACTTATGGAAACATGTTCAGTTTTCAAAGCCTCTTATATTTTCCAGTTACAGATAAATACATGGTTATGCAAGTCCAAACATTTCTGTGAGAGACATTTCTAGAAAAGATGTTCCTGGAATGAGCAGCCTGTACGTTTCTAAACTTTTTATAGTTGTTTCTCAATTCCTGCCCCAAATTGTCCTCTGAGCAGCGTTAGTTCTGAACTGGGTCTGTGGAGGAAGTGGAGGCCAAGGCTCCTGGATCGTGGGGTGGATGGAGGTCAGTGGGGTGGGGTGGGGGGAAGGGCATTGGGGCCTTGTCCACGTCCTGAAGTCCTTGGAGAATGAGCCAAGTGGAGGCCTCTCTGTGCACCTGCTAAGGAGATGGTGCTATGCCAGCAGAAGGGGGAGTGAGGCTTGGAGCAACCACAGCTCAAGGAAATGAGATCTGAGCTCCCATGGCCTGCAGAGAGGCAGGAAAAGTCTCCGGGGAGCTGGCTTTGGAACCTGGAGCCCAAGTGAGGCAGCTGGTGTTGGAATTAGCTCTGGCGCTCCTCCCATCCCAGAGCCATGAGCTCTGGGTCGGGGCTGGGCTCTGTTTCCTTCCAAGTCTCTCCATCTGTTTTCATCAGAGGGAAAAATGATCCCCGAGTGGAGATGGAAGGCCTGCTGTGGCCACAGCTGTTGGAGCCTATGGCACAGGGCTGGCATTCGGTAGGAGTCCTGGGTGAGTTTGGCAGGTGCAGTGTTCTCCCTGTATTGGGGGCACAAGGCAGGGATATGAAAGAAACAGGTGATGGTCAGTGATCTTCTACCAGTGATGTCGCTGGAACTGGCTCAGTGCTTAGCACTTAGTGGGGATTTTATATGCCATTAGATGGGAGGAAGAACACAAAGAAAAAGAAAGAAGCCAAGTGATTTTAGCAGGTCAGAGCTAAAATGGTCTTTGATGATCACCCTGTGTCCCCATTTTATAGATAAGGAAGTGGAGTCCCCAAGGGGGTCAAGGAGCTTGATCTAAGGTCACCCAGTTGGTGTGCTCCTCCACATCCTCCCATCCTGTTCTATCGAGTCAGCCCATCTCTTTGGCCTCAGGTTCCTCATCTGTCAAATGTGTGTCCTGCCCCAGACCTTCTGTTTCTGCTGGGTTGCATAAGAATCAAAGTTGGTTACATCTCTCCCTTGCTGAAAACCCTTATGTGGCTCCCCGTTGCCCTCAAAATAAAGACATATGTCCCTGACATAACCCACACATCCTGTGTGATCTGGCCCCAACTTCCACCCGCTCTCCTCCTAGCATCAGCTTGTATCCTGCCCCTCCTCCATCTCTGCCCTCCAGTTCCCCTGCCTCCTGGCAGTTCTCCTACTACTCACCCTCCTTCCCACCGCAGGACCTTTGTATAGCCCTCTGCCAGGTGGTCACTAAGCATCTGGATGCTAGAGCCAGAGCACCTGCTTCAAATCCCAGGTTTGCCACTTCCCTGCTGGGTGACCTTGAGAAAGCGACTTCCTCTCTCTGGGCCTCAGTTTCCTCATCTGCAAAATGGAACCGCCAGTGATAAAACGTGCCACATGGGGTTGTTGTTAATGATTAAATCAGTTAAAATGTGTGCATAATAGGCACTTGGTCTCCTGGCAGTGGGAAATCTCCCTTGCTGCTTAGCCAAGATTATTTCATCTCGTGTGATCATTTGACTGTGACGACTGTCACTCTGCTAGAATGTACTCTCCAGGAGGACAGGGTCAAGTCAGTCTTACAGCTTCATCCCCAACGCCAGGCACAGTGCCTGGTCCCTAACGGGAACTCTGGAAAGACTGTAGATCTTGGCGAACTATGGCATGACTTTGCAACTGCATCCGTGGAAATCTGGTTGCTCCAGGTTGCATGTGTCCAACAAGCCCCAGCCACCATACCCCTGCCCCAGTCTCTTTCAAGAAAGACGATTATCTCGGCAGAGATTGCCTGGGTCCCCAGGCATCCAGCTGTGGCCTCGGTCTGCCAGGCCAGTCATTTAGCATGATTGTGGCTTGTCTAATTAGATCCACTGAGATGAAAACAGAGCAGCGGCTCCTCCCATATGCTCTCAATTAACTCAGGAGCACCCCAGCCACTGTGGCTGCCCCGCCTCCAGGTCTTCCTCATCTGGGTCGGCTGCCTTGGGGAGCAGGCGAATGCAATTATTTCCTGGCCGTGTGGCTGGAGGGAGTTGGGTGACCCAGGCCAGCCCGTCCCCTGGGCCTCTACAGGCAGAGAGAGCCCTGGGAGGAAGGGGAACACAAGAAAATGGACACAAGGCCAAAGTCCCCAATTCCAACCTCTCCTTTGCTTATGCTTTCATTTATAAAAATGATTACACCTAGGTATTTAATTAATTATCCCTCTGTGGCTGTTGAAGGCAGGATCCTCTGTCCACCTTGCCATACCTTTCCAGCCATTCACCCTTCCAAGCTGACCACCTTTACCTGGTCATGCTGTCTGTACTGTTACCCCCCTCCCTGCCCCCGCAACCGTGCTCCATGCTGCCGCCAGGGTCACCTGTTCCTTCTCCTCCTCGTCTTCCTGCTCCTCCTCCTTCTCACACCTGTTTCTTCTTGATGCTTGTAGTAATACACAAGAGGACAAAGATAAGTTAAAGCAATGACCATTAAACAAAAAGGACCCAGGACTTGGTAGTTTTGGAAGTTGCCTGTATCTCCAGATGTCAAAAGTTAAAATTACATGTTTCCGGGCAGAGATCAAATCCAGGGCACTGTCAGGAGATAGGGGTATAATGATGAAGTTTGGGGTGTGATGGTGAAATTCCTACTAAAGCCCCACAAGACCCAAGATTGTGCTTCAAATAACCAGTCAGTCACACCACACAGATTTAATAATTTTAAGTGTACTGGACCTCAGCTGCCTTGGGAATTTTCAGCAGATACTTAAGGAAGGAAGACAAGAGTTTATCGCCATGACATTCCCGGGTGTGGTGGCTCTTTTTTTTTTTTTTTAATGGAATGAACCTGTAATAAGATTTACAAAACTTTTTAAGAGAAATGTATTGGCAACAACACAGCCAGCTTGGATTGAAAGAAACGAAAACTACACAGATTAAAAAGGCCTTTGGACTCCCACACTTCTACAGAGAGAAAGTCGGATGAGAAAACAGCTCATCTGCAAACATGGGCTTCCTGTGTTTCATGCAGAAGGAAGGATGAATCGGAGGGTGAAACCAAGAGCCACAGAGATTTATTCCGAGACCTTGAGTCCCAATTTAAAAGCTGCCAACTTGCGCCCTACCATATTTAAGAATTGCAATGGACCAGTAACCCCTCTGTGTACCTCTTTTATCCCCCTCTCCCCTACTTTTGAACTAGAGTGTCTATAGCTTTTGTCCTCTCCTTTCCTCTACTGCATGTTGTGTATATAGGAGTGCTGACAACTTAGTTCACAGATGTCGGAGAGCGGGGACCAATACTTAAGGAGCTGTACCAAGGAACCACATCTGAGGATCTTCATCCAGGCCTTCACTTGATGTAGATGATGAGATTCTGACTTTGAGCTGATGCTATAATGGGATGCAACCTGTAGGGCCTGTTGGTGGGGAGGCAGGGGAAAGGAGTATAATTTCCATGTAGGAGGGATGTGAACCACTGGAGATCAGAGGGCAAACTGGGCTACCCATTCTCTAAGATCGCTCTTGTTCAGTCCTCTCCTGCGCTAGATAGGTCTGACCTGTGCCACCACCAGGATATTGCAGAAATGACAATGTGTGAGTTCTAAGGTAAGGTCATTTTAAAAACTGCAGTTTCCACCATGTTCTCACCTGGATCACTCTTGGGGGAAGGCAGGCTACTCTGTGGGGAGAGTCTTGAAGCAATTCTGTGGAGAAGTACTGATGGCAAGGAGCTGAGACCTTCTGCCAACTGCCAGCACCAACTTGCCAGTGACATGAGTGAGCCGTTTTGGAACTAAATCTTCCTGCCCCACTCAAGCCTTCAGAGGACTACCAGCCCCAGCTGACATTAGACCTCAACCTCATGAGGGACCCCAATCCAGAACCACCCAGCTAAACTGCTCCTAAATTTCCAACCCCCCGAAGTGTGAGATAATAAATGTTTATCATCATTTTTTAAAGATTTTATTTATTTATTTGAGAGTGAGAAAGCAGAGGAAGAGTGAGACAAGCAGACTCCCCACTGAGCAGGGAGTCTGACATGGGGCTC
The DNA here is from genome assembly GCF_902655055.1 of Lutra lutra. Taxonomy (NCBI): domain Eukaryota; kingdom Metazoa; phylum Chordata; class Mammalia; order Carnivora; family Mustelidae; genus Lutra; species Lutra lutra. Next base: position 94,913,438 of record NC_062289.1, on the reverse strand, counting down.
AGTCTCAGGACCCTGAGATCATGACCTGAGCCAAAGTCAGACACTTAACCGACTGAGCCACCCAAGTGCCCCAATGGTTATCATCATTTTAAGCCTGTTTTGGGATAATTTATGGAGTAGCAATAGAGAACTAATGCAAATTTCCCAAAGCATGTAACCTATTTCTTGGAACAAACTGAGGCTTAATAAAATAAATACCTGATGTTATTATTATTATTTTTTAAAGATTTTATTTATTTATTTGACACAGAGAGAGAGAGAGAGATCACAAGTAGGCAGAGAGGCAGGCAGAGAGAGGGAGAAGCAGACTTCCAGCTGAGCAGAGAGCCCAACGTGGGGCTCGATCCCAGGACCCTGAGACCATGACCTGAGCCGAAGGCAGAGGCTTAACCCACTGAGCCACCCAGGTGCCCCCTGATGTTATTATTAATAGAAAGGAGCTTTGCCCTTTCTATTAGCACCCACAAGACTTAGCATCCTCCTCTTGCACATTACTATAAGCATCAAGAAGAAACAGGTATCATCTGTAACATTCTGCCTGGAAATCTCCTTATCTAGATCACTCACTACATACTTTATCCCATTTCTGTGTTACCCCAGGGGAAGGTGTTATACTGAACTCTCTGCTACTGTGTAACAAATATCCCCTTCCCTCTGGTTTATCATTTATTGACCCAGGCACTCACCCAACATCAAATCATTAACTTAACTAATATGTATATATGTAAGATACATGGTTACAGTAACAACACAATTTTAAGACCTTGAGACACTTGCATTCTTATGATGCTTACATTTTATCTGAATCTTATCTTGTTCCCTTCCCTTCTGGAACCCTAGGAAATAGGTCTTATTATTATTTCCATTTTGTCTGTAAGGAAACTGAAGCTTGAAATCAGTTGCGTAGGGTCTCACGGCTAACAAGTGGGGGAGGTAGGATTTGAATCCAGCTCTGTTTAATTCCAGAGCTCCAGTGAATGGGTGTTACCATTATAAGTCCCTTTCCTGGGATTTAATTTTCATTGCCTTTGTCAAAATCTGAAGTTATGTCCATTTCTTCCTGGAGATTCACTGGGAATCAAGCTTTGGCTTTCCCCTATAGATATATGCATATTTTTTTCAGGCAGTGGTGAATACAGATGTGCATTTAGGAGAGGGCAGATGGCTAGGATTACTTTTTCATATGGGGCTTTCAGAACTCCTCGGAAGACTTCCCCCAGTGCTCCACTCACTAAATAGGAAAGTTGGAGTGTCCCCTTGGGAGGGGAGGACCACAAGAAGTTCTTCTTAAAGCATTGGAATCATTGACTTTTGAAGGATACTGGGGGAAGAGACAAAGATCCAGGCAGGAAAACTAAATTATGGGGTCACAAATCCCCAGGAAATTGTTATTTTTTCTCTCCTTCCCCACACTCCACCATCTTACTAAGTCACAAGGTGCTTTCAAAAGCTTACTAACACCTTAGGATTTAGGGCAAGATCTATGCTTAAGGGTGGGCAGACCTTGTTCCCTGGATGTTATGGAATATGCTGCATCTCCTTGATCTTGACCTTGGGCTAGAAATATGGGGACCTTCATAAGCTGTAGAAACACTGCTAGTTTTTGGAAAAGAAGAGGGGGAATAAAAGCCTGAAGGGTAGCCCAACAGATACGGGTCTCACCCTTAGCTGCAAATTGAGCTGGGCCTGCAGCTCTCTCAGCTGTCCACAGTGGAGAAAGCCTGAGGCTTATGTCTATGAGTTTTAAGAGAGAGGGACGGGTGGGGGAACCTCTCATTAGAAACTTGGGTTTTCTCCAAGGATTTAGTTTAAAATACAACTTGCTTGCTAAGACTGAATGGTCAGATCCTCAGATCCTTGTCTTCTGCTCATCTCTCATCACCTACTATTCCCCTCAACTCACACTGCTCCAACCACACTGGCCTCCCTACAATTTCTCAAACATGACAGGCTCTTTCCAACATCTGAGCTATTGGATTTTCTGTTTCCTGTCCCTGGAATGCACTTCTCCACACAGTCCTACAGGTGGTTCCTTCTCATCCTTCAGATGTCAGTTTGGGTGTTACCTCCTCAGAGTAGCCCTTCCCAACCACCTTGTTCAAAGGGATACGTGTTCTCCCATTATCTTTTCTTTCCCATGATAACTTTAAGGATCTTAGCAACTTTAAGGATCTGTTAGCAACTTTCGAATGCACAGTACAGTTTTATTAACTGTTGTCACTATGCTGTACATCACAACCCCATGACTTTATTTCATAACTGAAAGTTTATAATTTTGACCCCCTGAATTCACTTATTTCTCCTACCTCCCCCCCTCCATCTCTGGCAATCACCAATCTATTTTCTGTATCCTTGAACTTATTTTTTTCTTTGTTAAGATTTTATTTATTTCACACAGAGACACAGCAAGAGAGGGAACACAAGCAGGGGGAGTGGGAGAGGCAGAGGGAGAAGCAGGCTTCCCACCGAGCAGGGATCCCCATGTGGGGCTCAATCCCAGGACCCTAGGATCATGACCTGAGCTGAAGGCAGACACTTAATGACTGAGCCACCCAGGCACCCTGTTTTTTTGTTTTGTTTTTAGATACCATATATAAGTGAGACCACACAGTATTTGTCATTCTCTGTCACTTAGTATTATACCCTCACTTAGTAGTATAACCTCAAGGTTCGTCATGTTGTTGCAAATGACAAGATTTTATTCTTTTTAATGGCTGAATAATTATTAATTTTACTTAAACATATAAAATTTTCTTATCCACATTTTATTATCTATTCATCCATTGATGGACACTTAGGTGTTTCCATGTCTTGGCTTTTGTAAATAATGCTGCAATGAACATGGGGGTGTGTATATCTTTTCAAGTTAGTGTTTTCACTATCTTCAGATGAGCACTGAGCACTGAGCAGAAGTGTAATTGCTGGGTCATATGGTAGCTCTTTTTAATTCTTTTGAGGGACCTCCAGACTGTTTTCCACAGTGGCTACACTAAGTTGCATTCCCACCAACAATGTAAGAGGGTTCCCTTGTCTAATGCACGTGTTCTCCCATTATCTTTTGATCACATCCCCCTGTTTTATTTTTTCATGGCACTTATTACAGTCTTTATTTTATTTACTTATTTTACTTGCTTACCTGTGTTTTGTTTTGTTTTGTTTTGTTTTGTTTTTAAACCATTTACTACGTCCTACCAGAAGAGAGAAGAGGGCTCTTTCAGTCCTGTTTGAGGCAGTTTCAGGACTGGGGCTATGAGAGTAGTCTCACAGATGTACATGGATGTACTTAGTTCAGGGGTTCTCAAGTAAGGATGATTTTGTCCCCTTGCGGACATCAGACAATAGCTGGAGATATTTTTTATTGTCATAACTTGGGGGGTGGGTGGTAGAGCCCAGAGATGCTTCTAAACACCCTACATTGCATAGGACAGCTATCCACAATTATCTGGCCCAAAACAACAATAGTGCCAAGGTTGGGAAACTTTGAGTTAGACTACAGTGTGAATATTACTATTATATATACCTTGGTCTTCACGCAGATCAAAGTGACTTTCCCTCAGAGCAGCTTTGCTGCGTGGCGCTGTCCCTGGTGCTGACGTGGACTTAATGCTCCTAGCCCGGTCCCTATAGCTTGTCCAAATCCCAGACTTTCTTGATCCCATTTTGATCCCTGTTCCTGCTTTTGCCTCAGATTGTTGTACTGAGCATTATACAACATCAGAGTGGGAAGATCAAACCGAGACCCAGAGCTCAGGTTTGCCATTGTTATAAAAGATGACCTTTCGACAGAACATCATTTACCTGCAGCTTATGAAGTGCGGGTGTCATTTACCTGGGGCTCTCCCTGCCCAGAAAAACAGGGCCAATGACGTTTTGCCATTTGTGGATTGTTAATGGAATCGCCCCTGATTGAGAAGCTCTGTGACGCATCTTGTCCTTAATCACGCTGACACTAGAAAAAAAAAAAAAAAAGGACTTAGAAGATTTGCTCCCGCAGTGCTCAGGGCAGCTGGGGTGGGCAGACCCTCGCTGGGTGCCCTGGGGTTAGACAGCCTGTCTGCCAGGGAGTTAATTGATTCTTTAGGTTAACACTGTTTTGTGTGCACAGACAAATCTGGGCATCCATTCTGCTTAGTGTGATGTCGGAGAGTTTCCTGTGAGTTCTGCAGTCCCTGGCTCTTGCTTCTGACTTCACAGAACACTGCTCTGTGAAGCCACTGATTTCTCTGTGAAACCATTGGTTCAGAAAAATGAATTCCAGGAGGCTATTTTATTGGTGGTGGTCTTCACTGAAGGCATTATTTTAAATCTGTCTTGGAGGGCGCCCCAAAGAATTTTTTAAAAGATTTTATTTTGGGGGGCGCCTGGGTGGCTCAGTGGGTTAAAGCCTCTGCCTTCAGTTCAGGTCATGATCCCAGGGTCCTGGGACCCAGCCCCGCATTGGGCTCTCTGCTCAGCAGGAAGCCTGCTTCCTCCTCTCTCTCTGCCTACTTGTGATCTCTGTCTGTCAAGTAAATAAATAAAATATTTTTTAAAGATTTTTAAAAATCTTTAAATCTTTAAAAAAATATTTTATTTATTTACTTGACAGACAGAAATCACAAGTAGGCAGAGAGGCGGGCAGAGAGAGAGGAAGAAGCAGGCTCCCCACCGAGCAGAGAGCCTGATGTGGGGCTCGATCCCAGGACCCCGGGACCATGACCCGAGCTGAAGGCAGAGGCTTTAACCCACTGAGCCACCCAGGTGCCCCTAGCTTCTTCTTCTTTTTTTTTAAGATTTACTTAATTTGGGGCACCTGGGTGACAAAGTCGGTTAAGTGTCTGCCTTCCGCTCACGTCATGATCTCAGGGTCCTGGGATTGAGTTCCACTTCAGGCTCCATGCTCAGTGGGGAGCCTGCTTCTCCCTCTGCTGCTACCCCCTCCCTATGATTCTCTCTCTCTCTCTCTCAGATAAATAAATAAAATATTTTTTAAAAGATTTCTTTAACTACTTATTTTAGAGAGAAAGAGAGGATGAGTCGGGGGAGGAGCAGAAGGAGAGGGACAAACAGACTCCTCACTGAGCACAGAGCCTGGCACGGGACTCAGTCCCATGACCGAGATCATGACCCGAGCTGAAATCAAGAGTCTGAGTGCTTAACTTTCTGAGCCACCCATGTGCCCAGAGGTGATTAGCTTCTGAACAAAAGAAGCTAATGCCTGAGCTCCCTGGTGCCTGGGAACTTCCTTGTCTGACTTGCCCTCTGTTGGGACTTATTAGACTTAATATCTAATAAGTAGCTGATGGGTGCAGGAGGAATAGACCAGTCCTGGGGGCTCAGAGGGCTGGAGCCACAGGATATTTGCCCCTGATCAAAATGGCTTCTGACTTGGAAATGCTGAGTGTCACCTAGTACATCTCACAGTCCTGTGACATACCGCCGGGACTGGGCGAGCATCCCTGGTCCTTGCAATGTTGCATAAATCAAGGAGTTTCCCACCGTTCTCTGCCTCCAAAGAGCCCAGAGGCTTGGTGGTGGCAGCTCACCCCTTCCTGCAGGTCACCCTTTCCTAGGGTGGGGAGAAGGTTGCTGGGCAGACCTTCCTATTTCTCAGGCCAGCTCTTTATCTTCCAAGATCTTTTGCAAACACGATGGCTGCAGATAGGAACTTGTAGGAGTGATGCTGATAGCAGCCCTTATGCAGGTACCTGGCCCTGGGCTAAGGGCCTTCCCTGTATTACCTCATGGGATCCTCAGCACCACCTTATAAGGCTGGGATTATCGTCCCCAATTTATAGATGGGGAAACTGAGGCTCAGATAAGTCAGCATGTCCAAGGTTCTACGGCTGGTAAGTGGCAGTCGAAGGCCACTCTCTGTCACCAAAGTTTGCTCTTGATCCCCATGTAATCGATTATTTCATCCTGTTTCACAGCCAAAGGCTGCGAAAAGAACCTGATGCAATCACACAACTGGGGTGTGGCAGATGGCGGATTTGAATCCAGGTCATTCTTTTGAAAGGAAAGTCTCTGTTTGGGGGTCTGTTTGGCCTATTGGATGCGGGACTCAGTCTCAACAGCTTCATAAAGAGGTCTGAGGACAGAGCAGTGTCTTTTTTTTTTTTTAAAGATGTTATTTATTTATTTGGAAAAGAGAGATAAAGCATGTGCAGAGGGTTGGGGGGTGGCAGAGGGAGAGAAAGAATCTTAAGCAGGCTCCGTTCCCAGTGCAGAGCCCAATGTGGGGCTTGATCTCTTGACCCTAGGATCATGACCTGAGCTGAAATCCAGAGTCAGATGCTGAACCGACTGGGCCACCCAGGTGTCCCCTGAGCAGTGTCTTTCAGGTAAATATGTATGGCCTTGGGCAAGCCACTTTACCTGTCTGTGCCTCAGTCTCCTAATCTATGATTCCACAGTGCCAATAACCCCATGTGTTTGCTGTTATTCTCAAACCAGATAAAGACCCTGAGAGACATCTTAATAATAACAGTAGCAGAGGCTGTGTTTTCCTGAGTACCTGCTGTAGGCCAGGGATCTGCGATCTCCTCTCATCCTCATCCTATGAGACAGGTGCTTTGATTCCTTGGGATGAGCTCTGGGCCCCAGTTTTTTCATCTGTATGATGGGGACGATGTCCTAAGTACTACATAGGATGTTTGAGTATTAAATGAGTTATTACATGTAAGTGATCGGAACAGGACTTGGCAGAAAGTAAGTACCGTGTGAGTGTCCTATCACCTTGATGTCTTGTAGCCAGGGAAACTGGGGCCCAGAGAAGCAAATGTCTTGCTCAAGACCACACAGCTGAGAAGTGGCTCCCCCAGATCTTAAGCCTTGAGACTCTAGTGCCTGCTCTTTGTCCCCACTGTTTAGAGGCCCCCAACTTGGCGGCACCCCTGCTTTGGGTCCCTTGTCCTGCCCCAGACATCAGGGTGGGATACCCTAGCTCTATGGCTTTGGCCCGTTCTCTCTTGATCCACAGAAGTCCCATGCCCATTCTCTGGGCCTCCGGGGGCCTGAAAATAAACTGCAGAGCCTGAGAAATAAAAAATTAGCTTCACGCTTCCAGTGTCCAGAGGCTTTGGCGGGCGTTGAATTATTCAGGCTGTTTGGGTGCGAGCTGTTAGTTTTCTGCTGTTCTTGCCTTGACAGCCACCCTGACAGATTGATGGATGGGCCAGTAAAACACTCAGAGGCCAGAAGGAAAATTCTTAATCATAAGTCACTGACGGGAGCGAGTGTTTTCTCTGCACTGGCAGCTCCAAAGGCTCAGCCTGGTCCGAGCCCTCCCTTACCTTCCCCTAATGAGGCCGGAGACCCCAGCTGCAGGATCTCCTTGGCAAGCTGCTAAGGGCTTGAAGCAGAACTTTTCAGAATGGAGCTCCTCATTCATCTTATTTTATATTTTTAGAAGGCATGTACTTTACATAAAAGGCACAAAATCTTGAGTGTGTGAGTTTTTACCTTTGTGAGCATGGTGTGACCAATCACTCAGATCAAGATATGAAACCTTCGTATTCTGGAAGTTTTTCCCCTCATATCCCTTTCCAGCTGCTACCATCTCTGCTTCCAGATGATGCCTATCCCGACCTCCAGCACCATAGATTAGTTATATCTCCCCCAGAGTTTCCCATCAATGGAATCCTCTAGTTGGTATCTGACTTCTTCCAGGAGCCTTCTTAATTTTTTGAGATTTATCCGTGTTGTCATATGTATTAATAATTTGTTCATTTTTATGGTTGAGTAGTATTCCATCGAATATGAATATGCCGCCATTTCTTTATCCATCCCCCTGCTGGTGGACATCTGGGATGTCTCCAGTCTCTGTCCAGTATAGACAGCCACTACAGACGTTTGTATACCAGTCTTCACGTGGACGTGTTTTTATATTTCTCGGGTATATACCTAGGAGAGCGATGGCTGTGCCTTAGACAAAGTGCTTGTCTAGTTTGATGAGAAACAGACCAATATTTTTGCCAACTGGTTGTACCATTTTCACAGTTCCCAGCAGGAGTGGCTAAGAGTTCCAGTTGTCCCATGTCCTCACCAACACTTGGTGTTATCAGCCTGTTCTGCTTTAGCCATTCTGGTGGGTGGGCAGTGTTGTCTCATCGTGGTTTATTGGTGTGTGACTAATCCTACTGGGCATCTCTCACGTGCTCATGGGTCCTTTGTCCATCCTCTTTTGCTCTATCTTTTCCATTCCACCTGCAGCCCATGCAACTCTGCTTCTCCGCGTGAGGTTTCCTCCCAGACCCGGGACCTTGCAGGTGCAGTCAATATCCTAGGGGCAGCCCTCAAGCAAGGGAGACGGTATTGAATAGATAAATGACATAGCTTCTTTCTCAGTTTATATCCCTTCCCCATCTCACGTCCCCACTCCCTCCCTCACTCCCTCCCCCACTTGTTTTCTGGAACCACCTCCCAAATAAACCGCATACACCAGTCTTTGTTTCAGGGTCCACCTTGAGGGTAGCCCAAACTAATACAGGAGACACCCCGGAGGTTGGCAAGAGCAGGAAGCTGCTACCTCCCCCAGGGCTGGAAAAACACAGGGAGGGTGTGTTATTATTGGCACCCGGGACCTGGGGGCACCTGGCAGACAGTGGAACTACAGTGGGCTTGTCCAGGGGAAACTGACGCCCCCAAGGGGTCCAACACTTTCAGACTCATACCGAAGTCAGAGGACAGGGGAGAAATGCCCTGACTTCTCGCTTTCCCCACATCTGCAAATCTCCTGCCTAAGCTCTCGTTGGTAGAATCCAGACAGAATCCAGCTGACCCAGGAGCCTGGGAAACATAGTCCCTGAGACACATAGCTAAGGCAGGGAAGGAAGAGGCACTGTTGGGAGGGCAGACAGGCCCAGTGGGAAGCAAGACAGCAGGAGGTTCTTCCCAGGTGCTTAAAAGTGACCCACCCTCCTCCTCCAGTGGGCAAACAGACCAGATCCCAGAACTGCCCTCTCTGCTTCTCTTCCCCGCCACCCCACCTCCCAGAGGCTCTGCGGGATGCTCTGTCTCTCAGTCACTTGGATCCTGAGCATGACAGCTGCTCCTTTGTGCCCAGGCACAGAGCATAGCCCTGAGCCCCTTCTTCCTGGGCCACTTTGAGCTTTTGCTTTCCCCAGAGTGGTGGGATGTGTAGATACCTGTTGTCTGCCAGATTAAAACCCACCCAGGTGGAAAATGGCAGGTGGAATGCCAAGCAAAAGGATTCCTTCCCACAGCAGCAGGAAGGCAGCCCTTTGAGCCAGTGCCAGAGATGCCAGGTGTCTCTGGCTGGCAAGCCCCCTCCTGACAGATGGAATTTACAGACCTCTGTGCCCTGCAAGGGAACAGTTAGACGTAGGATCCAGAGATCCAGACTGCGGCCTGCATGCTCATTCCAGCCCATCCACTAACAGGTCAGATGACCTTGGACAAATTGTCTCCACGTCCCCAGCCTTTGCTTTGCCATCTGTAAAACGGGATCCTGACACTATTTTTAACGTTTTTTATAGAGTGTTGACTAGATTCATGTACGAAGAAAGAACCTGTTAACAGGACAAAGGTAAAGAACTTAGAGATTTGGCCCTTATATGTTCTCCTGCTCAGTACAGGTAACAATGAGGTGGACCAGAAAGTCCGATTTGTCTTTAGGACAGTCCCCTGGGGGGCACACTCTAAGGTGGTCCCCAGTGATTATCGACGCATTAAGTAGGTACTTAATAAATGTTTGTTAAATGCATGATGACATCGACACCAGCCTCTTAGCACTTTTTAAATCAGATCTAAATTAATATTTGGTAGTCAAAACTCTTATGTCCTGTACTATCCCTTACCTAATCTCCTCTCCCACCGCTCCCCAAGATGCAGCTTCCACCATCCTGATGTCTGTCTTCTTGCTATCCTGCTGGGCAGTGGCTTGGAACAGCTGCTTCTGTTCCACCGTCCACTCTAAGTTCTGTGACCAGTTCTGCCACACCCTCGACTTCCTCAGGTCTTGCCCAGGCCAGCTCACGCCTCTGATCCACTTTATCCCATCTTTGGTGCCTGATCACTGGGCAGGATTTGGCTAAGTGGAAGGATTGAAGGGAGCATTCTAGAAAGGGGGCCCAACATGAGTGAGGGCCCAGGGGTGGGGCTAAGTCAGACCTAAACAGAGAGTGGGGAGAAGATGAATCTGATTTAGGGTAGGCTGGGGTAGGTGTCCGAACCTGTTCTGGGCCGGGCAATGCACTCAGCTCATTGCACACAGTCTCGTTTAAGCTGCTCTTGTGGTTATGACAGTATCGTCATAGTAGCTAAGATCCTCAGATCTGGAGTCAGCCAGCCTAGGCTCAGATCATAGCTCCTCCAAGTTCTGGGGAGTGACCTCTGGAGAACTTAATCTTGTGCCTCAGTGTCTCCAGAGGGGGAAAAAAAGGTGATATAGTCTCTACTCGTGGGGTTCTTATACAAACTAGGAGTTAACAATATGTGGGATGTACTTAGGATAAAGTCGTTGCTCTATGAATGTTAGTTATCCAGTCTCTAGACTTGAGATCTGCAATATTACAGCCAACTAGCCACGTGGTGCTATTTAAATGTAAATGAACTCAAATCCAGCAAAACGCAGAATTTAGTTCTTCATCCCATTAACCACATTTCAGGTGCTCAGTAGCCAGGATTTTGGAGAGTGCAGGTGTGAAACATCTTCATCATTGGAAAGTTCCATTTGGGCTGCTGGAGAGGGATGCATAAGAAACTGGTAAGGGTGCTTATGTCTGGGGAGGGGAACGTGGAAGATGGTGACAATAGGGGTTCAAGAAAGACTTTCCTCCTCTGTACATTTGGAACGTTTTTAAAAATCATGAGCAGGGGCACCTGGGTGGCTCCGTGGGTTAAGCCTCTGCCTTCGGCTCAAGTCATGATCCCAGAGTCCTGGGATCAAGCCTCGAATTGGGCTCTCAGCTCAGCAGGGAGCCTTCTTCCCCGACTCTCTCTGCCTGCCTCTCTGCCTACTCATGATCTCTCTCTGTCAAATAAATAAATAAAATATTTTTAAAAAATAAAAAAATAAAATCATGAGCATTTATGACTTAGCAGAACATGAGAACAAGCATGCCTTGCTTGACATTTTTATAGAGGAGAAACAGGCTCTGAGAAAGTCCAAGGTCATAGTGCTGGAAAGTGGATGGGGGGTGCCCAAGGCTGAAACTTCCTGCCTGACTTGTAGCTTCAGCTGTCCACCACCGGGGTTCGAATGGGAATGGGGAACCCCAAAGGCAGAGGATGTTTCAAAGGGTTCAGGCCCTGGGGACTCCCAAGACCTACTTCCCTCGTTGAGTCCTGACCAGGGACCATCTTGTACATCCCCGAGGGAAGGGTCAGTCAGTTCATGGAGCACCGGTTATGGGGACTGTGGTGAAGAATTCAGGCTCTTGCGTCAGACAGTGCTGGTTCAAGTCTGGACTCCTCCACTAAATTGCTATGGGATCTTGTGCCTCAGCTTTCTCATGGGGAGATAAATGGGGATAATAACAGTTCCATGCTCATAGGGCTGATGCCAAGATGAAGTGAGATGATTTGAAGGGCTTGGCTCTTGGTAGCCAATATAGGCAACTTAATGTATTATTATTATTTTATTAAATTTTTAAGGCTGGTCTCAGAAGAAATTGACCTGCACACCCTCCACCCCCCGCCAAACCCCCGCTGAAGCATCTTCTTTTCCCACATGCCTGGGAAGGACAAATGGAGACGGGAGGAGGGAGGAAGCCTGAAATTCCTCTCAATATACAATTGTGCCTATCCCCTGGCCTGTCCCCCTTGGCCTTGCAAAGCACGTGCAGGAAAACACTGCATTCTGGTTACAAAAGGTGTAGCATAAGGCAGGAGTGGCCTGGACAAATATTTATAGGGCTGTGGCACATGTCACACAGGTGTCTCCAGATTTGCCTGACTGTCCGAAGGTGAAGAAGCAACTTTGTATTTGCCATTAATCTTGCAAGTAAATGCACAGAGGAGCCCGAGCTGGGAGTTTTCCTATTAACTGATTGTGGCCCCAGAACTCGGTTGGGATCTCGTGAGGCAGGGCTGGGAGCCCTGGACCCACTGTGCTGGTTTTGTGGTGGTGGTGGTCATCTTGTGGCACGTGCAGCCTGCTGCACCTGGCCTGGTGATGGGGGATGCTCAGGGATCCCCACTGGCACCTGGATGGACATCCATAAACCCAAGGGAAGGGAGAAGGAGCTTCGGGATTGGAGAAGGGCAGCTGGGGATGACCCATTACGGTTCCAACACCTGAGCTATCCTGGGGCCATGAAAGAGTGTGGTGCTTATCCTTGGGCAGGGTTCAAGTCTGGGCCCCCTCCTCTCCACCCCTCTCTGAGTCTCAGGTTCTTCATCTTTGAAGTGGAGATTATACCAATGCTTAATATGGACATTTACCATGAGGATTATATGACCTATACCTTTCATCTTTATCTTTCATCTGACTAAATGCTGCTCATAGGATGTGACCACTGGGTCCTAGAAGAATCTTTCCTTCCAGTTCCAATGCCATGTGCTGTAGGATGGCTGAAATAGTTCCATGAATGCTCCTTCTCTCAAAAATATGTATATTCAAACACACTGAGCTGTCCTTCACTGACACCCCAGGGCAGTAAAGGATTGAAGAGCAGAGTTGCTTGGGGGTAATGGGGTAGGGGGTTGGAGTGGGTGGAGGGATGGAGGAAACCAGGGGGCACTGGGACCCCCACCAAGGGAGTGGGAGGGGCCCACTGACCTGTGCACCAGGCTTTACAGTTATATAGGACACTCATATTCATTGGCTCAGCCGTTCACCTCCCAGGTCAAGAAGTGGACACACCAGCTTTGGCTACTTTTACGGAGATCTGTGAGTGCATCTCACTCTTCCCTCCGTGTCTCAGGCCATCTGCTCGGTGCCTCTTCCATCAGATATGCATCTCATGTCTCAGAGCCTTCTCCGAAGCACTACTGTAGGCAATCACAGTAGAGCGACTCACTCATTTGTCCAACCAGCCAATTAAGAAACAATGAAGCACACAATCAACTAGCTAGCCGGTCAGGGAACTGGCCATCCACCCAGCCAACTAACCACTCAGTCAAGTAACGGAACACCAACCAACCATGAACCAACACACTAACCAACTAATCAGATAGCCAGCTAATCCACTACCCAGTCAACCAGCCAACTAACTACTCAACCATTCAGTGAGCAAACAGTAAATCACACAACCAGAGCACAGACCAACTAAACAATCAAATAACCACTAATTAACAAAGCAACCAAAATATACTGGTCTGGGGCAAATCCACACAAGCAGATTTTGTTTTGGCTGAGGGAAAGGGCTGCCTGCCTCCTGTTTGGGCTTTCAGCAGCCCCTCCTGGAAGGGCCTCACCTTTGCACTATGTATCTGTGTAACCCTGACCATTCATTTTCCCTTCTGGGCCCATTTCCCCATCTGACTAAGCACTGCTTTGCAAACTGGGTTCCTTGGGGCCCAGGGTTCTGTGGAAGTGCCCTGGGGCTGCCCGGGGAGGCAGGATGCAGACAGATGGGTGGGACCTGGGATAGTTCTCAACTGTTCTGCATAATTGGGATTTTGAGTAAGATTTTGTTTGAAGAAAGGGTTTGATGTCTTAAAACCATTTTTTAAAAGGTTTTAAAAAGATTTTATTATTTATTTGAGAGAGAGAGAGCATGACAGGAGAGGTGAACCGGAGAAACAGACTCCCTGCCGAGCAGGGAGCCCGATGTGGGACTCGATCCCAGAACTCCGGGATCATGACCTGAGCTGAAGGCAGTCACTTAACCAACTGAGCCAACCAGGTGCCCTTAAAAACCATTTTTGAATATTGAATATTGAATATTTTAGCTGTAAGGACCAATGATTTTGCCCTTATGGGAGGCATGAAGGAGACTCTGGACTCAGGGTAGAGTGCTGTGAAAACACAGAGGCGGTTGTCTGTGTCTCCTAGGACATGGGACCCCTGACTTCTGAGGCAGGGCAGTCGGGAGCCTAATAGGCTTAGAGGCTCTTAGAGACCCCATGTCAGTGAGAGGACCAGTATAAGTCACCCCTACTGCAGTTCCTCACCTCTGTCCAAGCAGAGCCTGCTTCCCGTGACCAAGGTTTGGCTAGAATTTCCCAGCAGCTCCTGGCAGGGCATGGGATGCTCTTGGACATGGTCCCCACTAGAAACTGACTCCAAAGGATCTTCAGCCTGGCCTGGGGCTGCCCATCTGCCTATTTCTTGGAGTCGCCAAAGGGAAGGGAATGCAGAGCCTGGGGGTGTGTAGGAAGACCACAGGCATCACACCGTCCCACTGGCCCTCAGAGGTGCCCAGATTTGGCATGCAGCTGAGCTCTCCTTGTGGGTGTCAGTTCCCCAAAGTGGAAAGGCAGCCAGATAGGACCCAGGATTCCCACTGCAGGAAAAAAGGCACAGAGTTGGGGCATGAGGCCTTGGACTGAATCTCTATTCTCTACAAGACCTTGGGCAAGTCACTTCACTGTTCTGAGCCTATCTCCTTTTCTGTGTGAAATGGGGCCAGTCCATGATTACCACCAAAAAGTTACAAGGTCAAGAGTAGGACGTGTTGGGGTACCTGGCTGGCCCAGTTGGTTAAGTGTCTGACCCTTGACCTCAGCTCAGCTCTTTATCTCAGGGTCATGAGTTCAAGCCCTGCATCGGGCTTCACACTGGGCATGGAGCCTACTTTAAAAAAAAAAAAAAAGAGTAGGACATGTCCCTGTTTACTGAGATCCCCATTTTATAGATGGGAAAACTGGCCAAGCAGGGAATCTTCAAAAGAGCAGGGATTCTAATTAAGGTTTCTGAGTTGGCATCTCTTTCTTTAACCCTGGGACATCTTTTCTTCCTTCTCTCTGGGGGACATTTTCCTTTCAGGCAAGATAGAGGCAGTCCTGACTGGGAAGGCTAAGGTCTGGTTCTCCCCAAGTACCCAGGGGTGACTCCGGGGGCTTCTTCACCTCACCGCACTCCCTGTCCCCTCTGCAATGTCTCCCCACCTGAGCAGGATGCAGGTTTAAATCTCTCCCAGGACACCTTCAACATCCCCAGCCTGCCTGCCCACCGATCTGAGGGACTATCATTTATTTAGAAGCATCACTCTTCTGATTTATTGGTGATGGGTCAGCTATGTTCTCTAGGCAGCTTATGGTGGTGCCACTAAATTTGCCGAGATTAAGAGCATGATGGGGAAGGTAAACTGGGAATCCTGGGAGGGCAGCTCCCGGGAAGTGCCCCACACTCTTCCGTGTACACCTGGCAAGAAGCGAGCTACTTTCTGCTGCTTGGCATGATGGAAAGCATCCCAGAAGGAGGAGATTTGCACCCAGAAGGGGAGGATGTCCATTCCTGGAGTCACAGGCTATTCTCATGCTGGAATCCTAGAATATGTGAACTGGAGAGTCACAGAGTTAGACAGGTTCTTGAGAGATCCTGCGGAGCAGCCCTCTCCATCTCCTGATGGAGAAATTAGGTCCAGAGAAATGACCTCTTCAGAGGCACTCAGCCCAAGGCTGCATCCTGACTCTCTTTCCGGTGCTCCTTTTGTGGCACCAGGATGCCTTTTTTTTTTTTTTTAAGATTTTAATTAATTTTTTTGCGGGGGGTGGGTAGAGCACAAGCCGGGAGGGGGGCAGAGGGAGGAGAAGAAGCAGACTCCCCACTGAGCAAGGACTCCAATGGGGGGCTCAATCCCAGGACCCCTGGATCAAGACCTGAGCTAAAGGCAGATGCTTAACTGACTGAGCCACCCAGGCGCCCCATCCAGGTGCCCCATCCAGGAGGCCTTGTGGCTAGAGATGGAGATTAGGACTTTGCAGAGATCTTGTGTCTTCATAAGCACCCCCACTTTCCAGAAAAAGAGGTCGAGATTCAGAGAGGACCCCTGACCTCCTGGCGGTCTCACAGGGATTTCATGGGGACCTCTTAGTTTTGCTCTGCTTCTCTAGCACCCACATCAGTGGTTAGAACATAACACGTGCAACACGTATTTGTCAAATGAATGAATGAATGGACACAAGAATGAATGTTTATTGGGAGATCTGGAAGTAGAACCATGTGACTTCAAGCCAGTGTTCGGGCTCAGCCACCAGTTTCTGCGGTTACCAAAACAGGCTGCTGAGCCTGTCCCATTTTGTGTATTTTCCACACAGTAACGAGCATCCTGTGGGAAGTGGAATTCCCACAGGTGAAAACTCTGCCTTCCAGACAGTGGGAATTTTCTTCTAGGGGCTTTACAGTTCCAGAGGCGGGGAAGGGTTAAACAATCCCCAACAGGGCTTAGCTTTGGGGTGATAACACCATCTTCCCCTTCTAGGTACATTGCACTGCATGAGATGGTCCTCTGAGTGCTCCAACACTAAGACAGGTTCTGGGGAGACATCTGAAACAGGTCCCAGGAGGGAGGCATGAGCCACAGAGCTGGGCGAGGATGGAAGGCAACCAGATAGACAGAAGCCAGAAGCTGCAGATCCCGGGAGGAAGGGGAGCAGGGGCTGTGGGCTCCTTCTCCTTGCAGACAGGTGCCGGGTGATTTAGCGCTGAATACAACGATGAGGATATTACCCGGGTGAGGATGCAGCCCCAGCAGAAACCATGAGCCAGTTCTTGAAATAGCTCCTCAAATCGGTTGAAATCATACCATCAGATTCTAGTGGGTCTTTGTTTCAACAGAGTAGACATTTCCTGAGCACCTTCTCCATGCCGAGCTCTGTGAAAGGCATTGTGGGAATTAAGAGGGGCAGGGCTGCATGCAATGAAGAGAATGGGACCTGAAACCAGACTGCCCAGGTCAGTTTGCTCATCTGTAAAGTGGGGGTAATAGTAACACCCAACGGGGTTATTTCGAGGATTAAATGAGGTAATGCACACAAACCACTTAGCACCGTACCGGCATATAGTACGTACTCCATAAGTGCTACGAAGATGTGACTAGAGTGCATGCCTCTGGCATTATACACATGGGACTGCAGGGGCACTCTGCCCTAATTACAAAGGCTGCCAGCCCCTGCTTGGAGGACCTACTCCCCCTTTAATATCTTCCCCTGGGGTTTCTGGAGGGCTTCAGGGATGCCTCCCTCCCTTGTGTTCAGGAAGTTGTCTACCCACGTTCTCCTCCTCTGAGCTCCCCCAGGAAGTCCCTGCCCACATGCCATTTAATTGTCCAGGTCATTCCTACAGTCCGGTCCCTATTTCAGACCTCACAGATTGGCAGTCTGCTCTGCATATGTAGTTCTCAGACAGATTTTGATGGACAACATGCTGTTTCAAAACCAATTTGAGCTGACTTCTGTAAGCCAGGAGATTTCATATTAAAGAAATCATATTTTCAGGCATTTTCAAGCTTTGTTTGCTTGCTTGCTTGTTTGTTTAGAGGACAAGCTGGAGGGGCAGAGGGAGAGGGGAAGAGAATCTCAAGCAGACTCCGCTGTGCGTAGAGCTCAATCTCACAGTCAGAGGTCACTATCCCAAGATCACCACCTGAGCCAAAACCAAGATTCAGACGCCCTGTTAACTGTGCCACCGAGGCATCCCCTTTTCGGGCAAAACAAAAAGGAAGATCTGGCACATGTTCCAGAAATGCAGAAACAGGTCTGCCTTTCTGCTGGGCAGTGAGGGAGTAGGACTGAGGAGTCGCCACCCTATGGGGTCAGAGCACACAGTCTCCATTTGGCCCCGGTTCCTCGGGCTGCCTCTACTCACCCCCAGCCCGTTCATCGGTTCCTGTGGCCAGCCTGGCCTCTGGAAGCATTCATGTCTCCTGATCTGTTCTCTTCCTGGCCCTACTGAACAGGTCAGGGCTGTTAGCCCTTAGCATCCCCTCCCCAAGAATTCACCGCCCTGAGCATCGGCTCCAAAGACTTTCTTGCTACCAACTCCCACCCTATCCCTTGCCCTTGGAGCATAGATTTTAACACTGGCACAATTGATTTGCCAAGGACAAGTGATTAATTAGAAGCGAAGACTCGCTGCAGGAGAGCCTCCGAGGCCCTTTTGATCTCTGATGCCTCTTGAATTTTGCTGCCTTTGTTATGGCCCCAGATGGGGGACTCCTTAGGCAGCGGGGGCGTGCAGATGGTTTGCTATTTATGACAACCACCTACCTAGCGCCCCATCTTCCATCCCAGCACCTTCGCTTTCTTCCTGAGATCTGCTCCATGCTCTAAGGGTGTGTGTAGAGTGGGAACGGGGCACTGCCCCGGGGCTTTGAAGCCTGGATGAGACACAGGTGTGCACCTGGCTGGTTGCCAGGGTGTATTTTGTTCTTTCCTTATACTTTGTTATCAGCTCCAGGCGATGCTTGGGACTGTCAGAGAGGTGGATAAATGGTGGGAAGCAGCAGCCCTGTTCGAAGAGGTTTCTTGGAGAACCTTGCCATCCACAAGTAATTCTTGGCCCTGCATTGACACTGGGAGCGCATTAGGAATGCAGACCCTTGTGCATCCATCCAGACCTGCTCAGATCCCCCAGGCAATTCATGGGAGCAAAGCACTTTTCATCTTTACCTGGGTTCCCATACGTTCACTGAGAGCGGGTGCAGCCTTCTGTAGTGATTCTCAGATGACGGTGGGATCTTAGGCTCACTACCCCCTCCCCCAGCCTGCTGCCTGGCACAGAGCAGGTGCTCAGTAAGTTTTCATAGACTTGAATCTTCCACTCGGGTTAGAGGCCCTGTGTAGTTCTCAGCCATACTGAGACTACTTTTAGTTCAAGGCCATACATTGCTCCGAGGAGCTTTAAACATTGCTGGTCACCGGCCCCTACCTGCTTAAGGGTTGGTTGTGGTCTTGGTGCAGCCTGGACAGTGAAGCTCAGAAGCTCCCCGCAGTCCTAAGCACAATCCCTGGCTGAGAACCTCTACGTTGGTGCCTATGACAAAAGCTCACGGTCAAAAATAGGTCTTTCAAATCCCATGGGAGGCTGATGCTGGAATCCCATCCACCCTCTCCATTTTCCCTGCGTGTTACACCCATTGAAGAATGGAGACCCGTGCTGGCGTGCATTTAGGGACCACGACATATGAAATACATAGTTTCAAATGCAAAGATGACACTTGGAGGATGGCCCAGGGTGGCTCACTGTATGAGAGGTGCACGGGACACCTAGGTGGATGCCCCTGCCTTTTTACTTCCTTTTCTTCTCCCACCCCCTCTGGTTAATTCATCTTCTTTAGCTCTGAACTTGATGGTCCCTTCCTCCAGGAAGCTTTCTCTGACCAACCCTAGGGAGGCAGGTTGCTTCGTTAGAAGTTTTCAAAGAACGGTGCTCTTCCCAGAGCCCAGTTGCCAGGCACTTGACCATGAGCTTGGCCATGATGTCTGGCGCCCCCTTCTGGACCGGAGGCTCGCCGGAGTCCTGTTGTATTTCCAGTGCATGTAACTGTACTCAATAAAATAAACATCATGAGGAATGCTTGAACGAGTGAACGGATGAATATATGCAATTCTGCATTCACATGTGGCTGAGGGTTCCACAGTTGGGGAAAGGTTCTTCTTTTCCACACATCTGCTATGTAGACTTGGTTTATCCAATTACCGTGAGGTGTTCTGTCAACCCTGTAGTGTGCAGTGAGGCATAGCCGTATTTCTTAGGTCTGTAATCTTCCAATAATTAGACCTTCAGGCACGTATGTCTTGCGGTTCAAATATGTTTCAGTTATATCTCTGTTGCTAAAGTAACTGCATACGTAAACCCTCAAAAATGTGCTTTAATAGTGATGGTCTACTGTGAATGTGTGCTATTTAGGTAACTTGCAATATATTTCCAGGACAATATAATTACATGGCTGGGTTATTTTTAATTTCACTGGGCAGCATTTCTCAAGGTTTGGTCATTCCAGCTCCACTTTTTTTTTTTTTTTTGCCCTGCTTGTATACCACCTCTATGGTATCATAATTTAATATTTTTCTTGAAATCTACTCATTAAAAATGTCAGTAAATGTACTCCTTAACTATCAGTAAATGTAGCTCAAAAAGAAAATCTACATGACCCCAGTAAATAGGAAACCAGCTTTCACTTTCCTCAAATAGAATATACCCACCAAGCACCACTCCCAATAAACAATGAAAATAAACAATGTTATTAAATATTAGCCAGATACTGTTAGCTGGATACCAAGGCTCTGAGCCTGATGCTTGCTCTTTCTTTGTTATAAAGGAAGCTCTGCAAGTATTGAAAAATGTGGTAAAGATCTGTTAGTACCAAATCGATACCTTTTCTTGGGTATAATTAGACGGATTGGGAAAAAAATTGAAAAGAGAATAATTTTCTCATGTTGTGACTCATTACATATTTAGTGTCTTGTCCATATTAAAGGGTATTGCTTTATCACAAATTCATTTGTATGAACTCATCGTTTGCTCTTATAAAGTCAATGTCAAGTTTAATGTTTCAGTATTAAGTTTACAACAACTAATTTTGTTTTTCTCCAGTTCTTTCTTACAGACAAATTGAAAAGGGTAGAAACTGGGTGGACCTTGAGGTCTTTTGTTGTGTATAAACTGTAAAGTTAAGAACCACTGACCAGCTCCTGGGTGGCTCAGTGGGTTAAGCATCTGCCTTCAGCTCCGGTCATGATCTCAGGGTCCTGGGATGGAGCCCCACATCAGGTTCTCTGCTCAGTGGGGAGCCTGCTTCCCCCTCTCTCTCTGCCTGCCTCTCTGCCTATTGTGATCTCTCTCTTTCTGTCAAATAAATAAATAAAATCTTAAAAAAAAAAAAAAACCACTGACAAATCACAGGCGACTTGGAAGAGTCACTAATGGGGTTTGGAATCCTGATTTTACCACCTGTTTGTTCTGTGACCTTGGGCACCTACTTCTCTTAGTCTGCAATTTCTCAGCTGTAAAATGTGAATAATGGCATCAGCCTTAAAGTACTGATTTGTGGCTTATAAAAAAGTAACGTAGGGGTTCCTGGGTGGTTCAGTGGGTTAAGCATCTGCCTCTGGCTCAGGTCAGGATCCCGGGGTCCTGGGATTGAACCCCACATTGAGCTCCCTGCTCAGTGGGGAGCCTGCTTCTCCCTCTCCCTCTGCCGCTCACCCCTGCTCATGCGTGCTTTCTATCTCTCAAATAAATAAAATCTTTAAAAAAAAAAGTAGTGTATGTGAATTACCCTGTCAAACAGAATAGGTGGTCTGTAATTAGTAGTTATTGTTGATCCTGTAGGCTCCGAGAAAGCAGGATGTATCTTACTTGTACCACAGCGTGAGTGGTTGGTTCCTGGTCAATGTTCAATAAATATCCTTACACTTGACCAGGTTCAGGGGTGCAGAGGGTGGGAAATGCTGTTTGCTCACGCTGTCTTGTTCAGAAAGTCTTCTCTGATTAGGGGGATTGAAAAGTGTGGTGTGTCAATTCAGACATCACTTTTGGGGGCAGAATGGCTCTTGAGATCCTGGGGGCTGGGACTATAATGGGCATTCAGTAGGAAGAGCTGCAGACTGTCTGTTACATGAATGGTGGAAACAAAGGCAGCACATGTGAGATTACAGAATCATAAACCATCAAAATAGAAGGACCAAGTGCCCTCATTTCAGAGGGGGAGGCAAAGGCCTGAGAAAGGAGGTGATTTGACTAAGGTCATCCTGCTGTGTGGGAGCAAAACAGAGGTTTGAACCCATGTCTCTTGATGCCCACCCAGTCCAGAGCTCTATCCCCCACGTCATATCCAGTCCTTATTCGCTATTGTCACATAGTGATGAGCTGCTTGTCTTTCTTCCCGCTGTTTTGCAAAGCCCCTGGCCTCCTCAGCCCTCTGGGAAGAAATCTACCTTCTCCGCCAACACCTGCAGAAAGCAGAGGATGCTGGGAGCCTCCATGTGCGCACACGTCCTTCCATTTAGGGCCCAGCTGCGCTCCCAGGGGCGTGAGCGTGCTCACACCACAGGGAGGGCTGCGCTAAGTCATCTCCAGAAAAACATTGCCTGATATTTTCCCTCCTGGGCCTCCTCTGTTGGACCAAAAAATGTTTACTCTTCAATATTATGCAACATTCTTTAAAAATATGGAAAAGGAAAAAAAGTACGAAGAAGTTAAAAAAAAATCACAATCCCACAACCTAAAGATAACCACTGATAATCTCTTGGCATATATCCCTTTGGTCTTTTTCCTCTGCTGTATATGTAATTTCCTCTCCTTTCCCCCACCCCCTGGTAGACTCATATCCTGCAAACAGAGCTTTGTACCTGCTTACCACTATATTATGTCCATTTACTATTAGGTTACGGCCATTTCCCCAAGTTAGTAAATATTTTTTTCTTTTTTTTTCCTAGAGCATCAACTTAATTCATGGGTTTGGAGAAAATAAATCTTTTTATATTAAAATTAACATGGCCATATTTTGAAATGGAAGGCAGAATGTGCCTGACTTGTGTAACTAAAGCTCGAAGCTTCAAGAAAAATGTGGCTTGTGGCTTAGGCTCCATGCTAGACCCTCAGAATTATGCAGTCATTCTTTGTCATTTGGTGAGAAGTATTTGTAAAAATCTGAGAGATTTTTAAAATATGATATTCATTGGGCATCATTTATTTTGTATGTATATATGTTATATATAACACATATGACAGTATGTATACACAGTGTATGTAACATGTTACATATATCTATACTTAATATATACATATATTTGTATTATATAATGTGCTTATATATGATATGCTTAACATATAACATTTATTTTATAATAATATATATAAAATAGCTTTACTGACATATAATTTACACCATACAATTCACCCATTTAAAGTTGTACCCTTCCCTGGCTTTTAATATGTTCTCAAAAGTGTGCGACTATCACTACAACCAATTTTAGAGCATTTCCTTCACCTCAAAAATAAATCCTGTACGCATTAGCAGCCAGCTGCTCTTCATTTCCCTCCAGCCCCAACCACGAATCTGCTTTCTGTCTCTGTAGATTTGATGTTTCTGGATCTTCCAAATAAATGGAATTATACAATATGTGGTCTTTTGTGTCTGGCTTCTCTCACTTAGCATCACGTTTTCGAGGCTCATCCTTGTTGTACTGCGCGTGAGTACCTCTTTTCTTTCAAGATTTTATTTATTTATTTATTTATTTATTTATTTATTTATTTGAGAGAGAGAGAGAGAGAGAAAGAGCACAAGCAGGGTGAGCAGCAGAGGAAGAGGGAGAAGCAGACTCCCTGCTGAGCAAGGAGCCCGATGCAGAACTCGATCCCAGGACCCCAAGATCATTACCTGAGCCAAAGGTAGACACTTAACGGACTGAGCCACCCAGGCGCCCTTCTTTTCTTTTGTATAGCCTAATAATCTGTTACGTGACTGTACCAAATTTTGTTTATTCTCCTCCTTGGCCATTATGGGTAATGGTGCCGTGAACATTAGCGTATACGTTTTCTCGTGGACATAGATTTTCACGTCTCTCCGGTGTGTTCTCAGAGCGGAGTATTGGGTCATATGCTAACTCTGCTTGCTTCTTTTGAGGAACCGCCAGGCTGTTTTTCCAGCGTGGCTGCGTCATTGTATGTTCCCACCAGCCGTATCTGAGGGTTCCCGTTGCTCCACATCCTCTCCTACTCTTGCTATTGTAGCCGTCCTAGTGGGTGTGAAGTGTGGATCTCACTGTGGTTTTGATTTGCATTTCCCTAATGACTAATAATGTTGAGCATCTTTTCACATGCTTATTGGCCATGTGTATATCTTCTTTGGAGAAATGTCTGTTTAGGTCATTTGCCTGCTTTAAAAAATTTTTTTATTTTTATTTTTTAAAGATTTATTTATTTATTTGAGAGAGAGTGAGAGAGAGAGAGAGAGTACAAGGAGGGGGAAGGGCAGAGGGAGTGGGAGAAGAGAATCCTCAAGCTAACTCCCTGTTGAGAGTGGAGCCCAACATGGAGCTCGATCCTGGGACCCTGAGATCATGACCTCAGCCGAAATTGAGAGTCAGACGCTTAACCAGCTGACCCACCCAGGCACCCCTCATCTTGCCCACATTTTTTTTTTTTAATCATTTGTCCACTTTTTTTTTAAAGATTTTTTTTTTAAGATTTTATTTATTTATTTGACAGAGAGAGAGAGATCACAAGTAGACAGAGAGGCAGGCAGAGAGAGGGGAAGGGAAGCAGGCTCCCTGCTGAGCAGAGAGCCCGATGCGGGACTCGATCCCAGGACCCTGAGATCATGACCTGAGCCGAAGGCAGCGGCTTAACCCACTGAGCCACCCAGGCGCCCCGAATTTTTTTTTTAATTTGACAGACAGAGATCACAAGCAGGCAGAGAGACAGGCAGAGAGAGAGGAGGAAGCAGGCTCCCCGCTGAGCAGAGAGCCCGATGCGGGGCTTGATCCCAGGACCCTGAGATCATGACCTGAGCCGAAGGCAGAGGCTTTAACCCACTGAGCCACCCAGGCGCCCCTTTGTGCACAATTCTTATGGTCTCCTTAAGACAGACTTCCAGAAGTGTAACTACTCTGCACGAGGTGTGAATGCTTTTACGACTCTTGGGCTGTTTGCTCTCCAAAACTCTCATGCCCCCACATGCCCTCCCCTATACTGCATTTAAGTGCCTGTTCACTGTGTCCTCTGGTGCTATTATTTACAAAGGAAAACACCTTTACTGAAGTCGCTGAATGTCACTGAATTGTGGGATGCGTGGGTTTTCTAGCTGGGTCTGGGCTCCACTGTGCTTGTCTGGGGAGAGAATTTTAAGGTCCACGAAGGGGAAGTCCAGGTAGAAGGAATCCCAGAATATCTTCCAGGAAAGGCAGTTTCAGTCCTTCTGGGTTACAGACAACAGCTGTCTGGAAGAAGAAAACCTCCCCTCCATGCGGTTCCTTGGGGAGGCTGCTTCAGTGCCCACAGCAGGAAAGGCTGCTGCTGGCCGGCGTGGACACCCTCCAGGGTCGGTGGCTGCTCATTCTTGTTTGTACCATCCACATACCACTCCCTTCCTGCTGACAAAAAAAGAATCCATTTGAATCATCCCCAAATCCCAAATGAGGGCGTTTCGGCCATCCAAAAAAATCTGATCATCAGGCAGCTTGGCAGTGTGTGGTTTCAAACAGTCGTTCCATAATCGATTCATCCAGCAAACCTTTCTCCAGAACCTATCATGCACCCACCATTGCAATAGACATTAGGGACGCAGCTGGGGATCAGATTTGGGGTCTCATGTTTATAAACCATTTGAGGTTCTGGAAGTCTTTTGAAAATCTGATGAAAACGTCAGACCCCCTCCCTAGAAAACCCTGTGCACTCACACGGATAATGTTACATGTTTACAGCCTCCTCACAGACCGTCACTGGATTTCCTGAGGGTGGGGGGCTCAGAAGCATTGTTATATTCTAATAAATGAAAGAAAGATGCCATTCTTACGTTCGTGTTGTTACAATTACATAACACCTTGAAGCTCGACTCCTAACAGGATTTCCTTCCTCCCACCACAGCGTTTGTAGCCTTTGACGTTTGCGCATCACTTCCTGTGTGTGGGCTGCTTGAAGATTCGCAGCTTCAGCAGAAAGTCCGATAAGCCTGGTCCTAGCCCTCACAGAGCCTGCAATCCAGGGAGGAAGTCCTGTCCTCATCTGATCTGGCCTAGCCTGGGGACGCCTGCTGGATCTCAGCAGGGCATGCGTCCTCTGGCTGTCCCTGACAGCGTGTTGGGAAGAAACAAGAGCCAATGAGCTGAAGAGACAAAGCAGGGGGTGTGGCATCTGGGTGCTCGCATGTCACCAGTCTTGGTGACCCTCAGTAAAGACAGGGACTGCAGTTGGCTGAGTCCATCCAGCCTGGTCTTCTAGGTGACATCAAGGCCCAATTTGGGTTTTGGGAGCCAATATTCCTAGAATAGTGGAAACCATGGGACGAAGCCCGGGAGCATGGCCACGGGATCCTTAGGATCTGGGAGATCTACAAATACCTTTCTGTGCTGGGTTGTATACCCCACAACCAGAATCCCATCAGGCCAAGGAGGCAGGCCAGATTCTCCTGCCAAAGTAGGGAGAGGACCAGACAGGAAGACATCTTTCTGTGGTGAATAATTCACAGGTTTCCTTTGCTGAATTCCCAGTAAGCTCTTGCCTCACCCCACCTCCCTCCATGGCCTTTCTCTTGCCCCAACATCGCACACATCACACGAGAGGAATGTGAAGCGTCCTGCACCAGGAGGCAGCCAGCTGCTCAGCGTGGGTGCTAAAGTAGTACAAAGAGAAAGTTCATCAATGAAGCCTCGGCGCCTGGGGCCCTGAAGCAGGACTGTCCGAGAACTGGCAAGCCCAGGAAAACGGAGGAAGGCACGGATTTGGATGCAGGCCAGCTCTTCTAGTGTTTACGTTCCTGCGCTTGTGGAGTTCTCATAGGTCCACGGGCGCCTCTGGGAAACCAAGGAAAGCTACAGACCCCCTCTCCGTGCACTAGGATCGCCAATCATTTAAGGAAGCTTTGGGACCATTGGAGCTCAACTGTGGGTTGCTAGGGCTTCCTGGAAAGCAAATCTTAATTTGTATGGTCTCCTGAGAGAGATGAAATGTCTCTGTACTGCAATTATTGCCATGAAAGGTCAAGATGATAAAAATCAGGAAACTTTTTCTTAAACTGCCAGATAGTCAATATTTTGGGCTTTGTGAGCCATACAGTGGCTCATCAAAACTCCTTAGCCCTGCTGTTGTAGCAAGAAAGCAGTCATAGCCAGTACATAAATGAATGGGCATGGCTGTGTTCCAATATTTATTTACAAAAACAAGCCGTGGGCCAGATTTGGCTCATGGGCTATAGTTTTCTGACCCCTCATAATAACAGCCAGAGTTTAGGAACACTGACCATGAGCCGGGAGCTGAGCTATGTGTTTGTATTATTATATTATATTATATATGTTTGTATTATATCCCCATTTTACAGATGAGAAATCAGCATTAATGACGTTTTGTAACTTGTCCAAGGTCACTCAGCTGGTAATTGATGGAACCTGGATTTTGATTTCATTCCTTTGATTGTATAAGGTGGTCACCAAAAGTGTTCTGAAGGACTGGGGTCAGGAGATGATGATAAACCTTTATTAAGATTCTGCTCTGGGCCAGGGACTATGAGAAGTCCTCATATGAGTTAACACCAGTCATCCCCACCACAACTCACAGTTACTAATAATACCCATGAGAGGGAGCTGAGGCACAGAGAGCTTAAGGTGCTTGCCTTAGGTCACATAGCTGGTAACTGGTGAGGCAGGATTCAAACCCACACTGTGCTCTCAATTCCTGCTCCCCGCCCCGCCCGCCCCACCACAGCCACCTCCAGTTGCCATGTTGAACCCCATGGGCTGCGGTAATATCTCTTTTATCATCCGATAGGACGTCCCCAATTAGAAAGCAGGCCTGGGTCAGACTTCTGGCCCCCATTTGTCGGTTGTTTACCCCTTTAGCCCCTGGGTCATGGTGTGGTCCTAGGAGACAGTCTTCTTTAGCTGGGGTTTACCGGCTGGTTAGATAGTTACAGAGCTGGTCTGAGTGCCCCAGCTGTGCTCCTGTAAGGTGGGGCTGTTCTGAAGAGGCCCGTGGAACGGGAGTGTGTAGAGGAGCACAAAATGGGTGGCCCGTGTGGTGATCAGAAGCGCCAGGGGCACCAGGGTGCCTGGAGGACATGTCAGTTGAGGGGGATCTGCAGCCTGGGACCCTTGGGCGCCACCCACCCTCGCCTGGGACCATGACCCCCCCCCCCCCTTTCTCTCCTCAGGGGCAGCTGACTGAGTTCTGGGCTTGCCCCTGAGTCAGAGGCCCCGGCAGGAAAATAAACTTTCTGTACTAAGGGGAGGAGGGAGCAGCTCACTTTTCAAAAATAGGAGAGGCAGCTCTGTTGCTATGACGAATTTCTTGTGTTGCTCCGTGTTTTTGAAATTTTCTACATTTTTTTTATGACCCACATAAAAAGGTACATACAGCCTCCTTATAAAAATACATGGAAAAATCTCCATCTTATGCCCGATCTGAGGGAGATTCAAGGAGCTTTGGGGCCAAGAGAGCTTGTCGTAAAGGCTTTGATGGCTCTGGGATCTCTGACGTTTTGGGGACCCCCACCCCACACATTGTGGCAAACCTCAAAATGTCCCTACAGATCCCATTACAGATGTGCCTTTCTTATAAAAATATCTGAAAAGGTTTTAAAAGAATTCATACAATCAGGGTTGTTGTTTTTTTTTTTTTTTTCGAAGAATAAATTATTCAGCATGTTCTTGTGATTTGGGCTTTTCTATTTCTAAACACACAGGCGCTGTGGACTAGCAGCTGACTCACTAGTGTACTGTAGATCGTTCACCAGACATTTATTAATGTTGAGTTTTTAGCTGCCTTTCGGGGTCCTGGGGTCGGTTTGCTTGAGATTTCAGGTTCCGCATATCTCCAGACACCTTTGACAAGCTTGTGGACTTCAGGTCCTGGGCCTCAGTTTTCCTGTATGCAAAATGGGAGCAGTTTAGGAAGAGGCAAGCAGAAAGGAAGGGGGACGCGGAGGATGAGGATGTTAGAGCAAATGGAACAAGATAGCAAAAATCAGTGACTTTGGGCGAAGGTGCAAGGAGTTCCTTGTCCTATTGTTGCTGCCTTTCTCTGAGTTTAAAATGGTAACAAAATGAAAAAAGAAAAAGCTCCCCCTCCCATCGCAGGTGGTGGTGATGGTGGGCCAGGACTGGTCAGTGGATTGATGGAAAGCTTGCAAAGCCTGGAGGGGCAGCAGGGGCTTAAGAGGTGTGGCTCTGTGACCCCCCCACCCCCACCGCCATCCTCTCTAGCTGAGCAGGCGCTTTTTCATATGCCTTTATATTTTGGGGATCTCTACAGATCCTTCTGGAAGAAAGGCGTCTTCTAAGAAGGAAGCTAGAGACCTGTGGCCATGGAATCTAAAGACTGAGTCCATTGATCTTGGAGGCCTATCATTTTTCTAACAGCAGAGACTAAAGAAGCCAAGTCCCTGGTTGTAAACTGGCGGGTGGACAGGAGCGGGAGCGGGGGGGGGGGGGGGGGGGGGCGGAGGGGGCAGTGGGAGGAGAAAGAGGGCGGCGGTGGAAGAAGTGGCCCAGATGGCTAATTCGTGTCTTCCTACAGCCGCCTTGCAAGCCAGCACGCAGCACTCGCCAGCTGCCGCTCTCCGAGCTTTACCAGCACGCATGCTAATCCGACAATACCCTGCCAGGCAGGTACTATTACTATCCTCATGTTACAGAGGAAGAAACGGGGGACTCAGAGAGGTGAAGTCGCTTTCTCGAGATCACACAGCCCAGGGGGTGGCAGAGCTTGGATGCCCATCTGGCACCTGGTTAGTGTGGCTTAACTTACTCCAGTTTAACAACACAGCTAGAACAGGGACTTTGGTGACTGATGCAGGACCAGAGCCAGGAGACAGGGTTGGGGGGCGATGGGCTTTCAGACATGACCCACCGAGCTATGGCAACACTAGGTATTAAGCACTGACTCTGAGCCTTGTGTCATATACACACATGCATCATCTCAGAGAATCCTGCAAAGCAGCTCTGCAAGGTTGAAATCAGCATCTTCATTTTGCAGAAAGGGTAAGAAAGGCCCAGAGAGGGCAAGTATCTTACTCCAGGTCACACAGCAAGAAAGTGGCAGGGCTGGCATTCAAACCCAGGTTTTTCTGACCTCGAAAGTCTGTGTTCTTCTTCTTTTTTTTTTTTTTTTTAAGATTTTATTTATTTATTTAAGAAAGAGAGAGAGAGAGAGCATGCACGAGCCATGAAAAATGGGCAGAGGGAGAGGGAGAGGGAGAAGCAGACTCCTTGCCGAGCAGGGAGCCCAACACAGGGCTGTATCCCAGGAACCCGGGATCATGACCTGAGCTGAAGGCAGATGCAGAAGTCTGTGTTGTTGTTGTTGTTGTTGTTGTTCTTCTTCTTCTTTTTTTAAGATTTTAGTTATTTATTCGACAGAGAGAGAGAGGGATCACAAGCAGGCAGGCAGAGAGAGCAGGGGAAGCAGGCTCCCCGCTGAGCAGAGAGCCCAATTCAGGGCTGGATCCCAGGACCCTGAGATCATGACCTGAGCCAAAGGCAGATGCCTAACCAACTGAGCACCCAGGCGCCCCAAAAGAAAAAGAAGCCTGTGTTCTTGACCATTAGGCTGAACTGCCCTAAAATGCAATGGCTTTGGTGCTTCTGATCTGTTTCCAGGAGTCCACAGTAACAGCTGTTCCTGGGAAGGGAGGTGCAGGTGTGAAGCCCGGTTCAATTCATCAAAAATTTCCAGTGTGGGTCAGGCCCAGTGCTGGTAGCTGGTACAACAGCAGTCCAGGGGTGGAGACAGATGTATACCTGATAAAAGGAAGAGGCAGTGTGATTTGAGGAAGGATGAATGTGTTGGCCAGATACAGACCCTCCTGGCAGGTCAACCTTCCCAGTAGGAGGGAAGAGGTGGGGTGGCCCTGGAAGGCTGACTGGAGGAGAGGACATCTTGCATTTGAAAGATGAACAGGTTACTGTGGCTGGAGGCAGGGTGGCCAGACGGTATTTCTGGCAGAGAGGACAGCTCTAGCACCGGTGCAGAGATTTGAAACCACATGGATGGGGTTAGAGTAGAAGGAAGGGAAGGGGTGAGCCATGCAGCTGGAGTGATGGGCATGGCGAGGCCACTGTGTGTGTGTGTGTGTGTGTGTGTGTGTATAGCAGGAATGGAGGAGTTCTCTGGGAACTGAGAGAACTGGCTGTTTAGGACTTGCTGTGTGGCTTTGAGCTGCTGCTAACCCTCTCTGAGCCTCTGTTCTACTGCCTGGAACATGGAAGTTTTCCCAGACCTGGGGAACGGCCAGCTTGGGTTTGAGAAGGGGCCTCAAATATGCTCCCAGCTCCTCCCATCCCCATCCTGAAGCAATGGGCTGGAACAACCCTGCTGGTGCCCCCACTCCTCTCAGGCATCCAGGGTGGTCTCCCTTCACCCCTGCAAATCTCTCTATCCCACTGGGAGGAGCTGGGCTGAGTGGGTAGGCTTCTGCTCATAGGGGAGAAATGGGCCTCATCCAACCCCCACCCCACCTCCCCCAGGAAGCCCCCTCCCCTGTTAGGGCTTCCTCACTCCTGGTCACATACACCCCTCAACACTCCCTCTCAGTGCTGTTAACCCTTCCCAGCCTGGACCGGAGCCCAGGGGCTGGATTCTTGCCAAGCAGACAAAATCGGCTGAGCTGTCAGCACCCTCCTACCTCCTCCTCCTTCTCAGTTCCCAAAAGTCAGCTTCTCACTTCTGTGCTCTTTCCCTCTGTCTCATATGATGTCCAGGAGCCCGAGGAATCCTCCTTCCTCCTCCCTCCCTGAGCCCCATCTACAGGACCTACCATTACCTGAACACATACCGCACAGACAGACATCATATTCCCAATAACATTTTTGGCTGCGGGAGTTACCAATGTCTGATGATGCTTGGCACAGCGTTCCACTCTCCCATCTTGGTAGTCCTGCAGGCCTCCCCGTGGTGAAGAGCCAGAACTTGGCCGTCGGGAAGAAGTCTTTGGGAATGTGGCCCAGCTGGTCCGAGAAGGCTGGTCATCCATCTGCTCATTCGTTTAACAAATATTTATAGAACAGGTACTATGGGCCTAGCAGCAGTCCCAGCCCCTGGAGCTTTATGTGTGGTTATAGGGACGGATGGTATATTCACAATACGAATGATTGGGGCATTACAAATGAGGTCGGTGCTATAGTGTGGGACGGGATGTCACGAGAATGAATGACAGGGACACTGACCTTGCTTGGGAGTGCAGAGAAAGTGACATTTCAATCAACGTGGGAAGATTTGGGTCCTCCAGTCCTCTTTCAGCTTTGCCATCCCTTTCATTTTTTCTTTCCTGGGAGATGAGGTTAGGTACTAGGGAGCCATGGAATGTTGTTGAGCAGTGGTGTGGCCTTGAACAAAATGGAACATCGGGTTGGTGGCTCTAGTAGTGCCCCAGGGATGGTTAGAGGGCCTGCATTGGGCAATGCCAGCCTTTTAATGCCCAGTAGGACAGCAAAGTGATCTGACATTCATTGAGTGCTGTGCGCCAGACTGTTCCGGGCCCGTTGTATGTATCAACTCCTTTCATCTTTCCAACAACGGTCTGAGGTAGGTCTTTCATTACTCCTTTGTGCGGAGGAGAAAGAAAGTCTCTCTCTGAGACTCAGAGAGGTTAGGAAAATTGTGCAAGGTCACACAGCTAGCAGGTGAAGCAGGGACTCGAACCCAGAACTGTCTGCCACCAAAGTCAGTGTTCTGGTCTCTAGAACAGCCCTTGTGTTAATGTCCTCCTGCTCCTCTACAAATTACCACAAACATTATGGCTTAAAACAGTATGTATTTACACTCCCTCAGTTCTGGAGCTGGGAAGTCCAAAATGAGTCTGAAGGGGATAACACCAGGATGTGGTCTGTAGGGCTGGTTCCTGCTGGAGGCTTCAGGAAGAAGCCGCTCCTTGTGTCTTCCAGGAGTGGAGGCTGCTTGTCTTCCTAGGCTTGTGGCCACATCACTGAGCTGTCTGCTTCCTTCCTCATTCTTCTCCCCCCTTTGATCCCTTGCCTTCCCCTTCTGAGGACCCTTGAATTACCCTGGGCTCCCCTGGATAATCCAGGTTAATCTCCCCCATCTCAAAGGCACAGTTTCATCACATCCACAACTTAATCCCACAAGTACTGAAAGAACCAGAGATGAAAAATGACTTGCCCAAGGCCCCACAGCCAGTCAGTGGCTGAGACAGAGCTCCCATTCCAGTGCGGTCTGTCCACATCTTAAGCAAAGTCTGAAGTAAGCACAGTGTGGGTTTATAGGGAACCCTTCATGTCACAGAAAGTTATCTTCCCCAGCTTCCTGTGGTTTGAGAGCCTCTCTGGTAAACCTAGTTTCGCAACTGATAATCAGGGAGAACAAGGAAACCATTTGCTTTAACTAGAGTGTTGGGCATCAGTGAGCACTAAAATCAACCAGAAAGAGATACCAAGGGGTGTGGGAGTTAAGGTATAAGTTTATCTACATTAGGGTTGGCCAATCCATGAGACAAGATGAAGCAGAGCTGGCACTGGCCCCCCAGCCCCCTAGGCCAATGGATGGACTTTTGTTGGAGAACTGAGTGGGATGAGAGAGGCAAAGCCCCTCCTTTAGGTCCAAGGTAGGCATTGCTCATGGGTCACTGTCCAGCCACACCTGGATGTGGCCTCAGATTTCCTTTAACACAGAGCTCTTGGATTCCCGAGCCAACCAACTAGATTTGGGTATAAGACAAAGCTCGATCCGCCATCTTGGAACTACACAGCATTTCTGAGGGAGTAAACAGAGTCTTCTTTGCCACCACCTATCTTGCGAGTCTCAGTACCCCAATGTTAGGGCTCGGGTTTCAGAATCTTGTTTGAAAACAACAACAACAAACAACTCCCCCACCCCATCCACAACCCTCTTTATTCCAAGGAAGAAAAAGCCAGACTTCTCAGCTACGTTCAGCATGGTGACCGAAGACCTGTGGCTTCTGACTGGTGGGGGCAGCAGGACCCTTGCTGTTCCTCCCTGTGGGCCCAGGTGGGGCTGTGTGCACTGATCCTTAACTTTGGGCATCCAGGCCCCCACTCTCTTAGATTGCCCAGCCAATAAACCCAAACCTCGTTACAGCCTTGGGTTGGCTTTGGAGACTGGGGGTGGGGTTGGGGTGGGGCTCCAAGAGACCTGCATTAACAGGATCCAACATCCAGTGAAGGAGGAAGAGGAAATTTCCATAAATCCATCCAGACGCTGAATTCCCAGGCTAGGCTCCCCTTCCAGGATATCCTGAGTGTGCCAGATCTTCCTCAGAGGTTACCTCCCTGTCTCCTCTCCCTCCTCCTCTCCCTTCTCCCCTCCCACCTCCTCATCTCCTCTATCTCCTCCACTTCCTCCTCCCCTCCCCTTCTCCCCTCCTCTCTATTTCCCCTCCTCCTCTCTCCCTGCTCTTCCCCTCCCCCTTTATTTCTTCCCCTTCCCCTCTCTGTCTCTTCTCCCTCCCGTACTTCCTCCTCCCTCCCCCTCCTCCCTCACTCTTCCCTCTTCTCTTTCCTCTCCATACTCCAGCCCCCCTCAGTCCCCAGCAGATTAAGGAAACTGGCTTAGAGAGGTGGGAGGACTTGCCTCAGTCACACAGCTCACAGTGGTGGAAACAGGGATTCGGTCCCATCTGCTCTGTCTAATGTCAGAGCCCCCAGCTCTTGACCTTGGACTCACAAGGTAACTTGTTCCAGGATCCAGGATTTATTCCTTGTGGAAATGTCCGTACCAGTGGTTGTCAAACTTGAGTGAACGTCAGAATCCCCTGGTGACTTTTGAACACACAGCTCCCTGGGTCCCGCCTGCAGAGGTCCTGGTTCCCAAGGTCTGTGGACGGACCTGGCTCGAGAGCTTGAATTTCTAGTAAGCTGCTCAGCAAGGCGGCAGTGGGTCCAGAACCCACGCTTTGAGAACCACTGGTCTCTGTTAATGACAGACCCTTATATGGTGCTGTACCCAGTGCTCAGGCTGCTGTCGCATTGTGGAAATAGCCTCACCTTCGGACCAGGATGCTCTGGGGCTGTGACCTGGGACGTCCCTACCTTCATTGGGTCTAGTGTTCCCAGTTGTACAGTAAGGGTGTGGATGAGATGCTCTTGGTCCCCCGGGGAAGCCTGGCAGCACAGGGAGGAGAGGGGTTTAGAGTCAGGCTGAGTCTGACTTCTGACTCTAGGGAGCTGTGTGACCTTGAACAGTGCCTTAACCTCTCTGTGCTTCCAGTTAGTATCTAGGAAATGAAAGAGATGATAGTTTCTAAGTGTCAGTTTCACTGAACTAACAGTTGAGGATGGTGGGAAGAGGAAGGAGAGGTTCTAAGGCTGGTCAGATGGTGAAGGACATGTTTCCACAACCATCCAGACCCTTAGGTCTAAAGAAGACAGCATAGGGGCGCCTGGGTGGCTCAGTGGGTTAAAGCTTCTGCCTTCGGCTCAGGTCATGATCTCAGGGTCCTGGGATGGAGCCCCCCATTGGACTCTCTGCTCAGCAGGGAGCCTGCTTCCCCCTCTCTCTCTGCCTGTCTCTCTACCTACTTGTGATCTGTCAAATAAATAAATAAAATCTTTAAAAAAAAAAAAAGAGCGAGACCCTCTCTTCCATCCTCTCTCCATTTTCCCTTCTCCCTTCTTCCCCCACCCTTCTCTCTCTCTTTCCTACTCCGTCTCTCCCCCTCCCTCCCTCTCTTCTCTCTCTCTCTCACCTTCTTCCCTCCCCACCCTCCTCCCCTTCTCTTTTCCTTTCTACACAAGTTAGTTTTGGCAGCCTTCCCTTTGGAATGAGCCAGACCTGGGTTCAGTGGGGCCTCTGTCTGCCAGCCCCATCTGGGTGCCCTCAGCCAAAGAACAACTCCCCACAGCCCCAACACCCTCAACTGTAGAACAGGTGAACTGGCAGGTCCTCCAGAATGGTGGGAGGGTCATGTGACCCATTCCATGGGAAGCGCGCCCCCCCCCAGCCCCGGGGCGGGGCCATGCACACAGTGGGCCCCTCTGTTAGTTTATCAGTCTGGAGGCCAAGGGCTGGGCTCTGGACCTAGACAGCCTGGGTGGAATCCCAGCTCTCCTGCCTATGGGCTGTGTGGCCCACGGCAAGTGACTTAACCTTTCTGGGTCCCCATTTCCTCGTTGGTACCACAAGGGCAGAAATAGCACCACCTTAGCAGAAATAGTATCTCCTGAGAATGAAGGAGCAAGTGGCCGGCCAGCACCCTGTCTGGGTGTGCACTCTTGTGTTTATTCTGCTGATGATGCAATCACGCGGACAGGAGCCAGCACCGTGCTTCGCGGCGCAGGGGCCAGACGGAATACAGCTCCTTCTCCAGCTGAGTTTCCAGGGTAAGGGAGACAGAAACTGGAAGGGGAAGGGACGCCCCTGCTGCTTTGGTTGTAGGGGAACACCAGGGAGCTGAGAGCAGGCCCCCCAGTGGCGGGGGAAGGCTTCTGGGGAGATGGTCCTTAAGTTGAGACTTGAAACGAGTGAGGCGGCCCCTCTGAATAATAAAACGTATGTTCATAGGAATTTTGGATAAGAAAATAATCGGACAAGTGTGAAGTGGGGCATTTATTATAGTCAAAGAGTTGAAAAGAACCTAACCAGTCACCCAGAAAGTGTCAATTCAATAAACCTATGTAAGTAGTAAACTGCATCCATGGGACGGGGGGGGGGGGGGGGGGGGGGGGGGGGGTAAATAAATAAATAAATAAACAAACCAGTGCATCAATTCAATGATGCTGAATGAAGGAGTTTACAGTTTGGAACGCGGAGTATGACTTAGCCATTTTCCATCTAGATGTAGCATATATGTGTGTGTGTGTGTGTGTGTTCATACCGAAGTGTTAATGGTATTTCTCTCTGGGGAGCAGGGCTTGGGATGAAAGCAGGATTTATATTTAAACAACACAGGGCTGAATGTAGTTAAAGGTTTTGATGTGTTTTGTCAGCCAGCTCTCCAGAAATGGTCTCTCAAGGTATATTGCAAGTACGCGGATGTTTTGCTTCCCGGTGACATTTAATAAAACCAGACATTATGAAACATTTTCATCTTTGTTCATTTGACACTAAAAAAACCCCCAACACCAAACCCATTGCTGTTTTAATTTGCAAAAAAAAAAAAATTAATTAAATTAAATTAAAATAAAATAAAGAAAGAGGAGCACAACTAGGGGGCCAGGAAGGGCGTTCCGGTGGAGAGAGCCGGCCCAGGCTGGTGGGATATCTGGCAGCTCCTGAGACCCTTATAGGGAGCGGCTGCCCTTCCCACAGCTGCCTGGGGCTCGCATGTGCTCCTGGTTTGCGCTCAGATGGTGGGCACAGCTCCTAGCTGGGCTCCGCCTGCCAGAGGGGTGGGTCATCCCCAGTGGGCCTTGCCACTAGCCGCCCAAACACCACCCACAATCCCGGTCCGGGCTGGCCTGCCCGCCAGCCTCCTCTGGAGGCCCCTACTCCACGCAGCTGGCTGCCCCCGCCCTCGGCCAGCCCAGTTTCCTGCCCCTCCCTCTCTCTCTCTCACTCTCTCTCGCTCTCTCCTCCCTCCAGCTGTTTCTCTGGCAGAGTTCTGTCCCATTCAGGCTAGTGAGGAGCTCGGGACAGCACGCACGAGGTCTCCCGGAGAGGCTCCTGAGGGCTGAGGCTGTTTTGGGCTGGGCGGGGGGCGGGGGGGGGCATCCTGTGGCCGAGAGAAAGAAGCTGGACCACACAGGTCCCCTACACGGCCTCCAGTGGCCTGAAGTTCAAGGGAGCCCTTGGGAAGACCTAGGCGGAGACCAACCACAAGGTAGCACGCTTGCCTTTGACACTGTCTGGAGGGGCCAGCAAAGGGGAGAGTCATAGAGAGAGGAGGCCTGTGGTTCTGCTTAGCATTTAATGTTTGTCAAAATGAAAACCTGATTTTTCAGATTTCCGAAGTCATGCATGCTAATTGTAAAAAACAGCAGGGTCACCCTATTTTTAAAAGCGGCGAGCTCCGTGTTTTCCTTCATGACTCCAGTGCTCACAGCTACGAGGCAGGTGTTTCCCTCTCACAGGTGTCCTCATTTTACAGGTGAGTGAACCAGGACCCAGAGAGGGAAAGGCAGTGGCTCAGAGCGGCAGGTAAGCGGGGGATGGCAGGGGGGTGGGGGCAGTGAGGGGAGGTTGAGATTGGAACAAAGCCGATGCCATCAGCACAGCCCACTGCCTCCATACAGAGACTTCAAAGGAGGGCCTCACCCAGAGGTGGCCCTTCAGGGAGCTCTCTCCGTAGCTCCTACACTTGCTCACTCACTAATTCATCTTGAGAGCCTACTAGAAGGAGCAGACACAGCTAAGGATGTAGGTGTGGGCTCACACACACGTGTCCAACATCTGATTTGGCAACCTCCCTTGTCTTGCACAGGGGACTGTGCACTCCCGTCTGTATTCCTCCAGGATGCATTGTAATGGCTGCATGGAAAGGCTGTCTTGGGATTTATGTAACTGCTTCTCATCGTGGTTGC
The DNA here is from genome assembly GCF_902655055.1 of Lutra lutra. NCBI lineage: Eukaryota > Metazoa > Chordata > Mammalia > Carnivora > Mustelidae > Lutra > Lutra lutra. The sequence continues at coordinate 94,875,458 of NC_062289.1, read as the reverse complement.
TTCCTCCTTCTTCTTTTTTTTTTTTTTTGTTTCTTTTTTCCATGATTACAAGCGGTGCTCTCTCGTGTACATCATCTTTGCATGTCTGGCCTCTGGATACTTTTCCAAAGGCCAAATCCCTGAGCCAAAGGTGTGCCTGTTCTTAAGGTTTGTGAAGCTTCTAACCGCTTCCCTCTACATTTCTTTATTAACGTTGATCATCCCCTGCAAGTTGCTTGTCCATTTTTCTTTTACGAGTCTATGGTTCAAGTCCACTCCCATGTTTTTTTCTGTCAGTGTGTTTATCTTTGGCTGATTTTTAAGAGTTCTTTGTATATGGAGGATGGGAACCCTTTGGCCATGCTACTTATTGAACACACCTGTCCTCCCCTCTGCTCCAGCTGGCACGTGGGCGCTGTGCTACTGTTGAAATGAGTACGCTGGAAAGGCTCGCCTTGAGCAAAGTTAGGAACAACATATCACAATCCAGTAAACACTGCTCGCTACAAGTCTGATCCCTCAGACCAGCCTGTGGTTCCGATAGACCTGCGAGGAGGGGGTCAGGTTTTGGGTCTGTCTTCTTTTTCTAGTAAGAGGCCTGATCCCCGCCCTCCCTTTTGGCAGCCCCTACTTCCTTTCTAAGGGTGATCTTACCTGTGGTTCTCGCTGTATCTCTTCCTTCCTCCAATCTCCAATGGTGGGAGGAAGGATGCTTGGCATCTTCTTGAGAAAGAAGGCTTAGGTCAAACCAGGGATGCCCAGACGGTGGGGTGTCAGGCACTGAGAAGCCCACAGGAAGAGTTCTCTCTTGGGACCAAGGACTTTCTCTGGACTCTGCCAAAACTTCAGGGAATGGGTAAACTTGACTTTGGGCAAGTCACTCCTCTCTCTGGCTTGACACTTTCTGGGAGGTCCCTCTCTCCGTGCCTAGTCTCGTCTGTCTCTCCTGCTGGCCTGGGGCTCCTTGAGGCCAGACTTGGGATACTTACCCTCCTCTCTATATCCTCTGGGTGCTCGGTAAATGTTCTTGAATAAGTGAAGTAATTAGGCCTCAGTTTTGCCATCTGTAAAATGGGACTGGAGGGTCAGACAAAGTCTCATCCCTCAGGTATTTCCTTAATTAAATCCTCCCGGTTGGCAAACCACTTTACTGCCATGCTTTTCTTGAATCCTCACTGTGGCTGCATGATAAAGATATTATTAACATGCCCATTTTACAGATGAGGAGACTGAGCCCTGGGGAGGGGTTCTGATGTTAGACCTCCACGGAAGGCACTAGAACATTGTGGCTGCAGCATGAGTTTGTTTGGGTAAGTTTGAACCCCATCTGCCCCCTGCCAGCTGAGTGACATGGAACAAGTTATCTGTATCCTCCAGTCTCCTCATCTGTAAGACCGGGATATCATAAAGACTACATGAGATCACACATGTGGAACAATTAGCAGAGGGCTCGTTGCGTCGTAAGGAGCTCTAGCAACGTTAGCCAGGAGTCTATGGTCATTTCTACACCACACCTGCTGTCCATACTTTCAACACCCATCCGAGCCAAATAGAAGTTATTATTAATTTCTTTACCAGTGGAGTATTAATACTCAGATTCCCATCAGCTTACAAAAAATCCCTCAAAGCCTGTTTCACTCACTCTGAGGTACGCTGCACGAGCATGGTTATTACTGCCCATAATGATTGCCACTTTCCAGGCCACAAAGTAGACTTGGGGCTTCTCAAAGTGTTGTCGTGGGAATGCCGGCATTGGAACAATCATGAATAATATCATTCATGCCGGATAATCAAGGATATCTCCTAAAGCTTCAGTTTGGGCAATCAGAGTCTCCAAGGCGAGGCGTGGGAGTCTGCACATGGCACCAGTTTCCCAGATGATTCGGATATACCCCAAAACTTGAGGGCTGCTGAGCTAGAGGATGTGAACATCTTTTCTGTTTGCCTTTTGTCCAGGTTTCTGGGTTGTTTATTGCACACTGAGGTTGAATTTTTTTCCCTTTCTAAGCAAATATCTACGCACTTCTGTGAGCCTGTGTGTCTGTCCTGTGTCAGCAGTTGAGGCCAGGAGGCCTGGTGCAGAAGTGAAACTTTATCTTGTAGCACCATAGACAGTCGGAACATGCTAGCCGGCACCCAGTGTGTGGGCTTTGGAATTATTTTAAGAAACAGAACTCTTTCCTGCAATGAAGACATAGGGAGGACGGCAGTTGGAATGCAGATACAAGGCATGTTATTCTAGTTGAAACAGAGATGGAGGACTCCAGGCTGTGTTCATGGAACCTCACTCTTGGAGCTCTGTAGGGCAGGTTGAAAATGGCACATCTATTCCAGACTGATCAGAGACTAAAATTCTGGAGCTTTGCAGAATTTGCTACTGATCTTAGGCAAGGTGTTTTCACTCCATGGCCATAATCATCTCATGTGCGAACAAGGAGGTTGAAGGTTGTATTAGTCAGGTAGTAGCTGCAGTAACAAATAGTCCCAAATAGGTATAATGGCTCAGACAAAACAGACGTTTACGAGAAAGCAGGTGTTTCTGTGTGGGGGGAGGTCCTCTTGCATGCATGTCCCTGCTGTCCCCTTGGACATCACCCCTGATGAAAGAAAGCATGGAGGTGTGTGGCACATTTGCTACTTCACTGCCCTCTGCCACATGGGAGAACTAGTCATATGACCAGTGTAGTCACAAAGGAGGCTGGGAAATGGAGTTCTTGGCAGGGTGGTTCTATCCCAGTGTCTGCTGTATGCTGTGGAAGGGGAGGGTAGATTTTGTGGACAGCTAGTTGTCTCTGCCACAAATGTGGTATCTTTGGGTGTCTCCCATTCTCTGATTTTCAGTCCAGATTTTCACTAACATGGTGCTAACAAGGTGATGTTGGACCCACAAACACTTTCCTATCCTAAAGATAATCCCCATCATCAGATATACTGAGTAAATGCCCATGGTCCAGACCCATCAACGCGGGTTTCCCTGGAACTTAGGCAACTACTATTCTCTTTACCTCCTGGAATAAACACAACAATTCTATTGAGCACAGCACACTTCCTTAGCCCAAGGCTTTCATATCCAGTATCGCCCTACAGACTGACTTGGAAAGGCTCCATGATTATCATCCCCATTTTAGAGATGAAGAGATTGAGGATCAGAGAGGTAAAGGGACTTGCCTAAGGTCACATACCTCATAAACAAAAGAGCTGGGATTTGAGCTCAGATAATCCTAGTCCTGTCCTGAGGTGGCATTGCATGTTGGATGTGTGTGTGCAAGCCTGTATGTGTGCATGTGTGTGCGTGCTCCCATGTGCATGTGTGTGGTTAGGGTAGGGAGTCTCCTTGGGCTGCATCCCCCAGGGCTGGGCATGAGGAAGTGGAAGTGTAAGGAATTGTCTATATTGCAAGCATGGGCTGTGCTGGCCGGTCATAAGGCAGCTGGGTGGTTGTCCTGGCTTGGGGGAGCTCAGTGTATCTAAGTGTCACAGTCACTGACCAGAAAAAAGGGAAGGGGATGGTGTGTGAGGACACAGACTGAGGGTGTCTGGATGGGACTGAGGCCTCAAGTGTGCCACGCACATAGTGGGTGGTGGGAACAATTTCTTGCGTGAAAAAGCCTATGGAGAAGTAGAAGCTGGACCAATGTGAGAACCTCAAATGAATTGGGCCCAATCTCTGGTCTGAAGGCCCTTCAGGGGCGAGAGGGAGGCAAATCAGTAACAACTAACTTTTCTTTATTCACCCAACAAACATTTATTAGTACCTACTATGTGTCTGACACCCCTCAAGGCAGAACGAGGAAAAAGACAGGACTCTTCCTGCCTCAGTGGAACTTTGGAGGGGCTGCGGGCGGGTTATGTTTGCCCCCACTTTAGACAAGAGGAAGGTGAGGCCCTGATTGGTTCAGTGACATTCCCGAGGTCACTTGGTGGGAGTAGGACCTGGGCTCCTAGTTCTCAGTCCAGAACGCATCCTTGTTCCCTTGGCTGGGACTGGGATGCAGGGAAGGCACCCTCTGGGTTGATAGTCACTTTGTGCCGCCTGTGGATGGACATCAGGAGAGGCTGGTTTTAGGCAAAATTAGGAAACCCCTTAACTTACTTCTCTTTTGGAATTTCTGTAGTTTTGCAGTGATGGGCACAAGAGGATCCAGAAAGTAGAATTTCTTGCCCGGCTGGGTGGAAGGGAGAGGCAGTCATTCTACCCAGTGCCATCCAAGAAGGGAAGAACGAGTGGTCACAGAATCCACAGCTGCTTGCTCTAGAGTTTAGAGCCCATCTCTGCTTCCTAACGTCCTGTCACCTCTGTGTCCTCCTCTGTAAGACGGGTGTACTCTAAACACCTCCTTCATGGCATCATTGGGGATCACATGAGTTAATATACGTAAAGCACAGCATGGCACATGGTCAACTTAATGAAGACCTTTCTATTGTTTACTAGGAAAGCAGGCATGGAAATTTGCCTTTGCACACCTGGGTCCCTATGGGAGTGTGGCACCTCGTGATCTTGGATCCCCAGGTGGGAAAAGGTCATTTGGGCGCATCTCTTGGCTTCATGCTTTGCCCCTTGGAGAAGCCCTGGGGTGGGGGGAGTGAGGGAGTCTCAGGCCTTGTTCCACCCCGCCCCCTCCAATAGCCACTCTGCAAGCTTGGAAGTACCAGCAGCTGACTCAGCAGGGGGAGTCAGCGGCTACGCAGGCAATATGTCAGAATCGGTTCTGCTTTCTTGAGGTTCATGACTTGGATCCTCTGATCCCAGCCCTAGGGACAGCTCTTATGCAAGGAGATGGTTGGGTAAGGCAACTGGGGCAAGGGACCGTGGCTAGCGTCTTCAGGTTTTCCTCTGGGAGCCTGGTCCCAGGACAGGAGAGCTGGGTTTGGCTCCAGCCACCTGGGTGAGCTCAGGGCAGCCCGTTACCTCTCAAGCCTCAGGTGCTTGCTGTCTCAGTGTTGCGGAGAGCCCGTCTGCAGCACTCAGGAAATGATCAGGGTGGCAATGAAAGACAGGGGAATGTACAACACGCACCCAACCCCTGTTACCTGGATTTGTTAGAACGGTTGTCGGCATCTATGAATTCCTGAGTATGAGAGGAAGAGCTTAGGGAGCCAGTGTAGGAGTTCGTCACTGCTGCTGTAACAAACACCACAGGTGTAGTGGCTCAAAACCATGCCCATGTCTCAGCTTAAAGTTCTGGAGGTCAGAAGGCCCGAACAGGTAGCACTGGGCTGGAAGCCAGGTGTTGGCAGGACTGGGCTCCTTTCAGAGGCTCCGGGGGAGAACTACCCCGCCCCCAACTTTTCCAGCCTCAAAAAGCTGCTGGATCCACAGTCCGTTTCTCCATCTCCAAAGCTAGTGGCAGTGGGTTGAGTCCTTCTGACGTGGGGTCGCTCTGACTCTCCTGGCTCCCTCTTTCATTGACAAGGACCTGTGTGAGGACACTGGGCCCACCTGGATAATCTGGGATAATCTGATTCTCAAGACCCTTGACTCAATCCCAGCTGCAAAGTCCCCTTTTAACACATCAGGTAACATATTCTCAGGTTCCGGGGGTGAGGACACAGCATCTTTGGCAGAGGGAGGCATTATTCTGCCCACCACAGTGGGGGACATCTCGAACACTGTTCTGGGTCTGTTTCCTGAATTGGGAAATTGAGAGTTCAATTTGGTGGCCGCTGCTGCAGTGACAGCTAGCTCAGTGAGGCACTGACCAGTCAGAACTGATGTGGGTGTGAACCACCCATGAGGCTGTACTGGGGTGTATGGGTGACTGTCAAGCCTGACCAAGGCCCCAGGCTTTGGCATCATTCAGCCTGGATTCAAATTCCAGCTCCACTACTTACAAATCCTGTGGCTCTGAGCCAGTAAGTTTCTCATCTGTGAAATGGGGTGGCAAGCTGTAAGTCAGGGTGGTGGTTAGGAAGAAGTGAAGGTGCCCACGTCTCGTGTGGAGCGTGGTGTCTGGAACCTGGTAAAGGACTCAATGTGAACTAGTAATCCTCCTGGTGGTTGGGCCTCTACGTCCAGCCTTGGTGATTTTTAGACGGAAAACCCTTCTGTTTCTACCCTGTGCTAGAGGAGAAGAGCTAGCCTGGCTCCTGGGCTGCAGGTACCCTCAAAGAAAGAGGGTTCATTGTTGGGAATGTGTATGCCAACTCATGCTTAAGTTTGGGGGGGTGGTACCAGATGCCCAGCCAGGCTTGTGTTCAACTAGAAGTTTCTCAGGCTCTGACATGGCTCCAGGGAGGGGCCGTCTCACCCCTTCCGCTGTAAGATCCTATAGCTCCCTGTCCTGCTGTTCTACCCACGGGGCTCAGTTTCCTCCAGGTTTGTGTCTTTTTGAGTTTCTCTTTCTGTTTCTGGCTGTGCTCCTAATTGTGCCACCCTCTCTGTGTTGTCTGCTGGAACAACCCAAGAGGGCCCCCTGGATTCGTTGAGTCCTAGCGAGGTCCTGCTTTCTCTCTGATGGATTAATACCCCCCTCAGTCAGGAACCTTCCTATCTAGTAGGCCCAAGACAAATCTCGAATTGACAAGGAATCAAATTGACATCGACCTTGACATTGTCTCGTCCAGGGATGGAGCTCCACACTCCTCACTCATGAGCCAGGGCAGACATGGATCTGTTTCAGTTATTTATCTCTGTGATTCAGATCACTCCAAAATGTGAAATGGCTTCAAATGACTTCTTTATTCACCGTTCTGTAGCTGGGCTGAGTTCTGCAGGGATGGCCCATGTTCATTCCTTGGGGTCTCTGTCAGGTCACTCATGGGCTGTGATCAGCCGGGAGCTTGACTGGGGCAGGGCTCCTTAAGATGGCCCCATGTCCTGCGGGGACGTGTGCTGCCTCTCCCCACATGGCACCACTGCCTGGACTTCTCTCCCCAGGGGCTCAGGACTCTGAGAGAGTGAAAGCCAAAGCTGCCAGGCCTCCTGAGATCTAGGCTTGGGGTTGGCAAGCATCACTTCTGCCCCACTTCGTGGGTCACAGCACATCACCAGCCCAGCTCAGACTCAAAGGGAAAAGCAGTAGGGTTCACCTCTTGATGGAGGAGCAACGTGCATCTATGGGAAGGGGGTGATGTTAGGGCCCATCGGTGATAATGAGCTATCAACCAGATTTGACCTTAAAATTCGGTGGACGACGATGGTCATCTGAGATGATCATGTGTCGTTCCTGAGTGCCGTAGTCTGTTGGGGCTGCTCTCACAAAATACCAGAGACCGGGGCCTTGTAAATGGCACACACTGATGCTTCATAGTCCTGGAGACTGGAAGTTCAAGGGTCAGGGTGCTGACGTGGTCAGGTTCTTCCGGGCTACAGATGGCTGACCTCTTGCTGTGTCTTCACACAGTGGAGGGGGTGAGGGAGCTCTCTGGGGTCTATTTTATAAGAGCACTGATCCCACTCATTAGGGCTCTACCCTCATGAACTCATCGCCTCCCAAAGACCCCACCTCTGAATACTGTCACATTGAGGGTTAGGACATCAACATACAATTTGGGGCATTGGGGGGGCAGAGGAGACACAAACATTCAGACCAGAGGCCTGAGTGTGAGTTAGTCCCCCCCTTTCACTGCTCTGATGGAGAAACAAGCTCGAGAAAGGAAGAAGGACTTGTCTAAAGGGGCCCATGAAGGTAGTGAGAGAACCAGGATAGAGCTTCTGTTCCCCCCACTAGCATTTATTGAGCACCTACTGTGTGCCAGGAACATGGCATCCAGGGAGAGACCAGCCCTGCCCTCAGGGGGCTCCCAGTCACTTGGGAAGACAGGTATGTAAACAGAGTGGGGTCCCTCCAGCCAGAAGGTTGGCTTTCATGGTGGGGTGCACAGCGCCAACTGCTCTTGGGTCATGATCACCCATGATATTTTCATCCATCATCCATTCACAACAGTAGCCGAACCCTAGTCATTTGAACAAAAGCACATTGTTGGTGGTTTTTTTAGTTTTTTGGTTTTTGTTTTGTTTCGTTTTTACAGATTTTATTTATCTATTTGCAAGAGAGCACGAATGGGGGGAGGCGCAGAGGAAGAGGGGCAGGCAGACTCTGTGCTGAGCACGGAGCCCAACTTGGGGCTCAATCCCACAACCTGAGCTGATATGGAGAGTTGAGTGCTCAACTAGCTGAGCGACCCAGGCCCCCTGAAATCATATCATTAAATACACTCAATGCACCCAGTACTATAGGGGCAAAGAGCTTTGCTGGGGGTGCCTTTGCTGGGGAAGTCCAGAAATAGCACCTTGAGAAGAAAGTGCAGATTTGAGCAGGCTCCAAGGATGAGTTGGCTTTAGATGAGACCTCCAGTTGGCTGGAGCAGAAGCTGGCCAGAAATAAAAGATATTTCAGGTGGGGAAAGCAGCATGAACAGAGATTTGGAAACTTCATGAGCCTGGGGTGTCTGGTGTGGTGGGTGGAAGCAGAGAGTGGCCGGGGGGAGTCTGGACACTCTGCAGGGTCTTGAAGATCCCACCCAATTTTCTGGGTGGTCCAAGGCTGCCAGTATTCACCAGAACAGCATCCTGTTGTCCTGAGGCTCACTCTCTCCAAACTCTGTGCTTAAGCTTAAACGTTTGAACAATCAAAGATTCCAGACAACCCCAAGCTAATTGAGTTTGAGCTTCCAACTTGGCAGAGGGCATGTTGGTTTGTGGCTCTATCTCTTGGGTTGTCTGGTACAGAAACCAGCTTGGAAAAGAGAATATTTCTTTGCATTGGTGGCTTTTGTGACAGAATGATGGGTCCGATCTCCTCCTATGCCTGGGACTTGCTGACGGATGGAGACGCGGAGCTTGGGGCTAAAGAAAGTTGATTTAGGCTGGCACCCGTGGTCAGCCTGGGACTTGTTTACTGCTGGGAGACTTTGCCAATGCTCCATTGGAGCCAGACTGAGCCGGGCTGGGAGCCGAAGGGCCCACCAGCCTCCCAGAGGCAGGGGAGGTAGAGCTGACTGATGTCGAGAGAGTCTTTGGGGAGTGAAGGCAATCTGCAGTCTCTTTTCTCGCTGACTTGTCTCACAGCGGGCCCCTTCAGCTGTCGGGGATTTGGGTCACGAAAAAAAAGGGCGTCCCTTGAGTCAGAATGGGACAGCCATCTGGTGTGTAGAAGGAGAAACTCGGCCAGTTCACAGACCTGGTTTGAAACCTGTTTCTGCTGCTTGCTGGCTGTGAAACACAGAAAAGATCACTTAACTGCTCTGTGCCTCAGTTTCCCCCACTGTAAACTGGGGATCACCAGGGTGTTACGTGGCTTACATGAGATCATGTGTGGCCCAGAGGTGGGATTGAAAAGCACTGTGGCCTCTGCGGGAGGGGGCCGGTCTCCAGTGGCTCGGAATGGTGATGGGGGAGTAGGGACCAGAAGTCCCGAGCCAGGAGGGGCTGAGAAATGCCAAGTGTGGACCATGCCAGGATAATGTTTGGCCCCACACTTTCCCCTCCATTTCCTGCCTTGGCCCAAAAACATGGCAGGAGTGGGTGGGGACCTTGAATCGCCAGCCTCTCTTCTCTTGGAGGATGCCGGGCCTGCCTGGCCTCAATGGACCTTTCTTTTTCTGATCCTGCCCGTCCCCTCCCCCCCCCCCCCCGCCCTCCATTTCCTCCTGTGAAAAACCCTAGCCATGAAGGAAATCTGGAACAGGGATCTGGGGAAGGGCAGGGCAGCTTCCTGGAGCCTGGCTGGGCGATGGCTCTCACCTCACCCTCACCAATTCCTGGCAGGCCTGGTGGTGAGGGCCCTGGTCAGGCTGAGGTCCTGGGCCTCCTCCCTGTCCAGCCTGGCTGGCCCCGGCTCCACGGTTTCTGTTTGCTCCACATTCTCGGGCCTCTCCCAGCGCTGGCATCTCATGTTTCCCGGGAAGCCATATCGCCCAAAGTTCCTTCTCAGAGCTTCTTGTGTTGTGTCCCTTGCCCCAGGGGACAGCTAGGTTCCACTGGCTGAGTCCCTGCTGGGCTTCTGCCCCATCCCACTTCCTGTCTTTCAGATTGTCTTCTGGGGCCAGTAGGCACCCCCTAGCCTGTATGCAGCCATACTTTCCTATCCAGGATGAGGCTCAGAGAGGTAGGTCGGTTGCCTAAGGTCACACAGGAGACGGGCCCCTGACACCTCCTTCTCTACCTGCCCCTACACCTAACTGTATCCCACATGGCTCTTCTTGTTTTCCTGGCCCCTTTGTCCAGAGTCTACCTACCCTCTTCCTTTGTGGCTTCTGGGCCTTTCTGCCTTACGTCTGCCTCACATCCTCCCTATTCCAACTAGGGCTATCTCTTATTCTCTTATCTCTTCTTCCTTTTTTTTTTTTTTTTTAAATCAAATGCCCCGTTCTGTCAGAAGCCCATTCTCATCCAGGTGTCCAGCTGAAAACCAAAGCAATCCAACTCATTCACACTGAGGTATTTGCAACTAATGACAGCTCACCAGAGTGGGGGTTTGTGAGCAAGGTGGCTTAAGTCAGCAGAGAAAGTCTGTGCTGGTGGACATCCAGGCACTGTAGACACAAGGCAAAGGGAGCTTTTGGCCAGGGATTCCCAGGCAAGCCGGCAGCAGCTCCATCCTCTTCCAGAGATCCGAGGACAGGCAGTTACAGAATCAATTTCATAGAAGTGTATATTTCCAACTTCCTCACACCTCCGCCAGAGAGGGCTTCTCTGTCCCTCCTTTTTCTTGTAGATAGAGTGGCCAGAATTGAGCCTTTTTTTTTTTTTTTTTTTTTTCTGTGACGAAGCTGCACTTTAGCAGCGTGGGGAGCCGTGGGGACAAGTGTCGCAATCTGGGCACACCCCATGTCTACAGGGTCCGCCCGCCTGCCACTTTCTCCCAGAGCCTGGGGGCAGAGGTACTTGCCACAGCCATGTCCTGGATCCTAGGTGAGGAGCCTGGTGTCCCTGTCACCCTTCACTGAACTAAGAAAACTGTCCCCCGGTGCGGGCATTGGCGGGGAGCCTGGAGGCTGGGCAGGTGTGGGGAGAAGCCCTTCTCGTCCAGGTGCGTCTGGAGAGGTAGGGGGCATGGCCAGTGGCATTTCCAGAATCTACTCACTGTCTGGTTTCACAGTCCTTGACTTCCTAGCTATGAGTCCTTGCTTTCCTTATCTGTAAAATGGGGGAGAGGATGACACTGCCTCATAGGGTTTTTGGGGTTGGGGGAGATAGATGTAGGGGAGGGCACATTTTATGTTTTATCTTTTTTTTTCCCTTTAATATTTGCCACCATCATGGGACGCCTGGGTGGCTCAGTTGGTTAAGCAGCTGCCTTCGGCTCAGGTCATGATCCCAGCGTCCTGGGATCGAGTCCCACATCGGGCTCCTTGCTCGGCGGGGAGCCTGCTTCTCCCTCTGCCTCTGCCTGCCACTCTGTCTGCCTGTGTGCGCTCTCTCTCCCTCTCTCTCTCTGACAAATAAATAAAATCTTAAAAAAAAAAATTTGCCACCATCAGCTGTTTAAAGGAAGAATGTGGAATGGGGCGTCCACACATAGCGTGCGTGCAGCTCTGGGGCCCAGTGATCAATAAATGCCCAGTGTTTGCGATTTTGCCATTAGCAGTCCAGTCCAGTCTGTGTCCCTAGCGATGAGGTGGCTTTGGGAAGACGCTCTGCCCCTTTCTGCTTTCTTGCCACGAGGGTTTGAGCAAGTTGCTTTACCTCGTTGAGAGCCATGTTCTCGAAGACTCGAGGTGCATTGAGAGGGTGGTTGAGAGGGCGCAGGGGTGAAGCCGGAAGCGCTCCTGGCTCCAGGGCAGTGATAGGCTTCTGGAACCATTTGAAACTGTCTCTCTGGGCATCATCCGGCTCCTCCAGGGGTTTGGGGGGGGGCTGGCTGGTTTCTCCCTTCCATGTCATATGGAAATGCTGCAGGCATCTTGGGACATTCACATTCCTGAGGGGGCTCTAAGACTCGAGGGTTCTGGGCTCTGTCCCCAGACATGGGGTACAGAGCCAGGCTACTGTGAGAAGCTGGGACAAAGGTGGGCTGGCCCTTGTCTTCTCAGTGTACTTCCCTGCCCTATGACCGCTTCCTCCTTCTCACTCTCACTCCTCCCCCCTCCACCTCCTCCTCCCCACTCCCTCCCCTCATTCTCCCTCCCTTCTTCCCCCCTCCCCTCCCCTTTCTTCCCTAGCCAGTGCTCTAAGTTCCAGAGGCTGAATGGACATCTTTGGGCAAAAGCAAGCACTTACCTTGAGGTGAGGGAGGGTCTCTGAAGCTCTGGGTGCCAGCTGGGCTCTCTGACTTCTGTCTGGGAGCTGGCTGAGATAAGATGCCAGGAAAAAAAGAAGCAGGCCTCAGTGGTCCAGGAAACCTGTCACAGGCACCCCACAGCCCTGCGCACATTGTGGGCACTGCACAGGTGCTAGTGAGGGGGGATGGACCAGCGAGCCCCAACAGCGGAGGGGCACACTCTGGGAACCACAGTCTGGAGCATCGCCTCAAGACCCCTCCCTCTCTTAGCAAAAACCGAACACTCACTGAAGTTATTTTGAGGTTGTGTGCCTATTTTTAAAACATAAAATTATTTTGAGGGTGCTTTGTTTAAACAAACAAACAAAAAAAAAGCATGGAAATTTTGCATTCAGTGCCATAATATTCTCCTGCATTTAAAGACAGAAATTGCGGCCCTCAGAAATCTTTGGGTCAGCTCCGCGGAGGGGACCTTCATCTGTGTTCTGGCTTCCTGTCTCTATGGCTCATTCAGAGAAATTTGGGGTAGAAAATGCATGGATCGTCAGGTTTGAGGGGGACAGTGACAGATGACTGACTCTTCTTCCCCACCCCACCCCCATCTCTCCACTGTGTATTGAGGAAACAGGCACAGAGAGGTTAAGTGACTTGCTCAGAGTCACACAGCTGGTAAGCAGCAGAGCTAGAGTTTGAAGCCAGATAGCGTTTGCCCTAACACTTCAAGAGATGCCTCTTGGGTGAGTCCCTGTTCCCCTTCCCCTGCTGCATCTATGGCTGGTCAGCTGGGGCAGTTTCCTGGACATCTGAGACCCAGTTCCTTCCACTGCATCGCCTCTGGTCACAATCAGCTCCCAGACCTAAGAACCACTAAGAACCCAGCTAGCACCTGGGGCTGCAAGGACGCTCCCTTCTGAGATAGGGACAGTTTTGCCCTAAGACGCAAACTTTAGGATTCCCCAGCTCGAGTCCTGAACCTCTGGCCTGGGCTGGGTCTCTCTAGAGGAAACAGCCTCTGTGCCTTTCTTCTGAGGCAATGGCCAGCCTCTTTCTCCAGGTGGTTTGGCTTCTGCCCAGTGTCCGGCCCTTGGCTCCTTGACTGCTATCCGTGAGCCAACTGTGAGTTGGCAGGTTTCTGAAAACTCATTTCCAGAAGAGGAAACTGAGGCCCAAACATGATGTCAGAGAAAGAAGCCTGGTGTCCGGCCTATCTCTCTAGCCGTGTTGGCATGTGTGTTCAGGTGGGACTGATGCCATGAGTCTTCCCTGCTGGGCAGAGGGCTTAGGGTCTCCTGGAAGAGCCACATGCTCGTGGCTTGGAGAGGGAAAGAGATTTGTGCAGGTTCAAGGGAAATTAGGAGCAGAGTGGGACTGGAAGCCATGTCTCCCACCTCCCCCAGCACCTTGTTTGTGCCTCAGTTTCCCCCACAGGGACATTCAAGGCTCAGGGTTTGGATGGGACAGACAGAGCTGCTCTTGGGGTCTCCGTTTCCCCTGCTTATATATATTCTCCTATAGGGCGATTGACAAACCTGGCCCACTGGAACCTGTATGTGGTCAAGTTTTTACTAGTCTGCAGAGAAACAGAGAGAGAGAGAGAGCATACAGACAACAGAATGAGTTTTTTCCTAAAGTAAGATGTTTTCGGCTGAGAAAGAGGTCTTTTTCCCACTGATTTTTGTTGGCATTAACATCCTGGTTTTTTTTTTCTGAAATGGTGGGGGCGGTAAAGGACAATTTTAATATTGCAACACTCTTACTTGGCATAGAAAGGTGGGGGCTCTAGGCCAGTTTCAGAACTGGGAAACATAACTGGGTTCATGAAACCCCAAAGTTTGGAGTTCACTGAGCTAACACAGGGTCTTGGGCTCCTTTGAGCTCAGGGAGGGTCAGGTAGGCAGAGGTGTGGCTGAGGTCACATGATTGGAAAGTGCTGAGAGACTGGGCCCTGGGCATGGAGGGGAAGATTCCAGTAGCTAAAGCCAGAGCCAGACTGCAGAGCAGGGACTGTACCTGGCACATAGTAGTTGCCCATGATTACCACGTGAGTGCTCAGCACACAACTCAGAGTCAGGGCAGTGGGCAGGGAGACAGAGGACTGGGTTCTGAGTAGGATAGCTGTTGTAGGTAGGGTTTCCCCAAAGCAGAGCCTGAGGCAAGGATTTAGGTGAATGTGAGGTATTGAGTAAGTTCTGTAAGGCAGGGTTGAAATTCAGGGAGGTGAGTGAGGCAGGGTCACCCAAGTTCAAACTTGGAGTCCATCTTTGTTTAAAATTGTGATATTTTGCTCATCATGCATTTTGTGCATTAGTTTCAATTTTTAAAAAATACGGAACTAGGCATGCCTGGGTGGCTTAGTCTGTTAAGCGTCTGACCTTTGTTTTGGCTCGGGTCCTGATCTCAGGATTGTGAGTTGGAGCCCGGCATCTGGCTCTGAGCTGAGCTGGGTGTGGAGCCTTCCTGGGATTTTCTCTCTCCTCCCCCTCTGCCCCCCCACCCCTCCCCCACTTGCATGCACTCTCTCTTCAAATCAATTAATTAATTAATTAAAAATATGGAACTTAGTATTAAGATAATAAGATAATATAATTAACATAATGCTAGAATATGGAATTTGATTAATTAATTAAAAATATGGAACTAGGGGGTGCCTGGGTGGCTCAGTGGGTTAAGCCTCTGCCTTCAGCTCAGGTCATGATCTCAGGGTCCTGGGATCGAGTCCTGAGTTGGGCTCTCTGCTCAGCAGGGAGCCTGCTTCCCCTCCTCTCTCTCTGCCTGCCTCTCTGCCTACTTGTGATCTCTCTCTCTGTTGAAATAAATAAATAAAATCTTTTAAAAAAATATGGAACTAAAATATTATTTCTTCTGATTAGTGTATTTTGGAGCACAATCTTTATGCCTTCAAGGACAGAGCAGAGGAGGAACTCAGTAAGGAGGCAGTCTCAGGCGGAGATAGCCTCAGCCTGGTCCCACGGGGAGCTCTGGAGCCTGAATTGTACTCCGTCCATTGGGGAGAGGCAGCCCCTGATTAGCTCAGGGCCCTTCTCAGGAGAGGGGGCCAGCTGTGAGCTGTGAGCCTCTGGTACTCTATAGCTGTGGGATGGGTGCCCTCAATGAGGAAAGGGGATCTGAACTGGGCCCCAACATCTACCACGACACTCTGTTTTTCTTTGAGAGATGACAGTAAAACATTTGAATCATTTATAAGTGCTTTTGGCTGTTGGACTGTGTTTCTTTGTCTAGGAGGGTGCTGAGGCTTTCAGGACCCAGCTTCTATTCCTGTTATAGAATGGAGGAATGTATGAATGTTCTGGAGCAGGGAGAGCATTCTGGGTTGGGGAAGGGAAGGGGGAGGGAGCTGGTGTGGATATGGGCATGGGCCAAGGGGTTGAGCTCATTTCAGCTACCAGCTCCTTTCCTGGGAGGGTGGGAGCAGGGGGAGAGGAAAACCCAAGTGGGTTATTAGGTGTCTGTGATTCTGGCCAGGGAGGGAAAAGCAGAGGGAGGAGGAAGAGGAAAGGAGGAAGGAGAGGGCTTTGCCCCCCAGTAAGCAGGCATGTAGTGAGGGTGTTGGGAGGTGCCCTGCCTTTTCCTAAACTGGGAAGCTGAAGAGTGTTAAGCCCTTGAGGCCTGGGATATTTAGTCCTGAGTCCCAGAGCCCTGGAGATGGCTGGGCTTCTTGGTGGAACTCAGGATAAATACCACCAACCAAGTGTAACGTGTGTCCCAGGGTCAGGGAGAGAGGCACGGGGTTGGTTCCCTGACCACACCTTCCCTTCGGGGTTTTAGGGTGACATCAGGGTCCATATGTTCTTGCTCAAATTCTGCTTCTGCTGCACACTGTACCTGTTTGTACACCATCAGAGCTTTAAATCTGAACTCAGTCTGTAATCACCTACTCCATACTGTAGCTGTGGGACCTTAGGCAGGTTGCTTGGCCCCTCTGTTCCCTTAACTGTGAGATGGGGTGGGAATCAGGCCTGTGGGGAGGCTGGAACAAAGTAAAGGATCGGAAGGATCGTGCTCGCTTTGGCAGCACATATACTAAAATTGGAACGATACAGAGAAGATTAGCATGGCCCCTGCGCATCGATGACACGCAAATTCATGACAGGGAAGGATCCCAAGGGCTGACAGTGATGGTTCCCAGGGCTGGCTCATGGCTCCTCACTGTGGGGGCCCTTAGAAACCTGCACCAGTTTCTTGGTTCTTGGCAGATGGATGAGGAAGCAAGGAGCAGGGAGACAAAGGCCCCTCTGTCTGCCACCTGGGGTCCTCTCTCTGGGAGGTGAGTTGGGAAGAAGTAAGAGCCCCGCGGAAGAGAAGAGGACTCCTGCCTAGAAGTGGGATGGGCACCATGCTGTCTGCCAGGATTTGTTCATCATGAGCAATGGGTGGAAAATTATCTTGGATTCTTTCCTGAGGGGACAGGAAGGCTAGGGCCATCCATGGAGAGGAGAGGTTTCTCCACACCAGGAATGTGATCACTGATTTATTTTAAAACAGAATAAAAGTGGAAAACTTTCAGTTGATCATGGTTTGGGGCTGCTCATGGCTGCCCAGCCAGGTCCAGAATATGACTCCTCAGGAGCTCAGGCTCCAGCCTTTGACATGGAGACAGCTCTGGAAAAAGTGCCAGTTGGCCTGTCACTGCCCAGTTCTCTGGGGAGCCTTCCCCCTCCAGCCTGACTGGCTTCTTTTCTGGGAACCCACAGGGTCCAGATCTACCCTTTGGAGTTGGCAAGGGGGTTTTGGGCACGAATCTGTCTCCCTCGTACCAGAAATAGTTTCATACACCTGCAGAATCCATTCCTGATCCCTGATCCCCACAACGGCCCTAGTGTGATTGCTTTCTCCCTCTGATAAATCTGGAAACTGAGAACCAGAAGCTGGAACAGCCGGGACAGTCAGAATAAAAACCAAGAACGCCCGACTTCCTGTGACACCTCATACCACAGATGTGGCTTGGGTTCTCTGGGGACTGACAGTCTAAGTGGCTCCGAAGCATTTTCTTGACGGATTAAAACACAACATAGCCACTGCAAAAGGAGGCCTGAAGTCTTGTTTGCTCATCGTGAAAGACAAGGGCTTGAGAGCACCAGATGGTATTAAGAATTAGTAGGAAATGATACACACAAAACATGTTGATTATATTTTAACACATTTACAATACTGAATTATAGTAGTAAGAGACTAGAAACAAGTCAAGTGCTCAACCTGGGGAGATTGGATCAGTAAATGGTGGTTTAAAAAAATTAATTAAAAAATGTGTGTGTGTGTGTGTATCTATATCCCCAAATGGAATACTATGCAGCCATCAAAAAGGACAGGTACTTTTTCTACATACTGATGGGACATGATCTCCAAGATGTATTGTTAGGTAAGAAAGGCAATTTGCAAAGTAGCATGTGTAATATACTACCTTTCATGCAAAATGGGAGAGAAATAGAATATACATTTGTGTTTACCCAAAGAAATCCTGGAAGGGGATATGAGAAGCAAATGCTGATAGTTATAGAGGGGACTGGGTGGATGGTGGCATGGAGGAAGCAAGGATTTGCATTCTAACTTTTTAATAATTTTAGATGGTTTTGAACATCACTAATCAGATGGGAATTGTATTACCTAGTCAAAAAATTAAACAAAACCAAGTGAGAATCAAAGGCCCAGTAGACTAATAATAAGAGTTATTATGAAGTATTATCTAGCCTGTAATGACTTTTGCCACCATTATCCCTTGACTGTCACGTGAACACATTTGAGGTCTTAAACCTAGCTTGACCTGACTCTGGCTTCCTCAATGTCCCAGGAGAGGGTCCCTTCTGGCCCACTTTGAACCTAGTGAGGGTCCTATTTGGGTTTATGCTGGGCCTACACTTCCCTCTAACGTCCACGTCATCTTGGTGGCCCCCTTGGCCGTGGGTGGTCAAGTCAAGAGACTTGCTTGTATCGTTCCAAGAAAACCCTTGAACTCTTAAACTCTTGGTGAAATGTTTATAGGAAAAAATGTGTCCTTGTGGGCTCTCCCTGATGCTAATATCCAATGGACGGAGACTCTCTAGAGAAGATAATGACTGAAAACCTGTATATCATTTGAGAAAACAACCTGATAGGGCTGTTAGCCAGCCTTTTCTCTGCCAGGACCTCCCCAAACACCGGTCCCACCCTACCACCCAACAGGCTGTGTGTTAAGTGATGCTTGCCGTTTCCTGTTAAAATGAGCCAAAGACACAATGCGGCCCCACTGCATCTTCTGATCTGCGTGTGGTCCCCCGTTGCCCAGTGGCTCCAGCTTTCCTTCCCAGACCAGAGGCCCCTTACATTTCTACAGCGCTCACACCTTGCTCCTAGCTCTCTGGTCTTTGGGAATTTCGGAAATAGCCTAAGGCTGCCCTTTATTCTCCAAGCTGCTTTGGACCACCCACAGAAGGATGGCTGTTCGTGGGACCCCTTCTCAGCCCACTCTGGGTTGGGTCCATAAGGCCTTCCTGAACCTTCTCAGGAGTCAGGCAGAAAGGTGGCTTTCAGTCTTTCCCCCTTCTGTCTGACTCTGAATCTCTGTATTTGCTTGTCTTAGTCTTTCTTCCCTGCTCTCACCTTTTAGGTGCTTCCCTTACCCTCTCTGTCGACTCTCTGTCTCCCCATTCCTGCCTCTTGTGGTCCCCCCTCCTCCCGTCCTCCCTGTTCCTCTGTATCCTCTTCCCTCTGTGAGGGACTTGGCTGCCCTGCCCTCCTCCCATCTCCTTCTGTGTCCACCTCTGTGTCTTCCCCTGCTTCCATACCCCCCTGCCCCAGCCCAGATCGCCTGGCCCACCCAACCCCTACCCTGCTGGGCTTGCTGGACTCTTCCAGAGGGGGCACCCCTCCAGATGGGCAGGGCCAGCTTCATGGGTGGGTCACCAGGGCAGCTGCCTGGGGCTCAGAAGGGCCTGAGCTTGGTTTGACACCTTGGAGTTGCTGTCTTGAAACTCTTAGTACTTTTTGAATAAGCCGCCTGCTTGCTCACTTTGCACGGGGCCCCACAACGTAAGCAGCCTGCTCTGCTGAGGGGCGTGGACTTCCTGGGAGGGTCCAGGTTCTGGGCATGCTGCTGCCCCCTCCCGCCCGCTAGTAACCACATCTGGACGTGCGCCCAGCTTCCAAGGTGCTCTCACTATCGGCTGTCCTGCAACAACAGAAGGTAATTGCCAGATTCATTCCCATTTTACAGATGAGACAAGCGAAGGCTCAGAGAGGCCAAAGTTCCTTGCCCCAGAGCCCAGAGCTCGAGAGCCTGCCTCTCAAATCCAGGCTTTCAGGCTGAGACTACAGAGTCTCCTGCAGGACCCCTTGTGTGTCTGAGCCAATCCTCAGTCTCTGCCTCTGTGAAATGGAGGTGGTGGGAGTAGCTGCCCCAGAGCAGAGCCAGTGGGCACCTAAACCTTGAATATTCTGGATACAGATGCACGTACCTTTTTACATAGTTGCCCCAGCCTCTCTGTACCTATTTTCTCATCTGCCAAGTGGGGGTCATGGGAATGTGAGGACCCAGATCAGTGCTCAGCACAGGGTCCAGCACGGGTGGGCGGGCAGGGTCCGCACTCAGAAGTTTCTGGCCGCCCTCCCTCTGGGGCAGAGGATGGGGTGATTTGTGAATAGGAAAACCATATTGTCCAAACTGGGGCACTGTGAGAGTAAAAGCAGCACTCTTAATAAGCATGTTGAGATAAGAGGCCCAAGCCAGGATATAGGGTCACTACGTAGGTATCGTGAGCATCTTGGGCCTGGTAACAGGAAAGCAAGCATCGGGGAGGGAGCAGAACCACACCCCAGGCCTGCCTCCAGCTGGTAGGGACTAGGGCTGGGGTCTAACATTTGCCACAGAAAATGGTGTCCCACTTGCTCTGGCTCATAACATCAAGACATCTGTTCAGGGAGAAACAGGATCAGGGAGGGCACCTCAAAGACCACACAGTTCAGGCCCGCTCCCAAATATTCTAGAAATGTCTTCCAAGGAAACCGGCAATGCGTAAACCGGGTCTAAACACTCCCGCCCGGGCCCGGCTGAGCAAATGGGCTCTTAAGGAACTGCCCTTTGGGGTCGGGCTGCCAGCTTGGAGGGAGGGCACTGTATTCAAGCCACAAGCATCTGGATTCCTGTCCTAAAACAAGCAGAACCTCGAGCCTGTGTCCATGGTCAGGGCCTCGGTGAGGATAGTGATCACCACATCACACCTTGTCCTTTCTGTAGGCACCTCGGGAGAAAAGTCCTTCTGCCCCCCTGGTCCCAGGAAGGCCTCCCATTCCCCGGAGTGGGTTTGTTTTTAGCCGGAGGCACGTGACTGCTGGGACCGGTTTTCGTTTCTGAGACTAGGAGTCTGGGAGTCCGCGGCATGGCCCACCCAAGCTAAGCATGTAGGACATTACTTATCGTCTGCATTTTTCCCCTGAGCCCTGGCTCAGCTTTCTGTCTCCACCCACGTTCCCTTCCTCCTTACACTCTCACTCTTAATTTATGATCCCCTGTATATGTGAGTCTTTTGAGATTTTTTTTTTTCCCTCCCTTCTGGACCAAGTCAAAACATAAGCAAACAAACAGACAAACCTGCAAGCAAAAACATCCTGTAGCACTCCTCCTTCTGCCTGGACAGAGAACATCCCAGCTGGTGAGAGCCAGAAGGCAAGGGGTTAAGAATGTTGCAGAGGAAGTGCTGGCCCACGTTAAAAGTGAGGAAGTGACCCTCATTTGGGGGCAGGGGTGGGAAGGAGGTAGCCAGCTTATCCCGTGTGACTCTAGGGAGGCTGATCCAAGCTTGAGGCGAATATGACAGGTTGCTCCGAGTTCAGTTTAGTCCAAAAAGGAAGAACTTTCTAATGACTCGATGGGTTTTTCTGGAAGTTCTGCTGTGGAGGGGTTGGGAGAGGGTGAAGAAAGAGGAGTAACCTGCCTTGGAACCTGGCAGAACCCAGGGCGAATTTCTTTTGGATTCTTTTATTTCTGAGTGTTGACCTGGGGGCCCAGAGGATTCCTGAGGGACGGTCCCAGGGGCAGTCTCCCTCCATTTCCAGCGACGCTAGGCAGTGAGACTGGCCGCGGGCACTCCTGCACGATGTCGCCCGCGTGCTCGTTCCTTGGGTGCAAAGACTTGTGTCTCATCCCTGCGTGAGGTGAGCTCTGCCAGACACGATTCTTTGCACACCTTGCTCTCTGCGGCATTCCCATACCTAGACTGGCGCCTGGCCCACCGCAGAGATTTGTCACAGTAATCGAATGAAGAAAACAGCTTCTGGTGGCAGAGCTAGAATTCCAACTCGGTATTATCTGCCTCCAGAAATAGCCCTCTGTAAACATAACAGCCAGGGGCATGTGTGTTGGGGCCAGGATCGTTACCTACGGAAGCTGCCTGATCCATCCTGGTTTGCCTGGAACGTTCTGGAAGCACCGCTTCGCAGGACACCCCCAAACTGGATGGCTGATCTCCTATACACCCTGTGCTGGGGATCCCACATAGTTTT
Source organism: Lutra lutra (assembly GCF_902655055.1). Taxonomy (NCBI): domain Eukaryota; kingdom Metazoa; phylum Chordata; class Mammalia; order Carnivora; family Mustelidae; genus Lutra; species Lutra lutra. The sequence goes on along the minus strand of NC_062289.1, from coordinate 94,853,823 downwards.
TACAATGACCAACCTTGCAGATGAGGCGATGGCTCTGTGGCCCGAGGTGGCATGGCAGGCGTGGGGCTGGGCCGGCCTGAGCATCTGGCTTTGCTGCCGCTTGGTGAGGCTTACGCTGTAACCCGGAGGGGGGCAGACCCCTCCATCCTAAAGCCTCTCTAGCAACGGCTTTGGAGATCCTGGAATTTCCTCTGGGCTCCAACCAGCTGTTTTTTCCGTTGAGGGTGGAGGGGTGGTTTTCTCAGCAAGACCCTTCCTTAGGGCAAGGCTGGAGTGTTGCCTTGGGAAAGGTGATGGTGCAGTGACGGGGTCGAGGGGGAGGGCAGCCCGTTCCTCCTCCCCCCACGCCTGGGAACAGGGTGGGATCTCAGGCTCCCCTGTCCCAGTTGCTGGCAGCAGCGCCTGCCCTTTTGTCAGCCGCCTGGGCTGGAGCCAGGAAATTCTAAGGGGCTAGAACCTGCCTAGATGCCCCAGGGCCCCTGTGCCCAGGGCCAGCAGCCTGGGCAGGGTGCAACTGGGCAGCTCACGGCTCCAGGATCTCTCGGGGCTCCACCGGGCTGAACAGGCCTCTGCAGCCCCTGCCTGTCCAGGAGCCTGGTGAGTGGCGACTATTTTCAAAGTTGGGTGAGTCTAGTCACCAAAGGCTCTTGGAGGTGGGGTTGGGGAATGTGTGGGACGCGGTGGCCCTGCCAGCCCTGGGCCCGGGTGGGGGTCAGCAGGCATAAGAACGCAGGGCTCTGTGCCCAGGGATCTCTAGCAGGCAAGTCACAGAATGTCAGCTACAGTCACAGGGACCGCAGGTGGGGCCCTCGTGTCAGGGCAGACCAAGTTCAAATCCCATCTCTGCCCCTTCCTGGCTCTGGGATCTTAGGCGAGTGGTCTTGCTTCTTTGTGTCTCAGTTTTCCGCCTCTGCAAGATGGGACTGCAAAAGCTCTCACGTGGGTGGGTTGTTCTGAGAAGAGGTACTGGGTGCACAGTGGGCACCCAAGACGTGGGAGTTAATGTCTCATGCCAGCCTTTTGGTTTCTGTTACTCTCAGCTCAGAGCTGTGCTCCAAGACCCCAAGACGGGAGAGGGCTTCTGAGTCCGTGCATAGAAGCTTGCTAGTGAGACGTGAGGGAAGTCTGACAGACAAGAAAGGCTCATCACAGCCTTATAGTGGAAGGGCCGTCTTCCCCTGCGGATGCTTGGACGTGCTGTGACAGGACAGACGGATATTTCAACCAGCCTCATGGACTGCTGCTGGGATCTGTTAGAACAGACCCAAGTTCCAGGCGTGGCTGGTGATCCTGATCCTGTGCCTTCCAGAGTCCCAGTTTCAACACCTGTTAGATGGGGATGGTAATCCCCCCATCTCTGGGGGCCTTGTCTGGAGACTGGGAGATAAGGAAGGCCAGACCCAGCCAGATGCCTGGCTGTCCCAGCAGGAGCATTTGCTTTCTTCTCGCTACCACTGCTGGCTGCTCTGCCTGGGTTCCTAAGAGAGTGCCCAGTGGGACTGGGAGGAGCAGAGGGAATGAGACAGGGCCTCCCCAGGCAGAGGAATCTTCCCCGGGTAAGGGCCCCAGAGGTCTCAAACACCGTGCTAGGAGGCACTGGGCTCCTGGTGCACAAGGGAGCAGGTGGGATTAGAAGGACTTGGACTCTGCGGTCCTTCACTCGCCAGCCCAGGTAGCCCTTCTTGACCCTAGGCCCTGCAGCCCTGTGCTGGGTCAGTGACCCGAGGTTGCTGACATTACCCAGGCTGGCCAAGAGGAACAGATACCAGTGCTCACATTCAGGGGGCCTTTCTTTCTCTCTTTGTGGCTTTTCTGCACCTGGGCTCCTGCCCTGTGCTGCTTTTCCCCACCTCAGCCTCTCCTCTCTGGAACTTTGTAAGCACACAGCGCTCCCCACAATTGTAACTCCCACCTCTCCCTGGGTCCCACCTCCCTGCTGTGGCTCTGCTGTCCCCTCAGTCCCCTCTAGGATGCAAACCCTCAGCTAGAACCACTCCCTCCCTCTTCCCTGCTCCTGCCATGTCTCCTACAGATGTCTGCCACAACCCTGTAAGTCCCCATTCTAATCCCACTTCTGCAGTTTCCTGGCTGGGCAGGCTCGGGCAAGCTACTTAACCTCAGTGAATTTCTCCTCCTTCATCTGTAAATGGGGCTAATAATAAAATAATAGTTCTAACCTCCTGAGACTGACATAGAGACTGAGCTAGTAACATGAAAATGCCACACACATAAGAAGCTTTCAAATTCATTTAACACATTTTTTTTTTTGAGCACCCACCGTGTGTCACTTATGACTTAAGGGGCTGGGGTGCAGCATTGGCCAGAACAGGCCACAGAGGCCACAGCCTCTGCCCTCAGTAAATGTCAGCTCTGACTCGGGCATCTATTTGCATGATTGCTTTTCCCAGCTCCCCACAGCAGGGTGGGCCGGGATGTGGGGTGGGGGTGGGGTGGGGGTGGGGAGGGATGTTGTCTAATTCATCTGCGTGTCAGACTCCCAGCTCAAGGCCTGGTCTTGCTTGCTTGTGAAGGGAAGGGAAGGAAAGCCCTCTGATTCTGGGCTTCCCTTGGCATTCCTGATTTCCCTGGAGAGTTGATTGCACCTGAAGGGGAGCCCCTTCCTTCAGCAGTGGGACATTGTAGGGTCAGGCAAGCAAGTCTGTGAGGCTCTAGGTCTCTCTCTGTCTCAAGCTGCTGCCATTTTGGATGGTCCCGGCACTGTAGCAGTGAGGTCCCTCCTCAACGTTGAGATATCAGAGCTGGAACAGCTGTGTGTGAGGCAGGGTTCTCTCGGTGGCAGGGGATAGGATCCCAACTCAAACTGGCTAAAGCAGGAAGGGAAATTCATTGGTTGGGAGGAACTCATCTGTCCAGCAAGTGTTTCAGGCATGTTTGGTCTTGCTCCATCTTTGAGGTCTGCTTCCTTCCACATTGGTCTTGTTTTCTGGTGGAATTTGCCCAAGGGGTGACAAGAGTCTCTGGGAAGGCTCTCACTGGCCCACTTCAGGCCCCTATGCCCAATTCCTGAAGCGGTCATTGGTGGCCAGGGGATGGGGTATTCTCATTGGCCAGGCTTGGAGCAGGGGGCTGGGTTATCTCTTTCCAAGCCCCTTAGCCTGACGAGGCAGAGGGAGGGCTGGCTTTCCGCAAAGAAGAGATGGTCGCGTCACTCCCCAGAGGGACCCAGGAACGGGCACCACCTGGGAGCAAGTAGAAGTCCAGAAGCTGTCTCTGGATTCCAGGGGCTCCTCATCAAAATCTTAGGGTTTGCTAAACTAAGGTTTGCTGAATGTTACCAGGAAGGGGTACTTCTAGAGAGAAAGGCAGCATTTCTTCTGTTAGGGGAGTGATTTATATTTGATTCCTTTCTGGGACCATACACCAGGAAGGAGGAAGGGAGCAGATGTTGCTGGCCTCCTACTCTGTGCCGCACAATGCTAAGCTCTGCGTGCTTCATGACACCAGAAACAAGCACAGGTTGTGGAAGGAAACTCCAGAGTGGTGAGCAGGGAGGAATAGAGTGGATGCCCACATCTCATTCTGGTTCTGCCCCTTCCTAACTGTGTGGCCTCAGGAAGATTGCTTGACCTCTCTGTGCCTCAGCTTCTTCATCTTGAAATGGGAGCAGTAATACCCTCTGTGCTGTTACTGTCTAGATTGCACGAGCTTGTGTGTTGAAGTATTTAGAGCAATGTCTGGTGCATTGCAAACTTCCAGTGAATGTTAGTCATTGTTTTAGTCTGTCTTGGTGGCTATAATGAAAATATAAACTAGGAGGCTTATAAACCACAGAAATTGATTTCTCACTGTTCTGGAGGCTGGGAAGTCCAAGGTCAGGGTGCCGCCAGATGTGGTGGCTGGTGAGGCCCTGCCGCCTGCTTCATCGATGGCTGTCTCCTCGCAGACCGTGGAACTTGGGCTCTCTCTGTGGGGTCTCTTATGGAAACACTCATCCCATTCATGGGGCTCCACCCTCAAGACCTCATCACTTCCCAAAGGCCCCGCTTTCTCATACCCTCACATTAGGAATGAGGCTCCAACATGTGAATTTGGCAGGGGGACAGCGTTCATGCCACTCGTTATTGTTACTACTTTTATGGCAATTAATTGGGGGAAGGGAATAGAAAGTACAACTCTTTATTTATTTATTTATTTATTTATTTTTTAAAGATTTTATTTATTTATTTGACAGAGAGAAATCACAAGTAGGCAGAGAGGCAGGCAGAGAGAGAGGAGGAAGCAGGCTCCCCGCTGAGCAGAAAGCCCGATGTGGGGCTCGAACCCAGGACCTGGGATCATGACCTGAGCCGAAGGCAGCGGCTTAACCCACTGAGCCACCCAGGCGCCCCAGAAAGTACAACTCTTATGGTGGAATTCAAGGCATAGCAGCGGGGGTTTACCAGATGTCAGTTTGGGGTGGGGGAGGATGCCTTTCTGGAATCCCAAAACTAGACCCAGACGCTGCTCCTTCGGCTGCATCCATACTCATCTCCTGGGGGTCTCCACACTTACCTGCCTCACACCCTTGTCTTAGATGTGCATCTCTTGCGAGTTGCTGGTTCTGGCTGCCCCTTGGCATTACTCACCCTCACCCCCATGCTGAAAGGCCCCAGGTCAGTGAGACTGAGAGATGAGGAATCAGCATTATCATGGCGACCAGATTGCATCCATGGTTTCAGGGGCTCTGGGAGCAGATGAATCTCAGTCCCCGGGACTGGCCAGTGTGGGCCCCTCTCTGTGACCTGGCTTCTCCCATGAAGCCTCATCTGGGTATCTCTGGTCCCCACTTGTCTGTCCATCTAAGACCTTTCTTAGAGCATTGGCCGTTGCCATGGAAACAACTCTTGAGGCAAAACTGCCCACACGGCCTGAGGAGAAGGAAATAGGGAGATTACCAGATTCCCTCGCTCTCTGAGGGGACCCCAATTCCTAGAGCCTCCAAAGACTGCTACTTCTGACTGGACTGGGAACTAGCAGAAGGATCCTTACCCGGCTCCCAGGGCCCCTTGCTTGTCCCCTGCCTTCAGCCTCCCCTCCTCCAGCACAGCCCCCATATCAGCTGTATGAGTTAGAACTGGGGTCATTTGAGAAAAATGGACACCCCTCTGCTCAAAAACCATCCATGGCTCCCTATTGCCCCCAGGGAAAAGTTGGTGCTTTGCAGGGGTCTTCTTCATACAGCCCTCCCTCCTGCCATCCCACTCCACACGTACTCTCACCACACTTGATCAAGCCTCTGTGCCTTTGCACACAGTTCTGTCTGCACAGACGCCCCCCTCCTTCTGTGGCTCCACTTAGTGAAGGCTTTGCACCCTCCAAGGCTCAGCCCAAATGTCACCTCCACCAAGAAGCTTCCTCTGATTTCCCCGACCAACTTGCCTTTGCTTGGTACAGAGCCAGGGTCAAAAACTTGGCTGCTAACGGCCAGGAAGGGGACACAATGAGTAATGTAGGGACTATGTTGTCACTTCTGCAAAGAGATCTGCACCCTCCCATTACAGCTAGAAGTGAGAATGACTTGGCTCATCTTTCTCACCAGATCTCTCTGATCTCTATACCAGCAGGACCCAGGGCAAACTCTGTGGTGAACTGCCACTGGCTCATAGCCACAGAATCAAGAAGGTATTAGGGAGGGGTGGAGATGGCAGAGAACCCCATCCTGTTTGTGATGCAGCCCAATATGGCCAGTTCACTGGAAGTCTGGACTTTAGATGCTCTGAGGAGCATCAACAATGCCCCTGTGCCCACCTCCCCTACATGAGGGCGGGGACTGGGCCATCTCACACCCACAGCTTCTAGCAAGGAATGTGGCACTTAGAAGGTGTTCACTAGCAGCCTTTTGAATTAATGTTTGAATGCACAGATCTGTGCTGTTTCCTGAACCTGTCAAACCTGCTCCTGCCACAGGGCCTTTGCACTTACTATTTGTACTGCCTTCAATCAGATAGTCACATGTCTCCCTCTTCTTATATTCAAGTTTCTGCTTAAAGGTCACCTTCTCAGAGAGGCCTTCTCTGAGCACTCAACCTAAAATAATACCCTCTCCCCCATCTCTATGCCCTGTTCCTCTTTTTTCTTTTTATAAGATTTTATTTATTTATTTGACAGAGAGAGAGCGGGAGAGGGAACACATGCAGGGGAGGCAAGACAGGGAGGAGCAGGCTCCCTGCTGAGCAGGGAGCCCGTTGCGGGACTCGATCCCAGAACCCTGGGATCATGACCTGAGCCGAAGGCAGATGCTTAACAAATTTATATTTTTTCTCTAGCACATCCCACCACCTGCCACTGTAATCATTTTATTTTTCCATCATTTACATAGTGTTTCCGGTGAGCCAGGCCTGCTTCTAAAACACTGACAATGTAAACTCATTTAATCCTTAGAACAACCCTGTGAGGGAGGAGCTGCATCCCTGCTAGTTTTCAGATGAGGGAGTTGAAGCACAGAGAGGTATGGTGACTTGCCCGAGGTCACACAGCTGGTGAGTGGCAGAGCAGGGATTCAAACCCAGGCTCTCTGGCTCCAGGGGTGATGGCCTTCTTCATTGTGCCTTTGTTTATCTGTTTGTTCCCAACCCCCAACCCCCTGGAGAATGCCAACCCCCTCAGTTTCCAGATCCAGGCTTGGGGCCTGATAGATGTTTAGTAAATATTTCTTGGAAGGTTAGAGCAAAGGAAACAGGAGGATCTGAGAACTGGAGGGAAGAATCCCCGGCCTTCAGAGCTTTCCGTTAGCCCAATGTCAAGGCCATCTTGCCGGAACTTTCTCAGCCTCCCGGAGGGTTTGACTCAGCCTGTCTGGGAGAGGCCCCAACCCAGCCTCTCTCACCCTCCCTCACCCTCCAATAGGCCTTTCTGACCTCTCCCAGGCCAAGGTGCCAAACCGCACTCCTGGAACCCCAGGCCCATGCTGAGCACACTTCCTCCTGTGACAGGGCCATGGAGGAGAATGTTCCAGGCCGGAGGCAGGAAGTCTCGGAAACAAGGTGACCTGGAGTGAACAGGGCTGTTGGGCAGCCAGGGAGGGGCCCGGGAGGGCTGTCCTCCACCAGATGTGCTGGGAGCCTCAGCGTGGCTCTGGGGACAAGCAAACAGGACACGAGGAGAAGGCTGGAAAGGGGCCCAGGTTCCGAGGCTGCAGCCTGTCGGTGACCCAAGCATAGCCAGCACTCCCCGACGTTTGACCCTGTTTGGAGGGCTTCCAGAGAAGGTGCCCGCCCTCCCAACTTCCCCTTGGACCCTCAAATAGCAGGTCTGCCAAGGTAGCAGTGGGAATGCAGTTCCCAGGCTTTACCTTGCCGGTGGTGTTTGTAAGTCCTTGTGATTGTGATAGGCACTCTGCCCGCGGCTTCGCCAGCCTCGTGTCACTGAACGCTCACAGCTCCTGGAGGCAGATGCCAGGGATGAGGCTCAGAGAGGTGAAGCAACTCGTACCAGGTCACACAGCCTATAAGGGCCGGAGCTGGGATCCAATCCTAGCTCTAAGTGGGTTGGAACCAGGTTCCAGGAAAGACCACAAGAGAAGCCAGATTCTACCCATTGCTCACTTGTCGGGGTAAACTGGGGAAAGATCATGAAACTTGTTTGAATTTCAGTTTTCCCATCTGTCAAATGGGAATAAGGGGAACTCAGCATCACGTGAGACCCCGCAAGGGCTGGCTGTGTTGCTAGGTGCATCCTGTCGGGCCTTCTCCTTGATCTTCACAGCCTGCAGGGTGATCTCCACGCCCCAGAAACAGAAATGGGGGGTTAGAGATGTGGGGAACAGGTCCAAGACCTCACAGCCTGGGGCTGGCTCTGGGTGACGCTGTGCAGCTCTGTGTGGACCGATGCAGGACAATAGCTTGGGTTCAGCGGAGAGATTTCACCAAGTGCAAAACCGCTTTGCAGAGGCTCTCGTGGAGGATGTGGGGACGCAGGACGGGAGAGGAGACTGAGCTGAGGGCGGCGATGGAAGTGGCCAGGGCAGCTGTCTGATCCCGGAGGAGGAGGCTCAGAGGAACCACTGCCTGTGGCCTGGCTCCCATCCCTCCTCTGCCCCCAGGCACATTCCAGGCTGGTCTTCAAGTTCCGTTGGTTTCTAGAAGTGTGGCTCTTTGCTTCGGTTTAGAATCTGCTAGCTGGATTCAGCCCAGCTTTCTCTTCACCCCGGGGACAGGGATGCTGCTGGTTCTCCCAGATAAGCACCGTCTGAATTTTCTCCACGAATGTTTGCTGGGTGGGGGGGGGGACACTGTGTCCACCCATGTCATTGCTTTCACACGCTCATGAGAACTCTAGGAGGGAGGTTGTACCATCAGCCCCATTTTACAGACGGGAACACTGAATCTTGGAAAAAAGATAATTTGTACCTCGTTGCTTAACTAGGAAGGGCCTTTGAACCTGGTGTGTAGCTTGGAAGGGGGAATGAGCCTGAGACCACCTTGTCACAGTCAAGAAGGACCCCAGACTTCCTCACGGGGTGGGGAAGGGGAGGCTTCTAATGGACCTTCAACCCCTGGGCCAGAAATCTTAGAACTGCAAGGGGTCCCCAGAGATGATTTTACTCAGACTCCCTGATTTTCTGAAAGGAAGGTTTTACCTTTTTTTTTTTTTTTTTTTAAAGATTTATTTATTTGAGAGAGAGAGAAAAAACGTGATAGGGAGGGGAAGAGGGACAGGGGAAGAGAGAGAGAGAGAGAGAGAGAGAGTCTTAAGCAGACTCCATGCTGAGCAGAGCCAGACACGGGGTTCAATCCCACAACCCTGAGATCAGGGCCTGAACCAAAGCGAGAAGCCAGACGCTTAACCAATTGCCCCACCCAGGCACCCCTGAAAGGAAGGTTTTAATATTACCATTTTATAAGCAACCCAACCACGCGTGGCCCCTCAGAGAGGGAAAGTGATTTGCTCGGGGTCACACAGCATGGAGCTGAGCCACCCTGTCTTTTTATCGGCACAAGACAGACCCATGCCCCATTCGACTACGGCATTTTTTTAAACCTGGAAGGGAGACTTTGACACCATCTACTCCAACCTCCTTGTTGCACAGATGGGGAAACCAAGGCCCCCAGAGTGTCAGGGGTTTAAATAAGGACATGTGCCAAGCAAAACCAGTAGAAGTATAAAGACCTTTGCCTCTCAGTAGCCCTGTGACCCTGGGTAAGACTCAAGCTCGCTAGGCCTCTGCTTCAACTCTAAAAGGGTCATAATAATGCCTACCACCCCACGGGGTTTGTGTGAGGGGGTGTACGTAAGGTGCTTCTCAGCATCCTGGCACCCGTAGTAGGTACTCAGTAAAATATCATTATTTTGATGATGATTATTAATACTATTTAACCCTGACACTCTGGGCTCCAGGGCTCCTTACAGGGATGGTCTATCTGGTTTCAGATACCTGGCCTGGGGCTCTGGTGTGAGTTTCAGGAGCTACAAAGAAGGAGGGAGGGACCTGGAGGCTGAAAACAAGGGCTCCAGAAGCAGGAGCCCGGGGCTCAGCTTGCTTGCTCTTGTCTCCCATGTAGGTTGGGGCCCTGCTGATGGAGAAGGTTCCTTTGGCCGCCAGCTCCCAGGGGTCTCAAGGAGGCAGGGGAGAAGCCACACCTGGGGGCAGTATCAGATTCACTCTGACCCTCGGAGCTGAAGGGGCTGTGCTGGCCTGGATTTGGGGCAGGAGCTGTGATGATGACTTTTGGGGAGCACCCAAGAGCCCCTGGGAGTCAAGGCTCCAAGCCCACGCTGTGAGCAGGACCCTGAGCACACGTGGTGCACCAGCGCCTGGCCTGGGGAGATGGCGACCACCGCCGGCAGCCCTCTCAGACCACATCCTGAGCCGCTCATGCCTACGCCCCCAGGGCCTGCCGCCTTCCAGATAAACTGTGTACACAGCTTGGGGATTGCTTGTGTGAGCGGACTCAAGGCTGATTTCAGGGGATTAGGCGGGTCGGGTGCTGGGCCTCCTAGTCTCAGGGGACCTAAGCAGGGAGGAATTTGTTTACAGGTCACCTCAGGGGCTGGGGCAGTGTTTATGGGAAGAGGCACAGGCTATCTGTCTGGGGGCTTTGGGCACAAGCTGAGTGCTTGGGAGGACACATGGTGTTTGTGCATCAGACCCACTAGTGGGGCCAGAGCTGCCACTGAGCCTGGAAGGAGAGGTGTCCCCCCAAGCACTCTTGCTAGCAGCCTTATGCAGCCAAGCCCGGCTGCTGGCTCTCCTCTACGAGGTGGGGCCAGGTTTGCAAGGAAGTGTCTGCTCTCCCTGGGCACTGGAACCTGATGCCAAGTCAGGCTCTCATCTGGGGCCGGGGTCCAGCCCAGGCCCAGTCCCAGGATAGGAAGGGGCCTGGGGGACTTTGGGGAGGAGTTGGTGCTGCTCTCAAGGAGGGCTTTGAAGCAGAGAGTTGCAACCTCTCCGGCTGCCAGTTGGAAAATGAAATCACAGTGCAAACAAGAGGCTGGTTAGGCAGTGGCCACACTTCATCGTCAGCCAGGCCAGTGTCTGCTGGGCAGAAGTCATGGGCAGATCTGGGAGCTGTGTGGGAACAAAATGAGTTGGATCTGATAGACGCGGGAGGCGGGCAGGGAGAGTCTGGTTCAGGTCTTAGCAGGAAACAAATGACCAGCTCAAACGGGGAGGGAGCCTGACCACCCCTCTCTCTTCCTACCCTCTTCCCCCCAGCTGGGACTCTCATGGATCAAACTCAACTAGAGGTCTGAGGGCAAAGAGCCTTGTGATGTCAAGGGGAACCCTAGGACACAGAGCAGGGGGGACTAGATGGGGACAGACAGAGCATGCTGGGGAGGAAGGAGTGGCATTCCAGTGGGCAGGGGTACCAGACAGCGGAGTGGGTATTTTGGGGGTCTCCTGCTTCTGGGCACTCATCACCATTAGGGGTTGCCTGGGGCCTCTGGTCTCTGTGCAAGGGGGTTGTCCGGGTCCCAGGCTGTAAGCTCCGTGCTTTGGCCCTCCTACGGGGTCCTCAGCTCAAACATGGGCCCACCCAAGCCAAAAGAAAATGGGACAGACTGTTAGGCAGCCAGCACTTTCTAGTTCACTGCAGTGACTCAGCGTGAGCTCTTAAGTGTGGGCGTGGGACCGGGGAGGAAATTTGCTCCGACACAGAGCTAATTCTGTCCCGGGCTGGCGGCCAGCCTGCGGCAGGAGTATCTGCGGTGCAGTGTGGTTTTGAGGCTCCTGAGTCCCTCCGAGCTGGGGATCCAGGCACTATAACCCCTAGTGTCTCCCTGAGAGCAATCTGTCGGGGACCAGGGGCCCTTCTCTCTGCCCTGAGGGTGGGGAACTGGTAGGTGGGGGTAGCCAGGAGACCCTGCAGCGGACTGACATCAGAACCTACAGAAGCTGTCTGGCTGGGGGTGAGAGGTTGCGGGGGGGGGGGGGGCAGGAGGGCAGGGGTGGGAGGGGGGAGGTGAGGATGCCGGTGGGGAGGGACTTCTGTGAAGGAGGAGCCACATGTGGAAGGCCTCCTGACACTTCAGCTGCGGGCTGAGGCTGTGATCTTGAGCAAGTAGAAATAGCAAAGATTTGGGGGTCAAAGCATCCTTGGTTCAAGTCCTAGGCGAAGGCTTGAAGGCCACGGGAGCCCGGCTTGGCCACCTCCCCTCTCTGAGTGAGCCTCTATTTGTAGGTCTCTGCAGGGAGGCTCCAGAGGGGTGAGGCATGAGGGCGTATGGTGGGCCAGACAGAGTTCTAGGCTCTGGGGGACACACTACGCATAGGACAGACTGAGCCCCTCTTCTCTGTGGCTTAGGGAGGGTCACTTGCTTGGTCAGGACCCCAGTTTCTCCAGCCCCAAAACGGGGTGCCCTCTGAGGGAGAGGCGTCCCCTTCCCGAGGTTGGAGGGAACTAGAAGAGAGGCATCGGGGCTGGCCCTCTGCCCGCCAGGGTGGGCCGTGGGGGAGGGGCAGAGGAGGAGGACAGCCAGGCCAGACACCAAGGCAAGCGCTTCCAGTTTCCCTGATGGGCTCCCACACCCACGGGCCCTGATAAGGCCCCTACCCTGGGCCCGTGGCCAGGGGTTCAGTGGCAGGCGTGCTGTGGCTGGAGAGGCGGCGGGTTGAGAGAGCGAAGGGCCTCTGGCAGCAGGGGCCAGGTCGGCACAGAGGTGAGGGAGGACAGGCGAGGGGCCACTGAGCCTCTCAGAGGGGAGGATGGGGCGGGGCGGGTAGAGGGGGAGGCGGGAGACAGAAGACAGGGAGACTATAGAGAGGACAGAGTGCGACCCAGAGACGCACACGCACGGATAAGGAGAAAGAGGGAGGCTGAAGGACAAGCAAGCAGGGAGAGACCTGACAGACGGACACAGACAGACAGGGAGCGGTGAGTCCTTTGCAGACTTGGGGTGCCCGTTTAGCAGGGGCATGAGCAAAGACACAGGGGGACCAGAAGGCACACAGCTGCTGCCCAGATGCCTCTCAGCCCTGCTGTCCCCTGAGCCCTTGGGGACACAGGCCAGCAGGCAGCAGCTGGAGAAGGGGGGGGACTTGGACTCAGACCAACCCGATTCAAATCCCTGCACTGCCGCTCACCAGATGTGTGCCTTCAGGCAAGCACGACCACCCCCAACCCCTCTGGCCTCAGCTGTCCCCTTGAGAAGGCAGACTTGGTGACAGCCACCCTTGCGGTGTGAGGAGGAGGTTTGGATGGGGAAAGGCCCCGGTGGTGCAGCCCAGCTTCCAGGCCTGGGCCGGGGGTGGGAGTCGGGGGATGGAGGACACAGGCTCCATGCATGCTTGCAGAATGGATGCACGAATGAATGCACCCCCATCTCCAAATGACTTTTCTTGCTGTGGGGCGCCTGGGTGGCACAGTGGGTTAAGCCTCTGCTTTCGGCTTGGGGTTCTGGGATCGAGCCCCACATTGGGCTCTCTGCTCAGGGGGGGAGCCTGTTTCCTCCCCTCTCTGTCTACCTACCTGTGATCTCTCTCCTTCTCTGTGTCAAATAAATAAATAAAATCTTAAAAAAAAAAAAATAAAGACTTTTCCTGCCGCACCTGGGATGATGACACATTCTGTTTGGGCCATTCACTAGAGGTAGGGGGTCCCCGGCAGAAAAATCGTAGGGAACCTGGAACCCTGTTTTGCCCCATCTGTAAAATGCACACTGTGAACCCTGCCAGACTGACCTCGTGGGGGCTCTTGGGAAGTTCCACTGGAGCAAAGACCAGAGAATTCCAGAATGTTCTAGGGAGGCCAGGTGGTGAACGAGGACAGAGAGTGGGTTTGGCAGTGTGGCAGGCTGAGTTTGAAGCCCAGCATGACGCCTACCTGCCTGGAGCCACACACAATGCCTCATTTGACCTACCTTGCGTACCTGAGTTACCTCTGTGACCTTGGGCACATTTCTCACCCTCTCTGGGCCTCGGTTTCTTTGTAATAGTGCCTAGAACGGTGCCTAGAATGTAGTGAGGGCTACATGCATGTTTCTTTAATAAAAATGAAGCCAATAACATCCTCCTGAGGTCTTGTGCTCTCTGTGGCAGGAGGAACCAGATGTGGATTTGAGCCCCCATCTGTCTGGCCAGGGGAGGGGATTGCCAAGGAAATATGAGGACTTGGGTGCCATGGAGCCAGCTTAAACTGGACCAGGGCTTCCAGTGGCTCATCCAAGTTCATTCCCAGTCTGAGAGGAGGCTCCGGGGTTGGGGGTACCCAAGGGCCCTGGGCAGGACCAAGGCTGCTTGCTTGGCCCTTGGCTGGCCGAGCATGGCTTCATCGGGGATTCAGGGATGCAGGCGTGGGCTGGGCACTGCCCAAGCATGAACGCCAGCCAAGGATTTGGGCTGTCTGTTTGCTCTGGGCTTTTCTGGACCTCAGGAGATGAGAGAGGGCTGACATAATGGACACCCCTGCAACCATCCTCGTTCACGTCACCGGCCTCCGGAAGCCCCCGCACTTGACCTCTCTTCCTTCACGGTGCTCATTTCCTCTTAGCCTCATTTTCTATCCTTCTCCCTCCCACCGCTGCTCCCACAGGGCCATTGTAATCCGTTCAGTGTGTATCTTTTTATTTGGTAGTGTTCTTGCAAAAACGTTCGTTACTGTTTTGTGTGCTTTGCCGCATTTGCATGTGTGTTTTCAATGCACTTAAGAGCTATTATGGTTAGGTGGTTTTAAGATGCTCTGAATGCCACTGCTGTGTACACACTGGATAATCTGTTGCTTCTACCAGCTGCGTAGCATTCACTGGTCCCGTCTCCCACAGTGGACATTCAGGGGCCTCCAGCTTCCAGCCATCAGGGGACGCCTCTCTGTGCTGCCCACCACCCCCAGCACCCCGGAACCTTGATGGTTTTCATGCACATGATCTCCCCATGGTCTCTTGCCTTGACAGCCAGCACCTTCGCTCTTTGTTGGGAGGAGTGACCTCAAGGGCTGGGAGTGCCTGGGAATGCACATAGGCAGGGCAGAGGGATACAAATACTCAGCCTCCTGGACCGTGACCTCCATTGTTCCCGGAGCACAAGCAAGAGCCAAGGGCACCTTCTGCACCCTTGTCCAGCCTCCTCCCCTTCCTGATCCTATTTCTCCACTCCCTTACCAATTTTTCCTGGAACATTTCCTTGATAAATCACTATTGCAGGGGTCATCATTGGAGGTTTGCTTCTGGAGAGCCAAAGCTAAGGCATGACCCCTAACCCCCAAACACTACCCATGAGCGTCCCCAGTGCTTGGTGCCTCCTGGGGCTGGAAGGTGCACAGGGGTTCTTGGGTACCCATGGTGTGGCATGAGAACCCGTGCCCCTACCCTGCCAGCCTGCGGGGTAACCTTGCCAGCTTTGCATTCGTGCCACAGTCCAGTAGGCACTAAGTGTTATCTGGCTGTGGTTCTCCTTTGGATGTCTTTGAGCGTGAATTTGTCATACACCGACATTTGGAGGTTTCCCTCTGGTAAATTACCTGTTCGTATCATTTGACCATCGTTCTGTTGGAATTGTTCTCTTTTTAGATTTGAAGGAAGGAGTTTTTGTACTTTGTAGACGGCAATCCCTTGATGGGTTTGGAGATTATAAATCTCTTGGAGGCAGGCAGCCCTGGAGGCAGGGCCTCTGTGTGTGTGTGTGTGTGTGTGTGTGTGTGTGTGTGTGTAACCCACTGTAGGCAGGGGGCTTGGGCCCCAGCATGGGTGAGGCCATGAGGCATAAAGCTGGGAATAAGACCCTGCCTGTGCTCAGAGTGAGCCATCTGGAGGAACCACAAATAGCAATGCTAGGTTATAACACTAATGACAACACACAGGTGTTATAAATTGAATTGTATCCCCCACCCCCCACCAAATTCATATCTTGACATCCAAACCCCCAATACCTCAGAATGTGACTATGTCTGGAGACGGGGCATCTGGAGAGGTGCTCACGAGGGCGGGCCCTAATCCCTCCTGACTGGGGGACCTTATAAGAAGAGATCAGGACACAGACCCACACAGAGCGAAGACCATATAGGACGCAGGGAGGATGTGGCTGTGTAAGAGGCAGGGAGGGACCCTCGGAGAAACCAATCCTGCCAACACCTTGATCCTGGACCTAGAGCCCCCAGAACTGTAAGAAAGTCAACGTCTGTGTTCTTTGAACTGCCCATGCTGTGGTCCTTCGTTACAGCTGCCCAAGGTGACTGCCCTAGGAGGCATGACGCTCCATGTTTCCAAAGCCTTGGGGGAGAAGGACACCTCCCCCCTTGCAGGACTGTTACCTGTGACCACATTTCTAATGGGCTTGGCACCTGCCACACAGAAGTGTCCGGTCAATGATGATGCCACACGTGCCCCTTAAGTGCGTGCTTTGTGCCAGGCTCTGAGCTGGGTACTGGTGAAGAATGAGCATCTGTTGTCCTGCAGGCCTTTTGGAGGTGCTGGGGGGCAGTGGATAGGACGTGGTCAGCATCGCAGGGAGAGGCCTGGGAGCTGGAGGGACCAATGGGCTCAGAAGCGGGTACCAGTAGGAAACTAGCAGATGCTGATTCTGGCTGACCCCACCCCCACCCCACAAACACCAACATCAGTGGCCTTAGGCTCTACCCATATGTCTACAGTGCTTCACAGACCTTACTTTGCCTCCCTGTGCCTCCGTGTCCCCATCTGTAAATGGGTATGCTCATGTCCTGGCACCTGAGTTTTGTCGTGAGGGGTGAGTAATGCGTGCGTGAAGTGTGTGGTCCGCTGTCCAGCACACAAGAAATGATCCATTAGTTATAGGGGTGAGCTTTCGTGCCCCAGGCAGCACCCAAGCACCCCAAAACACACCCCCACCTACTCAAGCCTCACAGCAGCCTGGGGGTTGGTCCTGGGATCTGCCCCGTTGCACTGGGATCGCGGTGGAGCCCCCGAGAGGACTCGGCCCCTGTCCAGGCTGCTGTAGCAGAATGCCAGAGACTATGGGGCTGAAGCCTCAAACCTTCCTGTTCACAGTTCTGGAGGCTGTGGGGGGTGGTGCAAGACCATCCCTGAACAAGTTGCTTCTCTCAGGGGTCTCCGTTGCAGGACCTACAAATAGGAATGATAAGAACACTTGCTTTGCGGCTTCTCAGGGCTGCTGGGAGGGCAAGCTGAGGCCATAAAAGGAAAGAAAGCCATCCTTTCCTTTGTACACTTCCCATAGGTCTCCAGGAGGGGATGCCAGGGAGGAGAGGGCATGGAGGCAGGACACTGTCTCAGTGGCCTGGGGAAGTCTGTCCCAGAGGCCTCAGAGCTGCCCAGCTCCAGGCCTCGTTTCAAATGGGTGTAAGGTCAGGGTCACAGGCCGAATCTGAGAGTGATCCCGAGCGGCCTGTTTGCTCCCTGGGCTCCTCTGGGGAGCTGAGGGTGGAAAGGGGCCAGGCTGGCCACAGGCTCACCTGCCTGCCTGGGCTATGATGAACGATGTGCCCTGGGCCTCCACCAGATGTCCCGAGAACTGGGGAAGTGGCTTCCTTGACAGGCTAGGAAAAGGGGAGCAATGAGTAAGACGCTCTAGGGCATGAGGAGGTGTGGGAACAGACATGGAAAGACGTGCTCCACCTTCTGGAAAGCCAAGTGGCTAAAAGCAGGGCTCAACGTCTGCTCATCCTGGGTGTGAATTGGCCACTACTTGACTGGGTGACAGTAGCCTCACTTCCTTGCCTTTACATGGGGAGGTGACAGCAGCACTGCTTCCCGGGCTTCCTGGGTATGCATGAGCAAATGCAATGAAAGTATTTACAAAGTGCGTGGGCTATTGTACGCGCCCAGTCAATTCTTATTTATCACCAGGAACTAAAACCAATCGAAAGTATCAATAGACGGACACCTAAGAAGCAACCAAAACCAGTGCAGATGCCTGAGGAGCAGCAAGGCCAACGCGGTTGCTGGCTTTGACCTGTGAATGTGACTGTGAGCTTCCCTGTGGCCACATCAAACAGGGAAATGCGATGTTGTAGCACCTGAATTACTAAGAATGAGGAAATAGCCCAGTTCCTCAGGAGAAGCACTGCTGCTCTTTTGCTGAATTCTCCTGGGCATTTCTCACTGAGCAGGGGGCTTCCTAAAGGGCGCCCGATAGAGGCAGTGGGTGGGCGTGGGTCCGGACTGGGATACACACGGCATCGTAGGTGTGATTGTCACATGGAGCCACGTGTAGGCACCGCGAAGGAAAGGTGAAGGGAAACCCTGCACGGTGGCTCAGAGAAGGCAGCTCCATGGGAGGAGCAGGAATGTGACGAAGGTCTGAGCTCTCCGGGTTCAAAGTGAAGGCTTAAAGAGCTCCAAGGGGTGAGTGGCAGGACTGGGGACCGCTAATCCCTCAGGGAAGCAGGGGGAGCCCAAGACACTGCTCACTGGGGTCCTTGGAGGTCCAACTTCCCAGCTGTGTGGCCTTGGGTGAGTCGGCTCCCCTCTCTGAACCTCCATTTTTTTGCACATGCCAGTTAGAGTTACCCCTTCGGGGCTGTCAGGAGCATTGCATGGAGCCTGGCAGAGCAGTGTTGGGCGTATGCTGAACGTTCCAATAAATGTTGGCTGTGTGTATACAGAGAAGACGCATTTGTAGTTACACATGCTTTTTTCAGGAGCTTCCTGACTGTTTGTTGAAGGAACACAAATAACTAGAACTTTATAGCTCTTTATCATTTACTGTTGGCCAAGGGTTCACTGCCGCTTCACCTGACCTTCCCGACAACACGAGGGAGACACTCTTACCCCTATTTGAGGGACAAGAGATTAGAACTTAGAGAAGCAAAATCCTTGCCTGTGTCACCCTTGATCCGCCCTTAAACCCAGAAGTGGGGAGGTAAGCGGGCAGGACGTGAGGGTTCTATGGCCTTTCCAACCCCTCCTCCCTTCCCAGGCAAAGTTCATTTTAGGAGGGCCTTAAGAGTAGAATCCTGGGACCGGAAAAGCATAGTGCTTGCCCTGTTCTAAGAGCTTCACAGGTGACATTCAAGCCTCACAGCCATCCCATGAGTTAGAGACTGTGGGGATAACACCCATTTTACAGATAAGACAACTGAGGTGCTGAGAAGCTAACTGACTCGCCCATGGTCACAGGAGGTTCATGTAGACCCAGGATTTGGGAGCTGGCAGCCTGGTTGGGCCGCGGAGTCTGTGTCCTTGACCCCCTGCTCTATGGCCTGGGCTGGCGTAGAAACAGGCTCGGGGGGGAGGGATGTGTGTTGGGACAGGCCGAGGGCAGGTGTGTGATGAAATACTCCCCCGGGGAGGGCTGAGGGGCTCAGGGGGAGAGCACAAGCCAACTGGGGACACTGACTCACTTGATTCCTAGTCGGCTGAGGGGGTGGACGGACAGACATGCCTAGAGGATGTCAGTGTCACCCCGTGCCACCTCAGCCTGCCCACCCCCATCCCTGCTTACCGATGAAAAGACGTAGCCTCTGCCCCCGAGCTGCTCCCAGCCCAGCTGGAGAGCCAGACATGACGTTATCTGTGTCCAGTGCCTGTCTGTGGATGCTTGGAAAGTGCTGGATCCCCACTCCTCTTCGCCTTCCTCTTGGGTTCAGATGCGTGGCCCCCCCCCCCAGCCCCACAGCCAAGGAGGGAGGCATGCTGGGGGCAGGGAGATAATCCCGCCCCACTGCAAGAAGCACAGGACAGATGCGCAGGCTGGGGGACATCCCCCTCCAGGCTCCTTCGGGCTTCCTGGCCTTGCTCCGGCCCCAGCACACATCTGTCCTGTGCCTTGTGACTGGCCGTGAGCCCCTGTGGGAAGGGACCCAAGGAAGGCACTTCCACGTCCCTGGGGCCTGCACAAGCTGGCATAGGCAAGGAGGACATGGTCATTTCGTCCTCAAGGCCACTCTCGGTGACTGTCATCAGACCATGGTTTTGGGGGCAGCATGTAGTGACGGTGAGAGCCCTTGTTCTGCAGACCTGGTCTTGAACACCGGTCACATTTTGCCCCAGTTACGGGGTGGGGGGCACTATTTCCATTTCCTCTCTGCATTCCAGGGGTCACAAGAAGCCCCAGGGAACCCCTCACTGGGCATGTCTGGACTGTCCTCCCAGCCTGCGGAGTAAGTTGATACCCATGTGGGGTGTCACAATCGAATTCTGAGTCCCTTGAGCCTATGATGCTCAAGGGAATTATCCAAGTGGCTTTTATTTAATAAAAACAAAAGATGACTTTTTTGCCATAAAATACCACCTCAAGCCCATTAAGGACCAACAGTGCATTTCCGCGGTGGAAGGCTGGAGTTATTTATAATGAAGCATCGATTGGCAGTCGTGCGAGCTGAGCATCTGGTTTGGAGCCCATGTGTCGGGATGGGAAGAGCTTGAGTGGTGGAAGGTGTTTGGGTGTCCGGCTATCAGAGCCCCATGTTCAAAGCCCAGCCTGGAATTCAGCAGTTCCCCACGGGGCCCTAACAGAATCACTAATATTTTTTGAGGGTTAATGATGCGCCAGCACCGAGCTGATGTGCCCTATTCCCGGTGCCTGCAGTTTTTACATCCGTCCTGCGAAGGAGCGCATGTGCCCATTTCATGGATGAGGAAACAAAGGCTCCAAGAGAGGTCACATAGCCAAAGCCACATGGGTGGCAGGTGGTCGAGGTTGGGTTTGAACCATGCCCATGGGCACACCTCCAAGACCTCCCAAGCTTGCCAGCTCCCCAGAATCTCAGGGTGTTCCTCCTTAGAGTGGGAAAATCCCCAGCAAAGTTGTTCTGGGAATTGGCCCATGTGCCACTTAAGTTGCCTGGCACATGGTAGGTGCTCGGTGAGTGGATTCATGGCCATGTCCTCCCCAGACTGCGGTGACACAGGTCTGTGTGTGATCCATGGCCCCCATGGAGCTCAGGGTACGCTGGGAGGAAGGATGCTTCTCTCTCTCTGGGCCTCAGTTTCCCCAGATCTGAAATAAGAGTCCCCATGCCAGCCTCTGAGAGGCCCTGGGAAGACAAAATGAGGGAATTATTCCTTGGCATGTAGTGGGTGTTCAGGGCCATTTGTCCTCTGTCTTCCGGGTAACGGGATGGTGTTTTCTGGGCTGTCCTGGCAGCAGACCTGCGTGGAGCCGTGTGCGCACTCTCTCCCGTGCCTTCCCCTGCACCCGCCCCCGACTCAGGCCCTCCTCTTGTGGATGTGCTGGGTGGGGTGGGGGTGAGGTTGGGATGAAGGGTCCGGCACTTCATCTGGTTTCGAGGGGCTTAGCCACTTCCCGGCCTCCACCCTTGGGTATCACTCGGCCTTTCTGAGCCTCTGCTTCCTCCTCTGTGCACTGGGAGCAGTGACGACAGAGCCTGTCTCTGGCTCTGAGTCCACCGAGACCCCCACTCCAGACCTGGCTCCAACCCCTGCCTCTCTGTCCTTTTCCTGCAGGTGTTTCTAGCTGTGCCCAGGGACTGACTGGCTGAGGACCCCATCGGAGAGCCTTGGACACGCTAACTAAATGGTGAGGGGCTTTTGTGGTTGCAACTAGCGTCTCCAAAGGCCACACCGGTGGGGGACCCTTGACAAGGGGGGAGCCCTTGGAGAATGCCAGCCAGCTGTCTCCTGGGTTTGGGAAACATGGAGGGACCCGCGCTCCCAGCACTGCACTCCCCTCCTACATTGTGCCGAGCATCATCACCATTTTACCATGAGTTGAGGAATCTGATGAATGATTGTCTCCCTCACTAGACTGTAAGCAAAGGGGAGGGTCCCGGAGAGGCAGCAAAACAGGGTGGTCAAGAGGCTCGACTCTGAAGCTGGGTGTGGCTCCCGGCTCTGCCTCTTCTCCGCCGAATAACCTCAGGCAAGGGACTTAGGCTCTCTCTACCTCAGCTTCCCTGTCTGTGAAATGGGGTTTGTAGTTAAGTAAGCCCTTAAGCCATCAAGATACCGAACTGGCCTGGCTCAGAGTCAGGCAGATCCCCGTCGGCCTTGATGGTGTTGGCCAAGCCCTTGGAGCCAGTCGCCATCACGCTTCCCCACTGATCCCTGTCTCCCCTCGCAGAGAATGGGGGATGAGGATTACAACACTTCCCTTGCCTACGATGACTACCCGGACGACTTTGACCCCATCATGGTCCTGGAGGAGTCTTCTCCCCTGGAAGGCACGACAGCCAGGATCTTCCTGGTGGTGGTCTACAGCATCATCTGCTTCCTTGGGATCCTGGGCAATGGGCTGGTGATCATCATTGCCACCTTCAAGATGAAGAAGACGGTGAACACAGTCTGGTTCCTCAACCTGGCCGTGGCGGACTTCCTGTTCAACGTCTTCCTCCCGATCCACATCACCTACGCTGCCCTGGACTACCACTGGGTCTTCGGGACGGCCATGTGCAAGATCAGCAACTTCCTCCTCATCCACAACATGTACACCAGCGTCTTCCTGCTGACCGTCATCAGCTTTGACCGCTGCATCTCCGTGCTCCTCCCCGTCTGGTCCCAGAACCACCGCAGCGTGCGGCTGGCCTATGTGGCCTGCATGGTCATCTGGGTCCTGGCTTTCTTTCTGAGCTCTCCCTCCCTGTTCTTCCGGGACACGGCCCATGTGCACGGGAAGATAACCTGCTTTAACAACTTCAGCCAGTCGGCGGCCGGCTCCGCCCCGTGGCCCACTCACTCCCGCCTGGACCCCGTGGGCTTCGGCCGACACACAGTGGTGACCGTCACCCGCTTCCTCTGTGGCTTCCTGGTCCCCGTGCTCATCATCACGGCCTGCTACTTCACCATCGTCTGCAAGCTGCGGCGCAACCGGCTGGCCAAGACCAAGAAGCCCTTCAAGATCATCGTGACCATCGTTACCACCTTCTTCCTCTGCTGGTGCCCCTACCACACCCTCCACCTGCTGGAGCTCCACCACGCCGCCGTGCCCGGCTCCGTCTTCAGCCTGGGTCTGCCCCTGGCCACTGCCATTGCCATTGCCAATAGCTGCATGAACCCCATCCTGTATGTCTTCATGGGCCAGGACTTCAAGAAGTTCAAGGTGGCCTTCTTCTCCCGCCTGGTCAATGCTCTGAGCGAGGACACGGGCCACTCCTCCTACCCCAGCCACAGGAGCTTTACCAAGATGTCATCAATGAACGAGAGAGAGACCAGCATGCTTTGAGGCACATCTGGGAACCCCGATGGACAGACCCTCTGGCCTTGGAGGCCTCAAACTCTGCCTTCTCGAGACCACGGCAGAAAACTCCCCAGGACACACCGACACCCCCTATAGTTTCCACGGTGTTGACTGGCATTTTGAGCTGGGAGTCCAGGGCTTGGAACTCCTTTGTTCGAGTGGCCTGATGGACTGGGCAAGCCATTTCCTCTCAACCTTGGACTCTTTCCATGAGGATCTGGGGTCTGGGGGAGGCAGGGAGGGAGAAGAGCTCAGGCCCTCAAAGGAGGCCGTCTGAAGATACTCACCCTTGAACTTTCCAGGGTGATGGTGCTTTGCGGGGCCGTAGCTGTTTGGGAGATGGGATGGTGCCAGCCCCTCGCCCCAGGTCCTGCTCGCACCTTGCCTTTGTTTCCTGGGGGCCGGGTCATGGCAGGCAGCCTCATCTGCAGTTTCCACCCCATCCTGGGCATGCCCTTCCTTCCCTGGTCCACCGACCCCGGCTGCCGGTGCTCAGAATAAAGCACACCAGGGCAGGGGGCCAGGGAAGGAGGGCCTGTCCTCCTCCTCAGCGTCCTCTGAGCCTTGCCCAAGTCAGCTTCAGGAAACAAGCTGGGGGTGTCCTGCAGGTTGAAGAGCGGGTCCAAGGTCTCAGTCACGGAACTCAGCGGAGCCTGCAGCCTGGGTCCTTGTCCTGTGCTGCTGAGAGGCAGGCGGTGGGGCCCGCCCAGGAGCAGCCCTGTTGCCATTTCTCAATGAGGCCTGACACCTTCCCGTGCTACAGTGTCATTATCCCACTTATAAGTGACAAAGCGGATGTCCCATTTGGGGGTGGGGGAGGGGAGTAACTCACAGTGACACGCAGCTAGCCGGAAGCCCAGTTAAGAGGTGAAGCCAACTCTGTCTGGCTCCAGAACCTCTGTTTTTTTTTAATGGAGGGTGTATCTATTGAGAATATTCTAGACTCTCATGATAGCCTACATTTACTTAGCATGCCCTATGCTAGACACTGTCCATGTGTTATCTCATTTACTCCCCTCCGCCTCAGGCAGGCCTGAGTTAGGTATGGTTATTACTTCCTTTTGCATATGACAGATAGCTGCAGCTCAGAGAGGTTAGGTAACTTGCCTAAGGGCGTCCAGTGGGTCTCTGCCAGAACCTGGATTCGAAAACAGGTCTTTCTGGCTCAAAGAAGGCGGCAGAATCAGGGTGTGGAGAGAGGCTTGGGGTTTTTTTTTTGTTTGTTTTTTGTTTTTTTTTTTTTAGATTTTATTTATTTATTTGACAGAGAGAGAGATTGCAAGTAAGCAGAGAGGCAGGCAGAGAGAGAGGAGGAAGCAGGCTCCCTGCCGAGCAGAGAGCCCGATGCGGGGCTCGATCCCAGAACCCTGAGATCATGACCTGACCCGAAGGCAGAGGCTTTAACCCACTGAGCCACCCAGGCGCCCCGAGAGGCTTGGGGTTTTGACCGTAAATATCTATTACTCGGCAGATTCATATAAACCTCTTAATATCGAATAACCCAGGCTTGCAAAAAGTTTTTCAAAATGACCCAACACGGCAAAGAAAGTACACTTGGCCTCCAGTCTCCCGACACCCACCCACACGTGCCCACCGTGGTTCCCATTTGCTGCACCCCCGGCGACCTCCAGGGAAGGCGGGGTGGGGAGAGAGGCTGGGCCGGAGGTGGTCTCTGGTGGGCCCAAGGCCCTCCGGCCTCCGAGTGTCCACATTCTCTTGTCTTCCACGTGCCGCTGTTGTGAAGCCAATTCCCTGACAAGATGCAGTGAACACATGTAATGTCTACACAGCGTTGGGCAAGTCCCCAACACCATGGGCTGTTTGGAAATCACACCTCATTAAGAGAGAGACTGTTCCTTCCCTCCTTGGGTCATTGTGCTTATGAGGAGGCAGCTCGGAACTGACCCTAAGTCAGGGCGTCCAGTGGCTTCAAGAAATCTAAACTCGGGCCATCTGGGAGCAAAAAAAGGGAGCTTGAAGTCGTGGCCAGTGCCTTTTGTCATCTCCCACCACCGTGGCACAGGTGAAGGAGCTAAGGCACGAGACAGCTTGGGATGTCCGGCCCCAGAGGGACAGTCCTCAGCCACTCAGCCTCTGACCCCCAGGTGCTACTTGCTCGGGCCAGGGCCCTCACTCCTCCTGGGCTACATGCCGTCCAGGCCGGGCCAGGGAGCCAGGAAATCATTTTGTCGTTGGAAAAGCTGATGAGCAGGAGTAAAACTCAAACCAGCTGTTTCCTCCTTAGGGTCAGGCCTCTTTCTGGCTGCCCCACCAGGAGTTTCTCATTAAATACTGAAATGCAACCGTGACCTCCTCCTGCATCTTGTCCCTGCAGCTTCTTCAGAGTGTCTCCCAGGGAACATATACAAAGGTCCTGTGGTTCACAAAGAGTGTGCCCCTGCACTACTCCACAGGTGGCCAACGTGCTTTGTGCCTGAGAGGGCCTGCCCCCGTTCGGGGTCAGGAACCAGACGATGGGGCACCCATGCTGCTTCCTGGGTGGGGTGGGTGGGTGGAGGGTGGACGGGGAAGTGGGCACAGGGACAAGAAGTGAAGGTGGGGTTTGACAGGAAGGGGGGAGGGAAGCACAGAGGAAATGCAAAATAGAGACAAAGCAAAGGGGTCTGGCATTCATTAAATAAGTCTTATGTGTCAGGCTCAGGA
Source organism: Lutra lutra (assembly GCF_902655055.1). Lineage (NCBI taxonomy): Eukaryota > Metazoa > Chordata > Mammalia > Carnivora > Mustelidae > Lutra > Lutra lutra. The sequence goes on along the minus strand of NC_062289.1, from coordinate 94,828,652 downwards.
TCTCATCAGACCCTCAAAAGGAGAAGAGGACCATCGGAGCCACATGGGTGATGCAGAATGAGAGGTTCGGCTTGCAGACCCCACCTGTTCAGGGGGAGCTCCCAGCTTCTTCAGCCTATGGGAGGAAGGAGAGGGGGCAGGAGGCAGCAGGGGGACCAGAGGGAGGGGCTCAAGAGGGGACAGTGACCCAGATGTGGCACTGGCTGAGGAATGAGGAAGGAGTGGCTTAAGCCTGCCCCCAGAGTCAACTCAGGAGGGCTTAGGGGCCAGGCTGGGCAGGAGAGGATAGAGCCCAACAGTGAGTGCCACAAGGGGCATTCCCATTTTACAGATGAGGGAGTTGAGAGCTGTTCTTTGCCGCAAATGGAGCTGGTATTTGCTTGGATGGAAGTGATCCGTGATTCCCCAGCCCTTCCCTCTCCCGTTCCTCCCTAGCACGTGGTGCTATGGTGGAGATGGGTGCCCTGGGCCTGTGATTGCCAAACCCTGGATTCGGAAAATTGCTGCTAGGGGTGGTATTCAGGACCAGGAGGATCCAGGAAGCTATTTGTCCAACCAAGAAATAATTCAGGAGAGTGGGGGTTGCCTGCTTTCTCCCTTTGAGGACATAGTTGCTTTTGAATAAAGAAGCGAGAGGTGAGAGCGGGGCTCCGTGCTGGACCTTCCTGCCCACCCCCAAACCCTCTTGCCTTCCTCCTCCACCTCACAGAGCAGCAGGCGAGGCTCAGAGAAGTGCAGCACACTGCTCAAAGTCACACAGCAGTGTTGTGAAATGGCAGCAGAAGGAAGCCAGAAATTTCCTACCATTCCCCAAATTTAGGACTTCAAAGAAACTGTGTTTTAAAAAGCATTCTCTCCACTTTATTTCAATTTCTTAGCAACCAAGGACAGTAGATTGTTAGTAATGACTCAAGATAACCCCACCTATCCATTCCAACATCCATCTACCCACCCAGCTACCCAGCCACCCATCCATTTACACAACCCATTCATCCATTCCATAAAAATCTGTTTAATACCTTCTCTTTGCCAGGCCCTGTGGTAGGCACCAGGAATGCAAGGGTGATCAGGGCATTCACAGTCCCTGTCCTCAGGAGCTCATTCATTGGTCAGTGGGAGAGATAGCCAATAATTTTTTAAAAACCACACCCTTGATGGAAAACAACCACGCTAAGCACTACACACCTATTAGAGAGAGATCTGACTCTGTCCAGAGGTGAGGGAAGCCTTGGGGAAGAATGCTTGAGTTGAGATGTGTAGGATGGGTAGGTGCTGATTCGGTGGTGGAGGGGCGGGTGCTGGAGAAGGTGCTCCAGGTGGCGGGAACAGCGCGGGAGGGAAGAGTGATGGCAAGGGACGGAAGGGGGTGGGCGCTGCATCAGAGGGAGGAGAATGAGCCCAGAGCAGACAGGATGGAGAGGAGGGCAGGGGAGGCCATGGACAGGGCAGGACGTGCTCAGATCTGCATCTTGCAATGATGCCGGGGGCTGCTCTGGGCGGGACAGGATGTGGAAGAACAGGAGGGGAAGCCGGGAGGCTGCCGAAGCCCCCAGCTGAGGGTGATGGGCGCAGAGGTAGAGCTCAAGAGAAGGGGACTATTCTAGAGATACTTAAAATCTACCCAAGCTTTCTCAGGGGAGCGGTTAGCGGGAAGCCAACGCAGGGCCCATTTCAGCGGCACAGAGGCCTCAGTGCGTTCCTTTATTGATGGAAATGAATTGTAAATATTATTCAAATTTACCTCCCAATGCACAATTACATTTCTCAGGGGAGCCCTCTGAGCACATAATAAAGCCCTATAAATAATACATATATTAACCTAAGAGGAACGGAGGCACATTAATGCTGCACTTGCGGGTGGCGGCTGGGGGAGTTTATGCAGACAAGACGCTAAGTGCTTGGACCGAGGATTTAACTTGGGAGATCACCCGAGCTCTGTCCTGGGGAGCTTCTGGAAGTCTCCCCCCATCCCCAGAGGGGCAGCTAGCTATTGCTAGAGGCCCAGTCAACAGCCAGGTGGTCACGGGTGGAGAAAGCACAGGTGTATAGGACTCTTACCTTGTTCCCGAAGCCCCAAGAAAACATTTCCCAGAGTCATAATAGTTGGTCCTATTAACTGTGCATGCGCAGGGTTTGGGTCTCCCCCAAGTGCTTTGGTTTCATTATCTCGTTGGATCTTTACAACAACCTTTGTGGCAGCAGCCATTCCTCTCCCCACTTCCCCACGAGGAAATGAAGGTTCAGAGAGGTGCAGTGTCCTGCCCAGCATCACACAGCTAGTAAGTGACAGAGCTAGGCTTTCCAACTCAAGTGTTTAGCTTGAAAGCAACTTGCGAACACAAACTGTCCTCTAACGAGACTCCTTCCTGGAGAGAGGAAGGCAAGTGTACGCTCCCTGTCCAGCGTCAGATTTTAAGGAGATGGGAACAGGGGTTGGGGGGTGGATCTGACAGATTGCTTTTTCCTCTTGGAGGAAGGAAATGGTGTCTGGATGGGCTCGTCATTTCCTCACAGCCCTAGGAATCTTAAAAACCACATCCCTTCCCACCCCCTGCCCCCATTTACAGATGGTGAAACTGAGGCTCTTTGCAGATCAGAGGGGAGCCTCCCACCTCCCTGACTGCTGGGACATGAGATACATGCAGGAAAATGCCCACATGAGCCACTTTTCTGAGCACCACTGTTCTAGAGACCCGAGCATTCACTGAGCCGCTAGTTTGTCAGTAAAAGCTTTGGTGCTGAGCTGCCATGAAGGAGCCCTGCCCAGGATCTGGGGCGGTGGGGGTGGGGGGATGTCACTGGGGCATTTCCAGCAGAATCCTATAAAGGGAAAGCAGGAGACCTTGGAAACCCTGGTACAGGGCAGAGACAGGCCATGTTTGGGGCATAAACATTATCCCTCACGTTTGTCCTGCATATGGGTAACGATGCTCTCTATCTGGATCTTGGTGCTACTTACAGGGCTATCTTCGTCCATCCAACCTCATTTGTCTATACATACGTGATCACTGCACTTTACTGTAGTAAGTTAGGCCTCAATGAAAGTATTTGGAAAAATAAATTTTATTTTATTTTTTTTTTTTTTAAAGATTTTATTTATTCGACAGAGAGAGATCACAAGCGGGCAGAGAGGCAAGCAGAGAGAGAGAGGAGGAAGCAGGCTCCCTGTAGAGGGGAAAGCCCGATATGGGACTCGATCCCAGGACCCTGAGATCATGACCTGAGCCGAAGGCAGAGGCTTAACCACTAAGCCACCCAGGTGCCCCGGAAAAATAAATTTTAAAATAAAATGTAACATTTATGAACCTATTCATGGGGCCCGCAGGAGTGACACACCACTTCCTTTGGCACTCTGGACAGAATCAGATTCAAGAGAGCAAGTCAGAGGGAGGTAGTCCCAGCAGGGTCCATCCAGGGAGGCAGCATCTCGGGAAGGACTGAGCTCTCCCAGGGGTCACCCCAGCCCTTTCCCCATAGCCTTGGATGGCTATGATACAAGGTTGTGTGGGCTCAGGCTTGAATCCCAGCTCCACCATTGACGTGGGCTATGGTTAAGGCCCTATGACTTGGCCAAGTAGCTCAACCTCTCCAAAGCTTCAATGTTCTCATCTGGAAAATGGGTTTAAGAATCTGCAGCTCACAGGGTTGCCACGAGGATTCAAGGAGATGTCACAGGTACGCACTTAGCAGGTACCGGGCTCGCATATACCACCCACTTTCATCTGGAAGTACGTCAGCCTCCTCCCTGGACTCTGGCCTTCCAGCCTTGCCCCGCCCCCCAACAACCCACCCTCCACGAAGCAACTGGAGTGAGCTCCCATCACGGAACACAGCAATCCAAACCCCTTACAGGGGCTTACAACGCCCTAGAGGATTGGCACTGCCTCTCCTTCTTCAGCTCATGCTGTTCCCCATCCAGGCGTCCCTCTCTCCCCAGACCACTGATGGCATAACCAGGTCCCCCTCCTCCTGCCGGTACCAGCCCCTTCTGAGCGAGGCCCTTCTGGACCCCTCCCTACAGGTAAAGCAACCCCATCCCTATTCACAGTCTATCAGATCCCCTATTTTCCATCCCTGACACTACTTCCTGCCATCTGGAAGAAGTTTATGTATTTGTGTTTAGTCGCTTTCTGTCTGTCCCTCTGCTGGGTGGAGAGCTCCATCTGTGCCGCAGAGCCCTTGTCTGTCTGGGGCACCTCTGTGTCCCTGGCACCCAGAGCGGTCCTTAGCCCAGGAAACGCGCTCATGATCCTTGGTTGTACAAATGAAGAAATAACCATAAGCTGATGTTCCTTTGATCAAATCATCGCCATCATTGAGTTTCAGGACGATCGCTATTACAATACACTGTTTCCGAAGTGTTTTCACATTTTTTTCTATCCCGAAGAAACTTGCGGGAGGGTACTATTGCCCATTTCACAGATATGGATACTGAGCTCCCCCATCCCCCCACTCCTGGCCGGGCTCACTTGGTTCAGAAGTGGAGAAGCCAGCACGGAGTTCTTGTCAGGGTACCAGCAGGAGCTCTTCCAAACCAAGGAGGTTTCCATTCAGGGCTTTTATCTCCCCTGGCCTTTTCCTTTTCCCTTTGTCTGATTAATTGCAGCCTGAAAATAAAGGAACCAGATGCCTCCCCTTCCACCCACAACACCCCCGCCCCTTGCATTGTTTTGTAGTTCTTTTCCGGACCAAGACTCTGTTAAGGATTTGCTGGTAGACCATGACCACAAACTTCCTGTGTTTATCCTTCCACTTAGAAATCATGGATTAAGCAATCAACTAGGTACCAGGTCTGTGGTGGGCACTGGCCGATGCTATGGCAAAAAGTCCAGCTAGACACCTGATGCCTGAGGACCCCTAGAGCCCAGAAGAGAACCTCAGGATTTTCTTTTTCCCTGGTTTCCACCATGCAGGTGTCTGGTACCCATGCAGCAAGTATCTGGATGACTGAATGAGTTTCTGGTTGGCTTCCAGACGCTGGAGCTGTGGGGCAGGGACACACACACAGGGAGGTGGGGAAAGGGGGCTCCCAGCCATGGCTGGTGGGTGGTAATAGCTGGCAAGCCCCTGGTCAATGGCAGGCAGTTTACTGTGATGCTCAGGCCACGGCCAAGACCCTAGTGCTTGACTGGGAAGCCTGACTCCTGATGGCATTTCAGGCACCATGACAAACAGCCAGAGCCAACGCCATATCCATCATTTCGTCTCATCCTCATTAAAAACCAGCTGGGAAAAACCACCTTCACATTGGACATGAAGACGCTGAAGTCCAAAAAGGTCAGGGATGTTTCCCAGAACCACACTGACAGCCACCCGTTGATTTCTGTCTTGAGCACCTACTATGTGCCAGGGACCATGCTGGGTTCTGGGGATACCTCAGCAGCCACCGCCATAACATTCTTGAATCTTACGACATGTTTGTATGTTCAAGAGCTGGGATTTGAACCCATGCCTGGAGAGCTTTGTTGCTTCTTCTCCTCCCCCAGGTACACTGCTTCTTGAGTTACAGAACCCAGGTACAGAGGAATCAGTACAGAATGGAGAGAAAGGCTTTCTGTTGTCATGCCTCAAACCTCTCAGGAGTTAGAGAAATCACATCTTGGCCGGGAACTGAGATCGATTCTGGGAACCAGGAAGCAGCTGTCAGCAACTGCTCTCCCCTCCCTGACTCCTCAAAATTGGGCAGTGATTGATTCCCCAGCTCTTTCTCTCCTTTGAAAGACCAGCAGGTAGAGGCACCGCTTAACCCAAAAGAAGGGCATGCTCGAGCTGGAACCGCAGGAACTGCAGCAGACCGACAGGACATGAAATTAGGAATGGAGTGGGTTCTACAGTCCCCTCCCAGACTCACTATGGGATCAACAGGGTTTTCATCTGAAATGTCACCTTTTCTAGACCCCGGATTGTAAGCCTCATCTTGATCGTCAGCATCGTCAGCATCGTCAAGGATGCACTAGATCGATGGAAGTGACTTGTTCAATCTTAACATGTCAGATGGCGGGGTCCTTAGGGTCAGTCGAGTCAAGCCCCTGCCCAGGGGAGGGAGGTTAGTCCCACAATCCATGGGAGGTGACCCAGGAAGGAACCCAGAGGTCCCCATGCCCAGCGATTTTGTTCCCTGCTCTTGTTCATAATCATTTGTGCCCTTCGACGGCGTGGGCTTTTGTCACATTCTGGTTCAGACACATCAATCCATGTAAACTTGAGAAGCAGAGAAACAGACAATCAGTGTATCTTCCAAGACTGGGAATATAAATAACACAAATAAAAGTCCTAATAATCCATGCTGTTTGGCATTCATCTCCCCACCAATCGTGTGAAATAAACCAAGTGAAGGACGAAAGAAATAAGATCATAGCAATCAGGATGCATTTGGCTGCAAGTAACAAAACCACAACTCAAAACGTCTGACGCAGTAAGGAAAGCGCATTCCTTCAGGCATTGGGAACACCTGTAGGTTGGTAATTCAGCAGCTGGTGATGACATCAAGGGCACAGAGCGTTCCCTTCTCTCTGCTCTGTCATCTTCAGAGATTAGGATTTGTCCCCAGAATGGCATCTCTCCTGGTTATAAGACAGATTCTACTTATGTGACATCACGCAGAAGGGAGAGAAGGTTTCAGAATGTTGCAAGCGCCCATAGGTGAGAAGAGAGGACATTCAAACACAGTCAGGGTACTACCCAGAAGAAGAAAGGGAGGGGATTAGGGACAGCATCCAGTGGTGTCTCCTACAGAGAAGGCAGGAGATGTAAATTGATCAGCTGGAAGATTTGCCTCCTTGTCCTGCGGAACCAGAAATCCTTAGACCTGACCATTTTAAAACTACAGGGGGCCTGCGGAGGGTGGGGGGCAACTCTTAGAAATTAAGAACTTAATTCTTAGAAAATCAGCATGCTTTATTCCTTGAGAATAATGATTTCTTTCTGTTCTTTATATTAAGTAACGCATAATCTTTGGCAAAAAACGAAACAAAACAAAACAAAACCTTCATGTATTGAACGAGCAAAAAGAAAACAAATATCAAAGGAAAATCACTTATGATCCCAGAGATCACACAGGTATCATCACTACTAGCATTTTGGTTTATGACCTACAGTGTAGTCTGTTTTTCTTTATCTTCTTACAATACCTATCAGTGTAGCAAAAAAAGCCTTATTTAGATATTCTCTTCTATAACATTTTAGTCCATTTTTTAAAAATCAGGTCATCCAGTGTCCCCAGAGCATTGATGGTTCAAGTGATGGCCAGCAGATCTGGTAGTCCCAAGTTAATTTGGCCAATCTCCTCTTGACAGACATTTAGGTTGTTTCCTTTTCAGAAGTATGATTTTTTGTTGTTGTTTTTCTAATTCCCTGATGGGTTTTCCCAGGAGCAGCTGCTAGAGAGCCCTAGCCCTGGGTGGCCTCCAGATCTAACCTGGGCTTTTTGCCCACCAGCCCAGACTCTGGGTCCCTGCACTCCCTTCTCCCCTTGGAGTGGAGGGAATAGTTCTTGAGGCTCTAAGACGAGGTCAGCCGTCTCAGGAAAGGCTCTGGCAGGGTGGGCAGTGATCACACACATGCAGGATCTGGAATCGGTCCAGGTTGACCGGGCACATAACTGTTGCTCTCTAAGCTGGGGTTTACCCATCTGTGAGATCAGGAGTGTAATAGAAAAAGCCTTGTAGGGTTGCAGGAGGGTTCAGTAAAATAATCCACGTAAAGAGCTTATCATGGCCCCTGGAAAATATTATGTGCTTGAAAAGTTGCTAGAGCTCGCTGTTATGTTCTATTCCGGTTTTCCCTCATACCAGGGCTGCAAGACTGCATTTGCTTTGTTATCTCTGGGGGCCATGCTTAATCCAGGCCAATGATTCGGGAGGCTGTGCAAATCTGCCTAAATTATATATTGGAGTTGCACATCGAATGCTTGCTACAATTTGGCTATGTGAAGAAAATGTAATTTCTTTGTAACCCACATGATCTGACTTATGACGTCTCTCCCAACCCCTCCCAGCCCTTACCCCACAGTGACAGAGAACAAACCAGAACACAAAAAATTAAGTTTCACCCATGTTATGGCTCGAATTGTACCCCCTAAAATTCCTGTGTTGATGTCCTCACCCCCCAGCACCTCAGAATGTGACCTGCTTTGGAGACAGACCCTTTCTAGATGTCATCAAGTTAAAATCAGGTTATCAGGGTGGGGGGCCCTGATCCAGTATGACGGGTGTCCTTAGAAAAAGGGAATGATATGGAGAGAGGCTGGCATGGGAAGGTCATCAACAAGCCAAGGAGAGGAGACTCAGAGGGAGCCAACCCTGCTGGCACCTTGACCTTGGACTCCCAGCCTCCAGAACTGTGAGACCTTACCTTCCTGTTGTTTAAGCCCTCCAGTCTGTGGTGGTTTGTTACAGCAGCCCTACCCAACTAAAATAACCAGTTGTTTTTTTTTTAAAGATTTTATTTATTTATTTGAGGGAGAATGAGTGAGAGAGAGCATGAGAGAGGAGAAGGTCAGAGGGAGAAGCAGACTCCCCAAGGAACTGGGATCCCGATGCCGGACTGGATCCCAGAAGTCTGGGATCATGACCTGAGCCGAAGGCAGTTGCTCAACCAACTGAGCCACCCAGGTGCCCTAAAATAACCAGTTTTAACATTTTAGCTCAAATGTCTGTTTTACAGGTTCCTGAGCTAAGTTTTCCTCGGATAAACATACTCTTTCTCTCCCAGGCGGTGCCCTCCCCTCCCTTTCTCCTGGGCTAGTTGGGGCACATGGTGGGCAGGGTTTGCTCTAATGTCTCCGCAGCCTGGCAGAGCATGGAGGTGCCCTGGGCCCTCTGCCTCCTGGAGCAGAGACATGTCCTGCTCGTTCAGGTGGAAACCCATGGGAGGAGGATCTGACTCTGGGCGTGGCTGACTTGGTTCCCTTTGGCTCCACCCCCTGCCCCCCAATGCAAACGCCCCCCCATTCCCCCCCCCTCCCCCGTGCTGGATGCCTCATCCTCCCTGTACCAGGAGCAAAGTGAACATGCCTGGCTGATCCTCTCTCCAGAATCCATTTCCCCTTCTACAAATCCTGGTTCTGGGAAAGCAGCAGCTTTTCTTCTCTGCCTGCGCTCTGTGTTCCCATTATCGGTGGTCAGGGAAGTTGTTCCCGAGTTGTTCAGGGAAGGCGGTCTGATGCTCACCCGGGGAAGAATCCAGAGCTGGGCTTCCAGGCCCGGCTTTGGTGTGTCAAAAAAGGAAAATAAGGGAAACTGGAAAATCCGCCCTCGAGACAGTGGTCTGACTTGGGTCCATAGCCTTGCGGCTGCCAATCCTTCCATCCCTCATAGACCGCCAGCGCAGTGTCCCCTTCCCCCATCCTTCCTCTTCTGTGACAGAGCCTGCCCTCTTCCTGTGCTTACGGGCTCATCAGATCACTAACAAGAACGGCTTCTTCTTAATTTCCAGAAAAGCCACCCATTAGTGTTACTTATCCATGCTTTCTGCTGTTCCCAACAGGCTTTGCGGCTTAAAAGTTGAAATGAGAAAGTCAGAATGATACTATTTTTTTTAAAGATTTTATTTATTTATTTGATAGACAGAGATCACAAGTAGGCAGAGAGGCAGACAGATAGAGAGGTGGAAGCAGGCTCCCTGCAGAGCAGAGAGCCCGATGTGGGGCTCGATCCCAGGACCCTGGGATCATGACCTGAGCCAAAGGCAGAGGCTTTAAACCCACTGAGCCACCCAGGTGCCCCCAGAATGATACTATTAAGATGATTATTAACAACCCTTCAGTAGTTACTGACGAGGGTTCCACTCTTCACAGATGGGGAAACGGAAGCTCAAGGAGGTGAGTCACCTGCCCAAGGTGACCTGGCTTGGGAGCTGCGGTGGTGACAGGTGTGAAAGCCACCTGTGTCTGACTTCAGACAAACCGGTTTCTCTTTGCACATGGAAGGCTGCACTGTGGCTGCCCAGCGGGCTGCTGGTACGGCTGTGAGCAGGTCCTGTGCACAGCTGCATGTCCTGTCTCTGCTCGTTGATGGGTTGAGCTGCTCACCAGACTTATGAGAAGCTGGGGATGGGCCAGCAACAGGGTTGGAAAAGCTCCATGGGGAGGTAGGGCTTCAGGCGATCCCCTAAGGTTCATAATGTATCTGTAATAGGATTAGGGTTGCCTGGAATCCTGGGCATCTGTTTTCCCTTCCCGAGCAGTCTTTGGCCCCTGGGTCTGAGAGTTGCCAGGAATGAGGAAACCACCCAGGCCTTTGCAGACTATGGGAACAGATGCTCAAGCTGTTCCCCAACTGTCCTGTGTGCAGGGCTGTCAGCTACCTGCTGACCTCACGCTACCCCAGATGTCACTGGGATGTCCTGGTGAGCCCCGCTTTTGAAGAGGAGGAGCCAGGGCCTCAGGGAGGTCAAGGTATGTGCCCAAGCAACACTAAAGAATGGTGGGTGCTAAGACCAGAGTCCAGGGCACCATGGCTGTGGGGCTTCTGGGCTCAGCACCCAAGTGGGTGACCTTGGCCACTGAGTCCCCACTGCTCTGTGTGCCTCAATTGTCCCAGCTGCAAAATGGAGAGGCAGTTCAGGATCTGAAATGAGATGTCAAATCAGGGACCAGGAGACTAGTGTTTGAGTCTCAGCTCTGTTACAGGGTCTCTGAGTAAACTTGAGGTCACATGCCCTTTCTGAGTCTCAGCCTTCCCCTCTGGAATGTGGGAGATGGGTTTTGAGAAGAGTGCAGTTACCTGAAGCTAGCATATAACAAGTACCTACCTTGTGCCTAAGGGGCTTAAGACACAGAGCACTTCACAGACCCCTCTCAGCCCTGGGCACCCTGCCGGCATGGTTCTGCACATGTTATGGGTACGGAGACTTCAGGTCTGGGTATTTGCAGAGTCTTGCACTGACAGAACAGCCTCTGAGGACCCCTATAAGCTCTGGCTTTCCAAGATTCTAAGCAGAGGGTTTGGACAGATCAGGGTTCAAATTCTGCCTCTGCCACTTCCCAGCTGTGTAATGTTCTGGACAAATTGCCTCGCCTCTCTGAGCCTCAGTTCCTTTATCTGCAAAATGGGTCCATCGGGTTCACCTTGCAGAGTTACTGGGATAATTATATGATGTGCTACAAGTCCTCTCTCAGGCTCACGGTTAAGTAGTGGCTCTTTGCCCTTCCCCTACCCACATTTGTGGGGATGCTTGAGATAAAGCATACTAAGCCAGGAGGCCAGAAGAGCCCTTCTCTCCCAGCAAAACCCCGCCCACCCCTCCCTTGCTGTTCTGCTCCGTCACACTCCAGTTCCAGCAGCTGCATTTAATTGGATTTAACTTAATAGTTTTATTGATGCCTTTTGGTTCAGGGGACAAAGAGGCTTCTGGGTAACTCGCACGTTTCTAACAAACCAAATAAAGAGCTGATAAGCATAAACAAGTCCGTTTTAATTGGATTAAGGGAAGCCTTGGCTTGGGGACTGCTAAAGCACAGAGGAGCTGGAGAAAAAAGGACTCAGATTTTCTGCTTCCTTGGACCCCCAAGCACCCTGCACAAGGCGCTGATTTCCTTCTCAGGAGCTGTGTGCTGGTATGTTTGCATCCGTCCGTGCCTAGGTCCATACATTGCACAGGAAGCTCTCCCCCACCCCTCTACCTCTTGTCCTTCCCCACCTGCGCCCTGTGACAGGGGATGCAACCCTCCGGCTTGGTCTCAGATGCCCTGAAGTTCAAGTCCTGCCCGGGCTGTTTCATGTTCACCTTGAGCAAATCATTGAATCCTGTAAGCCTGGTTTCTTTAGCTGTAAAAGAGGATCATGGTGGTTTCTATCCTCCAGGGTTAGTGTTTGAATTACATGCTGGTAAATTACCTGCTACTGAAGAGGTTCACGGAAACCACAGCCTCTGATAACCAGAGTCAGGATGAGGGAGGGATCACAGTCCCTGCTCTCCCCAGGGTTCCAGCCAAGGAAAGGAGGAGCTGCCGGAGGGTATGATCCTTGCTAAATAGAGGGCCTCCTAACCCAGCCTAGGGTGTCCAGGGGACAGCTTTATGGACTGAGAGAAGAGAGCTGAAGCAAAAAAGCATTTATTGTGGGTCTCAGAATTGCAATTCGGGGAACACAGATTTGGGCACCAACCCAAATGGTGTTTCTCCCCACCCACCTCCAGTACAAAAGTCAAGGTTTTTTAAAGATAAAATGGAATGCTAGTTTCTGAGTATATTGTTCACAAAGAATTCTGATTGGTGTTCGCGGGTCGCGGCAGAAAACTCATCTTGGCTGAACACAATCAGTTTCCAAAGCAAAGTCTCTCATTGTAGCAAGTTGCAGGTGTTGTGGTTTGGCATGGTTCACCTTCCCCCGGGTGAGGACTGCATGAGACCCACCTCCTTATGGCCTCCCGGCTCTGCTTTAAAAGCCTTGGGCACAAGTGACCCCACTTTATTTCACTTTCACAGCTTCCAGGTGGCCATTGAGGAATGAATAGGAGTTGCTTGCAGTCATGCTTCCCAGACTTGATGGCACATGCAAATCCTGGGCATCTTCTTCTTGTTAGAATGTAGATTCTGATTCCATGGGTCGGAGGTGGAGCCTGAGATTGATTTCACTTTTCTGTTCGGCTCCCAGGTGATTGTAGGAGGCTGTTTGGAGGACCACGCCTTCAATAGCTGGAGGCCAGAGGGTTGATGGGGTCCTGTCCTGAGACTAGTCTGACCTCCAAACCTGCCTTCTCATGAGCCCACCAGGAGTGTACTGAGGGAGCCGTGGCAGATTCCAGAGTCCTCACTACCTATTGGCCATTTTTTACCTTTTTCTTGCTGACTGAACTCTGGTTTTGTTTGGGGCAGCAACAGAACCAGCCCCTGGGATGCTTTCTGACTCTATTAAGCCTCTCTGCCCCTTTCCCTGTACTACATACTTACTTTTTTCAGCCTCCTTTACAGCCTGCAGTGGTTTATCTGAGTCGAGTTGGGCCCATGATGGGATAAGGGGAAGTCCACAGGGTCCGGACAGTGTCCTTCTAAGAAAGGTAGTTTGTTTCCTAATTAAAAGGTATAGGCATGAGAGAAGGAAGAGTTGGCTGGCGGCCCCTCTTCACTTTTTTCCTGCCCCAAATGCAGGCATTGATGGTTTGGGCTGTGGCAGCCATCTTGAGGCCATGAGGCAACATACATGAGTTCATCCAAAGATGAACACACTAAGAATGGCCAAAAAAAAAAAAAAATTGGATCCTTGGTGTCATTATTGAGACATTGATTTGGGCCTGGAACACTCTACCTCCAGCCCTCTTGTTAAGTGCGGTAACAGTTATTGTATAAAGTACTACAAATCTGGGCTGTGGAGTCAGGCAGAACAAGGTTGAATTCCATGTACCTCCAAGCTGTGTAACTTTGGGCAAGTCTCCCTCCTCCACCTGGGCATTAGGTTTTTCATTCCTCATCTGTAAAATGGGTAAGAATACTACTTCTCTTGTAGAACTGCTGTGAGTCACCACATATCTCCGGCATATTGGAAGCGAACTATACAAGAAGTAGGAAAGCTTGGAAGGATTCTATGGTAACTGAGCTAAAGAGAGGAATGACAAATATAGTAAAAGACATCATTACCAATGAGAATCACCAAATTCCTAGAAATAAGTTGGTTGGCAGCTTGAGGCAGTTAGCTCTACAAGATTTTTCTCACCTTTTAAATATATAATATAGATATGCATATAAAGATATGTATTACTACACACACACACTGTGACTTAGATATAGTCTCGTACTTACCGTCCAAAGCATTCCAAACTGATAGGGCAAGGAATTGTTTTGTCATATGAAACACTACACAAGGGGCACCTGGGTGGCTCAGTGGGTTGGACCTCTGCCTTTGGCTCAGGTCATGGTCTCAGGGTCCTGGGATCGAGCCCCACATTGGGCTCTCTGCTCAGCAGGAAGCCTGCTACCCCCCTCTCCCTCTGCCTCTCTGCCTACTTGTGATCTCTCTCTCTTTGTTGAATAAGTAAATAAATAATCTTAAAAAAAAAAAGAAACACTACACAAAACTTCAATACATAAAACAGAGAACTAGTAGTATTCCAGTTAAAATTAAGTTAGGGGTTGGCACCACCCCCTTATACTCACCTCCCTCTGGACACTTCCACAGACCTTTACAACTCTGAGGAACCCTATTTTCAAACCCTTAGAGTGGGTAGTGTATCAGTTACCTACGGCTACCATAATGCTGTCTAACAACCCCAAATTTCAATGCCTATAACCATCAGGGCTTGTTGCACTCCTCTCTGAGCTGATCGGCTAGGCAGTTCTGCCAATCTTGGTTGGGCTCACTCAGATATGTGGGGATGGCTGAGGGCTGATTGATCTGGGATGGCCTATACTTGGGCAGTTGGGGTCACTCAGCTTTGCTCTCATCCTCCAGCAGGGATGGCAGACATGCAAGAGGGAGATCAAGTCTAACCATGCAAGTACATTTCCCACCTCTGGTTATATCATATTTACTAACTTCTCTTTGACCAAAGCCAGTTATGTGACCACACTCAGAGTCAGAGTGGGAGGGTGCCTCAAAGTCACATGATGATGGGTATAAGGAAAGGTGAAAAACTAATGGCTTAAAAAAATAATATAGGGGTGCCTAGGTGGCTTAGTCAGTTAAGTGTCTAACTCTTGATTTTGGTTTAGGTCATGATCTCTGGGTCCTGGGATCAAGCCCTATGTCAGACTCTGTGCCCAGTGTAGAGACTGCTTGAGATTCTCCCTCTCCTTCTGCCCCTTCTCCTACTTGCAGGCCTGCTCTCTCTCTCTAATAAATGAAAACTTAAAAAAATAATAATATAACACACGTGGTCTCTGAGAATCTTCCTGATTTGAAACACATGATCTTGAGAGCTCCATTGAAACTCTACCTTAAACTCTACCTTAAGAAGGTAGCTTTTACTACTTCACTGGTGGGGCCACGTGGTTTGGGGGGTTATGCCTGAGGGCTTGTGCTGTAAAAATTACAAGCTCTCAGATGCTCAGGCCAGCTAGTTGTTGAATAGTCCCCCCATTTGTATGACTGCAAATATGACCTATCTTTCATCTATATCTCTAAGTTTAAACATAAGACTAGAAGCATTGGACTGTGGGGCGTGGGATCAAAGTGCTTATGATCCCAACTCAATTGTCTGAAGTGGAGAGGGGGCGACTTGTAGTTCAGAAACATAGGAAGCCTATCAAACATCCATGAAATCAGCCATATAAAATCACAGAACTTAAGGCACAGTTCAACTTGTTCTGTGATGCATAAATGTCTCCAAGATAAAAAGGAAAACCCCAAGGATCCTTGTATAATGAACTGAGGCTGACACAGCAATTATGCCCTGTTGGTGTGGGGCTTGGTTTACTTTCCTGCCCCTAGGAACTTCTTTGTGTGGCATCCACACAGCTTTGTGCCCCTGAGTACATGTGTTCTCACTCTGCTCCAAATACTTGATTTTTCTAGTCCTGCTCACATGTGGTTTCTTTCCTGGGAGCTGTTACCACTTGAAAGGTTTGTCCAAACAAAAGTCTATCTTCACCTCATCAGTCTTTTAAGGTAACTGTCTGCCTCTGTGCATTTATGCATCTTATTTTTATTCATGTCTTTCATTCTCTCTTCTTTCACCTGGATTAAAATTCCCTGGAGGGTTGGCTTGAAGTTAGGGGTGTTTCAAGAACAACAGTGGCTTCTTTCTTTCTTTCTTTCTCTCTCTCTTTCTTTCTTTCTTTCATTTTTTAAGATTTTATTTATTTATTTGACAGAGAGAGATCACAAGTAGAGCAGCAAGCAGAGAGACAGGGGGAAGGAGGCTCCCTGCTGAGCAGAGAGCCCAATGCGAGGCTCCATCCCAGGACCCTGAGATCATGCCCTGACCTGAAGGCAGAGGCTTAACCCACTGAACCACCCAGGCGCCCGAAACAGTGTTTCCTTAGCCTGAATGATGTTTCAGAACCATGGACAGAGCACCTCCCACTCTGTAGATATGGTAGCCTACAATGCAGCCTGGGGAGAACATTTAAGTTTCCTCTGTGTAGGGCACCATATCATCAAAAGATGGTTCAGTGGTTAACAGCTTGAGTCTGGGGTTAGAATGCCTGAATGTAATTCTGCCATCCCTCCCATCACTAACTGCCTGCCTCAGCCATGGTTTCTCATCAGTAAAATAGAAATCATTAATAGTGTCTAACTCCTACAGTTGTCAGGATTACATGGCATGGCATATTGAATTATTGGCCCTGATTCTTCAGCCCTACTGGTTAGGCATGCTATGAAACTTGACAGTTAATTATGCAAGAGTCAAAGCCTGCCACTTGACCTCAGGCTTGGCCATATGGCTTGTTCAGCCTATGGGATGTTTGCAGATGTGATGTAAACAGTGACCACAAATATGTTTGGAAATGCTCTCTTGTGCTTCTGTCATTACCATAAGCAAAGCTTCCCCCCAGGCAGTTGCTGCCTCTTCAGCTTTGCCCCTGGAATAAACATGGGAACACATTTGAACTCAGCCTTCAGTCTGGAGCTTGACATCCTATCTATCCCTGCCAAGTTTCAGCTCACACCCAAACCCATGAGAATAAATGGTTGCTGTGTTGACTCACTGAGTTTTGGGGGTATTTGTTATGCAGCATTTTTTGAGGCAGTAGCTGACCAATACAAGTAGAACAATGCACGTAAAACACTTTAAACAGTGCCTACGCAAAGTAAGTTCACCATTCCTTTTGGCTCTCAAGGTCCTTGTCAGGAGGAGATGCAAAGATCAGTGGTACATTACTAAGATCTGGCTGTCTGACCCTGGGCAAGTCCTTTAACCTCAGTGGTCCTCTCTTTGCTCATATACAAAGTGAAGCTAGGAATACCCCTTCTGAGTATGTCCAAAATCATCAAAGGAGACATGAACCTAAAACAGTATTGGAAACTGGGCTGGTCAGCAATGAAGGTTATGTGATCAGGTGCTTCTACCACCTCCCACATGTTAGAAACATTCAGATTCAGTCTGAAGACACCGGAGTACCAATGGGGGCAACAGCCATGAAATCAACAAGCTACCAGCTTTAAATTCATTTGTCAACACTATACTTTCTACTGATTTGATGCTAATTCCCTTGTCAACACTACACTTTCTACTGATTTGATGCTAATTCCCACGTAGAGTCAGGACCCATCGGAGACCTCATACACGTTGTTTAATTTAGCATCAGGAGGGCACCTGGGTGGCTCAGTGGGTTAAAGCCTCTGCCTTCGGCTTAGGTCATGATCCCCGAGTCCTGGGATTGAGCCCCATATCAGGCTCTCTGCTTCATGGGGAGCCTGCTTCCTCCTCTCTCTCTCTCTCTCTTTCTCTGCCTGCCTCTCTGCCTACTTGTGATCTCTGTCTGTCAAATAAATAAATCTAAAAAAATTAAAAAAAAAACTTAGCATCAGGAGAAGATCCAAGTAGCTCCCACCAATCTCTCATGATAGCTGGGGGAAAAATGCTTCCAGGAACACCATTCTCTTGGAGGAAGGCGCTTACTTTTGCAGGATCCTTGAAAAGGTGTCTAAGTCACTAAGAACAGAGACACAATGATAGTTATGTGTCTATGAAAGATTAGCAAGCTATCCGCCAACTGGGAAAGGGAATGAGATGAGTGCAGAGGTGTTCTGATGGCGGGCATGGGGTAGGCTGGAGGAACAAAACCCAAAGCATGAAATCAGGTCAAGGAGAAGGAATTGGAGAGGGAGGATGGAGGAAACCAACAGTGGTGTTTGTGGAAGGTGGTAGGAATTCAGCCTCAATATGCCCGGGTTCATAAGTGTATGTGGAATTTACACAAAGATTTCTTCGATAGGATGCAAGAAGTATAAACCGAAACAGAAAACTGATAAGGTGGTCTTTGTTAAAATGAACAATTCTTTCTCTTCAAAGATAATGTTAGGAAAATAAAAAGGAAAGCCCCAGACTTGCAGTAAAGCCTTTATACCTAGAATATATAAAGAATGCTTCTAATTCATTGATGTGAAGGCAGCACATTTTTTTTAAAGGGTAGAATATTTTTATTTTAAATTCCAGTATAATTGATGCACAGCATTGCATTAGTTACAGGTGTACAAGGTAGTGATTCAGCAAGTTCATACAATACTCTGTGCTCATTACGATAAATGTACTCTTAATTCCCTTCACCTATATCAACCATCTCTCCTCCTCCCCTCTGGCAAACACCAGTTTGTTCTCTATAGTTAGGGATCTGGTTTTTTGTTTCTTAAATTCCACAAGAGTAAAATCATATGGTATTTGTCTTTTTCTGATTTATTTCATTTAGCATTATATCCTCTAGATCCATCCATGTTGTTGGAAATGGCAAGATCTTACTCTTTTTTTATGGGTAATATTCCAATGTGTGTGTGTGTGTGTGTGTGTGTGTGTATACACCACATCTTCTTCATTCATTTATGAATGGGCACTTGGGCTGCTTTCCTATCTTGGTTATTGTAAATAATGCTGCAATAAACACAGGGTGCATATATCTTTTTGAATTCGTGTTTTCATTTTCTTTGGGTAAATACCCAGTAGTGGAATTAATAGATCATAGGGTAATTTACTTTTTTTAAAATTATTTTTATTAACATATAATGTATCATTTGCCTCAGGGGTACAGGTCTGTGAATCATCAGGCTTACACATTTCACAGCACTCACCATGGCACATATCCTCCCCGATGTCCATAACCCAGTTACCCTCTCCACACCCCCTCCCCCTTCAACCCTCAGTTTGTTTTGTGAGATTAAGAGTCTTTCATGGTTTGTCTCCCTCCCGATCCCATCTTGTTTCATTTTTTTCTTTCCCTACTCCCTGCAACCCTCCACACTGCCTCTCAAATTCCTCATATCAGAGAGATCATATGATAATTGTCTTTCTCTGATTAACTTATTTCACTTAGCATAATACCCTCTAGTTCCATACATGCCATTGCAAATGGCAAGATTTCATTTCTTTTGATGGCTATATAGTATTCCATTGTATGTAAATACCACATCTTTATCCATTCATCTGTTGATGGACATCTAGGCTCTTTCCGTAGTTTGGCTATTGTGGACATTGCTGCTATAAACATTTGGGTGCACGTGCCCCTTTGGATCACTACATTTGTATCTTTAGGGTAAATACCCAGTAGTATGATTGTGGGGTCGTAGGGTAGCTCTATTTTCAACTTTTTGAGGAACCTCCATGCTGTGTTCCAGAGTGGCTGCACCATCTTGCATTCCCACCAACAGTGTAGGAGGGTTCCCCTTTCTCCACATCCTCGCCAGCATCTGTCATTTCCAGACTTGTTAATTTTAGCCATTCTGACTGGTGTGAGGTGGTATCTCATTGTAGTTTTGATTTGTATTTCCCTGATGCCGAGTGATGTTGAGCACTTTTTCATGTGTCTGTTGGCCATTTGTATGTCTTCTTTGCAGAAATGTCTGTTCATGTCTTCTTGATTGGATTATTTGTTCTTTGGGTGTTGAGTTTGATAAGTTCTTTATAGATTTTGGATACTAGCCTTTTATCTGATACGTCGTTTGCAAATATCTTCTCCCATTCTGTCAGCTGACTTTTGATTTTGTTGACTGTTTCCTTTGCTGTGCAAAAGCTTTTGATCTTGAAGAACTCCCAACAGTTCATTTTTTCCCTTGCTTCCCTTGTCTTTGGCGATGTCTCTAGGAAGAAGTTGCTGTGGCTGAGGTCAAAGAGGTTTGCCTGTGTTCTCCCCAAGGATTTTGATGGATTCCTGTCTCGCATTGAGGTCTTTGATCCATTTTGAGTCTATTTTTGTGTGTGGTGTAAGGAAATGGTCTGGTTTCATTTTTCTGCATGTAGCTGTCCAGTCTTCCCAACCCCACTTGTTGAAGAGACTGTCTTTTCTCCATTGGACATTCTTTCCTGCTTTGTCAAAGATTAGTTGACCATAGAGTTGAGGGTCCATTTCTGGGCACTCTCTTCTGTTCCATTGATCTATGTGTGTCTGTTTTTGTGTCAGTACCATACTGTCTTGATGATGACAGCTTTGTAATAGAGGGGTAATTCTATTTTTAATTTTTTGAGGCACCTCTGTACAGTTTTCCACAGTGGCTACACCAGTTTGCATTCCCACCAACAGTGCACCAAGTGTTCTTTTTTCCTCCACATCCTCATCAAAACTTGTAGTTTCTGGTGTTTTTGATTTTAGCCATTCTGACACATTTGAGATTGTTTCATTGTGGTTTTGATTTCCACTTCCCTGATGATTAGTGGTGTTGAACATCTTTTTGTGTGTCTGCTGGCCATCTGCATGTCCTCCTTGGAGAAGTATCTGTTCTTGCCTTGTGCCCATTTTTAATTGGATTGTTTTTTTGGTTTTGAGTTATAGAAGTTGTCATATATTTTGCATAATAACCCCTTCTCAGATGTATCATTTGCAAATATCTTCTCTTTAGTAGCTTGTCATTTTATTTCATTGATGGTTTCCCTTGCTGTGCAGAAGGTTTTTACTTTGATGTAGTTTCAATAGTTCATCTTTTATTTTGTTTCCCTTGCCTTAGGAGAAATATCTAGAAAAAAATGTTTCTATGGCCAATGTGAGAAATTATTGTGTGTTCTCTTCTAGGATTTTTCTAGTTTCAGGTCACACATTTAGGTATTTACTCTGTTTTGAGTTTAGTTTTGTGTAAGAAAGTGGTCCAGTTTTATTCTTTGCATGTGGTTGACAGTTTTCCCAACACCATTGGATGAAGAGACTGTCCTTTCCCCATTGCATTTTCTCTCCCTTTTTAAAAAAAAGATTTTGTTTATTTATTTGACAGAGATCACAAGTAGGCAGAGAGGCAGGCAGAGAGAGAGGGGGAAGCAGGCTCCCTGCTGAGCAGAGAGCCCAATGTGGGGCTCAATCCCAGGACCTGGGACCACGACCCAAGCCAAAAGCAGAGACCCTAACCACTGAGCCACCCAGGTGCCCCAGCCCCATTGCATTTTCTTGCCTCCTCCTCTGTCAAAGATTAGTTGACCATATAATCGTGGGTTTATTTCTGGGCTCATTATTCTGTCCCGTTGATCTATGTGACTATTTTTGTCCCAGTGCCATACCATTTTGATTACTACAGCTTTGTAGTGTATCTTAATCTGGGAATGTGGTACCTCCAGTTTTGTTCTTCTTCTTTTTTTTTTTTTTTCCAAGATTGCTTTGGCTATTGGACATCTTTGTGGTTCCATATAAATTCTAGGATTGTTCTAGTTCTGTGAAAAATGCTATTGGTATTTTGATAGGGATTTCATTAAATCTGTAGATTGCTTTGAGTAGTATGGACATTTTAACAATATTTGTTCTCCCAATCCATGAGCATGGAATATCTTTCCATTTGTTTGTGTCGTCTTCAATTTCTTTCATCAGTGTTATAGTTTTCAGAGTACAAGTCTTCCACCTCCTTGGTTAAGTTTTTTCCTGGGCACTTTATTATTTTTGGTGCAATTGTAAATGGGATTGTTTTCTTAATTTCTTTTCCTGATACTTCATTATTAGTTTATAGAAATGTAACAGATTTCTGTGTATTTACTTTGTATCCTGCAACTTTACTGAATTCCTTTCAGTTCCAGTAGTTTTTATTTGGTAGAGTTTTATATATATGGTAACATGTTATCTACAAAGTCAAAGTCTTACTTCTTCTTTACCACTTGGATGCCCTTTATTTCTTGTCTGATTGCTGTGGCTGAGAGTTCCAGTACTATGTTGAATAAAAGTGATGAGAGAGGACAACCTTGTCTTTTTCCTTATCTTAGAGCAAAACCTCTCAGTTTTTCATCATTTGGTATCTGGACTTTTCCTCTAAGGCCTTTATTATGTTGAGGTATATTTTCTCTAAACCTGCTTTGTTGAAGGTTTTTAAGGGATGTTGCACCTCACTGAATGCTTTTTCTGCATCTATTAGAATGATCCTATGGTTTTTATCCTTTCTCTTGTTGATGTGATGTATCACATCGATTGATTTGTGAATATTGAACCACTCTTGCATCCCAAGAGTAAATCCCACTTAATTGTGGTGAATGTTTTTTTTTATTTTTATTTTTTAAATATTTTATTTATTTCTCTGACACAGAGAGAGAGAGAGATCACAAGTAGGCAGAGAGGCAGGCATGGGGTGGGGGGGAGCAGGCTCCCCACTGAGCAGAGAGTCCGATGTGGGGCTCTATCCCAGGACCCTGAGATCATTACCTGAGCTGAAGGCAGAGGTTTAACCCACTGAGCCACCCAGGTGCCCCATGAATGGTTGTTTTAATGTATTATTGGATTTGGTTTGCTAATATTTTTAAAAAGATTTTATTTATTTATTTGACAGAGATCACAAGTAGGCAGAGAGGCAGGCAGAGAGAGAGGGAGGGAAGCAGGCTCCCCACCGAGCAGAAAGCCTGACGTGAGGCTTGATCCCAGGACCCTGGGATCATGACTGCAGCCGAAGGCAAAGGCTTTAACCCACTGAGCCACCCAGGCTCCCCTTGGTTTGCTAATATTTTTGGAGGATTCTTGTATCTCTGTTCATCAGAGATATTGGCCTGTAGTGTTTTTGTTTGTTTTTGTAGTGCATCTGGTTTTTGGTATCAGGATAATGCTGACGTCATAGAATGAATTTGGAAGCTTTCCTTCCTTTTCTAGGACTAGTTTGAGAAGAATCAGTATCAAGACTTTAAATGTTTGGTGGAATTCATATGGGAAGCCATTTGGTCTTAGACTTTCGTTTGGGAGGGTTTTTTTTTTTTATTACTTATCAGTTTCATTGCTGGTAATCATCTATTCAGACTATTTTTTTTTAAAGATTTTATTTATTTATTTGACAGGCAGAGATCACAAGTAGGCAGAGAGGCAGGCAGAGAGAGAGAGAGAGAGAGGTGGAAGCAGACTCCCTGCTGAGCAGAGAGCCCAATGCGGGGCTCGATCCCAGGACCCTGGGACCATGACCTGAGTCGAAGGCAGAGGCTTTAACCCACTGAGCCACCCAGGCGCTCCCAGACTGTCTATTAATGATTCATTTTAGGGCCATATGTTTCTCGGAGTTTCTTTCCTCTAGGCTGTCCAACTTGTCAGCATGTAATTTTTCATAATACTATAATCCTTTGTATTTCTCTGGCGTTGATTATTTCTCTACTTTAATTTCTGATTATGAATCTTTTCTTTTTCAGTCTGGCTAGAGGTTTTTCAGTTTTGTTGATCTTTTCAAAGAATAAGCTGCTGGTTTCATTGGTCTGTCCTATTATTCTCTTAGTTTCTATTTGATTTCTTTCTTTTTTTTAATTAAAAAATTTTTAGATTTTTATTTATTTATTTGAAAGAGAGAGAGAGTGAGAGAGAGCACGAGAAGGGAGAAGGTCAGAGGGAGAAGCAGACTCCCCGTGGAGCTGGGAGCCCGATGCGGGACTCGTTCCTGGGACTTGCTGATCATGACCTGAGCCAAAGGCAGTTGCTCAACCAACTGAGCCATCCAGGTGCCCTATTTCATTTATTTCTAATTTAATCTTGATCATTTCCTTCTTCTACTGGTTTGGGGCCTTATTCTTCTTTCTCTAGCTCCTTTAGGTATAATGTTAGGTGTTTTCTTGAGATGTTTCTAGATTCCTGAGGTAGGCCTGTACTACTCTTATCTTCCTTCTTAGAACAGCTTTTGCTACATCCCAAAGATTTTGGACCATGGTGTTTTCATTTTCTTTTTTCTCCATGTATTTTTTTTTATTTCCTCCCTGATTTCTTGGTTGACACATTCATTGTTTACTAGCATGCTCTTTATTTAACCTCCATGTATCTGTGTTCTCTCTAGATTTTTTCTTGTGGTTGATTTCCAGTTTCCTAGCATTGTGGTCAGAAAAGATGCACAGTATAATTTTAACCATTTTGAATCTGCTGAAACTTGTTTTGTGGCCTAACAGGTGACCTATTCTAGAGAATGTTCCATATGCCCTTGAAGAGTGCATATTCCACTGTTTGGGGATGGGATGGTCTGTATATAGATTTGTATTCAGAAATATTCACATTCATATTCAGAATCCTGTTAGATTCATCAGGTCCTGTTAGATTCATTAGGTTTATATATTCATCAGGTCCAACGTGTCATTCAAAGCTACTGTTTGCTTGTTAATTTTCTGTTTGGATTGTCTATCCATTGATGTAAGTGGGGTGTCAAAGTCCCCTACTATGAGCGTATTCCTATCAATTTCTTTATGTTTGCTAATAACCACATTATGTATTTGGGTACTCCCATGTTGCGGAGTATTTACAAAATAAATACAAATATTTACAATGGTTATGTCTTCTTGTTGGATTGTTCCCTTTATTGAGCATGTAGCGTCCTTCTTTGTCTCTCATTACAGTCTTTGTCTTAAAGTCTGTTTTCTCTGGGGCACTTGGGTGGCACAGTTGGTTGAACGTCTGACTCTTGATTTTAGCTCTGGTCATGATCATGAGAATGAACCCTGCATCAGGTTCCATGCTTATCACAGAGTCTGCTTAGGACTCCCTCTCCCTCACCTTCTGCCTCTAGCCCCTCTCAAATAAATAAATAAATCTTTTAAAAAATTCTATTATGTCTGATAGAAGTATTGCTCCCCCAACTTTCTTTTCATTTCTGTTTGTATACTCAACGTTTTTTCATCCCCTCACTTTCAATCTACATGTGTCTTTAGGTCTGAAATGAGTTTCTTGTAAGAAGCATATAAAGGGGTCTTTTTTTCCCCATCCCATCACCCTATGTCTTTTGATTGGAGTGCTTCATCCATTTATATTCAAACTAATCATTGATGGGTTTGTATTTATTGCCATCTTGTTATTTGTTTTATGGTTGTTTTTATAGTTCTTTTCTGCTTCTTCTCTTGCTGTCTTGTGGTTTGATGGATTTTTTAGTAATATGCTTAGATTCCTTTCTCTTTATTTTATGTATATCTATTACAGGTTTCTATATCTATTACAGGTTATCATTAGGTTTATATATGATATCCTATGTATATAAGAGTCTATATTAAGTTGATGCTGACTTAAGATTAAACCCATTCTAAAAGCACTAATTTTTTACTCTTCTTCCTCCTGCCCCCACAACACAAATGTTTTAGGTATATGGTGTCCTATTTTACATCCCTGTGTGTGTGTATGTGAATCTCTTAACTGATTTTTATAGATATATTTAATTTTCCTGATCTTTGTGCTTCCTACTTCTTTCTTTCTTTTTTTTTTTAAGATTTTATTCTTATTTATTTGACAGAGAGAGACACAGCGAGAGAGGGAACACAAGCTGGGGGAGTGGGAGAGGGAGAAACAGGCCTCCTGCTGAGCAGGGAGCCTGATATGGGGCTCAATCCCAGGGCTCTGGGACCATGAACCAAGCCGAAGGCAGATGTTCAATGACTGAGCCACCCAGAGGCCCTTGTGTTTCCTACTTTTCTTACTCCTGCTTTTGGTCTTTCCTTTCCACTCAGAGTTCCTCTTTTTTTTTTTTTTAAGATTTTATTTATTTATTTGACAGAGACACAGCAAGAGAGGGAACACAAGCAGAGGAAGTGGGAGAGGGAGAAGCGGGCTTCCTGTGGAGCAGAGAGCCCAATGCAGGGCTTGATCCCAGGACTCTGGGATTATGACCTGAGCTGAAGGCACATGCTTAATGACTGAGCCACTCAGGTGCCCCCCCCCCTTAACATTTCTTATAAGATTGGTTTAGTCGTGATGAATTCCTTTCACTTTTGTTTGGGGGAAACTCTGTCTCTCCTTCTATTCTGAATGATAACATAGCTGGATAGAATATTCTTGGTTGTAGGTATTTTTCCTTTTAGCACTTGGAATATATCATGCCACTTTCTTCTGGCCTGCAAAGTTTCTGTTGAAATATTGACTGATACCCTTATGAGGTTTCCCTTTATATGTAACTGTTTTCCTTTCTCTTGCTGCTTTAAAAATTATCTATCACTATTTTTTGTCATTTTAATTATTATGTCTTGGAATGGACCTCCTTGGGTTGATTTTATTGGGGGATCTTTGCACCTCCTTGATCTAGATGTCCGTTTCCTTCCCCAACTTGGGAAGTTTTCAGCTACTTTTTATTCCAATAAATTCTCTGCCCCCTTTTCTCTTTCTTCTCCTTCTGGGATCTCTATAAGGAGAATGTTATTAGATTTAATGGTGTCACTGAGTTCCCTTAACCTATTTTTATTTTTAATCCCTTTTTCACTTTCCTTTTCAGCTTGCTTATTTGCCATTACTGTCTTCTAGCTCACTAATCTGTTCTTCTGCTTCTTCTACTCTATTTATTCCCTCGTGTGTATTTTTAATTTCAGTTACTAAGTTAATCTGATTCTTTTTATATTTTCTGTCTTTTTGTTGAGGGTCTCCCTGAGATCCTCCACCCTTAAGTTCAGTGAGTATCTTTAGGACGATTACTTTATATCCTCTATCAGGCATATTGATTATCTCTGTTTGATTTAGCTCTATTGATGAGATTTTTGTCCTGTTTTGCCATTTGGCAGAACTTATCACCTCTGTCTCCTCATTTTGTCCAACTGTCATGTCTGTTTCTATGTTTTAGGCAAGTCAGCTTTGTCTTCTCCTGAAAATAATAAGAAAGAGGTCCTGTAACAAAAAAGGCGCAGTATTTGAATAGACACTTAAAAGGAAATATAGAGCTAGTAAGTACATGAAAAGATGTGCAACACCATTCACTATTAGAATCACAGTGAGATACCACTAACATGTACTAGAATATCTAAAAACAAACAGATGGGCATTACCAAAGTTTGGTGAGGATGTGAGCAATTGAACTCTTGTACACTGTGGGTAGAAATACAAAATGGGACAGTCTTTCTAGAAAACAGTATGGCAGGTTTTTTGTTTTTTGTTTTTTTTTTTTTTAATAAAGTTAAATATACACTTGTGACCCAGCAGCAATTCCGCTCTTAGGTATTTACTCAAGAAAAGGAAAACTTAAGTCAGCAGAAAAATCTGTATGCCAACATTTATAGTAGCTTTGCTGATAATAACCCCAAACTGGAAAGAAGCCAAATTTGCTATCACTTGGTGAATGGGTTTAAAAAAGATATGGTATGTCCATACAATGGAATACTACTCAGCAATGGAAGGAATGAACTACTTATACTGATCATGCAACAATTTAGATAAATTGCAAAAGCATTAAGATAGCTAGAAGAAGAGAGTCTTGTATGACTTCATTTATATGAAATTCTGGAAAAGTATAATGCTAGCAAAGCAAACCAGTGGTATCCAGGGGCCAAGAGGGAGAGCACAGCAGAAGGAGGGAATTAACTGCAAAGGGCAAGAAAGAATTTTTTGAAGAAAGTTCTATAGCATTATAGGGATGGTAGTCATATGATTATATCATGAATACTAAAATTAACTAGCTCATATACCTGAAATTGGCAAATTCTGTCATATAAAAATATATTTCAATAAAGCTGACCCAAAAGCAAAAGAAAACGTTGAGCTCATGGTAAAAAAAAATACTAATATTGACAACAATAATTAAGTCATTTCAATGGGTCAGATACTCTGCATATATTTGCCTCCTTTTCTAGACTAGGAAGTAGATGCTCAAAGAAATGAAGCAACATTCCTAATGCCACACATCTGGGACGTAGCAGGGCTGGGACTTGAATTTGCAAAGGTAAAGTCACGGCCTGTATGCTTTCTGCAGAAGTCCACATCTGGGCTCTGATACTAACTAGCCTGCCATCCTGTGGCTTGGAAATTGGATGACTTGCTGGGGAAAGACGCAGCCCTCACACCTGAGGGGTTCCTGGTTTCTGCTTGGGAATTAGCTAACAATTACCAAATCCATGCATTTAATGAGGTGGAAAGTGGCCTATGATAATAATAATTAGCCCTCAAACATTGTTCTTTCACATTAGTTTGCTTTAAAGGCATGTTTATTAATTAAATACTTTGCACAGCCTTAGGAGGCAAGAGAAGGATGGGGTGGCTGGCTTTCCAGAAAAGTCAGATGAAGCAAGGAAGTGGGTATGGTATGTCCCAGGTCAGGGTCCTGTCAGCCTCCCATCAGGAAACAGTGGCCTCAGTAGTTCATTCAACCCATCAACATGCAGAGCAAGGACACATAGTGGGTGGAAGCTCTCTGACTTGTAGCTTTGACATCAGGAAAGTAGGTGTGAAATACTGTGTGCCTTTGGGCAAAGCCCTTCCCCTCTCTGGGCCTTATTCCCCTGGTGGGTCGGTGTGTGTGATTCCAAGTCGTCCATATGCGCCCAGTCTTCTCAATCCAGGGGTGACTGAATTCTTAGGGGCTTGCCTAGTTGAGCAACACTGGTTTTGCAGAGGGGAAACCAAGACCTGGAGAGGGTAGAGCCTTGTTTTGGTGGTTTTTCTGAAGCAACATTTAGCTCCATGATGAGGGAGGGCAGAATGAATGGATTTGAAAGGAACAAGGAGTCACTGAAAGTGCCCCTCTGTGGTTCAGTCCTTGTAGGATAGCCTGGATCTGCGGGAGGGTTGGATTCCTGTGGAGTGTGTTGGATAAGTAGAACTTACCAGGGAGTGAGTAAGGGTGTGGTGATGAGTTGATGGTGAACCAATCATTTCGTGAATATGCAAATAATGAATTGATGGAAGAGGGGCCATACTTTCCTGTTTCTTCGCATGCCTTGTAATTTTTTGTGGACAGCATTTTGAGTATTATAACATGGTAACTCTGGAAATCAGGTTCCCCCCTACCCCCTTCTCTAAGGTTTGTACTTGTGGATGGTTGGGGCCTGCAACCATCTGTTTCGTGACTTTTCCAGCCATCTCTGTCTGCCTCCGCCCTGCAAAGATGGTATTACTTGTCGTGTGTGGTCACTGAAGTGTCCACTCTGTTATCTCCATGGTCAGTCCGAGGTCTGGGTCCTGTCACTTACTTAAAATGCAGAAATTCAGTCCTTACATTGTTTTCTTCACGAAGAATGCCCTGGTTTCTGGAAGTCTTGGATTAGGTTTCAAATGCAGAGGAATGTTCCTTTTATCCGGAGTTGATTTTTGTTGGTCTTTGCAAGTCAATGGTTGTTTCAGTGAGGGGTCTGATTCTTTGAGTAGCGTACTCCACAATCTGGGATGCCAATGTGCTATAGAATTCCCACCTCATCACAGTTCCCAGCCCTCCCTATTGCCTCCCCCACCACCAGTGCCAAGTTGACTGCACTAGTGTATTTTTCTTACAGTAGAGAATGAGTTCTCTGGATGTGTCTTTAGTAAAGGTGTGAAAATTAAGGATACAAGAGCCCGATGTTTCAAGAAAATGGGGAGGGTCTATTTCTTTACAGAAAAGAGGAATATTCCTCTGTGTTCAGTGTGTGGGCTTACTGCACACTTACCTCCTTTATGGCGCAGACTGGTTCCCCCAGGTATTCAAACTTGAGAGCTTCTACTAAAGCTGGTCTCGTGTTTTTTTTACTTGGAAGGGTGGAAAAAGGAAGATTTTCGAGCATTCTAGCTGACCCAGTGTCAGGTAGAACCTGTTCCAGAAGTGAACTGCAGATAGGGACGGGGGCATGTCAAATAAGCTCCTCCCTGAAGACCATTATAGTGGCATTCACCCACAAAGAGCCTCCTGACGACTCCCTCCCTCCCTCCCCTGCCAACCTGCCCTCCATTTCACCCTTTGTCTCAGAGTCCCTCAGAGGCATCCAGTTTCGCTTCCTAGGAGTTCCCTCTGTGGTATAAATCATGTCAGACAGGTTCACGAAAGCGAGGCAGATTGCAGAGCTGAGAAAAACCGCTTTCAGGTCAGCGCAGCTGCACTGGCAGAAAGGTGACCACTCCTGTTTGCTGGGCACCTACTGTATGCTTTAAGAGGGTAAGCTCAGCCCCTCCTCCCAGCAGCTCTGTGAGAGAGGTGCCATTATGCCTACCTTATGGAAGGAAACACCGAGACTCCGAGAGTTTCATCATCAGTGGGGGTGAGGCTTGAACCCAGAAAAGGAATTGTGTGTCTGTGGTGCCACACCCTTGTTTGCTCACTCTGGCTTTCAGTCGTGGCTGGTGTGGACCACTCTTTGCGGGGGTGGGGGATGGGGCTTCCCATTCTCATTCCTGTCTTGTCTCAAGTGTGGGCTACACACCTTGCTTTTGGTCCTGGGTCTCTCTAGTGCCATGAACTCCTGCTGCATCCCACACAGGCCATACAAGGAAGTTCAAGGCTTCACTGATGACCCCTGACCTGTGGAGGTGGAGAGCTGATGGGCAGATGTTCCCAGCTCCATTCTGTGCATGGTCTGGGATACATCCTGTATACTCTTCAAGGGGTCCTTGTGGCATAGCCCCTTCCCTTCCCTGCCGTGGTCTCCACCTGAGACCTTCATAAGGTACCTAACGTTGTCCTTTTCTTGTGTCATCTTTCCTGCTCCCAGGGGTTGCCTCTTGATTAAATGGCCTGGACATAAATCCTTGCCCCAGACTCTGCTTTTAGGAAACTCCCCTCTGCCACAAGCAAAGGCAGGCAACATAGATTTCTTAAATCAATAGTCATCCCAAAGATGGATACTGGGGTTCTAACTGGTGAATGTAGGAAGTGTGGGTATGCAATTATAAGGGGGTGTTTTCTATGAACTGCCAGACCAGACATGCCCACAAGGGGGTTGTCTGTCTGCTTCAAGGCAGTCCTTGTGACAAGTGTCCCAGTTGACATTGATGAGAGACATTCATCTACTTTGGGTCTAGTTTATAAGCTGCACAGGGAGAAACAGTCCTGTGATCACGCTGCTGTGGTACGTTTTCAGTTCGACAAGACACCTCTCACCTTAATCATGTCCGTGGAGGTGGCTGTAACAGATCATCACGGACTGGGGGACTTAAACAAGACATTTATTTATTATGGTTCTGAAGGCTGGGAAGGACCCTCTTCTTGCCTTCTTGCTGGGTCCTTACACAGTGGAGGGAGGGAGAGGGGTAGAGGGACCTCAGTCTCGTGTCCTTGTCTCCTGTTATATGGGCATTAATACCATCATGACTTCATTGAATCCTGGTTCCCTCCAAAGGCCCCACATCCTGCTACCATCACCCCGGGCCTTAGGAGGATGCATTTTGGGAGGACACATTCAGCCCCTAGCTGTCCTGGGTCCCTTGGGCTAGCCAGGGAGAGATGCTTCTCCGAGTTATTACAAATGGAATCCTTCATTTGTGAAATCTCCCACGCCATCATTAATAATGTCATGAGAGCAAAAAGTACAGCACCCTTGTTCTTTGCTTCCCCTGTGCATAGGGTCCTGTGGCCAGCATAGCAAGCTCCTATGGTTATAGTTCACGATAACCTCTTTTTAGAGATGAAGACATTAGGGAGCTCCATACCTCCACTCCTCACCCACTTCGCTGAATCAATGAATGAAAGAATGGATGGATGGATGGATGGATAGAGGGATGGATGAATAATTCCCCTTTTTTGATCTCACACCAGGGTTTGTCGACCTTAGTGCCACTCACCTGTTTGGGCAGATCCTTGTGTCATGGAGGGAGCTGCTTGTGCTCTGTGGGATACTGAGCAGCACCCCTGAATTTTACCCAGTAGATGCCAATAACCCTTCTCTCTCCCCCAGTTGGGACAACCCACAATATCTCCAGACACTGCTAAATATCCCCCCGGCTGCAAGATCACCCCTGATGAGAACCCCCGCTACTAGAGGCATCACATTTGTTTTTTTTTTTTTTTTTAAAGATTTTATTTATTTATTTGACAGAGAGATCACAAGCAGGCAGAGAGGCAGGAAGAGAGAGAGGAGGAAGCAGGCTCCCTGCCGAGCAGAGAGCCCGATGCGGGGCTTGATCCCAGGACTCTGAGATCATGACCTGAGCCAAAGGCAGCGGCTTAACCCACTGAGCCACCCAGGCGCCCCTCACATTTGGTTTTGATTAAAGATAGGATTCCGTTGCCCTAATTGGGAAACCGCTACATTAGATGATTTTTTAATTTCCTACTTTAGATCCCAAGGGATCTACACAGTCCCCGAAACCACACAAAATTCTGTAAGTGTGGGTGCAGGTGGGTGCTCACGTTCTTCTAGGGAGGTAATGCATGGTTTGTGTGAGATTTTTATGGTGGTCTGAAACCCGCCTTCTGCAGGCCCTTCCCAGTCTGATGATTGGACCTTTGGGGTTTTAAGCCCCCCTCTCTCTTTTCTTCTGCCCCCACCCCACTCCCATATCCCTTTTCTATTGTCATAATAAAAGAGTCTTGGCTCATCTTATCCAGCACAGCTTCTCCTGGGGAAGAGGCTGTCACCTTGCCTCTGTGGGCTGGGGGGAGTGGCCGTGAAGGGAGGAGGAAAGAATTTCTAGAGAATCACTGAGCTGTGCAGTAAGAGATTATCGCTTAGCAGTTGCCATGGGGATCTATAAATCAGCCTCGCTGCTTAGAACCCAGTGACGTCTGGCACACCGCTTCCCTGCCTGCCTCCCCGCCCCACCCTGAGGGTCCTCAGCTCCAGAAAGGCCAACCCTTCCCAGGGTTTATTTTCCTTTCTCATCTCATGTGCTCTGGTCGGTCTTCTCCCAGTTGCCTTGCCAGAGCAGCGCCTTCCTTCTTGGCTTGGCACTCCTTTTCTGCTGAGGATGCAGCATAGTGGTTAAATGCAAGGACTCTGAAGCTAGACTTCCCAAGTTCGAAAAGTTCGAAGTCCAGTTCCCAGAGTCTGGCTGTGGGTCGTTGGGCAAATTACTTACCTTCTCTGAGCCGCCGTTCTCTGGTGGTAAAATGGGGATACTGAGTCTCTGCCTCCCAGAGGGCACTGATGATTCCGTACATTCCCCATGTGAAGCTCTTACCTTAGTATATATATATAACTTGCACTCCAACGTTATAATTTGTCCTCAGTAAATATCAGTTACTCTCATACGTAGTTTCTCATTTCCCTTATTGGCCCTTGTCTGGGCAGCTGGATCCTTCTATCCTTTCATTGCAATGTTTGTGAACACTGAGGTTGGGAGCTGGTGTTAAATAGGATCTTTCATTCTTTCATTGGCTAAATATTTGCTTATTACCTAGTTTGTGTTGGGGGCCATGGAAATGGACATTCAGAGGTAAAGATATGGTTTCTGTCCTAATAGAGCTCAGGTCCTGGTGAGAAGAGAGAGAGAGAGATCCCAAATTATTCAAGTGATCACAACAATGGTCATGTCCAAATCTATGATCAAGGTTAGAGGAAGAGCTGAATTTGGTCTTTGTAGTCTGGGGAGGCTGCCTGGAAGAGAAAGAGCCTGAGCCAGTTCCTAAGGAGGTGACAATATTAACCAGATAAAGTCTTTCCCGGAAGAGGGGACGGTCTGAATGAAGGACAAGCCCTGGCACGGTGTGTGTCTGTGTGTTGTGGGCAGTGGTGTGCTTGTAAGTACTTAACAAATGACTGGCCCTACCCCTCACTGCCCCACCAAAAGACAACTCTGCCCGATTTGCAGCATTTGTCAATTTCCCTGGTGTAAATACTCTCCCCACAGCCAATTTCCAGCTACCAGCACGACTTCACTGAACGTGAATTTGAGAAGAGATGTGCACAGACGTTTCTCAGGATCGTGTGGAGCCATTGGCTTTAGGGATTCAAGCAGGGGGTCTGTCATTAATTCGGTATTACTGCAGATAAAACTCAGGGCAGCTAAGGGAATAATAACTCAGGTCTGCTTCAGCTGATGACCTGTGGCTTTTCTCTGAATATCCTTTAGTATTCCTTAATTCACTTACTTAGAAAACCCCACACACATTTCCTTAGCACTTACTGTATGCCGAGTACAAGCTAGTTCCGAGGCATACAGAGCTCTCAATGCATGAAAAGCCGGGAATGCCTGCATGATAGCAATGGTCCTTTGTACGCTTTGGCTGTGGTGATGCCCAGACTGGGGCCAGTGGTCATCAGTAAGACCCCCATAAGCATACATTTGCCTCTGGCCCCCACTCCTGGGCTCCATCTTTGGGAAAGCCTGACTCAAAGTCTGACCTCAGACCAAAAAGCCTGGTAGACTTCTGAGATTTGAAAGCCCAGGTAATGGATTACAGGTTAGGTGTTAACTCGGGTCCCAGAGGAGAATTTGGCCTCATGCTTGCCTTCCACTTGCTCGTGTCCCGTCCCCACTGTCTTGGACACACAAGAGTCTGGTCACCTCTGGTCCCCTCAGAGATGGACCCTCTCCATTCTGGTTGACTGGTCCTTCCCTGTAATTGTTGAGCAAATGACTCCAGAACACACAAAAATCCTCTCATTTCCTTGCATTCCATTCCGTAAGGACTATTCATTTCTTTCTTTTTTTTTTTTTAGATTTTATTTATTTATTTGACAGAGAGATCACAAGTAGGCAGAGAGGCCGGCAGAGAGAGAGGAGGAAGCAGGCTCCCTGCTGAGCAGAGAGCCCGAAACGGGGTTTGATCCCAGGACCCTGTGTTCATTACTTGAGCCGAAGGCAGAGGCTTTAACCCACTGACCCAGGGGCCCCAAGGACTGTTCATTTCAATTAGCCATCAAAGGCCCGAAGCAGAGATGCATGGTCTGCTCTGGTCCATCCCCACCTTTGTTTCATGTTGGATTTGGGGCAGCCGGGGAGTGGGGGTGGGGGATGGAGTGAGGGGATAAATATTTTATCATTGTTTCTTCCACGATGTTCTGCCAGTTCTCATTTCCATGTTTCTCCCCCTGCACGCTGGCAGATTGCAGACTGTAAATTCGAGGGGAAATAGTAAACGTGCAAACATGATAAATAAACATGTTGCTTTTGCGAGGTTGGATATTATCATCCAGATTTATGGCTTGCCTCGCCTGCACGTTTTATTGCATTTTGGGAAAAGCTGAGCGAGGTTTCTGTGTTACATTGATCAACTTTCTGCCCTTCGCCCCTGTCACCCCCTCACCCTCACTGAGTCACTGAAATATCAACCTGGACCAGGGACATAATTTGTCTCCCAGGAAGGGAATGCATCTTGACAGGTGTTTTCTTTGGGGACAACTATTTATAGCTGTAATAACGATCGTACTGCTGGGCACTGTTGTCTATCCCCTCCCCTCCCTCAGTTCTCAAAAATGAACATATTTGTGTTGTCCTGGTGGGAAAAAGTGCCAAATCAGTGATTTAAGTCTCTGCTCTATTCCTCTGTCTCTCTCTCTGCCTCTCTTTCCGTCGTCAACCCTCTCCGTCTTCCGCCTTCTGGTGGACAGGCTCTGGATCATGCCCCCGTTCGAATCCAAGCGTTGCCACTAATTTCTGTGTCACCTTAGCAAATTACTGACCCTCTCTTACAGGGAGAATTGCAGGAGGCATTTCTGTGCCTGTCTTCACCTTCCCTCCCCCCGTCTCACCCCAACTAGATGGTGAAGGCTTGCCGTCTTTTTTCTCTGCCCTCACCTGCTCCTGGGCCCCATGTTCTCCGTCTGTCATGGGACCCCCACCTGGGAGCTGCCTAGTAGAACCTTGGTGACCCCACTGCCTTCTTTGTCACTGCCCCCTCCCCACATCCAGCCGGTCACCTGGTCCTGTGGATTCCTCTGCATGCCTCTCACTGCCACGCCTCACCCTTCCTATTTTTGAGTGTCCTCAGAGTGCCAGGCACTGAGCTGGTCTCTGAGCACTGTCCCTTCTCAGGGTCACGACAGTGATCTTTCCGGGGACTCCTGTCTCCTGGCCTGATGCTGCCTTCCCCCTCTCGGTACTCACTGTAACCGCTAAGGGACCGGGCAGTGGCACGCGTGCCTGCATTTCTGTTGCTAAGGAAACCACTTCCTTGGTTACCAGCCCGGGTAGCATTTGTCTCACTGTGTCTGCCTCCTGCAGAGTCGCCCCCCACTCTCCAGGAAGATGAGGAAGAGGAGGAGGAGGAGGCAGGAGAGGACAAAAGGGGTGGGGGTGAGCAAGGGACAGGTAGGGAGACAGAGATCAAGAGGTAGAGAGATGCTGGCACAGACAGCGCAGAAATCAAGGAAGAGATAAGGATGAAGAGGGGGGATGGAGGGAGAGGGGGTTGGTGAGGACAAGACAGAAGAGGTTTAATGAGCAGCTGGAGAAAATAAAAGCAGAAAGAGGGAAATGGAGCCCAGGAGGCATGCGAAGGAAAATGGAGAGAAACCAATGGTGGGGGAGGGGTCTGGGCCTCTGGGATGAGATGGGCCCTTGTGGGATGGGCCCCCAACAGCCCTCTGCCTCCTCATCTTTCTCCCCCTCCCACACTGTCCACCGAATGTTTGCAGTGGCCTCCTGGTTACTATGCAAATAGGGAGGAAATCCCAGCTATCAGCAGACCCAGGTGCTGCCTGTTCTCTTCTAGAGGTGATCACAGGATGAGCCAATGGTCCTGACTTCTGAGCCAGGCACCCCCCCCCCAACTGGGTGACCCCGGAATCCCCAGGGGTCACTGTTCCTCTGTGCATGCGGAAGGACTTTCTGGAGAAGGCCCAGTTCTGCTGTGACCTCTGTGGGGCTCAGGCTAGTTCCAGCCAGTCTCAGGCATCGGTGTGCATCACTCCCATCTGTTAGGGTCATCAGTAACCTCCCGGGGGTCGGCCAGGACCCGCATAGGGTCATTGCCTTCTCGGCCCCACGATCACATCCTCAAAAGCTTTCTGCTACTTAGAGGTGTCTGCTTGGGACTTGGTAAAATGTAAGCTTGGCAGGAGCGGGGATTTTTTTGTCTGTTTTGTTCCTCTTTAAGTCTCTAGACGCTAGAGCAGGGCTGGGCACACAGGAGATGCCCAGTAAATATCTGTTGAATGAAAGAGTCAATGCTACCTTGGTTCCTTTTGGGTCTGGAGTACAGATTTGTTTCAAGAGGGTTGCAGAAGTGCGGTAAAGATGGGCAGAGACCAGCCAGAGAAGTTGCTCAACTGTCCATCTCACCAGCCCCCTGCCCTGCTGTCCTCCTTGGTGGGAAGGACACGGCACAGGATCTGTGAGAGCTGGGGAGGAGTGTCTAGGGGAGCGTGGGGCTAGATAATCACTTCTGGTCGGGGAGGAAGAGATCATAGACAAGGTCAAAGAAATTGGCATAGGGCTTCAGCGCTCTATTTGGTACCAGAGTCAAGTTTCCACCTGTGGTTGGGTGAGGGCCCAAGGGAACCAAGAGAAAGATTCCTCCAGGGCCAGGAGCGGAGCTCAGTCTCTAGCCAGAATCAGTTTTGGTGGATTCAGGCTCAGTCCAGACACACTCTCGGCCCAGGCTTGGGGGCAAGTCAGGGTTTAGCCTGTGCCCCAGGTTGGAGTGCCGCCAATGACCTGGGTCAGGACTCAGTATGGAAAGGGCCAATGTTTGATGTGTGGCTGGAATTGGGCATCAGTATGAGACTGGGATCGTCGATCAGTAGATGTTCAGAATTGGGACTCAGTGGTCACCCGGGATCAAGACTCTAGGATTGGGGCTCAGTCTGTGAACAGGTCAGAGTTGGCTGATGGGTGTAGCCTGGGGCTGGTGAGTCCCTGGAGAAGGCTTTCTGAAGCCCCAGAAGAGAAAGACCCTGCCCTTGGTCCTGGAGCAGCCTCACACTTTCCCCCTCCCTGAGCTCTTCCCCTGCCCTATTTCAGAGAACCCAGGGCTGGGGGGAAAAGGCCTCCTCCCCACTCCTCCTGAGCACTCCCCCATGCGGGTGTGTGTGTGGGGGGGGGTCTCTCCCTGCTCCTCCTTTGCCTGCCCCAGCTCTGCTTCCGACCTCCCTCCCCATCTCCATCCACAAGGCTGTATGTAAGCCCTCGTCCCTCCCAGAAGCTGCCTGCTCCGCCCCCTTGTGTGCTCATGGGTTCCCTCTACACGCACAGGGGCACAGCACCGCACACTCAGGACACTGTCGTTCGCACACAGAACGGACATCCCTCCCAGACAACCTCTTCTGGACCCATGCACCGGCCCCCCCCCCCCCCGATATGCACACTTCCCAAGGATCAAGGGCAGAGGCCGAACACACCCCCCCCTTCTCTGGCTGGGGGCTCAGGTACTCCGGCCCGCTTCTGTCTACACCTGGGAGCTGACACGCCTTAGAAGTGGGATGGTTAAAAAAAGTTGGGGGGACACAGTCTCTTCACTCAGAAGGGCAGGTGAACACAATTTTACACACACACACACACACACACACACACACACACCACACACCCCCCAACTTCCCAAGCACAGACACAACTACCTGCCCAAAACCCGTTTGTGAACTCCCCTTACACAACACTCTACCACGTGGTAGAATCAGCAACAAAACTCGCTTTTAATGACGGTGTTGACCTGAGGAATCTTCAGACAGAGGCCTGCGGCCTGAGGCGACCGCCAGCAGAACGGGCCCAGGTCTCAGACCCCAAGGCTCCCAGAGAGAGCGGATGTCCCCG
This sequence comes from Lutra lutra, assembly GCF_902655055.1. Classification (NCBI taxonomy): domain Eukaryota; kingdom Metazoa; phylum Chordata; class Mammalia; order Carnivora; family Mustelidae; genus Lutra; species Lutra lutra. Next base: position 94,790,374 of record NC_062289.1, on the reverse strand, counting down.
GGGGAGGGGAGGCCATGCCGTCTACTGCTTCTCAGAAGACTAGAAACTAGCCTGGGGCGGGGGGGTGGGGTGGGGGAGAAACCTGGTACAAAATACATTCCGTGCTCCCTGGCTGGGCCCTGAGCCTGGGCGGGGGGCAAATCTCACAGAGGAGGGGGTCAGGGAAGAGAACCACAGGCCCAGTCCCTAAGCCCTGCTTCTCTTTGAGTGGCCAGGTGCAAAGGGGCAGAACGTAGTAGTTATATTCCTCTTAAAAAAATAGATCTCTTTACAGTCACCTTCTCCATAGTCTCTTGGGTATTTGGGAAAGAGCATTTACCTGCACCCCAAGCCTTCAGAGGGGCTGACTGGGGGGCTGCTCCAGACAGAAGAGCAAAGCTCTGGGACCTATGGCTTTTGCGTCTATGTTGTAGGGGACGGTGCAGGTGTGGGCAGGACGTGAAGCCCCTGGGATCCGAGATGGGACAGATGGGGTCCTGAATCAGTGCTGAGACTGATGGTTAGCGACCCAGGTCCTGGAGAATCCTTTGGTTTGATGTCTTACCACCAAGGGAAGTGTGTTTCTATGGAAACGAAAGAACCATCCTCTTCCTTAAAGAATCATTTCCATGGAAGCTGGCCCCACGGGACTAGGACCAAGGGGTGGTTGGTGATCTGGGAAGGTAGTGGGGGATCTGTGTGGGTCAAGGTCCCCACCTGACGTGGAGCACTCCAGGCTCTCTCACCTGGATAGCAAAGGACCCCCCGCTAGGGGTCAGAGGGCAGTATAGGGTCACTGTGTTTGGCTCCACTGTGGTAGAGCTGCCCCTGGGTGCTGTCAGTCTTACTCAAGCTTCTGCGTGTGGCATGTGACCATCCTGGGGTTAACTGCTGGCGCCTGAGGACCCCTGGGAGTGGGATCAAAGATGCCAAGGTCCCCTCCTGGGTATAGTTGGGGGGGAGTGGGGAAGGGCAGCATTCTGGCAACCAGATTGTTTCTCGGAGCCATGGGACCTGGGGGGGGGGGCTCCTCGTGCCGGTCCCCCACATGGCAGTGCCCGTTAACCTCCTGGGGGTACCATTGCCTCCATAGCCCCCACTGACTGTCAGAGACCCTTCTTCCAGCAGAAGCGGCCTGGGTCCATGTTGGAGTCCCTGCTTCCCTGGGGCATGGAGGAGAGAAGGGGAGGCCGTGAACGCTCAGCCCAGAAGGAAAGAGCACCCGGGGCCACTTTCTCCCTTGACCATCCCTTTAGCTCTCGAATCAACATCTTTGATTTCTGCAATGGGACACCTGCTTCTCGGGGACACTGTGAGCCCTCGCTCCCTACAGGCAGGATCCTGAGTGGTGGGGGCTGGGGCACCGGAGACAGGCAAGGGTCCATGGGGCTCGAGTGCCCCAAACCAGCAGCCCCCTCCAACTCCAAGGGGGGCAGGGAGTTGGGTGGTGAGTGCCCCCATGGTCTCTTCCCTTGAGCTTCCTTTGTCATGCAGGAAACTCCACTGAGGGCCAACAGCCACCATGGGGATTGTCCCCAAACCAGAAAGAGAGGACAGGTTGGGCGGAGGTTCCCCAAGGGAGGAGAATCTCGAGACCCCAGCTGGGTGGGGACTCCCAACCCCCTCGTCCCCAGCCCAGGCATCATCTGGGGTAGTAGTCATCGGGGACGCCCGTGAGGTTCCTCCCCTTAAGGGCTGCATCCACCATCTTGATGTAGGCCGAGATGACCTTCTGCATGTCGGCCGTGTAGGGGTCATACTCGAGCTTGCGGAGGCCCGAGCGCTTGAAGTTGCCGTCCTTCTGGCTCTCTACGCACAGTAGCCGGTCCTCCCTGACAGCCACGCCCAGCAGGCTCACCATGCGGCCCAGCTGGACGAAGAGGTCCTGCTTCAGGTCCTCAAAGTGCACCACCAGCACCTTCTTGCCAAACTTGAGCCAGTCCAGCGTGTGAGTGGCCCACCACGGGGCGTAGTTCCTCACGAACTCCGGCCACTCTGGGGAGAGGAGGCAGGGCAGGGTCAGAGAAGGGGAGGGGCGCCCAGAGGACCAGGGTCAGGATCAAGGCAGTTACGGCAACGCCCTTCGCTCCTTCAGATCCCACACTGGCCCGGTCCCTCCCACCTCCATGCTGTTGCTGCTACCTGCAATGTTCTCAACCTTTCCTTATCTTTGGAGAGAACCATAACCCCTCTTAGGTGCTTCCTGCATGGCCACCCCAGCCTTCTCCATAAATGCATGTTATTGTGTTTTTATATACGTTTGTATTAGTGTAGCTAGTAATCTGCTTATTCCTCACAGCAACCGTTCTCTTCCTTGAACCCAAAAGTGAGACACAGAGAGGTCAAGTAACTTGCTGAAGGTCACACAGCCATGCAATGGCAGAGCCAGGATTTGAAACCAAACAGTCTGGTTTCAAAGTCTGGGCTTTGAACGATCAAGTTGTCCTGTTTGGTAATGTTATATACTCAGGAGGATAGTAGGACCTTTGAATAGAGAAGTGGATAAAAGCATAGGACGTTTGGCCAGGGGGATGGGGTAACTGGGTGATGGGCATTAAGGAAGGCACTTGAAAGAATCAGTACTGGGTATTATATGCAACGAATTACTCCTAAATTCTACCCGAAATTAATAATCTATACTATGTGTTAACTAACTTGAATTTAAAACAACAAAAAAGTGACTGCCCATAAACAAACAAAACAGCCTCTGAGGGTTTTAGCACGGTACCCAGTAGGTGCTCAGTAAATGCTGCCTGTTTCTCTTCCTGTCATTGTTCTGAGCTAGGACCTCATCTCCCCGGACTCCCCAGACCCAGGCTAGTGCCGCCTCTGGGCTTCACTGCGCCCTCCACAACCCCCACGTGTATTGTCTCTCTCTCCAGTAGACCAGGCTGGGAGTATAGTTTAAGTCAGATTATCTATCTTGTCATCTTTGCCTTACTGTTCTACTTTTCATCATGGTTTTTTTGTCATTTTGTTTTTGTTTTCAGTTTATTACCTTACTGTGGTAATCTGGCAGCGGGGGGACTGTCACGAACAGGGAATGGTGTGTTGGGGTGGTCTGGCTTGAAGACAGGCTACACCAGAATGTGGCTGATTGCTTGGGGAGCCCCAGAGAGGATCTCAAAGAGCTGCAAGCCAGCCCCGGGGCTGCAGAAATGGACAGAATGAGAAGTCCCTGTGGCGGGGGGGGGGGGGGGGGGGTCACAGAGAACATTGGGAAGGGAGAAAGGGATTCTGAGCCCCCGCTGGACAGTCACAGGCAGGTGCTCTGAAACCCGAAAGCCAGAACCCCTGCTGCTCACAGAGGCAACACCACCCTGCACCCCCCAGAGGGATCTGCTTTTTTTAATTTTTATTTTTTATTTTATTTATTTTAAAAGATTTTATTTATTTGACAGACAGAGATCACAAGTAGGCAGAGAGGCAGGCTGAGAGAGAGAGGAAGCAGGCTCCCCGCTGAGCAGAGAGCCGATGCGGGACTCCATCCCAGGACTCTGAAATCATGACCTGAGCCGAAGGCAGCGGCTTAACCCACTGAGCCACCCAGGCACCCCGAGGGATCTGCTTTTTGAACAAGGGTTTATCAGTCTCCCAAGCTGGGCTGGGGGAGCTCAGTTGCTTCTTGACAACTAAATCCTCCTCCTTTGCTGGGTGATGGGTACTTACAATCTCATTTAATCCTAAAGTGTACCCTGAAGGGAAAGGGCTACTGCTGACTTGTATCACCAGTGAGGAGACAGGAGGCTCAGAGAAGGGAAGCAACAGGCCCAAGGTCACACAGCCAGGCCCCAGGTCCTAATCTTTCCCAGGCACCAGCAGCCTCACCCCACTCCCTCCCACTGCCTTACCCCCAGCAGGGGCTCGACGAATGGCTGTTGAACTAAATTGGAATTCCCCACCACCAAACTGTGACATGATAAAGGGCTCCTCTTTCTTTGCAAAACCCATCAGACCCGTGGTGAGCCTCCTGCTCCCCCAGCGCCCGGAACACCGCTGCTGCTAGGGAAACGTGAATGCTGGGGACAAGGATATCTTTTATCTTTACGATAGATGATTTACAAGGTGTCTGGCTAATTGGGCCCACACTGTTGTAATGGGTTAAGACCAGATGTATCTGAGTGATTAGAGGAATGTAGAGCATGTACATAGTCTGTTTTTTTTTGTTGTTGTTGTTGTTGTTGTTTTGAGTCTGCCCCCTCCTGAGTCCTCCACCCACCCCCTCACACATCCCTGCGGGGTCCGGACACCTGCTGCTCTTCCCGTAGAAGCCCAGCAGGATGAAGGTGGGACTCAGTTGCCCAGGAGCGAGCGGATCAGATTTCTAGGCTGGGCTACTTCTGACCAACCATCTCAGGTATTTGCTGGGGGGGTTGCTGCACAAGCTCCCCCCAAAAAGGAGAGGGAAGACCCATCTGCAGGGCGGTCAGGGCCTGCAGAGGGCGGTCCCAGCCTTGGGTGCTTCTTCGGGGGTCGTTTAAGGCTCAGGGTCTGGGCACAGACCATTTTGGAGGCAGACGGCAGTGTTCACAACCCCCTTCCTCTCTGTGTTAGCTGTGGCAGCGTGGGGACCTCGGTTGGTCTCCTCGAGACTCGGTTTACCCATCAGTAAAAGAACTGTGCTAAGACCTGCGTCCTGGACGTGAGAGGGAATGGACGCAGAGGGGCAAGGACCCCAGCCCTGGGCCCCAGTAGCGGCTCCTTCAATGTCAGCTGCTGGTACAAGGATTCTGGAGGTAAGTGCCCTGGCGTCACCAAGACGCACCCCCTTATGTCCCATCAGCTGGGTCAGCGCTTCCCGCCAACAAGGCTTGAGCACCCCCCCCCCCAGGCTGCTTCAGCAATAGCTGCTCACCTATCCCCCCAGATTCTTTCCTGGGAGCCCCTGAGCTACTTCACTAAAAAGAATAAAAATTACAAACCAAAGCCCTGATGAGCACAGGATCCCCGTCCCAGTGGGTCATAAAGGCACCCTGAGCCCCAGACCATGGGTCCTGGCACCGGTTCCGCCAAAACAGTCACCCTTGGAGCTCCCGCCTCTTGCCAGGGGGAGGAACCGGGGCCTGATTAATAGCTTAACTGCACTTAATTCCCTGCGGAATCATTAAACAGTCTGTTTCATTAAACGGATCTAGGACAATTCACCTTGTGTAATCATATCACATAAAACTTTGCTTTGGACCCACTCCAGGGAGACTGTAAAATTAACATTATGGAACCAAAAATGGGGGGTGCGGGGAGGGTTGCAAGAGCCTTGCTCCAGCTCTACATGGAAAAGCGGGCACCGGCAGGGAGGGGTGGACCTGCTCCCCAACGGGGACCTCTGCTTTTGGGGGAGGTGGGGAACCCTCCCACACTAGGCAGTGATGCCCAAACATTCAAGTGCACTGGAAGCTTCGGGTGAGGGGGTGGTGTGTGTGGCAGGGATCTTTTTCAAGTGCAGATTCCCATTCAGGGATCCTGAGGGCTGAGCTGGGCTTTTCTAAACCCTCTTCCAGGTGGGGTCAAGGCACTGCTACGGAGACCCCACTGGGAGCAGCAAGAGTTTAAGGTGGTAATTCTTAAATTGGAGTGTGTTTCAGAAACATCTGGAGGGATTGGGAAAACACAGATTGCCAGGCCCCCTCTGAGTTTCTGATGCAGCAGGTTGTGGGGTGGGAAGGTGTGGGGCTGGAGGATATGCGCTTCTAACCCATTCCCCCAGGCTACTTGTTCCGGCGTGGCTGGCATGGGCACTCTAAAGCCAGGGTCTCAACTCAAGTGCCTGCGGGGGCCAAATGGGAAAGCTAAGAGCAAAGAAAGGGATTCTTTGGGGGAAGGCTCCCAGAGCTCTGAAGACCTGGGTCAGGCCCGGGAGGGGATGCAGGGAGAAGGCTCCCCATCCCAGGCTACTGTGGGGACCCCAGGCACCCTGCCAGGAGATGCATGTGCTGGAACCTTCTCTCTCCCTTGCCCTGCAGTCTCGTGCTTCAGCATGTCCTGACTCCTCCCTAACCTTCGGTTTGCAAGCTCCCAGCTGCCCCGAGGGAGGAAAGAGAGGCCAGGCGGCTCCTGGGAACTGGAACTGCCTGAACCTGAGACCAGGTGCCAAGCCAGGCAAGCTGTGAACTCATCACAAAGCCAGGGTCACCCCTAGGTAAGAGACAGCTTGGGAGCCAATGCCTGGGGTCAAGCTCGCTCAGCACCGTGATTGCTGCCTTCCTGGGCTGGTTTTCTCACTTGTGCAATGGAATGCTGCAGTGACCAGTAGCCTTTCTTACCTCGTCTGGGAATTAGGTTTAAATGACCTAATGAATGCAAAGAACTTAGCGCTGGGAGCTGCCCCATGGAGGCCCCTCTCTTCCCCCTGGGGGCAGCAGGAAGCCTGGGAGGCAGACAGTTGGATTTTACTCCTGTCCCTGGGTGCCCGAATGACCTTGGCAGGTCCCTGCCTCTCTCTGGGCCTCAGTTTCCCTGTTAATCAATAGAGGGTCAACCGAGATTTGGGGTCCTACCTGAACTCTAGAAGCAGCGAGAGCTTAAAAAAAAAACCAACACCGGAGCCCAGGATGCATTCCAGCAACGGTCCCAGTGTGGTCGGGGCACTGGGCTTTGTCCCCACTCCTCCAGGGAGGTGTGGCTGCTGTGTGGCAGGGGCTGAGGACCCCTGGGCTTGGTCGCTCCCAGGTCCTTTCCAGCTGGGCTGGCAAAGTCTCTGCTCAGCCAGGCCTCTGCCAAGAGCACCTGCAGACTTCTCAGCCTGGCCTTGAGTGTTCATTTCCAACCGTTCCACAAATGAATCAGAAACTTCTTCTGGGAACAGTGGAACAAATGTCACCACCTAAGCTTCCACCCTCTGAGAGGGGGAATGAAGCAAGGGAAGGGACAGAGGACCCCCTGGACTGAACTGGGAAGCCAGGGCCCCGCTGGCCAGACAGGCGCAGGGGTTTTAATGAATGACGTCATTAACCACAGGACGGGGGAGGGCAGTGTGTGGGGGTGCTTTGGAGCAGCTTTAGATGGGGTGAAGTGGAGAGCACCCCTTCAAGGCTGAGGCTGAAGCAGCCTGGTTCCTGGAGGCTAAGGTGGAGGGAGCTCCCCTTTATGGAGCACCAACTAGACTGACTGACCCCACTGTTCCATCAACATTTTATCCCATCCATCATCATAGCTCAGTGGTTAAGGGCTTGGGTTCAGGAGCAAGACTGTGTGGGGTCAAACCCCAGGTCCACTACCTCCAGGGAAAGCCTCTTCACCTCTCTGAACTTGGTTCATCCCATCTCTAAAACGGGGTTAATTATGGGGTTTCAAGACTCTCCTTACAGTGATGGAGATGTGGGTGATAATGGATATGGGATTTTTTTTTTTTATAAAGCTTTTATTTGACAGAGAGAGAGACAGTGGAAGAGGGAACACAAGTAGGGAGAGTAGGAGAGGGAGAAGCAGGCCTCCCTCGGAGCAGGGAGCCCAATGCGGGGCTCGATCCCAGGACCCTGGGATCATGACCCGAGCCGAAAACAGACGCTCAACGACTGAGCCACCCAGATGCCCTGGATATGGGATTTTAAGAGCCAGAGGGCTTAAAGATTTTCAAGATGCTCAAAGTTGGGTCTGACTTCAACGCTCTCACCACGATCGTGGGCCACCGGCTCTGGACTGAGATCTTTATCCACAGGGCAGTCATCTACTAAGTGCCAGAAGTGAATCTCAAACCCCGATCATATTAAGATTCACGGCTGTGGGGACAACATCGTCACTCCTCAGCTGTGTGACCTGGCACAAGTCACTTACCCTCTCTGAGCCTCACAACCCAGAGCTGCTGGAGGTGGTTCATTGAAATGATGCTCTGTGAGTTCTTAGGGGGCTCTTGAGTGACCTCCTGGCCAGCAGCCACTGACCATGGGCTGGATTCTGACCATGGGCTGGATTCTGGTCTCCCGACTCCCAGGAAAGGGCTCTTGAAACTGCTTCCAGCCATCCCATATCAATTACATGAAGATCTCCATCTCCATAATTACTGAGTGTTTTTAAAGGGTTAAACTCTTAGAGCCCCACTATTATTAACCCCATTGTATAGGCGGGACAAGCCGAAGTGCCGGGATATGGTGGAGCTGGGGTTTGAACCCAGGGAGTCTCGCTCTTGAGTCCATGCCCTTGACGGCTGCCTGTGACCCCATCGGGCTCCCAGCAGGTGCAGCTCATGGGCTGGAGGCCACGGGGAACCCTTCTGGATCCCTGGCAGCACCCAGCACCAGCTGTACCGCCCACCCCGGCACGGCAGCCTGCCCCTCACCCCCATCCCTGCAGTACCTTTGCCCTTCCAGTGGGCGTGTGCAGCAAAGCCGATGTGGCCGCCGTACTTGCGGTTGAACTCGGCCATGAGCGCCTTGTAGGGGTTACGAATGAGCAGGATGGCAGCATCGAAGGCCTCAATTTCCTTCTGGCCACTTTCGTGCGTCTTGATGCAGATGGTCCTGCCGCTGCGCCAGTGGTCCCGCTCGCCTTTGAACCCTGCTCCAGTCAAAGGAAGGAGATACAGAGCAGTGATCCCAGGGACAGGAGTCCCGCCCAGTCCCACAGGCTAACTCAGGAAGCCTGCTGCATTCACTTGTTTCTTCCCATGTTTACTGAGTACCTGTGTGCCAGGCACTGTGCTGGCAGGTGGGAATAAAATCTGCAAAAATCTTCACGGGTCTTGCCGTCTTTGGGAGTCAGGTAATGCAGATCATGACCTCTTTCACCACAATGAGCCACCGTGCCACAGAAGTGGCTGGGATTTTGTGCCCAGGTGCCCCAAGAAGCACCGGAGAGGGACGCACTGGGGGAGTCCTCTTTGGATGGAGTGTATGTCCCCAGGCATGGCCCTATGACTCTCTTTGGCCAGGGCAATGAGGACAGAAGTGGTTTTCTAGCATAGCTCCCAGGCGCATCACATGTTCCTTTAGTCTTATGTGCTCTGCCGTTACTGTGAGAAGGACGTGCACTACAAGGCTGCTGGTCCCAGATGGTGAGAGACTCGTGAAACAGACATGGGTGCAACCTGGAGGGAAAGGGGTGTAAACTGACATGGAAAGGATGAGAAGGAATGACTAGCCCAAGAGAGGAAGGGAAAGGTGTGGGGGAATAGCAGATACAAAGGTCCTGGGGTGCGTCAGAAGAAATGTGTCACATGGATGACTTCTGAGGGGGAAAAGAGGGGAATGTAAAGTCAGATCAGATTGTAGCAGTCATGATGGAGAATTCAGCACTAAGACCACAAAGATTGGGAAGCCCTGAAAAAGGATTTAAGCAAAAGACAGCAGGACAAGATCAGATTCTCCTTTCAAAAGCCGAGGACCTGACAGAAGTTGTGGGTTGCAGGAGAATGTTTCTCTGGCGCCAATGGTATGCTGGACACTGGTCTGAGCCTTTCATGTAATTGGGCAACTCCATGCTTGCATTGATCCTAGGAGAGATTTTTATGGATAAGGACAACTGAGCCACCAGGAGATCGAAGAATTTGCCCAAGCTCTAGAGCGAGGGAGGGAGACGTGAAGCCAAGATTCAAACACAAGCCATCTAGGCGCCAGAGACTGAGTTCTTGGGCCTCCTTCTCTCCCAGGAGCGAGGGTACTTGGATGGCATCTTGAAAGCCAAGTAGAAATGTTCTCAGACAACGCCTTCAAGATACCTGCTGTGTTTCCACTCCATGTTATTTCTTTGGGCCTCCGTTTCCTCATCTATAAAATGGAACCATGCTGCTTCTCCTTCACAGGGCTGTTTGAGAAAATCAATGAGGCTCAGAGAAGGAGTTCAATCAATGGCAGCTCAATGACAACAAGTCTTGCGGGGGGACATGATGGGCTGAGAAGCCACCCTTCCTCCCCTTTTCTCTCCTTGTCCCATGCACAAAGGTTTCTGAGGCTTTTAAGGTGGATTAAAATGAGGCCAGCCTGGTACCTATTCCTGTTCCTGGAGATCGGTTTCAGAAAAGGTAAAACTCCAGTTTCAGAAAAGGTACAACAACCCACCCCCCGACTCCCCACTGGGGTCACAAGAAATGGAATATCTCCTGAGCTAGAGTCCATCCTGGGACTTGCCAAGTGAAACCGCAGGAAGTATCTTAGCCTTGCAAATTAGCACTGGCCCCTGCCCACAAGGAAATATTCACCCACAGTCTTGGGAGGCCCACAGACTGCCCCATGTCATGGGACAACGAGGAGTGGGGTCTGGGAGCTGGAGAGCAGAGCCTGGGACACAGATGTTGACCCACGAGTTGGGTCTAATTTCAAGGCATGCAGTCCTGCATTCCATCAGTAAAGTGCCCCATGACACAGACAACGAACTTCCCATCTAGGATGGCATTTTATCTTTGCCAAAATGCATGAGCACAGCAAGAGAAAAACACATGCGGGGGTTACACAAGGACACATACAGGTTCTCAGAGAAGAAAGAGAACTAGAAACTTGGCAGAGGGGTTACAGTAGTTTAAATCAGCTCTTGCCATCAACAGACGAATGGATAAAGAAGATGTGTATATATACACTCTGGAATACTATGCAGCCATCAAAACCCCAAAATCTTGCCATTTGCAGCAACATGGATGGAACTAGAGGGTATTATGCTTAGTGTAATAAGTTAATCAGAGAAAAACAATTATCATATGATCTCTCTGATATGAGGAATTTGAGAGGCAGAGTAGGGGGTTGTAGGGGATAGGGAGGAAAAAAATGAAACAAGACAGGATCAGGTAGGAGACAAACCATAAGAGATTCTTAATCTCAGAAACCAAACTGAGTGTTGCTGGGGGGGTGGGAGGGGAGGGATAGGGTGGCTGGGTGATGGACACTGGGGAGGGTATGTGCTATGCTGAGTGCTGTGAATTGTGCAAGACTGATGATTCACAGACCTGTACCCCTGGGGCAAACAATACATTATATGTTAATAAAAAAAAAAAATCAGCTTTGGTGCATTGTGAGACCTAGAGTCCATTTCTCTGTTACGTGGTGGAGTCAACCCAGCACCATGTTTGTCAAGATACAAAGATTATGCACATCGGAAAAGACCTGGTCTAGACTCCAGATGTAGGTCTCCTAAAAAGTTAGTCTGTAAGGTGCACTGCAAAAGTAGGTAGGTGGAGAAAATTCCATTTAGCACAATGCCTCCCAGAGAGAGGAGTTCTGTGTCTAGAAAGGAGCCTTTAAGAATCCACAAGGGGTCTGCCTGAGGAACTAGAGATGGTTGCTCCAGCAGCCTCCAGGGAGGGCCTTCTAGGTGATTACAATCAGGGATGCAAGCGGGGGGCCAGAGCGGAATTGCTGAACTCCACCACCAGGGGGCCCCCTCTCCACTCCTCTGTGACTCAGGACCCAGCTCCATTGCATCTGTGTGGAGCATTTCAATCCTGTTCCTTTGAGGGTTCACCATAATAGCAGCTCATCTGGGGCACGCATGGGACCCTCAGAGACTCTGAGGAGCCAGACAATGGTCGAGGCTTTGGAGAATAAGCTATTTATTCTCCTCTCCGCCCCACCGCCCACTATGACATGTGCTTGTACACTCTGCAGTTAAAGAAGCCGTCAGGAAGAGGGGCAGGAGGCAGGGCTCCACATTTCTGCATGCCCTGCTGTTTGCTGGGGAGGGAAAGGCCCCCAAAGCCTGCCTCTTCCACGCCCCGCCACATCTGTGTGGCCCCCAGGAGCGGAGAAAGGCCCTGCCGAACTCTGGGCAGTTATCCCAGCCCCTCCTCCCTTGGGGTTCACTCAGCCCAGAGAGCTGGAGCCTGCACTCTGGGCACTGGGGTCCCTGAGATGGGGAGGAGGACAGAGAGGGGAGAGGGGACCTAAGGAGAGGGAGGGAGAAGGGGAGAAGCAGACACAGACACAAAAGAAGGAGAGAGACACAAAAAGGAGAAAGGGAGACAGAGACAGATGGACACAGACACAGAGAAAATCATGTTTTGTAGATGGCCAACCTCTCTGGGTAAGGGCAAGAGGGGGCAAAATGCAAGAGGTACACACACTTGGATTCTGGGAGAACGTTCTCCCCCTGCACCCCTCCACTCAGCAGCCCCTCAGGGGGGCAGTCTGTTGCCAGGAGGAGAGAAGAGGAGGTTGCAGAGAAAGTGCCAAGCAGCCCGTTAGACCTAGGAGGGCCCTGGGGGGGGGGGTCACCCACCGAACACAAGCTTGTTACACAGGAGGAGATGGAGGTTTCAAGCCGGGGGGGTGGTGGTGTCCCCCCTTATCCAGCTAGTTAGCTGCAGGGATGAGGGAGGAAACTCTGAAATATCACAAAGCCAGAGTCCCTGGAGCATCAGCTCATCCTACAGAAACCAACCCCCTCCAGGCCCATCCCTGAGGCCCCTCACTTCCAATCAATGGGCTCCTACTGTCCTTCCCACTGTCCCCTGTCCCCACTACTGTCCCTGCAGCTGGACATCCTCTCCAAGTTCTGCGGCCAGAGGCGTATTTTCACACACACAAATCCCAGCACACCACTCCTCGGCCTGAGATCCCTCCATACCCCACTCCGCACCGGGCCAGAGGCCCCAGCATAATATGCTTTCAAGGGCTTCGCCCACCCAGTCCTGGCTGTCCCTCCTGCGTCGCACCCCCAGCCCTCACCCCTGCCACTGTCCAATGCCACCGAATGGTCATTGACCAGTCACACAGTCCCCTGCTCCTCACATCACTGCCCCCATCCACAGCCTCTCCCTGGGGCTCCTCCCCCACCGCGGGGAGTCCTGTATACTTTTGCACACCCCTGCCCCAGACTAAATCACAAAATATGGAAAGCACCCACCCCAGAGCTGGGCCCATCGCAGACATTCCATAAACACCCACAACACTTAGTATCACTAAGGGCGACATGACGTATTGTAACGACAGGGACCATGATGAAGGAGGGCTCTGGGAACAAGGAAGATGGGGCAGGAGGACGCGGGAGTCTGCCAGAGGTGCTGGAAGAGGGTTGTGATTTCAGCTTGGGGAGAGCAGGTTTCCAGGCAGAAGAGCTAGGATGGGGTGGGGGTGGGGACTGATGATCCAGGGAGAGGACAGTCGTGGGTGTGTGGCTGGCATGTTTTCGAACTATGAAGACCACATCCTACCTGGAGCCTGACACTCGAAGGGGACAGCAGACCAACCAGCCAGTGGGCTGCAAACCCCCTCCCCATGCCCCCCCCCCCCAGAGTTTGAGGATTTCCTTAAGCTGCAGAGGTCATGTGGGGAGGGACTTGGGGTTAGCAGGACTGACCAATGGTATTTTAACACCAGAGCCTCATACACATTGTCTTATATCTTTTTTCAAAACCAGTGTGCATTTGCTGTTGACATCCCCATATTATAAATGAGGAAACGGAACCTCGGAGAAATAATGAAATCTTGCCCAAGGCCCCACACCTGATAACTACCAGTGTTCAGTCTGAAGAGTCAATGCTCTGACTCTGTCTTAAGACAGTTTCCCTTTGGGGCGCCTGGGTGGCTCAGTGGGTTAAAGCCTCTGCCTTCGGCTCAGGTCATGATCCCAGGGTCCTGGGATCGAGCCCCACATCGGGCTCTCTGCTCTGCAGGGAGCCTGCTTCCTCTTCTCTCTCTCTGCCTACCTCTCTGCCTACTTGTGATCTCTGTCAAATAAATAAATAAAATCTTAAAAAAAAAAAAGACAGTTTCCCTTTGAAGCTAGGAGGCTGAGTTAGATCAGAGGTGGTCCTATCAGGCACATAGCCCACCATTCCCCCTTCTACACCCTCAACAGGCATCACTACTAGATTAAGGAACTTAAAGAGAACCTCAGAATCCTTCTTAACACATCAACCTAAAACAGGGATTCATCGGAATGAACACAGGAGATGAAACCACTTTGAACCCCTGGACTGATGATCCTGAAAGACCCTTATATTTGTAAATTCTATAATTCCATAAATAGGGTTCCTGCCCTAGCCCAAGGGCCAGTCATGGGATGCTTCCTGAGTCTGCTTCTCCTTGCCACTCTCCAGGACAAGCCAGAGATATTCCAGACTCTGCCTGGGTTCCTCCCAACAACCCCCATAAAGGTAGCACGACAAAGCGTTTGTTAAAAGCACAGATATAATGTTGACAGCTGGGCCTGGGTTCAGATCCTGATATAAGCATGAAAAACCCTCCCCTTGGAGCCTCGAACACATTTCATGCTCAATAAATGATCGCATAAGCCAAAACTAAAAAATCAGTCATACCGAACATCGGGATCCTAAGACAGACCTTACTGCTTGTTAACTCCGTCCTTCAACCTGTCCCTTTTCATCCTTCTTGATGTTCTTCCTTCCCGCTTCCCACCCTCAGACAGAGGTCCCCTGGCTCTCACAGTGCCTGGTCCCCAGACCGTAGTGTTCACAGCCTACACTGATGGCACGCTCACTCTGTGCTAAGTCTGTTACATGGAGCAACTTCTTAACTCTCACAATGACCTCTCCAGGGACATACCGTGATCTCTGATTCGTGCATGATGATGCAGGATCAGAGAGGTGCAGAAACTTGCTCAAAGTCACACAGCCAGTAAGCGGGTCTTCATCTGGTTTGTAGACACAAAGACCCACAGCCACAGGCTGCCCCACATAAAGACAAAACCTCTCACAAATAGAGCTGCTTCCCTGATGCCACTGCCAGAGCTGGGAGGGGGCCTCACATCCAATGGGGCTTTCACCCAAGGTTTTCAATTTCCCAGTAAGAACCCCCAGGGTCTTCTTGCCCAGATGATGTGAATAGTAAGAATGCATGCTTTGTAACTGGGATGTCCTAGGCTGTAATCCCTCACCAGCCTGTTGAAAACAATCTGCATGACTGGGAGTAAGTTACCTTTTCTCTCCAAGCCTCAGTTTTTTGCATCTGGGAAATGGTACCACATCCTATGTCCTAGGGTTATTATGCTGGGCTAAAAATGGAGCACCTGGCATGGCTCTTGGCAGCCAAAGAAGTCTGTCCGTGGCCATCTAAACCTACACAAAGCACATGGCACACAGTCGGCGCCCCATAAATGCCTGCCAGGAGACTACACTTAGGAAGTGCCTCTGGAGCCCAGCAACGCTCAGTGAACATCTGTGAGCAGAAGGAAAATAAAGCACCCGCACAACAGATACCACTGGCTTCAGGGTACGTAGGACACTTGGTACATAGTAGGTGCTCAGTAAATGTCTCCCAAAATGAGCCTCATTCTGTCCTTCTGTATATAGGACAGAGATGCTGGTCCATCAACATTGGTGGGGAGGGACCTGCCTAGAGTTGGCGCTCCAGGCAAGTTGCAGTGCCCTAGCCAGAGAGAGAAGATAGCACGCACATAGTAGGTGCTTGATAAATGTCCCTTTTTGAATAGATGCTGCTCAGGCAAAGTTTGTGGGGCATACAAGGAGGCAGGGTACTGAGCGCACAGTAGGTCTTAGCAACCATGCCCAGGTGAGCCAAGTGGCACACAGTAGGGACGCAGGAAGGGTTTTCCCTTGTCCTCCCCCCAGGTGGGTCCACTCCGGCCTCCTCACCTTTGTTGTAGAGGGAACCGTCAAAGTAATAGCTCCCAGTGTAGAAGCCGGTGGCCAGCTCGATGAGGTGGCGAGCCCACGTGTTGCCGGCACCGGGGAAGCTGGCCAGAGCGATGAGCTGCTTGGACTTGGCTGGGAGGAACTTTCGGTCCATGCAGCGGTTGTCTGCAAAAAGGGCAGGACATGGTCAGGGGCAGGCAGATGGAGCTGGACAGGAAGGGAGCAGGGCGTGAGTCCCACCCCGACCCCTTCCCAGCCCTGCGGCCCAGGTCGTGTGCTGGGACTCCCCCCGGGTCCCCTCCCTTTCCATGACTAAAAGGAGAAAAATGGTTCCTCGTCGCTGGGTTGACACGAGGGTTGAAGGAGACCATGGATGAGGAGGGATGATCCCGTAGCAGGAATTCAATGAGCATCGGCTAGTTCTGATCTCCTGCCTCAGTTTCCCCTCCAGCACGGAGACTCACTCTCACACCACCCCCACCATCCTTTGCTCAAGAAGACAACCCTCCAAAGTCATCTGCCTACATGGGGTCCTGTCCAGGGTTCTGACCTTGGCCTCCAAGACAGGTGTGGCCAGGCTCGTGTTTCCTTCCAGGCTCATCCCTCTCACCCACCTGCCGGCCTCCAGGGTCCCTCCACTTCCTGTCTGTGCTCTGCTCCTTCCTGACCCAGCAGCACCCCCAGGGACAGTTAGAGACTTTGCTGCCCCCACCACCCCTGCTTTTGCCAGGCCGATGTTTTATTTCCCTGTCCTCGGCCGAATCAGCACCGCCTGGCTTCCCTCCTCCCCAGGCTAGCCTTCCTGAATGGGGTCCTTCCCCTCCTTGTCGCTCATCTCCATTGTTACTCGAAGGACGATTTGTTGATAATGCTCTTTGCTGATTCTCTAGCACTTTCTATATCCTCTGGCACAGAGTAGGGATAATAAAAGCGTCTTGGGTGGATGGATGGACGACAGATGTGTAGGTAGGTGGATGGGTGGAAGGATGGATGGTGAGTGGGTGGGTGGGTAGACGGGGAATAATAGTATTTACTTTATAGGAATCTTGTAAGGATTGACATAATACATATAAATACATTAATACGATAAAGTGCTCAAAGGGGAGATTTTTTTCCTTTCTTTTTTTTTTTTTCTTTTTAGTTTTTATCCTCCTCATGTGTATGTCTAGATTCTCTGGCTTTATAGAGTCCTGAGAGTGCTCCTGTTGTCAGAGCCCCAACACCTCCCACTGCAGCACAGAAGGCACCGTGCTGATTTATTTTGACCCCTAGAGATACAAGGGAAGCGGAGGGAAGGCCCAGCATAGGGGACTCTGCAGCAGGGGAAGGAGAGGAGAAAATCCTAGATTGGGGTTCTAGCCCTGCCTCCTCACTCGAGACCAACGAGCTCGATCCTTAGTTACCACAAAGGGACAGCAGATAGCCCTGTACCCCTGGCACGTTTTGCCTGCCCCTGAACCCACCAGACCCCTTGCCCGCCCCACACGCTCCTCCTTCCCTCCCACTCCCAAGGGAGAAGGGCTATCACCGCTCCCGTGCCTGGGTCCCCATCTCCTCCCTCCTCCCCTTTTCTCTCACCCAGCTGGCTCCATCACATCCACATTCACACATGAACAAATCATGCCATCATTACAAAAATCTCTTTAAAGGAAAACCTCTCTGTCCTCACCCCATTCCCATCCCACCTCTGGCTGAGCTGTCCACACTCGCGATTCTACCCTCTTTCTGCTCCTCCTTGCTCCCAGGAGCTCCCCTCTGAGCTCCGCCCTGCTCATGCACAGACCCAGACCCTCTAGAGTCCCTGGTGACCACCTGGAGCTCTGTGTAGCACCTGACACCATGCCCCATCCTGCCCTTCACAGAATTCCTCCCAGGGTCGTCTTTCCTGTCCTGCAGAACCTGCCCTTACCAAGATCTTGCTGGGAGCCACACTGATGTCTTGTAACAGCCCATCAAGGAAACGTCTGAGTTCCTAAACTGAAATTCCAAATCTGCCACCTGTTTGCTGGGTGCCCTGGGAAAAATGACAGGTCTGAGCCTCACTTTCCTCACCTATAAAATGGGACTACTGACAACAGTGGTGCCCTTCGGAGGGTCACAGGAGGGAAGGTGTATGAACACGGGGCTCCCACATTAGAGCTCCGATCAACCACACCTCCTCATGCTGTGGCTTCCAGTTGGGGGGCCCCAGTTCTCCATCCCCCCACCACCCCAGGTTCAGTATGTTCAGAGCAGACTTCAGAAAAAATAAATCCAGTTTTGGTCTTTGTTAATGTCAAGTGGGTGTCTGGGGACAGTTTTCCTGGAAACACTGCAGAAAAAGACTAGGTGTGTAAAATTCTTGGTTAGGTCTTATATTTTGATACGGGTACGGATTATCCTGTTGACTTTGAATGGTCCTCTTAAAATCTTACATGCTATGTAAATGTTACTTCAAAAAATCAATAGTGGGAAACCTGGGTGGCTCAGCCAGTCAAGCCTCTGCCTTTGGCTCAGGTCATGATCCCAGGATCCTGGGATAGAGCCCTGCATCGGGCTCCCTGCTCAGAGGGAGCCTGCTTCTCTCTCTGCCTGTTGGTTGCCCCCCTGCTTGTGTGTATGCTTGCACCCTCTCTGTCAGATAAAATCTTAAAAAAAAAAAATTAGCCAAATTCAAAAAAATTTTTTTAAAAAGCCAAAAATAGCAAATATTGAATTATAATTAAAGATATGTACATGGACATGTAATAATGCAACTTAGAGTTGACCTTTAAAAGACCTGGGTTTATGGGGCGCCTGGGTGGCTCAGTGGGTTAAGCCACTGCCTTCGGCTCAGGTCATGATCTCAGGGTCCTGGGATCGAGCCCCACATCGGGCTCTCTGCTCAGCGGGGAGCCTGCTTCCCCCTCTCTCTCTCTGCCTGCCTCTCTGCCTGCTTGTGATCTCTCTGTCACATAAAAAAAAATAAAAATAAAATTAAAAGACCTGGGTTTGAACTGTGCAGGTCTGCTACACACAGAATTTTTTTTTTAATAAATCCAGAACACGACCATAAATGTGTTTTCCTTAATAATATATAATAATTTTATAATATATAATAAATAATATGATATAATTATAATATATATAATATATAATACATATAATAAATATAATAATAAATGTATTTTCTTAATAATATTCTCTTTTCTCTAGCTTATTTATTTGGATACGGTGTATAACAAAAGTAACATACAAAATATAGGTTAACTAACGCTGGTATTACCGATATGGCTTCTGACCAACAGCAGGCTGTGAGCGAAGTTTTCGGGGAGTCCAAAGTTAAATTTGGGGGTGCCTGGCTGGCTCAGTCGGAAGAGCAATGCAACTCTTACTCTCCAGCTTGTGAGTTCAAGCTTCACTCTGAGCACAGAGATTACTCAAAAATAAATAAAACTTAAAAAAAAAAAGTTAAATGTGTGGGGCGCTTGGGTGGCTCAGTGGGTTAAGCCTCTGCCTTCTGCTCGGGTCATGATCTCAGGGTCCTGGGATCGAGCCCTGCATTGGGCTCTCTGTTCAGCAGGGAGCCTGCTTCCCTCTGTCTCTCTCTGCCTGCCTCTCTGCCTACTTGGGATCTCTGTCAAATAAATAAAATCTTAAAAAAAAAAAGTTAAATGTGGATTTCTCAACCACACCGGGAGATCATCACCACCCCTGACCCCCATGTCGTTCAAGGATCAAGGGTGTTTTGAAACGCAAGAAAAAAAAAAGAAGGATTGAAGGATGGCAAAATGGAGAGATAGAAGGTTAAGTCTGTATAATAAAAAGTCTATGGGATGCATCGTGGGTGTTCACTGTGTGATTCCAGTTATTTTCTGGAGGTTTGACATTTTTTTTTCCCCATCATAAAATGTTGGGAGGGAGGAAAATCAAAAACAGAAAACAAAACCCTGGCCCCTCAATTTCTCCAGAAAACGGCATTCTCCATTCAAATGCTGCTTGGGAGGTCAAGACCCATTCTGAGGTAAAGACTGTTGTGTTCAGCCTGCAAAATAAAGTTTATTTGTTTATTTCAGCCCTGAAAAAGACAGCTCCCAAAGTCCAAGCAGGTGCTAGAGCTTTGGAATCAGAGCTCGTCTTACGCCAAGGTTGTCATGGCCAAGCATGAACAAGGCTTTTCCCTCTCAGAGCCCATTTCTTCCTGGAAAATGGGGCTAATCTCCTTACAGGATGAAATGGAGAATACGTGGCAAGCATTTTCAATGGATACTGAGAAGCTGCGGTTGCCCAGGATTCAGACCCCACCTGGGTCTGCATCCCAGCTCTGCCCCGTCCTAGCTGTGCCACTCAGGCCCAGCTACCCAACCTCTCTGCGCCAAGTTGGAAGACAGTCATTTTAGAACTTTTGTATATTTCAGAATATTTCTAAGTATTTAGAATTTTTGAACAGTTGTGGACCAGTAATAATACGGGCACCTAGGTCCTTGCGAGGACTGAATGAGTTAATTCAGTCTCAAGGGCTTGGACAGCACCTGGCACACAGTAGGTGTTGGAGAACCCCGTTCCCAGCAGGAACGTCAGGGTTTAGCACGCAGCAAATGCAGAATAAATGCCAGTCATGATGGACCAGACTTTCAGCAACCTAATAAACCACGGGTCTCTCGAAATTTGCCAGTATGAGGGACTGCAAGCCTGTCATGGAAAAACTGGAGAGCAGTAATGGCCTGGGGACATGGCCCAGGGGATGAGCAAAGCCATCCATCAGGGGCTCTTTATCAGCTATTGAAAAGACTTCACTGTCTGCTCCATCCACATCAAAGCCATTCACAGTCACGGAATAATTAATCTGTGCATGACTCTGCCTTAGGCCAGGGCCACACGGTTCTGCAGAGAGTCACCCACACTTCCTAAATGCTAACACATGTTCATCCCTCCTCGCTGTGCTATAAACAAAGCCAAGAGCTGTACTTACTAGATTCTTGCTCACTGGGCTCTTAGCACAACTTCAAGTACCACAGAAGGAGCTCCAGGAGGTTACTACTGGTATCCCCACCAGACCAAACAGGGGACAAGCTCTTACTGGAGCTGCCACTAGCTCTTTAGACACCTTTGTGCCCATTAGAAAAAGATACCCTCCCCTTCCTCTGGGTAGAGGTGCTGCTATCCAGAGTGCAGAGCATGGCCTGGCTTTTGGGCACCACTTATCTTACAAGTTGTGACTGTGCAGTGCTCAACCTGCCCAACCGTACATGGAAGCCCAGTTCCTGGGAGATGAAAAGGAGGTCTAGCCCAATCATGTTTCATTGTATCTCCAGGCTTCAGGGGGTATGGGGAGTGTTCTTTGCTCTGTGGGCAGAGTTTTCTAGCAAGGGCTTTGGAGTCTGAGACATGAAAACAAAGCACTCTCATAGAGTGCAATTGTGGCCGGTTCCCAACCTCGGAGTCCTGCTTCTCCCACCTGGAAAACAGCAATGATGTCGTCCTGATTGTAGGCTTACTATGGGCTTTACATCATTCAGGGAGCTGAGGTGGGGCAAGGGACCTGTGCTTAGTAGGTGGTCAGCATATTCAGATATTCAGATACTGGGGTAACTCTGCAAGGGTTTCCTTTGGCCTGAGTGCCCCAGCACCCTGTGTGCCACCCACCCTTCATGATGCCTCAGTGTGGGGAAATGGCTTTCAGCTAGAAATTGTATAAGCAGCGTGACCTCGGGCAAGGCCCTTAACGGTTCTGTGTCAGTTTCCCTGCCTGTTAAAGCAGCCATATTGACTATTCCCACCTCCCGGGAGAGCCGAGGGGATCCAACGAGAAAGCATGAACTAAGAACTCAACACAGACTCGGCACCAGGAGACCCTCAGCACTGCCACCATTATGGGCCAGCAGCCCCAAGAGTCGGGAGGGGAGCCAGGCAAGAAGCCGAGGTCCTTCCAGCAAAGAGAAGACGACAGAAGATGAAGAAAGAGAAGATTTTATAAATAAATGGACAGACTCTTGGAATTGAAAGGGCTCCTGGAGATCAACCATCTAGAGCTGCATTTTGCAGATGGGGAAACTGAAGCCCGGAAAGGGGACGTGACTTGCCCAGGATCCTGCTGCAGGTCTGGGTTGGTCACCCGCATCCCCCACTCCCAGCCCCAGTGACATCACCCTCAATCTCACAGCCTCTACCACGGGAGACGAGCCACCCAGGTGGGGGCTCAGTAGGAGGGACAGAGATGAGGGTCTCTGGAACCTCCACATCCCTTGCCTAGGGCCCTTGCCTCTGCTGTCCATTGGGATCACTGAGCCAGGCCAAGTTCTCCAGCCCTGTCCTTGCCTCTGCACTCTGGCCTACACAGTCGGAGCGGGATAGGCTGGGATGGGCTGGCCGGGAGCCCTCTGCGGTGGGGGGGGGGGCGTCCGCGGGGAGAACCCTGGCTTACCTTGGACTTGTGTCTGGTACACGATGAAGTAACTGGGAGTCCCGCAGCTCTCAAATTCTTCTGCACTGCACTTCTGGGCGCAGAGCTGCTCATCCTCCCTCTCGTGGAGGGGGAATCGCGTTGTGGGGAACCCGCAGTGGCAGGCATTGCCAGCGAGGGCGGCCAGCGGGTACTCCTGGACAGGGGAGATGGGAAGGAAGAGCGTCACTAAATCCCCGGACGGCCCAGACTCCCCATGCAGCCCAGGCCTGGTGTTCCAATCGTCCCCAGCCTGAAAGGTCCCCAAACTTCACTTGGATGAGTTTGCCCCCCTTCGCGTCCCTCCCATGCTAGCATTTCTTTCCAGCTTAATTAAGGTATAATTGACAAATAAAACCAGGCACTTCGGTACATTTTGCAAATACTATAGAAAGAAACAATGTAATTACTTTCCAAGGAGGCACTCTGCCTGCCAAGACTCTGAGCCCCCATGGGCTCTGCTTTTCCTGCAAAAGGGAGATTAGTGGAGGGTTGAGAGGCATTAGAGACACCTGAGCATGGAGACGGAGCTTTCTCCTGGAGGACTGGAAAGAAAACTACAAAGAAACTGCTTTTCTTACCGTCCTGCGCCCTGCCACCGGAAAGCCTCGGCTCTCAGAGGGACCCAAAGCCCATGCTTTGGGAAAAGCTGTCTGAGCCCATTCTTTTAAGCCAAAGAGGACACGGATCCCCATGTCAGCTACGCTCTTCTTGGGGACAGCTGCTCCTAACTGCTTAATTTGTTCTGAGGAACAGCTGAGCCGGAGCGAGGTGGGGCTCAGGTTCGCTGTCCTTTGTCCGACCCGCAGCCCTGAATCCTCCCCGATAGGAATAACCTAGTAATACACCAAGGTCGCATCTCTGTGGCCAATCCTGCAAACTTTGCATAATAGGTTTGGCTTCTTCCTAACACATACTGAATAGGAACTTTACCTCTCCGCTGAAGGGCAGAGGCAGAAAGAGAGGGACACCCAGACGCTGGTACGCAGGTGGGGCTGCGTGGGGCGTGACTGATGGCGTTTCTAACAGGTGATACACATCGAGCCTCGGCCGATTGCCTAAATCCCCTACCCTCCACCCCACAGCACAGGTAGTTCTGTACCGCTGTCCACAGGATCCCCTCAATTTTTCTCTTGTGACCCCTAAGGAGATCAGAGGAAACTGGAAGAGGGAGCTTTGCAGAGGGGCCTTCCTGTCCATCCACACACGCTCGCTCCCCTCCAGTCCTGCGTACAGTCTGACTTGTTGCGCTGCTTCCCCTGGGGCCTCACTGTCTCACCTGTCTGTGTCCCACCTGCAGCTGACTGGTGGCTTGAACTTGCTTAGCTGCCCTCGAATGGTTCTGGAAGCCTCTCTAGGGTAGCTCAGAAATTCGGAGTGTAGATGCGGAGTAAGGCTCAGGTGTCATCCCTACTTGCTTGTGCTATGAGCTCAGGCAAGTGACTTCACCTGTCTGGGCACTGGCTTTGTCATCTGTCAAATGGGCTTGAAAATCCTCAACTCCAAGTCTCCGTGTGAGAGGTAAACTGAGACCCATGGTCCAGAGGGCTACACAGTGGGTGTGCTCAGGAAACAGCAGCCTCTTGGCATTCCCGTGAGGGGCTTCGTGGATCGGGAGGCGCGGAGGGGTGGGACAGGCAGGGGACGTGGGGCGTTGGAGAGTTGGGGTGCCGGCTTGAGCACCCAGCAGGAGCCGCCAGGCAGGCCCCCAGCAAGTGCCAGCATCTCTGAGGACAAACACAGCATCTGGTTGAGCCCGCACCCCCAGCACTGAGCACGGGGTTCTGGCACAAAGCAGTTTATTGGTAGATATCAGCACATGAATGAAAGGGGCAGCCACTTTTTGTGGTGTAGAAGGGGTGGTTTTTTGGCCCCTCATGGAATGAGCTCATCTTGAAAGAATAATGGAGCTCCTCAGACATCACTGCCTAGCCCAGCTCTGGGTGTTGGGAGGGCACCAACGTTCTAGGCACAGCCCCTACTCTTGTGGAGTTCACGGTCTAGTTAGGGAGGGAGGATCTCAGGATCTCGGGCTAAGACAGGACCCACAAATCATCTAGTTCAACTTCAATCCAACGCCCGAAGCCATTGGATTCAGCTGGACACGACACCTACCCTGACTCTACTTGCATGTCTCCAGTGACGGGGATCTCACTCTGTCTCAAAGTGGGGCTGCCCTTGCCTTTCCCTGACAATCTCATGCTTGTGGGCCCAAGTTAGAATGTTACCCTCATTCCTGAGCATTCCTGAGATTAGAACAAACTCACCTCCTCAGTGGGAAACAGACAGACCCCAAGTAACTTCTACCCCTTAGATTCACATGAAACTGTTGTGTCCCTCGCCTGTGTCACAGATCATAGAAATGACCCCCTCATCCTGGCTGGGCCGCTACCTCTCCAGCCAAGCCCCTGCTTCCTGCAGCTGTTCCATACCGCCTCTTCCCGTAATTCTCTGAGAAGGACCCCTGGCTCACCTTCTCGGTGCAGAGGTCCACACACTTATCCACGGACATGTTTGGCATGGCAGCCGTCACGGGCAAGGCCAGAGAGAGGTTGTCAGGCCTACGGAAGCAGCCTCGGAAGACTGCGCTTCCATCTGGAGAACCGGGGGAGGGGAAAGCAGGAGTCAGATTTCAGCTGGAGAACCACCTTCCGAAGAAAGTGCTTTTAATTTCTTATTTAAGATTTTTAAAATTTATTTGAGAGAGAGCACCAGCGGGGAGGAGGGGCAGAGGGAGAGGGAGAAGCAGACTCCCCGCTGAGCAAGGACCGCTCCCCCCGCCAATGCGGGGCTCCATCCCAGGACACTGAGATCATGATCTGAGCCGAAGGCAGATGCTTAACCGACTGAGCCACCCAGGAACCCTATGATGGTTGTTTTAGGTCAACATGGCTAGGCCATGGCGCCCTGTTGTTTGATCAAACATACATCTAGGTGTGGCTATGAAGGTATTTTGTAGATGTAACTAACATTTATACGTACTGGACATCAAGGAGACTTACAGGACATTACCCTGGAGCACATGGGTGGACCTCACCCAATTAGTTGAAGGCCTCCAGAGCAAAACCTGAGGTTCCCCAGAGAAGAAGGAATTCTGCCTTAAGGCTGCAGCATTAACTGCTATCCGAGTTCCCAGCCGGCTGGTCTACCCTACAAATTTCAGGCTTGCCAGCTTCCATAACTGCACAAGCCAATTCCTTAAATAAATCTCCTAATGTGTGTGTATGTGTGTGTGTATGTAACTCCTACAAATTCTGTTTCTCTGGAGAACACTGACTAATAGAGTAGCATCATAGGCAATTTTTATTCCGATCTTTTTAAAACTGTTTCTAGCTTTCTGTACAGTGAATATGTATTTTTAAAGTAATTAAGACAAACTTAAAAAATGTTTAGGGGCACCTGGGCGGCTCCGTCAGTTGAGCGTCAGACTCTTGATTTCATCTCCGGTCGTGGTCTCAAGGTCGTGAGATCGAGCCCCGCATCAGGCCCCAAGATCAGCGAAGTCTGCTTGAGATTCTCTCTCTCTCTCTCTCCCTCTGAACCCCCACAACATGCTCACACTCTCTCTCTTGCTCTCTGAAATAAATAAATCTTAAAATTTTTTTTTACTGCCCCTGTCAAATCTATCGAAAGGCTCATGATGCCCATTTAAAATTGAGGTCAGGGGGCGCCTGGGTGGCTCAGTGGGTTGGGGCCTCTGCCTTCGGCTCAGGTCATGATCCCAGGGTCCTGGGATCAGGCCCCACATTGGGCTCTCTCCTCGCGGGGAGCCTGCTTCCCCCCACCCCTCTCTGCCTGCCTCTCTGCCTACTTGTGATCTCTGTCTGTCAAATAAATAAATAAATCTTTAAAAAAATAAAATAAAATAAAATTGAGGTCAGCTGTTCTCAAATTGGAGTTGTGCGAACCTTTCCAGAACACAGCTGCCAGGTAAAACCAAGGACACTGTCCAGACAGCGCACCAAAACCAGAAGCCCAGACATTGGTGTCGTTTACTGAGTGCCTGCCGCGTGTGATCTCTCTGCTGGGAACTTTACTGACATCCTCTCACTGCCCCTTCTGGAAAACTCTGCAAGGTCTGGAGTAAGCTCTCATTGTGCCCTTGAGGGCAGCAGGGCTCAAGCCGTGAGGTTACGGGACAAACCGAAGGACCCACTGTTGGCAAAAACTTGCTGGGAATCATCTCCCCAACCAAATAAAGCAAGCTGCAAAAACCATGCACCTCCATCCCTGTCTGTCTCCCAGTCTTTCTGGAGCATGAAACCACCCGGTTGGCGCACATGCATATGTTAGGTTTGCGTGCAGGGAAAGGATACAGAATTGTCCCCCAGGCAGCCGGATGGTGGAGGAGCAGGAGGGAGGGAAATTGGGAGTGATCGTTTTAAAGGTCAGCTGTCATCCTGGGGATTATCTCTAGCACTTGGCACCCAGGAGCCCGAAGTCTTTCCTGGCAGAGGCAAATCTAGCAAACTGACAAGACATCTGGAATTTGGGTAAATGGTGACTTTCCAGAGCTAATTTCCAGCCTCGCACCATCCTGTCCTGTCTCCCTCACTGTCCTCAGCAATTGCTCCAGGCTGGTGAGGGAGCTGGCAGTGGCTGTGGTGGCTAGAAGTGGTCAGTGTGCTGTGGACCCACCCTGAGGTTCTCTGGGCCTCAGTTTCCCCACATACAAATGGCAAGGAGGCGGACAGACCACACAGATTCTCTTCCGTACAGGGCGGCACTCCATCCCCCCTCAAGTAAGGCACTGTCACACCCCAAATATCACTAGTGTCCCATCCCGTAGCCCAGGGTGCTCACAGGGGAGTCCCATAAATCAGTCACCTCTAGGAAGATTTGATGATGCTCAGAGAATGTGCCATCCAAGGTGAGGCCTGGGAGAGGAGTCAGGCATTGGAGCTAAAGACTCACGGCTACGAGGTGGGACACCGAACACAGGTGTGTGGACCCTCATTAACCAGAAAACTCCGTCTGGAAGCCCACTCCGGTCCCATGCCAGAGAGACACTGCCTGGTTTCCAGAAAGAGGGGAGCTTGCCTTCTCTCTTCAACTCTCCCTCCGGCTGATTGACCCCCAACCCCCATGCTGGGTGCCTGGCCTCTCTTCACGGCAGCCCCTGGGGTAGATGCTGGGGCTCCCCCCACTTATAGATGTGGAGCCGGAAACTCAAGGACTCTCTGCCTTCCAGCATCACCAAGTGGTCCAATGACAGAGTGATATGAAGCCAGGTTGCTCTGTCTTCCAAGTCCCAGCTTCTTCCAATAAGAATGATGCAGTTATGATGATTGGGGGCTTCATGGAATATCGGGGTACGGCTGGGATCACCGTGGTTCCCGCGTACCGGCCACATGGCTGTCTGGGGGAAGCAGGCTTAGCTGCTCCCACGCATGGACTTGGTGAACACGCCCATCACTCTAGTGGCGTAAGCTTTCCCCTTCGTACGGATGTAGGAACAAGGCTCAGAGGGCTGAAACCACTTGATGCAAGTCAGTCAACATCGAAGAGGCAGAGAGGATTCTGGAATCGAAGTGAGACACCTTGTCCTGGCTGGGTGTCAGCCACTGTAAATACCTCTTCCCTACAAGAAAGGTCTCATTCTCCCCATTATACAGAAGGGGAAATGGAGGCTCAGAGAAGGAGAGTGACTTGCCCAAGGTCACACAGCTGACGAGGAGTGGCTTCTGGATTCTGAACCCAGGAATGTCTAAGCTCCAAGGCCTCACACTCTGGGCTGTCCCTCTTTAAGAAGCCACCTCTGAGCCTCATTTTATTAGCCTTTGCAAAAAACACTGTGACACTCGTTTTGCCTCTCCTGCCCTTTGCACTCACTCCACCTTGACTATGAATCCTTCACAAAGTCAAGGCCATCACTCTGAGGCATTTGACACTGGAGTCAGATTTTCTTTAAGTACCAAGAAAAACTCTTGACCCTGAGTTTCCAAAACCATATTCGAATTGCTAACCTTGGGGCACCTGGGTGGCTCAGTGGATTAAGGCCTCAGCCTTCAGCTCAGGTCATGATCCCAGGGTCCTGGGATCGAGCCTCACATCAGGCTCTCTGCTCAGTAGGGAGCCTGCTTCCCCCACCCCCTGCCCCCGCCGCCTGCCTCTCTGCCTACTTGGGATCTCTGTCTTTCAAATAAATAAATAAAATCCTCAAATTGTTAACCTTCCTCTTTCCCATGGGATTCTATTCAAGAGACCATCCTATAGCCGCCTGGGTCATGGTTGAGGCTGGGAGGGCTGCTCTGGGAGATCATTCCAGGGCTGAGGCTCAGGGAGGCCCCTTCGGGATGGGGGGTAGGCCGGGGTGTACTGTAAAGTTCTGAAGCCCACCACCTCTTCCCCTCTAGGAGCTTCCATCCTAAGTGCCCCCGCCACTCCCTTGAGACCGTATGGGGAAGACAGAGTGTGTTAGAAGGTGTCAAGGGTGTTGGGGCACCTGTGGGGTGAGAACATGTCTCTGCATCAGTGAGGCAAGAGGTGCCAGCCATGAGGTTAGCTGTGGCCTGGCTGTAGTGAAGTGTGTGGGAGGTGGGACAGGTGTGCATATTGTGTGTGACAAGGAGGAAGTGTGTGCACCTGATTGTGGCAAAGTGAGTACAGATCGACCTGTTCAGGTGTGTGGACGCTAAGCACTGAGACTGCGAACCTGGCCATGAGGGTCTATGTGGGCATCTGTACGTGGCTGTGGCTGGGCGTGGCACCCCCACCGTGGGGTGGAGACATAACCCTAGGTGATCTCTCTGGGCTGCCCGGCAACCATGTACCCAAGAAGAGGGCTCCCTGTCTCCTAGCAGAGGGCCAGGTGGAGCCTCAGTCAGCCTCCCACCAGACAGGCTCAATGCCACCAGGGGTTGGGCATTTCTCAAAAATCCCTGAAGAGCCAGCACCTAGGTTCCAGCCGATATGGGTTTCCGCAGTGCACCATGCAAGAGAGAGATCAGGATGGGGCAGGTCCCTCTACTGAGCCCAGCCTGAGTGGTGTCTCTCCCCAGGATGCTGCGAGTATGGCACTATCCCCACTGGAGCTCACAGCTGGGCACTACTGGTATCTGTCTGGGTCCTGTGTATCACGGGACCTGATGTATAGATCTCTGGACAGCAGCGTGGGTCTGCCCGGGGGCATGTGTGTGCTGGTATTCACCCATAGAGGTCTCTGGGGTCGCCCTGCTAGGAGTCAACCCTGCATCCTCTTGCAGACGTGACTTGGAGTAACTGAGGTCATGGGGCCATGAGCCCACACACACATCAGGACCCCCCCAGGGCCAAACGCTCGGCCCTCCATCACCCCAAGCCTGATACCTGCGTCTGGGGGTCCAACTGCTGATGGGCCCACACCAGCATGTATCTGCAGGGGCCTCGAGGTGCTTGGCTCTGACCCAGGGTCTGTCCAGTCTGGCCCCACCCCCGGAAGCCGCAGTTCCTCCCTGGAACTGACAGGCTGGGGACGAGCTGCCTGGCCTGGGAGTGGAAACCCAGTGGTCAGCACACATGAGCTCTGGTGCTCACTTTGCTTCTCTCCCCTGGAACTTGGGAGTCTCCACCTGCCACACAGGCAGCTCCGCCCTTCCACGATGTTTGCCCCTGGGCAGTTTTGGAGCCTTTACATTCTCATCTCTAAAATGGAGGCACAGACGCTGGGCGGAGGACACAGAGACAGCGATGCAGAAGTCTGGTGAGCGGGAAGTAGAGTGGAAGGGGCAGGGGAAGGTGTGGGGACCCGTCTCCTTGTCGCCTGGCCTTAGGCTTAAACGGAAAAGCAGGTGGAGAAGTAGTTGAATCTCTTCCCCACCATCTCTCCGTGTGACTTCTTCCCACTGGCCTGGACACTGTCTTCAGGCAGGCAGACTCCGAGGGCGGGAAGGGGTGGGAAGACTGTCAGCCCAGCTCCACGCAGGTTGTCTCCCTTTGACATTTAAGCATCTGCTAATGAGTCCCTGACCCTCCCAGCTTCAGAGGATGGCTGAGCTGAATTCTCTGAATGACAAATGTGGCAAGGTTTTCTAAGGATGAATGAGCCAGGATGGAATCAGGAGGGCACTGTTCTGAGTCTCTCTTTGGGCAAGGTGTGCGCTAGGGTTGGGGAAGGACGGGACCAGGGGTGGGAAGGCGGGTCCAGGCACAGCTGACCTGTGGGATGTGGGGTCTTCCTCCAGTCCTGCCTGGTAACTGGGGGCTTCCTGATGTCCGGCAGAAAGGCGGAGCTCCCGGGGATCTGGGAAGCATGCCTTGGGGGCCACTTCTCTCGGCCGCTTGCTCTCCTTCGTGGTTTGGTGATGGGAACGTGAATACACATAGTGGCCAAGACCTTTAACTACTCTCATCTTCTCTGTCTATAAAACGGGCCGCCTGGTTCTCCCCATCAGTGGTGAGTGGCCCTCTCACTACTTACGTCTGTAAATGAAGAAGGGGCCAAACCCGGGTCCCTTGACCTTCCTGACACTCTTCTTTGATAGAAAGAATTTTGTATTTCCACGGCAGTCGGGAGAAGCCTTCCTGTTTGCAAAAATCCCTGGTGCCCGCAGAAAGGGAAATGATTTACAGTTCAGGCAGACCTGGGCCAGATATTGACTAAGCTGTGTGTCCTTGGGCAGGGGACTTCCCCTCACGAGCCTCGGTTTCCCGAGGAAATAAACAGGGATCCTATTAGCGCCGCACAGTGAAGGTGGAAGTCCGTGTGATCGTATTTATGACGCCTGAGACTTAACCAGGACTCCCTGCTCCTTTCTCCTTCGCTCATCCATGATATGGGAAGGGTGTCCGGATCCTACAAAGGAGCCACTCTCTGTGCCCCATTAACGAGCCCCTGGCCCTCCCTATCCTGAGACAGATGGATAATGACCGACAACAAACACCCAGGACTGGGTCTTTGAACCAGTGAGGAATGGGCTGGACCTACCAAGGAGTTCCTCTCTCTAGGAGCCCCCCTCAGCCCATGATGGGGGAATGTGGGAGGGTAAACACCGCAGCTGCCTGTCCCTCTGGTGGGACACCTCTGAAGCATGTTTACCCCCATCTCCCAAAGCTCCCCAGTGGGATTAAGGTTCAGCTGTCCTCAGTGGTGAGATCTGCTTTGTAAAAAACCTTGTAAGGGCTCCCTCCCTTCTTTGTCTCACCTCTTCGTCCCTCTACAGGTGCACCTGCAGCTGGCTTCCCCAACAAACCAAGGGTCACATCCTGGCCTCTGGGGGAACCCAACTTGAAATGGCTTTGGATCTTGAAGCATTTTTAATCCACAGGGGAAGTCCCACATGGAGTTCAGGGCCACTGCTCTCCCCAGGCCACAGTGTGTGGGAATGGTGCTCAGGGAGTTGAGCCATACCCAGCCTCTGGACAATGGCAGCGACCCTGGGTAGGGTCTTCCTCCTGACCGGCACTAAAGCCAATGGAACATCAGCTGCTGGCTCTACGTCACCAGTGTTGCGTTTACACATACGGCACCTATGATGTCGGCCAGACTGTTATCCGGTTTCACAGGTGGGGACCCTGAGACGTAATGAGAATTCAGTGGCTTTTCCAGGTCACACAGCTAGCAGGGAACAGAGCTGGGATGTGACCCCCATCCTGCTTGACATCTCCTCTTGGTTTTCTAACCCTCTGCCATTCTGCGGGAGGCCTGCCCTATTCGCACATGGCTGGGGGCTCCAGACACCCCACACCAGCCCCCCGAATTTCCCAGAAACCCTCTCAGGCCCCACAGCAGGGGTCCAGGAATCACAAAAGCTCATGGCCCACATTCTGATAATGTCAGCTCTTCATTGCCAGGCCAGCTGGGATGGTGCCTGACCTCGGCAGCTTGAGGCTTTTACTAGCAAGAGGTGAGCAGAGCAACTGTTTGGCAACTCCCTTTGCTGGGGGCAGATGAAGAACAGCCCAGAACCAGCTGCAAGTGTCTCTGAAGTCCTATCATCTCTTTGTTCTGGGGCTTCACAAAAATGAGGTAAATGTCACCAGGCATCAGCTTAAAGGCAGGTGTGGAAGAGTTCCCCTCGGTTTGAAAGAGGCCACCACCCCCTGGGTAATTAGGCCAGGCTCTACTGCATTAAAGATGCCAGCGAGGAGGGAAGGCAGTGAGCTGGGAGCTGTTAAGGGCTACCTATAATCAGAGAGAGATTGAATTACACAAAGAGCCTAACTGTCCGAGAATTCAAACCAGCTAATTTTAGCCATCACCAAAGGCTCCCGCAGGCTGTTGCAAATTCAGAGAGCGTGAATTGGGTGCTGCTTAGAGTACATTGAGAAGTTTTCATTTCAGGAAGAAAGGGGCATCACAACTGCTCAAGAACACTGAGCTAGGTGCTTGCTTGACTTTATCTCCCTTGGTGGTCACAGCCATCTTTAAAGGCTGGAATTGTCCCCATTTTACCGATGGGGCACTCAAGGCTCAGAGAGTCAGCAGCCTGGTCAAAGGCAACACACCAGGTAAGTGAGAGACCTGGAAAAGAAACCATGTCCACCTGAGTTCAAGACCTACAATGTCTCTATCATAGTCTTTGTGGACTTTCTGAGGGGATAAGAGCAAACCAAGTATTCCCCAACATGTTGCAGAAGAAAATTTTTCTAGCTATCATTTTTTTAAAAGATGTTTATTTATTTATTTGTCAGAGAGAGACAGAGAGAGAACACAAGCACAGGGAAAGGCAAGCAGAGAAGGAAGCAGGTTCCGTGCCAAGCAAGGAGCCCAATGTGGGACTTGATCCCAGGATCCTGGGATCATGACCTGAGCTGAAGGCAGATGCTGAACCGACTGAGCCACCCAGGCATCCCTAGCTATCATCTCCTTGACCCTACACAACAGAACTCCTGAAGGCCTATATAAATTATAAAATTCAGGGGTCCTGGGAACATATCAAAGGGGAGAGGGCTCCAGAACTGGCAAAGGAGGAGCTAGGGATGGTCCCTCCAGCCACTGGGACTTTCCACGATCATCTGTGGCTCTACTTGGCAGAAGTGGCTGGAATGGAGTTATCAGTGAGCATAACACAAGCACAGACAAAAAACTCTCCTTCTAACTTTCAAAGACAACAAATTGCCAAAACTCAGAGTGCACAAAATATACTATGTAAACTGTGAACCCTAAGTCAAGGATCTATTTTTTTTCCACGATCATGTAATACCTCCACTATAGTAATAACTTCATAATACTTCCACCAAGACAGAAAACAAACAAACAAACAAAAAACAAGAGGAAAATGTGCTGAGTCCTGGGAGAAGCTAGTCTGTTGGCTTTCCTGGGGGTTTCAGGTAGAACTAATGGGAGGTCAGCACCACGGACAGCCACCCAATGGGTCCTGTATGTACTGAACAGGTCCAATATAGTTCTAAGAATCCATGTAACACGTATCTTGGCAAGAATCTTCCAGGTAAATGAAATTTCTTGCAACATCCCATAAAGCCTTAATGCTCTCAAATCACCAGCAGGTCTGCCCCTGGGAGGAGAGCTATGCTTGCTGACACATTTAGCAAACTTCTGTGAAAAATGTAATCCAACCAAGAAGGAAGTCTATTTCTCGCTTCTTTTGTAACAAGAGCAAAGATTTCATGTGCCTGAGAGTCTGTGCTAAGGAAGAATAGCAGGGTGCCTGCAGACATTTGCTCTGCCAACCTCTTAATGCTCTCGCTACTAAAGGAGCATTCCATCACCCAGGAACACATAGGCTGCCTCCCTACGCAAGGCGTATGCCCCACCAGAGTGGAGCTTGAAGAGAACAAGCCTCCTTTAGATCTTTCCAATCATTAAGAATTCTGTGCCACTGCTCAGGGAAACACAATTAGGATACAGTGTTAATATGAACTAATGACCATACAAATGGGGTCTGGTTTCTACCATACCTGTTTCCTGGTGCATTTTCTCATTTCCCTGCCTAGTGTTGTGAGCCAGTAACTTGGAAGGCCTCCCATTCTGATTCATTTGTACACAAATGTATAAATCAGAACCAGAAATGGGAAGCCAAAGGTACACTGGGCTAGAGCAAAGACACTGTCAATTCTGTTTTGCTTGGAGTCAGCAAAGGGGGCAGAAAGACAGATCAGAAGTCAGGGAAAGTAGGAGGTAATGTGTTTTACCAAGAGTTGTAAATCCAAGGAATTCTCCCAATAAAGAGAGAAGCTGAGGTCCAGAATCCAATACAAGAGGTCAAGGGACCCATAGCACCTAAACTAGGAGTCAGAGGGGTGGGTTCCCGCCCATGTGCAGTTCCTAGGAAGCACCGTGGCCTTTGGAAAATCATGCTTGCTCACCATTTCCTGAAGCCACCTTCAGACATTTGCACACTAATTTCTTCTGCCTACATTTCTCTCCCACCCCTTTGCAACTTGAGTCTGGATATCCCCCTCTCCTACACCAGGCAAAATCCTATGCATCTTTTCAGGCCCTAATCAAATAGCTCCCTTCTGTGAAGCCTCCCTCTATAGCCATTCAACTCAGCCACTTATGCTTTCCAGCCTTCGGTCCCTAAAGCTATAAAAGGGGACATAAGCAAGGAAGGTGCTTCCAGCAGGGTACTCAACATAGGACCTTTGCTGACCCTGCACCTTTTGCTCGTGCAGGGCTCTCCCTTTCATCCAGAAATCTCCTTGGAATGAGATTCAGTTCAAATGTTGCTCCCTTGGTTCCCACCTACAGAACCCCCGCGATCCCCCAACATATACCACCCCTGGGGCTGCGTCTGTTTTTCCACTGGACGGTGAGCTCTTCGAGGACAGGGACTGTGCTTCATTCTCCACTCATCTTCCCCATGCCTAATCCACGTGCATGCCCCTCAAACATTTTGCCTCAATGAATGGTCCCCATGCTCTCTCCAGACACCCTGTTGCCAACTAGGAGCCCACCAGGAATCTCAATCTGCCATATCATCAACCATCCATCCCCTTATCCAAGCCACTTCCATTCTTGTTTCAGTCTTGTGGTTAATAAGGCTTCGGTTTTCTTCCGGAGGCTTCCGCTGAAGGTACCCAAGCTGCAGACCTTGTAGACTGATGTTTCGGAACAACAAGTTGGACTGAGAGACTCCAGGACGCCATCCTTTGTAGACACGACTTATGTTCCCTTCTTGGACATCAACCCCAAAGACTCCTTTCTCAGATGGAATAAGACGCCATCCCGGGTAATTTTGCTCTGCAGGAGGCAGGTAAGCAGAGGGGAGGCAGAGGCATCCCTGCCAGCCCCTGAGGGCTGACTCCAGCAACCACCCAGCCCTCCTGCTGCTACAAGGGCAAGACACACCCTGTCATACAGAATCGAGTGTCTTTGCATGCTGCG
Source organism: Lutra lutra (assembly GCF_902655055.1). Taxonomy (NCBI): domain Eukaryota; kingdom Metazoa; phylum Chordata; class Mammalia; order Carnivora; family Mustelidae; genus Lutra; species Lutra lutra. The sequence continues at coordinate 94,755,256 of NC_062289.1, read as the reverse complement.
GCTTGTGTATTTCAGCTGACTGAAAAATCTTTGGTGGCCTGTGATACTGTTCTTCCTATCAGGTGGTCACAGTAGTTGTGTATGTGTAACAGAGAGAGAGAGAGAGAATGTCAGGAGTCGGGGGGGGAGGGGCAGAATATGTCCAGATTATCCAGCCAATCTGAACATTAACCAAAAGGAGGTCTGGCTGCTGTCTGGCTAACGACCGACATGGCCTGATTCGGTGACCCAGTTCTTCCTCATGCACTAGGATGCTGTAATGGCAACAGCTTTCTCGCCAAACACCCGCGACTCTAATGCCACCTCACCAGATAGTCAAAGTCGCCATCAAAATAACATAAATATTGGCATAAAGGGATCTGCTTGAGGACGGTAAATCTGCCATCAAATTAAAACCTCATTACACTAATGGCCAAACCAGAGCCTTGCCGTGTGGACATTCTCCAGCCTGGATGTCACACACTGCCTGTGACCGCTGCCAGCCAGGACTTCAACCCCAGGTGACCTGGGGCGACTCTGGGTCAGTGGACGGTGCCACTGTTTGCAGCAGTCAGCACCCTTGGAAACTGGCAGCACCCTCGACCGTCCTGTACTGCAAAGCTCGAGCAGGGGCTTCAAGGGCATGGGATTTGGGAGACAGAACGCATTATCAGGCAAACCAACAATGAGTTTTTATAAACAACAGCACTGGCCCTGTGGAAGACAGGCAAACCTGCCCACATGGGCAGGCCCCCATTCTGGGCAGGGCAAGTCCCCTGCTGAGGTCTGAGGCCTTATTATTCAAAGTGTGGTCCCTGGCCCAGCAGCCTAGCATCAGCTGGGAGCCTCCTCAGAAATGCAAAATCTCACCCTGACCTGCTGAAACAGAATCTGCATGGTAACATCTCCATAGGGTTCACAGGCGCATTCAGATTTGGGAAGCGCTGGTCCAAGGGTCAGAGCTGCGGTTTCTGTCCCTGCCTGGGGACCGCATCAGAAGGGTAACGGGGAGAAACGCAGCCCTCCATCTTTTGTATAGGCCCTTAGCCATTTTCGCAAGTTTGTGGGTCACCTTTAAATACCCTGGGTGACCTTGGCAGGTTTACTAAAACTCAGCGAGCCTCAGTTTCCCCACTGTAAAATGGGAATTAACACTGGTAACTGCCTGGAGAAGCTATAGGGAAGGGATAAGAAATCGGGTCTGCAGCAGGCTTGGCATAGCGCCTGGCACACGGCAGATTCTTGCTAAACAGACATTAACTGTTAGGAAGCACCCAGAGCAGGGGACAATGTGACGATGTCTGCAGAAGACAGGCCAGCGCCCATGCTCTCTTGCTCGTCTCCCTCCCTCCCTCCACGTGGAAAGGGAGGGTTTTTCCAACAAGACTGAAGCATTGACGTGCAAGAAATTCTCTCAATGGGAGCATTAAAGACACAGCCTGCGGAGTTGGTTTAAATCCTCTGCGGCTTAGGTGACAGGACTCTCGGTTTCCTGGTCATCAGATGGGAGTCAGAGAACAGTGCCTACTTGCAGGGTCACTGTGAGGATGGGCTACTCCGCATAAGGCACTTAAAAAAGACCAAGTGTCCGCTCTTGCCATGGTCATAGTCATCTCCCTCGCCCGCATCATCAATACAGACAATAGGCTCTCAGGAAATCAGGAAGGCTCACTTTGTCAAGGAGGAAGACAGGGGAGAAAGGGGGACACGGCTGGCACAGGGGACAGCTCGGTGTGGGAGGGAGAGGACATGGACAGGGGGGAAACGTTTGGAGAAGCTGGAGCAGAGGACTCTGCAAGGACTGTGGTGGAAGCTGGGGCAGGGCAGGCCCGTGGGGGTGCTGGGGAGCCACAGAAGGCGCAGGGCAGGGAGCAGCACAGCCACGGAGAGGGGCAGGGCTGACTCACGTACACCTGCGAGCAGACTCCTGGGCCAGCTGCAACCGGTAGACGGAGAGGCGGTTGGCGCCACCGCACATGCTGCCACGCTCGCCCTTACATCCCATGTCACACTCGGCCTCGCTCACGTTTGTCGCCTGGATCTTGTGGCCGCAGTAGCACTCGGCTCCGAACTCCAGCCCGGCATACAGGTAACCCCTGGGGAAGGCTGCAGTCAGGCTACCGTGCGGATCCCAGGGACCGGGAGACTCAGGGGGATGGGAGGTCCCCGGGGCCCAGAACCCCCAGGACCACCCCCCTGCCTTCATCCCCATACACCTACCCACGTGGCCATAAGTGTCCTCCTGACTTTATACATGTCTCTCTCTCTCTCTCTCTCTCTCTCTCTCACACACACACACACACACACACACACACACACACGCCTCCAAGCCTGGGGTCCGTCCATCCCAACCCACCCTCTTGCTCCTCCCGTCTAGTGCCAGGCGCTAATTCTATCTCCAGAGTCCAGCCCCTTTATTCCAAGAAATGTCCCCCAAGAATGATGCCTCCAGGTCCCTTGAGAAGAGCTGGAATGAAAGGAGGAGGCAGGGACTCTTGTATCCCCTTGGAAGATGGCAAAACCAAGGTCACATAGCCAGCCAAGGAAAAATTCCTTCCCCTAAAAAAAAAAAAACAAAAAATCCAGGCACTGCAAGGTTTTCAACTTTTTTTTTTTTCCTTAGCCATCAGATTGTTTCCTAAAAAGGACTCTCAGTGGACACCCATTCTGTAAACAGACAGAAAGGCATGGCCTGCTCTGGCTGCAGGGGGTGGGGACAGAGGGAGAGGGTTGGGACAAGTCCTGCTCAGCTCCCTTGCCAGTGAGGTGTTCTCCAGAACCAGGAAGGCTTAGCCTGCAGGGCCCCTGGCCATGCATGGCAGCCCTGAGGGGAGCGGTCAGCTCACGTCTTCAACCTGGATGCCCGTGGGCAGCCAGACAGATGGACCCACGCAGACTCAAGCCTCCACACACCCCCACTACCCGTGTGGCATGTGCTAGCCTCTGCTCCACACGTTCACCTGGACAGGTGCAGCCAATGGGCACCTTGGTGCCTACCCCCAGCATCCTTGGGCTGGGCCAGCCTGCCTTGTGCCTGTCTTTCTCAGAACTGCTGTCCTTCTGAAGCCCTGGTTCTGGGGTGCCCTGAACCCCTCTCGTATAACTAGATCCACTGATGGAAGGAACCCAAGGTGGGGGAGAACCACTTCTAGGGGGTGTCAAAATTCTAGAACAAGCAGTAGCTTCCTCCTAGCCCTCTCCCTCGGATGGCTCACAGCAGGGAGGGTGGGGGACAGCTGCCCTGGGAGGATACAGCCACTGGCTGGGAGCTCCTGTCTCAGAAGGGGATTTTCAAGTCCCGTCCGTGCCCTCAGATGGCTGCAGTTGCTGCCCCTCTTGATCACAAGGTCATAGAGACACTGAGGCAGAAGCACCTGGCTAACCCCACTCCCAGATTGTAGTTTCTGGCACCAGAAACTCTGGGAGATGATAATGTTTGTTGGCTTAAGACGCTAAGTTTGGGGATAATTGATGGCCCAGCGAAGGATAACTAATACAGGAAGGGAAATGGAGTCGGCCTTGCTATCCTTAGGGTCCCTGGGAGGATCTCAGACAGTTAATCTTGATGTGCCCACTGCGGCCTTCGACAGAAAGATCTTTCCAGAATTCAAACAGATCACACCTCTCTATTGCCCCACTGCCCCCTTCCCTGCCCCACCCCCAGCTTCCACTGCAGGCAGATAAGCTTCCAGATGGCTTTGCTCAGCCTACAAACCCTATCAGTGGTTCTTTAACATGGACAGCCATTAGGATCACCTGGGGAACATTTTTTAAACGCCACACCTGGCTCCCGCTTCCAGAGAGTCTAATTTAATTGGCCCTGTAATTCTAACATGCCGCTTTGTGTGAAATTCAGAGGAGTGGTGCACCAGCTGTGGGCCCGGGACCCACAGTATCCATATGATCTCTGTCTCGGAACTCAGGAAAAATGCAAATTCTGGTCGCCTTCCGCCTCCTCTCCCCAACCCCGGCCCAAACCTACCGAACCAGAAAGTGGGAATGGAGTCCAGCCGTCTATATTTACAAGAGCCCTGGTGATGGAGATATTCACTCCAGGCCGAGGACCCCTGTCCTAGATGATCTGCTCCCCCACAACCTGTCTTCCCCCGAAAACTACCCCTTCATTCTCAACACCTGGTGTATGCTAAGTGTTTAACAAATATTTGTGGAATGAATGTACATCAATCCCCCGATTAACAGCCTCCAGCAGCTCCCTCTTGCCAGTGGCTAATCCAGATGCTTCAGATGGCATTCAAGGCCACACGTCAGCAGGTGTCAGCCAGCCCTACAGCTTCCCCTCCCTCCTGACAGCTCCCCATTGGGACTCCCTGTGCATCCCCATCCTGCCTACCTGAGGAGGCTTGGTGTTGAGGATGTTTCAGGAATTCTGGTCTTTGAATATGCTGCTTTCTATCCTACTGGAACTCCCTAGAAAACTCCTATTCATCCTTCAAAACCTGGTTCAAGATCTCACTTTTGTAACTCTTCCTGAGCTCCCCATTCCCTCAGCCTTTGCAAGCCTGCTGTCGTCTGGCTAGCACACGCCGCCCAGCACCCCTCATGCTTGATGTCCCCACAGCCTGGTTTCCTCATCAGCCTCTTAGGGATTTTGTGGGAGGGGAAGGAGTTTAAGAGTTAATATTTGCAAAGTGCTGAGAACCGTGTCTGGCACGGAACAAATGCCCAGCACAGATAAGATGCTGCTCTTCTATTCCCCAAGCCTGTGCCTGCCTCCATCTTCCCAACCGGCTGGGGAGCCCCCAGAGGGCAGGGCTGCGGCTGACGCACTGTGGCTCCAGCACCCGGACACACACACGGGCAGCAATAAATATCTGCTGAACTCAAATGGATTTCCTGAGTTCGTCTGACTCACTCTGAAGCTCACCTTGGCGGTCACCTCCTCTGAAGTCTTTCCTGACAGCTGAGGCAGGCTGGGGGCTCTTCTGCATTTCCACGGTCTGCAGTTCATGCCATCTGACCCCTCATCCCGCTACAAGGCCCTTCTCGGTGTACCTGCCTATCTTCCCGTCAAGGCTGTGACTCCATGGGGGCCATAAACTCTGCAGAATTCACCTCTGTCTCCCCACAGTTTGGTACATCCTAAAGGGCTCCGCATCTTTCCCAAGATGGAGAGGGTCCTGGGCTCAGGGAGCTGATTATAAAGGGACATCCTCATCAAGCACAAAGGGAGGAGTCCCTCGGCCACCCTCATGCTCATTTCTAGGACAGCCACGCAGCTGAGGTCCATCAGAATTTGTGACCTCAGAGCTAGCCAGAGAGAGTCTGAAGGTAGACAAGCTAGCAGCCCCTTCACAAGCCACCCCCAGGCTAAGGTGGCAATGTTAGGGCCCAGGCACAAGCTGAGGCCCCCGTTCCCACTTGCCAGTCCTGTGGGACCTCCTCCACCTTTGGGAAGTCCACTGTCTCCCCCAGTATATGTCCCCATCAAAAACATCACTTACTGCAGCTGGAAATCACTGTGGGTACAAGTGCGTGTTTCTAATTGTGAGATGTCCCATGGGTGTCCTACAAGCCTCTCGCTCACCGAGTCACGCCCATGAGCTTTTCCCGCACACGGGCACAGGTTTGGAGCCTTGCACACAGGTTCACGAAATCTCCTGCGCACACAACCACCATTACTTAAAGATCATGGTGCATGCGCGTGAGGCTTCCGAACCAAGGCCGCTGAACCCGCACGCTGTACGCACAAACTCACACTGAGGCACAGGGTCAAACTACGCGACCAGAAACTCCCACAAACCAACGGTCCAGCTCATTTGCATACACGCAGGCGCACAGCATGCACACACCCCCACCCTCCGGCGTCATACGGCCCTCGTGACCACGTGCTCATCCGCCACGGTGCCCTTCCACGGAAGAGGAAAGAACACCGCCAAAGGCAGGAGTCTGGAACGAATGGAGGGCGGGACATCAGGGCCCTACCGTTCTGCGCAGTTGTCCTGGCAACGGAAGATGGTCATCTTCTTGTAGTCGAAAAAGGACACGCCTCGCAGGGCCCGGCTCTGGGTGTCATCCAGGTAGCAGCCGATGTACTTGGCTTTGGGGAGAAGAGAAAAGTCAGATCTGGCTGGGGACAAAGCAGAAAAGGATTTGCAAACGAGTGGCAACCGGGGTCCCTCTGGGTATGTGGTCGGTTCCTCCCTCCCATCAGAAAAGCAGAAACAAGAGACTGAAAGTCACGTGGGCTGGCAGACCGTGACCCTGAAGGGCACTGGAGGCCAAAACAGGATGAAGGGACTCCTGCGGTCAGGGTAATGAGCAAGCCCTTGGACTCCACTGGTGACAACCAGTAGACGCCCAGAGAGCCAAGCCAGGGTCATTCTCCAGTGACCAAGCAGAAACCCATATGGAGACAGCTCGGAAGAGTCTGACACACCTGATAGCGTGTTCTCATTTCTATAAGCTGCCTCGAGATACTTAGTTTTCCTTGCACACGTGGGCTGGGAAAGCTCAAAGGATAGCCTCAAAGGCTTCCCAGTTTGGTTACTTCCGGGCACTGACCTAGTGAGTCTGGGCCAGGGTCCCTCCCTAAGGTCTAGTGTTCTTCACTGTGGAGATGAAAACACCACCAGTGAGGTCAAAACAGAACGATCTGCATAAATGTTTCTACCATAGTGTCTTGAGTGTAACAGGCGCGAAGGTAAAATGAGTGCAACACGATCTGCCATTCGCAGTGCCGTGCAGGTACTTCACAGTGTGCCCACAGGCGGGCCAGGGTGAGTGCTCTCATCCAAAGAAAAATCTTAAATGATGTATAAAAACCAATGTGCTCTTGTACTTCACGGTAAATAGTCATTCTCGCACATCAAGACCACACTTCACAGTTTATAAAACGGTCTTTCCCTGTATGTTCTTAGGACTGGGACGTGTGCTTTGCTAAGTGGTTTACATAGACTGTCTTGCTGAAACCTTACAATGATCTTCCAAGTGCTAATATTCCCATGCTATACAGAAGAGGAAATGGAGGCCCAGAGGGGTGAAGCACTTGCCCAAGGAAACACAGCTGGTACTTGTGGAGCCAGGGAGGGCCCGGGTGCATGTCCTGAATCCCTGCTTATTTCTAGAATCCAGAGAACCTTGCAAGGACCCAGGTGAAGTGGGGAGGGCTGGCAGGTTCATGCTCTCTGATGACTCAGCAGAGGTGCGGAAAGTTCCAATGGCTGGCCTAAAATTTGAGGCTCAGTAGTGGCAGGACAAAGATTTCAGTCCAGATCTATGGGAGCCCCAGACCATGGCTCTTTCCACTAGTCCATCTGCAAGTAACTGGAGGATGCCGCCAGCTGTCGCCGAGGATGACTGAGGACAAGATGACGTGCCGCTGGGTCACTTTCCCTGGCAGGCCTGCTGTCTCTTTCAGCTGTGGCCTGGCACCCCCCTCGCTTGTGGTGGAGAACGGGCTTGAGCAGAGGGTACCGGCTCCTGCTGAGCAGTCGAGCCCCTTGGGGCCAGCCTGCTAAGTGCAGAATTTGTCAGCGCTGCTGGAAACGGGCCTCGTCCTCATCACTCTGAATTTCTTTTCTTTTCTTTTCTTTTTAAGATTTTATTTAGTAATTTATTTGACAGAGATCACAGGTAGGCAGAAAGGCAGGCAGAGAGAGGAGGGGAAGCAGGCTCCCAGCTGAGCAGAGAGCCTGATGCGGGGCTCAATTCCAGGACCCTGAGATCATGACCTGACCCGAAGGCAGAGGCTTTAACCCACTGAGCCACCCAGGCGCCCCTGAATTTCTTTTCTAAGACAGCGGTGATGTGGTTGGCTAAGAAGAGTCCAGCTCGAACAGAAAGATTGCTTCCCTGGAGCAGGCCCATCACACGGGGACAGTTGTGGAGAAGCCCCCTCCTGTCCCCATGTTTGCTCTATGGTGTGTGTCTTTCCTGTCCTGGCCTGGGGTGCTGTTCGCACCTGAGCTGGGAGGAAGAGCTTCAGCTCAATAGTTCAGTAAAGGACATAGTGTTCTGGGAAGGATTGTAGAAGGAATAGGACAGGCATAGTGGGGGACAAATGGGGAGTAGGAAGAGGGAGAGAGGAAGGGGGGAAAGGTTATTTTGACGGCATGAGTTCTTTGTTATCAGATCAAAAGACTGTGTGTGGGGCCATGGATTGAGCACCTACCGCATGCTGTCTACTATGGACCATTCCTTTTAATTTTTAAAAATTTTTAAGATTTTGGGGCACCTGGGTGGCTCAGTCGGTTAAGCATCTAGCTTTGGCTCCGGTCATGATCCCAGGGTCCTGCGATCAAGCCCCACGTTCCTTCTCCCTCTGTCTACTGCTCCCCCTGCTTGTACACTCTCTATCTCTCTCTCTGACAAATAAAATCTAAAAAAAGAATGTTTAAAAATTTTAAAGTTTTCATTCCAGTAAGTTAGCGTATAGTGTTATATTAGTTTTAGGTGCACTATACAGCGATTCGATAACTCGATGTAATTCGATAACGTTACTCACTCATCATGGTAAGTGTCCTCTTCCTCCCATCCCCTGTTTCCCCCATTCCCCCACCCACGTCCCTTCTGGTCACCATCAGTTTGTTCTCTAGAGTTAGGAGTTGGGTTTCTTATTTTTCTCCCTCTCCTTCTCCCCTCCCTTCGCTCATCTGTTTCGTTTCAGGAAGTCCGGATAGGAGTGAAATCATATGGAATGTCTTTCTCTGGCTCATTTTGCTTAGTATTATTTTTTTTTACATTCACACCCTCCCATGCTTATTAACCCATTTTACAGATGAGGAAGCTGATCCTAATGACAATGACACCTGCCTGCCTTAGAAGCGAGTCTGAGTTTTGGTATACTGTGTCTGTTCTGACCCGTCACCATGTTACTTCTGTTTCTCCTCTTTTCTAAACAGAATTAGAAGTTACGGCATTTACCTCAAGTTCCTACACCCTGTAAGCATCTCACTTAAAACTTAAGCCCGAGTCTGTCCTCCAAATGTTTTATTTGTGGGGAGGATCTGCTTCCATTGGTCCAGGGTCACCAAGAGCCACATAGACCTGATGGGGAAAATTGCAAACGCTCCCGGATCTGCTGGGCTTGAAATGAGATGTGCTGTGGCTTCGGGTGGTCTCACCTAAGGGTGGAGGCAGGGGCATTTTGCTCTATGCAGGACAGTGGATCGATCTGTGCTCGATGCAATTTTGATCATCAGAGTAACAACAGTCAGAGTACATGTGTGTATACACGTGTCCACTTTGGAGTGAACGGGGGTAGGGGGCTGTCATGATATCGTTCACACCTTCAAAGCAATACCTCTTCTGTTTTTTTCTCCTAGTAGACCTTACCCGCCCCTGACCTTGGCAGGGCCAATTATATTGCCCCTCCCACCAGCCAGTGATTGCCTGATTGCTCCAGGGAAGGGCACACGGTCTACTCTCTGGATTCTTGCAGATCTAAGCTAGAAGAAAGAAATCTGTTTCCCTTGGGTTAATGACATTGGCAAATCTGTAAGCCTAGAGCGACCAAGAGCCATGATCCCTGGGACGAAAGTCAGCCTGTTTGGGAGGATGAAACCCATGGAGGCAAGCAGAGAGGAGAGCCACAGAGAGATAGAGGGCGCACATCACTCCTTTGAAAACTCCAGTCCCTTCTGCAGTTGGTGACAAGACACAATGCATTTTCCTCTTTAACTTAAGCTGGTTCAAGGTGGGTTTTTGTTCCTTGCCCCCAAAATGACACTGATTTACGTGTTAATACTCAAGCCAAAGGGCCTGAATCCACCCAGCTCTGAGGGTCCAGACTAAACCCATGCTCAGGCCTGTCTGTTCCATGCCCCTGGATGTGTACCATGGTGAGTCTGGGCCTGGGAGGAGGACATCTCTGTCCCCAACAGAGAGACCTCCCTGGGGATGCTGGGAGAGAGAGGACCCCTTAGAAGAGAGCTGGGATTTGAACTTACGTCCATCTGTCCCAAAACCTGGGCTTTTAAGTGCTGTGCTACCTCCTTTCCGTCCCTCCCATCAGGCCAGACATCAGGCTGCAAGGTCTCACACAACGGGTGCTCTAACGGGGTGGGGTGGGGTGGAGGGGAGATACATGGTCCCTCATGAATGCCCTGGAGAAACATGGGTGTGTTACACACTCTGACCTGATGAAACGGCTGAACTCTGTGGGTCAGGAAGCAAATTCTGAATGTTTCCTCCTTGGCCTGGGCGAGTGCTAGAGCGTCTTTCCCCGCAGACCCCGGTCAGCACAGCCGTCATCCGGCCACCTGCTGACCTCATCACTGCAGTTCCCCCGCCAACCCGCCTCAGCGGTTTCCCCAGCGCCCTGCCTTCAAATCTTGCTGTGGTGGCACGATGTGTCCAAGACGAGGGGGACGCCAGGTGTGTAAAACTCAGGCAAAATCACAGGCCACTTGAGGGGGGATAAATGGCCGAGTTCACACCATCTATCAGCTCATCTCTGCAGCTATTCAAATATTGCTGAAATGGCAGAGTCGCCCCGGCTGGACTATTTATCAGCGGGAAGCCCGGGAGAACACAGGCAGCTGGAACAGAGCCCTCCCCACTGTGGGTTCCCCTCCCCCCTTTCTTTTGCTTTTTTCCTTTTGCTTCAATTAATCTTCCTTTTCAAGAAAAGTTGCGGGACGCCTGGGTGGCTCAGTTGGTTAAGCGGCTGCCTTCGGCTCAGGTCATGATCCCAGCATCCTGGGATCGAGTCCCACATCGGGCTCCTTGCTCAGCAGGGAGCCTGCTTCTCCCTCTGCCTCTACCTATGCTCATGCTCGCTCCCTCTCTCTCTCTCTCTTTCTAATAAATAAATAAAATCTTTAAAAAAAAAAAAAAAAAAAAAAAAAAGAAAAGTTGCTCTCTTCAATAAAGGTAATTTGTTAAAAGGATAACTAAACACGAACAGATCTGTATTCCTTTTCTTTACTATCCCTGAGTAGATTCCACAAACCAGGAGGGATTACGGAGTGTGGGAAGAAAACCAGCTGTGGGGTCAACCAGATTTGGGTTTCAGTCTGAGCTCCTGGATATATCATTATCCTGCCTGGAAAGTGGGAATAAGAAAGTGGGGGAGGGGATGGGTTGAATTGTGTTCCGCTTCTCCCGCCCACACCCCAAAAAAGATAGGCTGAGGTCCTACACTCAGAACTTAAGGATGTGACCTTATTTGGAAACAGGGTCATTGCAAATGTGATTCATTGAGGTACGAGCGCATATCAAAGTGATGGCACGGCAGTCGATAGGACTGGTGTCCTTATAAAAAGATGGCCGTCTGAGGACACAGAGCCACAAGGCGAAGGCATGTGAAAAGAGGCAGAGGCAGGAGTTTTACAGATGCAAGCCAAGGACCGTCAACGGTTGCTGGCGATGCCAGAAGCCAGGAGAAAGGCATGGAACGTGCTCTCCCTTGGTGTCTTAAAGAGTGCACGCCCCTGCTGACAACTTGATTTTGAACTTCTGGCCTCCTGAACTGCAAGAGAATACATTTCTGTTGCTTTAAACCACCTAATTCCTGCTGCTCTGTTATAGCCATGCTAGAATAGGAATACAAAGGGGTATTGTTAAAGTAAGTAGGATTAACCTATACACTGAGCCTTGGCACCAGGCTTGGCACAGAGCAGAGGCTCAGGAGTTATTTTCTCTGCCATCCTGAATTCTCCATCCTTCAAGATGACCACTCCAGCGCTGTCTGAGTTTCCTAGTGCAGAGAATAAAATTTTCTGCTCGTACCCAGGCTTCCGTGGGGCACAGGAGATGCATCTTTCACTTTGGCCAAAAGGCTACTGATCCCACAGACTCAGCTCAATAATCTCTTCCTCCAGGAAGGCAGCCATGATACACTCCGATGGCTGAACAGGATCCCTCCCTTGGGATGCCAGATCCCCTGGACCCCACCATTCCCTAACGCTGTTCTAAACAATTCTCCAGACAATGTCCATTCCTTTTTCAAACCAGAAATGATTTAGGCTCATCTCAGAAGAATTCTGACCACAAAAAAAGGTGTTAGCATGGGTGAATGCAAGACGCGATGCTATCTAAATACAAGATGTGCTTTGTCAATACACGCGGGAAGGAAAGAGACAGGCAAGACACCCAGGGTAGACGGTGGTTGCAGGCAGATGATCTGTATTTTCTTTTTTTTTTATCTGTATTTTCTTCTCTCTTTCTACACATTTTAAGTTTTCCACAATGAGCACATGTGATTTTGATAATCAGGACCAAGTTATTTTTTGAACATACAAATTTTTCGTTTTACTTGCCTGTCTGCCTCCCCAGGGACTATGACTGTTCCTCAGAGGGAAAACTGCTCTTGAATCATTCCTGTGTCTCCACCAAACAGCACTGGGCAGGGGACATAGGGGGCGTGTGATAACTATGAGATGGACGGATGGATGGAGTGAGGTGGGGATTGTACAGCTCAGTGGTTAAGAATAAGAGCTTTAGGCTCAGACTCGGGTTGGAGTCACCTCTTGACAGCTGTGTGACATTGTTTTTTTTTTTTATTTGACAGAGAGATCACAAGCAGAGAGAGAGAGAGAGAGAGAGAGGAGGAAGCAGGCTCCCTGCCTAGCAGAGAGCCTGATGTGGGACTCGATCCCAGAACCCTGAGATCAGGACCTGAGCTGAAGGCAGAGGCTTAACCCACTGAGCCACCCAGGCAGCCCCCGACATTGTTTAAGTCACTTAACCTCTCTGAGTTTCAGTTTCTTTGTCCATGAAAGGGGCTCCAGTTGCTACCTCGTGGGAAGCTGAGGGTATGGATACACCGTCCCTGACATAGACTGGACCCTCAACAGCCCGCAAAGATTGTATCTTCAACTGGAGAAGATGGGGAATGGGTGCCCCGCTGCTCTTTCCAAAATTGCAGTTCGATTCTCCCTACTGTTCTTCTTCATGCCTGGGCTTCAAAATCAAATTGGATTTGGTTTCTGCACAGGCTCTGCCTGTGACTAGCTGTGTCACCTTAGGCAAGTCCCATCATCTCTATGCTTCTCTGTTTTCTCCTGTAGGATTATAATATTGATAATAAAAGCTGCCATGCCTTAAGTGCTTGCTATGTGCCAGTCTCTGGGCTGAGCACTTCCTGTATACCGAGAAGTGAGGTGCTACGATGGTCAAGGTTCAGAGGTAAGACTCAACAGAGCAGGGTTCACATCACTAGTTTACTCCCTCCTTCTGCTGGACAACCTTGGGCAACTGCCATAACCTCTCTGTACCTGTGATTCCTCCCTGTGAGATAGGGTTAACAATAGTGTGCACCTCGCTGCGTTGCTATGAAGATTGTGGGATGGAATAGGTACAAGGTGCTTGGAAGCACGCCTGGCACTTAGCCCACAATCAATTCGTCTTAGGTAATCTGCAGGATAGCCCGCTGCTGTTAGGTACTTCTTAGCCGCAAAAGGAAACGGAGGCTCAGAGAGGTGGAGAGACCTGCCCAAAGCTGCACAGTCAGCAAGCTACAGAACTGGCAGGAGGACCCTGATTTGGCGGCTCAGAGCACAGGCTCTCCCAGGGCTGGGGGAGGTTAAAGGAGCTGGCAAGGTGCGCGTGGTACATCCAAAGTGCCAGCCCCACCCCGGAAGTGAGACCCGCCCCAGCCCAGCCCTGGAGTGGCTCCTCCCTCCCCTCCCAGCCCGGGATGGGCTCTGAATCCTTGACAGCCCAAGTCCCGCATCACTGCATCAAGTAGAGCCCTTGGCAGCTTCAGAGAAAAACCAAGTGTGTTCCGCGTCAGGTCAGAGAAGCATCTTGTTTTTATTAGTGTTAATCTAATATGTTGTCTTTCCTCGCTGAACTCTGAATAAGTTAATCAAGGACAGGCTGGATTTGTGTTTTCTTAATAACGCCGCCTGATTCTGAAGACTGCCTGCTGTGAGCTCTAGGCTCCGGCTCCTTGCTTAGTTTCTCTTCTTCTCTCTTTACATTTTATAAAATATCTACAATGTCCAGGGGCAGAGGGGTTAGCGTGGTATAGAAAAAGGCTCGAGAGCTTTGGAATGAAATGAACCTTGTTTCAAATCTCAGTTCCTCACGTCTACCCATGTGACCTGGGTTTCTGAGTTTCAGATTTTCCCATGTGTGAAACAGAATAACAGTGGTTTCTAACTTTCTGAGTTGTTGTGATAATTAAGTAAGGCAATGAAGCACTTACAACATGGTCTAGACCACAACAATCACTGAAGAGGTGGTAGTTATTATTTCTACTATAGACAGTAACAACACTGGTTAAGTGACCTATTATTATGAACTAGGAGAGGTGATAAGCATCTTACATATAACATTCCATTCAAATATTATGTAAAAAACAGGACACCTGGGTGGCTCCTTCATTTAAGTGTTTGCCTTTGGCTTGGGGTTCTGATCTTGGGGTCCTGAGAACAAGCCCTGCATCGGGCTCCCTGCTCAGCAGGGAGTCTGCTTCTCCCTCTCACTCTGCCCCTCCCCCAACTCTTGCACTCTCTCTTTCTCTAATACATAAAATTTTAAAAAATCTTTAACATACGGAAAACAAACCGGAAAGTGGCTGGCATGATGTAGGTGTTCAAGAACTGATAATAACTGCTAGTAGTAGTGGCAGTGAGTTCATTCTCACAACTGGGAGGTGTTGTGAGTGTTGTTTGTATCAACTGCACTACAAGGAATTCATATTCTATCTGGAACCTTGACAAGCACAGGTGATTATCATTCGCCTAAGGGCCCTGACAAAGACCAGAGAGGAAGGAGGAGCATTTGATCAAATCTGGCAGGGGATCACAGACAATTTCCTGGAGGTGAGTGAAGATGAGAGCTGGAGGAAGAATGGAGTTGACCCTCAGAGGCACTCCAGACAGAAGGGTAATTATTCATTCACGGGTCCATCTGATCTTTCATTCATTCAACAAGTAGGTACTGAGCACTATGCCTGTGTTGGGTGCTGTCCCAGGTGCTGAATGAACAGAAACACCCACCCGCGGTAGGGAGGAATGGTGGGAATAGGATTGGCAACATCTCCGCCCTCACGGAGCTAACAGTCTAGTAGGGGAGGCAGATTACAGACAAGGAAGCAAAGACATCAAGAGGATGCTTTTGGGTGACGGTAAGTTGGTAGTGCTGTCACAAAAATAACCGGGGAGTATGTTGTGACCAGGTACAAAGTGGGGCTATTTTCCTTAGGAAGGCTTCTACCAGAAGGTGAGGTTTGACTGGGGACCTAAAGGAAGGGAGGAATGGGGCCATGGAAAGATACAGAGGAAGAGCATCCCACATAGAAGGAATTGGCCATGTAAAGACCCTGTGTTAGGAATGGGCTTGGTGCATTCAGAGAAAGGGAAGAAGGACGGTGGGGTGTGGTGGTAAGAGGGACAGAAGTAGTACTACAAGATGAGATCCGAAAGATGGCCACAGTAGGAGACTCTGGACTTTATCCTAAGTGGAATAACAGTATAGCCTAAGGTGTGGGCTTGTGACAAATTTGGGGCTTGCAAACTACCAGAAGGAGTTGGCAGTGGCTGGGGAGAGATACAGCCAAGTGGGTGGAGAAGGAAAGAGTAGCCACTTCCTGATTTCTCCATCAGTGCAGCACCTCACACCTCTCCTGTGCCTACAGGATGGGGTCTCTTCCCCCAGGCAGATCCACGAGAGTTTCCTGGCCACCTTTAAGAACCCACTATGTGCCAAGTGCTTTTACAACCACTGTCTCAGTGAGCTCTCAGGAAAAGCCCAGGCGGGTGGGGTCCTGTCCCTACTTTACAAATGACGAAACTGAAGCATGAGAAGGTAAAGCCATGTGCCTAGCCACATGGCTGGCTGGGACAGAAGTGGAATACAAATCCAAGTCCCCCAATCTGTTCTGCCACCTCCCACCTTCTCCTTCACCTCCCTGTGAACGCAGTGTTCTTGAAGAGGAAGCTTCTAGGAAATCCCTGAGGGCGGGATGGTGGGGTCTCCTGGCTGGCTCCTGAGCCAGGTATGGGGTGGGACGGAAGCAGGGGAACGTGTTTGCGGGGGATGGGGGAGGGGCAGTCCCACCACTTATCCTGCTTCCCTCTGTGGGGAGAGAAGGGGTTTTCTAGGCGCTGAATCACAGCGGAAGTGTGACATGTGGCAGGAAACACAAAGGCTGGGGAGGATTTCCTTCTGTCCTGATTGGTGCTGGATCTTCCCAAACCATCTGGTCCGGACTCCCAAAACGTGCGTTTGTGTTCATCTCCGGACTGGCAGGGTTGCGAGCTCCTCCCCGACACGCCGGCCAGCTGCGGGGGAGACATTGGCCGACTTTGGGAGACTGTCAGGGGGCCAAGCATTCGGGCCAGTAGCGTTTGATTTCAACTCTACCACTCTCCGGCCTTGGGCAAGGGTCCCCCTTCACCAAGCCTCAGTTTCCCAAAGTGTAACCTGGTTGTAGGATCATGCTCCTTGCTCAAGTCCATGGGCCGGGGTAGAAATCAGATAAGGTACTGCACTCACAAAGAAGAGCCCTTTTTGACTGAAAGGCTAAGAAAATGCAAGGACATGTGCCCAGGGCAATGATGTCCTCCGGGAGCCATCACCAAGAGATCCAGTGAGGCGACCGACAGGCCATGTGGGAGAACAGTAGCTCTACCGCTTACCAGCTACACAGCCCTGGGCTTGTGGTACCTGTTTCCTCCTCCCTAGAATGGGAATAACAGCACCATCCATGTGGAATCGTAGGAACACTTTAGTACACGTAGAGGGCTTAGAAAAGTCCCAGGAACACAGTAGGTGCTCAATAGATGCTGCTTCATTCTCGTGTGTTATTGATTTAACAAGACGGAGAAGGCTGCGAGGAAGAGTTAGCTTTGAACTCCAATGGTTGCAGGGTCCTAATCCATGCTTGGCTGTTAACAAGCTGTGTGACCTTGGGCAAGTTACTTAATTTCTGAGCTTCCCCTTTCTCCTCCGAAATGGGGGTTACAGCGCCACCCCAGCATGCTGATAGCAGTGACTATATGGCAGCTGGCTCCTATTATATGCTGAGACCTGGTGGCTCTTGCTATATTCTTCCAAGCCCCTCCCTTCTGCTTGGCCACCATCCCTGTCTACCCCTTACCTCGTTCCTCCTCCTTCTCCCGGACGATTCTCCCCTTGAGGGCTCGGCTCCAGGCTCCACCGTAGTCACCCAGCTTGGTCCTCTCACTCCCGTCCTTGCCCTTGAACCAGGGTCCGTAACGGCGGGCGATGCTGGAGGCTTCGCCCGTGTCCCGGAAACCTCTGCCCAGATGCAGGTCGCCCAAGAAGGGCAGCTCGGCGCCCTCAGCCGGGACCCCTGCGGCAGGGCTGGCCTGGCTCTGGGAGACGGCCGGCTGGCCCACAAAGCCAGAGTGCAGGAAGACCAGGCTCCCGGCCGTCAGGTAGAGCACCAGGAAGGTAAAGAAACGCACGGGCTTCCTGCGGAAATACCGCTGGAATTTGAACCAGAGCTTGGCCATAGCAGGCTCATTCCGGACTGGCTCGCTGGGAGTTTGGCTGGTAGGTCAGGGGTTCAGGAAGGGGAAGGAGGGGGCTGCGTTTCCCAAGCTTCCCTTAGGGATGGAACCCCTGGGGGTCTGCAGTCTTCTTTCCTCCGTGAAAGTGATGGCCAAAACCAGAGCAGAAGGCCAAGTCTGGCACTTGGCCGAGACCAAGAGAACAGGACCCTCCTGTGGTCAAGGCGAGCTTCTCTGGGCCACAAAAGAGGCCCAACATCCAGGAGTTGGTCCCACTTTCCTACATCTTGTTCTTTGTCACAGAGAGTTCCCAAAGAACTTTGACCACAGCAATCGCAGGAGAAATCTGCCAGCTCACTTCTCGCCTCTTCCCGGCTCCTCAGGCCTGTCAGGTCTGGATGATTTCACTCAGGGCAGTTTTCTGGTCCCTTCTGCAGCTGGGAGCCAAGCTCAGCGTGTCCACCTCATGGAAACAGAAGCGGGCGGGCTTCCATCGGCTCAAGCATTAAGGCTTGGGGCTGCGACCTGCAAAGCAGCACGAACACAGATTTAAGAAGCTCCCTCACAGAGACCCTCAAAGGATCCCTGAAACCTTCTCAAGGGGGATGTAGAGGCCCAGAGAAGTGAGGGAACCATGTCCTGAAGCACGCAATAGTGCCGGGTCTTCTAGAATCCCTCCCTTTTTCTTTAAACCAAACTGGGAATCTGGAGGCTTGACTCCTACAGGGCCCATGTTTTGGGACAAGCTTTATCTTGGACAAGCCCAAGTTCTTACACCCCCCTATTTCCTATATATTTGTCAGATATATACGGATTCATGAATTGTTTTAAGTCCGAAAAACACCTCCTGGGGTCCTTGCTGAACTGCCTCCTGGACCTGGCTGATTCTGAACCAGATCAAATTAATTCCCCACCCCTACCACCCTGAGGAAATACTTAGCGATCACCTACTATAAACCAGGTGTTGTGCTAAGTTCTGGAGATAACTCTGTGAACCAGAGAGGCCAAGCCCCTTCCTTCACAGGGCTCACATTCCAGAGTGGGATAGATCAGTGTCCTAGCCTCTCTCCTGGAAATCAGGACTATTTAGCAACAGAGTCATTCACTCTGCATTTATTTAGCACCTACAGTATGCCCAGCTTTGTGTCAAACCCTCTACTTGTATTACTCATTCATTCTTCCCAGTGGTCCTAGGGGAGGTAACCATTTCCTCACTTTACAGATTAGGAAACTGAGGCCACATAGCCAATGAGTTGTGGAGCTAGGATTTCAACCCAGGACAGTCCAAAGGCAAAACCACAGCTCATAACCACTGCCTTTATGACTTGGCTTTTTTCCCATCCAGACTGGGTATCGGGGGGGATTGGGAGAGAGACCCTGAGGCAGTAGCCCATCTCCACTGCCTCTCAGTGACCAGTGACTCACTCATTTGACAGGGGGTCCTCAGAGCGTGGTCCAAGAGCCCCTGATTCATAATCACCTGAGAGCCTGGTCAAGTATGAAGATTCTGGACCTCTCCAACCAGAATTTCTGATAGAAAGGGAAACCTACAGTTATAACAAGGTGCCCTCAGAAAATGGTCATGGGCACAGAGGGCTGAGGGCACTGCTTTATGAGTAAACGTTAAGGATCATTAGTCAAGAGGAAAACAGAATGTAAATTAGGAAACAGAATATGCCTTTTGGCCAATGCGATTTCATATTCTCACCAGCAGGGGGCCTCGTGACCATCTTGGCCAATGCCCAGGATTAACTGGCCGCCAATGGAAGATCAGAGGGGTAACCACGCCCCTCCAGTCCAGAGCAACATAGGAGTTTAACTGTGGTTCGAAGTAGATTCCATCAGTCCTCCATATGCCATCCTATTCATTCTGGGACGAAGTACTAAGCACGTACTGGGCACCAGTGATTGTTCGAGGCACTTGGAATAGATGAAGAAACAAAACAGCCCCAAATCCATGCTTTTGTGGAGTCAAACTACCTGTTTATCCATTGATCCATCTATCTGCCCAGCATCCTTTAATCCATCCATCATTCCACCTACCCATCCATCCATCCATCCATCCATCCATCCATTGCCCACACCTCAGTCCATCCACCCATCCCCCATTCGTGTCTCCATCCATCTGAACTACAGCAGCCCATTCATTCACACGGCTCTCCCCCCATCCGGCCATCTGCCTGTTCCTCACTCATTCAAACACATGTGTTGCTCGCCTACTGTGTGTGCTTGGGAATAAATCGCCCAGGGTCCCGCTTTCAGAGAATTCAGAGTCTACTGAGGGGGACAACAATTGAATCAACCATCATACCAAACGGCTGTACTAGATAGTGATAAATCCTGCCGGAGAGGTACGTAGAAGACAAGCAACAGCAATAATATGAATAGCTAATGTCTCCTGGGCACTTGTTATGTGCAGACATTGCTCTGAACACGTATGGACTCTGACTCAATCCCCACACCAATCCTAGGAGAGAGAACTGTAGCCGTTTCACAGAGGAGATAAGTGAGGCTCAGAGAGATTAAGGAATCTATCCAGGGCCACACAGACACAGCGAGCCTTGAAGGCCAAGTGCAAGAGTCTGGTTGGGGTTCTAATGGCTTGCGCGGGGAGTCAGTGAAGTTTCGTGGTCACACCGGCACTCTAGAAAGACCGATTTCTTAATCAAGCTGAAAGCCTCCAGCCTCCAGGCAGTAGGGGATGACCCATGGTATTCCGCGCAGATCACACACGGGCCAGATGTTTCTGCAGCTGGGCCAGGATGAGAACCAGCCAGCAGCCAGCATGGGGATGGGCAGGGGGAACACCAGCCCTTCCCAAAGCAGACAGGCAAGAGCCTGGGCTCGGGAGGTGGACTGACCTGGGTTCAGAACCTGCCTCTTCCACCCACCTGTGGCGTGACATGGGTCAAGACACCTGTTCTCACCGGCTGCAAAGCCCTGCCTGTGAAGTGGGCATAAGAATCCTGACACCTCCCCAAAGATACACAGCTGGGAGGACTGCATTTAAAGAAGTCGCCGAGGACCTGGCATGGGCGCTCCAGGAAAGCACGTCCCCACCCCGCTCCTCGCTCCTTGCAAGGGCACGTGGGAGCTGCCTTCAAAGGCGTTTGCCTCAGCAGCACATTTGCTGCTGTGGAGACGACAGAGATTCTGGCTGTTGTGTTCCCTGTGGCTTTTTGTCTCTCTGAGGATATTTCTGGGTCTAGTCCTTTTTTGTTGTTCCCTTCTCGTTCTTTTCTATTTCAACACATCTTTTCTCTAAGTGGGTGCCAAATGGGTTTTAAGAGGATAATGAGCTCATTAGAAGCTGGCAGGGAACAAAAAGAGATGGAGGCACTGGTGATGTGGGGAGTGAAGGCAGCCCAGCCGGGAAGGGACTGTGAGGAGGGGTGCTCCTTCCAGGGGGCCGGGGGCGGGGCTGACTTGAGTCACCCACACACCTGCCAGGGCTGGGAGGGAGGGCACCCCGGAAGCTGGGCTCTCCACAGAGGTGGTAGCATCCTGTCTGTTCTCTCTCCAAGTGAGCCCCAACATCTGGAGCACAGGCAGTCCCTAAGACATACAGGACATGAGTGAAAAGAGTCAGGGGACTGACCTCCCCTGGGGGCTTAAACCTAAACCCTGTCACCAGACACTGGGGACAGCCTCAGAGAACAATGTTCAGGACTCTGTGGGGACAGTGTCTTCCGTTTCTCAGCTGTGGGTGGTCCTGGGGTTCAGGCCCCCCCACTGAGCCACAGTCTCACCTCCCCAAGGGAACCCGGAAGACTTCTCTGCCTCTCATGACCCTCTGTCACTCCCCCATCCCCAGGTTGCTCTCTATCTCTTTCCCTCTCTCTGTCTCTCTCACCAGACAGAAATTCTGACCCAAAGGGAACGGGGACATGAAGCAAATGCCATTTGTGGAACACCTGCCACACGCTGGACACTGCCTTCAAAGGCTTTGCAAACACATTTGAACAAACTCCTTCCTCCCAGCAATCTCGTAAGGCAGGGGACCTCCCAGCCCACAGACAGCGCATCTACAACCCCAGGCAGGGGGCACATGGGGGCCTTCACCTCTCGGTCTTCATTGGCCCATTACGTGCTGGAAACCACAATCCCGTCAGCATTCTCTCCTGTCGCTTACGGGCATGAGACCCGGGCATGTACCCTCACCTCTGTGAGCTGCGATTTTCTTTCTCTGAAAAGGGTCAACCATAGAGTTTTCTTCTTGGGGTCCCGGAAAGGCCTGATGGGACAGCCCACCAAGGGCTGGAGCTAGTGCTCGCCATGAGCTCTCAGGCTCGATCCATCTCCGTTCTGCATGAGCACACTCTGAGCCTCAGTTTCCCCATCGACTGAACGTGGCGGATGACCTGATGCCTACCCTGCCTTCCCTCCCCGGAGCCAGTGTGAGTTTCCACCAGGGGGAGGGCAAGTGGCTGCCTTTGCAAGAACCGCAGCATTTGGTTACTGCAGCTCGTGTTTCCAGCTGGAGTCTCAGAGTGTCTAAACACAGCCTATTTTTAGCACCGAATGAACCTCTGGTGCCGAGCTGCCAAGAAAATGACTGGCAGGGCAGAGCTGCCCTGCGGGGAAGGAAAATGGGAGGTTCAGCTGCCCACTGCTCCCTCCCCTGGGGGGGCTGTAGAGCTGCCCCTCCAGATTTGGGGGGCAGGCAGATCCTGCTGGAAACCCATGAGCCTAGGCAGGCGGCACTCCCTCTCTCTCTCTCTAGCCCCCTGAACTTGACTTGAGGGCACCTGCCCAGGGACCAGCTGACCCATCAGACCATCTGAGCCTGGGAGCCAAGAAAGAGCTTCCAGGTTGTGATTTCTTCACACTCTGAGTAGGAGATGCACCCGGGGCTCTCCAAGAAGCTGGGAGCCCAGACCAGAGACAGAATTTTAGTCTTAGCCTAATGATAACAGTATTAGCCAGAAATCACCAGTATTTGCTGGGGATTCACTTTGTGTCAGGCACTATGCCAAGCACCTTATTCCCACTGGGCCATCTAATCCCTTCAAGGACTCTTTGAGGTGGTTATTAAACCTCTCTGTTCCTCAGTTTCTCCATCCCTAGAATGGGGGGAAATAATAGTACTTTTCTGATAGGATCCGGGGGAGAACCAAATGAGTTCACGTACGCAAGTGTCACCTATGTGTTACCTCTTACTGTAATGATTTGTAGATCATGTATGTAGTTTTGCCTGCCCAGCACCCATTTTTGTTCTGGTTTGTTTGCTTGTTTTTTGTTTTTCCAGGAGAAGGACCCCATTTTCCTGCACAGAGCTTCTGTGTCATTAATTCTTAGCTTGTATGGCTGGGGTAGAATGAAACTCCCTCACCAGCTGCTGCAAACACTTGAACCTGTCATCTCCTGATACCCGTGCTCCAAGCACACCCTTCCCAGTAGGAGTATGGGCTTTCCTATTGCTCCAAATCAGCATCAACACTCAACATTGTCAGCCTTTTGCAGTTTTGCCAATCTGATAGGTCTTTCATGGATATCGTATGTGTCCCGCCCCGGGGAGTTAACTCCCAAAAGCCATTTGGAAGCAATGGCAGGAGCTGGTGAGTCAACAACCCCACCCCTGGCTCCATCTACCCTGGGATGGGGTAACTGTCAGGTGGTCAGTTTTTACAACCTCCCTCACTCTCCCTGGAGGAAATTGCCAGTTTTCCTCCCTTATAAATAAGTAACCCTACGGTTAATCTCCTGTACGTAGATCTTTGTCAGATTCCTGGAAGGCAACATAGGACCTCTCAATAATGAGATGTAGTTATAATTACACCCATTTTATAGATGGGGAAAGCCAAGGCTCACAGAGATGAAGTGATTTGTCCAAGCACATAGCTTGCAAGACACAGAGCATGAATCCAAGTGCCCAACTGTCTAGATCTCAAAATTGTGATATGCTGCCACCAAGTAGATCACCAGAACAGCTAGCTCCCCCTTACCTATTCCCCTCCGCGCCGGGGAATCCCAGCCTCAATGGAAAGATTCTTCCTGAGCTTGGAGACATGGAAAACCATCCCTCAAACACTTCTTCTCCAGGAAGTCTAATTAAAAAGTGCTGGGGCGCCTGGGTGGCTTGGTGGGTTAAAGCCTCTGCCTTCGGCTCGGGTCATGATTCAGGGGTCCTGGGATCGAGTCCCGCATTGGGCTCTCTGCTCGGTGGGGAGCCTGCTTCCCCCTCTCTCTGCCTGCCTCTCTGCCCACTTGTGATCTCTTGTCTGTCAAATAAATAACTAAAATATTAAAAAAAAAAAGTTCTTCTTTCTCATCCTTCCTGCTCCTGGACCAGCCATTTAGCAAATGAAAGAAGTCATGAAATAGCCCCCAAAATGCCATTATAAATTATATGCCAGTCTTGTGGTTTTCACTCATGGTCTTTAGGAATCTAGAATTTTCTTTCTTTTTTTTTTTTTTTTAAAGATTTCATTTATTTATTAGAGAGAGAACATAAATGCGGGGAGGGTGGCAGGTAGAGATGGAAGCAGGCTCCCTGCTAAGTAAGGAGCCCGATGTGGGATTCTATCCCAGGACCTCGGGATCATGACCTGAGCCGAAGGCAGATGCTTAATGACTGAGCCACCCTGGTGCCCCAAGAATCTAGAATTTTCTTAACCCAATGAACCTGAGGAAGAACTTTATACCCCTACATGGTGTGTGGACGCCCCGCCAGGACATACCCTTCCCCTCATGGGTGTCCGCCATATAACGATGCCACTGGGTCCATGATGGACCTGCCATGTGGGATCTCCCCAGTTCCTGGCTGCTCTGTGCAAAGGTACAATGGGCACTTTTCAGTACATACAGACTTGCTTTGGGGACTCGAAATGTGGGATTATGGTGTCCCAGATTGTGCACATTTGTGTGTGTGCCCACAGGGGGAAAACCTTGCTGCAGGCTCCTAAAATCGGCCTGTGCCTTTTGCATGTTCACGTGGCCTCCAGGAAGAGTCCTGGAGCCCCCGCACTTCCTTCCTTCTGTTCCTAGGACGGGACTCACCCGCCACCACCCAGCATCCACAGCTTGCCATCCGTGTCCATTATCATTCATCTTTCCCAAAACTTAGGAAAATAAATGAGAAGGCAAAGTGCCATTAGCTTAATGGCCTTTAACACCCAGCCATCTGCCATGATGTAATTAAATAAAAAAATCAAAAGGAGCATATGGTGCCCATTAAAAATAAATATTAACTCTGTCAAATAAATAAATAAAAAATCTTTAAAAAAATAAATATTAAAATTTTGTTTCCCTGGGTAATGACTCTAGTGCCTCTTGCTCCACAAGCAAATTTTATGGCCTTCTTCACTTGTTGCAGAGAATCAGGCTGGGGCCACAGTGAATAGAAACCAGCAGGGGAGAACCGTGGAGAAGGATCTGATCCAGAGGCAGCCATTTCGGGTTTGACCCCATGTCAGCCATATGGTGGCTGTGGGATCTTCTGGCAAGTGGCCTGCCTCTCCAAGACTCAGTTTCCTCACCTGGAAGATGTGGCCAATCTATGCTGCCTCATTGGAAAGACAAGCTAAAGTGTGTCAAAGACAGAGTACTGTAATAATTGCACGTCCTCTTGTTCATTGAGCACCTACTATGTGTCAGGCACTTTTAACCCTCCTAAAAGAAAGGTCTCATTGGTTAGCCCCATTTTACAGATGAGAAAACTGAGGTTTAGAGAGGTTAAGCATCTGTGCAAGGTCACACAGCTAGGCAGTGGTGAAGCCTGGCTCCGGACCCCACATTCCACCAAGATGGACACAACAATTTCTCAAAAGATGGTCATACTATGCCCCAACTTTGGCCAATTCAACAAACCATCTCCCCCCTTCTCATGACCAATACCGTTGGTCCAGACTTCACCTCAGAAAAGGATGAAGATTCAATGAGCTGTTGTGATGAGTCTTGACTACTCATGGTAGGTGTGGAGGACCCATTCTGGGGGGTCAGTCTAGTGAGTGACCTCCAAGCCCCTGCTCATGGGGGGCAGGCCCCGGTGGCCATGTCTGTACCCCATAATATGGCCACCACCATTGCTGTTGACCACAGGTGGACTCATATCTAAAACTGGCCAATCAGTCCTTGCCCCCCTTCCCCCAGAACGTGGAGATGGGATCTGAGACATGATACTCTCTGATTGTTGCTTGGACAAGAAGCTGTCATCACACAGCCAAAGAAAGATCTAAAGTTAGTCTGCAAAGAGAGGAAGAAGAAAACAGACAGAGACAGAGGGCCCAAGAAAGCTTTGGGTTCCTGACTCATGGCAGGCCACGTGCCAGCCTGCAAGGCCTAGAGTCAGTGCTGAATGAGAAGATGTGGGCACTTCGCTTACTATGGGGCTGTGTATACAGCAGGGACTCAATAAGAGTTCACTGGGGGTAGGGTTCAAAGGGCAGCCCCACAAAACTGAACATACTCTAACCATGTGATGCAGCACTCACGCTCCTTGGTATTCAGCTGAAGGAGCTGAGCACAGGGTCCACACCAAAACCTGCACACAGAGGCTTACGGCAGTTTTATTCGTAACCAGTATAACGTGGAGTCCACCAGGATGTTCTTCAGCAGGTGAATGGTTACCTAAACCGTAGTACATCTGGACAATGGAATATTCCTCAGTGCTAAGAAATGAGCTCTCAAGCCATGAAAAGATATGGCAGAAGCTTCGATCCATTTTACGAAGTTAAAGAAGCCAACCCAAAGAGGCTATGTTCCATACAATTCTGACCACAGGACATTCTAGAAAAGGCAACACTAGAGAGACAGTCAAAAAATCAGTGGTTGCCGAGGGGTGCAGGGGACGGGGAAGGAAGGATAGGGAGGAACACAGAGGATTTGGGGGGCAGGGCAGTATTCTATGTGATACCAGAGCAGCAGATACAGGTCATTATAGATTTGTCCAAATTTGTCCAAATCCAGTGAGCCCGAACATAAACTGTGTCCTCTGGGTGACAGTGACATGTCAGCATAGATCCACCCACTGTAACAAATGTCCCCACTCAGCTGCGGGATGTTGGTGGTGGGGGAGCCAGCGCAGGTTTGGGGCAGGAGGCCTCCAGGCCATCTGTGTACTTTCTGCTCCATTTTGCTGTAAACCTAAAACTGCTTTAAGAAAGTAAAAATCTGTTAAAAGGGGGGATTGCAATCCTACACCTGAAAAGGCGGGACCCACCAGAGCAGATGTCCACAAGCCCTTAAAACTCCGGCCTGGAAGAAGGGGCTGAGGTACAGGAAGGGATGGAGTGGGGGAGGGTCTTGAGAGGGGTAAGTAGCAGCTCCCCTCTGTCAAGGGTTTGATGAAAGCAGCCCAAGGTGCAGCTCGCCCAGTCCCCTGGCCTTTCCTGTCAGACACGCAGCTGGCAGCCTTTCTTGGAGCCCAGATCACTTTCCTCCCCAAGAGGGACGTCTAAAGAAAGGCCCTAAATTCCTATCATTAAGCCATCTGGAGTCATCCTTCTCCTCCAGGAGCTGCTCTGTCGCAGGTCAATTAGGGCACATTTGCATACAGTTCCTTAATAGGTTGCTAATTGTCTGGGGGAGATAATGGATGGCTCTGGTGATTCTGGGCAGAATGTTTACCCACAGGGGCAAACCTACAGGGGGTATCAGAGACTAGGGAGGAAGGCAGGAAGGGAGTAGAAAGGAGGGGAGGGGAGGGAAGAAGATGGGGGGGGCGGGGGGCGGGGAACAGAGCAAACGGTTACAGCTTGACATGCAGCAAAGGAGAATTATCTTGTGAACCTTTTGCTTCAGTTGTGTGTGTGTGTGTGTGTGTGTGTGTATACTGGATCCTAACTGTAAAATGTCTTTCTCGCTGTAAGTCCATTAAAATTGCTTGAAAGCTCTTGTGATGGAGAAGAGCAGGGGAGAGACATTCTGGGTAGCATTGTTGCAGAAGGACCCACTGAGAATCAGGCGGCATTGGAGCGGAGAGCTGATCAATGAGAATGGGGGTGACCGTGGAAAGATCTGGGGCAAGGCTGTCACAGGCAGAGGGGACACAGTGCAGAGTGGGAGGTGGGAAGGGGCCCAGCACATCCCAGAAGCGGGTGGGCAGGGTCCGAGCAAGCAGGACAAGGGGCCGGGCGCTGGGGCATGGACCCTGGCACCCAGGGGCCTGTGGGAACTGCAGCGTGAGCCACACCTGTCTCCCACAAGGAAACGTGAGGAGGTGGCAGAGGGTACTTGGGAGGACCCTTCCTGTCCCAG
Source organism: Lutra lutra (assembly GCF_902655055.1). NCBI lineage: Eukaryota > Metazoa > Chordata > Mammalia > Carnivora > Mustelidae > Lutra > Lutra lutra. Next base: position 94,727,693 of record NC_062289.1, on the reverse strand, counting down.
AGGACTGTGCCCACAACTCTGTGACCCTGAGGTGGGACTGGAGAGGAGAAATGTTTGTTGAGTGGTGGAGCTGGGAACCTGCCAAGCGATCAGTGGTGGCTGGGGAGTTTCTTTCTAGGTGGGGCTCAGGGGAAAACTCCGGCCACAAGGGCAGGCTCGGGGTTTGACCTGACCATGTGAGATGTCAAGCCCTTAGAAGAAGTGAGAACGTTTGTCACTATCAGGGTTGGCCAACTGTGACCTCGGGTCAAACTGGCTCTTGGCCTGTTTTTGTCAGCCCTAGAGCTAAGAATGGCTTTTATATTTTTAAAGGGTTATGAAGAAGGATAAGCAGCAGCAGACCCCATGTGACCCCCTCAAAGCCTAAAATATTTACTATTGGGCCCTTTCTCAGCAATGGAGGCTGAGATCACACTCCCCTGTGGTGACCACAGCGGAGAAAGGCGTAGGGCCTTCCTACCCCAGAGCTCAAAGACCACCCCCGCGCCTACTCTCTTAGCAAGTTCCTCAGAGCAGGTGACAAAGGGCTGGAAGGAAGTCTGGAAATCCTTGGCCTTGAAAAACAGTCTCCTTTTACAGAAGGGAAAACTGAGGCCCAGAGAACCCTCATTCATGTGCAATGCCTCCCATGAACCTGAACCCAAGAAAGGCTTCATTAAGTTTTAGCTATTCCCATCGTTATTACTATTGTTTTTATGCCACCATAGAATCATAGAGTCAAAGGGTCCTTAGAAGCTGTGAGAATAAGTCTGCGAGTTTCCAGATGAGGAAACTGAGGCTCAGAGAGATTCAAGGGTTCCCCAGGGTCACAAAGCCAGGCCAGGTAGCACCAGTTCCCAGACCAAGCATGAGGCCCTACAACTTTCTTCCCCGTGCTCATGTCTCTCCCCCTCTGCCATCCATGGACACTTACTGGCTCCCAGCTGGCAAAGGTGGATTACACTCTCATTTAGGACCAGGGACAGCTCCCGTGAGCAACTGCTCCCAGGAGAGGTTTTCTTTTCTTTCTTTTCTTTTTTTTTTTTTTTAATATTTTATTTATTTATTTGACAGAGGGAGAGAGATCACAAGTAGGCAGAGAGGCAGACAGAGAGAGAAGGGGAAGCAGGCTCCCCGCTGAGCAGAGAGCCTGAGGGCAGGGCTCTATCCCAGGACCCTGAGTTCATGACCTGAGCCAAAAGGCAGAGGCTTAACCCACCGAGCCACCCAGGCGCCCCATGGAGGGTTGTTTTCACCAGGGGGTTCCCTGGCAAGAACCCTTGCTCCCACCCCCAAATCCCCCAGGAACGTCTTTCTGCCCAAGCTATTATTGTATATGTGTGCATGTGTGAGAGGTATGTGCCTGTGTCCCTGTAGGGGTGTGTGTGTGTCTGTCTGTCTGTGTAGGTGTAAGTATGCTTGTACATGCGTATCTACGTATGGGTTGGTATATATGTCTGTGTAGGTGTGTGTATGTATGTATGTCTATATCTATGCGTTTGTGTGTGTGTGCAGGTGTGGGTGTGCATGTACATAGGGGTGTGCGTGTGTGGGTGTGGCTGTGGAGGTCTATGTACACAGGTGCAGATGGGTACGTAGGCATGTGTGTGTCTGTAGGTGTGGGTGTGTAAGTGTATGCATGTTTGTATGTATGGTTGTGTGTGTGTAAGTGTAGAGGTCCATGTATGGGTGTGCAGATGTGTATGTAGGTGTCTGTCTGTTGGGGGGAGGGGGTCTCTGAGCCCCCAGCCCAGCTGCTCACATTCAAGCTCTCTCCCCTCCCAGTGCACTGACCCCTCTGTTCTTAGAGCAGAACCAAGAGGTAGGTGCTCAGCCCATCAAAGCTGGAGGGAGGACCCTTCACAATCCCCAGGCCACTTTCCTCACTGACCCAAAGGGGAAGGTGGAGTCAGCCAGTGACTCTACCCAGACCTCCTAGATCCCAGCTGAAAGTCATGACGTCCTCCCTGGGGGAAAAGGACAATGTATAAACTGCTGTTTATTGCACACCTACTGTGTGCCAGACCCTTCCACTTACACTGCATCACTGCTTCTCTCCCGTGGCTCTATTCGGCAGGTTGGGTTTATTCTCACGTTACAGCTGAGCCAGTTGGGGTGGGCGGTGGGGGAGGCCAGTCACCTGGGCAGAAGGCCAAGCTGGTGAGTAGAGCAGAGCAAGACCTGATCCCTGGCCTGTCCAACCCCAGAAGCTTAATCACAACATTCCTGTGACATTGCCTCTGGCTGCAGCACCAACCTCTGACCTCCGCGACCACCAACCTCTGACCCCTTGGACCTCTGTGTGGTGAGTGTGCTGATCCCAAAGGCTCCAGAAGGGCTTTCTCCAGAGAGTGTGCCCGGGCAGCTGGTGCTCCTTCTGAGACCCCTCAGCTGGGAGTGAGGGAAAGGAGCCCCTTCTAGAAGGCACAGGGGTCTGGGGACTTCAGTGTGGACTTCAGTGGCCCAGGGGGATCTGCTGGCATCCGACAGAGATGTCCCCTCCCAAGAAGGTAACCACTGCCAAAAATGGACAATACCCCAGCCCCCTGTTTCACCATCTGGACGTCATCAAGAAGAGACACATGCATGCATGAACATGGACACCCCCGAACCTGTCACCCTTCCTCACAGCAAGCATGCATACGGACTCACTCCGGTTTCTCCATCCCCATTAACGGCACATGGCAGGAAGCCTCCAACCTGACTCCCAAATGACAGACAGCAGACCCTGGGTGACACCCAGACATGCTTAGGGTTACACATAAAGCCAGAAACCAAAGCTTCTCATTGGGACCAGACATGGCCCCTTATGCCCTGGGATTACCAAAAGAACAGAGGAATGGACCAGAACACCACTCTGAGTCCCTCTGACTCCAGACGCACAGAGTGAAATCATTTCTACAGCTCAGTTCTAAGATTTTCCCCTACTGCTCTGTCGTCAGAGAGATCATCAGCTCCAACACCAGGATCCCTGACGCCTAGCGCTCTGTGCTGGGATACTGGGGTCCGTTTCAATGTTGGCAGGGTCTGAGATTCTGAAATTCTGCTCTGAGCCCATAAGATCCCATCTCCTCCCGTGTCAAGGTTGAAATTCTCCCCAGGTAACAGCCATGCCTCGCTGCCTTCCAGTGACCAGGATGAAAGACGAGCGCGTGAATTATACATTTCCAGGCATCTCTAAATCGCTCAGCAATTACGGAACACCAAAGGTCAGCCGCCTGGAGCAAGACTGTCCCCTTCGGCAGAGAAAAACAGCTGGATGGAAACTCACCAATGTACATAAAGACATTACCTCTCGCAGGGAAGGTGTATGAGGGATTTTTTTTTTTTTTTTTTTTTTTTGCATTTTGCCTGTTTTTTCTTTCTTCCCTTACTGGCTATGGTTTAAAGAAAGAGATGGAGAGTGCATGGATTTTTGAGGTCAATGAGACTTGAGTTGGGATCTTGGCTTCATCACCAGCACTGAGCAGGAGAGGAAGCCATTTACCTCCCCTGGTTGCAGACTCCTCATCCATAAAATGGGATAAGGATGGTGGCCCCATTTCATGGGTTGTTTTAAAGCATTTGTCCAAGGGGCCCCTGGGTGGGTCAGCTGGTCAAGCATCTGACTTTTGATCTCAGCTCAGGTCTTGGTCTCAGGGTTGTGAGTTCAAGCCCTGTGTTGCGTTCCACACTGGGTGTGGAGTCTTCCTTTAAAAAAATAAATTAAAAAAAAAAAAAAAAAGGATTTGCTCCAGGAATGCACATAAACTACTTTTTAGCACAGGGTCAGGCACACTGCTGGGTCTCAACACAATCACAACCGTTGCTAACTTCATGTTTGAGTCCAGTAGGTAGCCGAGGCTTGGATGAGAGCATGGGGTTTCTGGAAAGTACTGGCATCATTGAAATCCTACTTTAGCTGTCTCTGCCTAACCTAAGACTTCAGTAGAGCATGGCCCGTCTCTGAGGCTCTGTTTCCCAGCTTGTAAAATGGGCACACACAGGCCGCTTCTCGAGGTCCCCCACGGGCATCTGGCCCCAGCAGCTGTGTCTTACCTGCGATGATCATTCCAGTGAGTGAATATACGGTGTTACACTAGCTTCAGGTGAACGATAAAGTGATTCAGCCCTTCCATTTATCAGCCAGCGCTCATCACCACGAGTGCTCTCCTTCATTCCCATCTCCTGTTACAACCCCCTGCTGCCAGAGGGCTGGGGCCTGCCTGGGGCAGAAGTTTGGGGGGGCCACCTGCTCCTTCAAATTATTCCTGATTCTTCTTAAGGAGAGACCTCACCAGTCTCCACATTCATAGGCTGTTGCTGGCATGATGGCTTTAAATTTAGACAAACAGCCCCCACACAAACACGCATCCACCCACACAATCCCAGGAATAAATCTTCCCCTAGGGGAGGCGGAGGGAGGTCTGTCTCCTTCCATCCTGGGAGGGAGAGGGAAGCAGGGGAGCAGTCAGGTCCCGGGGCCCGGGGTGGGGGCGGTGCAGGGAAGCTCCTCTCCTCCCTGCCCAGAGCGCCAGACTGCAAGTCAGAGCACTCAGACGCTCAGCCCCCGGGGGTGCTCAGGGACAGGTCAGCACAATGAAGGAGCAGACTTGATGACTGCTAAGGTCCGTGGGTTTGAATCTGGGCACCCGAGGACAGATGGGGTGCTCCGGGTAAAATGTGCAGCCTGTCCGAGCTGGGGTTTCTACGCCTGTAAATAAAGTGGTCACAGGGCCCTCTCCCTGGGCATGCGCTCCGTGTGGTCCGTGGGATCCCACCCTTGGTTTATGGCCGCCATCTTGAAAGTCTTAGCAATTACTGGACAGGAAGCACCCGCATTTTCCAGGAGGCCCTGCAAATGACGTAGCTGGTCCTGGTGGCTGTGAAGATAGAAGAGGGCTCAGGACTGACGCCCGGTGCAATCACCAGATGAGGATTCAGATTCAAGTCTCGTCTTTCACTCTCCTACCTCCCCCCCCCCCGCAACCTTTCAAGCTCCTTCTATGCCTATGTGTCTCAAGGCAACTGGATTGTCCTCTGGGTGCCTTTGGTTTCTCCTTTGGAAAACACAAAGACTACCTAAAATGTCTTCTGGCTCCTACTCACTGCCCCCCTCCCATTCAAACTACGATTCATTCATTCGGTGACTGAACACTCACTGAGCGCCAGCCACCTGCCAAGCCAAGGTTTGCCCCCTAGGCCTGATACAGACCAGGGGATCTATCTGTGCTGAGAGCTTGTCCTGGAGAAACTTCACAAATGCATCATCTCTGGAGAAAATTTCTCCTTCATCACCCCGAGAGACCCCTGCTCTGGGCCACAGGAGCCCAATATTCTCCCCCAAATGTCCACCATCTGGGGTGTGCAACGGGTTTTCATTTCTCCATTCAGCAAGCATTTTTTTTTAAAGATTTTATTTATTTATTTGACAGAGAGAAATCACAAGTAGGCAGAGAGGCAGGCAGAGAGAGAGGAGAAAGCAGGCTCCCTGCTGAGCAGAAAGCCCGATTCGGGGCCTGAACCCAGGACCTGGGATCATGACCTGAGCTGAAGGCAGCAGCTTAACCCACTGAGCCACCCAGGTGCCCCTCAGCAAGCATTTATTGCGTGTCTGCTGTATGCCAGGTGCTGTAGCGATCTCCCGCCGCCCCGCCCCAAAGAAGATGGGGCCTCTGCCATCAAAAAGGACAACCTGATTTCTTAGCCTGGGGTCCAGGGGAGGGGGAAGGGTGAAGCAGGTGATGGGGATTAAAGAGTACATTTATCATAGGGAGCACAGAGTAACATATAGAATTATCGAATCACTATGTTGTATACCTCAAACTAACACACTTTGTTAACTCTACTGGAATTAAAGTTTTAAAAAATAAAATAAAATCTTGGGGTCTACGATGGTTTCAAGCACTAACAACGACACTTCGTTAGCTTCCAGAGCTTGTAATGTGGAATTTCAAATGCTCATAATTTTGTAAGGTGGGTGCTATTCTCTCCATTGTACAGATGAGAAACTGAGGCTCGAGTAGGTCACTCAGCTCACAAGAGGCAGAGCTAGGATTTCAAGCCAGGGCTCTGTGGCCTCAAAGGGTTTTTGGTGACACCACTGCCTCTTGGACATCTTTCCCCCAAAGGGAACATGTGCTCCTCAGGGCTGGGGACCCTGCCTCAGAGTCTTCTCATCTCCATGGTTGACTTGTAGCTTGGGACATGGAACCTTCTAGCAAGTCCTGACTGAGTCTCTGGAGCACACCATTTTTTTTTTTTTAAGATTTTATTTATTCATTTGACAGAGAGATCACAAGTAGGCAGAGAGGCAGCCAGAGAGAGGGGGGGAAGCAGGCTCCCCTCGGAGCAGAGAGCCCGACGCGGGGCTCGATCCCAGGACCCTGAGATCATCACCTGAGCTGAAGGCAGAGGCTTAACCCACTGAGCCACCCAGGCACCCCGAGCACACCATTTCTGAAGGAATCCCAAATACAAACACCATCCCCACCGGAAGAAACTTTTCTGTGCTACTCAAACAGTGAGTCGGTTCCCGAAGTCTCTGGAATCAGAGACGAGGAAGCCATTTAAGACCAGAGAGCCACAGGCTGTAGGCCACCTGGGGCTGAAGCTTTAGGTCCCATCTGGGATCTGATGTGCCCTTTTGACCTGATTCAGTTAGGCAATTCCGTGCTTCGATGTGATCCTCAGGGTTGACAAAGCAGGGGTTTTCAAACTGGAGTCAGCACAGAAAACCTCTGGAGGGCACAGGGTCCTACCCCCAGTGTTCCTGATTCAGCAGGTCCGGGGCGGAGAGCCTGACAACGTGCTTTTCTTTTTCTTTTCTTTTTTCTTAAGATTTAGTTTTATTATTTATTTGAGAGAACAAGAGCAAGTAGAGGGAGGGAGAGGGACAAGCAGACTCTGCCCTGAGCGCAGAGCCGGATGAAGGGTCTCAATGCCAGGACCTGAGCTGATAACAAGAGTTAGATGTTCAACCGACTGAGCCACCCAGGCGCCCCGACCATGTGGGTTTCTAATAAGCTCCCAGGGAGGAGGCGGCAGCTGCTGCTGTTGGTCCCCGGTCCAGACTGTAAAATCCTCCTGTCTAGGTAATTCGTAATTACAAGAGGCTGGGACGAATCAGGATTTGATCCTCTGGCCAGGGGCACAGCCTCAGGAGACAAGCAGACCTCCATTCACATGCCAGCCCCCCACAGGGACCCAGGAGACATGGGGCCCAATAAGGAGCTGTTCTGAGCCTCAGTTTCTTCACGTCTGAGTGGACGGTAACTCCCTCACAGATTGCTGTGAGGAATACAGGAGTGCCACCTCTAAGAGTCCTCCAAGAGCGCTTTCTACACACAGTGATGGGTTGAACTGGGTCCACCCCAATCCCCAACCAAATTCAGATGTTCGAATCCTAACCCCCACACCTCAGAACGTGACCATATTTGCAGCCAGGGTCTTTACAAAGGTAACCAAGTTAAAATGAGGTCACGCCAGGGCTCCTGGGCGGCTCAGTGGTTAAGCGTCTGCCTTTGGCTCAGGTCATGATCTCAGGGTCCTGGGATGGAGCCTCCTTGCTTAGCAGGGAAGCCTGCTTCTCCCTCTCCCACTCCCCCTACTTGTTTCCCTCTCTCACTGTCTCTGTCTAATAAATAAAATCTTTTAAAAAATAAAATAAAATGAGGTCATGAGGGTGGGCCCCGATCCATGATGACCCGTGGTCCTGTAAGAAGACATCAGTCACAGGTATGGAGGGAAGCCAGTGGAAAGTCATCGGCAGGAGGTGGCTTTGTAGGAGCCAAGGAGACAGGTCTGGGACAGAACCTTCCCCCATCACCAGCCCTCGCAAGGAACAACCCTCCTGACCCCTTGATTTTGGATTTCCAGCCTCCAGAGCTGTGAGACAATACATTCCTGTCATTTGAGCCACTGGAGCAACTCAGACTTTGTCTTACCATTGCTGCTTCTTCTTCTTTTTTTTTTTTTTAAGATTTTATTATTTTTTTGAGGGAGAACGAGAGGGAGAGAGATCACAGATGAAGAGGGAGAAGCAGAGTCCACTGAGCAGGGAACCTGGTGCGGGGCTCGATCCCAGGATCCCAGGATCACGACCTGAGCTGAAGGCAGATGCTCAACCAACTGAGTCACCCCGACGCCCTGTTGCTTTTTTAAAAAACAAAAAACAAAAAAACAAAAAAAACCCAAGAGAACCTGCATACAGTTTGGTAAAAACCGCACATCTTTTTTTTTTTAATAACCTTTTTTTAAAAGATTTTATTTATTTATTTGACAGAGAGAGATCACAAATAGGCAGAGATGCAGGCAGAGAGAGAGAGAAGGAAGAAGCAGGCTCCTTGCTGAGCAGAGAACCCAATGTGGGGCTCGATCCCAGGACCCTGGGATCATGACCTGAGCCGAAGGCAGAGGCTTTAACCCACTGAGCCACCCAGGTGCCCCTTAAGTGCAGGGGAGTCCTATAGAATCCTATGTTACACACATGTCCACATTCATGTGACCTCACCGGGATCAAGACCTGGAACATTCTCCGCACCCCATAGAGGATCCCTCGTGCCCCCTCTCCAGCAGCCATGCCTAGTCTATCACCGTACATCAGTCTGGTGTGTCCTTGAGCTTCACGAAGGGATGAACAACATGGAACAGAGCAAACCCACCCTTCACATTTTAAAGCCACCTGACTCTCATAAAAATCTCCCCTCCCCCCCGAAAAAGGTACTATGCTGATTTCCATGGTACAGATGAGGAGTCAGGGGCCCAGAAAGGTCCTGTAACTTGCCCAGGATCACACAGCTAGGATGTAGGCAGCAGAGCCAGGATAGGAACCCAAGTAGTCTGGCTCACTCCCTATATTTACTGCTTTTATAACACACAGTGAGTGCCCGGTAAATACAACCACAGTGACTTCTACCAAGCCGGTATACTATATTATATAATATACACACACACACACACACACACACACACACACACAATGTAGCATAGCTAGTTGTAAATATTAGCACTGTCCCCTTTTACGGAGGGAAAACTGAGGCTCAGAGCCCATCCAAGGTCACAGGGCTCATGAGTGGGACAGCGGGGATAGAGTATGGCTGTGTGCAAACTTCATGCTCTTGACCGCTGACGTCACCAGCCCTTGGCCAGCTTCCTCTAGGGGATAGCACCAGGACCAGAGAACCCAACAAACTGCACTTCCATTAAAACCACAATGAGATACCACGTCCCCCAGAAGGGCTCCAATGTGTGACCCAACAATCTGAGTGCCAGAGAGGATACAGAGCGACCAGAATGCTTCTGCAGGCACGGGGCAATGCAAAAGGGGATATGGACACTTGGGCAGGCAGTCTGATGGTTTCTTATAAGATTAAATGTCCACGTAGGACCCAGCAACCCCACACCTGGGTACTGACCCAAGAGAAGGGAGAACTTGTGCTCACACGAAAACCTGGATGCAAATGTTGATAGAGGCTTCATTGTCGTTGCTGAAAATAAAAACCATCCAAATGTTCTTCAAGTAAAGGGACACCCTCAGAGGCATTTATACAAACGGGAGTAGTACTTGGCCATTAAAAGGGATCCACTACTGACACACACAATGGCACTGATGAATCTCAAGGCATTTCACTGTGTGGAAGACAACAGATTCAAAAGGCTGTATGATTCCATTTATAGGACATTCTAGGAAAAAACCAAAGGCAAAGAGCCCAGGGGCTAGGATTGGGGAGGGGGCTGCTGGAGTGACTACAAAGGAGCACAAGGGAATTTTGAGGGCGACGAACTCCTTTCTATCTTTATTCTGGAGGGGGTTCTGTGGCTGAATGCATTTGTTAAAAGTTGTAGAACTATAAACTACCATGGGCAAATTTTACTGTAGGTAAATGATACTCCAAAAACTGTGCTGTTTTCCCCCCCTGTTCTGCTGGCTGAGCTCCGAAGGAAGAAAGGAAGGCTTCCAGGAGAGTCAACACCTGCTCTCTTCTCCTCTCAGGGCCCCTGGGATGCTCACCTGGCAGGAAGGGAGGGCTCAGCCTGGGCAGGGACGGCTCCCATGAGCACCTGGGTGCCCATATGACCCTCCACTCATCGCAGGCTCTGCTCCCAGAGCAGGAACAGTCAGGGTTATTTTTGCTCTGAGAAGTACCAGCCATAGGGTACATCCTCCACAGGCAGCCGCCATCCCCTGCTGTGTTTACATAAAAACACATTTGCCCAGGGTTTTGTTTTTACATTGGTCTTAGTGCCCTGGATTCTATTAACTTGTGGGGAGGCCTGATGATCCGGCTGCAGGCAGCTGATGGGAGAGGGCACAGGCTGAAGGCAGGTCGCTCAGGCTTGAGCTCCCTGCCAGTCCTACGGAGCCCTGGGGTCTCTGTGCAGAGATGACAACACTCACCATGCTCCCTGGTGCACACGCCGGCATTTCCCAACCTTGGCATCTGGGGGCTGGATGATCCATTGTGGGGCGGAGGGGACTGTCCTAGGCATTGCAGGATGTGTCTAAGCATTCCAGCTTCCGCCTACCAGCGCCCCTCCACCAGTCGTGACAATCAGAAAGGTCTCTAGACATTGCCAAATGTCTCCCAGGGGAACAAAACTGCCCCCTCCCACTTAAGAATCACCAGCACATACACAAAGATTCATACACGCCAGCTCTGCTAGGCATCCCTCCACCTTCCATCCCTGACTCCTTCCAAGGTGCCTGACACATTCATATGCTAGACGCTCAAAGCCTTTTGTGGGATGGGTTACCCACGGCAGCAGGGCTGACGCACGTGGTCCCAAGCTGCCTTAGTTTGGAGAATACGGTCCAGGCCATGTGTTCATCATCATCAACACCCCGTACCTGGCGGTCCCCACATCACCACACCCAGCCCCGGGATGGAGGTCCATGACTGTCCCCATTTGACAGGTCAGGTAACTGAGGCAAGGGCAAGGAAACTGGGGCACTCGGCTGGTGGGTGGTAGAGCTCTTCTGACACGAGCGCCCGATCTCTTCATCATCTAACTCCACTTAAGGCAACTACAGCCTTCAATATTTTTTAAGGACAAGATGAGGAATAAATAGTGACAGAGATTCTCAGCTTAGCAAAGCTCTACTCAGCCTTCCCTGAACTTGCCTTCAAGTAGGCGTCTCTGCATTGTCCAATTTTAGCAAAAATCCTGTCAAGTCAGCTCAGCAGTTTCCCCATCCTCTGTAGCTGATCACCTTCAACACCGTCTCTAGCTCCTCATCGCCCCCCCACCCCACCCCCTGCCATCTCCTCCCGCCGAAGGTACCGTCTGATCCCCCGGCCCACTGACAGCACCAATCCTATTGGGTCAGTTTAGCCAGAATCCCGCCCTATCCCCCCGACGGTTCCCAATCTCCCACCCACTGACCGCCCCCTGAACCTGGTTTTAGCTCTAAGTTTCCATTTGCCCATGTGGGATTCAGATTGGAGCTGCTTCTACCTATGTGTCTCTTTTCCCCACATTACACAGTCTTGAGTATGATCTGCTTCTATCCCTGCAGCCACCGCCCAGCTCTGGGGAGGGAACATGGTCACAAGGCAGAGACCCTCCCAGAGTCACTGCGGTCAGGAGGTGTGAACTTTGGCAGAAGACAGAGCCGCTTACCAGCTCTGTGAACTTGGGCCAAGGACTGAGCCTTGACTTTGGTCCTCTGTAAAATGGGGACAATGACAATAATACAGCCCAGGATGTCTGTAATGGTTAAATGAGATAATGCTGGAAAGGGCTTTCCTAGAGCCTGGAAAATAGCCTGGGCACCATAAATACTAGTTGGATGGATGTGCTCATAGGCTTAGGGGAGAGTGGCCCTGGCTAAGGTGGAAACCAGAGCGAGAAGAGACTTTATCCCATCAAGCGTCAGGCAAGGGTGTTCAAATCCCAGACAGTCCCTAACACACACACACACACACACACACACACACACACACACAGAGTGAGCCTGAAGCCAGCTACTCCTTGATGGCCTCCTGCCCATTTGTTGGACCAAGTGGAGGTCCATGGTACATGTTAACCAAGGACAGGCTGGCAGGCTGAGTAAGAAGCCCACCCTGGGCCCTCTGCCTAGGCATCAAAAGGCTGCTGACCCCCTGGAAACGGCAGAACCTAATTCAGCATCCCCTGACCCCTTCTGTACAGACAGACCAAACCCCAGAGACTCTGACCTGGCCTTGGCTGAGACTCTGGGAACCACCAAGAGGCACCACTGTCCCTCCCAGGCCTGACCGCAGGCCAAGACAAAGGCGGCCATCAGTCATGGAAGGTTCTGCTTCTCCTTGTTAATTCAAGAGCATCCACGGCCCCTGCTGAGTCGCTGAAGAGCTCTCTGGAACCTCTTTTCAACTGAAAACAGTAATTTGCAAGAGCTCACAATGCAAGCAGCAGACGGGATGCCTAGTTGAGCCCAACCGGCCTTTCTCACAGCCCCCCTGGCTCTGTGGAGCCACTCGGAGGCTGGGCCACTGCCACAGGCCAGTGGGAGGGGACAGGGATGGGAAAGGAGCACCACACGTCCACAGCTCCCTGGAACAAGCTGGGGCATTACCGTGACAAGCAGCAAGACTGTCATGGCCGGAGCATCTGCTTCCTAGGGCTGCCCTAACAGATGACCACACTGTGGGGCTTAGGACAGCAGAAATTCATCTTCTCCCCGACCCGGAGGCTGGAAGCCCAAAATGCAGGTGTCGGGTGGGCTGGCTCCTTCTAGAGGTTCTGAAGGGACATCCATTCCGTGGCTGTCTCCTAACTTCAGCTGGCTTCTGGAAATCTCTGGCTTTCGTTGGCTTATAGATGCGTCAATCTGATCTCTGCCTCCATCTCTACGTGTGTCCTCTCTTGGGCATCTGTCTTTGTTTTCTCTTCTTAGAAGAATACCAGTCACTGGGTTGGGGCCCAGTCAAACCTAGTAGAACTTCTTCTTAACTCCTTCTACCTAGTTCCATCAAAGGTCCAGTGTGGACGTTCCTGATGGACACAAATGTTGGGGGGACACTATGCAATCCAGTCTACACTGTACTGAATTCCACCTTTGCCACTTCCTGCTGTGTGATGGAAGATAAGTGACTTAACTTCTCTGATCCCATTTCCTCATCTCTATTTTTTTTTAAGATTTTATTTATTTATTTGACAGAGAGAGAGAGAGAGATCACAAGTAGGCAGAGAGACAGTCAGAGAGAGCGGGGAAGCAGGCTCCCTGCTGAGCAGAGAGCCTGATGCAGGGCTCGATCCCAGGACTCTGAGATCATGACCTGAGCTGAAGGCAGAGGCTTAACCCACTGAGCCACTCAGGCGCCCCTGTTTCCTCATCTTTAAATAGGAATAATTTTAAGACTATTGTGATAGCTAGACCATGATGCACTACAGCAAGGTGTCACAAGCAAAGACTCTAGAGCCGGATGACCTGTCACCTACTTGCTGTGTGACCCTGGATAGGTTGCCTAACCTCTCTGATCATTTGCTCGCCTGTCTGTAAAATGAAAAGGTTAAAAGAAATCATGGTCTTCCTCCCCGTCCCATATCCCAAGTTCTTAAAGATCCCTAAAGGTACCACTGAGGTCAATGGGACCTCTTAGGATTTCCAAAAGCCTAGAAATTACACATTAACTGTCAACAATGGTACAACTCCATGTTTGGGGGCTGGAATTGGATTCACTTGTGCTACACTCCATCCTCTCTCAAGACAGAATTCCTCATTAAGAATTATCAGTGTTGGGGCATCTGGGTGGCTCAGTGGGTTAAGCCTCTGCCTTTGGCTTAGGTCATGATCTCATGGTCCTGGGATCGAGCCCTGCATCAGGCTCTCTGCTCAGTGGGGAGCCTTCTTCCTCCTCTCTCTCTCTCTGCCTACCTCTCCTCCTACTTGTGATCTCTAACAAATAAATAAAATCTTAAAAAAAAAAGAATTATCAGTATGGGGGTGCCTGGGTGGCGCAGTGGGTCAAGCATCTGACCATGGGTTTTCCCTCAGGTCGTGATCTCAGGGTCATGAGATCAAGCCCCATATGAGTCTCCACACTCAGTGCAAAGTCTGCTTATGACTCTCTCCCCTTCTCCCTCTGTCCCTCTCCCTGATCTCTCTTTCTAAAATAAATAAATAAATCTTTAAAAAAAATGATCGGTGTCTCTGATAAGTCTTTTTTTTTTTTAATATAGTGAAAAAAAATTCTTACTTAAAATCATGCAGTTCGTTTAAGAAACAAAAATCTTTCTGGTCCCAGAAGGGACAAATAAGAACATTCTCGGGGCTGGAGAGGTCTGGGCTCCATGGGGTCAGCCCAGATCAGCTCATAATAAATGGCAACACAATTCTTAGTTATGGAACACTCACCTGATGCCAGGTGCTATTTTCACTACCATCCACCTTGTCTCTCATTTGTTCACAAGATAACTCTATGAGGCACGTATTCTTCCTATCTTTATTTTACAATGGAAGAAACTAAGGCCCAGAGAGGGGCAGTGAGTTGCCCAAGGTCACACAGCTGGTTAGGATTTAGGCATCCGGAGATCTGAATTCAGGTCTGGAACTCTCCTGAGCAAGCTGTTCAACTGTGGAACTATTAAATCTCCGCTAACTGTGAGCTCAAGAGCAGAGAATTACAACATCAGCCATGTGCGTAACCAAAAATGCTCAAGCAGCCACATCCAAAAGGAAAAACAGGAGAAATCAGCTTTAATCAGGTACTTCAACAGAGCCCCCAAATCTAGAACATTGCCAACCCAGCATGAAATAAATAGAAACATGATTATTAACAACGTATTTTATATTCTTTTCTTCACACGAAGATCCCCAGATCCAGTGTGTCTTACAACCTACACAGCACAGCTTGGATCAGACTACCCCCTCTTGACCGCCCGGTGGCCCCACGGAGGCTGGGGTAGCCCAGCAGATCCGGAGATCCATCTGCGGATTTGCAGAGCTGGATAAAATATCTGGATGGAGCTCACTCCAAATCAGGAGACATCCCAGGGCCTCCTTAGGTGGGAGGCGAGGGAAGTGGCAAACTGTGCCTGGCATCCAGATCATCTAGGCACCAGGGGACTCCTGCCGCGTGTCCCAGAGCTCCGGCCGCCCCTGCCTTACCCACTCCAACCCTGCAGGCAGCCCCAGGCCGCTCAGCGGAGGGCCTGCTGGGGGCTGGCTCAGCTCAGCATGCTCGGGGGCCCATCTGGGCTCATGTGGACCCAGCCCACGCACCCCATGGATCGAAACCACCATGCAGGGATGACTGAAACTGCTTCTGCAGGCCAACAGGACTGGCCGCCCATGCCTGGCTCAGCGCCCTCTGTGTGGGAAAGCAGGCCTGCTCCATAAGATGGGAGGTTATCAGAATACCCCTCCTACATGGGGTTCACAGGAGGGCCCCACGAGGAACTCTCAGAATCACTTTTTTTTTTTTAAAGATTTTGTTTATTTATTTGAAGAAAGAGTGAGAAAGCATAAGCAGGGGGAGGAGATGGAGAAGGAGAAGGAGAAGCAGGCCCCCACCCAGGAGGGAGCCCCAGGCAGGACTCAATCCCAGGACCCCGAGAGCATGACCTGAGCTGAGGGGAGATGCTTAACTGACTGAGCCACCCCGGTACCCTAAGGATCACCTTTATCTGGGGAACCTGGGCGGCCCAGTCAGTGAAGCGTGGGGTTCTTGATTTCAGCTCAGGTCATGATGTCAGGGTGGTGGGATCGAGCCCAGCATCAGGCTCCACGCTCAGCGGGGAATCAGCTTGGGAGTCTCTCTCTCCTTTTCCTCTGCCCCTCCTCCAGCTTAAGCTCTCCTTCAAATACATAAATAAATCTTTAAAAAAAGAAAAGAGAAATAAAAAGAATCACCTTTATCTCTTGAATGTTTATGTCAAACACTGAGTGCTCCAGAGACGTGCCATCTTATGGATAGGGAAGCCAAGGCTGAGATGAAATCACTTCCCCAGCATCACACGGCTGCCGCATGGTGGATCCAATGACAATAGATCCTGGCTCACAGAGCGGCTACAAGAATAAAATCAATTAGTACATTAAATGAAATCACTTCAAAGGGTGCTGGGCACCTAGTGGGCTCAGTGGGTGTTTGCTCGGTCATCACCCCCATCGTCATTGATATCACATCACCATTTATATCATCGTCACCATCACCATAGTCATCATCACTGTTAACATTGTCACCATCATTGTCATCATCACCATCGTCATCACTGTTATCACCATCACGACCATCACCGTCACCATTGTCATCACCATCATCACCACCATCACCACCATCGTCATCATCATCACCATCACCATCATCACCATCATTGTCATCATCACCACTATCACCACCGTCACCATCATTGTCATCATCATCATCACCATCATCACCACCACCACCACCATCATTGTCAACCCCATCACCACCATCACCATCATTGTCATCATCTTTGTCACCACCATCATCATCATCACTGTCACCATCACCACTGACTTAACTCTCACCCTCATCCACTGTCCCGCCACATGTGTGTGAGCAAAAAGCACTGCTGGGCATAGAGGGACAGGGCCCAGCTTGAGTCAGCTTCTTAACCTAAGTAATAAATTGACTGAAACCCAATCAATAACACATAAAAATCAAGGTAAGGCTGAAAGCGGATTCTTATTTGGGACAGACACATACACATACACACCTCTACACCCAGGACATTTTCTTTGGCCAAAGAACACTGCCAGCAAACAGCTTTGAGCATGCCTGGGGTGGGGGACGTGGGTGTGGAGAGAAAGCTAAGTCAGCTGCCACAGGTCCTATGCAGTTTATTTTTATTTTTCTCCATCTTTGGCTTCTTGGCCACCCACAGAGGACGCTGCCAAGTGCAGTAACCTCCCTCAGGTCTTTAATGGTCTGTCCAACAGAGGGGGGCTTGTTTGGGCATTCTGTTTATATATTGTTAGCTCTGCTGCCGGCCCAGCTTATACAGGGTCACTGCAGGTCAGGCTCTGGGCAGAACCAAAGACGCTCTCTCCAGCTGACTTTCCCCAGCCTCTCAGTGACTCCTTCATTCCTCCATCCCTGACCCCGCAACAGCTACCAGCTGGGTGTTCTACCCCCGACAACATGCTGCTCTTCTCATTCACGCTTTATAAAGCCAGTGACACCCTGGAGACCACGGATTTAGGACCAGATATCTGGGTGTTAGCGGGGCCTTCCTGAAAAGTTGAGGTTCTGGGTGGGGGGGGCCTGGCAAGAGCAGAGACTGGAATCTAAGAGAAGAGAAACCTGGGACATTTATTCCACAAGTCTTATTAAGCACGTACTATACACCAGAAGGGATGCTAGATAATGAGGTAGAGAAGAGAATGATAGGAAGCCCAAGTTTCATGTATCTTACATGACAGGAGGCTAGAAAGTTGATTTCATTAGCTCAATAGTCCCCCAGATGTCCAAATCATCCCTTTTTATTATTTTTTTAGAGATTTTATTTAAGAGAGAGAGAGTACAGCATGAGTAGAGGGGGAGCAAGGGGAGGGGGAACATCTCAAGCAGGACTCCCTGCTGAACAGGGAGCCTGGCATGGGGCTCGATACCACAACCCTGAGATCAGGACCTGAGCCAAAACCAACAGTCAGTTAACTGACTGAGCCACCCAGATGCCCTAGAATCATTATTATCTTAAACTAGCATTTACTGAGCCCAGCTCCTGTGTTAAATGCTTAAATTACACAAGATCATTACTGCAACAACTCCAGGAGCTGGGTACCACTCACATTATCTCCCTTTGACAGATGAGAAAACTGGGGCACAGTGAGGTTGACAAACTTACCCCCACCTCATTCACTGAGAAATTGGGACAAGTGGGACTTGTACCTGGAAGCCTAAGGCTCTACAAGAACATGAAGAGGCATCCAACCCGTCCTGGGGTCAGAAATCCGGCAGTGACCTGAGATGTGTAGGTGTGCCTAGTGGAGGAGCTGGGGACAGAAAGAAAAGAAAGTGGGGGGAGATGTGGAGCTGTTGGCCCAGGGAGGGTAAGGCACTTACCTGAGGGCCTGAGTCAAAAGTGGCAGAGCCTGATCATGTCCAAAGACTTGTGCCTCCAGTCCCATGTTTCTGCTCCCTTTTTATACCCTTGACCTCATGAGCCCTGTTCTCTAACCAGCTAAGCTAAACCAGGGCTCAGCAGGGGCCCAAAATAGCTGCAGCTTCCCGGCAAAATTAATGCAGAGTCAATCTTGCCCCATTCATCACTCTGACTCCAACCTTGTTATTTTCAGGCCACACAGCACTGGGAATGAGGAGAGAGAGACAGATGGACAGACAGACACATAGAGAGATGCTCCTTCAAACCTATTGCACTGTTAGGTCTCTAATGGAAAATCTATCATTTCTTCATCTCAGAAATGTTCGTCAAGACATTGGCTGATTGCAACCCCAGCGTCCTTTTATCCCCCCCACCCCTCTCTCCTTCCAGCATCAATTCCCACAGAATCTACATATCCTCCAGCCTGTGTGGTTTGAGTAAGGCTAACTCTAGATTCAGTTCCAAAGATCGGTCCTGACAGGCTGAACCCAGTCACCATAGACCAACTCCCTCTCTCACCCCTGGCTGGTTCAAAAAAAAGCAGGTAAATTAGAACCAATAAGACTGGCTGGCAGAAGTCCTGGTTCCCAATGGATTCGGGTATCTAAGAGAAGTGGTCTTGGATTCCTTGGGACATCTTACTACTATCGGAGTGCCAACAATGAGGGAAATGCAGAGATGCAGAAAATCTAAGACCTGATGGTCTTTGAGCCTGGATCAAGCCATACCTGAAGGTATTGTAGATTTTGGTAACAAGCCAAAATAAATTGCTTTCTTCTTAGAAAGTCTGAGTTGTGTTTTTGCCACTTTCTACATAAAATGGTCTTACCTGAGTCAGAGCTGTTGTAGAATTCCCACCCAGGTTTGTGAAAATCTGTCATCTTGGCTGTGGGGAGCAGAATTTGAGGACAGAATTACAGTTGAGAGGGAGGAGCTTCCTGACACAAAGATTTGGGATGATCAGGAGTTGAAGAGGCAGAACAGGGTTTGCAGAGAATTTAAATGCAGTCCATGGCTTCCTCAAGAAAGAATAATTATAGTAGCAGTTTTTGTCTCATAATATCTGGCTATTGTCTTTTGTGCCTTATCTAATCCAGTCATTCTTATCTCTTGATGAGGTAAAGGTGAGTATTCCCAAACTGAGACCCAGGGAGAAGTGGCATAGTCAAGGCACAGGGTGAGTAGACAGTAGAACTGGGCTTGGAACCCAGATGGTCTGACAGGGACACCCCCTCTCCATATCACAACCTCCTTGAAAGCAGGTGCATGAGGATATCCTGTTTACCCTCCAATGGATGGGATTTAATGTCTGTGCCTGTGAACAAAGGACAAAGTGTGAATTTCACCAGGACCATATTCTCCACTTAACCTTGGCAGGATCCCAAGGGCAGTAAACACTCCCCTAGAACAGTATGAAGTGGTCAGATGACTTTGCTTAGGAGCAAGGGCCTTAACAGGAATTGCCATATGCATGGCCATCCTGGATGCTCATTCCCGCTGCAAGCCCCAAGATTCGTGAGCTGTCCCCATCATGATGTTGCCAAGATCAGGGTCATTCCATGGGAAACCCCCAGGCCGCCAAAGCTGGGGCCATGTTGATCCTGCTGTACAAATGAGGACGCTGAGAGGTGAAGTCACAGATTCAAATTACAGATCTCAAATGACAAGATTCAAATAAAGACCACTTTCCAGGACCCTGGCATTTCCCCAGGTATGGACCCAGCCTTGGCATGAGAGAAGATTCCAGCATTAAGTAACATCCGATCACAAAGTGAGAAAGTAATTCCTTTTTAGTTTTCTTTCAATGTCCCTGGTTACATCAAAAACAAAGTCTTGGGGCACCTGGGTGGCTCAGTGGGTTAAGCCTCTGCCTTCGGCTCAGGTCATGATCTCAGGGTCCTGGGATCGAGCCCCGCATCAGGCTCTCTGTTCAGTGGGGAGCCTGCTTCTCTCCCTCTAGCTGCCTACTTGTGATCTCTCTCTCTCTCTTTCTGTCAAATAAATAAATAAAATCTTTAAACAAAAAGTCTCACTTGGGTTCTAACAATTCTTCAATGCCTCTCCTCCCTGATGTTCACCAGTCCACCATAATGACAGAGAGGAGCCTCAGGGGTATGGCCCCTGGCGGGCAATAGTACCTGGCTAGAATGGATCAACTTTGTTTTGCTTTTATAGACTGAATGGGGATTAACCCCTACTTAGGGACAGTCCGATTGATTTCATATTTGCAGGTAAGTTAACTCCTTCCAATAAATAGTTTTCAGCTAAAAAAAAAAAAAAAAGGAAGTCAATTCAAAGAAAAGCATGCAAACACGGCAAAAATCTCAAAGGTGGGGTGCTGGTAAGTTTGGGAGAAATCACTACACACTCAGCTGAATCCAACCTTCCACCTTACCAACTCACCACATGGGGCACAAAGATTTCCAGCACAGAATGAGCCCAACTGAAATAGAAAGGCCCTGCCCCCTTCCTCTCCAGCTGTACCGGTGTCCCACCCACCCTAACCCTAACCACTAGGTCTGTTGATGCTCTTCTGGGCCAGGAGGGGAGGGACCAGTCTTGCACCTCCTTGCCTCATAATCCCGGGGACCAGTGCAGCCCAGAGAAAGAGAATGGATCTTCTGGAAAGAAGGCTGAGGTAGGCCAAGAAGGCACTCCCAAGGTTCACTCCAGGCCAGAGAACCAGGGTATCTACTACCATCTACCTGTCCTACGGTCCCACAGTGCCACTCCCAGGCACACACCTACGAGAAAGGAGCAC
Source organism: Lutra lutra (assembly GCF_902655055.1). Taxonomy (NCBI): domain Eukaryota; kingdom Metazoa; phylum Chordata; class Mammalia; order Carnivora; family Mustelidae; genus Lutra; species Lutra lutra. The sequence goes on along the minus strand of NC_062289.1, from coordinate 94,706,920 downwards.
TTGTATCTACCGCAGGACGTGTACAAGAACACTCCTAGCAGCTCTGTTCATTATGGCCCCCAAGTGGAGAAACACCCCACATATCCTCTGGTAGGAAAGTGAATGAACTTGAACTGCTGATACGTGTAACAACGTGAGTAAACCTCAGACATGATGTGGAGCTAAGGAAGCATGCACAAGAGAAAAGACACCACGGGATACTATTTATATGAAGTTCAAGGCAAATTAATCTTTGGGGACAGAAATCAAAGAGGCGGGTTACCCCCAAGGGGTATCGGTTAGGAAGTTTCTGAGAGATGGGAATATCCTACATCTGGACTTCGGCGACAGCAACACAATTCTATACATTCATGACACATCCTGACGTTTTACTTTACCATATATAGGCTGTACCTCCATAAAAAGCTCAGTCCCCCTCCCCCGAGATCAGGGGTTAAACAACCCTATAAGAGAATGAAAGACTTAGATCACAATGGCAGTGCCAACCACTCCCTCACTGGGCCCCAGCAGGGGTGGGGGCAGGGAGAAGACTGTAACCCCATTGGGATGTCCCACAGGCGAACATTAAGGTCACCGGGTATCATTCATTCAGTCAGTCCCACTGGGGAGCCACGCCTACATTCACGAGCTCCCAAGACATGCTTTATGCTCTTCGTTAACACCTTTTATTTTTCTTCTCTATGCTTTGTGAATTCACTTCCTAGGGCTGCAGTAAAAAAACACAGAAGCTTAAAACGACACAAATTTATCCTGTTAGAGTTCTAGAGATCAGAAGTCTTTTAAAAGCAAGGTGTCCACAGGGCTGGCCTCTGTGGAGACTCTGGTGACTTAACTTCCTAACTTCTGGGGGGCCGCTGGCATTCTCGGCTCATGGTCCCTTCCTGCCATCTGTCAGACCTCTTGCATATGTCATCGCATCTCCTTCCCTGACTCTGACCCTCCCCCCGCCTCTCCCTCTTCTAAGGACCCTTGGGAGGACACTGGGCTCTTCCAAATAACCCCGGATAATGTCCCCTTCTTGAGATCTTTAACCTCATCCCATCTGTCAAGTCCCTTCCCCCATGTCCGGTAGCATATTCATGGGCTCAAGGGATTAGAACATAGACATCGTTGAGGCGGGAGCCTTAATCAGCAGACCTCACTTAGAACAGAGAGACTTTTTTTTTTTTTAAAGATTTTATTTATTTATTTGACACACAGAGAGAGAGATCACAAGTAAGCAGAAAGGCAGGCAGAAGGAGAGGAAGAAGCAGGCTCCCCGCTGAGCAGGGAGCCTGATGTGGGGCTTGATCCCAGGACCCTGAGATCATGACCTGAGCCAAAGGCAGAGGCTTAACCCACTGAGCCACCCAGGTGCCCTCAGCAGACACTTTTGAAGAGCACAGATTTTGGAATCCGGTCAGACCTCTGTGGGTTCAGATGCTTGTCCCACCACACACTAGCTTCTCGTCCTTGGGAGTGGTGCTCAGTCTCTCTTGAAGGCATTTGCCTGCCTGTACAATGGGGCGTCAATGCATTTCCTTCGGGCTGCTAGGAGGGCAGGTGAGGAGTGGGGCAGCTGGGGTTTAGTCTGGCTCACTGGAAGTACTTGGTAAGGAGCCTGTGCTTCTTCAGTGATAGTCAATGAATGAATGATTTTTTTATTCTCGATACTCCCCATGTAAGTGTGGTCACCATCTGTCACCGTACAACGGTATGACAGTATCACTGACTGCGTTCCCTGTGCTGTAGCTCTTCATCTCTGCAACTGAGTTTTTAAATCAGGTTTGTCTCCTTTAATTCTCTTTACCTAGTTCACTCATTCCCTCCACCGCCTACCTCCCCTCTGGAACCAGGGTGTTCTCTGTGTTTATGAATCGGTCTGTTTTTTGTTTTGTTTTTTAAATTCCACATAGAAGTGAAATCATATGGTATATGCCTTTCTCTCCCTGGTTTCCCTTAGCCTGATACCCTCTAGTCCATCCGTGTTGTTGCAAATGGCAAGATTTTATTCTTTTTTGATGGCTGAGTAATATTCCTGTGTGTGTGTATGAGAGAGAGAGAGAGAAAGAGAGAGTGTGTGTGTGTGTCACATCTTCTTTATCCATTTATCTACCAATGGACCCTTAAGTTGCTTCCATCTCTTGGTTACTTTAAATATGCTGCAGGAACTATAGGGGTGTATATGTCTTTTCAAATTAGTTGGTGGGGGGGTGTTTTCACTGGGTAAGTACCCAGTAGTGGAATTACTGGATTGTAGTATATCTCCAGCTCTAGTTTTTTTTAATTTTCTAAAAAGATTTTTATTTATTTATTTGAGAGAGAGAGAGAGAGATCATGAGTGAGAGTGCAGAAGCAGGGAGAGCAGCAGGGGGAGAAGGAGAAGCAGGCTCCCCACTAAGCAGGAAGCCTGACATGGGACTCGATCCCAGGACCCTGGGATCATGACCTGAGCTGAAGGCAGACACTCAACTGAGGGAGCCACCCAGACGCCCCTATTTTTTTTTAAGATTTTATTTATTTATTTGACAGAGAGCACAAGTAGAGGGAACAGCAGAGAGAGGGAGAGGGAGAAGCAGGCTCTCTGCTGAGCAGGGAGCCCAACCTGGGACTCTATCCCAGGACTCTGGGATCATGACCTGAGCCAAAGGCAGCTGCTCAACCGACTGAGCCACCCAGGAGCCCCCCAGCTCTAATTCTAAGGAACCTCCATACTGTTCTCCACAGTGACTGCACCACTTTCCATTCCCACCAACGCTGGTGGTTTCTTTTTCTCTACATCCTTGCCAACACTCGTTATGTCTTGTTTTCTTGACACAAGCCATTCTGACTGTTGTAGGGTGATCTCATGGTTCTGATTTGGATTTCCCCGATGATGAATGACGCTGAGCATCTTTTCATGTGTCTGTTGGCGGCCGGGATGCCTTCTTTGGAAGAGTATCTATTCAATTCCTCTGCCCATCTTTAAATCAGATTATTTGGGCGGTTTTTTTTTTTTTTGGTGTTGAGTTATATACATTCTTTATACATCTTGGATATTAACTCCTTGTTAGGTCATTTGCAAATACATTCTCCCATTCAGTAAGTTGCCTTTTCATTTTGTTGTTGGTTTTGCTGTGCAATGAATGAGTGATATAGATGGGGAAAAGCCACCTACTAAGTTCTGGGCACTTTTCTAGAGTCTACCTGACTCTAGAATTCTTCAGAAATGTTCCTGATGTCCTCAGGTCTGGGCAGAGCTTATCTGGAGATGGAGAAAGAAAGGACTGGCCCCAGCTCTTCCAGAAAACAGATGGAATGTGTTCTTCAGAATGCTCGGCCGCGGGTCTGAGCCAAATTCCTCCCCTACCTGGGAGTACACATCTTAGTGTTTCTGGTGACTGCTTACTGTTTATCAGAGGCGGAAACTCCTTGGCATTTTGGGGGAAAGAGATGCTGAGAAGCAGAACAAAATAGCTTTTTTTTCTTCCCCCAAAAAGCACAACTGGCTGGAATGAGAAAGATTTGTGGACCCTGGGGACCACGGATATCACACTGTGTGTGAAGTGGGTTAGAGGGGTTGAAGCGCCATCCCCCCAGCCCCAGTCCCTTTACCCGGTACATGCAGTCCATTATTCTATATGTGGATCTGAGGAGGGATCTGGGACTCCCCACCCTGTGACCCCCTCACCATCTTATCTCCCCCAGTGAACAGAAGGACCCTAAGAGCATGGGGAGTGACGCAGACTACAAGGGAGACACTGGATAAGCCCAAAGGAGGAAATGACAGGAACAGGGCCAATCTCATCTCCCTGCCTGGACGGAATCTGAGATCACCCTCTTTCTCTTCTGCCCTCACTAGAGCTCCATGGCCAAGGGCCTTAGCATGTGCAGTCTATGTTTGACCCCATGTCTGCCACTTGGCCTTAGTATGACCTTGGGCAGGTAACTTCTTCTCTCTGGGAGCCTCAGTGTCCTCATCTGTCAAATGGGGAGGACAGCAATGATAGGGGTCATTGGGAAAATCTGGGAAGAGAGAGCACAGAGAAGCTGGAGTGAGGTGGGCACGCAAGCGGTCCCATAGAACATCCACTTTATGAGTTAGGGCACTGAGAGCCCCTGAGAGGGAAAGTGACTTACCTAGGTCACACAGCCTCGCTGGGAAGGGGCTATCTGCTAGCTCTGTCCAGCTCTTGACCTACCGTCAGTTATACAAGAATTGCACAATGGAACATACTAGTGATTGTAGCGGTGACGGGCACCATGCAGCGGGCTCTCAGTCTGCACCGGGCTCTGTGCTAAGCCCCTGGATTTGTTTGCTACAGTTGCTCACAAAATACCACAGACGAGGGGACTTTCATAGCATGGATTTATTCCCCCCACTTCTGGAGGCTGGAAGTTAAGGTCAGTGTCAGTTCCTTCTGCGGCTATGAAGGAAAATTGTTTCCACAGCTCTAGCCTGGCTTCTGGGGCGTTACTGGCGATATTTCGTTCCAGGATATGCATCACCCTGATCTCTGTCTTCACAGTTCCTTGGCATTCTGCCTGGCTGCATGTTCATGTCCAAATTTCCTTTTTATATGGACACCCCTCCTGTTAGATTAGGACCCACCCTACTCCAGTATGATCTCAGCCTAATTGAATGAATTACATCCACAATGACCCCATTTCCAGATTTAGTCCCATTCTGAGGTACTGGGGGTGGGGTTAGGATTTCAGTCTACAGACTCTAGGGAGACACAACACATTTCAACCTGTCCCAGCCACTACATATGTTATGACATTTTCCTACAACAGCTCTACAAGGTAGACTGGAAGTAACATTTGCACGTTACAGATGGGGAAACGGAGGCTCAGAGAGGTCATGGGGCAAAGCTGAGGATGCACAGTGTGTAAGGGGACAGAGCTGGGATCTGAATCGGGGCGTCTACCTCCTAGGTTTGTGTGATGCCCTTGTCATTTGGTTTCTGTGAAATCTGGGTTTATTACGTGGCATGGTATATGTGGCACAGATCAGATAACACGGTACAGTATAGACAGTTTAATAGACGGTATTGTATGGACAGTTTAGTATAAATTGTGTAGCAGAGATAGCATAGAATAATCCAGATAGTATAGATTGGACAGTATAGTATAGAATAGACAGCATACTACAGATGGCTTAGTGTAGACGGTGTGGTATACAGAAGGGATGGTATAATATAATACAGAATATAGTGTAACAGTATAGTACAGCGCAGAGAGCATAAGATAGTATAGCATATAGTATGGACAGTATAATACAGATAATATAGTACATACAATAATAGAAATAGTTTAGTGTAGTATAATATAGTATAGGATAGAGAGTGTAACACCGTGTAGAACAGGTCAGTACACACAGAATACAGCAGAGTACAGTTTAGTACAAATAGTGCAGCACAGCATAGAGAAGATAACACAGCTCAATCATCTAGTAAAATGAGAATATTCTAGTACACATCACACCACAATCATATCTAGCTACATACAGCACAACCAGGAAAGGATTTGGAGCAAGCTGTGTAGACACCAGACCTCAGGCTCTGAAGGGAGTCCTTCCGACAGCCCTTGCTCCCCTGCCCGTGCTCCCAGCCATCCTCCCACAGATCCCACAGCGGTTCATGTGCCCTTTGCGTCTTGAAACCAGCCTAACACTCAGCAACCTCCGCAGCCCCAGCAGACCTCACGCCTGGTCCAGTCTGCTGCTAAGTTAACGAGGAGGCTGTCCCGAGGCGCGGCTCTCACGTTGCCATGCCCGTGTCTAACATCCCCACTAAGGCCCCAGCAGAGCCCCAGCCAAGCAGACGCCCTGTGTCTCGGTGCAAGGGGAAACCTCAGGAGTCCCCTGCAGGCAGAAATCCCCCCCAATGCTATCGTATCCTTGGACGCCACTGCATGCCGGAGGAGGCAGTCTCTATTGGAAAACAGTCTGAGAAAAACAAATGATGGCAAGGACCCTCCTCCCACACCCTCACTGCCAGGCGAGAGATGCTTTGGTGGCAGCCAGGCCTCTCTGGGGCAGGGAGACTGGATTCCTCCCTTGGCGGAACCAACTCATAGTCCAAGTGGAATAATAAGTACCCCTTACGAGCAGGCAGTTCCGAGCAATTCAAGGAGGGCTTTGACCGCGATGAGCTCATTTATTGCGCAAGACGGTCATTCATCATGCACGGAGACTTTGCTGAGCACCCCCTCGGTGCCAGGCCCTGTGTGCTGAATGCTGAGGCACAGCCAAGCGAGACACAGACCCTGTCCCGGGGGACCCATGATGGAGTGGACAGAGGCAACTGTAATATTGTGGGACTCCAGCAAAGACACTTTGCTCTCTGTGCTTTGGTTCTCTCATCTGTAAAATGGGCACAGAGTCAGACACACAGAAAGCATGGTCTGTGTGTTCGCTGTTACTCTCATCGGGGCTGTGATGGGGAAGCAGAGAGGGCTAAGGAGGGCTGCCTGGACAATGAGGTGTCAAGAGTGACACCTGAAAAGAAGATGATGTTGTATTAAGAACACGAAAGCAAGTGGAAGGAACGGCAAGGGCAAACAGTCAGAGGCCGGAGGGGCTCCATCAGCTTCAGGGACAGAAAGGAGGCGAAGATGGCTGGTGAGTTTCCATTTCATCTGAGAGGCAACAGGGAGCCCTGGATACACTGGATCTGTGATTCAGGAGGAATTCTGGCTACAGTGTGGAGAATGTTCCAGGAATCCAGGCAAGAGACAGAGGTGGCCCAGATCAGGGTAGCTGGAGGTGAGGATTAAGATACAGAGAAGGTCATTGATGAGACGCTGGTTTCCCAAGGCCAGGGGCATGGTCTATCTTGTCTACCACTGTGTTCCCTGGAGCCGAGGACAGTGGCTGGCACCTAGTAGGTGCTCAGTAAATACTTGTGGATTGAATAAATATGGAAGGCGAGGGAAGGGGAGAGGGGGAGGGAGGATTTGATTAGGATGACTGGGACAGGAGCAGAAAGTTGGTGCTACGGGGAGGGAAGAAGGGTGGGGACAGAAGACAGAAGAGCCCCTGAGATACGACAACTGCACTGACACTCCCATGAGACCTTACTGCCACCTTCTCTTTTTCCATCCAGAGATGGATACAGGGACTCAAAGAGATACAGCAACTTGCCTAAGATCGCACAGCACAAAGGGGGCAGATACTGGACTCCAAATCAAGTGTTCTTTTCACCACTCCTCGACCTGTCCTGGAGGCTCTGAGCATAAGGACCACAGAGGGCCTTGCTGGCGGTGGGTGGGGGGTGGGGGGGGCGGAGAGACCACGTTCCCGTCATGCCAGATCGCATTTCACTGCTTAGAGATGCAGGGTTTCCTCCCAAGTAAAAGCCCGAGGCCAAGGTCAAGGGCCGTCTTCATTTCCGGCCGTGTCTCAGTGATGCTCTGGCCTCGCGTCTCCCTGAGTCTCCCCGTGCACCCGCCACCTCCACTCCACCACCCACCGCTCCACCGGCAATTTAATATCTGGGTGTCTAATTCCCCGACACACTCCAGGAAGGGAGTTAGTAGGGTGAGTTGCAGCATTAGCATAAATAATTGACCCAGTGCTATGGCAGCCACTGCAGGACACTGTGCGTAGCGCGATGCCGGGGTCCATGGCTTCCGACAACCAATACTCGCCAGTTGTACAGAGAACACAGGGACTAGAATCTGCTGAGTGCGGGATGTTGGCTTTGTCCCAGCCTCACATGGCCCCGCAGCTGGGTGTTTGCATGGCTTCAGGTGAGCCTCCCACAGGTGATAAGATAATTTCCGGGGGAATAAATTTTTGTTGGATTTCCCTGTGTTCTTCTCGTCCCCATTTCAAGCAGGTGGCCAGGCTGTTGTGAGACCTGGCCTTGGGGATGTAATTTGCAGGGCAAGAAACAGAGGCAGCCCACAAATTGGAGGCTGTTCTGGTCTTCGTAGGAGGCCAGAGCAGGGCGGCAAACTCCAGTGCCTCTAGGGGCCAACAAAGGGAGAGGGCACCACCCATACAAGGACACAGAGGAAAGCATGGGATGGCTCATTACCCTCTGAGAGGGCAGCAACTGGAACTCAGCTCTACCAGAACCTACCAGGGATATCCTAATTCTTCATGAGATTTTGGTCCCCTGGGTTTTTACATAAAATTGTCTACTTTTTTTTCCATCCTGGAAGCTAAATTAATTTAAACAACACAGAAAAGGCAAAACTATGGAGACAGTAAAAAGATCAGTGGTTTCTAGGGGTGAGGGTGAAGGAGGGAACATAGGATTTTTAGGGCATGAAGCTATTCTGAATGAGACGGTCACGGTGGGTACAAGTCATTACACACATGTCAAAACCCAAAGAACGTACAACAGGGAGTGAACTTGAACTTAGGTAATAATAATGTATCAGGGGACACACGGGTGGCTCAGTCGGTTAATTGACGGCCCTCAGCTCAGGTCATGATCCTGGAGTCCCGGGATGGAGTCCCACATCAGGCTCCCTGCTCGGCAGGGAGTCTGCTTCTCCCGCTGACCTTTCTCCACTCATGCTCTCTCTCTCAAATAAATAAATAAAATCTTTAAAAAAATAATGTATCAGTATTGGCTCATCAGCTATAACAAACAAGCACACTAATATATTTATCATAGAGGAAGCCCAGGGTCAAATGGGTATATGGGAACTCTGTACTGCCTGGTCAATTTTTCTATAAGCCTAAAAATGCTCATTCTCACACAAAGTCTATTAATTAAACAAATAAGCAAACAAACCCAGCAAGCAAAACTGAAACATTGCGGGGAGGGGGGTCTCATTCATTCTTTTTTTTTTTTTTTTAAAGATTTTATTCATTTGACAAAGAGATCACAAGTAGGCAGAGAGGCAGGCAGAGAGAGAGGGGGAAGCAGGCTCCCCACTGAGCAGAGAGCCAGATGCAGGGCTTGATCCCAGGACCCTGAGACCATGACCTGAGCTTAAGGCAGAGGCTCAACCCACTGAGCCACTCAGGTGCTCTTCATTCATTCTTAACAATGGTCCATCTGCAAAGTCTCGGCAGTACTAGAGCAAAGTGGGGAGACCCCTGATGCCAGAAATACCCATCTAGGCGCAGGTTCCGCCCCCGCCCCTTCAGGGTTGGCCCAGAATTGGCAGAGTTTCCCGACTTGGAGAAAACATGGAGGATGAGTGCATGAGTTGATGGGGGCAGGTAGATGGGCTAAGTTCCTGGGGATATCTATCCATCCCTGGTGAAGAAGCCCCAGCAATGATGAAAATTCAGTTTCCTGCAAGCCGGTAGAGACTCCATGTCTAATCTGAAATCGCTCGCAGAGATTTAAGAAAGCTGGTATTTCTGGTAAACCTGAATTTGTTGGCTTAAATAGATTTCTTGACACCTACCACCCACCCCTGTCCGCCTGCACCAAACGCAGCGCTCTGTCAAACCAGATTCTTAAATGAGCTGGTTCCTGAAATATACAGACAGGGCTGGATTTCAAGCCGTTCTTGGAAAGGCACTGCTCAAATCCAACCAAACTTCCTCCATGGATCTCTCTGCTACTGGGTCCAGCTTGCAAGGACGGTAACAAGAGTTAGCCTGTTGCTGAAAGACCAAGGGACTGACAGGAGAACAGGCATGACAGTCCCAAGAGGTCAGCGCTTGCTGAAAAGCCCCTCGTGGGACTGGAAGCCCCTAGAACACTCCACGGTGAGCATATGGGCTCTGTGAATCAGACAGACTTGAGTTCAAATCCCAGAGTCACAATTAGGTGCTACCTACAGTGTGCCAGCCTCTTCATCATCATTATTTTAAACACTTCCAACAGCAACTAGTGGTTGGGTTCACTGAGTACCAAGCTAGCGCGAAGGGGCAACGTGGGAGTGACCCATTTGCATAGGGGGGCACCCATTCGGAGACACCAAGTGGCTGTTCTGAAGTCACTTGATCATAAGCAGCAGAGCAAGGCGTGTACCCAGATCACCCTCCTCTTCCCCCTCCTCCTCCTCTTCTTTGTGACGAACCACATCTACTGCCTTCATTTGCTCCCCATCTCCAATCTTTTCGTGCAATGTAGCGCCGATTAAAGATATTTTTTGTTCACGTGGGATTTTTTCCTTTCGGCAGGCCTGGAAGAAGCCTCTTGAATACGGTTTTGGTTTGTTGCATCTGAACCCTGTTTGCACTGCAACAGGACGCTGTTGGTGCAAAATGGGAGCAGGGAAGTCCACGGACATTTCGGAGACCACAACATGCCTCCTCATATACAGGGTCTCCACAGAAGGTCCCCCCATGCCCCTGTGGGGGCCCGGAGAGGTGTGGGCACTTATCAGATCATCCACATCTTCCCCAGACAACGTGGGTGGCAAAAGTAATAATAGCCCTTTCAGTTGTTATTTCTAGAGCACTCTGTGCCAGGCGCTGGGCTGGGCGCTCTCCCTAGATGATCTCAGGGAACTCTCAGCGTACACTTTGGAACCCGCTTCCATGAGCGCCCCCGCGTACATCAGAACAGTGAGGCTCAGGGGAAGTAACTTGCCTGCGGTCAGGGAGCTCCTTGGGGGTGGCTCTGGGATTTGAACCGGGGTCTGTCTGATTCACAGAGCCTTCATGCTCACTCCTGAGTTTTCTGGGAGCTTCCGGCCCTGCGAGGGGCTTTTCAGCAAGCGCTGGCCTCTTGGGACGGTCATGCCTTTTCTTCGGCCAGTCAGTTGGTCTTTGAACACTTGGAAAATATGCTGAGTGTGTATTCCAGGTCTGGTGTGATGGCCGCGAGGCTGGCTAAAGCTCGGTGTCCCCACTAAGAGCCATGATAGTTTTATGCATATGGTGCGACCTGGGGCCCAGGAAGTACAGGTCATGCTGGTCCTGGGGTGGAGGGTGGACCCCTATGGGGACTGTAACTGGAGCTTCCATGCTAGCTGTCTGTGTCAAGGCCAGTCTGCCTCATGCTCCAGCCTCTCGTTACTACGGTACCAAGAGGTAAACAGCAAAAGCTTTGCATGTCTGAACTTGAGAGAACCTGAGGAATGGTCCTCAGCACCCAGTTGGGGAAAATGAGACCCCCCTCCCTCGGAGTGGAAGAGACTTGCCCAACATTACAGAGCAGACCCAGAACGCACACTTCCCGCTCTGAGTTCTTTCCATAATGTCCCTGTAAGGGTTAATTTTACGTGTCAGCTAGATCAGGCCATAAGGCACCCAGACATTTGGTTAAATGTCCCCCTGGGGGTGTCTATGTGAATGTTTCTGGCTGAGATCAACACCTGAATTGGTAGATGGAGGGAAGCAGATCGCCCTCCAGTACAGGTGGGCCGCCGCCCATCCTTTGGAGGCATTGGTAGAACAAAAAGTTGGAGTAAAAGGGAGTATTCACTCTCCCCCATGTCCTTCTGCCTTCGGACTCGGATTCGGAATGGAATCTACCCTATGGGCTCTCCTGGGTCTCCAGCTTCCCAACTGCAAACCGGGGGACTTCTCGGCTTCTGCGATTGTGTGAGCCAATTTCTTATGATAAATCTCTGTCTCTCTCTCATGTCTCTGCCTCTTACACACACACACACATTCTGACTAATATAATCACGGTGCAGCTGGCAGACTGGGACTCAGTATATTTGCCATTCAGGCAACAAATTTGCTTTTAAGATGGCTGCCCAGAGCTTCCCACTGTGCAGTGCACACAGACCCAGAGCATTCTACAAGGCACTTTCTGGTGGCTCATATATCAGCTTTCCTTAAAATGTCAATAGTCATGTAATTGTTTGAATGGGAAGAGTTAGAAAAATTAGAAGTGAACATGAAACCTTGCCTTCACACATATCGTCATTTAGGATGACACAGAATACAACAGTGAGTTGATGTAAGTTCCATTTAAAGATAAATACATTGCTCTGGGAAAATTCTGGAGGGAAGATCAAGAAGTACTGGAATTTGAGAACATCATTAGCCCAAAAAAGAGACATGAATGGAGGGCATTTGGGATTTCCAGTCATGGCAGTGGGAATATATTCTCCCCCTGAGAAGATTCTAGAACCTTTTAGTGGTGGTCCCCAAAGACGTCCTAGTCCCTAGTAACTCTGTCACCTCCCATGTTAAAGGGATGCTGCAAATGGACTAAACTAAGGGTCTTGAGGTCAAGGAGGTTATCCTAGATCATTCAGTGGGCACAATGTCATCATAAACATCCTTAGAGGGGATGCCTAGGTGGCTCAGTGGGTTGAGCCTCTGCCTTTGGCTCAGGTCATGATCTCAGGGTCCTGGGATAGAGCCCCATATCGGGCTCCCTGATCAGCTGGGGGTCTATTTCTCCCTCTCCCTCTGCCTGTCGCCCAACCCCTGCTTGTGAATGCTCTCTCCTCAAATAAATAAATAAATATTTTAAAATAAATAAAAATCTTTAGAAGAGGGAGGCATGAAAGTCAGAGTCCAAGAAGCAGATACGACAACAGAAGCAGAGAGCAGAGTGGCACTATCGATTCAAGATAGAAGCGGATCATGAGCTAAGGAACATGGGCAGCTTCTAGAAGCTTGAAGAGGCAAGAAAATGACCTTTCCCTAGAGCCTCCCAAAGGAACCTGCCAACACCTTGATTTGAACCCAATGAGACCCATTTTGGCCCTCTGACCTTCAGAATTCTAAGGGAATGACCATGTGCTGTTCTAAGCCACCAAGCTGGGGGTAATTTGTTACAGTCCCAATAGGAAATGAACACGCCTTTCAACACCTGGGGAGCCCTCTACTTGCCCCTGCTGTGCATCTGACTTCCCTCCTTCCATAACCACTGGAATACCTTCAACCTCTGTGTCGAGCACCACACTTCACCTAGACTAAGGAAAGCCTTCCAGAACTGAGGCTGTCAGCAATATCACCGGTCTTGCCCCTTCTCAGCTGGGATCTCTGCCTGAGGCGCGGTCTGCATGGACCACGCCAACAGGCTCTCCAGCTCTCTGGCTTCCCCTTCAGTATGACCACTAGGAGAGCAGGAAGTGAGAAGTTAAGTTGCGAATGATCAGGTTAATCCTTCCCCCAGTACCTCTCGCTCTCTGTGAGGCCACCAGGGGTGGCTGAGCCCCTCCACTGAACACCCCAGTTCCCATAGGTGGTCCTTTCTACACAGCTACTTCCTGCCACTGCCCAGAACTAGCACTGGGAATGTCTCCCCCTGTTACTAACTCTGGAGTGCTATGCCATCCCTTGTGATTTCCCCACATCACCCCATACCTCAGCATTAAACTCTCATCCACTGCCCAATGTGAGTGACTGATCACTTCCTGCCAGGCTCCTGACGGATACCCCAGACAATGCAAACATGACACAGACAAATTGAGCCACTTGTCCAAGCTCCAGAACCAGGCAAGAGAGCCAGCATTGGAGCCTGCATCTGTCCAAAACCTTTGGCCAGAGTTTGCCAGGATGGCCCACAAGCTGTCATCTACTGACAGCCAGGGGACAAACTGTACTTACCTATTTTTTTAAATTTGAGTTCATTACCAATGGTTAATGATCTGGAGCTTTTTTATTTATTCATTTGAGAGAGAAAGAGCACACAAGCAGGGAAAGAGGCAGAGGGAGATGGAGAAGGAGAAGCAAACTCACTGCTGAGCAGGGAGCCCAATGTGGGGCTCAATCCCAGGACCCTGGGATCATGACCTGAGCCACCCAGGTGCCCCAATCTGGAGCTCTTGAATACAAACCCAGGGCTCTTGCTTGTCTTAAAAGAGAAAGTTAGCTCTTAAGTGCTTTTGTGTGTGAATGCTTTAAACCTCACAAATGCTGGTGTTAACCAGAAGTTCCATGTAGGGAAACTGAGGCATGGGATCAAATTGCTTGTCTGAGGTTACCTAGCTAGCAGATGGAAGAGGTGGCATCTGAACCTGGCTCACCAACTGGCCATGGTACATGGAGCCATCGCACGTGGCACGGGCTTCCCACATTGCCAGGTCTGCCACAAACCAGTCTTCACTTCCCCTGCCTGGCCCCTGATGGCATTAGGGTTTGCAACCCCTTCTCCTGGGCTCTTCAGTGTCTCCGGGGCAAGAAAACCCAAGCCCTCCCCATCAGGTTCCTGGGATGGACCTGGTTCCTTCCTAGAGTCATCTTTATCCCAGAGTCGGCCTGGCCACGGAGAGGCAGGCAGAACTCATCCAAATGCAGCTCACCGAAGAAACGCCACTCACAGCAAGGTCACATGGCCCTGGTGCCGCCCAGCCACATCATGGATTTCTGATGGCGTCCAGTGCGGGGCTAGAGCCGGGGGCATGTGCTTTCCAGCCCCGTGCCCAGGAACACAGAGCCCTTGTTCTCCTGGCCCCCACACTGCCCCGCTCAGGCTGGACCCTTGCCTCGGCTTGTCTGAATGGGGCCTCTGACTCTGTCCTCCCCTGGGCGCTGTGCCCTATCAGCCCACCAGTGGGGAACACAAGCCACGCAGAGGCACTTCCTAAAAAAAATCTCTGAAATCTGACCTGGCAGGGCCTCGTTCTCTCAGCGCATGGCCTTCGGAATGGCCAGTTGTGCTGGCTTCTGTTTCTTCGCTTTCTCCTCCCTGCTATTCCTCCGGTTTCTGCCTCTGAGGAGTCCCAGGAGAGGCGAGTTCGGCTAAATGCCCTCATTGTGAGGGGAAACTGAAGCCCCTGGACACCTTGAGATGGGTCCAAGGAGGGCAATGCTGCCCGTGAAAGGGGATCGATGGTTCTCTTATCATGGAGCTGCCCTCCCAGTCTGACCCCGGTGTGGGCAGGGGGAGAACAGGGACAGCGAGAAGGCCACCACCAGAAAGAGCTGGTTGGAGCTCAGGGGAGGCAAACGAAATTTCTAGAAAAGAAGAGCAGCGTTATCTGGCTGAAGGGAGCAGTTAATTGGCCATTAGCCTGTGGAGTAGGTTTCTATCTCCCAAACTCCCAGAGATTAGGGTGGGGACAGGATTAGTTCCAGGGAGCACCTTGGAGAAGTTCCTGGGCACATGTGGTCACTCAGTATTTATGGGGGTGCCTTGGGTGCAAGGCATTCTGGGAGGTGCCTGGGATTTTTTTTCAGTAACTATGATACGGTATATAAACGTATTTGCTCTTCCCGGAGATTTCCTTAATCACAATTTCTTTCCTCTTACTTTATTGTTAGATTATAGGAGATTATATATAACATACAAAGTATGTATTAACATGCTATTTATGTTGTGGGTAAAACTTCCAGTCAACGGGGGCACCTGGGGGACTCAGTCTGTTGAATGTCCAACTCTTGATCTTGGCTCAGGTCATGAACTTGGGGTCATGGGATGGGGCCCTGCATCTGGCCCTGTGCTCATTGTGGAGTCTGCTTGTCCCCTCTCCTTCTGCTCCTCCCCCTACACTCTCTAAAATAAATAAATTTTTTAGGGGTGCCTGGGTGGCTCAGTGGGTTAAAGCCTCTGCCTTCGGCTCAGGTCATGGTCCCAGGGTCTTGGGATCGAACCCCACATCGGGCTCCCTGCTCAGCAGGGAGCCTGCTTCCCCCTCTCTCTCTCTTCCTGCCTCTTTGCCTACTGATGATCTCTGTCAAATTAACAAATAAAAAAATCTTTAAAAAATTAATTAAAAAATAATTTTTTTAAAAATAAAAGACTGCCATTCAATTGCAGGCTATTGGTAGTTACGTTTATGGGGGGAGTCAAGTTATACGCAGATTTTCAGTGACAAGGGGCTCAGCAGCAGTAACCTCAGAATTTTTCGATGTCAACTGTTTTAACACCGCTGAACCATATACTTAAAAATGGCCAACTTTAGATCTCCCTGATATGAGGAAGTGGAGATGCAACATGGGGGGTTAAGGGGGTAGGAGAAGAATAAATGAAACAAGATGGGATTGGGAGGGAGACAAACCATAAGTGACTCGTAGTCTCACAAAACAAACTGAGGCTTGCTGGGGGGAGGGGAGTTGGGAGAAGGGGGGTGGGGTTATGGACATTGGGGAGGGTATGTGCTATGGTGAGTGCTGTGAAGTGTGTAAACTTGGCGATTCACAGACCTGTACCCCTGGGGATAAAAATATATTATATGTTTATAAAAAATTTTAAAAATTAAAAATTAAAAAAAAATGGCCAACTTTATATTATGTGTACAACTGACCCTTGAACTCAGGTCAAAGGAGGGTCTGAAAGGCAGGGACGGAGGTCCACATGGCAAACTTCCAGCGGCTACACTGGGAGGCTGGTCCGTGGCTCCAACAAAGGGGCTTTTCTTCCGGAGCCCAGGGAGGTCTGCCCAGAGTACGCTCAGCCGCAGTCACCACCCACGTACAAGGCCGAGGACAGTGCCTGGCACACAGTAGGTGATTAATAAATACTTGTTCACAGACATTCCACATATGGAGTGTACAGCCAAAGAAGGAGGCTATGTCATGGAAACACTGTCAGGCTGGGGCTACACAAAGAGGAACGTAAACAACCTTTGGCTTCCAGAGGGCACACATCTGTCTCCCAGGAAGTCTGGGTCTCAGCTTCCCCATCTGTAAAATGGGCTATGAACACGGCTTGGGGGCCTCCTGGCTGAAGTTCAGGCAATATTGGTGCCTATTACATGCTTCCACTCCAGGCCCCCTGGGAAAGCTTCCAAAGAGAGGGAGGGAGGAAGAGATAAAATGTAAGGGAATTTAACAAAACAAAACAAAAAACCCCCCACAATGCCATTGCTACAATCCACTTCCAACCCAGTGGTGACTTAAGCTAACATTGGGTCCGACTCTCTTTGGCTAGAAAGAAATAAAAGACTCTCTATTTGCTCAGGGGCTTGCTGACTTGACCTCACATGCAGGAACGCTGTAAGCCCCCAGCCCTATTCGGCCCAGTTCCCCACCCCTGCCACCGGGCTAGGCTTGAGATCAAGGTTAAGGAGCAGGAGGTTTCTCGTGACTGAGGGCCTTGAGAATTTTACAGAGTCTCTGCAGCCTTGATAATTAATGTGTCAGTGGGAGCCCTTTGATCATCTGCCCTCAGCGGACAAAAGGCAAAGGAAAGACTCTCTGGGGTGATACAATTATCTGGGGTGGGGTGGGGGGAGGTTGTGCCTCTTTGTCTCCCACTTAGAAGTCAGCCTTAGACTCCAGAGTCAGACGGGCCCCTTCCATCTAGGCTGTGTGACTCTGGGCAATTCACTCCACCTCTCTGATCCTCAGAGTCCCATTGGTAAAAAGAGGATGAGGTCGTTGGAGGCTTTAACAAGGGGATGCAACCACGGCACAGTGGCTGGCCCGCAGCAAATGCTCCATAATGGCAGTCGTTCTATGAGGGGATAGGATGCCTGGAAAAACTCTCAATTTGGTTTCTTAACGACTGAGATTTTTACTCCCATTGCTTAACCTCTCTGACCCTCTCCTCTGTTGTAGGATGAAAGGAGTACACATACCAGCCCTAGAGAGGATTAGGAAGAGGATCTCGATTTTCACTGTAACAAACACAATGGCACCAAATCCCTCTCTTCCCTACTGGCTCAAGCCAGCACCTCCCACTCATTCTTCCAGCCCTTGTCGGGGACCCCCAGTGGGAGGCAGGCTTTGCCTTTCAGGCACTGGGGAGACAACAGTGAAGGACCCTGACATTGCAGTGCCACAATCCTCCACCGGGGGCGATCCTGCCCCCTTCCTCTCCCGGGGACATCCTCCTACATCTGCAGATGTGCCTTGGATTAACAGCACCTGGGGAGGGGAGTGCCTGCATCCATCAACTTACAGGACGGCTCCCTTCCACGACGAATTATCCAGTCCAAAATGCCAATAGCTCGAAGTTGAGAAACGCTATTCTTGGAGGGGGAAGCAGCAGAGAGTAAAGAAAATAACTAAGTCGACCACATGGTAGATTGGAAGGTGGGAAGACCTATGGAGAAAAAAAGCTGACCTGGGCAGGGGATGCCAGGATGGGGATGGAGGAGGTGAAAAGCAGCTGGATATACTGATGACACTATGCTGGGCAGTAGAGGAAGCAAGCAGCCAGAGATGAGGCTTTGAGCCTGAGCATCTGGAAGGATTAATAAGCAGTCCTACCCAGTGGTCTCTTTATATCCACTCTTACTTCTTTCTTAACTCTTCCCCCCAGCCTATCTCCTCCCTTTCTCAACATGGGCCAGGACAATTCTTTTTTTAAGAGAGAGAACAAGCCAGGGTTGGGGGCAGAGTGGGCAGGAGCAGAGGGACAAAGGGAGAGAGACAATCCCAAACAGGCTACACACTGAGTGCAGAGCCCAACGTGGAGCTGGATCTCACATCCCTGAGATCATGACCTGAGCCGAAATCAAAAGTCAGATGCTTAACCGATTGAGACACCCAGGCATCCCCAGGACAATCTTAAATTTTTTTTTAAATTTTTTATTTTTTCAGCATAACAGTATTCATTATTTTTGCACCACACCCAGTGAGGACAATCTTTAAATATAAACTTGGTGCCTCCAGTTCATTTCTCTATCCCCCCAATAGGGTTTCCAAATGCCCAGTAGGTGCCAACCCTGAGCCAAAAGGTCCTACCATGACATGAGCCCTCCGGGTCCCCTTGCCTCTCCCCCAACCCTTTTCACCACCACCCAGTGGCCCTGATTTCCCTCAACAACACACCAGGCTCTTGCCTCCCTCACCTGTCAGGAACCCTTCACCCTCCCCCTTTACTCCTGCCTGACCCTGTTCCTCTTGAAGGCCTTAGTTTAGATGCCACCTCCTCCAAGAAGCCTTCCTGGACATCTTCTGCTGGGCGAGGAGCCTCCTTGGGGCTTTCATACCACGCTGTGCTTCCTCCACTGAAATGCTCATCTCATGGTTTGTAATTCCTGCCTCCTCTACCTGGCTGTGAGCTCTGTGAGAGTGGGCCAACCAGCCAGGTTTGCCTAGGACTGAGGGGTCCCCTAGGTACTTAGCCTGGGGGTTAAAATGGAAAATCCCAGACAAACCAAACCCAGTTGGTCACTCCAACTGTAACCTGATGCTTGTAGAGTCTAGCCCAAGGTAAGCTCGATTCACATTTGTTGACAGAATGGTGAGCAGGAAATTTACCTGTGTTTCCTAAATGGATGGATGAAGTTCATGATCAAGGATTTAATAATCCAAAACCATAGCCAGGCTTCTCAAAGCCCCTGGCCCATTTCACTCTGATCTGAACTCCAAGGTCCTATAAAAGTCATAGTATTTCTGCTCTCCCAGCCAGGGCCAAGATTCAAGGTCAGAATCCAGGCCCACCATCCTGCCTGCACAGAAAGGGAGGTCAAAGTCACAGGCAAACAGCGAGGACAGCGAGTCCAGAGACCTAATTCTTGTGGACCTAGAGGCCAGCCCACCCTGGGCAGCACTCAGCCGCCGCACCTCAGGTCCCCAGGTCCTCATTCTTATGCCGTCCCAGTCCTGTTATCTGACCCTCCATCCAGGACAGCTGATCTCCTGGTCTTTCGGTGGCCTGCAAAACTAGAAACTCGAAAATGCTTTGCGCGTTTTATTTCACTCTTTCTTTCAGGTTTTGTTTTTTTCCTTTTTCTGGGGCAATCAACCCTCCATCCTTATCACACTCTAAAGAAAGGGGCTAATCGTGTCTTCTGGCCAGGAGGCCTCAGTGCCAAAACAAAAGCTATTCGGGTTGTTCCTGCCCCTGGAGATCTGCAGCCCTCAGACAGGGGTGCACTGCACACCAGAAGCAATTCATTGCACTGGAAAGAGAGGCTTAAAAGAAGATGGGGTGGGGGGGGTTCTCTGTGCATGAGGGCCAAAGTGGTAGGTTTGGGGTGGGGACCCCTCCAAGTTAGGACAGACACAGGGGATCTTTCCATGGGACCCATGACTCACATTAACAGCAGAAAACAAAGATGAACCATTTAGTGAATTGTTGCACAATGAACACATACCTTCCAGGGCAAGACATAGAATGTGGCCGGCACCCCAGAAGCCCCTTCTGTGCTCCCTCCCCACCCAAGGGAACTGCCACCCTGACAACTGTGGCCATTTTTTCCTGGCTTTTCTTTATGTTTTGGCCTAAGGGAGCAGGCATCCCTCAACACTCACATTTAGTTTCTATTTCAAGTTTTTATAATGGGAATTATATACTGTAGGATCTTGTATGTCTGCCTTGTTTGCTTGATATTATTATGTGCGTGTGTGATCCATCCTTCTGAGGCCTGTAGCTGCACTTTCTTACTACTTTCAACCTTTCTACTGCTGTGTGCTATTCCGTGGGGTGATGGAACTTCCTTTTACTGGTCCAGTCCACTAGAAAGGACAGCTGGGTAGCTTTTGTTTTTTTCACTATTATTATATAAATATACACATTATTACATACATGTAGTCATATATTTGTCATAGCAGTTGAAGAAGTAGAGAATACATACACACATCCTGATTATTGTTGAGTCTGTATCTCAAAGGGGATGAGCACCTTGGAGACGGTCTCAAGCCATAGCAGTAAATACCGCCAGGTGGTTTTCCAAAGCGGTTGTGCTAATTCATGCTCTCCCCCCACCCCCAGCTGCGTATGAGGATCCTCAGCCCTCCTTTTTACATTTAAGTTAATAACCACAACCTTTTGCTGCCACAAGTGGCAGGCTTGGAGTGTGAGAACAGAAAGGGAGCTCAATACCTTCCTGACCCCCCCACCCCACCCCATCCAGAGCAGACAGCAGGGTAGAGGCAACATAGGCTAGTTAAATTGTCACACAGCGCTGTAATCCCAAACCCTAAGGAACTGATCTGGAGTTTGGAGAGCTCATAGCAGGGGAGATCTGACCTGGTCTAAGGGTACTCCGGAGGAATTCTCAGAAGTAGGGTTTCAGCCAAGATCCAAAGGAGGAGTTGCGATTCTCCAGGTGGAGAAGGGTAGAGACAGAGAGGGAAAAGCATGCTGGGCAGCTGGCATAGTGTGTGCAAAGGCCTAGAGGTAGAAAGGAACAAGGTGAGTTTAAGGAGCTCGGGAGGGGTGCCTGGATGGCTCAGTCGGTTGTCAGGCACTTGATTTTGGCTCAGGTCATGATCTCAGGGTTGTCAGGTCAAGTCCCACATGGGGCATAGAGTCTGCTTACAGTTCTCTCTCACTGCGGCACCTGGGTGGCTCCATTGGCTAAGTGCCTGACTCTTGGTTTCAGTTCAGGTCATGAACTCAGGGTCATAAAATCAATCAAGCCCTGCATCAGGTTCTGGGCTCAGTGGGAAGCCTGCTGGAGATTCTCCCCCTTTCCTCTGTCCCACACCCCCACTCACAAATACTCTCTCTAAAATAAATAAAACCTTTAAAAAAATTGTTTTAAGATTTTATTTATTTATTTGACAGACAGAGATCACAAGTAGGCAGAAAGGCAGGCAGAGAGAGAGGAAGGGAAGCAGGCTCCCCGCTGAGCAGAGAGCCCAATGCAGGGCTCGATCTCAGGACCCCGAGATCATGACCCGAGCCGAAGGCAGAGGCTTTAACCCACTGAGCCGCCCAGGTGCCCCAGAAAATACTAAAAATTTTTTTAAAAAGGAGTAAAGAAAAAAGGCCCAGAGAGCTGGGTCTAAACTCTATGGCAAAGGGGTCCTGGCACAGATTGCGTGCTCGGTATGCAGAAAGAACCCAACCATCTCCCCAGGCCGCTGGGGCTGCAGCTATACAGGAGAAGCTAAGCTTTGCTGAGTACCTACTATGCGCCCCACACCTCCTTAGGAAGCAGGAGCTCCAAGGACCCCCCGTGTTGCCGATGAGAACACGAAGACTCAGAGAGGTATAGTAACCTGCCCTCAGCACACAGCAGAGGGTGGGAGCCAAGACTGAATCCTCCTTCACCTGGAGGAATGGCGACTGAATTACCTTCTCAGCCTCTGCAGAGAAAGTGTTATACCAGGAAATCAATAATGTGAAGCAGGAAATCAGAGAACATTAATAATCTCGGGCAGCAAAATGAACTCCTTCTAAATGGTCGTTCTCACCGAAATCCATCCAATCCACAGAGACTGTTAAAAATGGTGCAGCTCAGGGGGAAAAGGTCCCCCTGTGGCCATCTGAGGGGATGTTGAAAGCACACTGCACATGACCCAGGTTTCTAGAACAATGGGTCGCTGTGTCTTTTGAGGTCATCCACAATGCAAGCGCTCTACAGTATTTGCAAGAGAGGCTCCGGTCCCCCTCCCTGGTGACACCTGGCTTTACAACATTGGTCCAAATGAACCCACAGACAAGCCTGGTTGGTCTGTCCTGTGCTTTAACATCACCCAAATTTGTGGCCAACATTTATAATCAGGCGAATTTTGCATCAGACCTTGGAAACCTCTTAGAAGAAATAATCAAGAGGCGCGGCCACCCAGGGCTCAGCACTCCCCAGCGATGGTGGGCAGGAACTAGAAGCAAGAGCTCCTGTAGACGAGGCACCTGGTCTCGGGTTCAGTGCAGTCCCTGTGCTCTGTCTCCCTCCTTTGGGACCCACCTACCCCTGGAGGGGTCTGGATATACCCCCTGCCCCCTTTGAGTCATCGCAGCTTTTAGCTGGGGAAGTGACGTGTGCGGTGGGGCTTGCTGGTTAAGGAACAAGGCAATGGCTTTCAGCAGCCATCGCTGGAAGGAAAGTGACAAGTCCAAGGCTCACAGCGGTCACCAGGGTGTCCAGGCTGAGGATTCTGGTCAGGGGTGTCTCCCATCACCCTAACTACTTGCAGAGCTCCAGCCTGGCCTCTGTTATCAGCACGCCAGTAATGACCATCACCGTGGCAGCGCCGAGAAGAGCTAGCAGAAACCCAGAACCTGGCACACTTGATCTCATGTCAGCCTCATGCCCCTGGTAAGGACTAGACAGGCTGCCAGGAAGTCATGTTAGTCTAACTGGCATTCGCCCTTCTTCGGTTAACTGGGTCCTGATTTCCTTTGAGGACCCACCTTTCTCCCACTATGGGTCTTCATGGCTTAGGAAGCAGTGAAGAGTAGTCACCTGCCACAAGGCTCCAGGGGTCATGTGACTTAAGAGTGGGGCCATGATGACTGGTTCCAGGAGGCGCCAAGGCTCAGTTCCAGCCCTTACTGGAGCTGGGCTTGCAGCTGGCACAATGGTAACATGGCGCTACAGGGGCGCCTGGGTGGCTCAGTTGGTTAAGTATCTGCCTTAGACTCAGGTCATGCTCCCCGAGTCCTGGGATCCAGCCCATGTCATCAGGCTCTCCGCTCAGCAGGGAGGCTGCTTCTCCCTTTCCTTCTGCCCTCTGCTCCCCTTGCTTATGCTCTCTATCAAATAGGTAAGATCTTTAAAAATAAATTTAAAAAATTAAAAAAAAAAAAAAAAAAAAGGAAACCTGGAGCTACTAATGGGCATTTGTGCTCAGAAGACAACCAGAGCCAGTCTGAATAGGAAGCCCACACAGAGAAAAGGAGAGTCAAAAAACTGGGAGGGAGGAAGGAAGAGAGTGAGCGAACAGTAACACTGTCGAGCGCCTGGATCCAGCTACACTTGAAGGTAGGATGCTAGTTACATGAGGCAATGTATTCCCTTTATGCCCGAGAATAAGAGCGTAATGATATTTAAGTTGGGTTTTCTGTCTTTGACAAACACAAGAATCCTGATGAATATAAATACCATCATTAGTTTCCATTTTACATAAGTCACTGGAGGCTAAGGGGACTGAAGTAAATGACCCAAAGCCACACAGCTATGAATTGGTAGCACATGAATCTGAGATTTGTCCTAAACCTAAAGCAATTGGTTCAGAAATCTTAGAGGTCTCTTATTGAGCAGTTCCTGAGCCTCTAGGAGTTGAAAGTTGGGGGTTTTTAGGAACACCACATGTTCAGAGCTGCTGGTACATTGTGGTGTGCTGGGGAGGCCAGGAGGGAGGAGGGGAGGCTGCACCGAGATGAAATATATAATTATTATTTAAATCAGTTCAGATGCCATAAGGAGAAAAATCAAAGCTTTCCGTGGCATTTCCCCAGTGCCATTTTTAATTCTATCTTATCAAAACATGGCTGGGATTTGTTTTTCAAAAAGAAAAAAAAAAAACTCCTTTAATTAAAAAAAAAATTCTCTAATAAAAGTTGAAACAGCCCACAGGCCATCAGGTGACAATGGAAGGAAGACAGGACATTTCAGCAACTTAAAGCAGATTAGAAAACTAATTTGTAGACTCTTTTTTCCAAAGCTCACCTCTCCCTTGGAGAGCTGTGTGTTTTGCATAATGAGGCTGAAATCCTGAAATCGCTGCTGTCCGCTCAGCTCCCTTTTGTTGGGATTTCAATGGGCTCCCACCTCATGTGGGGGTGCAGGGTTTTATCTTGTTGCTCTGACCAGGGTTTAATGGAATCATTTCACTCTCTGTGCTTAAAATCTTTACAAGGTGTTCCACTGCTGGAAGGATAAAAAGCAGAATGTATATGGGGCCCACAAGGCCCTGAGAATTGTCCACTTTCATCATGTACCAGCTCCTCCCTACCCTATCCCCCCACACTAAAAGCCCTAGTGTCCATTTCATTGGTTCATACCACTCTCCTTCACACCCCAGGGCCTTTGCACATGCTACTTCCCCTTTCTTCTCATTCTTCACCTGGTCAATCCTGCTCATCCTTCAGATACCAGGCTCATTTTCTCTGTCTCGAGGCAGCTTTCTTTTCAAATGCCCTAACTTGTGCCCTCCCAGTATCAGACACTTCCCCTTCTGGCAGTTACTTTGAGTTGTAATTATATGCAGGAAACCATCTTGTTTTCTGTTTTTTGTTTTTTTCCTTTCCATGGTCTTCACAGGGTTTGCACATAGTAAGTGCTCAATAAAAATTTGCTGGCAAACAAATGGGTGAACCTCAGTGGATGGGAGGGGCATGGTATCAGCATGCCATGGGTTCTCTCAACACCTGGACTTCCTTTACTGCGTCCAAAGCAGTATACTCTCCCATCTTGTCTCAAATACTCTCCCATTTAAATGGGAGACTCTTGTCTCCCATACTCTCCCATCTTGTCTCAAAATCAGCTTGCACATTCACCTTCTGCTTGTGTGGCACCCTAGGCATGAGACCATGCTGTGCAGAGAACAGAGCATGGGCTCTAGGGTTGGACTGATGTTCAAATCCCAGTTTTGCTACTCTTGGCTGTGACTCTCTAGATGTTCTTTCCTTCTTTTCCTTCTCTTCCTTCCCTTCCTTCCTTCTGCCTTTCTTCCTTTCTGTTGGATGGCTTGTCAGTTGGAATCACCTCCCAGAGCCGAGCACAGAACCTGGAAGCTCGTATGAGGTAGGCACCTAATAAAGGCATGTTGGATAAAGAATGGATGCCCACGTATGCTTTTGAATGGAAGAGAAAGCTCAAGTTCAAAGAGAAAACCTTCCAGAGATGTCCCAGCTAGTTTGAGGTAGATGCAGAAATTGGCAAACTCATCTCCCTACTGGTCCTGAGCAGAAGCTTATGGACACTTCAATGCTAGAAGGAATCTAAGTTATGCCCATTCAAGAAAATAACTTGTCTTCTGGCTGAGATGATTATCACTGTGACTCACTTATATGCTGGGCATTATTTCACTGAGTCCCCCTTAACAACCCATCGCGGCAAGCATCACTCTTCCTGTTTAGCACATGGGTAAATGGAGGCATGATGAGCTCAAACAACTTGCCGACGATCACTCAGCTTGTGAGGGACAGAGCTGAGATCTGGACACAAGCCTGTTCACCTGTGCAGACCACGATCTTGGTCCCCACTCCTGAGTTGGACCAGAGTTAGACAGGCTACTGGACGTGTATAAAGACACTGCTTTACTCTTTGGAGGCTGTGGCATCTATGAGCCTGGCTCATCACTAAAGTCCATCGCAGTGTCCTGTCCTGGTGGGCCTTCCTGCATGCCAGCCACCTGACAGCCAGAGCCCTGCATCTCAGTGCTCCCGCCAGCCGGGTTTCTGCAGGTGGCTGGCTCTTCGATGACACACACAAGGCAAACATCACAAGCCAGACACCAAGCACAGAAAGAGGGCCTTTGGTTTTTGGCACCAACTTTAGCTCATCTACAGGTGTTCCCATTTTATAGATGAGAACACTGATCCCAGAGATGGGACCACTAGCTGTTGTGAAGTGTCTGGCCTCTGATCCCAGATATGCCTGATTGCAAACAATGTTTATTTCTTGAGTGCCTACCATGTGCCAGATACTCTTCTAGGGGCAGGAAAATAGGTCACTTATTCAACACTGTCAGAAACGAGTTCCACATAAATGAATTTTCGAACCCCTGAAGCATCAGACACAGAAACGTATATCAGTTTAACCATGGGATAGAAATATTTTATCCAATGAATTATTGTTGACTCTTCACCCTGCCTACTGAATGAGGTTCACCCGTTCTTCACGCCATCACACAAGCCAACATTGTTGCTGTTCTAGAATACTGCATTACAGGGCATTACAGGGTTCTATAATGGGTTGCACGGTTCTGTAATACTGAGACGAGCAGTAGCTAATGGGATGGGGGGGGGAGTTTGACCCCTCTTCTAAACTCCCCCCTGGGCTGTGATTCTTTTATTTCCATGCTTAAAGACTTTATTTGTTAAGCAATCTCTACCCCTAAGGTGGGACTGGAACCTATGACTCCGAGATCAAAAGTTGCCACATTCCACCACCTGAGCCAGCCAGGGGCCCCTCGTGCTCGTGCTGAGAATCTTGTCATCTGTAGCCTCGTTCTCAGGCCGTCAGCTGTTGTTCCTGGCTGCGGTCTCTCTGCTTCCTCTACCATCCCACACATGTCCGATTTGCTCCCCCTAAGGGCTACAAGCCTGGAGAAATCAGGCCGCTGAGCTTATCAGAGCGGTGTGCAAACTAAGAGTAAATGGGCTCTGAGTGAGAAGAAATGTTGGCTCTTTTCTGATGCGGACAGTGCAACCATTAAATGGGACGACCTTACTGTTCTGATTTACATGTAGTTGAGTTCCCAAGAAGGGCCTGCAGTCATCACAGTGATAGACCTAACAGTTTTATGGAACCAAAAGCAAGTCTAATTGCTCCAGAGATTCTGAATTTTCTCCTTGTTTGTGACATGGGCATTCAAACTATGAAGAACCCAGGCCAGTGGCTTGTCAACGGACACTTTGTGGGGGATTCATCCGGGCCATCTTGGTGCAGTAGGGCTCACCTTGGGGACAGTTCAAGAGGCGGAGAAACACAAGGAGTCTGCCATCTCCAGAGACTTCTACAGTGTTCATCATGGCCAATGTTGTGTGGCCCCAGTTTCCTGGAGGTTCAGGGACTGACTCTGCAAAGCCAGAGCCCAGTGCTCACAGCCCCAGTCCCACGGGCATTTTCTGCATTTCACTGTCCTACAGGGGTACTCCTTGGTCATCCGCAGTAATCCAGGTCCACCCAGTGTGCAGCCTTGCCCACAGACCCATGCTCGCCATCATTAGCGGGAGAGGGAAAGAGACTTGCTCAAGGCCACAACGTCAGTGGGTGGCAGAGTGGGGACCCAGATCCCTCACTTCCCCTCCAGAGGGGCACACAGCTGTCCTCCTACATTTCTAGGTATCAAGACCCCAGTCATCTGCTTTTCCACTAGCTGAATGGCTTTGGGATGTCCCTTCTTTTCTCTGGGTCTACATCACCCCAACCAAGAATTCTCCTAGCTCACAAAGTTATAAAGTCTCCAGAGGGGCTACCCTCTTCCTGACCCCCTAGAGGGAAGCCTCAGGCATCACCTGACCCACAGTGATTCGGCCAAGTGCACGAACTTCTCGCCTTATTACTCTTGGCCAATGCCCAGGACCCTGGCTGGGCTTTTTAGCTCAGATGTCAGCAATTTTTTTCTGTAAAGGATCTGATAGTAAATATTGTAGGCTGTGCAGGCCATATGGGCTCTGTCACAGCTACTCACCTCTGCAGGGAGAATTGGAAAGCAGTCATAATACATACACGAATGGCTATGCTTGTGTTCCAATAAAATTTTATTTGTAAAAGCAGGCAGTAGACTGGACTCGGCCTGTGGGCCACCGTTTACCATTCCCTGTTCTAAGTCATTCCAAGTGGGGTCTGACACCTCCTGTAGGACTAAGGTAATTAACTTTTCCTGGTTTGCATATGGGACTTTCCTGGTTTTAGCACTAAATCCTGCATCCTGAGAAACCTCACAGTTTTAGACAAAATAGGATGGTGATCACTCTATCTGCGATCCTGTGAGCCCTGCTTTCTTCCATCTCAGCATTGCTCTGGCTCCAACATTCAACTGTCTCCTCCACAGGGAAGAGGAAGAAGAGAAAGAAGAGGAGGAAGAAGGAGCTACTGTTTATCGTGGCTTCCTGTGTGCCAGGCACCGTGTGAAGAGCTTGGTCAGCGTGACCTCCTATGATCCTCTCAGAGCCGGGGACGGTTGAAGCCACTCCCAGGAAGAGGTCAAGACTGGAGTAGATCCCAGTCTAATCTGCCTCCTCCTTCCTCTCCAAACTGTAAGCTCCTGAGGACAGAATTGGGGTCTCTCCCAACGGTATCTTCAGCACTCAACACAGTATAATACTTAGAAAGTTCTGAGCAAATGCCGATCACTGATGTTGAATAAGTATGTCCATGAATGAATGAATGAATGAATGAATGAATCATCCCTTGATCTAGGCAGACATTTCCCACATCTACGACATGATTCATCCCTGCCTATCCAAACTCCAGGGGAGGTAAGCTGAAAATGCCAAATATATGCTATGCCGTCCGTTCTGTTAAAACAAGCCTGTGGCACTGGGAAGGCAATAGGACATCATAGTTGAGAACATGGTCCCTGTCATCAGGTGATCCAGGCACAAACCTCAGCTAGGCCTCTTCTGGGCTGTGTGATGGGACCAGCCAGCTTGCCTCTCCAAGCCTCCCAGATTAAACAGAAGACAGTAACAGAACTGCTGGAGTTTGGGCCACAAAGCATGGAGGCATGGAGTTCGGTAAGCCCTCTGAAAACATTCACACATTATCATCATCATCACTGCTGATGTCGGGATGAGCAGAAAGCAAGGAGGGGACAGGGGATATCCATGCTGAGGAAACACAGGTGTTCACTCTCCAGCTCTGAATGAGCACCCGGGCCACACGGGAAGAAATGCACACGCTGGTAGGTGCGTCGGCTAGCTAGAAGCACAGTAATGGTGTGTAACAACCAGAAAACCTCTGGAACACACAGTAAAAAGCATTTCTCTTGCTAACCCTGCAGCCAGTGTGGGCTTGGCTGAGCTACGCTCTTTATTGAAGTTCGAGCTCAGGGTGGTTGGACGCGTGTTCATTCTGGGGCCAGGCTGAGGGGGCTTTTCCCCTAACCATGGCAGGAGCCCCTTGAGACCTAAGCTTGGAACGTACCTGCAATCACTTCCGTCTTCTACTGAAGACCAAAGCCCGTCATGGGGCCAAACCCCCAGGGAAGGAGCAGGGGCCTAAACCACCCCCCCCCACCCCTTGAGTGAGAAAAATGCCAAGTCCCATGGCCAAGGGCAGGGGTGCAGGGAGAAGGGAGGAAGCAGGGCCAGGGATAGCTCTCCATCCCACTAGCAAAACACCAGCCACACCTTGGAAAGGGCCCCCCCCACCAGCCCTGCCCTCCTCACCAGGTTCCTCTTTAGCCCCTTGGCCTCATCAGCGTTTGGTCAAAACGTAGAAGAGACCCCAAGTGCTAACACTTGCAGTCCTGGGGGACCCCGTCCCCAACTTCCCAACATCTGGACCTGCTCCGAGGAGCCATTAATCTCAGGCAATTTCTTTCCTCACTTGATTTGTTTATTTAAGGAAAACAAGTTGTTCCTAATTAGAAGCACTGCTGGTGGGATGTTCAGTGCGTCCTAGGCTGCCTATTTTCAGACCTTCTGCCTAAAATTACACCTGCACTCTTAACATCTGTGAGCATGTTCGGCAACTGTCCCGCATGCAGGCTTTTGGCGAGAGAGGCTTGCGGTGCTGTGGGGGCCGAGGGAGCCGGGGGCAGGGGGCCCCTGGGCTTCAGAGCAAAGGCACTTGGAAAGATGCACAAGTAACACATCCCAACAAGCTGCTCGTAGCTGGCACAGATCACCGAGTCAACCCTTGGCGAGTGCACAGCCTGAACACCGTCCTGACCCGAGGCACGGGGCAAGAAGTGGTTTTAAAGAGTCAGAGAGGTTTTCTGATGGGTCGCTCTCAGCTTACACCCCCCCACCAGTCTTGCACCTCCACGAACACTCAGACACACCCGCAGAGACACACATGCTCAGAAACACACACACACACACACTCACAGAAGTCATTCTGTCCCATAGACAGGCTAATACACCGCAGGTGTGCACACGCGCACACACACGCACAGGTGCACACACTCAGAAACTCACACACAGGAGACATGCACTAAAGTCACACTGCAACCCCCCCCACATAATCAGAGACATAGGCACGTGGAGACACACTCCAGTGTGCACAGCAACCCCACACACTGGATACCAACACTCAGAAACACGCACCAAGAGATACAATCAAGTGTGCAAAGCTACACACAGGCACGCACAACGAGAGACACAGGTACATACACAGAGGTGCCCAGAAAGTTCACCACGCCATACACACAGGTATATGCCGCCCAAAAACACACAGTGACACAGAGACACCCGCAGAGGTTACAAACAGTTCTCCGTGCAGACGCAGAGAAAAGGGAGTGTGCAACACCTTGCATACACGGGCACAGAGAGATATAAAGTTATGCTGAAAAACAAGTAGGCTGGAAGCACATACCACAAGTTTACGCTCACTGTGTTGCACACGCACGCAGGCACTCACACACACCCACACAGCTGCCAAAGCAGGCATCCAGACAGGCCTGCGCAGACTCTCAAACACAGGATGTGCCACGCGGAGCCCCCCAGACACATGGGTGCAGACGAGCAGCTGTGTTCCTCCCTGACACAGACACACATCCAACTCACAAATACAACCGCTGGACACGCACAAGCTCGTATCCAAGCTCATATCCAGTTGCTCTGACTCACCTACACACACATTCCCCTGAAAACACACATACACACACTCAAAAATCCACAAGCAGTCTCACAAGTGCACATCCAGACTGACCCTATTCACATGTGTGCGCACACATGTGCGATTTTTATATAAGTCAGGCTCCTCTGAACATGTGTGCATGGACCTGCATGAGAATGCACTCATTTACACACATCCACCTGCACACACCCACATCCTACTCCACCGAGGCAGCAAACCATTCATTTTCTGAATACCCAAAGTCAGGCCCGCAGACCCAGCCAGCACCCGGCCAAACTGCTTCTGTCCCTCCTCCAACTGCCTGGTAACTCACTCGACCTCAAACCAGATAAGGTCTGCCCCTTCATCATGGACTCGGGGTGAACCCTGGTTTGGGGAAGGACACAAGAGGTCCCAAGCCTCAGAACCACTCAAAAATAAATAAGACGGATCAAAATCTACTGCCTTTCCCCACCATCCTGGCAAACCCTCTTCCTTACCCCAAACACACACACACACACACAGGCACATGTGCGGCACAGGGCACTTTCCCCAGCACAGATGTTCCTGTTAGGAACGGCAGCTCTGTCCGCTCCCAACAGCCTCAGCAGCCTGGGTGCCCGACACCCAGACATACGGAACTTCTTGGTCCTGGGTCCCTACACTGCCGTGAAGTTGAAGCCATGGAGACAGCTTACCTCCACCTTCTGTTGTCATGGCGACGTGGCAGCTGGGCTGCCTCCAGCCCTCCCTGCCTGCCCTGAGCTCCTCTCTAGGAGCTGCTGGCCCAGCAGAGCTTTTATGGAGGAAGCTTCAAGGGGGTGGGGACTGCAGGTGTCAGTTGATTGGAGACAATAAGGGCCCTGCCTCCCAGCCAGGATCACCTGGTACTCAGGTGGGACAGGAGAGAGCCTCCCTGGGGAAAACAGCCCCCACAGGCCCGCACACAAGCGCCGGAAACAGACAGCCCCGCTCCTGCATACCCATGTCGGAGGAGACCCAGTCGTCACCAGACTCTACCATAACCACTTTCCAAGCACCAGCCCCCCCCCCCCAACACTCCTCCTAACAAGAACTGTGAACTCCGCATCTTAACAGAGGCCCGCCGAGGTTCTGGGGTGAAATGGCTGGTCCACCTCAGAAGCGTCTGAGTCCCACGCCCTTGAAACATTCAACTGTATTACGGGATTTTGAAAATCTCTGTGATGACCGCTCAGGGCATAAGAGTGTCTGAACTGGGACCTCTGAAGACACATGAAACCTCTTCATTTTGCAGAAGGAGCAACTGGAGCCCAGAGAGGTCTAGCGATTTGCCCAAGTCACACAGCACATTGACAGAAGGCTTGACGCTCAGTCTTCCGACCCAGAGATGAGGTTTCCCCAGGACATCAAGTGCCAGCCTCTGACCTCCCGTCTCAGCAGTAGAGGGAAGCAGCTCCTAGCTAGGCCCCAGGTCAGAAGGTCCTGAGACTCCTACCTCATCACTTGAGAACCGTCCCCAAACCACACAGCAATGTATTATTCCCCAGAGGCAGATGCCCAGCCCAAGCAGGACCAGCGGATTATTTCTAACCTTCAGGTCACGGTCAGAGGCATTTCCACTGCCTGCCTTCCTGACCAACTTGTCCATCCAGATGGCCCCAACCCTAGGCTGTATCCCGTGCAAGAAAGCCCCACACATCTAGGAGGCTGTGACCACAGGGATGGCTTCCAAATGGTCCTCAGAGACCAGGTGGCCTCTTGGGAGCAGACTTTTCATTAGGAGGGAGAGAAATCTGGCCAAACTCATGAGCTCTATGTTTGGGCTCTGCAGAACCTCTAGGGACCTGGAGTGTGTGGGGACTACTGACAGCCCCAGCTGCAGATGAGGAGAACTTGAGCCTCTATCCAGCTGTCCATTCCAGCCCCTTTACCGCACAAAGTTCGTCCCTCCCCAGGCTCTGAATGCTCTTATTCAGCGGCCCAGGTAACTTCCCCAAATCTTTGGCTCATCTCAGGAGCTGCAGGTAATGGGAGATGATCCCCACCTCTCCTAGCGTCTCTGCCAAGGAGGTGAGTGGGCCCCTGTGATGCCACTTGGGGCTGCGGTAAGAGCATGGATCCAGGAGATCTGGGAGAGGAGGCCAGGCCCCATTTCTCTCTCCCCCTCCTGACACACACACACAACCGTGGGAATGGGCAGAAGCAAGGCTGCAAAGCACACAGCCCATCCCCTGGGCAGCCCTGGAAGCCGCAGGCACCCCAGCACCACCGCCAACAAGCACCTTCTGAAGCCAACTTGAAAATAGGACCGGCTCCTTCTCCCCCGAACTGTGAACAGGCCAAATATGGGGAAATTCATCAATTCAATTAAAGGGGCCCACTATCTCCAAATACCCCCCCACCCCTGGCCCAGCTCAGCCTGAGAAGCCTCGAGTGCCTGCCTTTGGGGACCCAGCGGGATTGTCCGCAGGAAGGACGCATGGATGAGCCCGAACGTCCCACCCTCTGCCAGAGGAGAGAAAGTTTGTCATTTACCCAGGCGCTGGGCTGTCACCACTCCGGGTTCCTTCCTCACCCGGCTCCGGGCGCTGAGCCCCCAGCCTGCGGGGAAGCGGCTGGACCTGGAAGCCCCGACTGGGGGCAGGAATCGTTTGGCGGAAGCTTGGCAGCCCCGCTCCCTCTCCGGAGCCCTTCTACCCGGCCCTGCCGCCTCGGCCCTTACCTGAGGGGGGTATCGGCCACTTGCAAACTCTGCCAACGGAGCCCAGCAGGCGCCGGGGTCTCCCTCGGCGACTCGCGCGTCCCGCTCGGCGCGCCCGCTCCGTGGGCGCCTTCCCCGCTGCCAGCCGCTGCAGTGGCATCCAGCAAAGCCGACTGGGGATCGCCTTTCTAGCCACCAAGCCTGCTCCGGGCCGGGTCCGGGGCGGGGGGTGGGGGTGGGGGACTGCTCTTCGGGGCTGGTGCAGGGGGCCACGCTGCGCGCGGCCAGCGGGAAAGTGCAAGAGTGTGCGTCCTGGATTGCAGCAGCGGCGACAGCGGCGGCCGGGGACAAGGAGGCGGTGGCGACGCCAGCCGGCGAGCCGGGGAGGCGGGCGGCGGCGCGAAGTGGAAGCCGGGCTCCCGCGAGCCTGGCGCCCGGGCGGGCTGGCGGGCGGGTGGGCGGCACTGCGGGTGCCCAGCGCCGCGACGAGGCCCCGCACGCGCGCGGCCACCCGGCCGGGGGATGGCGAGGCCCGGGCGCGGCGGGCGCGGGCGGCGGCTGGGCGCCGGGCTCCGGCAGCCTTGCCTCGCGCTCGCCGCCTCGCGCGCTGCCTCGCTCGCTGCCCGGACTTCCCGTCTCCCGCCCGAGCTCCCCGCGCCGCCGCCGCCGCCAGCAGCGCGCCTCAACCGGGCGCGCTCCTTGCGCGGAGCCACAGCGCTGCCTCCGCTTAACTCCTTACGTGCCACCTGGCCCTCCCGCAGCCGTCCGCGGAGCCGGGCAACCCGGCGCCAGGCAGGCCTCCCGGCCTTGCTTTGCTCGTCTCTAAAATGGGCTCGCGGCCCCGCTCTGGGGAGTGGGGTAGAGAATTAACGGAGCGGATTAGTGATGCGAAGTGCCATGCGGCGGGCATTAAGGAAGCGCTCGATAAATGGCAGAGGATTGGCTGCTTCTGCTGCTGCTGCTGCTGCTGCTGTGCTGGGTTAGCAGGTTACCTTGCCAAGAGTAAACAACCTGAAAAGGGCAGTTTGGTTTGTTGGTATTTACTTTGTTCTTTTTAACAGGAAATAGGTTTAAGCTGTGTGACCCTGGGCTGGTCACTTACCCTCTCTGAGCCTGTTGCAGAAGATTCCCTCTGCGCTGTGTGACCTTGGGTGTCAGCACTCCCTCTGAACCTCTTGTAGTAGCCTCATCTGTAAAGTGGGGGACGATCGATGTGGCCCACCTTCAAAGGACCTCCTGCAAATCTCTGGAAAGGGAGCTGCTCTCAAGAGAACCACCATGGAGCCACAGTCTCCTAAATGCCAGGCACCTGGCCAATGTATTTCCAAACACATCACCTCATTAAGTCATGGAAACAACCCTAAGAGGCGACTTGTTTCAACTCCCCTTCGCAAATGAGAGATTTGGCGCCCCAGGATGTTAAGTTCACCCAAGTTAGCACACTTAGAGAGGACTGGAGCTGGACCCAGGACCTTCTGACTCCAAAACCAGTACTGTTAAGCTGGGGATTGAAGGAGAAGCTCTAATGTGGGCCAACCTTTGTTGAGGCTAGCAACCAGAATTTGCATCTGCATTTCTTTAATTAGAACATGTTGTATTTCCAATTATAAAATTAATTCTTATCTAATGTAGCTATTTCAGAAAATACTAAAATATAGGAAGGAAAGCAAATCAACCCTATTCCCACCACCCAGAGATAATGATGAAGATCTTGATGTAGTTCCCCCAATCTTTTTTCTATACCCACATGTAAAGGCAGTTCGCATAAGGGGAATAATCCCAAGCACACCATTCCGTATCAAGAGATAAGAAGGGTCTGGCAAATGCAATTCATGAATCCCTTGCTGAGGCTGGACCCCCAGCTGCCCCTAGCTTCAACAATCCCAGATGACAGTTACCCTACCACTAGTCCAATAGAAACGCTACCAGGTTGGGGATTTGTGCGTTTCACCCAGTTACCATTGGACAAACCCTGCTCTGATGCTTTCCCTTCTCCCACTGTTCCTGTGTCTCTTAGAAGACCAAAGCATTCCTTTGCTTGGAGACTACAGATGTCACACACACCTTCCAGGCTGCCCAACCCCATCAGGAACAAAGCATTCCCAGAGTGCAGTCCCCAGGGGGATAGAGGCAGTGCTTCGGCTTAAAGGTGCAAGCAATCTGGGTTCAAATCTTCGCTCTGTCTCAAGCAGCTGTCACCTCTCTGAGTCTCTGTTTCACGTCTATAACATGGGGCAGAAAGAACACCAACCCTCTGGTTGAGGCTTACACAAGACAAAGACCAGTAAATACTCAACTCCTAGCAGCTGTTGCTTTTCATTAGTGAGGAGAAGTGATCTGAATAACACTAATACTGATTGCCAACAACTGTTGAGTCCTTGCTAAGTGCAGGCACAATTCCCATTGATTCCTAACAACTTCAGGTGATCGGTATTAGGATTTAGTCCATTGAGAGATGGGGAAACTGAGGCCCAGAGAGATGAAATCCTCTGTCCGAGGGTACATAGTAAGCTCACAGTAGAGGTTGACCCCTCTGGCCCCTGCTTCCCGGTCACCAGCACAATTCCAAATGGCAGACTTGGTACCTTTACCATGTCCTCCTCGTCCCTCCCCAGCTCAGAACCCTCTTGCTCTATCTGGAGGACAAACCTCCTCCTGGGAGTGATCTGAGTGATCTAGGGACTGACACCTGGCTATGGAGCCCCCTGCAAGGTGCTGGGGGTCTGAGAACAGAGCTATTAATCTCCAGTGGCTCCCAGTCTACTTGCACCGCAGCCCACTTTCATTGTGTCTAATGTTCTACTTCCGATGCCGTTTGGCGGATACGTAGAAGTTTTATTGTTTTTTGGATTTTCTATTGTATGCCTAAAATATTTTATTTTATTTTTTATTTTTATTATTTTTTAAGATTTTATTTATTTATTTGATGGAGAGATCACAAGTAGGTGCCTGCTTGTGCGCTCTCTTTCTCGCTGAGCAGACAGCCTGCTTCCCCCTCTCTCTGCCTGCCTCTCTGCCTACTTGTGATCTGTCTGTCAAATAAATAAATTTTTTTAAGATTTTATTTATTTATTTGTCAGAGAGAGAGAGTGCACAAGCAGGCAGAGGCAGAGAGAGAAGCAGGCTCCCTGCCGAGCAAGGAGCCCGATGCGGGACTCAATCCCAGGACCTTGGGATTATGACTTGAGCCAAAGGCAGCGGCTTAACCAACTGAGACACCTAGGCATCCTGAAATAAATACATAAAAATCTTAAAAAAAAAAAAAAAGTAAGGAGTAAAGTTTTAGGATTTTTGTCTAAACCACACACACAGTCAGTTTGGGTAGAATGGGACATAGTACACTTCCTCTAGGCCTGATCATTGGACAAACTCTAATTTTTGCTAAGGTCCTGCTCTGAGCGGGTCCTTGGCCTGGCCCTCTTTTGTGTATCAGGTTTCTGAGCCTCTTCCTCTCTCTGTTCTCTCTATTTCAGCACAGAATCTTACTGTTTCTTGGCCCAAGTCTGCTGCAGGACTCACGGAGGAGAGTGAAGAAACAAAGCCATCTTTGAAATCAATTATAAAGACCAAAACAATGATGTAAGAGAGCTTCTGTGAGTAAGATGACGTAACACCTCCAAGCTACGTTCATAGAACAAGTCACTAACCAGTACATCCCTGTCTTTGAACAACAGCGTCTAAAAATAGTATTTGCTGTAATTTCCTGAGTAGCTGGTATAAATGGAAAGAGTGTTAGAGTAGTGAGCGAGCTGTGTCGGGTGGTAACTAACTCTCCTTTGATGGTAGTTTTCTTTTTCTTTTTTAAGATGTCGCTTATTTTTTTTTATTTGACAGAGAGAGAGCACAAGCAGGGGGAGCATCAGAGCGAGAGGGAGAAGCAGGCTCCCTGAGAAGCCGGGAGCCCAACACTGGGGCTTGATGTGGGGAGTCCCATCTCATGACCTGAGCCAAAGGAGTCTGTCAGGAATCTCTCTCTGCTCCCCAGCCCCTCCATTCAGAATCCTCCTGTGATTTCCCCCGTCCCGTCTGATAGGGGCTGGTCTGCCATGCAGACTCCCAGAGTCCAAGAGCTGTGTCTTAACAACCATTCCTCTGTCCCCGGCATACACTCAACACAGCACTCGGCACACAGTAGGCTGTTAGTCCGCTTGGGCTTCTGTAACGAAAACACTGAAGACTGGGTGGCCTATAAGCAATGGAAATTTATTTCCCACAGTTTTGGGGGCCGGGAAATGCAAGACCAAGGTGCCAAACGATTCGGTGTCTGGTGAGAGCACACCTCCTGGTTTGCAGACAGCCATTTTCTTGCTGTGTCCTCTTAGGGTGGACGGGGCTGAGGGATTTCTCTTTGGGTCTCATTTGTAAGGGCAAGGATCCTATTCATAGGGCTTCCACCCAGGTAACCTATTCACCTTCCAAAGGCCTCACCTCTTCTTACTATCACCTTAGGGATGAGGTTTTAATGTATGAATTCTGGAGGGACACATTCGGTCTAGAGCACAGGTGCTCTGAAAGAAATGAATGAATTAATAAAAACCGTCCAGTATTGCTGCAGATATATACAGATGAAAAGAAAATCTGGTGTGATCCGGAGAGTTCACTCATTAAGAATTCAGTAAAAGAGGCAAAGGTATGTAAAGTAGAAGAATGTATACTGCAGTACCTTTTAATGGCAGAATGCCAGAAAGAATCCAAATGCCCAACAAGCGAGAGAACAGAGGGACCAATTCCGGTATATTCTTAAAGGGAGGGTGCCACACTGCCGTGAAAAGTAATGAACTAGAACTCTATGCGTCAACTTGGATAAATCTCAGAAATTAGAGCATTGAGTAAAAAAAACAAAAAGCTGGCTGCAAGATAATAAATTAGCTAATTGCAAAAGGACACATACAGGGGCGCCTGGGTGGCTCAGTGGGTTAAGCCTCTGCCTTCAACTCCGGTCATGATCCCAGAGTCCTGGGATCGAACCCCGCATCGGGCTCTATGCTCAGCAGGGAGCCTGCTTCCTCCTCTATCTCTCTCTGCCTGCCTCTCTGCCTACTGTGATCTCTGTCAAATAAATAAAATCTTTAAAATAAAATAAAATAAAATAAAAAATTAAAAAAAGGACACATACATAATACCAGTTAATAAAATTCAGAACTATGGAAGGCAATTCAGTATATTTTTATGAGCACTTACATGTACAGTAAAAGCAGAGAAACCGTGAATACCAAGTTCAGGAGAGAGGTTATGGCTGTGGGGGGAGAAAGGGGGCAGCAAAATCCCGGAGCACTTTCATTGTGTCTAATGGTCTACTTCTGATGCTGTTTGGCGGATACGTAGAAGTTTTATTGTTTTTTTGGATTTTCTATTGTATGCCTGAAATATTTTATTTTATTTTTTAGTTTTATTATTTTTTAAGATTTTATTTATTTATTTAATGGAGAGATCACAAGTAGGTGAGGAGGCAGGCAGGGAGTGGAGGGAGGGAGCAGGCTCTCTGCTGAGCAGAGAGCCCGATGCGATGCGGGGCTTGATCCCAGGACCCTGAGATCATGACCCGAGCTGAAGGCAGAGGCTTAACCCACTGAGTCACCCAGGTGCCCCTGTACGCCTGAAATATTTTATTAAAGAAAAAAAACCCAAGCTAGCTGTTGAGAGTGAAGGCCTAATTCCTACCCCTGTTCAGATATTCGCTATGTGTCTCCAGCAAGGGATTTAATCTCTCTGAGCTTCAGTTTCCCCAACATTACAATAGGGATAATAAATCTTGGAAGAATTAAGTGACATCACGGGTGTAAATTGCTTAAAGCAATGGAAGTATTCAACAAATGATAACTATTCATATCATAATTAATTATCAACAGCAGTTAGTTTCAAATTATTTGAAAACTGGAGACATCCAAGAAGATCAGCCATTTTTTAAAAGATTTTATTGTTGGGGTGCCTGGGTGGCTCAGTGGGTTAAAGCCTCTGCCTTTGGCTCAGGTCATGATCCCAGGGTCCTGAGATCGAGCCGCACCTCAGGCTCTCTGCTCAGCGGGGAGCCTGCTTCCTCCTCTCTCTCTGCCTGCCTCTCTGCCTACTTGTGATCTCTGCCTGTCAAATAAATAAAAATACAATCTTAAAAAAAAAAAAAGATTTTATTGTTAAGTAATCTCTACACCCAACATGGGGCTTGAACTTACAACCCTGAGATCAAGAGTCACATGCTGCACCGACTGAGACAGCCAGGCACACCCAAGATCAACCATTTCTAACCTGTCTTCACAGATGACACCCCAAGACTTAGAGAGGTTGGGAAGTTGTCTGAGGTCATGGGGGGCATGGGAGGCAGCACTGAGGATGGGAGGTGTGCAGACGGCCCCCTCTGGGTAAGGTGCTGAGCTGGGCCTCTGTTCCAAAGCGCTTCCCTCAAAACCTCACTTCCTTCTAGGGAACCAAAGATGGTCACATGGGGACCTGCTAAAACAGGGACACAGGTCCCAGAGGCACCCGGACAGGTTCTAATGTGGCTTCCTAATCCCAAGGCCTATTTATGTCACCATGAAAGAGATGGAGAAGAATAATGTCATAAGGGCATCCCTTTCTATTATACATATTTATATTTTTAATATTTTAATTATTTATTTGTTAGATATCAGAGATATCACAAGTAGGCAGAGAGGCAGGCAGAGAGAGAGGGGGAAGCAGGCTCCCCGCTGAGCAGAGAGCACGATGCGGAGCTCGATCCCAGGACCCTGAGATAATGACCCGAGCCAAAGGCAGAGGCCCAGCCCACTGAGCCACGCAGGTGCCCCCTATTTTATATCTTTTTAGTAAAAAATCTGATGCCTAACACAGAGAGGCATATATCTTCACAAAAATACACAAATTCAAATGCACTGTTTGTTAATAGCCCCAAACTGGAGACAACGCAGATGTCCATCCGTGGAAGAATGGACAGTGTTGCACTCTTTCCGCAGGATAATACTCTCCGGCAGAGAATGAACATGCTACTGCCATCAGGATCACACAGATGAATGTCCCAAACAGTGTGGATGAAACAAACCAGACCCAAAGCTTTTACCTGCTGATATTTACATAAAGTTCAGCACTGGCAAAACTAACCAGGAGTCTAGATGTCAGAGTATTGGTTGTGCTTCAGTGAGAGGTTGGAAGTGGGCTGGGGGGGCCATCCGGGGATGGACAGTGTCGTGTTTGTTGGTCTGGGTCCTGGTTCCAAGGGTGTGCTCTTCGTGAGAATGCATGAGCTGTACTCTTATTGCTTGTACACTTATGGCCATATATTACACTTCAATTAAAATGTTGTTTAATATAAAAACACTTGCCAATTGCAGTATTTTAACCACTATTAGTTACTGATTGCTTATGCGACATCACGGATAGAGTCATATAATATAGAGGGCAATTGTGGGCCTCTCAGTTAGCAACTTCTCAGAAGCCTTGACCTTGAACAGTACCAGCTGAAACCAGCTTTCGTTTCAGGCTCACTGAAAGGGGGGATTGTCTACTGAGGACCCAGCCAGGTGGAGACAAGGGCCATTACTCAGGACATCTGATCCAGAGAGAAGGCAAATTATCTGATTTGGCAGTTTCCTGGGATCAGATGACCCAGATAATGGTCAAACTGCCATGGAGACACCACACATCCCAGCCAAAATACCCATCAGGTGGACCCTTCTCCTGGAGCCATAATTGTGGGCAGAGCGCAGAGAGAGGCCTGTGCCACCCCCAGGGTCTCCTTTCTGCAAGAGGAGCCAAAGGTTAGCTCTTCCAGAATCTGCAGAGGCGCCAGAAAGGTAAGGCCGATCTGGTCCCAGAGGCGCTCCAGGCCTGTCCCCTCCAGGGACCCAGCTCTGAGCCTTTGGGCAAAGATGATCTCATTTAATCTAGCAGCCCTAGGAAAGAAGTAGCACCACAACTCCCCATTTTGGGCGGAGGAAACAGGCACGGAGGGGTTGAACGAGTCTCCCAGGACTGAACACCAGGGGCGCTATTCCCCATTTCTTACCCAAGTTACTCCCACATCTGGCATCCCTATGAGCCTCACTTCCGCTGGATGCTCAAGGAGTTCAGTTCCCCTGCCATGCAGGCTCGCAGGTGCGATTCAAAGTGCATGGGTTCCATGGCGGAAACCGCTGCAGAGGTAGAAGACAGAGAAAGCAAGATCGGACAGGAAGAGCCTTCAGACTGGATACAGGTCTGCCCCCTGGGAAAGGCCACGGGGAGTAAGGAGGTCTGTGCGGGGAGATCCCCATGCCACAGCTCAGCTCAGAGACAAGAACATTATCCTGAGTGTACCTTCACTTCCATGGAAAAATCATATTCAATTATACACTGACACACCTCCCCGACGGGAGCAGTACCAAGCAGAGACTTTTATTTTTTTGAGATTATTTATTTATGAGAGAGAGAGCGAGATCGAGAGCGCACACATGCATGAGCGGGGAGAAGGGGCAGAGGGAGAGAGAAGCAGAATCCCCGTTCAGCAGAGAGCCCGATGTGGGGCTCAATCCCAGGACCTGGGATCATGATCTGAGCCGAAGGCAGTCTCTTAACCGACTGAGCCACCCAGGTGCCCCTGGGTGGATTTTTTTTTTTTTTTCTTAAGATTTCATTTGAAGTAATCTCTATACCTAATGTGGGACTTGAACCCACAACCCCGAGATCAAGAGTTGCACATTCTACCAACTGAGCCAGCCAGGTGCCCAGAGTAAAGACTGTCTTAAAACACTGTTGCTTATGTATCCAGTTATCTGTGCCCCAAGCCTACCTGTGGAGCCAAAAGCCCTGTCTTATTTGTCAGGTGGTACCAGCACAGAGCAAGGCGTTCACACATTATAGGGACTAATAAATGCATATTTCTGAGGCTGAACTGGAAGCATAGCTGTGGGACCATGTGCCACATGCATTAGTTGATTTAATCCCTGATGTGGGAAACAAAGGCAGAGGAAAAATTATTAATTTTCCTTACTACCTACAGCCCATTGACAAGCCCTTGAAACAAGAACTTCCTCTAGGAACTCAACTGCCTTGATGTTG
Organism: Lutra lutra; assembly: GCF_902655055.1. Classification (NCBI taxonomy): domain Eukaryota; kingdom Metazoa; phylum Chordata; class Mammalia; order Carnivora; family Mustelidae; genus Lutra; species Lutra lutra. Next base: position 94,664,400 of record NC_062289.1, on the reverse strand, counting down.
ACACTTTGCTAAGGGCAAAAGGCAATCCTAGCCCAAATCCCCCTGCCTAGGATCCTATAAGTCAACTTTAACATATAAAAATTCCTTTGGAAGTTTCTTGTATCTCTTAATCCCCCAAGATGGGTCTTGGCAATCAGCCCCCAAGCCTGTGGCCCACTGATAAACATCTGAAGGTTCTCAAGGCTAAGGCTTTATTAGACAAAAATAAATGACCTTTTCCAACAAGAGCTAGCCTCTTCAAGGTCCTAGAAACCTTGTTTCCAAATTCCTTAAGAGGTTTACTCTAACCTATCCCCTTCCCAACTTGAAAGGGTATAATGGGCCACTCCTCATGACCCCAGGGCAGCTCTTACTCCCCAGAGGTCCTGTCTCTGCTTTAATGAAACCACCTTTTTGCACTAAAGATGTCTCAAGAATTCTTTTTGGTACACTGAAAAGAAATTTAAAAAAAAGAAGAAAAGAAAAAAAAAGAAAGAAAAGAAAAGAAAAAAAAAAGAATTTTTTTTTTGGCCATGGGCTTTGAACCTGAACGTCTTTCCTCCATCATTCCCCACCACAGCCCCATGTGGATAGTACTGTTCCCATCTTCCCAATGGAGAAACTGAGGCCCAGGGTGAGACAACCTTCCCAAAATCATACACTGGGAGGTTTCAGGCTGGGGTCGTCCTGGCTCCACGCTGGGGTTTTTCTGGTGGGACATGTGGCTGTCAGGCCCGGCAAACAGGTCAGTCCAAGATGTAGCCCTATATCCTCATTTTCCCTGGAGATGCCCGCCCAGCCTCCAGGGAAATATTCTTGGAAACCAACCTCTTCTGGCATGTTCCAACTGAAACCCATGAGTATCCTAGGAAGAGAGAGAGCCGGGGGCTTGTGGGCTGAGAGGTTTTTACCATGAAGGTCAGGAGAAGTCAGCCCGTCCTGGTTACAGAGCTGCTCCAAGAAGCTTGTGTTTTGAAGGTTATTTCTTTCCCATGTCTTCTGTGTTCAACCTTTTGCATGCTAATAAACTCAGGAGCCACAACTGTGCGAATCACAACAGCAATTTTTGCTGATCTCCTACTAGGGGTGAGTCTGGGGTCTGCTGGTCTGGGACCCATCACATCCATGTCGGCCTTGCAAACCCACAGCCGCCGTGCACCGTGGGTATTCCTACTTCCATTTTCGAGGTGAGCAAACAGGCTTAGGGAAATGAGGTAACCTGCCCACTGCTGGAAAGTGGCACAGAGGAGACCTGGATCCAACCAGGTCAAGGTCTGAGCATAAGACAGGGAGAAAGGACACCAGCAGCCTGAACTGGGAGCTCCCTGGAGGCAGCCATTCCTTAAAGACATATTGGGACAGCCTTGTCCTTGGCACCCTGCCTCCCATCACCAGCTTGTCCATCCTCCAAACTGAGCCACAGCAATCTCTTAGAACACAGCTCTGACTACACCACCCCCTGCTCAAGACCTCCAAATGGCTTCCTGTTTCCCACAGCTGAAAGCCCAGACTCCTTCACTTGGCACCCAAGGCCTTCTGCAGCCGGGCCTCAAATCCACTTCCTGCCTCCTTTCCCACAGTTCCAACCTACCCTCTGTAGCAGACGCTCCCCTGCTCCCCCACACCGCATGCTCATTCTCCACTTTGCCTCCAAAGATGCTCTCTCTCCTCCCTGGAGTGTTCTTTCTCTCCTTCTCCTTCTCCACCCAATGAACTCCTCCTCATCGTTCGATTTCAAATAGTGCCTTCTTTTGAGATGTCTTGGTTTCTAGAAACCTGTGACTTCACTAACATACCAGGGACGGGAGAGTAGAGTGAAACCAGTTGGGCCAATGGAATCTTCTTCTCTTTATGCCTTAGGACACAAACAGAGAAGGCAATTCCGTACCCTTGGTCGAACCCAAAGAAATGCCTCCCCAAAACCATTTACAGAAGCTGGAAGCCTCCCTCCATCCCCTTTTCCCCACACTGATTGTTTTGTTTGCCCAGAAATAGCATAGCCTATCTTTGGGAAAACTGCTTCTTTCCATTCCAATCTTGTGTGTCTGGAGGAAGCCATCCCTGAATGTGGTAGGGACACCTTGGAGTCTAACTTGGCCAATCTCAGAATCCCAAGGCCCCCACCACAGTGATTGGTCCAGGAATTGGCTCATGACCCAAACCCAGCCAATCAGGGAACTTCCCTGGGAGTTTTCTGACTAGTTGGTGGGGAACAATGCTATTTCGTGTGGTCGGAAGGTTCTAATGTTTAGATGCCCAGAGCCACCCGTGATACTGGTTTGAGACCAGTGAGGATGACTAGCATGAGGGAATGAACCAGTATGCCGACAATACACTAGACAGAGAGGATGTTGCTGAATTAGTTTCTGGCTCCAACCCTCCTTGAGATTGCTTTCACCCCCGATCTTTCTGCAAATGGGTTTTGGGGGCCCATGAAGTCTTTAGTAGGAGTTCAAGTTCAAGATGGGTTCTGATCTTAAAACCATAGGGTGAATTTTGGTCACTTAACAACTACAGGGTTCTGGGCGCCTGGGTGGCTCAGTGGGTTAAAGCCTCTGTCTTCGGCTCAGGTCATGATCCCAGGATCCTGGGATCGAGTCCCGCGTCGGGCTCTCTGCTCGGCAGGGAGCCTGCTTCCCTCTCTCTCTCTCTGCCTGCCTCTCTGCCTGCTTGTGATCTGTCCCTGTCAAATAAATAAATAAAATCTTAAAAAGAAAAACAACAACAACAACAACAACAACAGGGTTCTAACAAACAAGACTTAAAACTCGTTCTTCAATTACATTAGGTGATAATGCAGTCAATAAATATTTATTAAAGACCCGGTATAGACCAGGCACTCTGCTAAGGGGGATCCCAGATGGAGAGAAAAGTATGGTCCCTGCCCACACAGAGCTCAGTCTGCATTACCCTCACTTAGCTATTGAAATTTAAAATAGTTAAAATTAAATAAAATTTGAAATTCAGTTCATTAGACTCATGTGCTACCTTTCAGGTACTCAGCAGTCCCATGTGGCTGGTGGCTACTGTATTGGGCAGCATGGACACAAAACCCCGCCCTCAGCACAGAACTTTCCACTGGCCCACGCTGGTCTAGAGCCCTGCCCATCCAAAGTGTTCTTGAAACCAGCCCCATCAGGCTCACTGGAAACGCAGAATCTCAAATTCCGTCACAGATTTAGTGAGTTGGCATCTGCATTTCAAAGAGATTGTTGTGACTTCGTTAAATTAACATTTGTTAATGGAGCGTGGGGGAGGAGGGTGTTGAGCCACAGTTACAGGAGACAGCGTGTTTTGAAATAGAGTTCATTGGTTACTCACCTGTCAGGCAGGGAAGGGGTACTCAGCTGCCTGGGGGGGTCTGAGCAGGGAGGTCCAGGCAGAGTGCTGGGGGCACAGGCGTTCATTATGGTCCATGGGTTCCCAGTCTGAGGCTAGATTGTTCAGTTCTAAACAAAAAGGGTGGGATTCTCGCAAGCCTCGTGGGGCCTGGGCTGCAGGAGAGAACGCTCATCACAAGGGCCCTTGGTGGGTTCACGTGGGGAACTTACATTTACTTATGATCACAGATTGTTCCTTTAGAGCATGTGGTCATGGAAGAGTCGGCATCAGTTCAAGGCCCCTGCAGGCTGCTGGGCCACACAGAGCAGATGCTGAGACCGAAAAACTATGGAGTCGTTGAGCGAAGTGCTCAACATAGACACGCAGGCGATTTACATGCGCATTATCCAAAGAAACGTCATCCGAAGAGCCGCTCTGAGTTTAGCCCCTCTGCCTGACGCTGTCACACACACCCTCCTGTGAGCAGCAGAGAGGGTCCCAACCTGGCCTTCAGCGGGCTGACCTCCCCGCCAGCCACAAATTCACCTCTCTCGGCATCCGTCCACGAAGTGGACGGTGGTGCACCCACCGAGTTGGTAAATAGGATTCCAGTTAACAAGGACCCCTGGACGAGGTGGAACCCTAGGGGCAATCCCACCCCAGGAATGATTTTCTGGGATCCCTTTCTTCAGGGTAAAACCACTGCAGAGAGCTGGGAGTGAGCAGGCGTTTATGCTGTATTAGTTTTATTTTTTCCCCAGAAAGAGGAAGAAGGCCCTTGCTGTGTGGCATGAGTTCTGCTGTTCTCATGCTGTAAAGGATGTGCCCACCCCTGTGTGGGCTTAGGGGCTCTCAACCATCCCAGCCTGATTGAGACGCACTCTTTGAAAAACCTCCCCACACACGCACGCGTGTGCGCGCACACACACACACACACACACACACACTTCAACTAATTGATGGCAACCAACCATAACCAAGAAAAAAGGCAACAAACTATCCATTTAAATTGCAGATTGTGACCTTTATGCTTGAAATCTTTTCAAACATCCTGTTTATAGCTTTGGGGTTCTGGCATTCAATAATTCTCCAAATTATTTTTCTCCGTTGGTTGTTTTTTTTTCCCCCCAGTTGTCATTATGATGCATTGCATTCCCCCAATTTCTGGGCCTTGACACTGCCCCCTCCCGCCCCCTTCTCCCCAGTTGGTTACTCCTGAGAGTCCCATAATTTGCAGAGACCAACAGCAGGACTTTTCTTGAATGTTGCCACTTTATTCAGGCAAACCAGCTGCAGGAGCTGCTTTGCAAGGCTTCACCCTGCCCCCGCAGACACCAAGGCAAGGGGGTTTCCGAAAGGCTGGGGGGTGGAAACGAGGGCTTTTTCTCCAAGCTGTGCAATGCCTCTGCCCCCTCTCCAAAGATCTCCCATGCCCTGACCTGTGGGGTCATTCCCCGAAGTGTTAGTAAGTTACAGGGGCAGATATTCCAACGTGTTACAAGTAACTAGGGGTTAAATCCAGAGGAGAGTCTTCCTTATGGGGGATTTCTCAGGACCTTCAAACACCAGCTCCTTTGGGGGGTGACGTGAGGTGTCAGGTTTCCCAAGTTTACTTAATCAGAGTGCACCTGTTTCCTGGATGGTCTCGTAGAACACGGTCCACCATCCACTTGGGGAGATGCTGCTTGTCCCAGTTAGTACTGCAGCGAGGGTCCTGAAGACCCAGCCCACAATGACAGGAGGGGAAGTAGGCTCTGCCTCTCCATAGAATGTGCAGCCACCTCTGGCTTCCCAGACAGCACAGTAGGGACTCAGGGTCAGAAAGAATGGGTTTGAGCCCTGCTTCCTGGCATCCTTAATATGCCTATTTTAAGTACACAGCTCATCCCCACACCTGTACCTGATGATCTGGGAGCCTGAGTGGACATGGTTCCTTCTGCCTGCCCATTCTCCTCTCCTTTCTGGAAACAAACCCCTTTTTTTGAGGAGACACACAGATCCTAAGGATTAATTAGCCTGTGGAGGCTAATTGCATGTTCGATTCTTCTCAGAGAGCTGATGTCTGCAACAAAAGTGTTTGATGACTGAATGTGGATTGCTGAGTCATTCTAGAAAAAATAACGAGTAATAACAACAACAACAACAAAAGTATCATGGGCTTCCTGTGTACCAGCCACTGTGCTGCTCCAGTTTCCATTCTCGGATTCACTTAATCCTCAGGACAACTCCATGAAGGGGCTCCTACAGTTGTTCCTATCTTACAGATGGGAAACTGGAATAATTTGCCATATGACTCATAGAGAGTAAATCAGAGATGTCAGGCCAGACCTGTCCTCCTTCACATCTGCAATTCTTAAACGCTTGGACTAGACGGATGGAGAAAAGCAGTCAGTATCCATGAGAGTTGCTATTTATGGAATATTTTCCATATGCCAGGCTCATGGATTACTGTTTATCACGTACTTTCTGTAAAGCAGGCTCTGCTCTAAGAACTGTATACTCATTTAACCCTCATAGCGACCCCATAATCTAGGGATCGTCCTTTAAAGAAACTGAGGCCCAGCAACATCTGTTAACTTGAAAATACAGAAGCTCTTTTACCAGCAAAATGGTTTTTTTCCGGGAACAGCAGAGAATAGCAAAACAGAAAAACCATAGGCAAGTGTAACCAACAAAGGAGAGAAACGTTTTATGGAGAAAGAGGAAGTTAGTAGGGTTGTTTTGAATGAAAGTCCTTTAAGCAAAGCAAGACTTCAGGGTGCTGACACTTTCTCACTAGCTCAGTTGTTAGGGTAGTCGATTTCTGGTGGGGAACGCAGTATACATTTGCCCCCACCCCTTGGAGCCTGTAATTGATTATTTCCTGAATCTTCTGTTGGGAGTCTGCAATTGACAGTTCTTCCTATAATGGATACTTGAACAATACTCTGCCCCCTGCTAGACTCTCCCTTCTAGCCTCCTGACTCCCTTTTAGTGAGGTTTCCTTTGATTACTTTTTACATGTTCGATGCAGGCCCAGGGCTTGCACGGCTTCTTGGTGATGGGGACAGGATGTGAACCCAGAACTCTGGAGTCCAGGGTCTGTGCTCTTTCCCACGCTGCTGCCCCAGCAAAGGGCTTTTGTTCCTCTCCTGGGGGGCAGTAACAGTTTGAACCAAAAAGCCAGGTCTCGATGGCACTCAGCTCTCTCTGAACATTCTAAGGCTGGAGCATCAACAAGGCTGTGGCGGTGTCCTTCCTCCTGCCTTGGTTCTGAGGACACTTACCTTCTCAGTTCCCCTCACCCTCCTTGGGCCAGCTCCTGCGTGAATCAAGGCTTTCAGACAGGGGAAGGAAAACTACAGACGGGCCAAGAGCCCAGCCTCAGGGGTCCTGCTTGCCAGGCCTGGCTCTTTGAACAGCCCACATCACGTCTGACCACTGCTCGGACACCAGAGTGAAGAAGTTTTATTTAAGGGGCTCTGGCAGGCCCTGGCAGGCCCACCCCGAATTCCCCGCATTCCCCACTGCCTGGGGTGGAAAGAATTTCCAGCCAAACTTGGCAAGCCAGGAAGGACTGTGGTCTGGCTTCTCCCTTTGAAAGGTGCTGTGCAGCTCTGGCAGCCCAAGGCATCTTTTTTCTCTCCTACCTCATTGCTAAGAATAACCAGGCCACCTCCACGCCCTCCACTCAGGCCCAGCCTGTGCCGAGCTCTCCCTCTGCTGGGTTTAAATGCTCTTTGGTAGTGAGAAAGTGGACAGCGAGCCCTGAGAGTTGGGATGTAAACCCAGGATGTGTGGTTCCAGACCTCACTCTTGTACTGTGTTGGAGGAACCACCTACGGGTAGGACAGCAGAGATCTTTTTCTGGAGATCAGACCTGTTTTCTACTCGGGACTGCATTCATGGTGTGGGGAACAGACCCTCAGACCTAGCTGTGGCTGCTGCTGTTGGCATCCTACCCGTATGCCCAGACACTCATCACTCTGTTGTATGGCAGTAGCTCCTTCTTCTTCTTCTTTTTTTTTTTTTTTTTAAGATTTTATTTATTTATTTGACAGACAGAGATCACAAGTAGGCAGAGAGGCAGGCAGAGAGAGAGGAAGGGAAGCAGGCTCCCTGCTGAGCAGAGAGCCCAATGCAGGGCTCGATCCCAGGACCATGGGATCATGACCTGAGCCGAAGGCAGAGGCTTAACCCACTGAGCCACCCAGGCACCCCACGGGCAGTAGCTTCTTAGGCGAACCCGGGTGTCTGGGCCAGAGTGCTAGAGAATTGGCAAATGAGAATAAGTAGGTAAATGTCCTGGGTGCTTGTCCCTCGGGTGGGACAACACTGTCCACATTATACCCCGTCTGCCCCAGAGTCCCCCCATGGGGCTGCCCATGGCACTCATTTGCTCAGTAATACATATTTGCTGGTTTCCTTCCCTTCCCTTCCGTCCCACCCTTCCTGCTGTTCCCAAGGATCTGCTCCTTCTTCAGCGTCTCTTCTGGGGGACACTCAACATAGACGGCCCTCGAGAGTCCTGAAGGGGCTAAGGCTAAGGGGTCTCTTTCTTTAACGAGCCAGGCTCTTAGCTGTCCAGGCTCCTGAAGGTGCCAGGACGGAGTGGGCGAACAGACCGGTGGCAAGTTCCCATGTCTTCAGTTCATGGCCTTGGAATCCACTGCTTGGGTTTCTTTCCACTTCGGCTGCTCTGTCTTCAGGGAGCCTGTGCCAAGCAGAAGTTCATTTGCCCTGAAATCTGTACTGAGCATTGACCATGTGCTAAGCACCACGCTGGGCTCTGGCCACCCAGAGGGGAACACTTGGCCGAGGAAGTCAGCCCAGCAGGAGGCCAGTGGACAGCCTTGCCAGAGAAGATTGAGATGCCTAGACCCCATCCCCAGAACCTGATTTGATAAATCGAGGTGTGGCCTGGGCACTGGCATGTTTAAAAGCTGCCGCGGTAGTTCTAATTGTTGCCAGGGTAGAGACCCACTTGCCTTAAGGCCTATTTGCCTGTTCAACCAGTGGGCTGATGAGGAGGTGAGAATGTTGGCAGGGACTTCTAGGTAGCAGGGTCCCTGGTCTCCGTTGTTTGTCCACCCTGGGCCATCGGGGTAGAGGAGGGTGCAGAGTCAGGTTTCCTGGTCCTCAAGTATGTCCACCTTAAAAATAAAAGTTGATCTTTTATCAGCAAAAATGGGTTTACTGAGGAAGAGTAGAGAATTGCAATGTGGGACACACTATGGCAAAACCATAGGCAAGTCCAACAAACAAAGGAGAGGAATGTTATTCTATGGAGAGGAAGTTGGAAGACATCACTTTGAACAAAAGTCCCTTAGAGAAAAGCAACAGTTCAGAGTGATGACGGGTCCTCATGGGCGGACTTGCGGAAATCGTTGACTTCTCCTTAGAGATGGATGTACATCTCTCCCCTGTTGGGGCCTGTAACTGATGATACCTCTTGACCATACTTCCGCTGGGGTCTGTAGTTGACAGTTCTTCCTGTAATTAACAGTGAGCAACACATCTCCCTGTTTCAGGCTCCCACGCTAAGTAGCGAGGTTCCCCTTTATTAATTTTCACAAGTGTGTACCCCAGATAACCAATCCGTCTACACCAACTGTGCTCTGAAGCAGAGGCCAGCTCTGAACCAGAATTTATACTTGTCCACACGTACACATTCAGCACGAGGCCCTGCACCTGATTACAGAGTCTCCAGAGTCAGAAAGATATGGGTCCTAACACCACCTACACCACCTACTTAGCTGTGTGCCCTTGTGCAGAAGAATTCACCACTCTGTGCGATAATAACAACACCTCACAGAGAAATTTTCCCAAGGAATACCTTTTGACGATATCTAGAGACATTTTTAGTTGTTAGAACTGGGGGGTGATATTGTCATTGTGTCAGTGCTGCTCAACGTTCTAGAATACACAGGGACCCCTTCCCTCCACACACGCCCACCCCAGCTGCAGAGGATCATCTAGAACAAAAGGTCGATGGTACCACTGTTGCAAAACGGTGATGTAAGTCAATCATGCAGCACTGAGTTAGACACAGAGTGAGGGGCCCTGGAACGTCAGCTCCTTTCCATTTTACTTATTTACTGCCCAAATGTCAACCTGGTATGGTGATCCTGGGTGGCGCCTCAGGAGAAAAAAATACTAATTAATTAATATGGGGGGGTGAGGCAGAGGTGCTAGGCTAAGGCTCTCTGCCAGAAGTAGGGTAGAAGGCACAAATGCAGACCATACATGCGAGGTGAAATACTGTAATATTTAAAATGTATTACTTAACTAACCTATTGAAGATATTAGCATTTTTACATGGAAACAATATAAATTTTTAAGATAATTTATACCTTTTTTTTGCACCAAGTCTGCAAAATCCAGCGTCCATGTTACCCTTACACATTGTGGACTGTAACCTATAGTAATGTGGACTTTTCACATTTCAAGTGCCCCATAGACACATGGTTCCTGGCTTCTGTGGACAGCAGAAGTCAGACTAAAGCCTTTCCTCTCACAGACGCTTGGTGATGATCAGGTCAGGCCAAAAGAGAAAACAGATGAGGAGATAAAGGAAGATGGGAAGGGAATCTTTGAGAACATATAAGCAGGAAGCAGGAGTAACATCTCCAAAAAAGTTCTAGAGCCCTGTGCTCTGCCTCTGCCCACTGGCAGTGGGGAGACAGCAGGAGGACCTGTCTCTGCTCTCCAGGTTAACTTTGCTCCTAGGCACCAGCCACAGAGGAGCCTGGGCAGGGGTGGGAGGAGGTGGGGGTGGAGGCTGACCTACCCACTGCCCACAGCAGGAACTCAGAGCCCTGGGGAGACCATCCCCCCAGCCCACCCCCAACAAATTAAAGAGACCGTTTACATAAGCCTCATTTAAGGCTGGCTCTCTCAATGTTTTTAAATCACCTTTGGCTTAGGGAGATGGAGTGTGTGCTTGTTCCATCAAGCCATGACTCCTGGACAAGACAAAGCCCATTTCCGTGGCTAATAGGACAGAGCGTTCAGAGAGTGCTGAATCCATTAGGGACCAAAGTGGTTTCCCGCTGTCATCGGCAGAAATGCAGATGAAGATAGAGCTCAGGGCGCTGGGTGGAGGCCCTGGGATCAGCGTGGGGATTCCCAGCCCCACAGCTAAGTCACAGCAGCCCCCGTGAAGACCCAGCCCCGTTAAGACCCTCTACAAAGTAGCTTAGGGTGTGTTTACTGTGGGTGGGTTACCTGGGGCCAGAAAACTGGCCCAAGTCCCAGCTCCATCTGACAATGGGCAAGCAATCCAATCCTTCCAAGCCCATTTAGTCATCCATAAAAGGGAATGATAACTGTTATTCCCACTGGTCAGTCTGCCCCCAGACATTTAGGACTCACACAGTCACCTCTTCTGAGTCTTTGTTCAGATGTTTCCTCCTCCAAGAGACCCTCCCTCCCCGCCCTGTCAGAAACCACAACTCCATTCTCGCCACTCTTCAGCTCCTTCCCTGGCTCTGATTTATTTTTTCATATATGTAGCATAGATTTCCATATTTTGTTTGTGTTCTAGCTCACCCCCAGTAGAATTTCAGCCCCAGGAGGGAGGGAGTTTTGTCTCTTTTGTTCCCTGCTATCTTCCCAGCACCTAGAACAATGTCTAGAATGAAGTAGATATTTGATAAATATTTGTTGAAATAATTTTATTTAGAATTCATTCTTTTCTTTTAATAATCTCTACCCCCAACATGGGGCTCGAACTCAGATTCCAGAGATTGAGTTGTATGCTCTTCTGACTAAGCCAGCCAGGTACCCTGACTGACATAATTTCTTACTTAAAGAAACATCAACAATGCCTGGCACATAGTAGTTCATTAGGATTACTCAGATGTTGGTCACAAAAGCAGGAAAGCGCCACATGGTTCCTACTTTCACTTCATTAACTCATCTAAAAATGTGAACTGTGGCTTTACCAATGTGCCAGGCAGAGTACTAGGTTCTGCTGCAGCAGGGCTGGGCAAGAGGGCACAAAACCTCAGCGAGGATTTAATAGTACCCCCTTCATGGGTTGTTGCGAGGACTGAATAAACTCATGCCCGAAAATGCTTCACATGATCCAGGAACATCGTGTCTGTATTAGTCAGCTTATGCTGTGATGAAGCCATGTGACAAACACCGCCCAAAAATCTCAAGAGGGCTCCAACAGAGTCACTTCTCACTTCTATGTTTGGAAGGGAGGTGGGTCCCTATTGGGTCTGCTCCATGTGTCTTCTCATTTGGGCCCCTCATAAAGGTTTAGCTCCTATCTGGAAATGCTAATTCTCTGGAGACAACAGCTGTTCTTTGAGACAACTGCCTAGAAGTGGGACATCATCACTTTTCCCCACATTCTGGTGGCCACATCAATCCACATGGCCAAGTCCCACATCTAGGGGGTGAGGAATTGGACTCTCCTCACTGACCAGGGAGGGAAGAGTGACTACTTGCTGGATAATAGTACAAAACACCCTATGTTTAATAGAAGGTCTTTAATATTCTAAGGGAGAGAGAAAAAAAAAAAACCCACTTCTACAGAATCCGGGATAGGCAGTCATCAACGGTTACAGATCACTCAAGGAGAGCTACCTAGAAAGTACCAGAGTTGGAAGCTGGATGCCCTGCTGGTGTTTTTTATGAATCAGAGAGAGCACCAGTTTGAAATCAACACAGACTCAGTATGCACATCTCAGCCCTATCAATGAACGGCCAAGCCTCTGTGTGTCCCTTTACCTCTCCAGGAGTCGTCTACACAGTGAGGTTCTCACATGACTCTGGGAGTTTCTGTGAGGATCAAAGGACTAATATGTGGGCAGACCCTTTGTTGGCCATGAACACCCACAGTGGTTGTCTAGGATTCCAGAGCCATTCACGTGATGGCCCTGAGTGCCCAGTGAAGCTTCGTGGCCACCCAGCTGAGCCTCAAGCCCTTCCCAGGGGAAGTCTGCATAAAGGCACCCTTGAAGGTGACGTTGCAATTTCTCTTGGAGTTCCCTCTCCTGCACTAATCCAAAGTCCCAGGCTTAGCAAGTCAGGCACAGGCCAGACAGATATTTTCTGGGCATGTCAATGGGCCTGATGCTCTGCGAGGGGTTGGGAATAAGGCAGGAAGGGAGGTAGTTGTACCCACACCTGCTGTCATGAAGTTCACATCCCATGAAGGATGGTGGGTAAGTAATTCTAAGTGTGGGGGGTGTTGGGGTGGTGCAGGGGACAATGGATGAGGACGACAGAGCTAAGCTGGAGGGGAAGTCTTACCAATGAAGCAGCTACTGTGATGCCCGGCGATCAGAGGTGTGTGGGAGGGAGGCCGTGTTCCAGTGGCCATGCCGTGTTATAATGGGCAAGGTTGACAAGCTCTGAGAACATGCTCCAGGCTCAAAAGTCAGAGGCAGCTTCCTGGGGGCCGTGGATGGCAACTGACCCACCTGCATCAGCTGCATCAGAGATGATGGGATGTGTCAAAGCCAATGAGAGTGATGTAGTCCTCTTCCTGCCAGGGACCAGCTCAGAGAAGACACGTGACCCACTCCAGGACAAGGAGACTTGAGGGAGATCTGCCTGGAAGCTGCAGGGAGGGGTTTCCTTGACTCTCAAAATGAGACACACATTAAAATAAAAAACGCTCTGATTTCTTTGGACGTGGTTGGGTCTGGATGCAATGCCTGGTGTACAGCAGCTACTTTGCCACCTGCCATGGGTGAAGTTTACCAAGCAAAGAAATGGAAGGGGTGGGGATTCTCGAGGACATTGCACAGCAGCCTCGACCAAATGGGGACCCTCCTCCCTCACCTCTGGACTTCCATTTGTGTGGGATATTAAATTTTCTTATGGGTTGTGCCTGTTTGAAAAAAAAAAGACTTTTTATATTACTTTACTAAGAGCCAATAGAGCCAATAGGGGTGATACAGAGCTGGGTCTTGAAGGTTGTATAAGAGTTTTCTAGGTGAGGAAGAAAGGAAGGTCCCCCTGGGGAGAGGGAATGGCTTGGGCAAAGACACGGATGTATTCAGAGAAGGATCAAAAGGGGAGATCGGGACAGGGGTGCTGCTACGTCATGGAGGGCCTGCCATGCCTTCCTCTGAGAACAGTCATGGAGGGCCTGCCGTGCCTTCCTCTGGCCTTATTCTGAGAATAGCTCCTCTATAGATTAGTCAGCACCTTCAGAGACCGTACAAAGCAAACTCTGGAGTCTGATAGAGCTAAGTTCCAATCCTGGCTTCTCCGAGGAAATCAAGTAGTGATGCTAGACAATGAGGATAAACCTTAGGCAAGCCTCAGCTTCCTCTCCTGTAAAATGAGAAGGGCCACTGTGACAATTAAATACAGACACAGATCTAGAGACAGAAGCAGATAGATATAATGACCTGCACAGTCCTTGAAATGTGGTACAGGATGGCTCTTGCTACCATCTTATTATTCTTATATAACTATCATCACACATATGCTGTATCGGTGAGCTGTTGCTGCCTAACAGACCACCCCCAGGCTCACAGCTTAAAATAAGAAGTGATTCTTTTGCTCACTGTTTGCAGGTCAGCTGGAGGGTCTTCTGGGCTTGGCTGGGCCCACTGATGGCTCTGAGTACTGCGGGGGTCGAGTAGGGGGCTCTGCTCTCTGGACTGGGCTGAGGTTTCTCATATTTGGGGGCCCTTTGGGGGGGTCTCTCATCCTCTAGCAGACTAGCTTGGGCTGGAGCTCAGTAAGGATGCTGGGCAAGATTCTAAAACAGACGGGGCGCCTGGGTGGCTCAGTGGGTTAAAGCCTCTGCCTTCAGCTCAGGTCATGATCCCAGGGTCCTGGGATCGAGCACCGCAATGGGCTCTCTGCTCAGCAGGGAGCCTGCTTCCCACCCCCGCTCTCTCTGTCTACCTGTCTACTTGTGATTTCTGTCTGTCAAATAAATAAAATCTTTAAAAAAAAAAAAGTTTCAAAAACAGAGAGCAGGCATGTTCTAGTCTTCTTGACCCCCTGTGCTGGGGATCACCGTGGACACCTCCACCATATTCCGTAGGCCAAGACAAGTGACAGGGCCAGCCCAGGTACAGGGGCTTCCAGGGAAACTGAGTCCACTCCTGAATGGCAGCAGCTGTAAAGCGGTGTTAGGAAACAAGAAAATGCATGGGAGGGTAGAGAATTGAGGTCAGGAGTTACGAAGGCCCCGCTCAGGTTTGTACCTGGGTAAGAGTCCCCAGCCGGTAAACATCCCAAAAAGGCCTTGGCCCCCTCTGGAGGTGTCCCCAACCTCTTCCTCAGCTGTATTTGCATATTTTGATTGGTTCCCCTACTTATCATTTGTCCCAGCAGGAAGAGCCTATCTGTCTCCAGCCCCTGGAGAATGAGTAAAATCCCACACTCTCATCTGACCTCACCATGAGACTCCTGCAGGCAGAAACCTGACTTGCCCTAATTTCCCATAATTAACTCGTCAAGACACCTGGTGTGCCTGCTGCTCCCCTCAGGGGCTCTGGCTTTCCCCAGCACCGTCCAGTGGGTCCCTCCCTGCTCTGCTCATCTCCTGGTGGCGGGGCACGGGGGTTGCTCTGTTTCTGGAAGACCTACTGTGAGCCCAGCCCTGGAGTGGGTGTATCTGTGTGAAGTCATTGCTTCCCTTAACACCCCTGCCACATGGACACTATGATTCCCATGTTATAGATGAGCCGACTGAGGTTCGGAGAGGTGGTTACTCAGCCAAGGACACAGAGCTGGGAAATATCAGAACTCCGGTTTATGGTTACTTGCTTACTTAGGGAGCCATACCTGGGCAGAAGCTAAAGAAATTGGCTTAAAGCCAGTGTAAGATCCTCTCTCTGGGGAAGGCAGGCCTGGGGGAGGGGAGAGGGCTTTGACCAAGTTGTTGTCTCCCTTCCTGCTTGTCACAACGCCTGGAACATCCCCATTAATCCTTCCTTTCAAGGACTATGCCCCCCATCCTCACCCCCACCCCAAAACTGACACCAGGCAAGGAGACCCTATTAAAACACAAATATAGTTGACCTTGAGCTACAGGAGTTTGAACAGTGTGGGTCCACTTACGCATGGGTTCTTTTTCAATAAATACAGAACAGGACTGTAAATGTATTTTCTCTTCCTTATGATTTTCTTAAGACCATTTCTTTTTTGCTAACTCACGTTGTTGTAAGAATACAAGATACATACATACAATGTACTACAAGATACATACATACAATGTACCATGTTGGCATCAGTTGGCCGTGTTATCGGGAAAGCTTGGGGTCAGCAGCAGGCTATCAGCATTTACATTCGGGTGGAGTCAAGTTATATGTGGGTTTTGGGGGCGCCTGGGTGGCTCAGTGGGTTAAAGCCTCTGCCTTCGGCTCAGGTCACGAACCCAGGGTGTTGGGATCAAGCCCCGTATGGGGCTCTCTGCTTAGCAGGAAGCCTGCTTCCTCCTCTCTCTCTCTCTGCCTGCCTCTCTGCCTACTTGTGATCTCTGTCAAATAAATAAATAAAATCTTAAAACAAAAAAAAAAACCTTTAAAAGTTATATGTGGGTTTTTGACTGTGCGGAGTGCCCCAAACCCTGCGTTGTTCAAGAGTCACCAGTACTGTACATCTACAATTAGGTTCCTGGACTTCCTTCAGGCCTCTTAAAATGGACTCTTTCCGAATGAGGTGTGGGAATCTCCATTTTGATAATCCTCCCTTCTAGATGATTCTGAAGCCCTAGCCACTGACGACAGTCTTTGCAGAAGAGCACTCGCTATTGTTAAGTGTAAAGGGTGCATTGCATAAAGAAGGACCCTCTATTTGACAGAGAGAAGAGATGTCAAATGGGCACAGAAAGAAGTCTGGAAGAAGGTTAACAGTGGGCAGTCTCCCCTCCCAGTGGAACTGTGGAGCTGGATCCTGGTTATCCGTCTTGCTTGGTCATTGTGCACTGAGCATGTGTTTCCTTGTAATCAGAAGAGGCAACAAGGATCTTCTAAAGCAAAATCCTTGAAAGACAGAGAGGGTATTAGCAACTGGAAGGCAATGTTGAAAAAAAGATATTTGGCCCGTGGCAGCCAGCTGAGAACAAAGGCTTGTGGGAAAACAGCTTTGGTATAGGCACCTAAGGGGGCAATGGGGAGATGCGAAAGTCCCAGCGGTGAGAGGCACCAGAATTCAGGCCTTTCTCTTTGCACAACCTGTGATCTTGATTTCTGTGCCAGACCACTGTGGCAGATTCCAAGGGCGGCCCCAATTCTTCATCCCTCCCTGATCCTGCGTCCTTGACCATGGGACCACAGTGCTTCCCCTCCCTGACTCAGCTCAAACCATGTGGCCTCCTCTGGCCAGTGGGGTTTTAGCACACACACATTCCGACAACTCCAGAATCCTGTACCCATACCAAAGCTTGAAAATAATAGAAATAATTTATTGAACTACATATCAGGAATGCTGCTCATGCTTTAATCCTCACAAGACAGTGCAGTGGGAATCATTATCATAGGCTTAAAAAAAAATCCAAAAGATAATTCTAGAAAAACGCTATAATGCAAGTAAGAAATAAGATCCATACTATATGGGTAATGTCCATACTATAGTAAAGAGCTCTCACTAATTAACAAGTGACAAAGGACCCAATACAAAAATGAGCAAAGGAGGGGCGCCTGGGTGGCTCAGTGGGTTAAGCCTCTGCCTTCAGCTCAGGTCATGATCTCAGGGTCCTGGGATTGAGCCCCACGTCAGGCTCTCTGCTCCGCGGGGAGCCTGATTCCCCCTCTCTCTGCCTGCCTCTCTGCCTATTTGTGATCTCTCTCTCTGTCAAATAAATTAAATCTTTAAAAAAAGAAAAAGAAAGAAAAATGAGCAAAGGATAAGAATTCATAGAACAAATCTCAGTGGCCACAAAACAAATATAGGAAAAGATGCTTAAATTCTCTAGAGGTTAGGGACACCCGGGTGGCTCAGTCGGTTAAGTGTCTGACTCGTGATTTCGGCTCACATCATATCTCATGGGTTGGGGGATCCCCATGTCCAGATGGGTGCCAAGCCTGGGTTTGAGCTCCACATTCGGTGGCGGGTCAGCTCGAGATTCTCTCTCTCTGCCGCTCCCCCACTCTTGCACCTTCTCTCTCTTGCTCTCTTACTCTCTCTAAAATAAATAAATCGCTGGAAAAAATTCTCTAGAGAAGAAGGAAATGCAAATTAAAGTAACAATGAAATACCACTTTGTGCCCACTGAACTGGCAAAAATGTTAAAAGAGCTAGAACACCTCCTGCTGGCAAAGATGAGGGGAAGGAAACTCTTGTGAATGGCTGGTGGATGATCAGAAATGGGCTTTGGAAATTATCAGCTTCCCCAAGTTAATGAAGGTAGTTAATGTCAGAGTCATCATTCAAATCTGGTGGGCTGAACTCCAAAGCTCGTGCTGTCAACCACTGAATAAATGGAAGGAACTTCGTGATCTAATCTAGAGTTCTTTGGGGCTTTTTTTTTTTTCTTTTTAATTAAAGCAGCAGAAGATTCTCTTCAAAGAGCATTGCACAGAAAACCCAGCCCCATGAAAGAAATAAGAAAACTGCTGTGCTTGAAGCTGGGGTGGGGTGGTGGTGGGGTTCCCATTCCTGCTCCTGGGCTCCTTCCTCATTATAGAGTCAATGAATTTCCAGAGCTCCTTGGAGCAGAGTTTGAAAACGATTGGTCAAGCCGAACTCCATTATTTTTTTAAAAAAATATTTTATTTATTTATTTGACAGAGATCACAAGTAGGCAGAGAAGCAGGCAGAGAGAGAGGAGGGAGAAGCAGGCTCCCCGCAGAGCAGAGAGCCCCATGCAGGGCTTGATCCCAGGACCCTGAGATCGTGACCTAAGCTGAAAGCAGAGGCTTAACCCACTGAGCCACCCAGGCACCCTGGAACTGCATCATTTTAAATATGGGAAAAACTACATGGACCAGAGAGGGCAGGAATGGCTCAAGGTCACACAGCTCATCATGGCAGAACCAGCACTAGGACCTGGGTCTTCCTGCCATCAGAAACAGCCCTTTTTCTGCTACGTGATTCTCGAAGCACTTAATAATCCCTCCATAATCATCCTCAGAGCTATCATTCACTGAGCATCTTCTAAGTGTCCAGCAACATACATTCAACTGTCTACCCCTCGGAACAACCACAGGGCAAGAGACTCAGAGGTGATAGCACATTCCCAATGTCACATACCTAGGGAGTAGCAGAGATGGCATTCAAACCCATATCTAACCTGAATTTAAAATGGGAGCACTTTCCACTGTACCAAAGGGGCCCAGGTAAAACACTTGCTGGGTGTGGAGAGTGTGGGGAATGGGAGAGGGGCTGGAGCCCGGCACCACCAAAGCACGTCACGTGTGGCCCCGACCCCACCCATCAGGTTGTGCTCTTCTTAAAGGATCTTCACCGTTTTCTCTTACTTTTGGTGTAAGCTCCCTATGGTGCAGCATCCAGCACTGCCCTCCATCCACCACCACTGGATGTTCAATATCCATCATTTGCCAACTGCTCATTCTCAGAGGCAGGCTATCCGTCACCTAGGCGGGCTGGAGGCAGAGTCCCGGGTTCATAATCTAATTCAGATGTTCCTCCGCTGACGTGTTAACCGGCTTCTCCTGTGCCTGCTTCTTTACGAATAAATCAGCGTTCTACATTAACACTGCTGCATGGAGTAGGATGCTTGGGGATACAGACCACAGACGCCCTCACCTGTCCTGGCTAATGCGTACCGGGGAAATCTACTATCCTCCAGAACAGGAAGTCCAGGGGGGCCTTTGCAATTATCGACTTAGCTCAGTGACAGCCGTGAGGACAGAGTTCTTCTCATCTTGTCCCTCTGCCACGGTCAGAGTTACAGTTTCGTCTCTTACCTTCTGGCCCGTAGCAAAATGATTATAAAATCGCAGCTGTCCGGGACACTTCGTGGCTTCCGCAGTTAAGGTGGGACTCCTGATCTTTGGCTCAGGTCAGGATCTCAGGGTTGTGAGATGGAGCCCTGCGTGGGCTGGGAGCTGGGCGTGGAGCCTTCTTGGGATTCTCTCCCTTCTTCTCCCTCGGCCCCTCCCCCACTCTCACCCTCCAAAAAAAAAAAAAACCAAACACCAAAAACCAAAAACCCACACAAAACAAAAAAACCCTGCAGGGATCCTATCTGCACATACAGCAAGCAATGAAGGAGAGCTCCCTTCCTCTAGGACCTTCTTAGTCACCGGGGAAAGTTGCTCTAAGCCAGTGTAGACTTTCCCTCACTTCTCACTGGGCAGAACTGGGTCACATGCCAACCCCCAAGCCAATGCCCCGCAAGAGGGTCCCATCACTGTGATTAGATTAAATCCATCCTCTGCAGTGCAGGGACTGAGGGGGAAGCCCATGATTTACCCTGAAAAGATACAGTGAATGAGGATCTGCCCTGCTAAATGGCCAGCACGTGGAACTTGTGCTTCTTTAGCTCTGAATCCCCAGCCCAGGACCCTGCAGACACTCAGCAACCAATGCGTGAGCGCGTGTAAGCACGTAAGCGTGTGCACAAAGGAAGAATTTCTTTCTTCCCCTGCTTGGCGTCACCCAAGTCAATCCTCTCTTGATGACCTCAATGTCCAAACGAAAGATGGCGTTTCTGGAACAAATTAGGAAACAATTTGAACTCTCTGGGAAGCGCTACTGAAGAAATGAGTGGATCTGGGCCAGGCCCACTGTTGTCTACGTCCAAAAATACTCATCAGCTCCCCACCTGGCTCCCTTGGGCGAGGGTGGATACCACACGACTCTCTTGTCGATTTTGATTTTGTCATCGGTGTTGTTGCTGTTGTTTTCAGTGAACAGTTCCTGGTACCGAGAGGAGTTTGGAAGCCTCGTTTACCAGTACGGCTAACAACCACCACCCTACCCTGTCTTCGGCAGTGAACCAACCAACATTTATAGCCAGAGGAAACTGGATGGGCAGCGTTGGGCACTGAGTATTGGAAATCTGGTGGTCATTATCCAACACGGGGGCTGTCTTGATATTTTCTCCCACCCTGGGCCCACAGTGTGGGTAGGAAGGTGGTTGCCTTCCCATTCCAGCATTCAGTTAGGCTTTGTCTGGAAATTCAGACTAGGGGCTACCTATCAGAACCCCACCAATAGGAAACATACAGCATCCCTATGGACACCTCCCAATCCCTAAGAGCCCCTGTGATTGGAGACCACCACGGGAAGGGGGTTGCTCACCGCTGAGAAACACAGAAGGCAATGTGGGGTTGGTGATGGAATCATCTGGCCCGCAGCCTTGCTGTGACTTTTGGCAGCTCTGGTACTGGCCAGTTCTCCACCCCACCCTCACTATAGCGCTCTGTGGTTGGAGTGAACCCCATTGCTATTGGGCTGGACCGTACACCTTGCTCGGGCCAATGGGGTATCTTGAAGCAACTGTGGATCGGTCCGGAGTTCAAGCCTTGGGCAGTGCCCGAGTTTTCACTCACCCCTCTTGAAATTTCTGTGCCCACTTTTAGAAGAGCAGGTCTTAGGTAGGTACCTGTCCCAGAATGAAAGACAAGGGGAGCAGGCTAAACCCAACCCACAGAGCCATCCCCAACTGATCTGTGAAACTGAGAAGAAAAGGAGATAAACGCTCTTATGAATCCTATAGAGGGTTGGCCTGATGGCAGCAAAGACTAATATATAACTCTGATAATTAATCATAAAAAAATAATAGCTAATAATAAATAGAGGGCACTTATTATGTGGCAGCCTCTACTTGCTCTCATAATGGCCCATGACACAGGAATGAGCTGCGTGTTATAGGTGAGGAATTAGGGAACTGGCCCCAGGTCACACAACCAGAGACCTGCAGAGCTGGAATCTGATGGCCTCAAAGGCTGGGCTTCTCCCAATCTTCTACCCAAGCACATGATGCAAGTGTCGTTTTTCTAGGGCACAAAGACTGCTGTTCTGTCATCCGAACGCAGGTGGGAAAGTAGGAGCATTTTCTGGGATACATCTCTCCAGAGACAATGGAGTCAACCCCGGACTTGAGACTGTGGAAGCCTGGTGGTCCCAGGTTTGCTACCTGTGGTTCTGCAAGAACAGATGAGAGCAGGCTTGCTCCCTACTGCTAGGGTTGACATTTGATTCTCAGAAGCATTTATTGAGCACCTACTACGTAGCATATGGAAATGAGGTGGTAAAACCCTCGGCTTCCTTCTGCCCCTCGCTCACCCTAGACTCAGGCACCTGCAATTGTTTCAATCCAGGGCTTTGTTTCACTAATTCCTGAGGTGCCCTTCTCTCTCTCCCATCTCAGTGATCACACTTCTGCTCATCATGAAAGACCTCAATCAAAGGTCACCTTCTGGGACGCCTCTTCCTCCTGTGACCTCTGTGTCTTCCAGGACGGCTCATCTCAACAGCTGATCTAAAGGAAGTTCTGTCTTTCCCAAAAGCTCACGAGTTTCCCAAGGATGGAGTCTGTCTCTTGCTGATTATGATCACTTCCCATTCGAACACACAACATGATGGGTTCACTAGGTAGACGGTCTGTTTGAGAACTACCAGAGAGCACTTTTCAATTTATAAACTGCTTGTCAGCTGCAGGGTCAAGTCTCAGACCCTGTGACTGGGACATGGGCTGTTGCTTACCTCTCTGAGGATCTGCCTAATGGTATTACTGGAGGATTCCTGGAAATCATCCACCAGAAGCAGCTAGCAGAATGGTTGGCTCATAGTTAGCCCTCCAAAAATACAATTTACTTCCATGGCTGGTGTTTTATCATCTATTACACTAGGTTCTGGGGCAACAGATGTTGATTTTTCCACCTCTTAGGAGTCAGAAAACTTTTTCTCTAAGGGTCCCAAAGTAAATATTGCAGGCTTTGTGGGCCATATGGTGTCTGTCCCTCTACTCCTCTGTGCTTTGGTAGCATGAAAGCAGCCACAGACCATGTGTAAATGAATGTGCATGGCTGTATGCTAATAAAACTTTATTTACATAAAGGGGCAGCGGGCCGGATTTGGACCAACGGCTGCAGTTTGCTGACCTTGGCCCCAGGAAATTAGAGGAAGTCAGAGATGGAATGTCCACTGTACCTATTTAAGGTTGCAGTTCTTTAACTTGGATCTCAGGATATTAGTATCAATTGCAGAGTCACCGGGAGGAAGAACTCTGCAGAGGGGCAGGGGAGGGGGCATTCTTGGCTTGCAAAGTGGAGGACGACATCATAGGGCATCAAAGCATAGGCTTTGGATTCAGACAGACACCTGTCCAGAGCCCAGCTCCATCACCTGCCATGTGTGACTTTGGGCAAGGGACCCCTCTCCTTTCAGCCTCAATTTCCTTATTTATAAAATGGAAATAATAACGACCTTCATTTCACAGGCTTTGGGGAGGATAAATCCCATCAAAGACTCAGCTACCTTGCCAGAATTTGTAGGAACATCTTCAAAATGCCGAATGGAGCATTACCTAGACCCTGGGCAGCAGGAAGAAAAAAAAAAAAAACGAAATAGAAAATGCTGACCTTCTATTAGCTTCTAGTACATGGAATTTCTCAGCAAGACCTTGTAAACCGCTTAACTTTCGGCAAGGCTGACATTTGGGGGATGATAAACTCAGGTCTTGCTCATAGCCAAGAAGCTTTTTTAAAGAGGACACCAAAGGTCTCAGTGTGGCAGTTCCACACCTCTAATCTCGCCCCCAGCATGTTCAGGCAGAGAATGGGGTCCTGCATGTCTGGGGCTCCAAGGTCCACCTTCACCAGGCTCTGGGCACGCTGCCCTTCCCCCTCCCCTGCCCAGTGTAGTGGGAGACGCAGGCAGGAGTCCCAAGGGTGGATACAGTTCTGACAATCCAAAGCGGAGGGAAATTCAGGGAAAAAACATGGCTTAATGCTAGCAAGCAAGAAGATTAAAAAAGACTTCAGAGGGTAAAGAGAAGCTACAAACCCTGATCTATCGTCTACTTCTATATCGGAACGCTGGGTTTTCTCTTGATTCCAATAAGCTCTTTAAAAAATTCATGAGGTTTTTGTTTCTCTGCTTATTTATTTGAGTCCCCAGGATAAACTCAGGAAAAGCGGCTTCTTGTCGTGGGCATCCTGGGGGAAGGTATCATTTGTACAGTTCAGGCTAATAAATTATATAGTGTCAAATCTTCCATCATGAATGTCCCACGGCAATCCCAGGCCCTGTTAATGAGGGGTGGCCAGAGTAAGTAAGCTTTCTCAGGCTTCCTCCTCCTTTCTTTGTTTCCTTGCCTTCCATGTCTGAGGGGCTTCCTGGTGCTCGGCACTGGGGACACAGAAGTAAAAAGGCTATGGAAGGTCACGGTGAGGCAGGAGACAGGAGGATTCAATGGAGAGTCCTTTAAGGCAGTGTGCCAGGTGCAGAAATAGAGAGAGGCAGGGAGGTATCCTCAAGCATCATTTACAGAGTGCTTGCTGTATATTCAAAGCTGCTCCGGGGAAGAGGGGAGGGCAGGAAGCAAACTATTAACCCATGCAAAATATCTACCTCATGCCTCCCACTGCCCCCACTTATATTGGACCCAGGAGCCGCAGATAGGGCAGATTGGAAAAAGCTGATACTTTCACCCACAAGGATCCAAAAACTAGAAAAGACCTAATGTTCAACAATAGGGAGCTGTTATGTAAATGAGGTTACTTAGGGACACATCAGGGAGCCATTAAAGTCATAAGGAAGAAGGTTGAGTTGAACAGAACACCGAAGGAATGCTTAGAAAATAACCCCAGGAGGGGCGCCTGGGTGGTGCACTGAGCAAAGCATCTGACTCTTGGTTTCGGTTTGAGTCTGTGATCTCAGGGTCATGAGATGGAGCCAGCATCCGGCTCCCTGGTCAGTGTGGCATGTGCTTGAGATTCTCCCTCCACCTCCTCTGCCCCTCCTGCTCATGCGCCTGTGCTCTCTCTCTTTAAAATAAATACATCTGGGGCGCCTGGGTGACTCAGTGGGTTAAAGCCTCTGACTGCCACTCAGGTCATGGTCCCAGAGTCCTGGGATAGAGCCCCACATCGGGCTCTCTGCTCAGCGGGGAGCCTGCTTCCCTTCCTCTCTCTGCCTGCCTCTCTGCCTGCTTGTGATCTCTGTCTGTCAAATAAATAAATAAAATATTTAAAATAAAATAAAATAAAATAAATACATCTTAAAACAACAACAATAACCAACCAAACAAACAAACAAACAAAAACACTCCAGGAATGGAAGGGGGATAATCTGTATTTTACCAGAGGAGATGATGGGGAAAAAAAAAAGTTCACAAGGACCTGGCTGTCTAGGAGAACTGAATCTGGAGGGAGAGTATTCTGGTCATTGGGTTAGATGCTGGTGGAAGGATCTGGATCTTTGAAGAGCAGGGGCTCTGATATCGATGTTTGTATCTATAACTATACGTACATTCCTGTATCTGTATTTGTACCTGTACCTATATATGCATATATATCTCTAGCTCTATATGTCAGCATCAATATACCCATCTATATATTTGTGACTGGGTCCCAGACCCACAGCCTGGTGGAGGGGACGTGATAAACGGAAGAGAGAAGAAAAGATGTCTCTGCCATTCGCTTCTGCATGCGGGGCCGTGCACAGTATCTTGCATACCGTGGCCAAAGGATCAATACTGGAGGCAGGAGGGAGGGCAGGATGAGCCAGGAGGGAAGACAGGAGGTGAGAGAGAAGAAAGGAAGAAAATGAGAGAAAGAGAAAAAAGGAAAGACAAAGAAAACAGTAGCAAGGAAGGGAAAGAGAAGAATGACTCTGCTGCTCACTCGCATCTATTCAAGACGACGCCTCAGCCAGGACCCAGCTAGGATGTGACACAACTAAGTCCCTTAAGAAGCTGTTTTTCTTGATGGACCCAGAGCCAGAGCTCCTGGAAGCTGCAGCCAGGGGACTCCCTGGGACTGTCTTGGGTCTCAGGCAGGCTCATGGCAAGGAGCTCAGGGCAGAAGAATGGGTCCGTCTCCTTGGCCACTCTGTGGCCAGTCTCTGGCTGTCAAATCCCAAAGCCCATCGGGATCTACCTGTGAAGGCTCTGACAAGGCCAGGGATTTTCCTGCAGGTCTGGTGGGGGCCAGAGAATGGAGATTACAGAGCACATCTGTGAGCAAAGCTTTTTAAACTCCCCTTCTGGTGTCTCTGTCTTCACCAGATTTGCATTTTACTTTTGGCAACCGCTGTCCTCTCTGTCAGCATTGTCCACTCAGGCTGGTTTCTCTCTGCACCTTGCTTCTCGAAACCTCTTGCTTGCATACCCACCCAGCAGTAAGGACCAAGCTCTAGCCTCTAGCCGTGCCCACCCTGTCCAGCTTCCCCAGCCTGCCCCCAGTTTCTTCTCCAGGGCCCCCAAGTCACTCACGTGTTTTTTCCATCTAGTATCGTATGGGAATATGGTGAGTGACATAGTCTTTGGTGAACAAGATGGGCTGGAAATTCTGACTTAATCTTCGCAGGCTGGGTGACCTCAGACACGCGACATGTCTGTTTTTGCCTCTGGATCCATTTTTCCACCTATAAAATGAGGATAGCATGAGCACATGCCCATTCAGATTGCTGGGAGTGTTCAGAGAGTTGATGCATGCAAAATTTTGGTGTGTGGAGAGTGTGCAGTAACCATTGGCCATCAGTACTATGGTTTGTCCACTGGAAAATTCTGTGAGGTCAGGAGGATAAGGACTATGGTTCTAATTTTCTTTTTTTTTTTTCTTAAAAGATATCTTTATTTTAAAAAGAGAAAGAGCATGAACGGGAGGGGCAGAGATAGAGGGGGAGAGAATCCCAAGCAGACTCCACACTGAGCACAGAGCCTGATGGGGCTTGATCTCAGGACCCTGAGATCATGACCTGAGCTGAATATGGTTCTAATTTTCTAAAGAACACGCCAAGGACCAGAGTGGTGAGTTGACATGCCTGTGGCTGCACAGGATAATAGCCAAGCCAGAAGTCAAACCTGGTTCCTTGAGCCCGAGCTTTCAGATTCCAGCTCAGGTCCTTGAAGTCAAGCCCCGGGAGGCAGGGGCTAGGGAGTGAGTGGGTCCCCATGGCTTGGACCCTGGTTAATCATTCTGAGGAGAGGAGGTTCTCCTTCTGACTTTAGTTTTCAGCCTTGGCATGAAATTATGATATGTAAGACATGGCATTGTGCTGCCTTTTAGTACCTGACAATTAAATTTCTTCCAGGCACATCTCCAAAGGGCCCATTTGGCCATTCTCAGCAGAGTCTGGAATGACCTACTCTAGTCCCTCTGCTTGGGACAGAAGTTTGGTGCTCTCACGAGCTGTTTCTAATTGCAGCCATTCAAGAATTTCCTTTAAATTTTTTTTTTTTTTATTATTTTAAAGTAATCTCTAGGGCGCCTGCGTGGCTCAGTGGTTAAAGCCTCTGCCTTCGGCTCAGGTCATGATCCCAGGATCCTGGGATCGAGTCCCGCGTTAGGCTCTCTGCTCAGCGGGGAGCCTGCCTCCTCCTCCTCTCTCTCTCTGCCTGCCTCTCTGCCTGCTTGTGATCTGTCTGTCAAATTAAAAAAAAAATCTTTAATCTCTATACCTAATTTGGGCTCGAACCCACAATCCCAATATCAAGAGTCACATGCTCCACTGACTGAGCCAGCAGGTGCCTCAAGGATTTCCTATATCATTTCTAGTTAGACTTGGTGGTGCCCCTTTTTGGAGTACTGTCAACCCCACATTCAAGCAGAGAATTCAAAGGTCATCCCTGACACCCTGCTAGTGTCAGGATTCCCTCTCCCCCACCTGCCATCACCACACTTGGTACTTCAGAGTACAGGGTGGTGGTTAAGAAATTCTGGAGTTAGACAGATGCTAGTTCAAAGCTTAGTTGTGACACTGAGTCTGAATTTGGGTAAATTATTTAGTCTCTCTGAGTCTCCATTTCTTCATCTGTCAAGTGGATATTTGGATAATGGAAAGCAGACAAATAATACTTCATAGGGCTGTAGTAATTCAGTGAGATTGTATTCGCTAGCTATGGTTACAACAAGGTCACATAACAAATACCCCTAAAGTCCTGGTGTCACGTGACCATCAGCAATCCACAGAAGAAGAAATAGAAGTAGCCAGCACATACATGAGAAGGCTTCACTGCAATAGGAAACAAAGAAAGTTAACTAAAGAAAACCCAAGGGATGCCTGGATGGCTCAGGTGGTTGAGCATCCAACTCTTGATTTCGGCTCAGGTCCTGATTCAGGGTCATGGGATCGAGCCCCAGGTCAGGCTCCATGCTCAGCATGGAGTCTGCTTGGGTTTCTCTAACTCCCCGTCCCTCTCTCCCCCATGCTCTTAAATGAATAAACAAAATCTTAAAAAAAAAATAAAAAAGAAAACCCAAGATACTATTCTTCATCTATGCCTAATTGGTAATTTTTAGAACTTTTAGATTGATTTACTTTTTAGAACAGTTTCAGATTGACAGAAAATTGGAGAAGACAGTACAGAGAGTTCCCATATATCCCCAGTTTTGCCTATTAGTATCATCTTACCGTAATATAGTACATTTGAGATGCTGTTGATACACAATTATTAACTAGAGTTCATATTATATTCAAATTTCCTTACTTGTCACCAAACTTTCCTTTTTGAATTCAGAATCCCACCCAAGATAACACATTATGTATATTTGCCATGTGTCCTTAGGTTTCACAGACTTTCCTTATTTTTTTTTTAAAGATCTTATTTATTGGGGCGCCTGGGTGGCTCAGTGGGTTAAAGCCAGTGGGTTAAATAAATAAATAATATCTTTTATTTTTCTTCTTTTTTTAAAGATTTATTATAATAAATAATCTTTTTTTTTTTTTTAAAGATTTATTTATTTATTTATTTGACAGACAAAGATCACAAGTAGGCAGAGAGGCAGGCAGAGAGAGGGGGAAGCAGGCTCCCCGCTGAGCAGAGAGCCTGAGGCAGGGCTCTATCCCGGGACCCTGGGATCATGACCTGAGCCGAAGGCAGAGGCTTTAACCCACTGAGCCACCCAAGTGCCCCAACTTTCCTCATTTTTGATGACCTTGAGAGTTTTGAGGTGTACTGCTTAGGTATTTTGTAGAATGTCTCTATTAGTACCAAAAAATTGTTTTTTAAAGTTTTAATTTTTTATTTATTTTCTTGTTTATTTATTTATGTAATCTCTATCCCCAACATGGGGCTTGAACTCACAAACCCAAGGTCAAGAATTGCATGCTCTTCCAACTGAGCCAGGCAGGTGCCCTGTCTGACTTTTTTTTTTTTTTTTAAAGATTCTATTTATTTGAGAGAGAGAGAGTGAGTGAGCAAGAGAGAGCATGAACTGGGGTGGGGGAGGGAAAGACAGAAGGAGGAGGAAGAAGCAAGTTCCCTACTGAACAAAAAGCCTGACATGGGGCCCGATCCCAGGCCCCTGAGATGGTGACCTGAGCTGAAGGCAGATGCTCAACTGACTGAGCCACCCAGGTGCCCTTGTTTTTTGTTTTTCTGTTTTGTTTTGTTTTGAATGAATTGACTGGGGTTATAGTTTTTTGGGAGGAAAACCAGAGAGGTAAAATGCAATTTTCATCACATCATATCAACAGTATATAATATTAACATGACATAGGACCCCTGATAATGGCCTTGATGATCTATCTGGCTGAAGTAATGATTGTCAGGTTTCTCCACTGTCAAGGTACACTTTTGCCCCCTTTCCACACTGAGCACTTTGGAGGGAAGTTCCATGCATAGGCGCTCTTTGAGGGCAGAATACTTACATAAATTATTTGTAATTCTTCTGCATGGGATATTTGTCTTTTCTTCTCATTTATTAAGTTACTTAATCATTTAGTTATAGGAGTATGGACTCATGGCTGTTTGTTTTATACACTGAGTTATAATCTAATAATTCTTTATTTTTCTTTTTTATTTTTTTTTAATTTATTTTTTATAAACATATATTTTTATCCCCAGGGGTACAGGTCTGTGAATCGCCAGGTTTACACACTTCACAGCACTCACCATAGCACATACCCTCCCCAATATCCATAACCCCACCCCTCTCTCCCAACCCCCCTCCCCCGATCAACCCTCAGTTTGTTTAGTGAGATTAAGAGTCACTTATGGTTTGTCTCCTTCCCAATCCCATCTTGTTACATTTATTCTTCTCTTACCCCCTTAAACCCCCATGTTGCATCTCCTCTCCCTCATATCAGGGAGATCATATGATAGTTGTCTTTCTCCGATTGACTTATTTCGCTAAGCATGATACCCTCTAGTTCAATCCACGTCATCACAAATGGCAAGATTTCATTTCTTTTGATGGCTGCATAGTATTCCATTGTGTATATAAACCACATCTTCTTTATCCATTCATCTGTTGATGGACATCTAGGTTCTTTACATAGTTTGGCTATTGTAGACGTTGCTGCTATAAACATTCGGGTGCACGTGCCGTTCGGATCACTACGTTTGTATCTTTAGGGTAAATACCCAGCAGTGCAATTGCTGGGTCATAGGGTAGTTCTATTTTCAACATTTTGAGGAACCTTCATGCTGTTTTCCAGAGTGGTTGCACCAGCTTGCATTCCCACCAACAGTGTAGGAGGGTTCCCCTTTCTCCGCATCCTCGCCAGCATCTGTCATTTCCTGACTTGTTAATTTTAGCCATTCTGACTGGTGTGAGGTGATATCTCATTGTGGTTTTGATTTGTATTTCCCTAATGCCGAGTGATATGGAGCACTTTTTCATGTGTCTGTTGGCCATCTGGATGTCTTCTTTGCAGAAATGTCTGTTCATGTCCTCTGCCCATTTCTTGATTGGATTATTTGTTCTTTGGGTGTTGAGTTTGCTAAGTTCTTTATAGATTTTGGACACTAGCCCTTTATCTGATATGTCATTTGCAAATATCTTCTCCCATTCTGTCAGTTGTCTTTTGGTTTTGTTTACTGTTTCCTTTGCTGTGCAAAAGCTTTTGATCTTGATAAAATCCCAATAGTTCATTTTTGCCCTTGCTTCCCTTGCCTTTGGTGATGTTCCTAGGAAGATGTTGCTGCGGCTGAGGTCAAAGAGGTTGCTGCCTGTGTTCTCCTCCAGGATTTTGATGGATTCCTTTCTCACATTGAGATCCTTCATCCATTTTGAGTCTATTTTCGTGTGTGGTGTAAGGAAATGATCCAATTTCATTTTTCTGCATGTGGCTGTCCAATTTTCCCAACACCATTTATTGAAGAGGCTGTCTTTGTTCCATTGGACATTCTTTCCTGCTTTGTCGAAGATGAGTTGACATAGAGTTGAGGGTCCATTTCTGGGCTCTCTATTCTGTTCCATTGATCTATGTGTCTGTTTTTGTGCCAGTACCATGCTGTCTTGATGGTGACAGCTTTGTAATAGAGCTTGAAGTCCGGAATTGTGATGCCACCAACTTTGGCTTTCTTTTTCAATATTCCTTTGGCTATTCGAGGTCTTTTCTGGTTCCATATGAATTTGAGGATTATTTGTTCCATTTCTTTGAAAAAAATGGATGGTACTTTGATAGGAATTGCATTAAATGTGTAGATTGCTTTAGGTAGCATAGACATTTTCACAATATTTATTCTTCCAATCCAGGAGCATGGAACATTTTTCCATTTCTTTGTGTCTTCCTCAATTTCTTTCATGAGTACTTTATAGTTTTCTGTGTATAGATTCTTAGTCTCTTTGGTTAGGTTTATTCCTAGGTATCTTATAGTTTTGGGTGCAATTGTAAATGGGATGGACTCCTTAATTTCTCTTTCTTCTGTCTTGTTGTTGGTGTTGAGAAATGCAACTGATTTCTGTGCATTGATTTTATATCCTGACACTTTACTGAATTCCTGTACAAGTTCTAGCAGTTTTGGAGTGGAGTCTTTTGGGTTTTCCACATAGAGTATCATATCATCTGCGAAGAGTGATAGTTTGACTTCTTCTTTGCCGATTGGATGCCTTTAATTTCCTTTTGTTGTCTGATTGCTGAGGCTAGGACTTCTAGTACTATGTTGAATAGCAGTGGTGATAACGGACATCCCTGCCGTGTTCCTGACCTTAGCGGAAAAGCTTTCAGTTTTTCTCCGTTGAGAATGATATTTGCGGTGGGTTTTTCATAGATGGCTTTGATAATATTGAGGTATGTGCCCTCTATCCCTACACTTTGAAGAGTTTTGATCAGGAAGGGATGCTGTACTTTGTCAAATGCTTTTTCAGCATCTATGGAGAGTATCATATGATTCTTGTTCTTTCTTTTATTAATGTGTTGTATCACATTGATTGATTTGCGGATGTTGAGCCAACCTTGCAGCCCTGGAATAAATCCCACTTGGTCGTGGTGAATAATCCTTTTAATGTACTGTTGAATCCTATTGGCTAGTATTTTGGCGAGAATTTTTGCATCTTGTTCATCAAGGATATTGGTCTGTAGTTCTCTTTTTTGATGGGATCCTTGTCTGGTTTTGGGATCAAGGTGATGCTGGCCTCATAAAATGAGTTTGGAAGTTTTCCTTCTATTGCTATTTTTTGGAACAGTTTCAGGAGAATAGGAATTAGTTCTTCTTTAAATGTTTGGTAGAATTCCCCCGGGAAGCCGTCTGGCCCTGGGCTTTTGTTTGTTTGGAGATTTTTGATGACTGTTTCAATCTCCTTACTGGTTATGGGTCTGTTCAGGCTTTCTATTTCTTCCTGGTTCAGTTGTGGTAGTTTATATGTCTCTAGGAATGCATCCATTTCTTCCAGATTGTCAAATTTGTTGGCGTAGAGTTGCTCATAGTATGTTCTTATAATTGTCTGTATTTCTTTGGTGTTCGTTGTGATCTCTCCTCTTTCATTCATGATTTTATTTATTTGGGTCCTTTCTCTTTTCTTTTTGATAAGTCTGGCCAGGGGTTTATCAATCTTATTAATTCTTTCAAAGAACCAGCTCCTAGTTTCATTGATTTGTTCTATTGTTTTTTTTGGTTTCTATTTCATTGATTTCTGCTCTGATCTTTATGATTTCTCTTCTCCTGCTGGGTTTAGGGTTTCTTTCTTGTTCTTTCTCCAGCTCCTTTAGGTGTAGGGTTAGATTGTATACCTGAGACCTTTCTTGTTTCTTGAGAAAGGCTTGTACCGCTATATATTTTCCTCTCAGGACTGCCTTTGTTGTGTCCCACAGATTTTGAACCGTTGTGTTTTCATTATCATTTGTTTCCATAAATTTTTTCAATTCTTCTTTAATTTCCTGGTTGACCCATTCATTCTTTAGAAGGATGCTGTTTAGTCTCCATGTATTTGGGTTCTTTCCAAATTTCCTCTTGTGATTGAGTTCTAGCTTCAGAGCATTGTGGTCTGAAAATATGCAGGGAATGATCCCAATCTTTTGATACCGGTTGAGACTTGATTTAGGACCAAGAATGTGATCTATTCTGGAGAATGTTCCATGTGCACTAGAGAAGAATGTGTATTCTGTTGCTTTGGGATGAAATGTTCTGAATATATCTGTGATGTCCATCTGGTCTAGTGTGTCATTTAAGGCCTTGATTCCTTGTTGATCTTTTGCTTGGATGATCTGTCCATTTCAGTGAGGGGAGTGTTAAAATCCCCTACTATTATTGTATTCTTGTCGATGTGTTTCTTTGATTTTGTTATTAATTGGTTTATATAGTTGGCTGCTCCCACGTTAGGGGCATAGATATTTAAAATTGTTAGATCTTCTTGTTGGACAGTTCCTTTGAGTATGATATAGTGTCCTTCCTCATCTCTTATTATAGTCTTTGGCTTAAAATCTAATTGATCTGCTATAAGGATTGCCACTCCTGCTTTCTTCTGATGTCCATTAGCATGGTAAATTCTTTTCCACCCCCTCACTTTAAACCTGGAGGTGTCTTCGGGTTTAAGATGAGTTTCTTGTAGGCAACATATAGATGGGTTTTGTTTCTTTATCCATTCTGATACCCTGTGTCTTTTGATTGGGCATTTAGCCCATTAACATTCAGGGTAAGTATTGAGAGATATGAATTTAGTGCCATTGTATTGCCTGTAAGGTGACTGTTATTGTATATTGTCTCTGTTTCTTTCTGATCTACTACTTTGACGGTCTCTCTTTGCTTAGAGGACCCCTTTCAGTATTTCCTGTAGAGCTGGTTGGTATTTGCAAATTCTTTCAGTTTTTGTTTGTCCTGGAAGCTTTTAATCTCTCCGTCTATTTTCAATGATAGCCTAGCTGGATATAGTATTCTTGGCTGCATGTTTTTCTCATTTAGTACTCTGAATATATCATGCCAGCTTTTTCTGGCCTGCCAGGTCTCTGTGGATAAGTCTGCTGCCAATCTAATATTTTTACCATTGTATGTTACAGACTTCTTTTCCCGGGCTGCTTTCAGGATCTTTTCTTTGTCACTAAGACTTGTCAATTTTACTATTAGGTGACGGGGTGTGGACCTATTCTTATTGATTTTGAGGGGGGTTTTCTGAACCTCCTGGATTTTGATGCTTGTTCCCTTTGCCATATTGGGGAAATTCTCTCCAATAATTCTCTCCAATATACCTTCTGCTCCCCTCTCCGTTTCCTCTTCTTCTGGAATCCCAATTATTCTAATGTTGTTTCATCTTATGGTGTCACTTATCTCTCGAATTCTCCCCTCGTGGTCCAGTAGCTGTTTGTCCCTCTTTTGCTCAGCTCCTTTATTCTCTGTCATTTGGTCTTCTATATCGCTAATTCTTTCTTCTGCCTCATTTATCCTAGCAGTGAGAGCCTCCATTTTTGATTGCACCTCATTAATAGCTTTTTTGATTTCAACTTGGTTAGATTTTAGTTCTTTTATTTCTCCAGAAAGGGCTTTTATATTTCCCAAGAGGGTTGCTTTAATATCTTCCATGCCTTTTTGAAGCCCGGCTAGAACCTTGAGAATCATCATTCTGAACTCTATATCTGACATATTACCAATGTCTGTATTGATTAGGTCCCTAGCCTTTGGTACTGCTTCTTGTTCTTTTTTTTGTTGTGAATTTTTCCACCTTGTCATTTTGTCCAGATAAGAGTATATGAAGGAGCAAGTAAAATACTAAAAGGGTGGCCACAACCCCAGGAAAATATGCTTTAGCCAAATCAGAAGAGATCCCAAACCGTGTGGGGGGAGAAAGGGGATAAAAAGGGGTTCAGAAGAAAAAAAAAAAAGAAAAGAAAAAAAAAAGAAACTTTTAAAAAAAGAAAGCCGATAAAAAATATAAAAAAGGAAAAGAAAAAATATATATATATATTAGATAAACTATTTTAAAAACGTTAAAAAAAGAAAACAGT
This sequence comes from Lutra lutra, assembly GCF_902655055.1. Classification (NCBI taxonomy): domain Eukaryota; kingdom Metazoa; phylum Chordata; class Mammalia; order Carnivora; family Mustelidae; genus Lutra; species Lutra lutra. The sequence continues at coordinate 94,629,897 of NC_062289.1, read as the reverse complement.
AAAAGTTAAAAAAATTTAGCAGAAGAAGAGAAAAAAAATTGAAAAAATAGAAAAAAAATTAAATTAACTGCAAGGCTAAAGAATCATGGAGAGAAAGCCATGCTTTGCTTTCTTCTCCTCTGGAATTCCGCCGCTCTCCTTGGTATTGAAACTGCACTCCTGGGTAGGTGAACTTGGTCCTGGCTGGGTTTCTTGTTGATCTTCTGGGGGAGGGGCCTGTTGTAGTGATTCTCAAGCGTCTTTGCCCCAGGCGGAGTTGCACCGCCCTTACCCGGGGCCGGGCTGAGTAATCCGCTGGGGTTTGCTGGGTTTGCTTTTGGGAGCTTTTGTTCCCTGAGCGCTTTCCGTAGAGTTCCGGAGGGCGGGAATGAAGATGGCGGCCTCCCGGTGTCCGGCCCGGAGAAGCCGAGAGCCCGGGGCCCCACTCCTCAGTGCGCCCTCAGAGAACAGCGCCCAATGACTCCCGTCACCCTGGCCTCCGGCCGTGCTCCGAGCTGACCAAGCCTGCGACCGGTTCAAGGCAACCCCGAGCTGAGAGTCACTCCTCGGCTCTGTCTCTGCAGCTGGCTTCCCCGTTCTAATACTTGTGAGCTCTGCAACACTCAGACACCCCCGATCCTTCTGTGACCCTGCGGGACCTGAGGCCGCGCTGACCCCGCCTGGGCTTCACCCCAGTTAAGCCTCTGGAGCAATGTCCCTCAGTGGAACAGACTTTTAAAAGTCCTGATTTTGTGCTCTGTTGCTCTGCCACTCGCCGGGAGCCGCCCCCCTCCCCCCCCCCCCCCCCCCCCGCGGTCTATCTTCCCGTCGGTTTGGATTCACTTCTCCGCCAGTCCTACCTTGCAGAAAGTGGTTGATTTTCTGTTTCTGGAATTGCTGTTCTTCTTCTCTTCAATCTCCCGTTGGATTTATAGGTGTTTGCAATCTTTAGATAAGCTATTTAGCTGATCTCCCGCTACCTGAAGTAGTCTTAGCCTGCTACTTCTCCGCCATCTTGACTCCTCCTCCTAATAATTCTTTATTTTTCTTGCTCAAATTGTTCCAGCTGGGGCCACTGGGAGCTTTTCAGTTGGCTTCTATGTTCCTTTGATATACTCTAATCAATTTCTTTTTTTTTTTTTTTTTTTTTTTTTTTTTTGGTTTGGAGCATTCTTAAAATTTGATAGTAGAAGATGCTCCAGGCTCATCTTGCGTGTTTATGGTTCTGGTCATTGAGTCAGCTTTTTTTCCCAAGAATCCCTGGTTCTTTTTATGGGGGAATGGTGTTACAAACCAAGACATGGCCATTAAATATTCTTGTTGCTCTTGGGGTATTATGGCTTCTAGCCTACTCAGTGGACAGAGCAAGGAAATGTATGCTACTATACTAACCTATGTATGTAAATACATGTGGATATAAGTATTTCTATATGTGCCAAGAGGTACATATATTAAACTACACATGAGTTCATAGTGATGTCTCCAGGTCTAATCCATTACCACATGAATCATTCAGCCTCCTCTTGCACATTTTATACTCCAGCAATGGGAATCCTGGCTCCCACCACACACCATCCATTTATGGAATTCTTCAATTCCAGAATACACATACAGTGGTCTCAGAATCATTACCCTATACCCCACGGACATCAACTTTATCAACTAGAGTACAGTGTTTGTGTGCTGTTCCTTTTGCCTTTAGTCTTAGAGACTGCACATTTCCAAAGTTACTTAGATCAGCATATTTTCCTCCTACCCTTTAGAGTTGTTGTTCTGTATATTTGTAATACATGTAGATTGTTCATCACAGTCATCAAAAAACACGGGAGCTGGTGTGGACCTTCATGAGGATGCAGGGTGAGTACAAGGCAACATCAAGTGAGACTAATGCATTTGGTATGGAAATTAGCTGCAGTGTCTCACATCAACTCCTATCTCACATTACAGAATTTACTAGGCTTTATTTATTTATTTATTTATTTTGAGAGAGAGAGAGAGAGAGAGAGAGAGAGAATCTCAAACAGGGGCTTGATCTCACAACCTTGAGATCATGACCTGAGCCAAAATCAAGTGTTGGACACTTAACCAACTGAGCCACTCAGATACCCCAGATCATTTATTCCTTCCTCACAATCACCCATGTCCTGGGGATCAAAGGTGTATCAGACATGGGTCTAGCCATGTTTAGGAAGGCACAGAAGGCATGGGCATAGCTCACCTTAATACCAGGCAGACAATGAAATACAACATGAGAGAGCAGTTCAGAAAACAAAGCCTTCACTTTCAGGAGGGCTTGGAACCCACAGGAAGATCTGGGAAATTTGTGCAAGACAATGTCCAGGAAACTGAAAGGTAAAGACTACTTGGAGGGGAAAAACATGGGGTGGAGAAAAGTCAGCAGTCCTGTGAATGGCGGCTAGTTTCCTGAGATCCTTTTGTTTCACTTTTCAAAACAGAAACAGCCTTATCACTTCTATGCCTAGAAAAGGATGTCAAGACATCAGGCTCATAGAAGAACAAACAAACAAATAAAAAATGGCTGCCTATATTCCACTGCAGGACAAAAGTACAGTTTACTCCATCAGTCTCACTGGTCAGACATTTGGTTTCTTTTCAAACTTTCACTGTTATAACGGACCCTATAATAAAAATATATATTTGCACTTGTCCAAGTTTTGCCTTAGGATAAATCCCTATTGGTGAAGTAGTTAGGTCAAAGAGTGTGTACATTCTAAGTTTTCAATATAGACTGAAAAATTTCCCTACGTGCACCAGTTTACACATTAAGGCGCACGAGAGGCCATAGCTGTAGTATTGACAGTAATTTCCTGATGTCATTCTTTGTAATCTGCTGGCTCTGTGTGACAATGCCACAGGATCTCATGAGTGACATGATACCAACTTGGCTGTCACCATTCACCTTCGTCTTCCTCACCACATTGAGTTCTGGGCTCAGACAAAAACTTCCAAAATCCCCCACAAACCACATTTGGAAATGTCTCCAGACTTTTTCTGTCTTCCCCAGTGACAGCTTGAAAACAGACAGCTTAGCAGCTCAGCCTGAAAGCAGTATGTTCATTTTCTCTTGCAGGTTGGGTATAGAAAACCTGGACTAGAGGCATGGAGGCCTGTGCTGTGATGGAGGGAAGACCTAGTCTTTAAGAATATTTCATTGACGTGCCTGGTGTGAACCAGGATTTCTGCAGCTACGGCCCTGGCTTCCCTTCATGCAGATCACTTAAGGCCCCCAGGACAGAGCTCTGCAGAGAGAATTCCCATCACTCTGGGCACACACATCACGTCCCAGCCCCTTGGAACCGATATTTCCGTAACTGGGGATGGCAAGCTGGTGGGCAGCCCTGGAATCTTGAGAGAAGGGGCTCAAGGTGGGGTTTAACCAAGACCACGTGTCTCATCTCTAGTTCCAAATCTCCCTACACTTTGAGTAAAGCAGGCTCATGAAGGAGGAAAAGTGAAGCCCAGAGAAGGGGAGACATTTGCCTGGGACCACACAGCAAATCAGCCTGCCTAAAAAGCCTTCTGAGCCTGCGTCCTTATCAGGCCTGGCTGCCTCTCACGTGGCAGACCCCTGCTTCTAGATCTCGGTACACGGTGAGACTTGTGCAGCAGCTTGTTTATGAGGCTGCATTACTGAGCTTTTAAAAGTCCAGATGGTTCCAGTTGTGGGGATCTACAGGCCATGAAACTGTCATGCTCACAATGCAGTGTCTCTCGCTCGAGGTAATGATGTCATCTGTTTGCAGAAAAAGGCCCCTGGTCCAGGCTGTCACAAGAGCTGTCACAGCATGGAGCCGCAGCCGGGGTATGGAGGGCTTGTGATGGGTCTGTGCAGAGTCAATCTGCTGGGTCTGGGCTGCATTCTCCTGCACAACAAGGGCCTGATGTGCTTGGGGAGAGCGGGAATCAGGTATGCGCGCCTCATTCTTTTCCTACGTCTTATCCCTGAGCAGAACTGCAGCCAATGCTCTGGCCCTCTCCCAGCGCTGCAGGAATGCCCTCCCCTACTTTTGTCTTCAAAACCAGCTTAGGAGGCACCTGGCTGGCTCAGTGGTTGAGCCTCCAACTCTTGATTTTGGCTCAGGTCATGATCTCATCAGTCCTGGGATCGAGCCCTGCGTATGGCCTCGTGCTCAGTGGGCTCATCTCTCCCTCTGCCTCTCCCTCCACTTATGCAGTCTCTCTCTTTCTAAAATAAATAAATCTTTATTTTTTCTTTGTTTAAAAAATTTTATTTATCCATTTGAAACAGGGAAATACACAGAGAAAGAGAGAGAAAGAACATGAGCAGGGGGAGCAGGAGAGGGAGAAACAGACTCTCTGCTGAGCTGGGAGCCTGATATGGGGCTCGATCCCAGGACCAGGAGGAGATCGTGACCTGAGCCCAAGACAGATGCTTAACCATCTGAGCCACCCAGGCGCCCTAGAAAAAAAAAATCAATCTTTAAACAAACAGACAAACAAATAGACAAGCAAACAAACAAACCAGCTTAGAACTGTGGGTACCAATCCTGCGTATGGGATTTTCTGTCTGATCTAGGACGGGCCATTTCACCCGTCTCATCACATATTTCCTCATCTCTAAGTTGGTGTCAGTAACAGATCCAGCTCTACAGGTTGTTGCAAAGATTAAGCAAAATAATCCTTACAGGCTGCTGTGAGGACATGTCAGCTGTAACAAAACCCCACTCAGATTAGCTGAAGCTAAACAAAGGAGAGTGAGGGTCTCCTCAAAATGGGAATAAACCCAATCTTAAATGTAGGGTGTGAAAAAGTGACATCATGTTTCCATTCCAGTTGATCCGCCAAGACCTGCGCACCTGGGACGTCCAAAGTCTTCCTCTTAAACGTCCCAGCCGCACCCTCACCACGCTGACTTTTCTTGGGTGGTTCGTGGATCCTAGGGCTGGACATCACAGGGAGAGGCTTCCACAGCAGAGAGTGACTTGCCTCATGTGCCAGAGGACCACCCTGTCCCCAGGGACCAAGCTGAGCCCCTAGATCGAAGCACTCAGCCTCACACTTTTTAGTCCCATTCCACTTGCCAAGAACCTGGGGTAAATTCTGTAAGGTCAGGAACCCTGTTTGTCTTATTTATTTCACTGTGTGGCCAGCATCCAGAACAAGGACTTGGCACACAGTCTCCATTATATGTTGAAGGAATGAACGGGTGGATGGATGGATGGATGGATGGACAGATGAATGGATAGGTGGATATATGGATAAATGACTGGATGGATGGGTGGAAGGCAGGCAAGAATGGGAGGAAAGGAAGAAGGAAGCAGAGAAGGAAGGAAGGAAAGAAGAAAAGATGACTGGATGGACAGACAACTTAAGGCGTGAAATATGGGCCCCAAGTCATGCCTAAAAACACTTCATAAGTGACCACCTTTAGTGATTTAGCATTTTAGACCATTTAAAACATATATATTTTTTAAATAGAAAAAGTAGGTCAACATCTTTCAAATCATACTCTAGGAACTTGCTGACTCTGCATGAATTTGCCAGGTTCTCGCTGCCTTATGTAATGATCACAATTACACATGTAAATATGTTTATAAAACATAGTCTCTAACATGTGGATGTGATTTCTGTCCATGCCTCTGGGAAAGAGGTCAAAGGACACCAGAACAGGAATGAAAGCAAACATTTACTGAGTGTCCACTAGGCATCAAATTGGTTTATCAAAATACTACCCCATCAGAGCCACTCAATTCTGCACGGAGAATAATTTCATGCCTGTTTCTCAGGTGAGGGAACCCAGATGCCATGAGGTTTTAGGGGCTGTGGGAGACCACACAGCTGGTAAATGGCAGAGTTGGCTTTGAATTCAGCTTTGCTCAGTCTCACATGGTGTGCCTGGGAAGAGGAAGAGGGCCTTCTGGAAAAGCAGGAATGGGATGGGGTGACCACTGTCTCAGGACAGTGCTTACCTGTGCCGGCTCATTAATTTCACAGCAATCCTGTAGGAAGGGAACCGTTAGCATCCCCATCTCGCAGGTGAGGAAACTGAGTTTCAGAGCTGAACATCACTTCTGAAGTCCTCGATTTAATCCTCAAGAAAGGTTTTCAAGGTCAATCGGATTTCATGGCAATATAGCCCCAGTGAAGGCAGACAATGGGCTTGGGGCCCCATGGGCTCACTCAGTGCCCTAAATTCCTTCATTACACTCTCCTCAGAGTCACGGTGTGTTGATTCTGGTTAAAATGCAAATCGTACCTGGAGGGATAACACAGAAAGCCATTATTGGCCTGGAATAAAGCCAGGCCACATTTGTGTCCAAATTCCATTTTTAATACCTTTGGGTTTCTTTCTAATAACTTGAATTTTTTTTTTCCAAGTAATTCATGTTCATTGTAGAATTTTAGGAAATGCAGAGAGGTCAAAAAAAAAAAAAAGAATAAAGAAAAAAATTGCTCATAATCCCTGTGAGGCAGCCATTTCTTTCCATATTGTCTAGTAGTGGTGCTCAAATTTAAAACTATACATTTCTCACTCTCCACACAGGTAATTACCGGAAGACGCCATCTCCATGCTGGTTGGAGGGAGGATGGGGAGAAGCACGTGACCCAGAAATGACCAATCAGAGCACCCCAGCCCTGGCCACAGTGATTGGTTCATGAAAGGAAGAATAACCAAACCCAGGCATAAGCCAATTAGAGTTCTGCCCAGACTTTTCCCTGGAATCAGTGAGAGAGTGGTGCTTTTATTTATTTATTTATTTATTTTTTAATTGTCCTAAGTTGCAAAGAGGCTGGGAGCCGAGAGTGGCCACTCTTGCCTCAGTCTGTGGAGAGTTTGCCAAAGAATAAAGCCAACTCCACAGAAGAAAGGACAGCTGAGACATATGGAGAGAGAGATTGCTGACATTGTCTGAGTACCTGGATCCAACTACACCTGAAGCCAGTATTTTAATAGAGTTTTCAGTTATTAAATTGAACCATATGCAGCTCCAATATTTGGCAATTTTTGATCCCAAAAAGACAATTTCATATTATTCCACTAAATACATGAGACAACAAATCCCCTTTCCCACTTCGGTAAGTTTAAATTGAGTTTCTGATTCTTGCAACTGAAAGAATGCTGTCCAATATACCTGTCATTCAAAGAAAATCAACATTCACATTTTGGTCTCTCTCTTCCCATACTTACTTCTTTGTGTGCCTATATCTGTATATGTTTGTGTAATAGAGTATAGCACAGTTTAATATAATTAGCTTGTGACACTTTATTTTTATTTTTTCTTAAGATTTATTTTTTTATTTGAGGGGGGAGGGGCAGAGGAAGAGAGAGAATCCTGAAGCAAACTTCCTGCTAAGTGGGAGCCCAACACAGGGTTCAATCCTAGGACCCCAAGGTCATGACCTGAGCCAAAATCAAGAATTGAACCCTTAACTGACTGAGCCACCCAGGTGCCCTAATTTGTGACATTTTAAATTAACTTATTATCTGTATAAATTCATTGTTCAGTAACTGCCTTCTCCTATGGACTGAAAGTTAATGTCTGCTGTCCTTCACAGTGAACACAGAAGCAGGACCATATAGATGCTCAGTCAACATTCAATGACTGTATCAATATAGGTATATTAGCATATATTAGCATATACCTATATTGTGGAATATATGTGGAATCCAGCACACGGGAGTGATTTGGAGACAAGCCAGTCTGCAGCCAGGTACGTACATCTATTCCATAAAAGTGAGATACACTGTCCCATTAGAGTTGGGTCCACATGCCCAGCAAAGCAGTGAAAACTGAACACCTGCATTAAAATTTAAATGGCAAGCCAGCTAAACCTAGCAGGTTAGAAAGAAGATCAGCACCTGCTGAGGAAAACACGTTGTTCAACTTATTGGCCTTTTTAAAAAAAAGATTTTATCACAGGCATGTGACTCATTACTGCCTCCTCCAGGTGGCATAGGAAAATGCAGGGGAAGAAATGGAATGTAGTTGGTCAAACCATTAGTCCTGCTACTGCAAGCATCATAGGCTCAGTGATGACCAGAACATGGAGGTGTGCTCTCTCATTGTTGCTATAGTTCTTGTGACCACTGTATTGTATCCAATATTCCCATCATCAGCACTAAGAATGGCTGGTGGGGACAGCCAGGCAAGGTGCTAAGAGGTTCTTATGTGTTATCTCATCTCTTAGAATATCCTAGGAAACTGGTACTTTTAGGGATCCATGTTACAGATCAAGAAGCTGTCTCAGCCAGATGAAGACTTTTGCCCAAGGACACATAGTTTGGTAAGGGACAGAGCTAGGACTTGAACCCAAGGTCTTCTGACCCTTTCTGCTCTGTTGATTTTCTAGATGATCTAATCGACCCTCGCCATTGTACATGTGAGGACAATGAGGCTCTGAGCAGCACCCCCCACCCCCAGTTCTGAAGCTGTAGAGGATCCCAAATACCTATTAGGACCTTTACATGTTTATACTTCCATTTGTTTTTTTCAGAAATGATCCTAAATAGAGGATGGGAGGGGTCCTGATGTGGTGGGGCCCACATGGGATCGAGCAGAAGATACTGGCTAATGTTTGCATTCTCGGCAAGTACTGACTGGGAGGGTGGCCAGGGCCAATCCAACACAGAGAATTTCACTGAAGCCCATGTGTTGGAGGCTGGGGGTACATGTGATATTGCTCACCATCAGGCCGTCTGTGGTGACAGCAAGCTGAGTCCCTCCAAGCGTCGGCCCCTAAATCAATGGATGAGTAAAGCGTGGTGGACACACACATGAGGGAGTGCCATATGGCAGGCCTAGATGCAGGCATGGCAGCATGGGGTGAGTCTTAAAGTCACAGTACCACGAAGACAAGGAGAAACAGGAGCAGCCCACAGCACGGTACCTTTTAGGTAAATAAAAAACACATGCACACAAAACATGTTTCCCAGGAACAGATACAAATAAAAGAACGTCAAATAGGTCAGACTGGCTGCCTGTGGGGTGTGCATGGGAGGGATGGATAAGAGTGGGGCATGAGGATCAATGGAAATGAATGAACGAATAAACAAATGAATGACACATGGGAGATGCTTGCAGACAATAGTGTGAATGTGTCATAAGCCAAGAAACATACATGCCTCGACCTCAGCCCGCGAGATTAAAAATAATAATAATAAAACTCAAAACAAAATCACCCTACCAGGCTCGTGAGCAAAATAAAGTCACAGCGGAAGGAGCCCCACATTTCTAAGACACGTAAATTATATCAGGTGCTGTGCTAGGGGTGTGTTATCTCATTTGCTCTTCAACTGAATACGGGAGGGAGGTACTGTTTGTTTTATAGATGGGGAAGGTTGAAAAGAGAGGGGAAGCAAGTTGTGTATTCACTGGAAGAAGGTGTTTCTCACCTGGGTTGTCCAAATCCAAAGCCATTGGTTTTTGGATGGCCCTGGGGATTCCACACCCTGCATGGTCCACTTTCCAGGAAGGGAGCGGAAAGACATTCTCAGATGAGCTTCAGAGAAAAACTGTGACAAGTCTATAGGATGGCCAAATGAAAAAAAAAAATGCGTCATGTGACTTAGCACAGAAAACGAGCTGTAAGGATCTGTGTCCAGGTGCTAGTGGCACCTGGGAGCAGGGAGGAGTCTCTGCTGGTGGCCCCTTGTCTTTAGCACACCCAGCTCGGCTGACCCCAGGAGGGCTTAATATACATTCACACGTGGTTCTTTAGAAGGGAAGTACAGGCTTTTCTCTATACCTTTATGTATCATCTGCATGTCTTAGAAAAGCATAAATGGCTTTTGTAATCAAAAAGGAATGAAAAAGTATTTTCTGTTGGAAGGAAAATGTTTGTTTACTATGAATGAGCAGAGGAAATCTGAAGCCAGCACTGTCTGAGATTCCTGTCTCCCAGGCAATGATTGCCTGTTTATTTGCAGGGACTCCAACCATCCTTAGAACCCACTGGGAGCATGGTTCAGGGCAGAGGGCTCCAAAGGGAAAAAGCAGCTTTTTCCTAGTGTGATGTTGGGCATATTCTTTGACAACAAAACCTCTGTTTGCACACCTGCAAAATGGGCATGATGCCAACTATGACATCAAAACAAAATGAGAGAGTGCATGGGAGGGGTTTAGCACTAAGCTTAGCACAGAGCAGGGGCTCAACACAAAATAACCTTTTTTTTTTTTTTTAAGGTCTTATTTTAAAGTAATCTCTACACCCAACACGGGACTTGAACTCACAACCCCAAGACCAAGCGTTGCCTGCTCTTCTGACTGAGCCAGCCAGGTGCCCCCTTAACAGGTAATCATCTTATGATGGTGACAGAGGGCCAAGCACACGCCTCAGTTGGTGGAAACAGTGGGGACAGAGGTACTCAGCACAACTGTGCCAGTCCCGTCAGGCTCTTCTGTTCAGATTTCTACTTTGAAGGATTCAGAGCCCGAGTGGCTGATTCCTTGTCCTCCCTCAGCCTCCTGGAAAGCGATGCCAGGGAAGTCTTAATTCCTGAATAAAAAAGACAATGAAGTATCATTTGGGCCAATTTCGTCAGTGGAACACTCTGGGTGCTCAGGAAAAACTGGAGAATTCCAGCACGGCCCACAGCTTCCAGGCCAGTGCCCTGGACCAAGTGATTAGAGGTGAAGAGATGAGAGTCTAGAAGCAGAGAGAGTAGGTGTTGCCTGAAGATGTGACAAACTATACCCAGACCAAAGCCCTGGGAATTAACAGACCCCACACACATCTCTGAAGTTCTGGCAGTAGTCTCTGAGGAGACACACACACACCAGCTCAGGGAACTGTATTTAGAATTTTCTTTCACCTCAATCACATCAGAAATGATACCCCAGATTGTCCCACCACAATTCACCATCCCTTTCATTCTTGCCTTTAAAGTAATAGAAATATCTCTACCATATTGAGTGAATTCTATTAGCCAGGCACTGTGCTGACATCTTTACAGAAATTAGCTCATTTAATCCTCTGAACACCAGGTAGCAATTAGGATTCCGATGGATTGTAAAGACCAGAAATAAAATAATTGTGGCTTAAGGAAGAAAGCTTATTTTTCTCTCGTGTTAAATGAGTTCAGACATAGTTGGTTCAGAACAGATGTCAACGACTAGAGTTCCTTCTTTCTTGAGGCTCTGTCATCCTCACCATGTGGCTTTCTCCAAATGGTCCAAAATGGCTGCTTGAGCTCCTGCATCACAACCACATTCCAGTCAGCAAGAAGGAGGAAGGCACAAAGAAAGTCTCACTTCTCCCTCTTAGGGTTCTTCCAGGCAGGTGCATGTGATGTCTGTTTTTTATATCTCCCCGGCCAGAATTACTCCCATGACTACCTTTAGCAATAGAGAATGATGAAAAATAAGGCTTTCACTCTAGGTGAGCATGAGTCCACTTCCAAGTCAGGGGAGGAAATGGGAGAATGGCTATTTGGTAGAGAGAAGACTCTTCTGGCTTTGGCCACAGAGTTAATAATAATTTTTGCTTTCCAGAAACTGAAATTCAAGGGAGACAAAGGCTCAGAGAAAGGTCAGAGGTCACTCAGACAGTATGTGACAGAGCCAGGAGCTGAACCAATGCCTGTCTGATGGAGCCACTGGGGTCTTTGAAATCTCTGTAAAAAGATATAGGTGGGAAGTTCTGCAAACAACGGAAACCCACAGAGACACACCTTCAAAATCACAGGCTTCAGACACACCTTCAAATTCGCAAAATCACTGGATTTTATATGCAGAGTTTCAAACCAGAGCCATTTTGACAACTGAATCCAAATCCCCAGGAAATGGTAGTTTCTAGCCAGGGCTGTGACAGAGCCTTAATTTCCACAACCCAAAGAATGCCATCCTCTGTAGGACCCAGGGAACAGGCTGCAAATTCGGTTTAGAAGGTCCCTTCCTGGCCAGGCTAAACCAGGGAGGAAGGAGGTCAATGCCAGCCATGAGATCACACCTGGAGGTCCCTCTCTAAGGTGACGGCAGCGGTGTTTGGCAGAGGGGTCATTTGTCTCCTGCCCTCTCTGGTTCAGAGGATGTGCAAATAATCATGGTGATTTGAATTGCCGCTCAGAGCAGGGAGATAATGACATCCTGCTGAGGAGTCTGCGAGGAAGGACACGTCCAAGGTGAACCATCTCCTGTTTCGTGCTGACATTCAGGGCCCACAGCACCTTGATTGTGGTTCCTGCCAGCCAACCACGGGTGCAAATCACCTGGCAGGAGGACAAAGGCAAGTAATAATGATTGTAGCTGAGCCACTTGGCGCACAAGTTCCTGACTTCCTCCTTCAAGCACCTCCCTAAGGGCCATGCAACAGTCCCTGCTTACAGCAGAGAAAACAGAGTCTTTTTAAAATTTTTAAATTTGAATTCCATTTAGTTAACCTATACTGTATGTTAGTTTCAGGGGTAGAATTTAGTGATTCATCAGTTGCAGATAAGACCCAGTGCTCATTACATCACGTGCTCTCTTAATGCCCATCAACTGGTTACCCGTCCCCCCCGCCCCCATCTCCCCTCCAGCAACACTCTGTTCTCTATAGTTAGGAGTCCCTTATGGTTTGTCTCACTCTCTGTTTTTATTTTATATTAGTTTTCCTTCCCTTCCCCTAGGTTCATCCGTTTTGTTTCTTAAATTACACATATGAGTGAGATCATATGGTATTTGTCTTTCTCTGACTGACTTATTTCGCTTAACGTTATACCCTCTAGTTCCATCCACATCACTGCAAATGGAGAAGACAGAGTCTCGAAGACAAAGTGGCACAATCGCTTTGGAAATGTTTGTAAGTTGCTAGTAAAGCAATACAGAGTCTTCTCATTCTTATCATAGGACCAATTCTTCTCCAAGGTATTTATCCACAAGAAATGAAAACAAAAACACTTGCACGGGACAACCCGAATGTCCCTCAACAAGAGAATAGCAGGGATGGGGGGGGGTACAGAATTATGAGTCCATACAAGAGAACACTACTCGGCAATAAAAAGGGATGAACCACAGACATTCAACAGTGTGGATGAATCTCACAGAAATTATGGAGTATGTACAATAGGAACTCCTGCACCTGAAGTTCAAGGGCAGGCAGAGTTTCCCAATGCTGATTGGAATCAGAGGAGTGTTCATCCCTGGGGGAAGGGTACTGAGTTAGAAAGGGGACAGGGAAGTTTCTGGAAGGATTTTATAGAAATTGATCAGGGTGATACAAGAGTGTTGCCTTTGGCAAAACTAAAGGAGCCATGGACTTAAGATTTCCACATTTTACCATATGTAAATTTTGCCTTGATAGAGTCTAGAGAAAAGAATAAAGAGGTGAAGTGATTCGTCCTGTTACACAATGAGAAAATGGACCCAGTTGTGCCATAAACCAAGAGCCAGGCAGAACCAAACACGGAAAGGATGGCTGCTGCCGCTTTTCCAGGGACTGGGAAGATCTCTGTTAGGGCGCATGTGTTTCTGAGTTTTCTCCCCGAGCGGGGCTGGGGCTGGGGCTGGGGCAGAGATCGATGTGATGGCCACGGTCCTGTCCTGATGAAGTCTTTGACCTTGGACAGGGGAGCAACCACTGCCAGGCCGCGTGGGGTGGTGGGCATGGGGGCTAGTGGATGCTGGGGACCAAGTCCTGATTTTCTAGACAAAGGGGCAGCAAAGCCAGAAAGGACTAAGGGAAGAAAGCGACATAATGCAGATGTAAGGAACAGGCCGGGCAAACGACCTGCCATGCGGAAAGAGAGAACGTGGTCCATCTGGAGACAGAACTGCTTCCAACAGTCCTCCCTAGAGATGGGACAGGCAGTGGTGAAAAATGCCATCCCTAAAAACCATAGAAGGGCCTATGCTTATGCGCTACTTACTCTGTGCCAAGTACTCTTTATACATTTAACTCATTAAATCCTCACAAGGGCCTTATGCAGTCAATCGTCCCCATTTCAGACAATGGATTTGAGGCTCAGCGTGTAGAAGCAATCTGCCTAACATCCCCCAGAAGGTAAGTGGTAGAAACAGGATTTGAGCCCAGGTCAGCTGTGTCTAGCCTCATTACTGTGTCTAGCCTCCCGCTGTCACTCTGCTGTCCAGCTATTGGGGCAGAGAGGGACAGATCACAAAGTCCTGCAACAGTCGCTTCAAGATTTCATCCTGCAGCCGACAGGAGCTAGCCCCTCTCTGAGCTTCAGATTCCGCATCTGAACAATACAGATGTTAACGATGTCCACCTCAAATAGTGAATGCAGAGTGTATAGCAGCAAACGAGGGGTCTGGCTTGGACGACACCGTCCTGTATGGAAGCTGTCACTACATGATGGGAAGATCCTGTGAATGGCTAACAGGCCAGGACCTACTATTTGCAGGCACTCTGCTAAGGGGTTTGCGTGAATCTCTCCATAAAATGCTCACAGGAGCCTGTGAGTTACAGGTCGCGATTGTCACACACCCCACAGACGAAGGAGGTGAAGGAGAGAGGTCTGTAACAGAGTTGATGCCATAAGCAAATACATAATAACAAACACATAAGCAAGGCTTGAGCCCGGAGCGTCAGGCTCCGCAGTGCGAACCCTGATCTCGCCAGTGCGACGGCCCCATGTGCCTGGTGAGTGCAGAAATGGTCACGGCTGATTGGAGGTGAGCTAGGCATGTCGAATAAACACAAGATCCTGAAGACTTTGTTTCAAATATTGTACATAGTTTTTCCTATTGATAATGTGTTGACATGATACCCTTTAGATGTACTGGGTTAAATATAAGAGATTATTAAAATTAATTTCAACTGTTTTTTCTTACTTTTTTTTTTTTTTTAAATGTGGCTTCTTGAAAATTATAAATCACCTGCAAAGTGTGCAGTAGGTGTCTTTGGGATGGTGCTACCTTAACCACTGTACTACGTGGCTCCCGGAGCATGGGGTAAACCATGAGTCTTGCCTCCCAGCCCCTCCACACGGTCCTTCTGATGTTGCTGTACTTGGACTTTAGCCCGTGAGCCAGTGAGCTGATTCCCTTGTCCCTCACGCCTTAGCGAGTGAGTGTGTGTGTGTGTGTATGTATGCATGTGTGCACTCACGTGCAGGCAAGCGTGTGTCCTCTTCAAAGTCACTTCCCGCTGGGCTCCTTCTTCACGGCAGTTAACATCATAGCAGCTCACTGAGGGTGGGAGAGGGCAGAGAGCCCCCTCCCCCTGGGCCCCGTGCAAACACAAAATCTCCACCCTCCGCTCCCACTCCTGCGGGCCGCTCCCTCTGATGGCCCACCAGCCCTGCATTTCCAGTTTCTGGCCCCTGGCAAGGTTATTGAAGCCGAGATCGGTTGTCCTCCCTCTCCCAGGGAAAATAAAAATATTCTAATTAAAGCTGGGAAGGCCCTGGGAACAATAAGGCTGGCTCCAGGCTGATGGATGTAATTCAATTTGCAGCGTGAAGAGCAGGACTCTGGGCTCTCGCCATTACCATGTGGATTGTGGAGCGGACTTGATTCAGAAGTGGATTTAGTGAACATAGGCCAGCCAGCGTGGCGGTGGAGGTAGGGGACTTGTGACCTGTTCTATCTGCAGTCAGGGAACAGGCCAGGCCGTGGGGTGCGGAGGCCCAGGTACACCTGGCTCCTCCAAACTTCAGTTTCCACATCTGGAAACGGGATTATTTTGGTACCCCACTTCCTCGGTCTTCATGAAGACCGAGGAGGGCAATGTAGGCAAAGGGCTTGGTTCAGGGCCTGGCACAGAGTAAGCGCTCAGTGAAACAGGGCAGTTCTCTTTCTATCTCTCTTTCTCTTTATAATGGGGCAGGAGGAGCAGAGACAGAGAGAGAATCCCAAAAAGACTCCTCAGCTCGGCACAGAGCTGGACATGGGGCTCGATCTCACCACCTGAAAATCATGACCTGAGCCAAAATCAAGAGTCTGACACTTAACCCACTAAGCCACCCAGGTGTCCTCGGGCCACTCTCTATTATTTTTGCTCCTTCCCCCTATGGTGACATTGGACATCACCAATTGTCATGTTCTAATAGGCACCTAATCCTATAGACAGGCCCTTGGTTCCAGGGGTGATGCCCTGGGAAGACAGTGAGCGGAGGAGGGGGAGAAGCGAGAGAAAGTCTCCTGTGTTAGTCTTTGGTCATAGCTAAAAATAGCCATCGCAATTAAATGGGAAAATATTATTATACTAACAGCTGGCTACTGAAGTAGGGTCGGGAATAGAAGGTAAAGTTGCAAAGGGCTGGTGTCAGATCTCCTACAGCTTTTGGAGAAGTCTGAAGTGACTTTGTACTAGACAACAAAACTAACTGATTTTTTTTCCCTCAGGGCAGAGGGTGGGAAAGTGAGATTAGGAAAGCCTAAAGAGATGGGAGACAGAGGAGACGCAGCCAGATGGGGAAGGTTGGAGTTGAGTGAGGGAAAGGGGGCTTGAATCACCCCCATCACCACCACCAACCCCAAAAAGTGTTGATCCAGGGACATTTGAAAAATCCTCATGCCTAATGCTCCATTTGGAAGCTGTTCTCACTAAAGCAATGTTGACCTTGACTGTCTTCTACCCCACCCCCGAAATCTGTGGAAAATTCTACTATACTCACAAATTGTGGGTTCCTTCCTTTTCTTTTCTTTCCTTTCCTTTCCTTTTCTCTTCTTTCTTTCTTCCTTTCTTTCTCTCTTTCTCTCTCTCTTTCTTTCTTTCTTTCTTTCTTTCTTTCTTTCTTTCTTTCTTTCTTTCTTTCTTTCTTTCTTTCTTTCTTTCTTTCTTAATAGAACTCAAGCAGGAAGCAGAGTTTCACCTCCGGAGGGATGTGGGACTACCAAGTGTGGAAGCAAGAACAGTAAACACCCGAATCCTGAGAACTGGCAAAAATCTTGAAGGAGGCTTTGAACTTCTCAGGCTGCTGCTGAGCTAGCATTGTATTAGGTATTGTATTATTGTATTATGTTATAATATAATACGTTGTATTATAACTTCCACTTAAATACCCACCCCCCAGTCCTTCTGGCAAAGCAGACTGCCCAGAGAGTTGGGATCCTTCCTCTCTGTCGGTAGTCAGCTCTGTAACAAAAAAGCAGATTGAATTTAGCTCAAAAGCAAGGGGAGGGTAAATTGGAGAGTTAATGCAAGCTTACAGAATTGAAATATGAGATAAACAACAGGCCACAGAAAGGCCAGTAACCAGGGCAGTCCCGGGGACCTTAGCAGCAAGAACGGTGGGCTGCCTCAAAGGACAAATCCATTCCTTTTGTCCCCGGAGTATCTTCTCAAGATTCAAATCCCCAAGAAAGGGCCTTCGACTGGCCTAGCTCAAGTTGCGTGGTTACTCCAGCATCCGAGGGATAGGGCTCAGTGGCATGACATGGTGGGGGTGGGGAGGGACAGATAATTCCTTAAAGAAAGGGGATGGTGCTGTTCTCAGAATAATCAGAGATGGGATACGAGGTTCAAGTACGTGTGCATGCACACTCACACACACATTCTACCCCCTGCCTCCCAGCATCCATCCTCCTTCCCATACGAAAAATTTTAAGTCCTTCCTCACCTGATGCAATTCTTCCACCTGCAACTACAAACACGCGCACTCCTACTCAATGACAAAAGGGCAAATGAAACAGCCTATTTATCTGGAAATGCCACTTTCTGGAATAAGAGTCACAATTTCAAAGTCAAGCAGAGAGAGTCAATTATCATATGGTTTCACTTATTTGTGGAGCATAACAAATAGCATGGAGGACAAGGGGAGATGGAGAGGAGAAGGGAGTTGAGGGACGTTGGAAGGGGAGGTGAACCATGAGAGACTATGGACTCTGAAAAACGATCTGAGAATTTTGAAGGGGTGGGGGGTGGGAGGTTGGGGGCACCAGGTGGTGGGTATTGTAGAGGGCACGGATTGCATGGAGCACTGGGTGTGGTGCAAAAATAATGAATACTGTTATGCTGAAAAAATAAAAAATTAATTAAAAAAAAAGAGTCACAATTTCAGGAAAGCTGTAAGAATGTTCAGGTAGGAGGTGAGGGGAAGAAGGTTGCGGGCCGGCTCTCCGATGAGAATTACCCAACCCGTGGTCAGCCCATAGGAAGACTGCAGCTCTGGGGAAGATGGGGGTCCTCAGGCCACGTATGGGGGCCACTTGCTCCTCAGTATTTTTGGCTCTTAGAGTGGTTACATCAGAGAGGAAGCCGTGCCACCCAGTGGGACTTTGTCCAGCCCTTGGAAGACACTATGTGGGGCACTTGGAACTGGCTGATGAGGAATTTTGCTTGAGTTTGCAAATTCCTCCTTGCTCCTGTGTCTTGGCCTGCTGCTGGTCCTCAAGGAAGCAAGTGCATAGGAGCAAGTAGAGACTGGTAGTAAAGAATATTGGCGTGAGGTAGAACTAGCTTCGAGTCCTCGCTCTTCTTGCTGGTCACGCAGCTTCGTTAAGGGCTGGACCCTCAGTCTCCTCAACTGTGAAATGGGTCGATGTCTCTCTCAGAGTGTCGCTCTGATGAATAAGGGAGCTAACGATGTAACATACTTGCAATAGTGCCTGGTAAAGGCTCCCTACGTAGTAACTCTGATTTTTCTCTCTTTCTGTCTGGCGAGGAAGTTGAGACTCAGAGAAAGATGGAATTTGTCCAGGGAACGGTGGAGGTCATCAGATTTCATGAAGCAAAAATATAAGAGGGAAAGGAAGCAACAGACCAGTGTCATTCAACAGATAAATAATGAGAGTCACATATATAACTTTAGATTTTCTTATAGCCACATTAAAAAAACTAAAAAGGAACAGGTGAAATTAATTTGAAGAACATATTTTTGGGGCACCTGGGTGGCTCAGCCGTTAAGCGTCTGCCTTCGGCTCAAGTCATGATCCCAGTGTCCTGGGATTGAATCCTGCATCGGGCTCCCTGCTCCTAGGGAAGCCTGCTTCTCCCTCTCCCACTCCTCCTGCTTGTGTCTCACTGTGTCTTTCTCTGTCAAATAAATAAAATATTTTTTTAAAAAGAATATTTTTACTTAACCCCAGTATATCGCAGATAATATCATTTCAACATGGGACTCATAGAAAAAGTTACTGAGATGTTTTCCACTCGTTCTTTTCTGGTAGTCACATTAAAAAATCTAAAAAGCATTTGCCATTAGTGTTCTAGTATGTTTTATTTAATCCGATAGATCTAAAACATTATTATTATTTCAACACACCATCCATATGAAAAAGCATTAAGGAGTTACTGTCCATTCTTATTATCAAATACCTTGAAACCCGCTGTGTGCTTTTATATTTGCCACGCGTCTCAGTTTGGACCTGCTGCACGTCAAGGTCTGGGCCATGGTAGATCGTCTGCATCTCCTTCGTTGAAGCTTCCCAGGAGCCCTGTGAGGTATTAATAGACCCATCTCCTAGATGAGAAAATGGTCCCTGAGGTCAAGTGACTTGCCTAAGCTCATACAGTCAGAAAAAGAGCAGAGCTGGGTTTGGGGCTGTCTGATCTGTTCCAGTATAACCCCTCTGGGACTTCTGGAGCCCCAGTGCCTGCCTCCTGATTGCCCACCCCCAAGCTTACCATGATTACCACCATGATTACCACCATGATTACCACCATGATTACCACCATGATTTATGACCCTCCTGCCAGGCAGTCCTGGAGATGGAAGTAATTTGTTTCTGACAGCGGAGGCGTTCTTGGACACCCGCGCCTCCCCATGCGGCCTCGGCTTCCAGCCCAGACATCGATCGATTCCCTGCTAGTCAATGGTGCCGAGGAGTAACCTACAGCGGCAGTTAGATTCGCTTAATCAGGCACTTGCTCAGAGCAGCCCATCTGACAATTTTCTTGGGCCGGGAGCATCATATTTCAGCTTCTGTTTCCGCCCGGGGCTTTGGTTCCTAGATCAGCCAGGGTTGGGTCTGTTGCTTTCTGTATTACAGCAGAGTCTGCGCTCCTTCCCTGGAAGAGGAAACCTACTGGCTGGAGTATAATCGATCCTCTGACCTGGAAGGGGTCACTTGGCATCTCACCAGCATTTAAGGAGCAAAATCTGTGAGCTCAGCTCTCAGTGTGACAGTGTTACTGACAATAACACCAGTCGCTATAACAACAGTAATACTTGACATTTATTTAGCCCTTACTGTGTTCCAGGGACGGTTCTAGCGTGTTGCACACAGACACGCAGTATGGTAGGATAGACCCTATTATTATTCCCATTTCACTGGAAAGCAAAGGGAGGCTTAGGAAGGTGAAGGGGCTTATGCAAGACCACAGAGCTGGAGAGGTATTTGAAATCTAATTTGAAATCTAATCTCAAGCAGTCTGGTGCTCTCAAGAGTTTGGTGAAGCGGCAAGATACATACCAAAAAAAAAAAAGAAAAAAAAAGTGTGATGAGTAATAGAAAAGAGAAAGCAACAGGGTCTACTATTTCTGGACCAACAATCATAGTATCACAGCAAATACTTACTGGAAAGCTTATGAGGCACCAGCCTCTGTTGTAACAGCTTCACATACCATATCTCATTAAAGCTCTACAAAGCTTTGAAGTAGGGACTATTAGCACCTTATTTTACAGATGAGGAAACTGACAAAGAGGTCAGATGGTTTGGCCAAGGTCATGATGATGTAAACTCAGTGAATGGACAGAGGATCCCGCTGTGATGTTTACCTATATATTTGGCTTGTTTCTGATCCCTGGGCTATCCACCCCAAGGCTGTAAGGTAAGGCTGACACCCCAAGAGAGACGTCTGAGTGGGAAGAAACTGGCATTGAACTGGGCACTCCCAACTGACACAGCTTGAGTAGTGATGACATTTTAGGATCCATGAGGACACATTTCATTGGATTCTCAAAAAAATATCTGCTTTAAAGGGTTATTTGGAGGAAGAAGAGGGGTTTGTCTGTCAATGGAAAGCACTGAATAAAGCAGTAAAGAGACTGTGGGATCTGGAGCAAGACCTGGGTTCAAATCCTGTCACTGTCACCAAATAGTCACATGAACATGGGCATGTCAGTTACCCTTCCTAAGCCACGCCTCCTCCTCTCTTGGATGGGGGTCAGAATGGCACTGAGTTCATAGGGTTGTTGTTGTAGGATGTGCTATAAAATGATGTGCTGTGGACTGGATGTGTCCCCCACCTCCAAACTCATATGTTGATATCCCAAACCCTGATAAGATGGTATTTGCAAATGGGAGCCTTTGGGAGGTAAAGAGGTCATGAGAGTGGAGTCTTTGTGATGGGCTTAGAGCTCCTATGAGAATAGAGAGGAGCAGAGAGCTTGCTTCTTCTCACTTTCTCCACCATCTGAGGACACAGAAAGAAGGCAGTTGTCCCTAAAGTAAGGAGCAGGTCCTCAACAGACATTATATCTGCTGGCACCTTGATCTTGGACTTTCTAGCCTCCAGAACTGTGAGACATAAGTGCTTGCTGTTTAAACTGCCCAGTCTCTGGTATTTGTTATAACAGCCTGAGCTGACTGAGACAGGATGAAATGAGATCGTGTGTGTGAAGTTCTTAGAAGCATAGCATGTAGTTGGCCCTCAATGAATGTTAGCAGCTGCTATAAAGTCAGTCTCCACCCCTTCCCATCCTCTTCTCCTGACTTCCAATTGGGACTTCTCCAAAATGTAATATTAAAAACCACTTAAGCCTCCATTTCACCATTTGCCTGCACAGCCCTCTTTGCAAGTGTCATTTCTAACAAAGCAGGGTCTGAATCAATGGGACCCCATTCAGCCTAATGTAAAGGGGACATTCTCTAGAATAGCTTAGAACCTTCCCTCTCACCGGCCCTCTGGTCCTCTGGCTCTCTGCCCTTAACTCACATTCTCTAGTCCGCACGGCTTCTTGAACCCAGTCCATCTGCAGCCAAATGGGAATGAAGGGTGCCCAAAGGAAATCTTCCAGAAGAAATCTCAGGCTGGGGCTTCTGGGTGGTTCAGTGGGTTAAGCGGCTGCCTTCAGCTCAGGTCATGATCCCAGAGTCCTGGAATTGGGCCCCGCGTTGGGCTCCCTGCTCGGTGGAGAGCCTGCTTCTCCCTCTCCCTCTGCCTGCTGCTCTGCCTACTTGTGCTCTCTCTATCTCTCTGTCAAATAAATAAATAAAATCTTAAAAAAGAAAAGAAAAGAAAAGAAAAGAAAAGAAAAGAAAGAAACCTCAGGCTAAGACCCAATCGAGAAACACCTGCTGTCATGGATACCTGTAACAGCCGCACATCTCCTGCTCTGAGCACTTTCCCTACATGGGCTCATTTAAGTCCTCACAGCCCCCTCTGTGGTGGGTGATAATATTACCCTCATTTTCCAGTTGGAGAAGCTACGACTCAGAGAAATGAACTTGCCTGAAATCGCACACAGCCAAAAAGCGGCAAAGGCAGGATATCAGCCCCAGAATCCACATTCTTGACTGCTATGCTCTGTTGCCTCCTTCCCCCAGAGCAAGGGGTCTATTCTGTACCACGAGCATGAATTTTTAGAAGAACCCATGGCCAAATGGACTTTTAACCCTGATCTATTATAAAGAACAACCCAGCAGAAAGAAATTGGCAAAGAGGCTGCCACAGGAGGGAAAGAGAAGACCCCCACCCCATTACAAAAATCACAATGAGATGTCTGTATACGGAGGACGTGGAAGTAAGGAGGGCACCTCAAGACTAAATAATCAGGGGGTGCCTGGGTGGCTCAGTGGGTTAAGCCTCTGTCTTCAGCTCAGGTCATGATTCCAGGGCCCTGGGATCGAGCCCCACGTTGGGCTCTCTGCTCAGCGGGAGCCTGCTCCCCACCCCCTCTCTCTGCCTACTTCTGCCTACTTGTGATTTCTCTCTCTGTCAAATAAATAAATAAATAAATAAATAATCTTTAAAAAAAGACTAAATAGTCAGTTTGAAATAACCTTTTTTAAAAAGTGCTTCATGAGTTGGGCAAAAGCCTCGTGAAGTAGCCTCATGTTCTGGATATTTACTAAAGTCATTATTCCATATTACATGTCCCCACAGCACCTCCTCTCTCCTCTGATTCAGGCAGCAAGGCATCTCTGTCTGAGAAAGAAGAGTTGACACAGAAGAGTAGACCTAATAAAGCAGTCAGGTTCCTGACTTGAGAGCCTTCACGTCTGTCTCCTGACTCAGAATCCCTGGAGATGTGACCCGGGCAAAGCGGCAGGGTTTATGAAGTTCCCCAGGTGATTCTTTTTTTTTTTTTTTTTTAATATTTTTTATTTATTTATTTGACAGAGAGAGATCACAAGTAGGCAGAGAGGCAGACAGAGAGAGAGAGAGGAGAAAGCAGGCCCCCTGCCAAGCAGAGAGCCCGATGCGGGACTCGATCCCAGGACCCTGAGACCATGACCTGAGCCGAAGGCGGAGGCTTATTAACCCACTGAGCCACCCAGGCGCCCCCCGCCCCAGGGTGATTCTTGTGCATGCTCAAGTTTGAGAAGCACTCCTGGGCTGCTGCCAAACTATCTGGAAGAATGTCCTTTAGTAAGGACAAGATGTCCTAGTTTTTGAAAAGCTCCGCTGGGATCAAGAAAGAAGAGAGTCAAGGAGAACCCAAGAGCTCAGATTGTGTTAGGACCCTGAGAAGGAGCTCTACTCCTTGCCCACCATCCCCCCAGGCAGGCTAGAACACCTGAAAGTAGCAGGCTCCTGACACCCTTCCCTTGGGTGTCACCTGCAGACGGGTGGGGGCTGGGAAGGTAGGTTAAGACCTGCATTCTTGGTGCCCAGCCTGGGATGGGTCTGAGCATGTGAACCTGAGACGCGCCCCCACCCCCACCGAGGTTCCTGTGCCCGAAGCATGGCATCCGAGCAGAAGAATCCAGGTGTCAAATCAGGTCCTGGAGATGGTTTCCTAAATCCTAGAGTGGTGTGAAGGTAGCAGAAGAGCTCTTGCGGGCCAAGCAGGGTGTCAGAGACACAGACTCATTTGTCAATGACTCGAATGGGCAGATCCACCAAGAGCGCAAAGGTGAGGATGTTGCAGCTGTTGCCAAAGGGAACAGACGAGAACAGAAGGATCTGATCCCCATCTCACTGCCACACTTGGGTACATCATATGCTCCCCAAGGTAACCCCAATGAGACCAAGTCTAGATTTCTGCTTGAGACAGCATGGGATTTGTAACACCTGCTCCTGGTGCCTACTTACCTTCCTCGGATCCCTTGCCATTTTTATGCACATACTCTTCCCAGGTGTTGGATTTTCTATGGCCAGCACTTATGTCTCTATGTGGTGGGGCTGCCCTCGGGCTTCCAGAACCCCCTTGGCCCTGCCCATCTAGAAAACCCAAAGTGCCTGTGCATTCACAGCCCCTGGGGGAAAGCTTTTAACTAATACTTGGCAGGGGAAGAGAGAAGGAGCTAAACATCTTCAACTTGGGGTGCCGAGGTGGCTCAGTGAGTTAAGCATCTGATTCTTGATTTCAGCTCAGGTCATGATCTCAGGGTCGCCAGATCGAGCCCTGCGTGGGGCTCCGTGCTCAGCTCAGAGTCTGCTTGAGATTTTCTTCCCCCTCCCTCTCCCACCGCCTCTGCTCCTCTCCCCACTCACACGTGCACACTCTGTCTCTCAAATAAATAAATAAAATCTTAAAAAAAAAAAAACTTCAACTTGTGTGCCTCCAATCTGGAACATTCTAATGTGTGGCCATCACTGTCCCCAGCACCTTGCAGGTCTGAGCAGAGGCTGCCCTCCACGAGACCTGGCTTTATATCCCCTTCCCTTGGGGCTCTCGCTTGCCTTCACCTTTGTCATATTTTCCTGAGACCACTTCCTTCTAAGTCACTTTTACCTGAATCT
The DNA here is from genome assembly GCF_902655055.1 of Lutra lutra. NCBI lineage: Eukaryota > Metazoa > Chordata > Mammalia > Carnivora > Mustelidae > Lutra > Lutra lutra. The sequence continues at coordinate 94,605,200 of NC_062289.1, read as the reverse complement.
TCCCCTTAAGGTATGTTTCTGAGGAATCTAATGTAAAACAGGAAGAGCTCAAACTAAAACCAAATCTGGTTACAGGGAAAAAAAAATTTAAGTCCATTTTTGTGCCTGCCCGAGTTTACAGACTGAGATTTGTAAGACTCTACCTGTTAATGAATATCATTATAAAAGGAACTTCTTTTCAGCACTCACACATTTCCGTGAACCATCTCACTAAATCCAAAAGTCGGAAACCCATCGTTGTGCCCATTTTGCAGATTTCAAGAGGTACAAAAAATCTTGGTTCGAAGGCTACAAATAAAGCTGGAGGACTGCCCAAACCACAGACTCTCTATACTTGGGTCTGGCCCCAGTCTCATGCTCTGAGCAGAAATATTGAGGAAATTCAGAGACACAGTCACTAAGCCAGGGGCCCTGAGCTCCTGCTATAAGAGGCAGGTCTGGGCCTGGAGAAGCGACAGAAACAGACCTCACAGACTGCCTTTGTCACAGAAGGGGCAGAGCATAGGCTGAGTGTATATAGACTCTGAGTGGGTTTAAATCCCAGCATTAACAGCTTCTTGTTCTGGGGCCTTGGGCAGGTCCTGTGAGCCATCTCTGAAGTCCTGTTTACTCACTTGTAAAGCGGGGTTAGTAATTATTTAAAAAGTTTATATAAAATAAGCTAGTGATTCAGGGAACAGGATATGGATTCCTAACAGCTGTGGTCTTAATAAGCCCCTGACAAAGTGTGCTGATGGCTGCAATTCACTTCGACCTGTATCAGAAAAACAAGAAGCTTGGGGGTTGATGGGAAAATAAGCAATAAAGCAAGAAAAATAAAATATTAAATGGTAGCATCTTTGTGATGGATAAAATTCTTTCAACTCTGCCATAGGTTTGAAACTTTCCATAATAAACTATTGGGAAGAAACTTTCCCAAGGAGTGGTTCCTTTATCTTTTTTTCTTTAAGTTAGTTTCTTTCTTTCTTTTTTTTTTTTTTTTGGCAGAGAGAGAGATCACAAGTAGGCAGAGAGGCAGGTGGGGCGGGGTGGGGGGAAGCAGGCTCCCTGCTGAGCAGAGAGCCTGATGTGGGGCTTGATCCCAGGACCCTGAGATCATGACACGAGCTGAAGGCAGAGGCTCAACCCAGTGAGCCACCCAGGTGCCCCAAGGGGTTCCTTTCTGATGTGAAACGTCCCTGTGTGCAGCTTTTATAAGTCACTTTATGCCCAGAGCTGGCAAGAGAGTCAAGGCAAAGGCCTGGAAACTTGGTTATTTTTCCAAGGTCCCCTATCTTGGGCATTTAATTAAGCCTTCAGTTTGTATTTTCTTTTTGTTTGGGAGTTTCCAAGAAAGCATGTCTCCAACGAGGTGCTTAGCTGCAGAAGCATGCTGGATTTGATGGCAAGAGAGTGGGAGCAGGGCTGGAGCTACCTGGGGAGAGAAGAGATGGATGTCTCTGGGCCCAAGATGTATCTCACAGACACCAAATGTAACTTCACTGTGGGGCCCATGATACTTTCCAGTGCTTCAGAAACCACACCCATTCATCACCCTTTATGCTTCTGATTCATCTTGCAGGCAGGACAAGTTGTTTTACGCTGAAGCAAGAAGGATTCCTTTCATATAGCCTTCTGAGTCAGTGGGTTATTTATTCTCTGTTTCCAAAGGCTTCTGTCAGTTCATGCTGGATCTACCCAGGTTTTTTCTAAGTGCCTTCCTCCAGCAGACAAAGCCATGAGCAGCTACAAACTTCATGAGTAATGTACCCAGACTCAGAGAGATGACCACACCATAGCAAAACAACAGGGGTCAGCGTTAACAAGCTACCTTTTCATCAGGGGTACCCAGGAAGTGACAAGAGGATGCTGGGTATCAGTCAAGAGCCTAGGGGTAGAGAACCAGCTTTTCTTCTGAAGTTTATTTTTTCCCTTTTTTATGATATAAAAATTAACTTGACTTTTTGGTGGCAGTTCAGTGCCCAACACTGCCAACCCAGCCACTATCTTTAGCATACAGCCTGACCTGTAGTATAGACTCAATAAATTTCTGAATGAATAAGTGAGTGGACAATATAGAAAAATCCATTTGCCTTCATGGATTAATAATATAATATTAGGCATCATTTATCGAGTGAATTGTGTGCCAAATGATGGTAGATTGTTGGTAAAATGGTGTTCATTATTCCCCTCCCTGTAGCTATACCTCTCGGTGATGTGTCTTTGCATCTTTTCCCATCAAGAGGAGGGAGTCACTTTTCCTGTTCCTGCATCTTGATTGGCCTTGTGACTTGTCTGGGCCAAAAGAATGGGGCAAAAGTGATTTGGGGTGCTAGTTCCGATCCTAAGCCCCAAAAGGCCTTGTGCATGTTCCTCCACTCTCTTGGAACCCTGTCCCTAACCAGCTGGAGGATTAGAAATTAAGTAGAGCAGAGACAAGATGTGCCAGCTGGGACTGTCCTAAATCAGCCAGCTCCCCCGCCAACACAGCACAACTCAGCAACCTCCTGAAATGAATGGCCTGAGCAAGCCGAGATCATCTGAGATTAGAACCATGCAAGTGAACCCAGCCCAAACCTGGAGCTAAACTAGTCATTGTTCTATGATCTAAGTGTTATTCTAAGACACTAAGTGTTACAGCTGTTGTTGTTCTCACAGCAAAAGCTGAATGATATACAAGACTGTATTATGCGCAGAATATCCTCTAGCTCTTAGAATAACCCTCCGAAGTAGGTACGATGGATAGTTATCTGTCTTCCAAAATGCGTTCTCTCCTTATCCCAAAGCAAAAGATTTAGCTAGAACAGAGCTGCCCAGCTGGGTCTAATTCCTCAGCTCCTCTAGCAGGTGTGAGTGGTAATGTAAGTTCTTGCCAAGAATTGGAAGAGTAGAAATGATGTTGTAAGTGCTACCTCAATTGCTGGAGATAAAATCTTTAGCCTTGGAAATCTACTCTTTTCCCCTTCTTGCTGGCTGGACTGGGGATAACTAGAGCGACCCTGTATGAGAGGAAGCAGAGCCCGCCATCTTGAATTCCTGAATGTCGCTCAGCAGAGACATGGCCCTGGATTGTTACACAAGCAAGAAAGAAACTTCTGGCTTGGAGCCACTGTGCCACAGAGGCTGCTTGTTACAGCAGCTGGTGTTGGCCTAATGGCCCAGAAATTATTATTTCCATTTGACAGGGGAAGAAGTGGAGGCTTGGAGGGGTGACATGAATGGACCTGTACAATTGCACTGTCCAGGACAGCAGCCGCTAGCCACATGTTGCTATTAAGTTTAAATTAATTAAAATAAAAATAGGTTTAAAAAAAATCCAGTTCCTTGGTGGTATGAAGCACACTTCAAGTTCTCAAGGGCTACAGGTGGCTGGTGGCTACTTTGGATAGCATGAGTGTAGAAGACTCCATTGACACAGAATGTTCTCTCGGATTGTCCTGGTTTAGAAGGCAGAGCTGTGATTCTAAGTGGAGTCTGCACGGCTCCAGCGCTTTGCTTGTCTGCCTGCCTCCTGCCATGCAGAGTGCTTTTCAAGAGTTGGTCCCCTGGTGCACGTTCATGTTTATTTACAGATCATTATTATCTATCTGTCAGAGAGGCTAGGAGGGAGGAGGGGGAGAGGAGACACAATTAAAGGGTGAGGACAGCTGGCAAGAGGATCAATAAAAAAAAAAAGAAGTCATCTCTGAAATGTTCATAGGGAGTCATTACGAAAATATCACTTGATTTGTCAACCTTGGCTATGAAACAATTTAGATGTCTGTGCCTCTACCCAAACCATTAAAGCAGGGTGAACTGCCCTGGACAGGATGAACTGTCCCTTTCTTTGCAACCACTGTGAAAGGGACTCATATTGATCTGTCTAGGATCGTTATGGTTAGTGAGGGCCTGATGAATCATGGCAGTGGCGTTGGTGGGCACGGCTAGACATATTCACCACACTGGTCTAGTTGGTGAGATTAAGCCGTAATCATGGCACAGTCAGATTTCATTCTACAAAGATCACCTTGAATGCATCCGTATGATGGATTTCAGGGGCAAGATGGGGGGCTGGGTGACAGGTTGAGCGACTAAGTGGTGGTCCACATCAGAGACAGTCCAGATGGTGGCCTGGACTAAGGGAATAGGAGCAGAAAGGAAGTGAAGAAGGTGGTTTGGAAAGATCTTGAAGGAGACAGGCACGGCAGATGGAAGGACATGGAAATTCCAATGGGGAGAGGAGAATCCTTAACTTGGTCCCCAGTCGTAGACCCTGAGACAAGGATTCAAGAGTGAGAATCTCATTTAGGAAGTGAAGATGGAGGAGCCGGAAGATAAGAGTGGGAGAGGAAGCAGCCAGTAAGGATCCAGTCAGCTACCACTGAAGACAAAAGCCACTTAGTCCTGCTGGGGAGCTCTAGGGACTGCCAAGGAATCCCACTCAGGCTGCAAGGGAGCTGGAGTATTTATACACCAGCTCCTGCCAGGATCAGCTGAGGACTCCTTCTGGACAGTGGGCTCATTCTCCAGCACATTTGAGCCCCCATATAGATGACAGAGAAGCCCTCAGGCCACAGACTGCAGGTGTCAGCAGATGAAGTCTGTTTGGTGTACTCGGAATGGTCTGGATGAGAGCTATGCTCAGGGCATGCATCTGCCTCTGGTCCTATGCAGCTCAGGCTGCTGAGAACATCCATTAGATGGATAGAGTCTCGGGGCAGCACAGAGGAAAGTGATTACTAAGAAGAAGTATCTGAATTAAGGAAATAATTCTCTAGCATTTTTTAATTAAAACCTTCAACCCAAGAAGCTTGTTAATTTTAGCTTCAGCAAGTGGTTCTGTCGCCTCTCGGCGTCCTGCTGCCCGAGCTCTGTCGGAAGTGGCTGCCTCTGATTTCCCTAATTTGTGAGGTGCTCACACTTCGGGTGGCAGGCGGGTGATTGCAGCCAGATGGGAAGCCAGCCCCTCCAGAAGCAGATTCCTGTTGGAGTTTTGCAGCCAGCAGGAAGCTGGAGGGAATCCTGGGGCCTTTTTCATTCCCCCTCTTTCCTCCCCTCAGATTAGATGCATTTGAAGAGCAAAAGAGAAAACTCCTGCTTGGTCAGGGGTTGACAAAGAGATTATCAAGACAGGCTGGTTGAGAACTCCCCACTGTGTGAATGAAGAAGTGAAATTCTTTCCTGATTAGCTCCATGGACAAATGGATATATATGGAATTCTCTCCATGAACCAGGCATTGTGCTCTTTGCCTGTATTCTCTCACTCAATCCTTACAATTAGTCTGCAAATTGGGTAGGATTAGTAGTCCCATTTTACAGATGATATAACTGAGGCTCAGAGAGTTGTGTTTGCTGAAGGTCACACGGCCAGTGAGTGGCTAAGCCAGCCATCCAGGTTCCAAATGGTGGGTTCCAAGAACAAGCCCAAACATGGAGCCTGGAGATAAACAAACTAGTTTTGTCTCCCTTCCTCTGTGAATGCTAGCTATTACTATCTTCATGATGAGCCCCATACTTTAAATGGGCTTCAGAAGACTACCACCTCAACCATGCAGAGAGATGGGCCAAGATTCACATTCAAGGATGCTTCTCCCACCATCATTTATTCCCAGGTGTGAAAAGTTGGAACCAATCTAGATGTACAACAATAGGGGATTGAGGTAATCAGTTATGGGGGATCCGTACATTGTCATAGCATGTATGTGTTAAAAATCATATGTAGTGGGACACCTGGATGGCTCAGTTGGTTAAGCGCTGCCTTCAGCTTGGGTCATGATCCCAGGGTCCTGGGTTCGAGTCCCATGTCGGGCTCCTTGCTCAGTGGGGAGCCTGCTTCTCTCTCTGCTTCTGCCTGCCACTCTACCTGCTTGTGCTCTCTCTCTCTGACAAATAAACAAATAAAATCTTTTAAAAAAATCATATGTAGATAAACGGTTAATGACATGGGAAGATATCTGGAATATATTGTTAGGTGTGGGAGTTCTTTTAAAGCATGTTACCAACAGCATATATGAAAGTATGAAAATGATTTGAAAAATAATATATGTGCATATTTGTATATATTCACATATCTCTACATACATATTTGGAAACTGAAAAGAAAGACAATAAAATAAAAAAGTTTTCTCTCAGTGCTCTGATAGGAATGATTTGGATTCTTTGTTATTCTGTATTTTTTCCCATATTTTCCATGGTTAGCAGATAGTCTTTCATAACAAGGGGAAAAACCCCCACGTGATTATCATTTTATTTTTTAAAATTTTGACATACCCTAATTGATCACAGAATCCCCCGCTCTTGTTTGAGGAATTCAGCACCCTATATTGCCCTTCTAAATTGGCCGATCACATTTGGTTTGCCATCTTCTGTTGGCTCTGTTATCTCTGCTCACTTGGACAGTATTTTTCCCTTTCAGGAGTGTGTGTTTGTTTGTTTTTTTTCCCCAAATACTTAGAGATTCTTGGCTCCTGATCATGTTTGCCTCTGGGATGCAGTTTGCTTGCCTGCGAGTGACATTTCTGTTTCCTGTTGCCCGCTTTGAGGAGGAAGCAGTGACACGTGCTGCTGAGAGGGGAGTGTCAGCAGCTCGTCTTGCGGGGTCCCTCCTGGGATCAGTGGCTCCCTAGGGATCAGCCTGCACCAGAGTCCCAGTGTCCACACTTCCATTGCCCCCAGAGTAAGGAGGGCAAAGGACTCAATCAGTCTCATTGGTCAGAGCATAGCCCCCTTACTCCTTCTGTCTCCAGATAGCTGAGGCCACGGGTCTGTAGCAGCGTCCTGTGCTTGGGGCCCAATTCATTTACCTTGCAAGAAAGTTGCCCTAAAGACACTCCCCAATCCTCAATAGACCCCTGGAAACCCCAGAAACGTGTGGGTGCCCTGGGGGGGAAATCCCAAACCAGCCATTTGGGACTCGACTGAACACCTCAGGCTACCTCAAAGTGGGACACAACATGCCAGTGATGAAGGACTGAGCTGGATGAATGCCTACAGGAATGAAGTGCCAGGAAGACACTCACAAGCTTGGGGTCTCAAGTCCCCAAACCTAAGTTCGAATCCCAGCTTCACCACTTACCAGCTGAGGGCTCAAATAAATGGGCCCATCTCTCACCAATGAGGACTTTCCTCATTGCGAAAATGGAGGTAGTAATACCCCCTATCTTTTAGCATAGAGATAAGGACAATGGGATCATTCCCACTGAAGGTTCTTCACGTTGCCTGGTAGACACTCAAAAATATCCACTAGTAGCTCTGTCATTCATTACATAAACAAATACCTATTAACCATTTACCAAGTCTGTTATTTACTGACCTTCTACCAGGTAGGGCTCTAGAGGCACATGAGGTAGTTAAGAACAAAAAGGAAAAGTCCCTGCTCTCCTGGGATTCCCATTTTGGAGGAGAGACAGGCGGTAATCAACAGGAACTAGCACCTGGGCAGAAGCGTCCTGAGACAGTTGATATAGGACAATGTCCTAGAAGCCGAGGAGTGGCGACTGTCAACTGTCAGTGGGGTTAGAGGGAGCTACTCTGGAAAGGGGCTGGAGTAATGACTCGAATAAAGAGAAGGAGCCAACAGAGAGGAGGTCGGGAGATGACATCAAAAGCAGGGGAAGTGGCTGGGGACGCCCTGGTCATTGTTACTGGACAGGGCAGTGGGTCAGGAGGTCCAAGGGGAAGCTGGGGTCTCATATATCAGGCTTCATGAGCCAAGGTCAGGGCATCGTATTTTATTCAGAGGCCTCTGAAGCCATTGTGGGATTTGCAGCAGGGGTGATGCGATGTGACCTCCCTTCGGTTTCATCACATTTGTCAGTATCCCAGCTATTGATCGACTTGCTGTAGCCTCCCCTGTGTCCTGCAGACTCTGAGGGCAGAAATCAAGCTCCATCCATCTTTACAATCCCCTCCCTTCAGGTCCTAAGAAACTGCCGTGGGTCCCTACAAATATTTGTTGAATGAAAAGAGAAACAAAGACGGATGGGCCTGTTTTCTTTGCATTTGTCTTAAACCTTCTCTTGGTTCTGCCGCCTCGTCTCCTAGGGGAGGGAGTGTCAACTTGGCTCTCGTGCTCTCATCTTTGTGAGAGAAGCCCCAGGGGGTGGTGCAGGGAGATTTTCCCTCTGTCAGCCGGGATGGATGGGCTGGCTCCACAACACTCTTGGGTGAGACTCTCCGTGACCATGACTGGGGGACTGAGCGAGAATGATGATGGGGAAGCAGAGCGGTTGGTGAAATGGCTGGTCATTCATTACCTGCTGGCAACTTGGCACAAGAGAAATAGGGCCCTTGGAATTCTAAATGAACCTGTCTCCTTGGATCAAATAGCCAGGGTTCCACCCGAACCCAGATGTGCGGTCCTGGAAGGCATTCCACAGAGACAGCTGGTTCCCAAGGTCCATCAGTGCAGGAAACCAGGTGCAGGTTGGGTCACCCCGACTCTGGGACTAAAGAAACGCCCAGATCTGAAACCTTCCTTCCATCAGGTGTTACTAACGATGGTAATGATCTCAGGCAGGGATAGCAAATATGTTTCATGTCTTGCCAGTTCAGATAGAGGGTAGTGGCTGCCTGTGTTAAGAAGGCTTCTGAGGTTCCATCTGAGCTCAGATGGAGGGAAGCTCTGATTGATTAGTGATGTCTGTCAGGACATAAGATGAGGGTATAAGAGTCTAGTACCACACATTTTCCATCCTTGTTCTAAAGTATCTTGTCCCACAAAAAGCAAAAGCGGGGAACATCTTCTTCTCCAGGGCATGAAATTTTGGTTTTAATTTTACCTCAATGGAATAATTTCTGCCCTAATTACATAAAATGTGCCAGACACAAGGCTCCGTGCTTTACATTTATTATTTTCTCGGCATTACTACCCTAAGGTTCTGTCATAAGTATCTGACACATAAAGAAATTCAGGCTCGGAGAGTTAAGTGATGAGTCCAAGACTCTCAGCCAGGAAGTGGCAGAACCAGGATTTGAACCCACCTCCATGGAATAAAGACTCTACAGCTCCTCTCAGCACCAGGTATCTAAATTTTAGCCCCACCCCCACTCACACATATGTACACACACATACATATGGACATGCACACGCACACACACATACACATGTAATATCTATACATGTGCATACCTATACACATATGAGCACACACAATATATGTACATGCACATACACACATATATACCCACACATGAAGCTCTCTCCTATTTTTAACCTCCATCCCTCTTGCTGCCATAATAGCACAGTCCATCTTAGAATCCCACGATCTAAATTCAAGATCTCAGCCTCCCTGGTGTTTGCTGCCCAATACGGAGATCACTGGCCATAAGTGGCTAATGCTTGCCATGTGGCCAGTCCAAACTGAGATGTACTGTAATGTAAAATGCACACCTGATTTTGAAGACTCAGTAGAAAAAGAAGAATGTGAAAGATCACACTAATAACATTTTATGTTGATTACATATGAAAATTATAATATTTTTGATATATTGGGTTACGTAAAATATATCAGAATTGATCTCCCTTGTTTCTTTCTCTCTAAGGATTTTTTAAAAAAGATTTTATTTATTTATTTTTGTGAGAGAGAGAGAGAGCGCGCACACACACAATCATGAGCAGGGGGAGGGGCAGACAGAGAAGCAGACTCCCTGCTGAGCAGGGAGCCTGATCCAGGATCCACCCCAGGGAACTCAATCCCAGGATCCTGGGACCATGGCCTGAGCCAAAGGCAGATGCTTTACCTACTGAGCCACCCAGGTGCCCTCTAAAGATTTTATTTTTAAGTCATCTCTACACCCAACATGGGGCTCAAACTCACAACCCTGAGATCAAGAATCACAGGCTTGACCAACTGAGCCAGGCTCTCTCTCTTTTCTTAAATGTGGCTATGAAAAACTTGAAAATTAAACACGTGGCTTGCATATGTGGCTCATGAAATATTTCTACTGGACAGCACTGCTTCTAAGATCAGAAGAGGCCAGAGAGGCAGACATGGGGCTCTCTCCCGTCACTTTGGGCAGGAGATAAAGACCACATCTTAGCTTTCTTGTCCCCATGTCCTATGTCCTTTGTTCTTTAGAGGAAGGGCAGCTGGCTGGAAACCTTTTGTTTTCCTTTCAGACATACTTTCACAGGGAGGGGTGGGGGAAGGGAGAAATGAATTTAGACCAAACAGGAAAAAAACCATCCCCCCCCCAATCCGATGTCTGATGGAACATAAGAAAGCTGTTCCATGAAGCTGACTCGTGAAGGCTCGACTGCCTTCCCCTGGAGGTTCCCAGAGAACCTGACAGCTGCCTACGCGTGCTCCCAGCAGGTATGATCCCAGACGCAGCAGCCTTCTCTCAGGCTCGGGGAGTCCGGGGCGATGGGAAGATTGACTACACCCCAGAGACTCTGCAGTTAGCGGTGGTTCCCGGCGGGCACGGACAGCCTCGAGTCACAGCAAGTCCCCGTCCTGCCTGCCACATCCTTACCTTCCGGCTCGTGACAAACCCTCTCTCTAGCACAGCACCCCATGGCCAGGAACAAGCGTGCTTCCCACACGAACCAAGGTGGTTGGACACTCCGAGATGTGATCTGGCCTCTAGAGTTAACGGTCTTGAAATGCAAACCTGACTCTGCAATCCACCGTCTTAAAACCTCCTCGGTGGCTCCCCATTGGCGCCCGGATGAAGTTTATGCTCTTCAGCTGAGCCATGCCCGGAAGAGGGACTCTACTGAAGCCTGCAGGCTGCCTCTTGTTGCAGACAAGGTCAGTGCCGCACTGGAGTCGCCCATGGCCTGGTCTTCTGACTGGCATGCTGCACACAGCTGGGGGTGCTGCTGCCCGAGCCTCCCTGCCTAAGGGCTTTCCTGAGTCCAGAAGGCTGCTCTGCCTGCTGCCAGAAGTGCTGGGGAACACGCGCCTTGCAGGAGCAGCCCTGGACCAATGGAGAGAAGTGGATCTAGAAAAGATACCCCAGCTCTGTTGTCTCTCTGTGGAATCATTCTGTGTTGGGTGTTTTACCCCATTGCCCCGCATCTCTCCCGGGGATGAAGTTCCAGCTGCCTTCTGTATGAATAAGGAAGTCCATCATCTCTCTCTCTCTCTCTTGAAAAAGATTTTATTTATTTATTTGACAGAGAGAGAGCAGGCACAAGGAGGGGGAGTGGAAGAAGAAGGCTCTCCGCTGAGCAAGAAGCCCGATGTGGGACTCGAACCCAGGACCCTGGGATCATGACCAGAGCCAAAGGCAGACATTTAACCAACTGAATGACCCAGGTGTCCATCCATGACAGATCTCTTTCCAACTCAAGGGAAGTCAGCGTTCAGATTAAGCCAACAAATGGAAGTCAGAGAGAGGAGGAACTAGGGGATCGGATCGTTGGTGACAAGGCAGAGCTCCTGGATCCAGCTTTACCTGGTCATCTATACCTACCTCCTGACTTTCTGGTTATAGTCACCCGTGCATTTCTTTGATTTTCTGAAGTAAAATTTTTTTAAATTTAATTTCTTAAAAAGATTTTATTTATTTGACAGAGAGATCACAAGTAGGCAGAGAGTGAGGCAGAGAGAAAGGGAAGCAGGCTCCCTGCTGAGCAGAGAGCTTGATGCGGGACTCGATCCCAGGACCCTGGGATCATGACCTGAGCTGAAGGCAGAGGCTTTAACCCACTGAGCCACCCAGGAGCCCCAATTTTCTGAGGTAAATTTTTATCTGCAATGGGGGTGTGACCTGCTCATTGTTCTCACTTTGAGGTGGCCTGATTGCTCCGTTGAGTCCCAAATGGCTGGTTTGGGGTCTCCCTTGAGTGCACCCACACATTTCTGGGGTTTCTAGGAGTTTTCTGAGGCTTAGTGAGCGTCTTTAACACAACATTCTTACAAGGTGGATGAATGGGGCACAAAGCCGAGGAAAGGCCTTGATGCCACTTACCTGGTGGCAGGACTGTCAGCAGGAAAGTTCTGGAGCCCCAGGCAGGGGCTGGTTCCCTTGGTGGAAATCCAGGCTGGGTGAGCCATCCTCAGGTCCATAGGCTGGTCCTCTTAAGGCTCAAATGCTGTCCCTCCCAGGTACTGACCTGCCCTCAGACCACTGGAGTGACAGTCTTAGGAATGGAGCACAACCCTTCAAGTCTCCAACCTCGAGCTCCTCCCCCACCCCGGCCCTGGATCCTCGCCCATGCACCTTTAAGCTCATCCTCAAAATTCTTTCAGGTGACAGTATTTAGTGGCATATCAGAAAGAAAGTGTTGAAAAAGATCCCATGGCTTTGGCAAGCTGTGACACCCCAGGGAAGGCCCCGTGATTAGAACACAGTTTCCCTTCCCTGAAAAGGAGAAATGGTATTTTTATTCTTCCTTGAAAGTCACTCTCCACCCAAGGATTAGCCAAAAGGCTGATTTTAATGCTTCTGGATGGGGTGGATGCATTTCTAAACCACTCTAACCTTGAATTACAAGGTAGCCCAGCGTGCGGGAACAATACAAGGCTGCCATTTTGGTGACGTACATGCATCCCAGCTTCTAGAAGCCTGTGTGCTCCTGGAGGACAGGGATGATATATTCAGCTCTGTTTACCCAACACTGAGCTCCATTTATGGCCCGTATTCACCAGCACGGCCTGCATTGGACTAGGGCTAGAATCAAGCTAGGATAGAACATCTTTTCTTACCCCTGCACTGTTCCCTGTCCAACCCTCTTCCCTGTGTACGCCAGTGACCTTGCAGTTCAAAGTTACAATATATCACCTCTCCACCCTTAGAGGAGTGAGTCTATCAAATCCAGAAGTTCCAGCAGGCCCAGAAGAGGTGGGTATTTATCAGACCCCGCTATTGGGCCCTTACAGGGCTAGGCAGTGGGCTAGATGTCTCACGTGGCTTATCTCATTTATCCCTCATGATATTTCTACAAGGTACTTGTGATTATAATCCCCACTTCACAGCTGGGGAAAATGGATGATCATAAAGGTTAAGTCACACGGTCCAGGATCACACAGCCAGCTAATGTCAGAGCCAGGATTCCACCCCAAGCAATCTGACTTCAAAACTCACCCGGTCAACCTGTACTCCACTGTGGGCGGGCCCAGCATCTATCCTTTTGGGGCCACTGTGAGCTACACTTGGGAAGGCAGGAGTTTCCTCCTTTTGGGAAACTGTATTACACAGTGTGTTTCTTGGCTGAGCCTCCAAAAAAGAATTCTGTGGGAACTAAAAATGATTTTAGAATTCTGCGGGAACTAAAAATGATTCTAGTTTCCTTCCGGGGGAAGCCAATGTTTTTGATCTCATCACAAAAGATACTCCGTGTGGTTCTCTGTTCCATTTTGGACTCCCTCTATTCTGGTCATATCCTTACTAAAAAGGAAGGCTCTGCTCTCCCTCCTTGGCTATTTACTCTAGAAGCTGCACTCCGTTCAGCCGTAGTGACCATTCTCCCTCACCATTCGCAAATGATAACCAAGGACCTTCCCATGTGTCAGGTGCTGGCGACACCACAGCCAACATGGTAGGTACAGGTCTCCTCTCCAGAGTGGACAATTGAGAAGGTGGCTGCAGTATTTTCAGCTCTGTTTACAAAGCATCATGGGTTTTTTTGTTTGTTTGTTTTTAAATTTGGAGGCTGTGCTGAAGGAGGGGGCACTAGAGGAGGGCTGGCGAACCCTCAGAGTAACCCTCAGAGCGCGGGTGGCTTAAACGCAGTGCAAGGAGAGCAGCAGTGGGGTCAGCCCAGCTGCAGATAGAAGCAGCATAGAAAGTTCCAGAGCCATCCTCCTGCCTCCTGTCTCCACGCCTGGGCAGCACCCAGGTCTGCTGGGGTCCCGAGAGCGTGGGCATCAGCAATGAGGAACGAGGCTTGTCTCTGCACCGGCCTGGTCTCCCAGCGCTCCCAGCGCAGTCCAAACGCTTTTCCTCCTCTGGGCTCCCGCGAAAAGCCTCGCTGGCAGACAGGGCCTGGCTGACCGCAGCTCCACCTTTCAGGAGTTTGGAGGGGAGGAGTTCCTTTTCCGGAGGCCACTGGAACTGACCTTGAATTCTGGGGCAGAGGTGCAGCTCCTGATGGAACTGTCTGTGAGCGCTGCCAAATAGAGCCCCGTCTTCCTTCCCGCGGCCTCAAGCCAAACTTCCCCTGGACCCCTGCGGGTTATCCTGTTCTGTTAGGCTTCAAAGGGCAGAGCAACAGGACTACTAATGCCCTCCCCGTGGCCTTGCCGTGGGACGAAGTGTGACCGTGCGTGCAGAGCATCACTTAACACAGTCCACTGGCTCTCTGAGGGAGTTTGGTGCTCACGCCCTCACCTTGGCCACAGTGGATTGGACTGATGGTCACATGACCCGGGGCACCCAATCCCAAGGCTGCTAGCCAGCACTGTGCGTGGTGGCATCAAAGGGTGAGTCCAACGCCTTCCAAGGGGTAGGGTGTGCCCGCTGAGGGCACAGAGAACAGTCTTAGTTGGCACACATAAGATTTTTAAAATTGTAAATTGTTATGCTTTTATTTTAGTCTATGTCAGGAAAAGTCTGGCTCCCATTTATGGTACGGATTAAAAATTCCTGTTATGATACATAATATTGAATTCACAAGGAACTGATTTTCTTTTTCTTTCTTTCTCTCCCTCCCTACTTTCCTCTCTTTTTCTTTTTCTCTTTTCTTTTCTTTTCGTTTCTCCTTTCCTTTCCTTTTCTTTCCCTTCCTTTCCTCTTCCCCTTCCCTTCCCTCCCCTCGCCTCTTCTTTTCTTCTTTTTTCTTTATATATGAAGTGAATTTTACCTAGCTGGTAGAAGTCATGGCAAATAATTCAAAAGCAGAAGGCAAATGATTGACACGTGGTGAGGTCCTAAGATCACATGTTTCCCTCAGTGATTGGAAATGAGAGTCAGGGTGGTAGTTGGTGATGCCTTTCCTTGGGGTTGAGTCAGGACCACAGCACAGCCAAGCCAGGTGCAGGCTGCAGCTGTGAGGGAGAGAAAAATCAGTTGGGTAGGAAACTAGGAGACTTGAATAAATGTGCATAAAGGAGTTGAGAGACAGAGACCAAGAGACAGAGAAATAATGGCGACAAAGTTAGATGGAGAGACAGAGACAGAAAGACCGCTACACACAAAGAAAAACCTAGAGGCAGAAATGCCCTGTTACCTTCCTCTGAGGACTCTGTGGGTCTACCTCCACTCCACACATGTCCTTCCAGGGAGTCCTTCTTGTTTCCCTGAGATGCCTTGAGTGGGTCTCTGTTCACAGCAGAAAGCCTAACATAAATGGATGGATAAGAAGGAATTCTATTTTGAAGATTCTTGGGCACCAGCCAGCACATTAAAATCTACAATGGCAGGCAATGGGGAGCTATTGAGGGTTCTTGAGAGAGAAACAAGGAGGTACTAGGGTGAGCCAGCTGAGGCACCTAGGGAGAAATTGAAGGGTATACTCATTCGACAAGTTCAGAGATCAAATTCTAGTAGACGGCTGATTTCCACAGCTCTTCTGGAAACTTCATGGAATTCACTGAGCAAAAAACGTTTGCGAGTATGTCAGGTCCTACTCTATCCAAACCCCAGGTAACCATCTCTAGAACTTTGCTAATCTAGAGGCAAATGGAAAGAACCAGTTGGTATATAATTTAAATTCTGCTAATGTGTATTTACTATCTACACCCAATTATCACCAATCAATATAACAGTTATTACTTAATGGGTGAAAATTGTAATTCCAGTGCCCCAGATCAGCATAGGGCGTTGAGCTAATTGGGGCGGAACTTATTCAGGAGTGTAATGAAAATGTAAATTCCCACACATTAATCAAACAATTATTTCTATAACCACTAGACAGCTGATCCTAAACCTAATTAGGAAATAAACAAAGTTAATCAGTGAGCAGACAACATTTACTAATCATATATGTGTCACAAGAAAAGAAATATTAGGCAGTAATTCATTAAAACATCCCAAACCCAGACCATTCTGCAATCTTTAATAATACAGCCTCTCAGCTTCAAGGAGGCAATATACAAATTTTTATTAAAGCATTTTTTCTGCTTTAGGGTCTAGGAGACACCAGAACAGAGATACATATTACCTTGTACAATACATAGTGGTGTCACTCTAAATAACAGGACCAAGAACTGAAAATTTACTTACTGACATGGTGGATACTGTTGGCTCACTTGGAGCTTAATTACCAGAATGCAGGTCTCTTTAAGTGAGAGAGAGAAAAGGAAGCTCATTCCAGAGCAGACATAAAAACTGTAAGACGACATAAACCAAAGCCAATTGCGTTCTTCCTTCCACCTCCCATCCTTAGCTTCTTGTCAAAACTGCTGCTTGGTGCAGTTTTGGGCCCAAAATGTGGATTTTTCTCAACTTGCTTGGGTTGCTGATTGGTTCCTGGGGCTTTTACTGTCCTTGATAGCTCTGTGAGGCTCTGCCAGACCATCGCGTGGATCTAATGATGGTGCAAACCCATCCGGAAGTTTCTTAAGAGATGTTTGTGCTCGCCTCCTGAAAGTAGCAAATGCACAGAATGGAGACATTTGGAAGGTTCCTGGGAGAGGAGTACCTAATATGAACACTTCCCTTGGAAAAACAGATTTGGTCAAGATCAAACTGCATAGCTGAATGTAACCCCAGTTAACACAGGTGGAATGTTGTCAGCGAGCTCTCTTAGACCTTTTGTATACTGCTATGGTCTGTCTGTTTATGTCCTCCCAGATACATATGTTGAAATCTTAACCCCCAAGGTGATGGTGCTAAGAGGTGGGGCCTTTAGAGCCCTGATTAAGTCATGAGGGTGGAAACCTTATGAATGGGATTAGTGCTGTTACAAGAGAAACTCCATCCAGAGAGCTCCTTTGCTCTTTCACCATGTGAGAACATGGCCAGAAGCCTGTGATCCAGAAGGGGCCCTTACCTGACCATGTTGGCCCCTTGATCTTGAACTTCCACCCTCCAGGACTGTGGGCAATACATTTCTGCTGTTTATAAGCCACTTGGTTTGGGGTATTTTGTGGTATTTAGAAGTCTGAATGGACTAAGAGACATAATGTGTAATACCCCTCACAACAACCTTATGAAGTAGGTACCATGGTTATAATATCCACTTATACAGATGAGGAAATGGAGGCACAGAGCGTTCAAGTAACTTGGCCTGTCATGCAAATTTTAAGTGGTAGATAGAGCCAGGATTTGAACCTATATGGCTAGCTCCTGGAGCCGAAGGAGTTTACTCCTTGGAACCCAGTTTACTGTGTTCACTGGCTGAGTTTGGGCTTTCCAGCATGCCCCATTTGTGCTCCTAGAACACTTTGTGTTGCTCCAATTACATCATTTATCAGTTGGTATCACTGGGAAATTATTTTTCAGTTGGTAATATTTCCTACAGTATACCTTTCAAAAGATACCAGAGGTTCTATGAGAAAAAGCCCCCTTGTCACCCCTGCCCTCAACTACCCAGCTCTCCTCCCCAGAGGCTGCCAGTGATTGTACTTTCAATCTAACGATAAGCAGTGACAATGTCTTAATTTAAGTTTCCTCCAAAACAGACCTCAAGGTAAATATTCGGTGCAAGGAGTTCATTTGGGAGCTTATCCCAGGCAACATAGTGAAAAAGTGGGGAAAGGAGATAGAGAAGGGAGGAAATCTAAGCGTGTGTGAATGAGCAGGTCATGACTGTGGGTAACTGAGGCTCAATCCACATCTCTCAATTGTCCCCACTGAGGGATGAGGGAGCTGAGGTATTTACCCACCAGTGCCCATCCTTTATTCATTGAGGGTCACTTGAAAGTGTCAGACCTCTAGAAAAAGCCTCTGTGTGCATTGGAGCAGTCTGCAGACAAATGTTATGTACATAAGTGTTATTGTCTCAGTACAGGTGGTAAAAAACACACACACTATTTTGTATTCTTCTTTAACTTAACCCTAAATCTCAGTGATCTTCCCATCATCAGTATATAAATAGTTCCACAATATTCTTGTGTAAATATGTCCAATATGTCATTTGTCCAATCGGTCCCCTCTACTTGGTCATTTGGGTGATTTCCAAACTTTTGCTATTCCCAATGACGTTGAAGTGAATAACTCAGTACACAAGTCATTTTCTACATGGATGATTACACCTGCAGGTTACCTGTCTAAACGTGGAATTGTGGGCTCCAAGGGAATTTGCAGTTATAATGCTACTAACCTTGTCCACAGAGGGGTCATGTCTATTAAACTCCGCAGCAATGAATGAGATGTTCTGTGATGATTATCAACTTACTTGTCTTCCTTTCCCTCTATACTTTGGGCTACTTGGGGCAGCAACCATTTTGGAGAATGCTTGGCTTCATATATACTTGGATGAGTGGAGGGGTGAGTGATTGGGGTGCATGAATGGACTGGTGGATGGATGGAGGAGTGGAAGGAAGGAAGGTCAGAAGTCTGGATGGATAGATGAATAGATGGGTGGGTGGATGGGTAGACAAGTGGATGGATGGATAGATGGATGGATGAAGGAGTAGATGGATTACCACAAAAGTAATAAACAAGTATTCAGAATTAATTATACTGGCTTTCCGTTATTGTATACTTTCATAGCACCTTTCATGCTCTCTGAGAGTGGTAGGAAAAAATTCAGCCATGCTTGGCTGGAGGTAGGGCACTCACATGGCTGTGTTAGCATAAGCCAGAGCAGCTCAGGTTCCTGAGACTTATGGGACTGGCCAGTTGTCAGCTGCTTGACTGCTTGTTTATGAAAACAGACCTGCCCCTAACTCTGAAGTCTGCAGTGACAGCTTCAGAACTTCAATAGGGGGGCTCCAAGTACACTGTTCTTACATAAGTTTTAAAATTATAGATCTAGGGGTGCATGAGTGGTACAGTTGTCCTAGTGACTGACTCTTGGTTTTGGCTCAGGTCATGATTTCAGGGTCTTAAGATTGAGCCCCACGTCGGACTCCACGGTCAGCACAGAATCTGCTTGAGTTTCTCTCCTGCCCCTCCTCATACTCTCTCTCTCTCTCTCAAATAAATAATAATAAAAAAATTATGATCCATTAAAATAGCCAAATTGTGTAAAGATGCTTTTACCCACACCCTACATAGGATGGAGAAAATGTTGATGGTTTATAGCCAAAAGAATTATAGAATGCTGTAATTCAGGGTGTGGCCTTGAGATGATGGGAAGGTAAAGCCCAGGCCCACTCTCAGTCTGTGTCAGCCCACCCCCACACCCCACCCTGCTTCCCTGATCAACATTCTCTCACCAGAGCACCAAATTCTTCCTTTCTGAAAGTGTTGCTTCTTTGTTCTTCCAAGGACCATGGCTGGCAAGGGATTGGATGGAGCATTTGGCTCCCTTCTCTGCTTGTTCCTGAACAGATCTCCTTAAGCTGCATTTTGGGTTTATTTCCTGGAATTTTTGTCAGCAGGGCAGACCCCAGGGAGGAGCACGTGGGAGGATCAGAAAGAGAGTAGAGTCCCAAACTCAGATCCAAAGCAGCTCCATTGGTAAAATAGCATGCAAGATAACATTCACTTTTTCCAGTGTAAATCTAGAATTCATATTTAAGATGTCCACTTCTGAAAATGCCAATAAACAAATAGAAGAAAGTAAAAGTCATCCAGGCCCCCACACAGAGGTTACAACTGTTAAGATTTTGGTCAATAATTTCATGCTCCTTTTTCTATCCTTGTAGCTGGTTTTCATCATGAAAATGGCATCATATTGTGCGAAATTTTTGGCTTACTTTTTTTCTGCTTGATGCATAGTTTCAAATATTTTTAACCACTGTGTAATAGTCCATTGGATGGCTGATTTAACCACCTCCTGTTGGTTATTGACATTGTCCCCTTATTTTAGAGAGAGCATGAGAACAGGGGGAGAGGCAGAGGATGAGGGAGAGAGAGAGAGTCCTCAAGCAGACTTCTTGCCAAGAGCGAAGCCTGACACAGGGCTCAATCCCAGGACCCCAAGATCATGACCTGAGTCAAAATCAAGAATCAGACTCTCAACTGACTAGCCACCCAGGCACTCATACATTGTCCCCTTTTATTATCAAATGCACTGCTAGCAAGAATTAGTCTTCTTAAGAGCTTTCTGTTCCCCCAAACATCTCTGAGGTTTCTCAAGGGTGACCACACCATAGTTGGTGCCTGTCAAGGAATAAAGAAAGCATCATTCATCATCACAAAAGACTATAGGATGCTCTTCCTTTAATCCTGCTGAGGGTAGAGGCCATGGTATCACAGGACGTGATCTGGGGCTTTGCCACTGCCCTGATGCCTCCTGGCGTTTTGGGCTTTTGCAATTCCCACCATGACTTCTACCTTCCTCTTTACTTATCTGTCCCCATCTGGGAGCAAACCCTTACTTTAAGTCTCATGGCACAGCCAAGACTAGACTGTCAAGTTTGCCAAGAAGTTGCTGGTCTTCCAAGAGAGATTTACTACCAAAGATGCAATTTATTCCTGATGCTAGAGGTGGCTTCCCTCGGGCTCCAAGCCCATCCTATGGGCCCTTCACAAGCTGCCCCTTGCCTGGCTGCTGTCCTTCCTCCAAGGATGGGGAGTGGAGCAGCTGATCCCGCCCACCAGGGGGTGCCCGAGACCACACCTTCATTCCTGGGTCCATCTCCCCTTGTCTAAAATGCCACCTCAACTGGCCCCCTTCCCTGTCTGCAATCCAACAATGGGAATCTGGCAAGAAAGGAAGACCACCCAAATAAGAATAAACAAAAGCTATTTATTGAGAGTTGGCCCTAAAGCAAAGGAGTTGGCCACAATCACTTGCCTTTGGTGGAAACTCAAAGGCAGGCAGATGAATGGGAAAGCTTTATCATGGAAACAAGGGATGGCCTCAGGTGTGCCCTGAGTAGAGGCTATTGGCCCAGGAAGCTGGAGGCTGGCGAACTAGAAGGGGGCATTCTACCTGATTGGTTAGGGAGTTTATTTTCCTTTCTCTGGTTTTCATTTCTTTCTTTTCTTTTCTTTTCTTTTTTTTTTTTTTTAAAGCTGGTAGTTCTTGATCAAGTCCTTACCACGTGGGGCTCATTGCAGCCAAGGTTGTGTCCTGGGGCTGGTGAGCTTGTGAGTCAGAGTTTTGCTTTTGTATATGCTCTGGCCATTATCCGTCAGCAAATTTGGTCTCGAATTGAGCCTCTATGAGAAGCCCCTCTGGGGACCAAAAAGGGGAAGCCTGGCCCTTTGGTTCCAATGCAAGGCAATGGCATCAGAATAAAATCACTCGGCATCTTTGTACCTTTCCCGAAGTCTGAGTAACTCAGTCTTCAATAGCGCTGTGAGAAAGACAGTTTCTACTTACATCAGCACTTACCTAAACTGGTAACTAGCCCAACGGCCTGTAGTATCCCATGGCACATGGTTACAACCAGCTGAAGCTGATAAGGGGCCACAAGATCTTAGCGACCCTGAGCTCCAGTCCTCACCGGAAGTACTTGGAGACTCTTTCCTGCCCACCAGATCTGTGTACAGATCTCGGGATGCATTCGCTAGCTTCCAACCCACAATTAGCAGAGCACCATGAAAGTCCCTTTCTAGCACCTCACACTCCTGAATTCAGCCCCTTTGTGCATAATCTGCTCAGTGAAATTCCTCACCGACATTCTTTTGCATGACAGGTTAACAGACTCAGTTTTGTGATTTTTGGTAAATTTTTGCATTTGTACTTTTTAAAAATTTAAATTTTTTTTTTTTTTTTTTTTTTTTTATGGAGTCTCCATGCCTGGTGTGGAGCCCAGTGCAGTGCTTGAATGCACGACCCTGACATCAAGACCTGAGCTGAGGTCAAGAGTCAGACGTTTAACTGACTGAGCCACCCAGGCCCCCGCATTTCTATATTTTTGATGACACCATCTGTATGCCCTCCACTACAGAGTTAGACTCCCCTGAGCTGGACCAGGTTCTTTTGGAAGCTGGACCTTCTCTTCCTTCCCGCAGCTCCTTCCCAGGACTTCTGCCCCAGCTCGGCATCTGCAACGCTCATTACCAGCACGCACTGAGCCCTGAAGGCCTATAGCGGGATCCAGGCCTCCTGCACCTGCTGGCTGAACAGCACACAGAAAAAAAAAAAAAAAAAAAAAAAAATCCCCCTAACCGCCCTAAATGAAACAAAGTCTCCAGAGAGTTAGGAGGAGCTTGGCCTAACCATCTGTGTTCAGGATAACAGCTAATTCACAGCTTTCCCTGATAAAATTGGCATCCACTTCCTTTGCTCTTGTGTAGCTGAAGGGCCCGTTCATCAGGTGGTTTTTCCAGAACAGAGGAACAGCTTGCCCCAAAGGGCATTTAAATCCCCAGCATTTGCCAAGCAGAAGACTTTTTCCAGCTATCAAACGAGAGTTTTTCCAGCCTTTGCTAGTCCCAGTGGTTTTTGTTTTGTTTTGTTTTTGTTTTTGTTTTTAACCTTCCTGCGTATCAGGCAGGGCACACTCTGTTATATCCATGAAGGTAGAAGGGTGTAATCCACCACTTTTCGATCAATAGATTTTCCTAGTGCCTAAAAATGGGGTTTTAATTGGCCTACAAAAAGCAAAAGTTTTACATAACACGATCTTGTAAACACCATGAGATCAGGAGACAGATTTGTTCATCTCTCATTTGCACAGAATAATTTCCCCAGAGCCTTGGTAATAGTGGATACCCAACAAATACATTCTGATTGAGGGAATGAGGTCCATTTCTCAGAGGTGTTATAGATTAAGAGAAAGATTTGGGGAGCAGGTACTCAAGGATGCCTGAGATGTGCATATATTTGTGGGAGGAGAGAGAATGGGGAGGAGGAAAGCTGGAGGGAGGGATGGTTGGAGGAGGGGGGCAGAAGGTGGAGGGACTGAGGATGAGAAAGCGAGAGGGTGAGAGAGAGGAAGACAGATTTAACAGATAGATAGGCAGATAGACAGGCAGCCAGGTCTTAAAAAGAAACCCTGGTCTAATTTATCAAGACGGAGTGTTCTGAGAGGGTGGATCAAAGAGAGATGGATTCAGGTGAAAGGATAAAGAACGAGGTGGTGACCTTTCCACGGTCGTGTGGCCTGAGGCAAGGGACTTCACCTCTCGGACCTCCGTGTGCTCAGCTGCAGAATGAGAATGACTTCAGAGTCTTACTAAGGAGTTCACTCATGCAAAGCACTGATCAGAGTTTAGCACAGCGTAACTCCATACACGAATATGAGCGGCCAGAGAAAGGAGCGCGTTTCATCCCATCGACAGCCCCCCTGGGTACGACGCATGTTATTTCATGAACCACTACAGCAAGGAGACCGTGGGGCCAGCGACCCTGTGACACGACATTTTCACGTCAGTCGCTGGTAAGAAACATTCTGATTTCAGAGACATTAAAATGTGTGAGAAAATGGGCATGTTAGACCCAGAGAACTATAATATAAAGATAAATTTCATCTCTTTCTCAGTTATGCTCTCTGGGTCAGTTTTGTGGCTCTGGCAGGCTTTTTTTTTTTTTTTTAAAGATTTTATTTATTTATTTGACAGAGAGAGATCACAAGTAGAGAGGCAGGCAGAGAGAGGGAGGGAAGCAGGCTCCCCGCTGAGCAGAGAGCCCAATGCGGGGCTCGATCCCAGGACCCTGAGATCATGGCCTGAGTAGAAAGCAGAGGCCTAACCCACTGAGCCACCCAGGTGCCCCTTGCATTACCTCATTTAAAACTCACACCCCTTGGGGCACCTGGGTGGCTCAGTGGGTTAAGCCTCTGCCTTTGGCTCAGGTCATGATCTCAGGGTCCTGAGATCGAGCCCCAAGCTGGGCTCCATGCTCAGTGGAGAGTCTGCTTGACATTCTCTCCTTCTCTCTCTCTCTCTGCCCCTCCCCACTGCACATGCTCTCACGTGCTCTCTCTCTCAAAAATAAATAAATAAATCTAAAAAAAACAAAACCGAACTCCTACCCCTTTAAGTAGCGAATCATCTGTTCCATTCTATAAAGGAATCAAAGCTCAAAGATGCAAAGCTAGAAAGAGCTGGAATGAGGATGTGAGGCCAGGCAGACGACTCTTACCCATGAAGCCCCAGGAGACGATTGGGATAAGAGCGCTATCTACACACTTAGCAGCAAGGCAGGGTTTTGAAAGGGTTCTGAGCGTTTGGGGCCTGAAGAGGACAAGATTCTCCATCTACACCCCCGGGATTGCTTTTCCACTCCCGTTGTCTGGGGGTCACCTGGGGTTTGGGCGACCGAGGCTGGGCTCAGCAGGGATGAGCTCAGGTCAGCTTCCATCCACATCTGTTCCTCCTCGGCACGAATGCATTTCAAGTCTCCTTTGCGTCACCTCCTCTAACATCCTATTGGTCACAGGAGACTGTACGGCCGAACCCAAGGCAAGGGGAGGGATGCCCGATGCTCCTTGCAGGTGGGCGAGGGAACAAATTTTTGCTGAACGACCATCTAACAGGCTACATCCTCCTTGTGGGATTTCCTCCTTATGAGTACCATATGATCGATCATCTGGCCGTTTAGAGGGCAGAAACCATTCCCCCCGGCACGAACCCCGGGACCAATTACTGGTGCAAGCTCTCCCATTTCAATTGTCGTCTCCAGCTGTAAGTGGAGCTCCTCCTCTGAATTTTAGATCTCTAAATGGGAAGCCCCTTTCTTACTAAGGAGTCCTCACTCTTGGGGAAGCAATGCTGTCTAGGCTGCTCACCGGCTTAACTACCTGAGGGCCAGGTAGTTGTGCCCAACCGTGACATTGACCGATGGGCCTGTCACACCTGGAGCCTGCCCACTAGTAATCCCTCTAAGCCAGCCTGTGGTCTGGGACAACTCCAGGCAGACGGAGGTGGATTGCTCACTGGGGCTTAACTTGCTGGCTTTAAAAAAAAAAAAAAAAAAATCCCTCTTAATTGGCTACTCCCTGCAGGTAAGTGCCTCCTCTTGGCTTCTCTGGGGTCCTTTGATGTGCTTCTCTCCGGCTACCCCTGTGGTCCCATGACAATGAGCGACCCACCCTGTTTCCTGATCTGCAAGCAGGTATGCGTTCTTCAAAGAGCTTCTTCATTTTCCTTTTCTCTTCTCCTTTGAGCTTAGTTCAAATATTCAGGTCACTGTGCTTTTGTGCAACCTCTCTCCGGAATCCAGAGTGACTGTGTGGGACAGTCCTGTGCCCCAGCGTTTCCCTCTGGGCGTGGCACTTCCCCTAGATGGCTTCATGGGGCATAGCAGGGACCAGGCACTATTTCCCAGGCGTCATCCTCTCCCCCACTGCTCCACTAGGAGCCCATTTCCATGAGCTGAAATTCCTCTGCAGGTGTTACCCGTTAATCCAGGATGAAGAGAAGGGCGTGGTGTGAGGTGCTTTCTTTCCCGTGCTGTACAAGGAATCAGAGGGATCTCAGCACTGCTGCTTGGCTCTCAAGCTTTGAGAAGCTTCTCCCTTGCTTTCCCCTGTGATGCACGCATCCAGACAACTGGCCTGGGCCAAGGATGCATTTGAGCAATGCTCATCATATCATCATCTTTCCACTCGAATCCCTTTGTCCCTAGGACGACTCAGCCTCTGCTGTTGGACTCATGTCCTCCCGCTGGGCCATCTCTTCCCTTAGGGCGAGTTCTCTCCCGGAGTGATGACAGGGGTCATATCCTAGGGTCAGACCCAACCTTTTCTTGTCAATCAGTTCAAATCCATGTTTACGGGATATAATTTTGTTTACAGGAAAATAAGTTACCGATTGATCCCAGGCATGACTGAGGGGAGGGGATGTCAGGGAATCAGAGCTGGAAAGAGACATGCTTCAGCCTGGGCTAGACCCCTAGCACATCCCCGATGATTCATGATTAGATTTCCATTTGGAGTTAACATCTCTCCAACTGCTGAGATCTAAAATGGCCTCTGGCCCAAGCAGCGGGAAGACAGGGAGCCGTCAGCATCATTATTAATGCCCTGTATGTAATTTCAAGAGAAAATAGTCAGAAATTGGTGGTGAGGAAGTAGGGGGCCACATAAATCAGAATGTCCCTGTCCTTTCCCCCCAGGGGCTATAGTTGGTGACGTCCCTGGATTGAAAGTATTCCGAGGGCGCCCCTTCTCTAGGGCCACCGGCTTCCTGCCTGCAGAAGCCATGGGGTGCGTTCACAGGAAACCAAGATGATTAGCACAAAACTGAAAAAATATCCCTTCTGAGATAAAAGCAAAACCTACGATTGCACCGTACTTGACTAACTCCAATATGAGAACCACTGACTTTTCACTCATCACTATGTTCTGTTGCAGAACATTCCAGCTCCATCTGGCTGCTGGGCTGTAAATACTGTCCTCTCCTCCTGACCAGACATCCCCGCGGAGGGCACGG
Organism: Lutra lutra; assembly: GCF_902655055.1. Taxonomy (NCBI): domain Eukaryota; kingdom Metazoa; phylum Chordata; class Mammalia; order Carnivora; family Mustelidae; genus Lutra; species Lutra lutra. Next base: position 94,578,971 of record NC_062289.1, on the reverse strand, counting down.
AATTCCAGATGGAAAGCTTGGATGATGGACAGACTGTGTGTCCTTCTCAGGGCCCCGGGGGTCAGGGACATGTGTGGGCATGATGGAAGGAACGGCACGGCCCACGAGTGGAGAGAATTTACAGGAAACCGTGGGTCACCCAAGCCGGCATTTCTCAGAAAGCAGCGCTCACAGCCAGGAGGCTTGGCATCAGGGCAGGAACAAAAGCTGAGAAAAAGCCATTCCCTTTTGAGTCTCAAACTGTGGTGAGCAAATAATTCCCTTTTCAATTAATTCCCTCCCATCCCCCTGATTCAGTCAAGTAGGAAGTCTCTCTTTGGTGATAACTGGTTTCTAACTTCTAACACCTGCTAATCTGTCCTGATGACACCAAAGGCCACCAAGCCCCAGAGGGGAGATCTTTAGGCCGGCAGTGGTCTTCAGCCAGGGTTCGGGAACTCTCTTGGGGAAATGGTATAGCCTCACCTCTTCCACAGGCGAGTGGTCGAAGCCAGATTGAATGGGGGAGAACAACACTAGGGTGTAAATATTGGGAGTGTGTTTCCCTGGGGGCTGCCAAGAGGTGCACACTGGCTGTATTCTAGTCTGAATCTCTTACTCTACCCAGTAGGGTCAGAGAACCCCTTTGGCATTTTAAAAAATGATGTTTCATGTGTTTCAGATTTTCCTTTCAGCAATACACATCGGCTCAGGCCGACTTTGTGCTATACCCAGAAATCATTGAGGCACGATCTAATAGAAGGTTGCCAAAATCGAGACCCTCGGCTTGCTCTCTGTCTGGCCCGCACTGGCCCCCGCCTGGAACCAGACACAGAGCTGTATCTCTGGGCTCAGGGCTCATCAGTGGAGGGAAGAAAGTCAGGGGAAGGAAGGGAGAGGGGCTGAGCCCCGCACATGTGGGCTGGCAGCCTTTTGAGTCTACGGAGAGTCACGTAGTACTGGTGATGACAGTGACAGTAAGAACAGCTAGGGTTCTAGAGTTCTTCTGACATGCCAACCTCCATCCCTCGTCTATGATCTGCCTTTTTCTCATTTAGTCCTGGGAGACAGGTGTTCTTCAGAGGAGGAAACCAGGTCACTGGGGTGAGGTGGGTCTCCTGAGGACACGGGGTGATTAAATCATGTAGATAGGATCCCGACTCAAGCTTGTCTGGATCCAAAGGCTGAATCTGTAAATACCTTAATACACCAGGGGGATTTCTTTGAATTTCAGAGCCCACCCCTCAACCCCGGGTTCCCGTTGGCCTGATTCAGTCCTCGTTGGGCGTGAGAGGCGGAAACATTAATTTAAAGGCCCCTTCTCTGGGGTCTCAGAGCCCCCTCCCACCTCCATCCCTTGCTGTGGTTATTGTCGGTTTACCTGCCGCTGATCCCGCAAGGACATGGGCTCCCAAGGAGAAGACCACGTCTACTGGGGCCCCAGCCCCCAGCGTAGCTGCGAAAGGCATTCCAGGCACACACCTGCTGAAGGAATGAGTGAGGGAGTGTGCTCAGCTTTGCACTGGGCAGCCTGAGCAGGGAAAACTCAGTGTATCGTCCCTTGCTTGCCCTCAAAGAAGCTCAGTTTTAGTGCAGAGCTCTAGAGTAGTAGAACTACTACTACTACTACTAGAGTAGTAGAAATACTACTGGGTCTGGAGACTGAGTTGTGAGTCCCGCCCCAGGGCTACAGGTCAGTCAACGGGCTGTAAGCTCCACATCCCCATCTAGAAAAGGGGACCGGTGTTTCCTGGCCAGCTTTTGTGGGATCCGATACGATAGCAAATGGGAGCATTTACTACCAGCTGGTGAACGCATGAACGCATTAGTGAATGACTGAGCGAGAGAGTGAATGAGCATAACCAGGATCGCCCATGGGCCAAGCTTGCACTGGGCAGAGAGCCAGGGGTTACAGAGTCGAGGGGTAAGACCTTGACACCAAGAGTCAGACTATACAGGTCTAAATCCCAGCTCTGCCACTTGCTTGCTGAATGACGCTCTCCAGCTCTGTTTCTTCCTTGGTAGAATGAAAACTATGAGAGCACTAGCTTCTCAGCCTGCTGTAAGCATCAGCTGTCGTTGGAGAACCCGGGCAGTGGGGAGGCAGACCTGAGCCCCTGTTTCCCTACCCCCAGGGACGCTGGCCTTGAGAGGCTGTGAATGCCCCTGTCAGTGGCAGCTCCTAATTCAGGAAGGTCTCCAAGCATAACTCAGACCTCGCAGAGAGAATCTGCAAATGAGGCCTCCCGTAGATCACAGCTGACCACTCCAATCAGCTGCCTTGTGTTGCTTTCAGCTCCAATAAAGCCAGGCCCTATCGCCCGACCCAGGACTCCATCCCCTCTCCGCGATCAGTGACCCTGGAAGGGAAATGGCTCTGGGGCTAATGTTCCGAGACCCGTGTCTCTGCTGTCTCTGTAACTGAGTTGTGAAGAACTCAGGAGTCCCCACGCCACTGTGAGTCCCCCTCTGCCTCCCCATCCACTTGGACTTCGATTTAATAAAAATCGCATCCTCCCGGGCTCCCTCCAAGGCCGGAGACAGGCAGGAGCCCTCCAAAGTTTAAACCAGGCCAGCTCTTAATTAGTCGGCAACATCAATATCACTTTTTTCCCCGTGATTTGCATTTCAAAGTAAATTCCACATCTTGGGCTCTCAGCATCCAGGAGCCTGGCAGAAGGTTGTTCCGTGCGGCAGAAAAAAAATCCCACCACAGAGTGCCTGGGATTTCAGAAACTCAGCAACTTCGCCAAGGCTTCTTCCCTCCACTGCTGGTTTCGTGCCAATGGCCCCGATCGACTCCATTTTACCCCGTTCCGTCTGTGGGGCTGATCTGCCCCCTCCGAGGCCCTGAGGTGCCTACAACTTTGAGTTGTACATGGAGGGCCGACTCCCTAGCAGATGTGTTTGTCTAGACCAAAAAGAAAAAAATAATGTACACAAAAATCTCCATTTCTGGCTTCTCCTGGAAAATGCAAGATGAGGCCACACCCAGCTGGCAGCACCTGCTGCCTTTGGATGGGCAGGGACTCTCCAATGTGTCACAGTCCCCACCAGTGCCTACTGTCCCATGCCTGGCTGTCCCACTGCTATGCCTCTGGCTCCTGTGAAAACTCGAGTTTTTGTCACTTCTTATACAGGCTGGATTGAAGGAGGCAGGACTGGTTACAAGAGGTATTGGAGGGAGAGGCAGGAAATTATCAGTGGCCCCTAGACCTTTCCAAAGTAAGACCCAAAGGGTTGCTCCTTGAGAAGAGGAAGAGGATGAAGATGGGGTGAGAAAAGTCTCTTAGGATATGAAGGAAAAGCATGGCAGAGGGACGGGACATGCTCAAGTTGTCCCCTGACCCTGTGCCACCCCCACCTCTCTCTCCCTCCAGCTCAGACCTGGTGAGAATCTCCAAGAGTAGGGATAGGGTAGAATGCCCACCTGGATGAGTGATGGGATAAATGGGTCCTGCCGGGATCTGTCATGAACCTGATGGGCCACTCACCAGGGACAAGTTTCTTTGGGCTTTGGTTTCCACTTCTAGAAAATGAAGTCATTGCTTTGGGTTACTGACCTCTGAGTTTCCCGCCCAGCTCCTTGTCATTTGTCCCAAGATGGAGGTTGAGTGACCAGAGGGTCTCTGAGCCTTGGGGAGGGACAGAGTGACCCTTCCCAGTGGATTTAAACACTTCTCCCTCCCATAGTCTCCATCACCTGCTTCCATTTCTAAATCTTAGGGAAAGGGCTTGGCTTATCACGCAGCTTCAAGTCAAGCTCCAGGCCCCTGGTTTCAGGAGAACTCTGCCCCTAAGCCCCTCCCAAAGAGAAATCCTGGCATTAACACTGACCCCCTGCTGAGGGCTTAGACCTCTCCCTGCCCTTCACCCTCCCCGTCTACAAACAATTCTTCACTTTTCATGCCACACACTTGAACTACATGTGTTTTCAGTGCCTTCTCTGTGCCAGGTCCTAGGGCTTTGGTGTCTAAGGAGAGTGTAGAGAGAATTCTGTTGCTGATGGACCCCACCCCCAACTCTGTGTTCTGCCACCCCCACCCACCCCGCACTCCCCATAGGCAGAGGAGAGGACGGAGGTAATGATCACGTATGGAGTACTCGGTGCATGCTGTGTGTTTGACCGGTTCATTCTTCCATCGACTTTCCACAACAGATCGACATAGATGTATTACCATCCCCATTTTGCAGATGAGGAAAGTAAGGCTCAGGGAGGTAAAGCCTCTTAACTGAATGTCACTTTGCTACCAAACAGTAGGAAATGAGTCTGTCTCCAAGGTCCTTGCTCTTGGGCAGTAAATGGCACTGGCTTCCATTATAGTAAACGAACTAACTACCTAATATCAGAAAGGTAAGAATCATTGTTTCTCTCTGGTTCCACCATGCTTGGAACAGAAGAATATTTATGACATTGACCGTTCATTTTTTTTTTTAGAGTAATCTCTACACCTATTATAGGGCTTGAACTCATAAACCCACGATCCAGAGTTGCACGCTCTACTGACTGAACCAGCCAGGCACCCCTCACACTGACTGTTTATAAATCACTTGCAACTCCTTAAGCGAAAAATGGGCACTTATTCATCATCCCTAGAACTCAGTAAAAAGTCTAGGACATAGTAGGTGCTTCAACCAAGTTGGATGAGGGGCACCTGACTATCAGCTGGTGGAACATGTGGATCTTGATCTCAGGGTTGTGAGTTTGAGCCTCACATTGGGTGTTGAGATTACTTAAAAAAAAAAAAATCTAAAAAAAAACCCCCAAAACCAAGTTGAATGAATTAAGTTGGATTTAATCTAACTGAATGGAGTCAATGGAATCAAATGGGATTGAATGGAATGAAATTGAATTGAATTGCATTGAATCGAACTCTTGCCAAGTAGGTGGAGACTGAGATCATAGAGCAGAGAAGCCTGAGAAAATGCTACAGCCTTTTGCATATTGGACCTATAATCAGCCAGGATTCTTTTGAGTTGCAAGTGGTAGAGAGCCAACCCAAAATGACTTCAACAAAAATTGGAATGTACTGGCTCATGAAATTGGAAATTCCAGACTGACCTTTGGGACTCAGATGTAGTTGGATCCAGGGAACTCTGAGTCTTTGTCTCTCTTCTATGTTTGGCTCTCACGATGCAATGAGAGACAACCATTGGCAACACTGGATTCACACTGTCCGTTTTAAGCTGTCTCAGTGGGAAACATGTCTTTCCCAAGAACTCCATTAGAAAAATTCTAGGAAGGGCTCTGGTTGGCCAGTCTGGCTCCTGAACTCCCCATCGAACCAATTACTGCAGTCAGAAGGAGGAGATAGTCTGATTAGGTATACATGGCTACATGTCCACAGTTGTGGCTGGCCAGAGTGGGGGTCAGCCCAGCCAAGCCACATGAAATCCACTCCTCACAACCCCAGAAAGACGAGTTTAGACTCCAGGAGAAGAAAGCTTGGAAGCCTCCAGCAGGAACACATCTCAGAATTTCACTTTCAGACCTTTCCCACAGATGTAGGTGACCCCACTGAACACCCCTTTTCCAGCACCTACTTGAAATACAGACCCCACCTTTCCTTTGGTCACTTCCTTCTATCTAGGGATGTCATGACTGTGTTAAACTGACTCTGAATAGAGACAGAGCTGTGAAGCCCCTCCCACCCAGAGCAGGTGCCAAAGGAAAATGATTTATTCTCATTCATCTAGAGGCCCAAATCAGGACATTGCCTCAGTTCCAGTTCTTCAGAGGAGGGAAGAAAGGAGGGGTGTGTTTCTTTATGCCTCTCTGGAAGCCAGTGGCCATGGTTGGGAAACTGCCTTTGGATTTTTCCAGAATTCTTCCCTAGTTCACAAACATCCATTCTGAGGACCTTCACAATCAGTGAGGGTTCCTGACACTCTTCTACACAGCTGTGGGCCTGCCGGTGGACACAAATTCTCTGAGAGGTGCTCTGTCCAAAAATAACAAAGCTTTAAAAATTTAGGTGTGATGGAGGAAAAATATGTTAATATTCGATTGTTTACATCTTTTAACCCTCTTCCACCTGCCAGGGATAATTATGTGGTTGCCTATTTAGCGTTCCCTCTTTTACCCTACACCAGTAGAAAGAATTCTGTGTTAACCATCTGGGTTCCTGAGCTTTTATGGTGCAAAATTGGGTATAAAAAGAACTGGATGAATGAGAACAGGGGATTCTCAGCTTGCTAGAGAAAAAATAAAGATGGAAGGAAATGGAGAGGAGGAGGAGAGGCAAGATCCCAAGGTGGTTGAGAGTCAGTGGAAAGGGAGTGGTTCAGAGGTAAACGTCAGGAAAACCATGAGGATGCAAGAAGATAAAAATGGGGAAAGAGGGCTTTTTGAGGGTTGCTAAGGATTGTGAAATCAAGTCTTCTTTGATGTTCTCTGAGAAGCTCCAATAAAGATTTTTTAACAAGATTATTTATTTATTTGACAGAGAATGAGATCACAGGTAGGCAGAGAGGCAGGCAGAGAGAGAGGGGGAACCAGGCTCCCCGCTGAGCAGAGAGCCCGATGCAGGGCTCGATCCCAGGACCCTGAGATCATGACCTGAGCCGAAAGCAGAGGCTTTAACCTACTGAGCCACCCAGGTGCCCCTCCAATAAAGATTTATATTGCTTCCAGCATATATAGAAAGATATAGATAGATAGGTAGATCGATAGGTAGATAGATTGATAGATTGATTGATTTCAGGATTATATATAGTATTCCCCTGTACATCTGTTTATGTAACCAGTTCCCCATTGGTGGAAATTTGGGTTCTTTTCCATTTGTTGATATTATAAATAACACCATGAACATCCTTGTAACTAACTCTCTGTACGCATCCAAGATAATTTCCTTGGGATTACTCATTAGGTCCTAAGTCATGGCCTAAATCATATAAAAAGCCAAGGCCTGAGGGATTCAGCCCAGTATATCCTAAGAAGGTGACTTTATGAAATCTATTTAACCTGAGCCTCAGTTTCCTTATCTGGGAAATTCCTCAGTTACAGGGCTGCTATGAGGAACAAATAAGATAACATGTAAAAATTGCTTTGGGAATCTGAAACAAGTTCTACAGGCACAAGCATCTCTTCTCCCCACTTCCCTGCATTATTTGGATGCTCAAACTATGTTCGCAAATTGTCTTGATGAAAATAGAAATGAAATGTGTATTTTAAAGCCTGCATCATGTATTTGCATTCTCTATTAAAAAATTAATCTGAAAAAAATCAGGCACCTTCTCAATCTCCACCAAATTCTCCTGTTTTATTCTCATTAAAGCCCTTGTCACTATCTTTTTTTTTTTTATTTTTATTTAGCTGATTTTTTTATCTTCACTCTAGAATTTTGTGAAGTCTCCTAGAGCAGGCACTTGTTTGGTCATATTCTCTGTGATATCCCCAGGGCCTAGCACACACCTGGCACATGTTCCATAAATATTTGGTGATGTATGTGCAGAGAGAGAGGGATTGAGAGAGAGGTGTATGGAGAGATGGATGGAGGGAGGGATGGAGGGTTGGAGAGATGGACAGATGGATGGAGGGATAGATGGAAGGATATGGTGAGATGGATGGAGGGATGGAGGGAGGGAGGAATGGAGGGAGGGATGGAGAGAGGGATATGGAGGGATGGAGAGATGGAGAGGAGGATGAGATATGGTCATGGAGAAATGGAAAGATGGATGGAGGGAGAGAGGAAAGGAGGGAGAGAGGGAGGGATGGAGGAATGGATGGACAGATGGAGAAAGGGAAGAACTCCACAGACCAAGTTCTTAACTATCTCCCTGACCTTCATATTTCCTTTTCTCTTGCTCCCTTATTGTCTTTCACATCCCATCTTCTTCTCCCACCCTTTCCATGCTCTGCAGGTTAATTAGGCAGAAGAGTTCAGATCAGAGACCTGTATACTGCCCCTGTCTTCACTGCTATTCTGGGTTTGAGGTCTGGTCCCAGTTTCTGAGATCATGGGCCAATCTGCCCCGACTTTCTCACTCCATGTGTCCACTTGGGCTGCCCAGGAGCCTCTGCTGCTCCAGTCCCTGCCCCCTGGAACAGAAACCCTAAGAGTTAGGCCAGTACCTCTCCCACTGAGAAGGCCCCTCACCTCTCACCATGAGGGCCTCTAGATTCAGAGATGTGGGAGGCAGAGGGGAAGGACAGTGAAATTGAGGATGATTTTGAGACCTCAGCAATGGCTGGGCTGCTACTGGAGATGGCATTCTCTTTCCTCTTAGGCTCCAAGGACTCTTCTAGGAATATTGGTTTTGCCATCTGCAGGAAGCTGGCAGCAAGAAAGGGGCACAGAAGGCTCCCAAAGGACAGGGCCAATAGGCAGCTACTTTCCAAGTGAGTCCAGTTCCTCCAGGCCAGCCCAGAGTCACCTGAAGGAGGGACTTCTCTTGCTCTTGAAGAGGAGCAGAATGTAACTGCCCCCCACAATGTAGTCTATTTCAGGTTGTGTTAAAAAGAAAAGCATAGGCCCAAAATGGCATCATTTATGTTAAGGCAAACCAAGATTTAATACCTGACCCGCAGTTTCAGTTTTATAGGAATGTGACCTTTGACCAGTCCACCTGGAATTTCTGGGTCAGAAATTCCCCTACTGTTCCCCTTAGGAGGGCAACCTTACCTAAAACAATGCATTCTTTGCTACTATTTTCCTATCAGCCTTTACAAACCCGTCCTTTCCTACAGCTCAGCGGAGCTCCTTTCTGTTTGCTGGATGGGATGCTGCCTGAATCAGGAAAGCCCATTAGATCTTCGAATGTACTCAGTTGAATTTTTGTTATTTAACACTTGATTATTTTTAAAAAACAGTGGACATAGGAAAAGTTCTGAAAACCGAGTAGAGTAGATGTTATTCTTCCATGGGTGACATTGACATTGACAAGGGAAATCTCTCTGTAAGGGTGTCTCCCTCTCAGTACCAGAAGGAGAAAGGTGACTCAGAATCTCTAGAAACTCCTATCAATGGAGAAAGCAGGGATTTAAATCTTCACAACCACCTTACCCTTGTTTACTGTGTCTTTTCTGGTCACCTCCCATAACGGGCCTTCCTCTCTTCACCATTTTGTGTTTAGCAGGAGATGTTATTTAAGGTGGTGGCTTGGGCCACGGTGGGGAGTTACTTAGCTCTCCTAGGTCTCTCCCTTGTATATAGGAGGTATGTATGTTATTAAACTTCTGTGTTTTTAAATTTTTAAAATTTACATTCAATTTAGTTAACATATAGTGTATTATTCGTTTCAAGGGTAGAATTCAGTGATTCATCAGTTGCATGTAACACCCAGTGCTCATTACATCACATGCCCTCCTTCATGCCCATCACCCAGTTACCCCATCCCTCTGCCCACCTCCCCTTTGGTCACCCTCAGCTTATTTTCTATAGTTAAGAGTCTCTTATGGTTTGTCTCCCTCTCTGTTTTCATCTTATTTCATTTTTCCTTCCCTCCCTCTATATTCATCTGTTTTGTTTCTTAAATTCCACATATGAGTGAAATTATATGGTATTTGCCTTTCTCTGACTGACTGACTTCACTTAGCATAATACCTCTAGTTTCATCCACATTGTTGTAAATGGAAAGATTTCATTCTTTTTGATGGCTGAGTAATATTCCTTTACACACACACACACACACACACACACACACACACACCCCACATCTTCTTTATCCATTCATCCATTGGTGGACATCTGGGCTCTTTCCATGTTTTGGCTGTTGTGGATATTCCTGCTATAAACATTGGGTTTTGTTTTTCTCCTGGTAATCTGTCTTTCATTACAGTGGGCATCTCAGCCAAGAACCTAGAAGGGTAGAGGGAAAATTATGGTTCCTCCTCCCATTCTCTCCAAGTATCTCTCCACTCCACTTTCTCATTCTCCTCTCTCATCTCTTATTATCTCTGATCTCTGTCCTCTATTGTCCCCTGTCTTCCCATGTCTTTCCCATCTCACATTCTCTTCCACAAGGTGGTACAATGTGGCCCAACAGTCTGAGAAACCTCCAGGTCAGGGAACACTCTCCCCCAGCATCTTGGGGAGACCACCTCACTAAAGAGTCCAGTGTCAGCCCACTGTGTTCCTTAGACAATCACAAACGGACGGGGGATCTGTGAATCCTGTCTCCCTATATAATATATATATTTTTCCAGGGAAAGGCTCATTAACATTTCTCAATTTACCGAAGGAGACCATGGAAGAAACCTACAGTCAGGTTTAACAGACTTTGATGAATTAATGAGTGACTTGGGATGTGACCTTACCCCAACCATGGCCCAGTTTCCTCTTCTGTAAATTAGCAGTAATGACTTTCAAACTCTACTTTTCATAGCTCCAAGCTTCTGGGTATCTGTTCAGATGAGAGGATGGATCTGGGGCCCAGTAGTCCACATCCCCAATTCTGCTTCTTCCTCAGGGACCCTGTATCCATCTGAAGTGCCTACATGGGACTGCCAGGACAGGTTTCCATGGCACAAATGATTCTAAAACTTTACAAAAATGCTGAGGTGTTTAGTACGGATATCTGCAATTTCCTTTGAAATACATCATAAATGGGAGACATGATAATGCAAGCACAGTATGGTGCTAATGGTAGATTCTAGGTGGTGAGTTTATGCCTGGTGGTTCATTGATTTCTCTTCTCCTTTCCTGAGACTCCTGACTCAGAGAGAAATAACAAAAAGGATGCATCGGTCTCCAGGCACATTGGGGGATCCAAGTGTGGCTAGAATGCAAACAAACACGGTGACTAAAGTGGTCACAAAAAACCAGAATTTCCACCACCAAGACCTCTTAGGGTCAAGAGACAGTGTCCAGTGAGATATCCATCCCTTGAGCCATCAGCTCATATCTGGACCAGGACAGACAGCTCTGTGGGTCTGTAGGACCCAACCATTGATCTTATTCTCTCTCCTGTGCTCCTCCACTTGGATAGGAAGGCTGCTTTCCATGCATGATTCCATGCTCCCTGGCTCCCACGCCACCTCCATTGGTGACAACCACATAATCATGACAATAACATAGCAGCTAGTTGTTACAACCATGAGCGGTAACCCTCTCCAGAGACACTCAACTATTTCATCCTCTGAACAATCCATCAGCCAGATATTATTGCTTTATCAAATTCACACCATTTACTACTCACTGTGTGATCTGGGCAACTTAGCTAGCCCCACTGAGCCTCAGTTTCCCCATCTGCAAAATGGGAATCATGAAGACACCAGCCTCACGGGGCTGTTGGGGGATTTTCCCATACATGCAAAGGGCTTGGCCCAAAGCCTGGCTCATGGAGGTTGAAGCTGGCTTTTTAGAGAGGTTAAGTGACTTGTTCAGGGACACAGAGCCAGCATTAGGACCCTGGTTTTCCTGCTCTTAAAACAAGTGCTCTTAGTTAGTATGCTATCCTAAAAAATCAGAGCTCTCTGCAGCTGAAAGCACCAGGGGAAAATCTTTGCCTTCCCTTAATTAGATTAAAAGATCCATCATGAGCATGTAAACCAGCGAGCCATAATCCATGGACGCTGTTGCATTTTAAACAGAAATTCAGAGCAAGCGGTTCAGATGGGACTGAGCAGCTGGTGGCTGCTGATGGCACACACTGTATTGTTAACCAGCAAATCATTCCTTCCTCTGGGGAGAGTGAGGGCTGATGGGCATTTGCAGCAGGGTGGTCAGGACTGGGCTGGAGGCTTAGTAAGACCCCCCCTCCAAGCTGGTGAGCCCCTTTGTGTGTTACGTGCAAACAACATCTCTGAATGTTCAATCTGACTTTGAAAGCAGGAAAAAAAGAGGTCATTCTCTCAGCTCCATGCTTCCCAAAGCTGTCTGAGTATCACATCACCTAGAGACTTGACAAAAATGGACATTGGCCCCATCATCAGATCTAGTGATTCAAGTGCTTTTAGTACAGGGTCTGAAGATCAATATTTCCAGGGCATCATCACAAAACATTTCTGAAATAGCAGAAAACCACCACATTGTGTCCTTGGATTCCCACAATGTTTCTAAGAGTTTGGGATTTATAAACCTATTTTGTTGATGAGGTACTGAGACTTGGAGAGGCTGAGCAAATTTGTTCAAGGCCACACAATTAGTATATCAGGATTCGTTCTACCCTGAGGAAGAGAGAACTAAACATTTAAAGATAGCTTAAACACAATGGAAGTGTCTTTCTCACTCACAGAATCAAAAACCGCAGTGGAGGAGTTCAGAGGCCTGGGTCCCTTGTAGCTTGTTGCTCTGCCATCACAACACGAGGGTTCCTCCTCATGGTTCAGAGTAGTTGCTCTAGCTTCGGTCATCACACCCACTTTCTAGCTTCCAGGAAGAAGGAAAAGGAAGTTAGTTACACTGAGGAGCTTCAGTTGCTCATCCCATGTGGGTAGGTGGGAAAGGGTACAGGATGAGGTTAGGGAATGGATGGAAAAGCAGGGCATGGCTTGTTTTGTTCTGTAAGCCTTCTATAAAGAGTCATTTTTACAGACAAGTATTTATTTTGGGATTTAGTCATTTAATATGCAAAATAGCATTTTAGATTTTTTTTTTTTAATTTTTTTTTTTCAGCATAACAGTATTCATTATTTTTGCACCACACCCAGTGCTCCATGCAATCCGTGCCCTCTACAATACCCACCACCTGGTGCCCCAAACCTCCCACCCCCCATCCCTTCAAAATTCTCAGATCGTTTTTCAGAGTCCATAGTCTCTCATGGTTCACCTCCCCTTCCAATTTCCCTCAACTCCCTTCTCCTCTCCATCTCCCCTTGTCCTCCATGCTATTTGTTATGCTCCACAAATAAGTGAAACCATATGATAATTGACTCTCTCTGCTTGACTTATTTCACTCAGCATAATCTCTTCCAGTCCCGTCCATGTTGCTACGAAACTTGGGGATTCATCCTTTCTTTTTTTTTTTTTTTTTACAGCTTTATAAACATATATTTTTATCCCTAGGGGTACAGGTCTGCGAATCGCCAGGTTTACACACTTCACAACACTCACCATAGCACATACCCTCCCCGATATCCATAACCCCACCCCCTCTCCCAACCCACTCCCCCCATCAACCCTCAGTTTGTTTTGTGAGATTAAGAGTCACTTATGGTTTGTCTCCCTCCCAATCCCATCTTGTTTCATTTACTCTTCTCCTACCCCCTTAACCCCCCATGTTGCATCTCCTCTCCCTCATATCAGGGAGATCATATGATAGTTGTCTTTCTCCGATTGACTTATTTCGCTAAGCATGATACCCTCTAGTTCCATCCACGTCGTCGCAAATGGCAAGATTTCACTTCTTTTGATGGCTGCATAGTATTCCATTGTGTATATATACCACATCTTCTTTATCCATTCGTCTGTAGATGGACATCTAGGTTCTTTCCATAGTTTGGCTATTGTAGACATTGCTGCTATAAACATTCGGGTGCATGTGCCCCTTCGGATCACTATGTTTGTATCTTTAGGGTAAATACCCAGCAGTGCAATTGCAGGGTCATAGGGTAGTTCTATTTTCAACATTTTGAGGAACCTCCATGCTGTTTTCCAGAGTGGTTGCACCAGCTTGCATTCCCACCAACAGTGTAGGAGGGTTCCCCTTTCTCCGCATCCTCGCCAGCATCTGTCATTTCCTGACTTGTTCATTTTAGCCATTCTGACTGGTGTGAGGTGATATCTCATGGTGGTTTTGATTTGTATTTCCCTGATGCCGAGTGATATGGAGCACTTTTTCATGTGTCTGTTGCCCATCTGGATGTCTTCTTTGCAGAAATGTCTGTTCATGTCCTCTGCCCATTTCTTGATTGGATTATTTGTTCTTTGGGTGTTGAGTTTGCTAAGTTCTTTATAGATTTTGGACACTAGCCCTTTATCTGATATGTCATTTGCAAATATCTTCTCCCATTCTGTCAGTTGTCTTTTGGTTTTGTTAACTGTTTCCTTTGCTGTGCAAAAGCTTTTGATCTTGATGAAATCCCAAAAGTTCATTTTTGCCCTTGCTTCCCTTGCCTTTGGTGATGTTCCTAGGAAGATGTTGCTGCGGCTGACGTCGAAGAGGTTGCTGCCTGTGTTCTCCTCGAGGATTTTGATGGATTCCTTTCTCACGTTGAGATCCTTCATCCATTTTGAGTCTATTTTCGTGTGTGGTGTAAGGAAATGATCCAATTTCATTTTTCTGCATGTGGCTGTCCAATTTTCCCAACACCATTTATTGAAGAGGCTGTCTTTGTTCCATTGGACATTCTTTCCTGCTTTGTCGAAGATGAGTTGACCATAGAGTTGAGGGTCCATTTCTGGGCTCTCTATTCTGTTCCATTGATGTATGTGTCTGTTTTTGTGCCAGTACCATGCTGTCTTGATGATGACAGCTTTGTAATAGAGCTTGAAGTCCGGAATTGTGATGCCACCAACTTTGGCTTTCTTTTTCAATATTCCTTTGGCTATTCGAGGTCTTTTCTGGTTCCATATGAATTTTAGGATTATTTGTTCCATTTCTTTGAAAAAAATGGATGGTACTTTGATAGGAATTGCATTAAATGTGTTGATTGCTTTAGGTAGCATAGACATTTTCACAATATTTATTCTTCCAATCCAGGAGCATGGAACATTTTTCCATTTCTTTGTGTCTTCCTCAATTTCTTTCATGAGTACTTTATAGTTTTCTGAGTATAGATTCTTAGTCTCTTTGGTTAGGTTTATTCCTAGGTATCTTATAGTTTTGGGTGCAATTGTAAATGGGATGGACTCCTTAATTTCTCTTTCTTCTGTCTTGTTGTTGGTGTAGAGAAATGCAACTGATTTCTGTGCATTGATTTTATATCCTGACACTTTACTGAATTCCTGTACAAGTTCTAGCAGTTTTGGAGTGGAGTCTTTTGGGTTTTCCACATAGAGTATCATATCATCTGCGAAGAGTGATAGTTTGACTTCTTCTTTGCCGATTTGGATGCCTTTAATTTCCTTTTGTTGTCTGATTGCTGAGGCTAGGACTTCTAGTACTATGTTGAATAGCAGTGGTGATAACGGACATCCCTGCCATGTTCCTGACCTTAGCGGAAAAGCTTTCAGTTTTTCTCCATTGAGAATGATATTTGCGGTGGGTTTTTCATAGATGGCTTTGATAATATTGAGGTATGTGCCCTCTATCCCTACACTTTGAAGAGTTTTGATCAGGAAGGGATGCTGTACTTTGTCAAATGCTTTTTCAGCATCTATGGAGAGTATCATATGGTTCTTGTTCTTTCTTTTATTAATGTGTTGTATCACATTGATTGATTTGCGGATGTTGAACCAGCCTTGCAGCCCTGGAATAAATCCCACTTGGTCGTGGTGAATAATCCTTTTAACGTACTGTTGAATCCTATTGGCTAGTATTTTGGCGAGAATTTTTGCATCTGTGTTCATCAAGGATATTGGTCTGTAGTTCTCTTTTTTGTTGGGATCCTTGTCTGGTTTTGGGATCAAGGTGATGCTGGCCTCATAAAATGAGTTTGGAAGTTTTCCTTCTATTGCTATTTTTTGGAACAGTTTCAGGAGAATAGGAATTAGTTCTTCTTTAAATGTTTGGTAGAATTCCCCCGGGAAGCCGTCTGGCCCTGGGCTTTTGTTTGTTTGGAGATTTTTGATGACTGTTTCAATCTCCTTACTTGTTATGGGTCTGTTCAGGCTTTCTATTTCTTTCTGGTTCAGTTGTGGTAGTTTATATGTCTCTAGGAATGCATCCATTTCTTCCAGATTGTCAAATTTGTTGGCGTAGAGTTGCTCATAGTATGTTCTTATAATTGTCTGTATTTCTTTGGTGTTCGTTGTGATCTCTCCTCTTTCATTCATGATTTTATTGATTTGGGTCCTCTCTCTTTTCTTTTTGATAAGTCTGGCCAGGGGTTTATCAATCTTATTAATTCTTTCAAAGAACCAGCTCCTAGTTTCGTTGATTTGTTCTATTGTTTTTTTGGTTTCTATTTCATTGATTTCTGCTCTGATCTTTATGATTTCTCTTCTCCTGCTGGGTTTAGGGTTTCTTTCTTGTTCTTTCTCCAGCTCCTTGAGGTGTAGGGTTAGGTTGTGTACCTGAGACCTTTCTTGTTTCTTGAGAAAGGCTTGTACCGCTATATATTTTCCTCTCAGGACTGCCTTTGTTGTGTCCCACAGATTCTGAACTGTTGTGTTTTCATTATCATTTGTTTCCATAAATTTTTTCAATTCTTCTTTGATTTCCTGGTTGACCCATTCATTCTTTAGAAGGATGCTGTTTAGTCTCCATGTATTTGGGTTCTTTCCAAATTTCCTCTTGTTATTGAGTTCTAGCTTTAGAGCATTGTGGTCTGAAAATATGCAGGGAATGATCCCAATCTTTTGATAACGGTTGAGACTTGATTTAGGACCAAGAATGTGATCTATTCTGGAGAATGTTCCATGTGCACTAGAGAAGAATGTGTATTCTGTTGCTTTGGGATGAAATGTTCTGAATATATCTGTGATGTCCATCTGGTCCAGTGTGTCATTTAAGGCCTTGATTTCCTTGTTGATCTTTTGCTTGGATGATCTGTCCATTTCAGTGAGGGGAGTGTTAAAATCCCCTACTATTATTGTATTCTTGTCGATGTGTTTCTTTGATTTTGTTATTAATTGGTTTATATAGTTGGCTGCTCCCACGTTAGGGGCATAGATATTTAAAATTGTTAGCTCTTCTTGTTGGACAGTTCCTTTGAGTATGATATAGTGTCCTTCCTCATCTCTTATTATAATCTTTGGCTTAAAATCTAATTGATCTGATATAAGGATTGCCACTCCTGCTTTCTTCTGATGTCCATTAGCATGGTAAATTCTTTTCCACCCCCTCACTTTAAACCTGGAGGTGTCTTCGGGTGTAAGATGAGTTTCTTGTAGGCAACATATAGATGGTTTTTGTTTTTTTATCCATTCTGATACCCTGTGTCTTTTGATTGGGGCATTTAGCCCATTAACATTCAGGGTAAGTATTGAGAGATATGAATTTAGTGCCATTGTATTGCCTGTAAGGTGACTGTTACTGTATATTGTCTCTGTTTCTTTCTGATCTACTACTTTTAGGGTCTCTCTTTGCTTAGAGGACCCCTTTCAATATTTCCTGTAGAGCTGGTTTGGTATTTGCAAATTCTTTCAGTTTTTGTTTGTCCTGGAAGCTTTTAATCTCTCCTTCTATTTCAAGGATAGCCTAGCTGGATATAGTATTCTTGGCTGCATGTTTTTCTCATTTAGTACTCTGAATATATCATGCCAGCTCTTTCTGGCCTGCCAGGTCTCTGTGGATAAGTCTGCTGCCAATCTAATATTTTTACCATTGTACGTTACAGACTTCTTTTCCCGGGCTGCTTTTAGGATCTTTTCTTTGTCACTAAGACTTGTCAATTTTACTATTAGGTGACGGGGTGTAGACCTATTCTTATTGATTTTGAGGGGGGTTCTCTGAACCTCCTGGATTTTGATGCTTGTTCCCTTTGCCATATTGGGGAAATTCTCTCCAATAATTCTCTCCAATATACCTTCTGCTCCCCTCTCTGTTTCCTCTTCTTCTGGAATCCCAATTATTCTAATGTTGTTTCGTCTTATGGTGTCACTTATCTCTCGAATTCTCCCCTCGTGGTCCAGTAGCTGTTTGTCCCTCTTTTGCTCAGCTTCTTTATTCTCTGTCATTTGGTCTTCTATATCACTAATTCTTTCTTCTGCCTCATTTATCCTAGCAGTGAGAGCCTCCATTTTTGATTGCACCTCATTAATAGCTTTTTTGATTTCAACTTGGTTAGATTTTAGTTCTTTTATTTCTCCAGAAAGGGCTTTTATATCTCCCGAGAGGGTTGCTTTAATATCTTCCATGCCTTTTTCAAGCCCGGCTAGAACCTTGAGAATCATCATTCTGAACTCTATATCTGACATATTACCAATGTCTGTATTGATTAGGTCCCTAGCCTTTGGTATTGCCTCTTGTTCTTTTTTTTGTTGTGAATTTTTCCGCCTTGTCATTTTGTCCAGATAAGAGTTTATGAAGAAGCAAGTAAAATACTAAAAGGGTGGCAACAACCCCAGGAAAATATGCTTTAGCCAAATCAGAAGAGATCCTGAATTGTGAGGGGGGAGAAAGGGGATAAAAAGGGGTTCAGAAAGAAAGAAAAAAAAAACTATTAAAAAAAAGAAAGCCGATAAAGAAAAAATATAAAAAGAGGAAAAAAATATATATATATTAGATAAACTATTTAAAAAACGTTAAAAAAGAAAACGGTAAAAGTTAAAAAAAATTTAGCAGAAGAAGAGAAATAGAAAAAAAAATTGAAAAAGAAAAAAAAATTAAATTAACTGCAAGGCTAAAAAATCATGGGGAGAAAGCCATGAGTTCTGTGCTTTGCTTTCTTCTCCTCTGGAATTCCGCCGTTCTCCTTGGTAGGTGAACTTGGTCCTGGCTGGGTTTCCGGTAGATCTTCTGGGGGAGGGGCCCGTTGTAGTGATTCTCAAGCGTCTTTGCCCCAGGCGGAGTTGCACCGCCCTTACCGGGGGCCGCGCTGAGTCATCCGCTCGGGTTCGCTTTCGGGAGCTTTTGTTCCCTGAGTGCTTTCTTGCAGAAAGTGGTTGATTTTCTGTTTCTGGAATTGCTGTTCTTCTTCTCTTCAATCTCCCGTTGGATTTGTAGGTGTTTGCAATCTTTAGATAAGCTATTTAGCTGATCTCCCGCTACCCGAAGTAGTCTCAGCCTGCTACTTCTCCGCCATCTTGACTCCTCCCGCATTTTAGATTTTTATGGCCTTTTGAAAAGACATGTGCGTTCATTATAGGAAAACTTTAAAATATCATCGGGCACTAAGAATGAAAGAGAACCTCCTCTATCATCCATGTTCTACAATAATGACCCTGTTTTGATCTTTTATCCTTTTCATTATTTATAATGATGTATATTATACATGAAAACTTTTTTTGATGCAAACATGGGACCATAGGATGTCTACTGTTTTATAGCCTGATTAAAAAATAAAATAAAATGTGAACATGATAAAAAAAAAAAAAAGGTGTTTCCTAGGAGTTTAAGTAAGGCACCAGTGGCTCTTACATCTGGTAGCCATAACCATACTCACATGGCCCTCTCCAGCTACAAGGGAGATTGGGAAATATGGTTCTTATTCCCCATTTCAAAATCGAGAGTAGGAATTTCAACTACTGAATGGCTGGTGTTTTGGATTTCTCATCTTAATCTTAATAACCCTCAAGGAGGCAGGTGCTATCATCCCAGCTTTGGCCGCGAAGAAACTGACACTCAGAAGAGTTAGTAGCTTGTTCCAAGCTCCCCCATGGCAGAATTAGGGTTTAAACTCGGATGGGCGGACTCTAAATTCTATAACTTTCCCTTCCAGAGGTACACTATAACACCAGAAGAAGGCAGCAGGGGAACCCGTGTTCAAACGAGACTTCCCCAAGGGAAAGACAGCTTCTTCCATAGGTGCATCTGGGGGAAAAGTCATGGCTTCCCTATCACCTGGGCTCAGGACGTCACGGAAGCAGGCTGGTCTGCAATGGGAACCAACGCCTGGCAAGAACCGGGGGAACGCCAAGATGGCATGTGTTGTGCCCCCATCTCCCTCCTCCCCCACAGCCCCCTGGACACACAGTCTTGGCGGCTGTGGTCGGAGGTACCCTCTGCCTTTCTCCGCCCCTCCCCCACACCCAGGGCTACTGCTCATGTGGTATAATCTCATCAACCTGAAAATAAGCAGCCGCAATGAGAAGCTAATGAGCATTTATTTTAATCTAGGGAGCTCAGATTTGGGTAGATCCCTGAACAGTGCTCCCACTTGGAGGGTGGAGGCGGGAAGTTTTTATGAGGAAAAGGAAGAGGGTCTGTGATCATAGGTGTTCAGATCATACTCATTGATCCACTCTTCTGGTGTTAGCAAGCAAAAAAGATTCCTGCGCGCATTAATGAACTGTTCCGTCTTTTCAGAGTCTGCAGCCAACAGTGTTATGACCAGGATATCCACGGTCCTGTTTGCTTTTTTTTTTTTTTTTTTAAGATTTTATTTATTTATTTGAGAGAAGGAACACGTGCAGTGGGGAGAGCTGAGGGAGAAGCTGAGTCCCAGCACCATGGCCTGAGCGGAAATCAAGACTGAGGGGGTTAACCATTGGAGCCACCCAGGCTCCCCTGTCCTGTTGACTTTTATGAACATTTATCATTTTGTCATTTTGCCCAGTCCAGAGCTTCTGGCACTGTTCAGAAAAGGCAGGTAAGACAGGCTCTCTACAGTGGCCTCTCGGTCTCCCTTTCCAAAAAGGGCTCCAGTCACATCAATTTTTCATACTCTGAAGTGGCTGTCCCTGTATTGTCTGTGACAGAGATAATCCCCCCCCCCTGCCCAAATCGAATGCTTCTCCATGGATATCAAGACCCTCTGCTCCCTTGCAAGGGACATTCCTTCCCTCAGTCAACCCCGGCTGCTGGCTTATGAAAGACGTTTTCAGCTTTTCTCCTTCACCTCTCCCTCCTCCTTCTCCATACAGTGGACTGCATGACACATATTCCCAGGGCATTTGACTTGTCACCTGCTTCCACAAAAGGCAAAGGGAGAGACCGAAAAGACAGGCATTGTTGTCTAGCACAGGGCTGTGCAAATGTTGTCTGCAAAAGATCAGATCGAAGATATCTGAGGCTTTCTGGGCCATAAAGACTACTCGACTCTGCCATTGCAGCATGAAACAACCATAGATAATATGTCCATGAAGGACTGTGTTCTGATAAAACTCTCTTTACAAAATCAGGAGAAGGCCTGGTTTTAACCATGGGCCAGCGTTTGCTAACCTGTGGCCTAATGGATAGATGCACAGATTGGTATCCATCAACACCTCCTGCTAATCCCATCTTCTGGGGTGCATGGGAATTGTCTGCCTAATCTTCTTGGGCTTCAGTTTTCTCATCTCTCAAATGGGAATAAATAGACCTGCCACCTGCAATCATTGTAATAAAGTCTCTTCTCCCCCAGACAGGCCAAACTTATTCTGGCCTCAGGGCCTTTGCACTTGCCTTGGTAGCCTTTCTACCCCTGAGTGCCCCTCCTTCCAGCAATTGCATGCTGGCTCCATTTCATCACTGAGTCTCTTAACTCACCCTCTCGGAGGCTTCCCTGGCACCCCCTGCACAAAGCAGTGAATCTCCCAGGCAGACACATAGCAGGTACGGAAGTTGACTTGTTTAAGGTACGTTGATTCTTGTTTGGATGAGGAAAGTTTGGATTTTTGCAGCCCAGGTATTTCCCACACTGGGAATGCTACCCTGTCCCCTTTCCCACAATCTTCAGGACAGGTCACATGTGTGATCCAAAACTCAAGGCAAGAAGAACCAACACCCCCTTTTCCAGTGTGTACTTTTCAACCCTGGGCACTTCCTCCATCAACTGGAATGACTGCCTGGACTGGCAGATAAAAGAAAACAAAGGAGTGATCTTTGAGGTCCTTCAGACCCGTCCCTACCTGCTGATGGGCCTTCATGAGTCACCCAGAATTTTCCACCTAGATTTATGAAATCCATTTTCCCTGAGACAGACTAAGCAGTTTATAGAAAACCAATATCATTAGGTTAATGATTCCCCATAAATTATTACCCAGGCAGCATAGTTAATCCCACAGATGGAGCATTAATGGTGGAGGTCAGTTGCTGGCTTTTCAGAGTTGCCTGGCATGACCTTGGCTCAGGCAGATGGCATACCCTAAGAAAGGTTTGCATCCTCCAAATCCTGGGTTGAATCCCCTCTCTGTAATAATCTTCCATCAGCCCCTTCAGAGCCCCCACTGCAGCCTGGGTGCAACGCCCCAAATGAGCATCACGGAATAGGAATGATTTTCTGTCTTGTTCTATCCTCGGCCATGACTTTTCATTTCCCACTGATGTCTGATTTATTTATCTGTTTATGAAGCGACCCGTTTGGCTTGAAGCGACAGCAATAGGCATTTGATCAAATAGAGCTGCAAATCTCATCTTCCACCATCCTGAATTTTTATTCCATCATTACTTAACAAAATAGAATTAAGTTGGGGAGAAAGCGGGCTCCTGCATTATGCATTGGCCTCATTTCATTGGTCTTTATGTTCTCTCTTGGGACTGCAGTGTTTTGATGTTACCCAGCGTTCCCTGAGGGAGGCAGAGCCCATCTCCAGTGACTCTCCACTCTGATTTGGGTTCAGAAAGATGGTGGAGATGTCCAAGGGAAATGGATTTCACAAGCATCTGATTGTCTTCAACCAAGGTTGTTCCCATGGGGCAGTACTCTAGGGTGGTTTGCCATAGACTAACTGAGCTCCCCCTATTCTAGTCTCTTTAGAACCAAGTCTGTGTTTTCCCAGTTCGTCCCATAGGCCCAGCTCTTCCTCACCCAAGCAGGTGTGGAGTTGCATAGAACAGACAATATCAGTATCATCATCATTATCAGAATTATCAGAAACTGATTATCAAAGTTCTGGCCAGGTGCCAGACACTTTATTAAGGGTTTTTACAGATCTATCCCCATTCTATAGATGAGAAAACCGAACAAGAGACAACTAGCATTCAGTTCTCATCTACCTCCCACCTGAGCCAGGTTTTAAACAACTGTAGGATCTGGCCTCATGAAGAGCTGTCCCCCTCCCCTTTTTAAAGAGTAATTAATTAATTAATTGATTTGAGAGGGAGCGAGCATGAATGGGGGAGGGGCTAAGGAAGAGGGAACAGCAGACTCCCCGATGAGCAGGGAGCCCCATGTGGGGCTCAATCCCAGGATCCTGGGACCATGACTCAAGCCGAAGACAGACGCTTAACAGACTGAGCCACCCAGGTGCCCGAGCTGCTTCCTTTCTTGCCAAGGGGAAGGACAAGTAATTGATATCTAGTGGGTACCTCTGTGCTAGGCACCGATCTGTATTATCTTGTTTAATTCTTAAAGTCCCCCGTGATATATGCATTAATCCATCTTACAAGCAGGAAAACTGGGGCTTAAAAATCTGAAGATAATCTGATTCTAAATCTAGGATAGCAATGATATCCAGTCAAATAAGGGGTCTTTGAAGGAAAGGTATCTCTATAGCAGAAGACCAGGTCCTGAGATGGGCTTCAGGGCTCTCACAAGTCTCACTATGTGCATGGGTGCATGGGAATATTTCCTAAGGAAAGCTCCATAACTCTGATCAGACACTTGACAGGGTTCAAACCCAAAATAAGAGATAACTGGTCTAGAAGATGGGAAGCTACATGGAATACAGCTTTATTTTTATTTATTTTTATTTTTATTTTTTTTTAAAGATTTTATTTATTTATTTGACAGAGATCACAAGTAGGCAGAGAGGCAGACAGATAGAGAGAGAGGTGGAAGCAGGCTCCCTGCAGAGCAGAGAGCCCGACGCCGGGCTCGATCCCAGGACACTGGGATCATGACCTGAGCCGAAGGCAGAGGCTTTAACCCACTGAGCCACCCAGGTGCCCCTATTTATTTTTATTTTTAAGTAATTAATCTCCACACCCAACATGGGGCTGCCCAACCCTGAGATCAAGAGTTGCACTGGCAGAGTCAGCCAGGCGCCCCCAGAACAGGACTTTAAGTCCTTGTTGACTCTAGGGAACCGGCCACCAGCACACATAGTTTCAGTACTGAGTCTGCATGGATGCCATGAAAGATACAAAGACCGAGATCCATTTGTCCAAGGAGGCAAATAACAGGAGGAACAAGGTGAGGTCTGGTCACTTCCCTGCTTAAAGCCCTCCAACTGGTTTTCCAGCCCACTAAGAAGAGAATCCAGACTTTTCACTGTGACCCACAAACAAAGTTCATAGCTGGTTTCTTCTCATCCTTCCAGACACAGAATGAAGGTCACTTCACAGAGACCCTCCTTAAACTCATGTGATTCTAGCATATGTTGGCATCCCTTTTAGTTCCTGTCACAGTCCGTGATCATTTTGTCTGTGTGGTTACTTACTCCTTGTCTCCCTAGCTAGAAGAGAGCTCCTGGGGCCTGGGCTTGCCCAACCTGTTCTCCATCTGTAGGACCTGCTACAGTGCCTGGCCCAGAGTCAGTAACCATTGATATCAAATAAATGAATGGGCATGTCGCTTACCCCCTCTGAGTCTCAGTTTCATCACGCATAAAATGAAGGCTTAAACTATGGGTGGTTTCCAAATTATGTTCTCCAGTTCTCATATGCCTTCCCCAAGTGCCTCAAGACCCCATAGAGGGGGAAAGAAAGGTATACATGGTGATGTTCCTAGTCTCCTAGACATACCCCATCTATGTACTTTAAAAATTGCCACTTGCAATAGGATTTCATTGGAATGAAAAAGAATTCTTTAGCTCAAAGATAGAGTTTTATACAGTTGTATAATGAGCATCTTTCTAGCTCTAAAGTCTATGACCTGTGACTATCAGCCACTATGAGAGTCACGGAGAAGGAGCCCCAGCATGTGGGAGAGGAGGCAGGTGCCACCTGGCTAGGCCATCAGGATGACCTGACCAAGGAAGGACTTGAGTCAGACCTTGAAGGACAAGTTGAGAAAACCGGAATAGGCAGGCATGGTGTTCCGAACCATGGCAGTGAACAGCATGTAGAAGGGCCATTAAACAAGCGAAAATAGTTCTAAGACCATGGTTTCGAAGGATGGTTCCTAGATCAGCAGCATCGGCCTCGCCTGGAGCTTGTTAGAAATGCAAATTCTCGAGCTCCACCCCAGATCTAATCAACCAGAAACTCCGGGCACTAGGGCCCAGAAATCTGTATTTCAGTAAGTCCTCTGGTTGATTTTATGTATCCTCAAGTTCCAAGGTCATCAGGGTAAGGCAAGAAGGGTGACAAGTCTTCCCAAATCCAGCTACAGAGCAATCATGACACAATCCTGGAGGATAACTTGCTTCATCTTAATTTTCTCAGCCCTGGCTGTCTATTACAATCATCTGGAAGGATTTTCAAATGCCTAATTCCCCAGGCTCCATGAAGAGCAATTAAACGAGGGAGGGGACCAAGGCTTCTGTGTCTCTTTAAACCTCCCCTTGCAATTCCACTGTTGAGCTATGGTTAAGAAGCATGGCATCTGTACTCTTTTCTGCAGAGCCGGTGGCCAGGGTAGCCGGGACTCAGTACACCTGGAAATTCTGCATGATAATTAACTTCCTGGGGTTCCTCAATCTGCCGCAGAGAGGCAGAGAGGTTGATGGTGGTACTGGCTCGGGGACGGGGAATTAATGTATTTCAAAAGGGAGGATGCGTTGAGTTAATTAAGTGTGGTAAATGTACCACATAAGTAGTTCTGTGTGAGAGAGAGAGAATGAAAGGGCTTAGGAGGAGAGTTGAGGTATAATCATGTGGTTGTATAAGTTATCTCTTGTTGCTAGAAATAGAATGTATTGGATTGGTAGAATTAGATGAAAAGTCTTAATGATAAAGAATAGACTGAACACCCAGGACATCCCAAGAGAAAGGGTGTTGAGTGGAATTTGGGAGGATGTGATGCAGAAGACAAGGAAAGGTCACACGTGTGTTGTAGAGGTCAGGACTCTGAGATCTGGGGTTCAAATGTCATCCCTCCCATTGCATAGCTATGTGACCCTGGGCATGTTGCTCTACCCATCTATTTCAGTCTGTTTGTAAAATGGGGCTAACAATAACTTCTATCTCAGGGGCTTTTTGTGATGATTAAATGGGTTAATCCATGCAGTGTATTTATGGCGGAGCCTGGTACTCAACAGTGGTTGCTGTATTAATTGTTGTTTTTGTTTAGAGGGTTGTGGATAAAAAGGGTTGCACTGAACCAGGAGCTCGAAGATTTGTGGCTTGGGACAGGCTTCTTGTCTTCCCCCAATAACATGGCTCTGACTCTAGCAAACAAGCCAGGAATACGTGAATCCATGTGGTCTCAAATGTTCTACCTGTGTTGACTTCTTAACAGGTGTAATGATTGTTGCTTCATCTGTTCTCCAGCTTCTGGCCATCATCAAAGCGTGTCAAGTCAGCCCAAAGGGTGGAACAGCAGTTCAGAGTCTGCTAGCCAACATAGTAGCTGAGTTGACGTCAGAACCCTCTCAACACTCTGAGCACATAGGCATGCAGGATAAAATATAACATCTAAAGCTTCAAATACATAGCTTGGATCAAAAAGTAAACATAAAGGGAAAGAGAATCCCAGGTGCCGGAAAGGATGAGCAGACTAAATGAGCCATAGAGTCCATGTGGTATCAGAACATATACTTAGAAAGTCATAATACCAATGCCCAGAGAACAGAATTGCATCCACAGGATAGGAGGTAGCAAAGTCCAAAGTAGGAAATCATAAAGGGCTTTCCATTCATGAAAGGGACACTAAAAAGCTCTACCCACTGGCTTGAGCACATAGCCTGGAGGCAAGTTGGCCACCCCAGACCACAGGTGGCAAAAGAGTCATGGGGAGAAATTTAAATATCAAGCCTGTGCCAAGAGCTTCCCCAATCTTTGCCCCCAGGAATCCCAGAGAAAAATTTCCCACCAAAGATGAGTTCACAGTTAGAAATTGTAAAGCATGTAGGTAACCAAGTCCCCAGGAGAGTCAGAAGATACAATTAATTAAGGAATACAAACCATAGAAACTACATGCATGAGACTGTTTAAAAGCCTCTTTGATGGTATGTGAGGATATGTTCAATAACATAAAGAGAAGAATTAGAGTCAGCAGGGGCTACAGATCATTAGTCATAAGACCCAAAGTTGCATGAAGGAGCTTTATGTGGTAAGCATTAGATGGGCTCCTGTTCTCTCTCTGCCTGCTGGCTTCAAGGAGGTGAGGCAGGTGAGTGAGACAAGGACACTCCTACCCGTGCAGGCTGTTATATTCTTTCCAGAAAATGGCAAGTTAACAGTTTTTTTGCATTCACTTTGGAGACATTCACTTTTAGGAATTTGTTCTAAACAAATAATGATGGATATGAGCAAGGATTAGCTCTAAGGATCTTTTTTTTTTTCCCCTTTCAGTGCTGAAAATCTGGAAACATTTTTATATGTCCAGCAGCAAAAGATTTGTCAAATAGATGAGGATATATCCAGATGTTGGGATTCTAGGCAGGCATTAAAATGGAAACTATAGAAGAATGTTGAATGACATGGAAAGATGTTCATAACATTATAAGTAAAAAGGCAGGATTTTGTTGTGATTGCATGGGCAATACAAATTCCATTTTTAAAAATACAAGATAAATACTGTGGTTTAATATTTAATTGTGGAAACTCAAATTATGAAAAATAGATATAATACTGGAAATAGAAGTCACAAACAGGATTATCTTTGAGTGGTAATACATTATGTTGTTGATGGAAAGACAACACTGGCCCAGCTAAAAAATAAAAAATTGCCTTTAATGGGAAAAGTCACAGAAACTTTGGAGATGTTACCTGAAGCCGAAAGTAACAGAGCCCCCCCGCCAGAGAGATTTTCAGTTTTCCTGAATTCTCCATGAGGATGACAGTGTGATGTCTCTCCCTGTGCATTGTTCCAAGAGTCTCCTCTCATCTGCCCATTCTAGAGACTCTGGCTACCTGTCTTCTTGAAATCAGGTGATAGTCACTGATTCAAAAGAGCCCAGCACATTCCTGGTTAGTTCACTGAAGGGCTGGATTAAGAGATGGAAACTTCAAGAACATTCCACAGAATACCATGGCCACCTGAGGCCCAATGGTGTCCATATGACTATAGATTTTTCCCTGTCCTTCTTTGTTTATATTTTCCAAATATGTTACTCTATGAATTAGTCATGACAAGCTCTAGGGTAACAAAATAACCCCTAAACCAGTAGCTTGGCCCAATAACTTTTTTTTTTTTTCCCTAAACTAAAATCCTGTTGCCATCTTGTAACTAATGCATTTAGGATACATGCTCTGAAGGTTGAGGCAGCAGGGGAAGAGAGGGCATAAAGGTATCACACCTGTCCCGAAATACTTAAGGACAGAAAACACAAGTGTCATTTCAGCCTACCTTTCTTTGGCGAATTAATCACATGGCAAGGCACTGGGAAACATGTTCTTCACTTGTTGTTGTTTAAGATTTTATTTATTTATTTGAGAGAGAGAGACATAGCAAGTGAGAGTATGAGCAGAGGGGAGAGGGAGAGGTGGGCTTCCTGCTGAGCAAGGAGCCCGACAAGATGTGGGGCTCAATCCCAGGACCCTGAGATCATGACCTGAGCCAAAGACAGAGGCTTAACCCACTGAGCCACCCAGGAGCCCCTAATGAATAGTATTTTAAACACATTCACCAGGGTGAGGGATATTGTCACATTAGAATGAATCTTTGAAGGAAATTGCTATTTAACCTATGAAGGAACCATTAACCTATGAAGGAAATTTTCCAGGTCCTGGGAAGCTCTCAGCAATTTGCCAGCACCCTCCCACAGACACCTAAACCTCCCCATTCTGGAAGAAAGCAAACTCAGGGCACCCATCCCTGTATTATAGGATGGATGCAGGCTGGGTGAGCCCTGACACACAACAGTGTCACCTTGACCCCATGGCCACCCTCCATGCAGTCTCAGGATGGCTGCCCCTGCTTGAGACATGGGACTCCCAGAATTTCATCCAAAGCCAGAATGAGGCATTTCGCTAGCACAATGACTTTTATCAAGAAAGGACACCTTTTGGGGTACCTGGGTGGCTCAGTGGGTTAAGCCTCTGCGGTTGGCTCAGGTCATGATCTCAGGGTCCTGGGATTGAGCCCTGCATCAGGCTCTCTGCTCAGTGGGGAGCCTCCTTGCCGCCTCCACCGACCTGCCCACCTGCCTCTCTGCCTACTTGTGATCTCTGTCTGTCAAATAAATAAATAAAATTTTTTTTTTTAAAAAAAGGACACCTTTTCCCACAATCGTCACACCCAGCACACTTGTCTTACATTGGCCAAGGCCACACACATGCACACACTTAAGCCAATCACTGGCCAGAATTGTGGAATCACCATGATTATATTGAAATAACCAACATCCATTCCCCCGGAGCTGGGAAAGGGGCCATGTATCTAGACCAAATTGGTAGTTCTATTAATAAGAAAGAAGCAAGAAGAGGTTGTTGAGTGGGAAATCAACAGTCTTCTATGGATGGAATAGGCAATGCTTCTTGTAGGCCAGGTTTCATCTATATATTCACTCTACAGATGTTTCTACCTAGTGTCAAGAGTCAAAATGAGCATTCTGGAATCAGAGAAGAACTAGACACAGCCCCTACCTTCAGCCCAGGAAAATTGGTCAGACATGTAATTAAGTAATCATAACAGATTATGATAAATGCACAGATTAATGTCTAAGATATATATGGAAGATAACGTAGAGGAGAGACTTGAAGGCAATCAAGGAAGGCTTCTCAGAGGAGGTGACATTTGAGCTGGACTTTAAAGGTTGAGGAGGAGTTCACCCGTTGGACAATATGGAAAAAGCAGTTGAAGGAAAGGCAGAAATGAATGAACCAATGAAAGAATTAATGAAAAAAGACAGCATGAGAAGATTTCTCAAAGAAAAAGAGAGAGTAGTGTCAGCTTTGGAAAGGCCTTTGAGAATGTTGAGAGGAGCCTGTGGGTTGTCGTATCTACAATTATATGCACTACTGACTGTGTAACTTCAAAGAGTAATTGCAGGGAAGGAGAATGAAGTACTTTCAAGTATAGGAAAACACATTCAGCAGAGGTAATAAATCTGCAAACCCTTCCAAACACAGACCATAATGGGTATGAAGTATCTTAGGAACAGTCAAAATCAGGTACATTGGAGCAGTGCATCTTAATGTGGTGGAACTTAGGAACCACCTCTCGCTCATTCTGGATCTTTCCAAAGAGTTAACTCTTGGTGGCCAGTCCTCCTTCAGGCTACTGGGAGACTGGAGAGGCTTAATCAAAACAAATGGGAAGAGCTGGAGGAGAAAGATGTCCAGTCCTCATGGAAAGCATGTCCCTACTGCTATGTCTCCTGGGACAATGGAAATGCATGACCAGAATGTACTAACTGGGGGCTCTTCTGCCCTATGATATATCCTTGCCTTTTTTTTTTTTTTTTTTTAAGGAGAGGGAAGGAGGAGTGGGGAGGTGCACAGGGAGAGGGAAAAAGAGAATCCTAAGCTGGCTCCATGCCCAGTGTGGAGTCCAACATGGAGCCCAACATGGGGCTCAATCTCACAATCCTAAGATCATGACTTGAACTAAAATCAAGAGTTGGATGCCTAACCAACCAACTGACTCACCCAGATGCCCCTCCTTGTCTTTTTTCTCCTGAAAGTGATAATTAGCTGTCTTCAATGATTAAAATACAGGCTCACCTGGTGGCAGGTGGGTGGCTAATTTGACCTCTTAAGACCTTCCTTTAGCTTTTTATTGCAGGAGACAGCATGTTAGAGGGAATGTGATATAACAAAGAATTTATCTGCTTTGGTCCGGGTTCCTGGCTCAGTGCTTCAAAAACTCTTGGAATTTCCTGAGCTATAGGAATATCTTTTGTTATTCATAATGAGCTCTTTTTGTGAGGCAGGAAGTGCAAGGAGGGGAGAGCTACGTGGTTTCAGGAGGTGGGGGGACTGGTTGCCAGAGGAACCATCCAAGTGATTGGAGGGTTGAACCTTTCATCTCCACACCCCATCTCTGGAGAGGGGACAGGGGCTAGAGATTGAGTTCAACCACATGGTTTAAACTAAATCAATGATTTAATTAATCATGCCTACATAATGAAACCTTGACAAAAGCTCTTGGGTGCCAAAGTGTGGGGAAGCTTCCAGGTTGGAGAACACATCAATGTATTTGGAGGGTGACAAACCCTGATTCTATGGGGAGACAGCATGGAAGCTGTGCTTCCCTGCCCCACACACCTCACCTTACACATTTCTTCCATTTGGCTGTTCTCAAGTTGTATCTTTTATAATAAAATTGTAATTGCGAGTATAATGTGTTCAGCAAGTTCCATAAGTTGTTTTTGTGAACTACTGAACCTGAAAGGGAGTTGTTGGAGCCCCCAGATTTGTAGCAGAAGCATGGGGATCTAGGGGACCCTTGGGGCTTGTGGTTGGTGTCTGAAGTAGAGACGGTCTTGTGGGACTGAGCCTTTTAACCTATGGGGTATGCATGAATTTAGGTAGTTTCAGAATTGAATTGAACTGAACTCTAGGACATCCAGCTGGTGCTAGAGAATTGTTGGAACCTAGGGCATGATGATGATGGCTGACATTTATTGGCCACTTATTAAGTGCCACATGTATACAAATGTTTTCATGTGGATTTTCTCAGACAAGAACCCAGATTGCACCCTGGTGGTAGTTGGCGTGTTTCTCTTTGCCTCACGGGTAGGTCCCTCCACATATATAGCTTTAAGTCAGGTCACACATTCCTTAGAATGTCCTTCAATGAATCAGGAATTTTGCAATTTTTTTTTTTAAGGTTTGCCTCCCAATCTATAGCCCTTCCAGCAAGCAAGTTATATATCTGTAAATACTTCAAGGGTGCTATTTTAAGAGAGCACTTTATAAATCAGAGTGGTTCTGAAACACAAATGGATGTAATCACCCCTTAATTTGCCTGGTTCGTGGGTTTGGATTTGCTTGCTTACTTTATTTAGACTGCTGCGAATCCTGTCGTGGGCTGAGAATCAACAGACTCAGCCATAAGTGAGCCAGCTCTGTTATGTCTTGTTTTGTGCAACACCAGGTGTGATGCCAAATGAATGATGTTATTTTGTTTCCAATGCTATAAAGCTGTACATTCAAGTGAGCATTGTTGTTCAGAGTTCTCACTTTGAGAGCACCTGGAGCACCCCTGCAGTGTCGCTTCTCCCACTCCCTTCCCTGGGATCCCAAGGCTTCTTTCAGTACAAAGAGTGGCAGTTTGGTTTTATATCCTTATGGGTAGCACATGACTGGGACCTACTCACCCCTACACTCTCCTTCATGTGCCTCCCCATTTCAGTTGATGAGCAAGAACATAAGTGAAGAGAAAAGGGTTGTGGGGGTTCAGGTGCAAGATGATGGGGATTTAGACAAAGGAGGTGACAGTGGGGATCAGAAGAGGTAAACTATTTTTGGAGTCCACTGCTCACTGGATGTGTGGAATGTGACAGTGAAGAGAAAACAGGTCATTCCTTATCATCTCTCCCCAAAATTCTTAGTGACCCTTCAGAGGCTTTGTCATACTTTGGGATCAGAGGTATTTGTGATTGTTTTTCCATTGTCTGTCTCCTAGACTGTGAGCAACAGAAGGGCAGTGGGTAGCAGAGGGCTTAGCACACAAGAGGACCCAATAAATATTTATGGAATAAATAAATGAAGGAATATCCTCTTCCCCTGATAGAAGCTTACACATGAACATAAACTTGTTGCATCCAGGGGTTGGGCCCCCTAATTTGGCTGTGAAGCTTGGAAGGTGAAAGCACTCATAGTCCCTTTAAGCCCCCAGCATGAGTAGTCCAGATACAGAAACATAACTCTCCAGACTCACAGAGGACATTGGAATCATGGCCCAATTTAGGACTGAACTGAGATTTAGCAATTGTCCAGTCCAGGAGTTTCCCAGCTTCGAAGGTCTTGGACACTTTTGAGAATCTGAAGAAAGATATAGAGACTCTCCCCTTTTCCAAATGCACATCCCCTTCCCCAAATATCCATCCCCCAAAATGGATATTTAACACAGTATTTCAGAGATTACACTGACCACACATGGACCAACCTGAATTCTTGGTTAAAGATTTCTGATCTCTAATCTGAGGTTTTAGTTTTGCAAATGTGCCCAGAGAGGGGAAGTGACTTGCCCCACGTCACACAGCTGGACAGAAAGGAGGGGGGAAAAAATCCCTTCTTTGAGCTGTGAGTGGTCAGGACTTCCTCATCATTTCTGATCCCCTGCTTTCTCTGGGTAGAGACAGCCAGCACACTTATTCATAGCTAGATTTTCCATTTAAAATTCCTAATTTAGAGGCACCTGGGTGGCTCAGTGGGTTAAGTCTCTGCCTTCAGCTCAGGTCATGATCTTGGGGTCCTGGGATCGAGCCCCACGTCGGGCTCTCTGCTCAGCAGGGAGCCTGCTTTCCCCTCTCTCTCTGCCTGCTTCTTTGCATACTGATGATCTCTGTCTGTCAAATAAATAGACAAAATCTTTTAAAAAATAAAATAAAATAAAATTCCTCATTTAGAAATACATCTTCAGAAATTTCTTTGTACCAAAAATCCCCAGAGACTAAGTTTAAGTTCTGAAGGAGAGAAGAGCCACACACTGATGCATATGTTGGAAGAGTTTGGGGAAAGCAATTTCTGTTGTTAGTTAGGAGGGAAGTATTTTTCTTTTTTATCCTCTTTTTACTGTTTCCCCAAGTGTTTTCAAACTAAAGGTGAACCGAAGCTCAGTTCTGCTCCATAGGATTAGTTAACAATCTTTGACAGTGCAGCATTCTCACTGGAAGTCAGAACCCCTGCAAAACACTGAATTATTCACACCAAATACGTCACATTTGCTGATGGTGCAAGTAGAATTTTGTGTGTCAAAGAAAGACTCATTAAGCTGAGCGCTTCAGTAAAGCAAGCATCATTGGGGTCTAATTTATTGGTGTTGCTTGACT
This sequence comes from Lutra lutra, assembly GCF_902655055.1. Taxonomy (NCBI): domain Eukaryota; kingdom Metazoa; phylum Chordata; class Mammalia; order Carnivora; family Mustelidae; genus Lutra; species Lutra lutra. The sequence goes on along the minus strand of NC_062289.1, from coordinate 94,545,438 downwards.
GCTTCCCCAAAATGATGGGGGCTGCCTCTGTCCACAAGGAGTAAGCCCATTTCTGGCTGTGACCAAGGATGCATGTCTCATGAGGGCCTGCTCCAAGCTCTGTCCTTCATCCATGCTACTGGAATTTAGATACTGGAGTCTTCTGTGCCCAGAGCTCTACAGGGGGCAGAACAACAAGATGCATCATTTACTGGATGAGGGTTCCTAATCCAGTGATGCTGTCTTTATCAGGAATCATTTGGTTGCAAGAAATGGAACCTCCCTAGACTGACTCAGGTAAAAAGAGGTTGATTGAATGGATAAAGGGGAATTTTGGGGGGATCCCAATGGTGGGAGAAACCACTGGGCTTTGTAAGAATGAGGAGTCACCAGATAACTACATTTCCTATCCTTTCCTCTCTTTCTCTCTGGAGCCATATGACAGAATAAATGAATGAATGGCATGAATGGATATATAGGAACACAAGTGCATCAATTATGCCAGATGGCCCCGTGACTTCTGTTTAAATATGGCTCCCTGACAACCTAGGGCCATTAATGAATGTAGCCTGATGATGTAGTTTAATCCCAGTAGCCAAGGGAGGTGCCAATGCATGTTGCTGTCCGTGGTCCTAACCAACCATTGTGTACAAATATTTTTTCCCCTGGCACTGGGATCTTAGCGGCCTCATCCAAACTGGCCCAGGACATCTTAATCAGATTTTGAAAGAGTGTGGAGAAGCTAAAAAAGGAAGGGTGAGAGAAAAAGGCTATGACAGGCAGACATGCAGGGCTACAGTCCACGTGCAGTAACAAGAACTAAGCAGGACCCTCGGAGAGTCTATTCTAATGGACTCCTGTTCGTTTAGCTGTCATGGCTCTTTAATTTTCTATACCAATGAACAAATTTGGTATTTTTCACAGTTGTAGGACAACTAGAATTACCAATCCTGTTCAATTCTTATGTCATACTTAGGAGTGTCAGGGAGCTCGCTGCTTTGTAATACAGCCTAAACATATTGGTATTGGAAGCTCTGTTTTTGGGAAACATTTCTTATGCCAGACTCAGTCTGCTCACTTGTGACCATCACCCTCTTCCATAAGACAGCCCTTCAGATGATTAAAATCTTCTCTTGCCTCCCTCCAGGTCATCCCTTCTCCACCAGCTTGCTCAGCCCCTCCCCAGTTGACCCTGGGACTCCTGCTATGCGGCCTCAGCACATCCTGGCCGAGCATCAGGTGGCCCATAGAGACTGAGGTGAAACTGCTGAGGTGGGAGTCTGTGCTAATGACAGCATCTGGTTGCTCAGTTCTGAGCCATCCCAAGTCCTGCCCAGTTACAGGCTGCAGGAAGGTTACCTGAATAGGCCCCCGGGATCAAATAACCCAATTAACCTGCTTCCATTCTAGTATAATATGCCAGTTTTTATGAATGTGTGTGTGCATGCATACATGACCTGGGAGGGTAGCCTGCTGTTCATGTCAGCTTGTCTGCAGGCAGAATGCTCCCACTTTCTCTAAGCCTGCCTCCCAATTCATGAGGAATAAACTAGAAAGATTTGAAACCCAGTGTGTAGGTTTTACTTCATAAAGTCTACTGCTGTTGCCAGTATCCTGTGGCCCCATCAGTCCCTCAGGGAGGCTAAGAATGGTGGTGTTCTGTTGCACTGTTGCTGTTCTAGATTATGGGCTTTGGAGTTGGAATATCCAGGGTGAAATATCATGGTGCTTTACCTCAGAAGCTGTAGTAAACACTTGGAGGCCACTTGTTGCCTCACCTGTCTTCACTTTGCTCTGAGAATTGTAGCCAGGTTTGTACTGTTATCCTGCTCTCCTCACCCCTCCTCCTGCCCCTGCTGATTGGACCAGGCACGCATACCTGATAGAGGAGATAAAAGGTTCTTCTTCTAGAAGGTTGGAATTAGGACTGAGAGCTGCTCATCACTCTGTGTTGCACATTGACAATGGTATGAGCTGGGCAGCTGTGGCCGCAGTGGAGAGAAGGGATGTCTTCTTTTGGGAAGCCAGTCTACAGACCAAATAAGAGAAAACAATGAAATAGAGGTCAAAGCTGGGCCCAGGAAGCATGTGGCCAAGATAGAGACAGGGAAATGTAGAGACTTCCCCTAGACTCAGACAAGCAGGGTCCCACAACTCAAGAGAACTTGCCATTTGGAATGCCTTCATGCTTTCCTTGAAACCTTCTAAGGACCCTCTCTAGAGCCTGGACCTGCTGGGTATCACTATAGCATCCGGACAGGGCACCTCAAACTCAGAGCAGCACCCATAGAAGCTCCAGTCTCTGCTCTTCCCCTGCAAGGATCCTTTAGCACATGTATGGGGTTGACCAGATGCCCCAAAGATTGTGGTTGTCCATGGCCTTGTATCCTCATGAGCTAATGGTTCACACTAGCTACTACACCATGTGCCATTAAATTGGTCCACAAAAATATACCAACATGCTGATTTATTTTTATTTATTTATTTATTTATTTGCCAACATGCTGATTTGGGTTGACTCATAGTGTTTATATAGTCAAGAGATCTGCAGAAAACATTTGCCCTGGGACCTACACACCTTAATGACAGCTCTAACCTCCAAGTCCTGATAGCTTCCATTTCCTTCTTCCAGTCCTTCTGGAGGCCCTGGCTTCTATAAGGGGTGCAGTGCCTCCCTGTAAATTCCTCTGTTTGCCTCAACCATCTGAAAGGACTGTTTTCTAGAATCCTGGCAGCCCAGTAGCCTAACATACCTCTCCCTGTTCAGGGATTCCACTGTCCGATCTATGAAATGAGAAAATAACCCCAACTATCTCCTTCACAGAGCTGTTTGAGAGTCCATGCATTTATTCATTTACCAAATACTGAGTGCCTGCTGCATTTCAAGTGCTGAGATAGAAAAATGGACAGACACAGCCCAAGATGTTTTCTTACAAACATGACACTTAGCAGGAGGAGACAGACAAGAACACATTTAAAAATATATGTCTGTGGTGATAAGTGTTATGGAGAAAAATCAGGCGGGATGAGAGGACAGGAAATTCCTGGGGTTGTGGTGTATGCTATTTTACATAGGGTGACTGGGGAAGGCTTTTTTGAGAAGACAACATTTGAGTAAAGACTTGAGGAGATGAAGAAATGAGACATGTGAAGATCTAGGGAAGATTTATCCTTGCAGAGGGAATAGTAAGTGCAAAGGCCCCGAGACAGGAACATGTTTGGCATAATGCAAGAAGAGCACAAAGGCCATGTGGGTAGAACAGAGTGAAGGAGGGAAGGGAAGGTCAGAGATGAGTCAGAAGGTGAGGAGAAGGTTAATCCTATAGGGCCTTGAGAGCTGTCATAAAGACTTCGCTTTTTCCTTTGAGTGAGATGGAAAGCATAGGAAGGTTTTGACAGAAGAGGGATGTGACTTGAATTACATGTTCATAAGATCATCCTGACTTCTGGGTCTAAATTAGACTGGAACGGAGAAAGGTGGATGTTGGAGCATGAATATAGGCAGAGAATCATTTATGGGGTTATTATAGTTCTCTAGGCAAGAAGAGGTGGAACAGGGTAGTATCAGCAGAGATATGAAGTGGTAGGATTCTGGAAATATTTTGAAGGGTTTTGTAGGGTTCATAGTTTTTTCTAATGTGCATTGTGAGAACTATACCCATAAAGCATACATCTACCACTGTGCCCAGCTAAGGCATGAAGATCTGGTGTGTTTGGGTCAAGGATCCCCACTGTCTTCAGAGAGCAATACTTCAAATGTTCCTGGATGTGGGCCATGGCACCAAGGCATGTACCCTGGCCTGCCCTGTCTCCCTAAGGTTAGTTGAGGCAGGTGATGCTGTCCCCACAGAAGAGAGGAGAAGAGAATGATGCCCTTCCTCTCAGTCTTCACTGGGTCTCATAATCTATCCTGTCATCCCCATGAATTAGAAAATACAACTATCTTGACGGTGTCCACTGAACTGTGGCCCCAATGATAACACACAGTCTCTTATCCAGACAGTGGACATTTGTTGATCTGCTTTTGTGTGCTGCTCACAGAAGATAGAAAGGGTTTTAACATCCACACCCAGCTCCAGAGAAGCCCCTGACCCGGTGAAGGAAACAGAAACATATAAAAGACAAATGAGTACAATAAAATAGTCCTTTGAAATAAGGACCAAACTGAACATATAAACAAGGTGCTTAGAGTCATGATGTAGAGAGGCTAGGTCTTATTCAGTAGATCAGAAAAAAAAAAAAAAAAAACTTTGCAGGAGAGAAGACATTTGGTTTGGGTCTTGAAAGGTACAGAGGAGTTTTCCAGGTGCTTTAGGATGAGAATAAGATTCCAGAAGGTAGGGGGAGGAGTCAAGATGGCGGAGAAGTAGCAGGCTGAGACTACTTCAGGTAGCGGGAGATCAGCTAGATAGCTTATCTAAAGATTACAAACACCTACAAATCCAACGGGAGATCGAAGAGAAGAAGAACAGCAACTCTAGAAACATAAAATCAACCACTTTCTGCAAGGTAGGACTGGCGGAGAAGTGAATCCAAAGCGACTGGAAGATAGACCGCGGGGGGAGGGGCCGGCTCCCGGCGAGCGGCGGAGCAACGGAGCACAAAATTGGGACTTTTAAAAGTCTGTTCCGCTGAGGGACATTGCTCCAGAAGCTTAACCAGGGTGAAGCCCAGGCGGAGTCAGCGTGGCCTCAGGTCCCGCAGGGTCACAGAAGGATCGGGGGTGTCTGAGTGTCGCAGAGCTCACAGGTATTAGAACCGGGAAGCTGGCTACAGAGACAGAGCCGAGGAGTGACTCTCAGCTCGGGGTTGCCTTGAACCGGTCGCAGGCTCGGTCAGCTCGGAGCGCGGCTGGAGGCCAGGGTGGTGGGAGTCATTGGGCGCTGTTCTCTGGGGACGCGCTGAGGAGTGGGGCCCCAGGCTCTCGGCTCCTCCGGGCCGGAGACTGGGAGGCCGCCATCTTCATTCCCGCCCTCCAGAACTCTACGGAAAGCGCTCAGGGAACAAAAGCTCCCGAAAGCGAACCCGAGCGGATTACTCAGCCCGTCCCCGGGTAAGGGCGGTGCAACTCTGCCTGGGACAAAGACGCTTGAGAATCACTACAACAGGCCCCTCCCCCAGAAGATCAGCAAGAAACCCAGCCAGGACCAAGTTCACCTACCAAGGAGTGTAGTTTCAATACCAAGGAGAGCGGCAGAATTCCAGAGAAGGGGAAAGCAAAGCACGGAACTCATGGCTTTCTCCCCATGATTCTTTAGCCTTGCACTTAAATTAATTTTTTTTTCTTTTCTTTTTCAATTTTTTTCTTCTTCTGCTAAATTTTTTTAACTTTTACCCTTTTCTTTTTTAACATTTTTTAACTAGTTTATCTAATATATATATATATTTTTTTTTTCCTTTTTATACTTTTTCTTTATTGGTTTTCTTTTTTTAATTTTTATTCTTTCTTTCTGAACCTCTTTTTATCCCCTTTCTCCCCCCCCACGATTTGGGATCTCTTCTGATTTGGCAAAAGCATATTTTCCTGGGGTTCTTGCCACCCTTTTAGTATTTTACTTGCTCCTTCATATACTCTTATCTGGACAAAATGACAAGGCAGAAAAATTCACCACAAAAAAAAGAACAAGAGGCAGTACCAAAGGCTAGGGACCTAATCAATACAGACATTGGTAATATGTCAGATGCAGAGTTCAGAATGACGATTCTCAAGGTTCTAGCCGGGCTCGAAAAAGGCATGGAAGATATTAGAGAAACCCTCTCGGGAGACATAAAAGCCCTTTCTGGAGAAATAAAAGAACTAAAATCTAACCAAGTTGAAATCAAAAAAGCTATTAATGAGGTGCAAACAAAAATGGAGGCTCTGACGGCTAGGATAAATGAGGCAGAAGAAAGAATTAGCGATATAGAGGACCAAATGACAGAGAATAAAGAAGCTGAGCAAAAGAGGGACAAACAGCTACTGGATCATGAGGGGAGAATTCGAGAGATAAGTGACACCATAAGACAAAACAACATTAGAATAATTGGGATTCCAGAAGAAGAGGAAACAGAGAGGGGAGCAGAAGGTATATTGGAGAGAATTATTGGAGAGAATTTCCCCAATATGGCAAAGGGAACAAGCATCAAAATCCAGGAGGTTCAGAGAACCCCCCTCAAAATCAATAAGAATAGGTCCACACCCCGTCACCTAATAGTAAAATTGACAAGTCTTAGTGACAAAGAAAAGATCCTGAAAGCAGCCCGGGAAAAGAAGTCTGTAACGTACAATGGTAAAAATATTAGATTGGCAGCAGACTTATCCACAGAGACCTGGCAGGCCAGAAAGAGCTGGCATGATATATTCAGAGTACTAAACGAGAAAAACATGCAGCCAAGAATACTATATCCAGCTAGGCTATCATTGAAAATAGACGGAGAGATTAAAAGCTTCCAGGACAAACAAAAACTGAAAGAATTTGCAAATACCAAACCAGCTCTACAGGAAATATTGAAAGGGGTCCTCTAAGCAAAGAGAGACCCTAAAAGTAGTAGATCAGAAAGAAACAGAGACAATATACAATAACAGTCACCTTACAGGCAACGCAATGGCACTAAATTCATATCTCTCAATACTTACCCTGAATGTTAATGGGCTAAATGCCCCAATCAAAAGACACCGGGTATCAGAATGGATAAAAAAACAAAACCCATCTATATGTTGCCTACAAGAAACTCATCTTAAACCCGAAGACACCTCCAGGTTTAAAGTGAGGGGGTGGAAAAGAATTTACCATGCTAATGGACATCAGAAGAAAGCAGGAGTGGCAATCCTTATATCAGATCAATTAGATTTTAAGCCAAAGACTATAATAAGAGATGAGGAAGGACACTATATCATACTCAAAGGAACTGTCCAACAAGAAGATCTAACAATTTTAAATATCTATGCCCCTAACGTGGGAGCAGCCAATTATATGAACCAATTAATAACAAAATCAAAGAAACACATCGACAAGAATACAATAATAGTAGGGGATTTTAACACTCCCCTCACTGAAATGGACAGATCATCCAAGCAAAAGATCAACAAGGAAATCAAGGCCTTAAATGACACACTGGACCAGATGGACATCACAGATATATTCAGAACATTTCATCCCAAAGCAACAGAATACACATTCTTCTCTAGTGCACATGGAACATTCTCCAGAATAGATCACATTCTTGGTCCTAAATCAAGTCTCAACCATTATCAAAAGATTGGGATCATTCCCTGCATATTTTCAGACCACAATGCTCTGAAGCTAGAACTCAATCACAAGAGGAAATTTGGAAAGAACCCAAATACATGGAGACTAAACAGCATCCTTCTAAAGAATGAATGGGTCAACCAGGAAATTAAAGAAGAATTGAAAAAATTTATGGAAACAAATGATAATGAAAACACAACGGTTCAGAATCTGTGGGACACAACAAAGGCAGTCCTGAGAGGAAAATATATAGCGGTACAAGCCTTTCTCAAGAAACAAGAAAGGTCTCAGGTACACAACCTAACCCTACACCTAAAGGAGCTGGAGAAAGAACAAGAAAGAAACCCTAAACCCAGCAGGAGAAGAGAAATCATAAAGATCAGAGCAGAAATCAATGAAATAGAAACCAAAAAAAAAACAATAGAACAAATCAACGAAACTAGGAGCTGGTTCTTTGAAAGAATTAATAAGACTGATAAACCCCTGGCCAGACTTATCAAAAAGAAAAGAGAGAGGACCCAAATCAATAAAATCATGAATGAAAGAGGAGAGATCACAACGAACACCAAAGAAATACAGACAATTATAAGAACATACTATGAGCAACTCTACGCCAACAAATTTGACAATCTGGAAGAAATGGATGCATTCCTAGAGACATATAAACTACCACAACTGGACCAGGAAGAAATGGAAAGCCTGAACAGACCCATAACCAGTAAGGAGATTGAAACAGTCATCAAAAATCTCCAAACAAACAAAAGCCCAGGGCCAGATGGCTTCCCGGGGGAATTCTACCAAACATTTAAAGAAGAACTAATTCCTATTCTCCTGAAACTGTTCCAAAAAATAGAAATGGAAGGAAAACTTCCAAACTCATTTTAGGGGCCAGCATCACCTTGATCCCAAAACCAGACAAGGATCCCATCAAAAAAGAGAACTACAGACCAATATCCTTGATGAACACAGATGCAAAAATTCTCGCCAAAATACTAGCCAATAGGATTCAACAGTACATTAAAAGGATTATTCACCACGACCAAGTGGCATTTATTCCAGGGCTGCAAGTCTGGTTCAACATCCGCAAATCAATCAATGTGATACAACACATTAATAAAAGAAAGAACAAGAACCATATGATACTCTCCATAGATGCTGAAAAAGCATTTGACAAAGTACAGCATCCCTTCCTGATCAAAACTCTTCAAAGTGTAGGGATAGACGGCACATACCTCAATATTATCAAAGCCATCTATGAAAAACCCACCGCAAATATCATTCTCAATGGAGAAAAACTGAAAGCTTTTCCGCTAAGGTCAGGAACATGGCAGGGATGTCCGTTATCACCACTGCTATTCAACATAGTACTAGAAGTCCTAGCCTCAGCAATCAGACAACAAAAGGAAATTAAAGGCATCCAAATCGGCAAAGAAGAAGTCAAACTATCACTCTTCGCAGATGATATGATACTCTATGTGGAAAACCCAAAAGACTCCACTCCAAAACTGCTAGAACTTGTACAGGAATTCAGTAAAATGTCAGGATATAAAATCAATGCACAGAAATCAGTTGCATTTCTCTACACCAACAACAAGACAGAAGAAAGAGAAATTAAGGAGTCCATCCCATTTACAATTGCACCCAAAACTATAAGATACCTAGGAATAAACCTAACCAAAGAGACTAAGAATCTATACTCAGAAAACTATAAAGTACTCATGAAAGAAATTGAGGAAGATACAAAGAAATGGAAAAATGTTCCATGCTCCTGGATTGGAAGAATAAATATTGTGAAAATGTCTATGCTACCTAAAGCAATCTACACATTTAATGCAATTCCTATCAAAGTACCATCCATTTTTTTCAAAGAAATGGAACAAATAATCCTAAAATTCATATGGAACCAGAAAAGACCTCGAATAGCCAAAGGAATATTGAAAAAGAAAGCCAAAGTTGGTGGCATCACAATTCCGGACTTCAAGCTCTATTACAAAGCTGTCATCATCAAGACAGCATGGTACTGGCACAAAAACAGACACATACATCAATGGAACAGAATAGAGAGCCCAGAAATGGACCCTCAACTCTATGGTCAACTCATCTTCGACAAAGCAGGAAAGAATGTCCAATGGAACAAAGACAGCCTCTTCAATAAATGGTGTTGGGAAAATTGGACAGCCACATGCAGAAAAATGAAATTGGATCATTTCCTTACACCACACACGAAAATAGACTCAAAATGGATGAAGGATCTCAACGTGAGAAAGGAATCCATCAAAATCCTCGAGGAGAACACAGGCAGCAACCTCTTCGACGTCAGCCGCAGCAACATCTTCCTAGGAACATCACCAAAGGCAAGGGAAGCAAGGGCAAAAATGAACTTTTGGGATTTCATCAAGATCAAAAGCTTTTGCACAGCAAAGGAAACAGTGAACAAAACCAAAAGACAACTGACAGAATGGGAGAAGATATTTGCAAATGACATATCAGATAAAGGGCTAGTGTCCAAAATCTATAAAGAACTTAGCAAACTCAACACCCAAAGAACAAATAATCCAATCAAGAAATGGGCAGAAGACATGAACAGACATTTCTGCAAAGAAGACATCCAGATGGCCAACAGACACATGAAAAAGTGCTCCACATCACTCGGCATCAGGGAAATACAAATCAAAACCACAATGAGATATCACCTCACACCAGTCAGAATGGCTAAAATTAACAAGTCAGGAAATGACAGATGCTGGCGAGGATGTGGAGAAAGGGGAACCCTCCTACACTGTTGGTGGGAATGCAATCTGGTGCAACCACTCTGGAAAACAGCATGGAGGTTCCTCAAAATGTTGAAAATAGAACTACCCTATGACCCAGCAATTGCACTGCTGGGTATTTACCCTAAAGATACAAACGTAGTGATCCGAAGGGGCACGTGCACCCGAATGTTTATAGCAGCAATGTCTACAATAGCCAAACTATGGAAAGAACCTAGATGTCCATCAGCAGACGAATGGATAAAGAAGATGTGGTATATATACACAATGGAATACTATTCAGCCATCAAAAGAAATGAAATCTTGCCATTTGCGACGACGTGGATGGAACTAGAGGGTATCATGCTTAGCGAAATAAGTCAATCAGAGAAAGACAACTATCATATGATCTCCCTGATATGAGGGAGAGGAGATGCAACATGGGTGGTCGAGGGGGTAGGAGAAGAGTAAATGAAACAAGATGGAATTGGGAGGGAGGCATACCGTAAGTGACTCTTAATCTCACAAAACAAACTGAGGGTTGATGGGGGGAGGGGGGTTGGGAGAGGGGTGGGATTATGGACACTGGGGAGGGTATGTGCTATGGTGAGTGCTGTGTAGTGTGTAAACCTGGTGATTCACAGACCTGTACCCCTGGGGATAAAAATATATTATATGTTTATAAAAAATAAAATTAATAAAAAAAAAAAAGATTCCACAAGGTATTTGCCAAGGCACGCAGGTCTAAGAATCCATGCACTCTCTGGGGAAGGACTGACGGCCCCATGGGGAATGAGGGTTGGATTCACATCGCTAAGTTGACCAAAAAAGATGAGTGAACCCTCCTAAGGGCCAAGCACCAAGGATATAGTGGTGAATATGCCAGGCCTGACTCACAACTTCCCAGAGCCTCTACTGCTTAAGGGAGAAACTTCAGGGAATGATGTCCCTTAGATCCTCCCAAGGAGATGCTTCTGTAACACCCTGCCCATCTTGAGGTAGCACCCATCACTCTTTGTAGCTGTCATCTGGGGATTTGTCATGCTCTCTAATTAAGACATGCGTCCCTTAAGAGCAGAAAGCTGTTGACCTATCCTGCATCCCTTATGCTCAGCACAGTTCTGGCACATAGCGGCTACTCAAGACACATGCAAAGAAAGAATAAAAGAGTAATTAATGAAAAGGTGGCAGGGTTAGTTTGTAACTGGCCTGTCTTGGCTCCCAAGCCTCTTGAGGGAAACGATTACTATTCCTTCTATTCAATGCAACAAGGCAGGAATTTTCCTTAAGCCTCAATAATTGCATCACCCTAACCCAGGATTGAATTAAAAACAGCCTTTAACATGAGTGATTAAAAATGCTTCACATCTCCCACTGGCACTTAGAAGTCAGCTCTCCTCCTGAGCCATTCTCTTCCTTCACTGACTTCTCCTTATCAGGGACGTCAAGATCACTGGCATTTAGAAAGCACATTATGTTGGCTCTTTTCTTTCCCAACACTGCAAAAAGAAGCAATTTGACCTTTCACAAGGAAAATGGAACCTTGAGTTTCCCCGACATGGCAGCAGCGTCTGGGATTTCTTATCTTCATGTCAGGAGACCTTCTCCCCAGCCAGGCAGGAATAGGGCTGGGGAGATAGAGGAAGACTATCTGATACTATTTCCTTGAGAGAAAATGCTGAGGAGAAGGTTTATTAATAGTGCAGACCAGCCCTGCCAAAGGCAACCGTGAGGAGGAGGTGGACAGTGAGGAGGGGAGCGCTCGGCTCCAGGGTCACAGTGAACTCTGCTGACATTTCATCTCTGTGACATCTGTGCAGAGGATCCCAGGCTGTTGTCCTGGGGGATGAAAAGAACAGAACGGGCATAATCAGAAAATTAAAATGGAAAAATTGGACTGACCCAAGCAGCCAGAGGGGACAGAGTGAATCCCCTCTTAGAAAAGGGCAGGTCTCCATAAGTCTCCTGTTTGGGTGGGAGAGATAAGAAATGTGACTATTGCTATCATCTGCTGATTAGAGCTCTCTTTTGTGGTTACCTTTACACCCCACAAGAATTAGAACTCCAGTCCTTGGAGTAGATTACCAAATTGCTTCAAATCTTCTTCTCAACCCTGCCCAGGCCCTTTGCAATGAGACTCTGCGACAGCTCCCACCAAGGGGCAGGACCTATCCTCCACTTCCAGAACCTGCCTGGACCCTGTGATTTGCTTTGGCCAATAGAACCCCGGCAGAAGTGCTATTCTGCCAATTCCAAACCTGAGCCTCAAGAAACTGTACCCACTTCCATTGTCCCTGGAGAACATTCCTGGCTGTCCCATCAACAGCACGGGTTAACCATGGGAGTCAGACTCAGTCCAGAGTAGTAATCCCTGTTGAGGCCTTAAGTTTGCAACCAGCCAGGGTCAGTAAAGGTGTCTACCTAAGGTGTGTCTGAACACAGATGTAAGAATGTGTTTAGCTGAGATGAGAAGGACCACCCAGCTGAGCCCAGCCCAAGTTGCCAGTGGCAGAATTTCAAGCTAAATAAATGGTTGCAATTTTAGGCTGCTGGGTTTTGAAGACATTTTTAAAAATACAGCAATAGCTAACGGATACACTCCTGATCTTGTTCAAGCACTGGTAGAGGACAGGAGGACTTATTTATTTATTTTAAAAGATTTTTATTTATTTATTTGACAGACAGGACCCTGGGATCATGACCTGAGCTGAAGACAGAGGCTTAACCCACTGAGGCTCCTAGGCGCCCCAGGACATGAGGATTTAGCACTTCAGAAGATACTAGAGCTCTGAGATAGAATGTAAGTCCTATAAGGGAAGGAACCAAATGGGCACCACAAGAGACACAGGGCAGGTGGTGATGAATGAATCTTGCTGGGTTGAATTTGAAGACTATGCAGAAAATTGGGCACCTTTAGAGGATGCTCTCAGGAGAATGTATGCAACTTGCTTCTCTGGAATAATTATTACCCTGATTCAAGCTTCGGTAAGAATGGCCAGCAACGGGCACCTGGGTGGCTCAGTGGGTTAAAGCCTCTGCCTTCAGCTCAGGTCATGATCTCAGGGTCCTGGGATCGAGTCCCACATCGGGCTCTCTGCTCGGCGGGGAGCCTGCTTCCCCCTCTCTCTGCCTGCCTCTCTGCCTATTTGTGGTCTCTCTCTGACTGTCAAATGAATAAATGAAATCTTTAAAAAAAAATAAAAAAGAATGGCCAGCAAGACCAACTGAGCTTCTTGAATTTAATCTAAAGAGGTGTGTTGCCTGGTTAAGAAGAGCCAACTAATAGTTAAACATCTCTACCCTACACACTCCCAGCCCCACAAGGGGGCTCCACCATCCACCTAGTTCCTAAGCCTGGAGTCAGTCCTGACATCTTACGTCCTCTTCTCCACTGAGCCTCCATGTCCTGTTGCCAATGTCTCTTAAATATATCTCGATCTATTTCCATCTTGCCACCATCTTCATTTAGACTCAAGTGGCCATAGCAGCCTCTTAAATTAGTCTTTTAACTAATCTCATAACCTTCAACTCATTCTCTGCCGAGCAGCAAGTGTGATCTTTACAAACCGCCACTCTGATCACCTTCCCCTTCTAGGCTTCAATGGCTCCCCATCACCCCAACAGCCTTTCTTTGTGTGTGCCCCTGCTGGCTTTCCTCCCTCGCTTTTCTCCCTGTTTTGTCACCAAAACACATGCTTTTCCTGCAATGCTGAACTATTTGTAGTTTTCCAGGCCTGGGATATTTTTGAGTTGAGACGGTCTTCCCGTTTCCTGCTCCATTTCCCGGTGGTTTCCTTTCTTCTTTCCAGGACTTACTTGAGATGTCAGTTTCCTTCCCTGATCCCCAGGCCGGGCAGGATGGAAAGCATCTCCTCTGAGGCCCTTCAGCTTCCTGTGTATTTCTAGGATCTCACTGAACTGTCAATGCCCTTTTTACCTCTCCCTTCGTCCCCAGCACAAGACCATGAGTTCTGTGAGGCAGGGGGCAAGTTCTTTCATCTCCGTACCTAGTGCAGGCCTGACCTAGAGTAAGTGGTTGGTTGAATGCGTTGAGCAGCCCCTCTGAGAATGAATCTGATTTGAGGGCAAGCTTATAGAGAGAACTGGAAAAAGCGGTTCACCACTTATAAGTGACACAATCTTTCGGGTAGTAGATCACAAGTAAAGAGGAGCAGTAACTAACATCTGAATCATATACACACACGGAGCAAATCCATGAATTGCCGGTTCTCAATAGACTTCAGTCCTCAAGGGTGAGATTTGTTAAGTGTTCTTGTGTATTAAGGGCATGTACCTGTGCTAAAGACTTTGTAAGTCTTTTCTTGCTTCCTCTCAGCCCTGTGATAAAGTAAGTTCTATCACCATCTCCCCTTTTCAGGAGAATATGTAGAAGCACAGAGAGGTTAATTAACTTGCCTAAGGTTACTCAGCCAGTGGACTAGGTTAAGGGAAATCATTTTGCTTGAGTATAGGCTAGACAGTCTTTACTTGGTTCCCTGCTATGAAAGGGAGGAGATGGGAAATTCGAGACAATGGCATCCTTGTAACATATTTTGCTTACTTACAGATATAAATCAAGATAGAGTATTGCATTTAAATGATTAGCCTTGTCCATATAAGAGTAAACAGGATCCTGGTCAATAAACATAGGTTTTTTTTTTTTTTTTCCCCCTTCTTCCTGAGATAAGAATCTTCAGGGCACATTTGTTACCAAGAGTGAAGAAGTGAAAATTATATATGCACTTAATGGGGCCAACTAGCATCATTCTCTATTTGTTTCTAGTGGAAGATTAGTGTTGTTTTCCCTCATACTAACTTTGCTTTACTATAAAACTAGTCACTTCCCCGGCATCCTACAAACTGTCAGCTCCCTGGCCTTCACCTGTGTGGCTTCCCTTTCCTGAAAGCCACCCCCATGTAAATCTGTCACTTAAGGTCAAGTTCATGACCCACCTCCTGCTGTCTTGCCACATCTTCTCATTCTAAGAAACATTACATGGAGCTCAGTGCCCTCTCTGCTCTGTCTTGTGCTGATCAAGACAATATCTGCCTACACACATGTTTTTGCTTGGCCTGCATGATTTGGCGTCACAGAATTTTTTTTTTTTTTAGTTTTATTAATTTATTTGAGAGAGAGCAAGAGAGCATGAGCAGGGGAGGGGTAAATGGAGAAGCAGACTCCCCGCTGTGCAAGGAGCCTGATTTGGAACTCCATCCCAAATCCCATGACCTGAACTGAAGACAGACGCTTAACCAAATGAGCCACCCAGGTGCCCCCAGAATTTGCTTTTTAAATCTGAGTTACTTGCCAACTTTAAAAAATCACGAAATTCTACGTAAAGCTCCAGTGGTTTTCCTTGGGAAGCCATAAGAACTGATAACTGCATAGCCATATTCTTCTGTGACTACAATTATCCAGAACTGAGTAGAAAACTCAGAAAACTCCTGTTTTCTGAGACAGGAGAGTAGATACTGGGGTGCCCCCTGCAGCCCCGACTCCATCACCACCTGCAATTCTGTGCACCTAGCTGGCCGGCTGATTTCCAACCACACGCTGATCAGGTTCTTTGTGTCAGGTGTCCCTCTGCTCATAGAGCCTGCTCTGTCTCATTGCAGGACAGGAAGTATCAGGCAATAAATACCTCCTCACCTCCCTCCGAGGGCATCTCTCAACCAATGACTTCAAGAAACTCCCTCAAATTCTAAAGATTTCAGAGTACCGACATCCTGGTGGTCTGTTTGTGGTCTAGTGATGCGAAATAATCACTCCCAAATATAGTGGCTTAAAACACTATATTATCTCTCACTATCCTATGGGTTACCTGGGCAGTTCCTCTGCTTCACGTGGTGTCAGCCGGTCTGGGCAGGGGGGCGGGGAGGCTGCAATCATGGGCAGGCTCAGGTAAGCTGGACCGTCCAAGGTAGCTGGAGAAGGTGCCGTAAGTCAGCTGGGAGCACAGCTGTATTTGTCTAAGAGTAAGCATGCCAAGAGAGTGAGACAGAACCTATGAGCTTCTCATGACCTGGCCTCAGAAACCACACAGCGTCCTTCCCCCCATATTCTATGAGTCAAGCAAGTCACAGGACTGTCCGGACTAAAAGGGAGGAGGATGAGAGGCCATCTGTCCACAGAGACATGATGGAGAGTTTGTACACATCTTTGATCTAGCACTGACTGCCATTTCATTACTTAAGCCACTGATTCATCCTTGGACTCAACATTTAGTGAACATCGGAGGAACAACATGAATCCAACATGGTATCGGCCCTGGAGAAGCTCATTTGGTAGATTGGCTTGTAACCGGAACAGATTGAAGCCCACCTCCACATTCGTCATGGGTCACATGCAGTTGCACATGAGAATCACCTGGACTTTGTTTAAACAAACAAAAAAAATGTGTGTGTGTACATATATATATATATACACAGACACTTTACCAGAGGAGCATCTTACAGTTTCCAGGAGCCCTTAGAATGCTGCCCGTCCTCTCTAGGAGTGGTCTTCAGTGGCACTGTATGTGGAAACAGCCTTGGGTGCTTGCTTGAAGTCAGATTCTTGGGCTCCCGCTCCCCAGATGCTTGGATTCATGGGTCTAGGGGGAGGATAGAGAGTCTACCTTTTTAGGAAGGATTTCAGGAGATTCTGGTGTGAATGGTCCACAGACATCATCTTGTTGTGTTTTCCAAACTCCGCATTTTAAAGGAAGCGTGTGTGCGTGGAATCTGTATGAACACCTGTGATCAGTTGAGTTTAATTGCATCACAGCTGGTGTTGATTGCATATTTTTTAATGTGGGTTTTCAATACTCACTCCCCTAGCACAGCCTTTATGACTGAAAATCAGCACTGAGCCCAGCCCTGGCTGTCGATTTTAAGGTTTATTTAAAGGCACATGACAGCCGAAGCTGTTCATTCTTTAGCAAATGATGCCACATATGGACTTGGGAGTTTGGGGGCAGCGAGCTGAAAGTGGAATTTCCACCATAACTGGGCAGTCATCACAGTTAGTTTTAAAAACTGTGAGGGGGTAACTGGGTAGCTCAGTTGGTTGAGCATCCAACTCTTGATTTCAGCTCAGGTCATGATCCTGGGGTGGTGGGATTGAGCCCCAGGTCCCACTCTGCACTCAGCATGGAGCCTGCTTGGGATACTCTCTTTCCCTCTGCCCCTCCCCATACTTACACACACACACTCGCAAATAAATAATAAATAAATAAATAAAATCTTTAAAAAAACAACAACAATGTGAGCTGGTTGGTGTCAAAGTCAACTTGGGCAGATTATGTCATGACCCCAGTCAAGAAGAAGGTTCTCTATCCTGAAAATAGTCATCAAGGCTACTGCAAGCCTAAATGGGTCTCTGTGTGTGAATTGGAAAAAGGTGCCTCTTCCTTCAGTCAGAAACAAACCTTCCCTGGCTTTAACGAGTGGTGTAAAGGCTGAAGAGTAACAGATGGTGGCTACTTAAACAAAATAATACTGGACCGTTGTTACCGAAAGGGGAAGGGATAATGACTGTGTTCACTGCCCTTGGAAAAGAGAGCTCAGTATGTGGACTTTATATATGATCCGCTCACCCTCTTAGCCAGATATCCCTTATGCAGCGCAAGACCCATACAACTCCATATGACAGCCATGTAAGAGTTAATACAAGTCTGGTTCAGAACTGAAGAATTGGAAGAGCTCCAAACATCAAATTGGAAGCTGTGAGTATTGGTGGAAAAATAAAGGCACATGGCAATAGTCTATTCAGTAAGGCAGATGGTGAAGCCCTCTTCAGTGAAAGGTGACCACACAGAGACCTGAGGTGACATTTACCCCTGAGCAACCACATGAGTTTCTCCCAAAGGCCACAGTGGATCAATTGGGCTCCATCTGAGAAAACGTGTTCTCTGTCAGGCAATTGCATGTGGAGGACTGTGTCCAGTGGGAGTGGACACAATAAGACTGCCTCCCCATTTCAGGTACCAGTACCTTAGTTGACCTTTGAAGAATTGCTTCCTTCTATTCCAGTTTTAATGGTTCGGGTAGTAATGACCCACAGCAGCTCCAGAGATGAGCAAATGACCCATATTCAACCATTAAGATAAATCTCCCAGGAAAAAGCTATGCTTTGGATTTCACAGACTGTGGAGTCAGCTGATGGGACAGCATGATAGCCAGATTGTGGCCTCTGAAGTAAGATCCCAACTCCACAAATAACTAGCTGAGAGATCTTGAGCATCTTAACTCTTCAGGATCAGAGAAGCTTTCAGGTGGCCTTCAGGAACCCCATCTCCCGATACTCATGCTTTGTGTGGCCCCCTTTCCTTAAGTGTGGGCAGGACCCGTGTCTCACTTCTAATGAATCACTGCCATGAAGGTAGCTGGATGGGGATGCCTGGGTGGCTCAGTCGGTTAAGCATTTGCCTTCACCTCAAGTCATGATCCCAGTGTCCTGGGATTGAGTTTTGCATTGGGCTTCTTGTTCCGTGGGGAGACTGCTTCTCCTTCTGTCTGCCTCTCCCCCTGCTTGTGATAACAGAATGGTCATGAGGCTAAAGAGCATCCTACTAAAGAATGAATGGGTCAACCAGGAAATTAAAGAAGAATTGAAAAAATTCATGGAAACAAAGGAAAATGAAAGCACAACTGTTCAAAGTCTTTGGGGGCACAACAAAGGCAGTCCTGAGAGGAAAGTATATAGTAATACAAGCCTTTCTCAGGAAATAAGAAAGGTCTCAAGTACAAAACCTAGCCCTACACCTAAATGAGCTGGAGAAAGAACAGCAAAGAAAGCCTAAACCCAGCAGGAGAAGAGAAATCATAAAGATCAGAGCAGAAATTGATGAAATAGAAACCAAAAGAACAGTAGAACATATCAATGAAACTAGGAGCTGGTTCTTTGAAAGAATTAATAGGATTGAGAAACTCCCGGCCAGACTTACCAAAAAGAAAAGAGAAAGGACCCAAATCAATAAATTATGAATGAAAGAGGAGAGATCACAACCAACACCAAAGAAATGCAAACAAATATAAGAACATATTATGAGCAACTATATACCAGCAAATTTGACAATCTGGAAGAAATGGATGCATTCCTAGAGATGTATAAACTACCCAAACTGAACCAGGAAGAAATAGAAAACCTGAACAGACCCATAACCAGTAAGGACATTGAAGCAATCATCAAAATCTCCCAACAAACAAGAGCCCAAGGCCAGATGGCTTCCCAGGGGAATTCTACCAAACATCTCAATAAGAATTAATAACTATTCTCCTGAAACTGTTCCAAAAATAGAAATAGAAGGAAATCTTCCAAACTCATTTTATGAGGCCAGCATGACCTTGATCCTAAAAGCAAAGACTCCATCAAAAAGGAGAATTACAGACCAATATCTTTGATGAACATGGATGTGAAAATTCTTACCAAAATACTAGCCAATAGGATCCAACAGTACATGGAAAGGATTATTCACTACGACCAAGTGGTATTTATTCCTGGGCTGCAAGGTTGGTTTAACATCCACAAACCAATCAATGTGATACAATACTTTAATAAAAGAAAGAACAAGAACCATATGATACTCTCAATAGATGCTGAAAAAGCATTTGACAAAAGTACAGCATCCTTTCTTGATCAAAACTCTTCAAAGTGTAGGGATAGAGGATGCATACCTTAATATCATCAAAGCCATCTATGAAAATCCCACAGTGAATACCATTCTCAACGGGGAAAAACTGAGAGCTTTTCCCCTAAGGTCAGGAACACAGCAGGGATGTCCACCATTACCAGCCCTATTCAACATAGTACTAGAAGTCCTAGCCTCAGCAATCAGACCACAAAAAGAAATAAAAGACATCTGCATTGACAAAGAAGAAGTCAAATACTCACTCTTTGCAGATGATATGATAATTTCTGTGGAAAACCCAAAAGACTCCATGCCAAAACCACTAGAACTCATACAGGAATTCAGTACATTGTCAGGATAAAGAAATCAGTGCCTAGAAATCAGTTGCATTTCTATACACCAACAGCAAGACAGAAGAAAGAGAAATTAAGGAGTCAATCACATTTACAACTGCACCCAAAACCATTAGATACCTAGGAATAAAACTAACCAATGAGGCAAAGAATCTATACTCAGAAAACTATGAAGTACTCATGCAAGAAATTGCAGAAGACACACAGAAATGGAAAAACGTTCCATGCTCATGGATTGGAAGAACAAATATTGTGAAAATATCTATGCTACCTAATTCAATCTACACATTTAATCTAATCCCTATCAAACTACCATCAATTTTTTGTAAAGAAATGGAACAAATAATCCTAAAATTTATATGGAATCAGAAGAGATCCTGAATAGCCAGAGGAATGTTGAAAAAGAAAACCAAAGTTGGTGGCCTCCCAATTCTAGACTCCAAGCTCTATTACAAAGCTGTAATCATCAAGACAGAAAGAGTACTGGCACAAAAACAGACACAGAGATCAATGGAACAGAATAGAGAGCCCAGAAATAGACCCTCAGTTCTATGGTCAACTAATCTTTGACAAAGCAGGAAAGAATGTCCAATGGAAAAAAGACAGTCTCTTCAACAAATGGTGTTGGGAAAATTGGACAGCCACATGCAGAAGAATGAAACTGGACCATTTCCTTATACCATACACAAAAATAGACTCAAAATGGATGAAAGACCTCAATGTGGGACAGGAATCCCTCAAAATTCTTGAGGAGAACACAGGCAGGCACCTCTTCAACCTCAGCCACTGCAACTTCTTCCTAGAAACATCGCCAAAATCAAGGGAAGCAAGGGCAAAAATGAACTATTGGGAATTCATCAAAGTCAAAAACTTTTGCACAGCAAAGGAAACAGTCAACAAAACCAAAAGTCAGCTGACAGAATGGGAGAAGATATTTGCAAATAACATATCAGATAAAAGGCTAATATCCCAAATCTATAAAGAATTTATCAAACTCAACACCCAAAGAACAAATAACACAATGAAGAAATGGGCAGAAGGCATGAACAGACATTTCTGCAAGGAAGACGTCCAAATGGCCAACACACACATGAAAAAGTGCTCAACATTACTGCACATCAGGGAAATAGAAATCAAAACCACAGTGAGATACAACCTCACACCAGTCAGAATGGCTAAAATTAACAAGTCAGGAAATGACAGATGTTGGAGAGGATGTGGAGAAGGGGGGACCCTCCTACACTGTTGTTGGAAATCAAGCTGGTGCAGCCACTCTGGGAAACAGCATAAGGTTCCTCAAAAAGTTGAAAATAGAGCTTCCCTATGACCCAGCAATCACACTGCTCGGTATTTACCCAAGGATATGTGCTATGATGAGTGCTGTGAAGTGTGTAAGCCTGACGATTCAGTGACCTGTACCCCTGGGGCTAATAATACATTATATGTTTTTAAAAAAAATTTTTTTTAAAAATTGAAAAAGATACAAATGTAGCGATCCAAAGGGACACATGCACCCGAATGTTTATAGAAGCAATGTCTACAATAGCCAAACTATGGAAAGAATGTAGATGTCCATCAACAGGTGAATGGATAAAGAAGATGTGGTATATATAGACAATGAAATACTATGCAGCCATTAAAAACACGAAATCTTGCCATTTGCAACGACGTGGATGGAACTAGAGGGTATTATGCTGAGTGAAATGAGTCAATCAGAGAAAGACAATTATCATATGATCTCCCTGATATGAGGAATTTGAGAGGCAGAGTGAGGGGCTTGGGGGCTAGGGAAGAGAAAAAATGAAACAAGATGGGATCGGGAGGGACACAAACCATAAGAGAGTCTTAATCTCATGAAACAAACTGATGGTTGCTGGGAGGTGTGGAGGTAGGGAGATAGTGGTAGGCTTATGGACACTGAGGAGAGTATGTGCTATGGTGAGTGCTGTGAAATGTGTAAGCCTAATGATTCACAGACCTGTACTCCTGGGGCAAATAATACATTATATGTTAATAAAAACAATTAAAAAAAAAGAGAGGATACAAAATAAGGATCAGAGCAACATGTGAGGCTCAGAGCAACATGTGAGGCTAACAGCATCATGAATGGCTTGGATATCCGGAGCCAAACTCCAACGTTGAAACCATCTTGGTCTCAAGGATGAGTGTTGGTGTGACTGTGGGTCTGGAGCATAGGGAAGCTGTAGGGCTTTGGATCTCTCTGTGTGAATACCTCACTAGGGACCTGGTGCCCCACTGTCATCCATCAGCAACTTCACTCCACAAACTACAGGTCATGTCATAAACAAACCCGACAACCAAATACGGTGAGCTTGAGGACACCGTTGGGTCAGTGGTCAGCATATAGCCCCCCAGCAAGATGATCATTTATCTCTAGGGGGTATGTTCCTTCTGTTGATATCACAAAGAGTCCAGCTTCCTTCCGCTGGCATCCCTGAGACTGGCAGATTTGTGGTTCACCTGCTGACTCCTCCTCTTTCTTCTGATGATGGTGATGGCAATGACAATGGTGGTAAGCAACACGCAGTAAGAATTCACTACGTGACGGCCCTGTGTTCACCTTTCACCTGCATTATATCAGCTAATCCGTACAAGCCAATGTAATAGGTTCACGCATTTTTGCTCCCCTCCTACAGAGGAGAAAACAAAAATGTAAATAGAGAGGGCCAGTGACATTCCTAAAGTCCCGCCTCTAGAAAGTGAGGGTGCCAGGATGCAAATCTGGTGTGATTGACTCCCTGGCTAGCATTCTTCATTAGTCTACAAACACTAGGTCACGGATTCAAAACTCAGTTTGACGCTTAGAGTTAAGTTGGTTGTGTGCATGAGTCTTAGATTGAATAATAAGCCAGTTCAAGGGGGGAAAAAACTTGGATCAAGCCAGTAAGTTGTCTAATTTGGCCAATTATTAACTAAATGGCAAGTCATTTCATTTAAGGTAATTAAACTATCAATCATAGGTGATAATCATGGCTTGGTTACAGTGATTAACAGCTTTGCTCAGTTTTATCACCTCCAAGTTGTATTTCTCAAAGCATTCTCTAAGGCACACGAGTTTTGCAGGTGTCCCACTATGGTCAGGGACAGGGAAGTGAGCAGAAGCAAGCCATGTTGAAGGGGTCTGTAGCTTGACCTCAAGAACCATGCAGCCTTGAACAGGATCCCTGTGGCCCCTCTTTGAGGAGGGGAATATACAGTTCCCATTGTGCACTGGGAAATCCTGCTACATCCTTCTCCTCAGGCTCCTCTTGGTCTCTCTCCTCCCAGAACTGCAGCATTTGCTTTGTCCCCATTGGACTGCCTCACATCAGCTCCCTGCTTCCCAGAACCCCACCTGCAGCACAGCGATCATCAAGACTAGGACAGTTCCCTGAGGAACAAGGGCACGGGCTTCGCTTTGCATTACGTAGGCCCGGCCCGGCCAGTGTTGAGTATGTAGGCCCAAAGAGATGATTTACAAAGGATACTAGGACAAAAGAGTTGTCAGCATGCGCATGCGCACATAAAATGCTATTGGGTTTCCTCCATCAAGATGCCTTTGAACAGATCTCATAAACATAAAAAAAATGTTTACGATGGTGAACAATGCACTTTAATATCTCCTGAATAATTTGTGTTGTCAGGAGCGCCCACTGCAATATTTTCTCATTTTTGTCCTCCCCGGCTGCTACTGACCACTCTAGAAGAGATGAGCTTCCAACTGTATTAATAGCTTTTTCACCTTCCTGCCACTGCTCCCTCTAAATGGCTTGCTGTTATCTATGCATGAAATAAATAACGGCTACCTTTCATGTCTCCCAAATTCTCCTTGTGCCTAGCGATTAGAGAAATGAACTCTCTCCAAGGGCTCTCCAAATTACTGTGCTGCAAGCAAACTTGGGAAGGCTAGTTCTATAGGGAGCCAGTGGGAATTAGGGAATTCTGGACTTTTTTTTTTTTTTTTTTTGGTCACAGGGGAGGTTTCATACAGTCTCAGTGTAAGGTGCTCAGCAGTTGGGTGAAGACTTCACTGGGTTGAAATCCTTTTTACAAATTCCCATTAAGTTCATAGCTATTCTTTCTGTGGAGAACTATGTAACATGGCAGGTAGACATTATACCCCCAAATCTAACAGACATGGGTTCAGATCCCAGCTCTACCACTTAACTCGCTCTGTGACCTTAGGTAAGTTGCTTGGCCTCTCTGATGCTCACTCTCCTCTATTTGATAAAAATAACAACAAAAAAAGTATAACTTTTGGGGGGTTTTTCATGATCATTTTATTATCCTTACTTCACAGTTGAGCAAATGGATCCAGAGAAGTTCAGTAGTGTGTTCGTGTCCTCAACTGAGAGTGAACGGCAAGGGCTGGAGTCAAATCCAGTTTTGTCTGATGGCAAAGTTTGTGTTCATTCCAGCCAGATGATTAGCACCAGGTTATCAGGCTATTAGGTTAGTCCAGATGACCTGAAGAGAGCCAGGCCCATAGGAGAGACCCAGATGTAAGTCTTAACCAGCTCTTATGATGTAGTCGATCTGGGTCCACTTATAAGTACTGTCATCATGAATTATGGGGTCGGCAGCCAACATGAATGTCAACGTAAGAACAGCTTATCATCAAAATTCTCTGAGTTCACCTGGGAGATGATATGGGTGGGGTGGGCTGGGATGTGGCCAGTGTTTGGTGTTAGAGATTTTTGGGTTTAAATATGTGCTTTGTCTCTTGCTACAGGTATGTCTCTCTGAGCCTCAACATTTCTATCTATGAAACAAAGGTGATAATTTTTACCTTAGAGGGATGTTTTGAGGATAAAATAAAGCAGTGAAGAGAAGAGCCTTAGCTCAGCTCTCCTCCTTCTCCTCCTCCTCATCATCACTAGTGACAGGTAAATAATACAGCAAGCTTTGAAGAGGCCCCAGCTCATCCTCCATTAGAAGAAACCACAGGAATAACTTCATGACCTTAGATTAGGCAAAGCCTTCTTAGATCTTATTACCAAAAGCAGAAATGACAAAAGTAAAGGGTAGATAAGCTAGATTTTATCAGAATTAAAGCCTTTTTTTTTTCTTCAGACGATGCCATCAAGAAGCTGAGAAAATGGCCCACAGGCTGGGAGAAAAATATTTGAAATCATGTATCTGGTAAGGGACTGGTCTCCAGGATATGTGAGGAACACTCATGATTCAATAATGAATAGACAAAAGCCAGTTATAAGTGGGTAAAGGAGCTGAATAGATATCTTCCAAAGAAGACAGGCAAATGGCCAGCAAGCACATGGAAAGTTGCTCAACACCATTAATAATCAGGGAAAGGGAAATCCAAACCATGGTGAGATGCCAGTTCACACACACTGGAATCGCTAGGACTGAAAAATACAAGATACCAACCAGGGTTGAGGAGGATGGGAATATGTTGGCACCCTCGTACATTTTCAGTGGAAATGTAAAATGGGGCAGCCACTTTGGAAAATAGTTGGCCAGTTCCTCAAAAAGTCAAACGTAGACTTCTCATATGACTCAGTACTTCCACTTTTGGTGACTTAGCCAAATCCGCTCACCCAAAAACTTGTGCACAATACTATTTGTAATAATCTTTAAAAAAAAAAGATTTTTAGTTATTTATTTGACAGATAGAGATCACAAGTAGGCAGAGAGGAAGGCAGAGAGAGAGGAGGAAGCAGGCTCCCTGCTGAGCAGAGAACCCGATTGGAGCTCAATCCCAAGACCCTGGGATCATGACCTGAACTGAAGGCAGAGGCTTTAACCCACTGAGCCACCCAGGCACCCCTGTAAAAATCTTAAGTGAAAACGACTCAAATGCCCACCAACTGAGTAACAGATAAATAAAGGTGGCCGTTTCATACAATGGCATATTATTCATCAATAAGAAGAAACAAAGTAGGGGAACCTGGTGGCTCAGTGGTTAAGCCTCTGCCTTCGGCTCAGGTCATGATCCTGGGGTCCTGCGATGTAGCTCTGGATCGGGCTCCAAGCAGGGAGCCTACTTCTCCATCTCCCACTCCCCCTGCTTGTCTTTCCTCTCTCTCTGTGTCTCTCTGTCAAATAAATAAATAAAACCTTAAAAAAAAAAAGAAGAAGCTAAGTATTCATGGATATTGTAGAGATGAACCTTGAAAACATGATGCTAAGAGGAAGAAGCCAGTTACAAAAGACCACATACCATACGATCCCATTTATATAAAATATCCAGAATAGGAAAATCTATAGGGATAGGAAGTAGATTAGTGGTTGCCAGGGAGTTGAGGGAAGATGAGGACTCATTGCTGATGGTATGGGGTTTCCTCTGGGGACAGTGGAAAGTCCCCAAGTTGATTGTGGCAATGATTGTACCACCTTATGAATGTACTAAAAACCATTGAATCGTGCATTTTAAATGGGTGAATTGTATGGTGTATGAGTTATATCTCTACAATATATCACCATATATTGTATGGTGTATGAGTTATATATATATGATGAGTTATATTTTGTTTATATATAGACAAAAACAAAGCTTTTTTTGTTTTTTCTAAGATTTTATTTATTTACTTATTTATTTGTTCATAAGTGTGCACACACAAGCAGGACAGAGGGAGAGAGAGGGAGAGAGAATCTCAAGCAGACTATGTCTGCACTGAGTGTGGAACCTGATGCAGGGCTTGATCTCATAATCCTGAGATCATGACCCAAGCTGAAATCAAGAGTTGATCGCTCAACTAACTGAGCTACGCAGGCGCCCCTGAAAGCTGTTTTTAAAACAAAACAAAACAAAACAAAACAAAACAATCCATTGAGGGTGTTGGAAGAAAACATTAGAATATTTCTATTTATCTTTACCTTTTAAAATTTAATTTTTATTTATGTTTCAAAATATGCATGTTATGGGTTAAACTGTGCCCCCCATTCATATGTTGAAGTCTTAATCCCTACGATCTCAGAATGTGACCTTATTTGGAAATAGGGTCATTGCAGATGTAATCAGTTATGATGAGGGCATACTGGAGTAGAGTGGGCTCTTCATCCAGTCTAACCTGTATCCTTACAAAAAGGGAGAAATTTGAAGCACACGTAGAGAGAAGACGGTGTAAAAAGACAATGGGGGAAGATCACCATCTATGAGCCAAAGGAGAGAGGCCTGGGACAGATTTTCCTCAGAAGAAACCACCTTTCTGATAACCTCGGTCCCAGACTTCTTGCCTCTAGAAAGGTACAACAGTGAATTTCTGTTGTTTCAGCCACCCATCTGTGACACTCTGTGTTGGCATCCTTGGAAAAGGACTGCTGCAGTCCATATTGCAGGAGTAGAGAGTTACATCCATACATTTTATACAAACTTAGATACATTTACATGTATCAAGGCACATTCCTTCTCTCTGAGAATGAAGCATGCTCCTGCAGGGCATTGGCTGGGGAAGGAGAACCCGTCTTAGGGTCCAGCTGACCTAGATCCAACTCCCCACTTGCCATTGGTGGGCACCAAGTCCAAGCAAACTTGCTGTCTGTTTCCTCAAAAGTCTGGATAATCCTTCCTTCCATGCAAGGTTACAGTAGAAATCATCAATAATATATTTATGAAGACTTCGGGATGCCTAGAACATGGGGGGCATTCAACAAAGGATAGGTCTGATTATGCGTTGTTTAGGATTAGCAGTGTGATATATAAGGAAGCCTTTAAGCCAGGCATTTATTTTGCAAATATTTACTGAGCACTTACTGTGTGTCAGATGCTGTGCTCAGACCAGTGAATACAGCAGCTAACAAAATAAATATAATTTCCTGTCCTGGGGGCTTAGAGTCACGTAGGAGTGAAGCAGACAATAAAATATATGCATGATAAATAAGTAGATTATATAGCAAGATTGTGTGTTGAAGGTAAAAAGTGCTTTGGAGAGAAGGAAGCAGGGCAAGCGGGAACAGATATGCAGGCAGAGGCTGGGATCTTTTTTTTTTTTTTTAATGATTTTATTTATTTGTTTGACAGAGAGAGAGTGCACATGCAGGGAGAGTGGCAGGCAGAGGGAGAAATAGACTCCTCGCTGAGCAGAGAGCCCTGATGCAGGGCTCGATCCCAAGACCTTGGGATCATGACCTGAGCTGAAGGCAGATGCTTAACTGACTGAGCCACCCAAGTACCCTGAGGATTTTAAAAGGATGGTCGTGATATATGGTGTGGAGAGAGGGATGCCCTATGCGACTTTATGAAAGTGAGTGCTTGTTCTCCGTCAGATCTGGCATTTCTGTTTCCTTTCTGGATGATGTTTGGACAGCCATCTTATCTCTCCAAGTCTCTGTTTCATGATCTGTAAGATGGGAATTGTGGTGCCCACTTCACAGAGCTGTCCGATTTCATAACGATGTATATTAAGTTATTCTGGGCATAAGATACTTTTTTTAAAAGATTTATTTATTCTATTTTAGAGAGAGAGAAAAAGAGAGATCTATTGAGGAGAGGCGCAGACGGGAGGAAGAGGGACAAGCAAACTCTGCGCTAACCCAAGGCAGGGCTCGATCTTGCCATCCTGAGATCATGACCTGAGCCAAAACCAGGAGTCATGTGTTTCATTGACTGAGCCATCCAGGTGCCCCTGGGCATAAGATATTTTTAAGAAAACTGGGAAAATAATGGCTAACATCTACTAGATACTTCTTCCACCTCCCAGGGCCCCTCCTAGGTAGGCATTTTATACGCAGTAGCTCATTTTAATCCTTGTGGTAGCTCAGTGAGGGAGCATTCTGTCTGCATTTTACAGAGGAGCAAACCTGCAGGCTTAGGGGTCTGACACCACCAATGAGGAAGCAGTGTGGGCAAGAAATGAACCTGGGTCTAGCTGACTTCTGAGTCTACGGACCCCCTCACCCACTCACTGGCCCTGTGATCTTTGACCAATCTCTCCTCTAACCTTCATTTCTCATTATTTAAGAATTAGAGCATCATTTCCTTTTCTATCAGATATCTTGGTTAGTATCTGAGCTTGGTCCACTTTGGCCTGGACCCAAGACAGTCTGATAGGAAAACATGGATGCCTAAATTCACAAAGGACATAAAAGAGCATCCAGCCAGACTTGGCACATTGATTTCACCTCTAATCTAATTTTGACCAGTGGCAGAGGCCCCCTGGCACCCTCTCCTGGGAAGGATTATTAAGATCACAACTAGGGGCGCCTGGGTGGCTCAGTGGGTTAAGCCGCTGCCTTCGGCTCAGGTCATGATCCCAGGTCCTGGGTTTGAGCCCCACATCGGGCTTTCTGCTCAGCAGGGAGCCTGCTTCCTCCTCTCTCTCTGCCTGCCTCTCTGCCTACTTGTGATTTCTCTCTGTCAAATAAATAAATAAAATCTTAAAAAAAAAAATCACAACCAGTCTGAGCAGGCCAGAGTGCTGTGATCTATTAGTGATGTCTGGCATGGGTGAAGACGTGGACTGAAGAGGTCTGTGTGAGGCAAAAGAAACTCCTGCAAATTCCAAGTGTCCTTGAAAAATTAAAACCTGCCCACTTATTTTCTTTCTTTCTTTTTTTTTTTTTAAAGATTTTATTTGTTTATTTGACAGGCAGAGATCACAAGTAGACAGAGAGGCAGGCAGATAGAGAGAGAGGTGGAAGCAGGCTCCCTGCTGAGCAGAGAGCCCATGCGGGGCTCGATCCCAGGACCCTGGGATCATAACCCAAGCCAAAGCAGAGGCTTTAACCCACTGAGCCACCCAGGTGCCCCCCACTTATTTTCTTTGTCTAAGGTAGAGAGCAACTTGACTCACTGGAAGCCAGTTACTGACTTCGACAGCATGGACATGAATTTCCAATAATCTGAACATGACTCTCTCCGTTCTCTGGGCATCATCTGGTTCTTGACCTGTCTCCATTGATTCGAACACATTGACAACACAGTAAAGAAACAAAACTCTTTTTCCAGTACTTTTGAATTGAACATAGAAGGGGAAAAAGGGCATTTTGTTGGGTCTAAAAGGAATCTGGTTCTCTTAAGGATCACTTACTGCATGGCAGGCCAAGAAAGGCAGAGTAGAAGGCATTCCCCAAGCTGCTGACTCAGGAACCTGTCCATCTCAGCAAGGGTTTCCTGATTTACAACGCCCCACACCAAGGAGACCATTAAAAAAAAGTATACAAACCAGGGAATGCACCAAGGAAAGCAGACGCCTTTCCACCTTCAGAGAAGAAGGATTTATATAGGAACTTGCTAAAAATAACTCCCAGGTGTGACAGGTTGCATTGTACCAACCACCTCGAAATTACCATGGGTGGAGGTGTGGAGGTGTGTTGGAACATTGGCAAAGCAAAGAAGAGGAAGACCCGGCAATGCTGTCTATTTAGTTTTGGGGTTCAGTGCAAAAGGTTGGAATTTCTGACAGATTTGTGTCTGAATCTTGTTTGGATTGCTTCCCTCTGTGCGACCTTGGGTGAGTCATTTCACCTCTCAGAGCCTCAGGTCCCACATCTTGAGAATGGGGAGCTGGTTACATACCTTCCCCTTGGTACATAATGGTGACGATTCAATGAAATGAAGACTAGTGGAGTGCCTCTCAGTGGAGTGCCAGCAACATGGTCACCCCTGTAGCCTGTCACTGTGAGTGCACTAATTGCTTCTGAGATGAGGAAGGAGAATATTTATATTTCTTAATGAGTGTTATACAGATTAATATTAAAGTGAGTCAGAATCCCCATATTAAATTTGAGAGAGTAATAAGGAAAGCTGCCAGCTAATAGACCTGGTCCTGACTCTGTATTCACTTGTTGTTCAGACCTGAGGGTTTTACCACACTTCTCTGAGCCCCAGTGGCCCATCGGTTACATAGAAAATGGAAGCACAGAGTTTAAGACATGAACCTAAGGGTTCAAGTCCTAGCTCTGCATTTTTCTGAGCCTTGGTTTCCTGACCTGTAAAATGGGGGCAATGATAACAGCAGCTTCCCAGAGAAGATGAACCACAATCAAACACGAGAGCAATACTAATTCTTAGCTTCTTTAATTACACTAATGTAATTATATATTGTTATATGTCATTAAATGATTAGATCTCAGGTTCCAGCTCCCTTCAGGAAGCCAGGAGCAGCAGCAGGATGGAAGGAAACCAAATTGCAGTGAATTTGTCCACAGTGTACCACACATAGGGAGATGAGGATCACATGATGAGGCTGCCAAGACCCTAAGACTCTCCCTCCCTCAAACAACCCATCCTCCTCTCCTCTCTAAAAGCAACCAAGACTATTCAGAAAGTTGTAACAATGTAAATGTCTCCATTCGGGACTCTGTAGTTCAAATTCTAAGAGAAAGCCAGGTTCCTATATCAGCATTAATTAAAATGCCAGCTAGTAAGAGTCCCATTTTTCAACCAATAAATATAATTCCTATCTGGTCGGCAGGAATCCTTAAGCCACATAAACCCAGGCCAGAGTTTTATGTAACCTTAAAGAACTCTTGATAGCTTCTGGAGTCTTTCCTTTCCCCACCCATCTTGCAGCACTGAGAAGGTCTACTCTGTGCGTTAATGGGAGAAATAGCTTCCCTCGGCACTTTCCCCATCTGTCTTAATTTTTTAAATTATACTTTTATTAAACCCTTAAGGAAAATGGACTTGCAGACTTCTCATTAAACAGGGAACTATGCAGTGCATAAAACAGAGAGATGAATTTTTTTCTGAAAGCTACACTCACAATTTGCCTTAATGAATTCTCCCTCCGCTGCTGTATTACAGAGAGTGTGCAAATAAATAGGGCACTTTGTGAGTGGTGGATGGGCAAATGGATATTTAAGCAGTCGATAATCATTCTTGCAGCCTCCAATTGGGATCTTTCTTCCTAGGAACTCAAAGCATTTGGCGCATTATGGCGCAGCCCTCTCTCCCTGGAGACTGAACGTGTGCCAGGGTGGGAAGTTAACTCGTCCCTGGAACCCATCACGGAGGGAGAATGGCTCCCATGCATCAGCCTCAGAGTATCCATGGGAGTGCCCTCTCTAGAAGAATGCACAATGTTTATTGAGCACCTCCTCTAACCAGGCATGTGGCTAGGTGATTTTCCTAGGATCCGAGGTTCTCAGCTCTGGTCAATTGGATTGCTATTTCCATCTCCACATCCCTCCCTGATAGAATTATGTATCTATGCCCTTTGCCCATGTGACTTGTACCTGGAGTCTTCTTCTTCACCCTGTTGTTGTTTGGTCATGTGACTTGCCTTGGCTAGTGAAATGCAGGAGGTAGTGATGGTCTTACGTTCTAAGCTGGGCTTCAAGAGGCATCACGATCTCCTGCACTCTTGACATCACCATTATACTAGGGGCACGCCCCCCAGAGAGCTGCTGGTCCCCGAACAAGACCCACAGAGCAGATGCACAGCCTAGATTATACCCAGCTGAAACTGACCAGATGTTAGCCCATCCGCACACATAGAATTGAGAAAAATACATGTTTATTATTGTAAGTCATTGAGATGTGAGAGTTATTTGTTTCATAGCATTATTGCACCAGGGGCCAACCGATAGATCAAAAGTGCCCCAGAAGCAAAATGTTGATGCCTAGGCATGCATCCCCATCCTAGAGATTCTGACCCAGGACCAATTTGAGGCAAGAAATTGTTAGATTTCTGATGGTTAGAGATTTAGCAAACAAGGTAGAACTCTGGACTGGAGACTGGAGTGGACTGGCCAGGACGTTCATGAGATGTGAGTTTCAGGACCCGTCACCTGAATGGACTTGCTAAATACATATGTATACTCATACTTCAGTTTTATTAATAATTCCCCTTAAAAGTTATCCAAATTGTAAAAGCTTCAGCCCCCAAGTCCTGATGTGATCCCGTTAGGGATTTTGGCCAAAGTTCACCAAGACATTAGGTCCTTGGGATGAACCTACACCTGTCTTGCAAACTCTGCATCCAGTGATGTTTTACCTGCCTTCTACCTGCCTCCCCAAGGAGGAAGGTCTAGGTGTGTGGCCACAGAACCCCGGAGTGGAGCCTCAGCGGTATTATCGATGTGCTTATCTTGGATGCAGCTGCATTTCTGGAATTCTTCATTTCTTCATCTGTACAATGGACAGCACATGTATAAGTGCAGGGAGCATATGAGCCAATGGCTCTGTGCAGAGCTGGACATTGCACAGAAGCAATATGTAATGATTTAGCACTTAGCCTCTGGAAGTAGAATACCCAAATTCAAATCCTGCCTCTGCCACTGACCAACTATATGACTTTCAGGTTCCCACGTTTCCAAGCCTCGGTTTCCTCAACTGTGAAATGAGGTTAATATAACTCCATCCTGAGGTCATTCTGAAGATGAATAAAATGACCCATGGAAAGGATTAGCTGATTCCCTAATGCAAAGTGAGTGTTCATAAATAGCAATTGTTAGTATTTTGCAAACACAGGTGATATCTCTGTTCTGAAGTATGCAGAGATGTCAAAAGGCCGAGGTCAGGATTAGGCTGAAGGATCCCATGACCCTGGAGCTGGGTTATGCCAACAGGCCACCCAGGGCTCAGCACAACCTCAGGTTGTGGTGCAGACAGAGCTTACCCCTCGCAAAGGCAGCCTGCCATAGGCCACCAAGCCTGTTTCCCTCTGCAGAGACCTGGCAGCCACGTGCACCAGATCTCAATTTATTCCCATATCATTTCCCCAAATATCTCCCTGGGGGCTGATTGATGGCGACAGGCGACAATCTATAGCTGTGTGACAGAATGTTTACTACCAGCCCTCTAGGAAATGATTACTTCGAGGTAATTTTGAACCTCCAGACTATGATGCAGTGTCTCATATATTAAACTGCAGCGAGCAGTGTATAAAAGTATTACAAGGAGACCTTGTATTTCACGGCTTACTGGGGAAGGAGCACACGCGGGCAAATTGGTTTCAGGGGAAGGCAAGCACAGAGGATTCAAATTCTTTGCATCCAACTTTATGGAAGGAACAGAGGATGAAGCTTCAAGTCTACATGGCTGAGGGCAAGGCCCATTTTATACTGCTGGCCTTCTCCAGGGGAGACCCTACAGTTAATGCCACTGAAGCCACAGGCACTGTAATTCATACTATCAAGGCTCTAGGACCTTGCCACAGCTGCTTCCAGAAACTGGTTGGCTTTCTTCCTGCCTCTCCCACAACCACTACCAATAATGGAGTCCTTGGTGGTATCTCCCTCACAAATCTCTCTTCCATTTGAAAGTTTCCTAATTATTAGATCTATAGACCAATGAAACAAAATGGAGCCCAGAGATGGACTCACACATATATAATCACCCGATTAATAATGAAGGCTCACTGGAAACAGAGGGGAAAGGATGCTGTTTTCAAATACTGGTAATGGTTCAATTGGATATGGGCAGCCATATAGAAAAGAAAAAGAAAATTTCGTCTTGAACACTACCTTATACCATACACAAAAATTAATTCCAGATGGATTATAGAGCTAAATGTGAAAGGTAAAACAATGAAACATTGAGGGGAAAACAGAATGTCTTCATGATCTTGGGGGTTGGCAAAGATTTCTTTCTTAAACAGTTGCGTAAGAGCTACCTAAGGGAAATACTGATAAGTTGGACTACAACTACATCTTTTGACAGTAATCAAAACATGCATGAAGCAAATGAAAAGGTGACTTGGAGAATGGGAACAGATACTGTAAATTCAAAATAAATTTCTATCCAAAGTATGGAAAACAGTTGACTCTTGGACAACACAGGTTTGAACTGCAAGGGTCCACTTGTATGCAGGTTTTTTAAACAAATACAGTACAGTGCTGTTCATGTATTTTCTCTTTCTTATGATTTTCTTAATAAGATTTTCTTTTCTCGAGCTTACTTTATTGTAAGGATACAGTATATAATACCTATAACCTACACATGTGTTAGTCGACTTTTATGTCATTGTAAAGCTTCCACTCAGCAGTGGACTGTTGGTAGTTAAGTCTTGGGGAAGTCAAAAGTTACGTGCTGATTTTCAATTGCACAGGTGTCGGTGTCCCCAGCCTCTGCATTGTTCGAGGGTCAACTGTAACTCTTGCGACTTAGTAAAAGACAGATGGCCCCAAAGAAAACTGGGCAAAAGACATGAACAGGGAGTTCACAAAAGATGATATCTAACTGTCCAAAAGATACATGAAAAGGTTCTTAGACATCAGGGAAATACAAATCAAAACTACAAATGTCATATCCCTCACTCTTACTATAACAGGTTAAAATTAAAAAGACAGAGAACACCACCCATCCAAGCAATTGCAAACTCTCTTACATTATGTGGCAGTATAAATTGGTATAAACACTTCATAAAACAATTTCATAGTATCTGCTAAAGCCAACCACACACATAACCTATGAGTCAGCAACTCTACTCAGTGGAAATGCACACATCTGTTCACCAACAAACATGTGCACGCATATTCATAGGAGTCCTACTTGTATTAGCTGAAAACTGGAAATAACCCAAACATCAATAAAGAGTTGAATGAATAAAAAAACCAAAGGAATAATCACACAGGGAATAGCACACCTAAATAAGAATAAATGACCTACAACTAAGGCAACAACACATGAAACTCACAAACAAAATGTTGAAAATAGACACAGAAGAATACATAGCTAATGTATTTTTTATATCATTTCATTTGATTATATTTATATTCCATTCCATTTATATTTCCATGAATAGAAATTCCATTAATTTTTCTGTATATATAACTTTGCATAATTTAATTTATCTCAGGTTCAAAAATTAGCAAAACTAACCCATGCTCTAGAGCTCTAGACAGTGGGTACTCCTGGGGAAGAGTGAGGGGAAGTGGGCTCAGCGGGGTCTTCAGGGGAGCTGGTAACATTCTATTTTGTGTTTTAGGCATGGATACAGGAGTATGTTCAGTTAGTAAAATTTATTATTTATTTATTTATTTATTTAAGAGCTCATAGAGGGAGTATGGGAGAGAGAAGCAGACTCCCCTACTGAGCAAGGAGCCTGGTGCAGGGCTCGATCCCAGGACCCTGAGATCACAACCTGATTTGAAGGCAGACACTTAACTGACTGAGCCACCCAGGTGCCCCCAGTTTGTAAATATTTGACAGGTGGTATACTTAGGCTTTGTGTGATTTTCTACACATATGTTATCCTTTAATAAAAAAGTAAAACAAAAACCATCCAAGTTTTTCAAGATTGGGTCCTAGGGTTGGGCCACATGCTTCCAAGTGAATTGTTGGCTTTCCTTTACTCGAGTACCACAGGTAGGTGGGACTCGTAAGGGAAAGCACCCCCACTAAGGAAGAACATTCTATGATGCTCACTGGCTTAAAAGGTGTAAAAAATATCCATGAGGGCAGGTGGAGGGAGAGGAGAAAATAGTTTCCACTCTCAAGCACCATACCCCATGCTGACTACCTTTGCACACATCACTTCATTCAAGCCTCACTGCTGCTCATGAGGTGAGTACTGTACCATCCCATGAGGGAGGTCTGCTGAAGAAACTGAGGCACAAGGAGGGGCCAGAACACGCACCCAGGTCTCTATGGCTCCAAACCCATGCCCCCAACCTCCATGGGTAGCCAATGGCATGTTGTAGCTGCATACTAGGTAAAAGCAGCTGTCCTTCCAGAGCCCCCTGTCTCAGCAAACTCCCAGCAGAAATGTGGGGATCACAGCTGGCCAGAAAAGGCTGGGCTTCTCTGCAGGAACACACGCACTGCCCTCCTGCTCAGCGTCATCTGTGCCTTTAATTGGCATGACCCACTCACAATAAGGAAAATGTTTACAGTGTTAACAAGGCAAACTGTTAATTAAGACAGCAGTACCTTCAGGGGATTTTAATTTAGGGTAGGCACCAACCAGGATAAAGAAGATATTCAAATAATCGGATTTGTGTAGTTTTCTACACCCAACTGGCTACCACGCAGAATTTAATAAAGATGATGTTTGCTTGCTAATTATGACTTCCAGACACCTGCAAACGAGTCCTTCACCATCTCGGTAGAGTTCAGAGCCTGTACGTGGGTGCTAATAACTTGAGAAAGGGAGGATCTGTTAGGCAATGAAGAGGAAGGGGAAGAGGTGAGCTTCCCTGGTTCAAATCCCAGCTCCATCATGTACTAGCTATCGTAAGTTACCCACCCTCTCTGAGTCTTGGGTCCCTCATCTATAAAATAAGGACTGTGCCCAGCTAACAGGGTTTTTGAGATTATTAAATTAGAATATATATCTGTATGTGTATACACACACATTTTATATATGTACATACACACATCTTATTTAGCAAAGTCCTGGGCATATAGCAAATGCTCAGTTACTACTATTCCACTCACAGCTAATTGTCATGGGTTTGGCTTTGGGGAACTGACTTATATGTCATAAAGATCTTGACTTCAGACAAATTATGTAAGCTGCCCAGGGCCACAGAGCTCATGTTTGATAGTTGGCCTGGTGATGTTGGGTCCCAACTGTATGTGACTTCTGAGTCACTCCTTCTTTACTTCATTCTATTCCAGATATGAACTGAGTTTGCACCCTCCAGTGCCGGCCCAGAAGCTCGAGTCAGAGTAATTTGCATGCGGGGCCCAGCTGGGCACAGAGTGGGGAACCCCTGTTGTTTCAAAGCAGATTGCCTTTACACTGCTGTTCCCCATGGGACTTTCAACTCTGGCTGCCATTCTCCACCAAGAATGAGATAGCTTGTAGATTTCACAGCATCTGGAGGATCCATTAAGGATTGAGGCACAAGAAAAGGTAAAGAGATGTTGGAATTATTAGAACCTCTATGAACAACTGCAAAGTCTCCCCTCTGTGCAGTCATTACCTTCTCATGTTCCTTGTGAGTGATGGGGTGACCAGAAGATACTGGGTCAAAGTGCTCAAATGCTGGATTCCAAAATAAACAAGCTTGGACTAGCTCTAATGTCCAGATTCCCACTGCTTAAGGTGCATCCCTGCCCACCCCAGCCCTGGCTTCTCTGGATGACTTGATTCCTACTCATTCCAGGACTCAGATATAGATCCAAGCTCATCTGCAACCCCTAGTGAGTCAAAAAAGATGAGCTTTTATCCTAATCGTTGGTTAATTTATTATTAAATTACATACATAGTCTTGTATTAATACATATATTACGGTGAAGTGTCTATTATAAAACATGGAGAAAATACATTAAATATAAAAGGAAGATATGGAAGGTCTAATACCTTCTTATTACTCCCTTGTACATATAGCCAATTCTCCCTTCCCATGCAGTATGCCCATTCACAGAAGAGCTGCCCACTTCTCCAAAGAATTGTCCTTGGCCAAAGGGAGCTGCCTCACTTGGAAGTGGGCATTCCTCATCACTGTAGGGTCAGGTGGCTGACGGAGATATATGAAAGGTCAACCCCCTGTGGTGCAGTTCGCCTTCTAGAGCTCCCAGCTGGATCATGCCGAAGCTGGATTCCAGCTGGGACCACACCTTTGCTTATGTTTCTACTCTATCCTGCTTCCCTTACTCTCTCATAGGTTCCTCCTAAGTGCACTGCCTGAATAAGTTACAAGCATCCAAATCCTTGCCTCAGGCTCTGCTTCCAGGGAAATTGAACTAAGATAGAACATTATGAAACATGGCCAGAAACACAACTTCCAAAACAGATACAATAGAAAACAAACAGAAATAGAGGTTCTTATACCTTCTTCCCACACCCAGAAGGATCATTCCACATTTCCTCCCCTTTGTAGATGCCCCACTTCAGAGACCAGCTTATGGTAAGCCTAGCCTTGGCAGGGTTTGAGGCAGAGGAGAGACTGGGTCAGATCTGTGGTTGAAAAAGTGGTTCTGGCTGCCCAGAAGAGAGTGGAATGGGATGGGGCCCAGGTTGGAAGCAGGTAGGGCGGTGAAGAGGAGGTTACAGGCATCCAAGCAAAAGCTGGTGGCAGCTTGGACTAACGTGGTGGAGGAATAGTGAGAGGTGGCTGATGGGAAAAGACTTAGAGGTAGGACGCCCAGCACATGCCAGCTGAGTGGCTGTCAGAGGCCTGGAAAGGAGGATGGAGGGGGAGGATGCCTGGTGTCTCATGTGGACAGTGCTATGTCCACTTAGACAGGAACCTAGAGATGGAGCAGGCACATGGGGGCAAAAGACAAGTTTCATTTTGGACAACTCCATCTCCATCAGCCCAGCCAAGGTCTCTTTTTTTGCAAAGAATCTGGAGTTCAGAGAAGAGGCACATACATTCTCCATCACAGGGGTACATACAAGGGCATAAGCCACAAGGCATACCCAAGTCTTCGAGACAAGATTCAGTATATCCTGTTGGCCATTTGTTGAGCACTCACTATAAACAAAGCTCTTTGCTGGGTGCGAGGTAGATACAAGGGGCAGGCCCTCTGGATGCTCGCAGTTCCCAGGGACAAGCACACTCAGAAAAGGCTCCAGTTGACTTTGCTGTTTAATAAACATCTAACATCTAAGTTTAATAAACTTAGATGTTTAATAAATATCTGTTGAATGAATGAACTGACACTTATCATATATGCCAGATGTTGGAAAAAATTGGTACCTAAAAAGTGACATTATTTTTTATGATTCTTGCCTTTTATTTTTTAATTTTCTTTTTTAAAAAAAGATTTTGTTTATTAGAGAGAGAAAGAGAGAGAATGTGCATGCACAGAGGGAGAGGGAGAAGCAGACACCCTGATGAGCAGGGAGCTTGACACAGGTTTCCATCTCAGGACACTGGGATCTTGACCCAAGCTTAAGGCAGATGCTTAACCGACTGAGCCACCCAGGGGTTAACAATTTTTTGAATTTTCTTAACAATTCTATAAGACAAGCATGGCTGCTTTCCCCATTTTTAGGAGAGAAAACTGAGGTCCTGGGACTCTAAGTTCATCGTCCAAGATCACACTGCTTGTAAGTGATAGAACAGGATCCCAACGCAGGCCATCTGGGTCTGGAACCTGTGTCCTCAGCCCAAAGATTACTAATCATTTGATGTATGTAAACCACAGAGTTACAGTCCTCCTCCGATTCCAGAAGCTTCTCTGAGCCCGGCCTGGGTGTCTGGACTCTTGCCTGTAGGTAATAGGGAGCCCCCCAGAAGAATGGGATCAGAGGCCTGACAGGGGCACATATGGGATTTAGGGAGACAACTCTGGTTCCCAGGAAGGATTGGAACTAGGGTGAGGCCATAATGAGGCACAAAATTCAAGGAGAAGCCAAACAAGAACAACAAAAACCTCTCAGTTAATCAAGGTAAAGTTGGTAGTATTGATATTTCCTTTTGTCTCAGACTCCAACGTGGCTCAGCAAAGCACTCTTACCAATCCTGTCCTCATTTAAAATTTCGATATTTTGCTCACCACAGCTTTTTTTTTTTTCTGCAGTAATTAAAAAAATGGCATTAAAATGTTACTGTTCCCGGGGCGCCTGAGTGGCTCAGTTGGTTGAGTGACTGCCTTCGGCTTGGGTCGTGATCCTGGAGTCCTGGGATCGAGTCCCATGTCGGGCTTCCGGCTCGGCAGGGATTCTGCTTCTCCCGCTGATCTCTCTTCTCTCATGCTCTCTCTCTCTCTCTCTCAAATAAATAGATAAAATCTTAAAAAAATAATAATAAAATGTTACTGTTCCCGATTGCTGAGATTTTTGGAGCCCCCTTAATTTTGTGCCCAAGTCCAGGCCCTTCACCCACGGCTGGTTTACTCACATTTCCTCAAGGCAAGACTTGTCCAAGTCTCAGTTTTTATATCTGTGAAATGGGAATTATAGCACCCACCCCTCAGAGCTGCCAGGTGTGCTGAATGGGATTCTCCAGGCACAAGGATTGCTTTGTGAGTGGTGAACTGTGTGACTCACGGAGGACATTGTCCGTTCCCATACAGCAAGGTCACCCAGCGTGGGGGGTACCCTTAGCAGGACTGGGAGTCACTCAGGATTTTCCTTCTAAACCTCAATCTTTGATCATACTGTTCCCCATCCTGTTCTCTCCTCCACCACTTCCTGACTCCACTGCTTCCCCAGTAAAGACAGTCAGAATGGCTTATTCCTAAAGAAATGTTAGGGCCAGAAAAATCCTCCAGGAATTTGCTGGAGGGAAAAAAAGTGTTCTTGTTTTTTGCAAAATCCATTCTGATCCAGGCAGTTGAAAACAAACACGGCTCCTTCCCCTGGTGTCGGGAAACCATACATTGTGTTTGGAGGCCTCCTGGAGTGGGCTGAAATATTCTTTCTCTCGGGGGAAATGAAACTCGGCTTTGTACACTACAGTTGGGACTGTTTCCAACCCCACAGTCAGGACATTTGCTATTCTGATTGTATAAGACCGAGTCAGTTACACACGCTGGGGCTTCTGAATATATTTACAAGGAAATCAGCATAATGCGCAGTTAATATTCAGAATGTGATTAATCCAAAAGCTGCACTCGATATTCCAATTACATCCACTGCTCCCCGATGTGGGCTGGGTTTTGCTTAAATGCATATGGAGTCAATTGGAGCGCCAGATTTATGGAAGCTGCCTAAAGTCTGGAGCTCTAACAGTAATAAGTTATATTCCTATTATGTGGTGGACAATAAAAAATCTGATATTTATTCTGCTGGATTTTGAGAAGCTCTTGGAAAGATCCTAGGCTGCTGGAACACAGGGACATATTTCACAAACAAATGTCCCCACTGTGGTTTCACAGCTTAGATGTGATGGAGCCACTGTGAAGTCTGGTACCCAAATACTGGAGAAGGCCAGCCAGCATCCCCAACATGGCCGGTAGGTCCTCACTACCCTAGCATAAGAACTTGGTTCTGTCCTCCCAGAAAGGCATAGGATGTGACCTTGGGCAAGACCCTCAGACCTCCCTGAGCCTCTTTTTCTCCATCTGTCAAAGGGGAATGGCCATAGCAACCTGAAAGTTCTCTTGCAAGGATTAAATGAAGTGATGAGCATGGGTGTGCACGGGCCAGTATCTGGTACATAGTAAGCAACTAACAGATTATTCTTTCTAACAGATGTGTTTAAAAGAAGAAATGGAATTTACAAATGAATAAATGGATTGGAGGTTTTTTTTTTTTTTTCAGTGCATGAAGGTACTTACTAGAACAGGGTGTCCTTAAAATGTGGTAACATACCACTGGGGAAGAGGGGCATAGGGAATGATGTTTCACGATGCATGATAGTGATTTTTTTTCTAAAGTTGGGCACTTACTTTAATGTATCTTGAGGGCAAAT
The DNA here is from genome assembly GCF_902655055.1 of Lutra lutra. Lineage (NCBI taxonomy): Eukaryota > Metazoa > Chordata > Mammalia > Carnivora > Mustelidae > Lutra > Lutra lutra. Next base: position 94,503,358 of record NC_062289.1, on the reverse strand, counting down.
AACAAACACAGGAACCACATGATTTCATGATTATGATTGTTTGCCAAGACTCTAGAAGGCTGGCTATTGGGATAAATGTTTTTTAAAAGAATAAGGTGTAACTAAAGATAGGCCAAAAAATCTAGAAAGTAATAGTAAAATAACTGCAGCTTAGGAAGCATTATTCTAGAAGGAGTAAAAATGGTGACAAGAAATCTTGGGGTTAGCTAAGTTCTTTCTAAACACAAAAACAAATCAGGGACCATGCAGGGTGTGATGGAGTCACGTGAGTATCCTAGGTCATTCGGAATTCCCCAGATGGCACCCATTGCCCATTTCTACCCATCCATCACCTGCAGGAAAACAAGGCACTGAAAAATGGCACCATTTTAGAGGGAAACTCGAAAGTTCTCGAATTTATTTTTTAAGCAAATCATTGGCCCGCTTTGATAGTTCACAACCCGTTCAAGTTATTTTCCAACACCCTGGTAAGCTGATGGGCATCCAGCACTGACCAGTGCAGTGGCTGAGAACCACTGGTCTCCAGGACCATGACGCATGGTTGAATGAAAACCACCCTGGGTATCAAGAACCCAAACTCAAACCAAAACAGGAGAGATCTGGCTCTACCTTCTTCCGCTACCATGCCATTAGCCGGAGAGCGGCTAAGGCCACCGTCACCCGCTGTCCTAATTACAGAGTTCCCTGCGCCTTGGAAGAGAAATTCATTTCAGGCTGGACACTGTGCAGAAAGACAAGCTTATGGAGCAGCAAGGGATGGGTTTGGTTGGTTGGGCATGGACCTCTTGTTACACAAATTTCTGAAGTTTTCTTGTGCACTTGGAAAGAGCAAAAGCTCTTTTCCTTTGGCAACTGCTACGGTGCTGAAGGCTTTTCAGATGACCAAGGGCAGGGGTTCTCACTCAGAAATGGTGGGTAAGAATCAAGGTCTGAGGACCCGGTGAAATGATGGGCAAACCAGGGAAACCAGTATGTGTGTGTGTGCGCGTTCGCCAGCGGGTGTCTGCGGGGACTGGTGCATTTCTGTGGGAGAAGGTTCGTGGCTTATCAGAGACTGTCAAAGTGGCCGGTTCGGGTTTTGTCAGCTGTTTGGAGCTTCAGGGATATGGGAGCTTAACACTGAAAGGGAAGAAGTGTATCGGTCAAGAGTGCAGAAGGTGGGGGCGCCTGGGTGGCTCAGTGGGTTAAAGCCTCTGCCTTTGGCTCAGATCTTGATCCCGGGGTCCTGGGATGGAGCCCCGCATCGGGCTCTCTGCTCAGCAAGGAACCTGCTTCCTCCTCTCTCTCTCTGCCTGCCTTTCTGCCTACTTGTGATCTCTGTCTTTCAAATAAATAAATAAAATCTTAAAAAAAATAAAATAAATTCTATAAAAAAAAAGAGTGCAGAAGGTGGTTTGGGGTGATGCTGGGATAGAAAAGGAGGCTTGAGAAATACTTCCCTGGACTCTGAGTCCATGGTGTTGGAGAATTACAGTAAGTGAACGTGAGTCATTTTTCAATTATTCCTGGGGTTGTTAAGCCGTTCTTTTGATCTCAATACTTCTTTCAGCTGGTCCATATGGATCCCGACTCATCAACATCACACTGACACTTCCCGCCAGGTCTCCCATCTCTTCTGCCAGATGCTGGTCTCCTGGAGCGCAGGAGCTCTGGCTAATTTCACAGCACATCTTCTTTTACCTCTGAAGCTGCCGCTTGGTGGATATTTGCCAGAAGAAAGATTGTGCCTGTTTTCAGGCATCAACGGTCAAAAGACCGTGAGCATTGCATCCAAATGGACATGGACTCAAACCGTTATCTCCATTACATAGTCATAAGATGTTCTTGGGCTTGTTTCTTATCCGCTTCCATCCTCAGTCTCCCATCTGAGAAATGGGGTGAATGTTCCCAGTGTCCATGGTTATTGTGATAATTGAGTGAGTGGTGTTGGCGTGCTTAGCATCATTCCTAGCCCCATATGAGGAATGCCATCAGTCATGGTTACTGCTCTACAAAATACATTTGTTTGAAAGACTGACCCTACTTAATTGTTTAAAAATCATTTAAGGTCAGCTGCATACAGCTCAAATCGCCACTAGCTTTCACAAAAGTATTATTCCATCAACTAAGCCCCCTAAGTCCTTTCTATGTAGGGGAGCAATGATGCAATTCCAGGCTTCATGGGCTCAGCAAGGAGAGGGTGGGGTGGGTGTCCTTTACAGACTCCATGTAAGCTCGAACAGAAAGAGCTAGATGCCATGGACATTCTTCTGGACGTGGGATCTGAGAAGGCATCCTAGGTGAGCAGACGTGAGGGAAGACAATATAAAGAGCAGGAGGGGCGCCTGGGTGGCTCAGTGGGTTGAGCATCTGACTCTTGATTTCAGCTCAGGTCATGATCTTGGAGTCCTGGGATGGAGCCCCATGTCAGGCTCCATGCTCAGTGCAAAGCATGCTTGAGATTCTCTTTCTCCCTCTCCCTCCACCCCTCCCCCACTCCCGCTCTCTAAATAAATAAAAGTACTGGAGAGATAGCTAGAGAAAGGCGCTGAAGGGGATTGTCCTCTTCATCTTTGAGTGAGGTCAGGGGCGCTGTGTCAGAAACCTTAAGGTGAGAGCAAGCTTGTGAGTTAAAGGCCAGGGTCCCAGCACACCTGGAGCGAGATGAAGCAAGGAATCCATCAGGGTGGCCAGGCTAGGACCACTGCTGGCTGTCCCACCTGTTCTCCCTGCTCCCATTCTTGGAGCGGTCTTTTCCAATCACCTCCATTGCCATCGGGGAGATCACTTGGATCCTTCCGTTCCCTCTCATGGCTCTCTGTGGCTGGCAGGATGAAGTCCAAGTTCCTTTTCTCCTCAAATGTCCTACTGACCCCTGATGACCTAATCTCTGACCTCATGCCACACGGGGACCCCCGTGCTTCAGCACACATACTGTGCACCAGCCTCCTAACTGCATCCATTCTCTTCATTGTGTGCGCCTTGCTCATTCCCACCCCAGGGCCTTTGCACCTGCTCTTCCCTGCACCTGAATTGTTCTTCCTCCAAGTGCTAGCCTGGCTGCCTCCCTCACTCCATTCTTGCCTTAGCTCCGCTCCTCAGACAGGTCTTCTCTGGTTTCGTTAAGAAGATCCTCCCGCAAAATTAAAAAAAAAAGGGGGGGGGCGCCTGGGTGGCTCAGTGGGTTAAGCTTTGGCTCAGGTCATGATCTCAGGGTCCTGGGATTGAGCCCCGCATCGGGCTCTCTGCTCAGCCGGGAGCCTGCTTTCCCCTCTCTCTCTGCCTGCCTCTCTGCCTACTTGTGATCTCTCTCTCTGTCACATAAAAAAAAAAAAAAATTAAAAAAAAGAAGATCCTCCCGCGCTTCCTTTGCATCTTAGTGCTTTCTAAAATCTACTTTATTTTTGGGTTTCCTTGCTTATTTCTTTTTTTAATTTTTATTTCTTTTTTTAATTTCTTTTCAGTGTTCCAGAATTCATTGTCTATGTACCACACCCAGTGTTCCATGCAATACTTGCCCTCCACAATACCCACCACCAGAATTCAAGTTCCAGGAGATCAGGGACTTCATCTAATTCACCACTCAGGTTGTGTCACTGTGGGTTCTCAATAAATCTAAATAATGAGTGGATTGAATGGGAAGCATGAAAACAAAGGTCGTCTGGACCAAGTCTGAGGTGTGTTGAAGCCAGGGTTCTTCAGGCTCCCAGCAAACCCGTTGCCTGGGACTGAGCCTCATGTGAGCGCACACTTCCCCCACTTTTTCCCTGCACTGTTTCTACCAACAAACAGCTCATGTCTCCTTTCACACTGGCTACCCCGGGGCTCACCCTGCACATAGTCACCCTTTCAACAACAATGCATGTGCACCTAGGAATGTGCTAGGTCCTACTGTGGGGCATCCAACACAATGAACAGAAACATAGACTCGGGAGCAGTCTGTACCACAATTAGATCCAGGCTCTGTCATTTATTTGACGGCTGTTGGAGCTTGGGCAAATCTATTTGCCTTGAAAAGCCTCAGTTTCTTCATCAAGAAAATGGGGCCAATAATAGCACCTGCCTTACAAAGTGATGGGAAGGAAATGATGCGATGATCTAGTAAAAACACTCTAAAGAGACTGACGAGGTCAAGGGGCAAAGCCGTTCCTGCAGGAGGTCCCCAAAGCAGCCGGGGACCAGACTGGGAGCGTGGGGCCAGTCACCTCAGGTTTGCACGAGCTTGAACATAGCTGGCAAGGTGCACTTGCAGGCAGAGAGAACGCCCTGGCAAAAATTTGAAAAACTCTGGCCACCTGCATCAGCTCCACCCTGTTGAGGATTTGTCGGTTACACCTGTGTGGGGCACAGAGCTCCTTCCCAGAAGGGAGGCTACTTTTATTTAGTTATTTATTTATTTAAAAAAAATTTTAAAAATAAACATATAATGTATTATTAGCCCCAGGGGTACAGGTCTGTGAATCGCCAGGTTTACACACTTCACAGCACTCACCATAGCACATACCCTCCCCAATGTCCATAACCCCACCACCCTCTCCTTACCCCTCCCACCCCAGCCACCCTCAGTTTGTTTTGTGACTTTAAGAGTCTCTTATGGTTTGTCAGGGAGGCTTATTTTCTTTTTTTCTTTTTATTTTTTAGCATGACAGGTCTTTTTTTTTTTAAGGTTTTTTATTTATTTATTTGACAGACAGAGATCACAAGTAGGCAGAGAGGCAGGCAGAGAGAGTGGGGGAAGCAGGTTCCCTGCTGAGCAGAGGATCAGGACCTGAGCCAAAGGCAGAGGCTTTAACCCACTGAGCCACCCAGGTGCCCCAGGGAGGCTTGTTTCTTGATCCAAATGTTGATTCCTTCAAAGTGTCTCCCAAGAACCTAGAGACTAAAAGCCAAGTGAGAAAATGGAATAGAGAAGAGGATGGAACATTTTGCCCCGTGCTTTCAGACTGTTGATCCGTGCTGGCCCTGGAGAGTGAATGAGTGAACTGACTCTCCGTTCCTGCTGTATCTAAGTGAGGTGGCTTGTCTGCATTCTGGGTTTGCAAAACGCATGTCATTTTATTAGGAGAAACACAGCTTCCCTGACTCCCGGTAAGTAGATGGTGAATAGATATTCAAGAACAGTGATAGAAGGGATGCCAGTTGTAAGTCTGCCTGGGGAAACCGTGGTCTCAGGGAGGCTCCGGGTCAGGCTTGGCAGAGTCTGGGTGACTGCGAGCTGCTGTCATTACATTTGTAGTGGGGGTGGCTATTTGGTTGGTGTACATCCCCTCCCACCAGAGTCATGCTCTTTTAAAATATATAATGATTTTGAGAGAGAGATAGAATGTGTGTGGTTGAGAGGGGTGGGGGGGGGAGGGGCAGAGTAAGAGGGAGAGAGAATCTCAAGCAGATTCCCCGCTGACTCTGCAGGCCAATGTGGGGCTCAATCCCATGACCCTGAGACCATGACCTGAGCCAAAATCAAGTCAGACACTTAACTGATTGAGCCACCCGGGAACCCCCAGGCTCTGTCTTTGAAAGGAGTAAGTCATATGTCGCAAGATGTCATTTTTTCAGCCCCTGAGGTCCATTGGGGAGGAACACAGCAGAAGCCCAGTGTCAGATGGCTGATGATCCCATTGCATTTTCAAGATGGGAACATGGCTGTTCTGAATCAGAACTTTGTGTCACATGTGATGGAGAACCTTCTTCTCCCAGCTCCAGGCTTGATGCCATTCTCCAAGGTGTCCGCAGTGCAGGTCCCCATTGCCACGGAAAACTCGATTTCTAATCCAGAAAATCCCTGACTAATCATAACGTCCAGGAATTAGAGATTCTGATTAATAGAATTTTCTGCTTAACTGAGTGCTAATCAGACAATATTTTGCATTTTAACCCCTCTGGCTGTTTCCTTTGACTAAGTACAGTGGTTCCCTCTGGTTCTGAATTCTGGCTCTTATCCCTGGGGAGCTAGGTAGCTTGGGGCAAGTTACCTAATGTCTTAGTGATTCTGTTGCCACATAACAAATGACTTCAAATGTAGCAACTTAAAATAACACACAGTATCTTGTGGTTTCCATGAGTCGCTAGTGTAAGCACGGCTTCCTGGAGTCTTCTCTTCAGGGTCCCACATGCTGCATTCAAGGTGTCAGTGAGCTCCTTGCTGGAACGTGGTGGTGACTTACTGAAATTACTGCGTTTCATGTTCACCGTGATCCTCTAAGCATACACACTCATGATTCCCACTTCGCAGATGAGGAAACTGAGTCTTGACACGGTGCCATGATTTGGTATAGGGACTTCCATCCTGCAGGTGCAAGTGTGCCCCTCCCCCGGCCCCTCACCATCAAAGCCAGACTGGTCTGGCTTCAAAGCCCACATGCATAACCAGTACCAGATGTTGCCTTCTGCTGGCTGCGTCTTATTTGAGAGTCTATTTCTTGCTAGGAGGCATGTCTTGGTCATGTATGTCCCAGGTCCCCAACACAGGCCGGGGCATATAACAAGTAATTATTCCATGGTTGCTCAATAGGTGGAGAAGGTGGTAAGCCCCTGGTGTAGCCCCACCCTTTGGTGCTATCCCATGTTGGCTGTCCAATGCCCAAGCTCACATTTGCATATAGTGTGTGTATGGATAATAATGACTATTTTATTATTTGAATGTTTTCAGTGTCATTAACTTTTAAAATTAAACTCTCCTCAAATTGTGCAGTTGGAGGATGCCATCTATTTCCTGAAGAAGATATCAGTCCATCATGTGGCTGAGACAAGGCTCAGTGAGAGCCTCCTCTGTGCCCGGCTTGTGATGGAAAAGAATCAGACTGGCGAAAATAACGCATTCCTCTTGCTGAGCTCATGCTGTGTTCTGTGCGTGCTGCTAAAATCTGATACAATGATCGAAACCACCCCAGGTGGGGGCTTCTATTATTATCCCCAGACAAGAATACTTAGGCTCAAAGCAGTAAGGGACCTACGAAAGGTGACTGTAAAGGCGAAAGGGGCAGGATTCAGACCTGGGTCCCCCTGACTCCATGGCCTCTTGCCCAGTGTGCTTGGCAGCCTCACAGTGCAGGAAAGCAAACATGTTGCAAACGCTGACTCATCTCATCTTCATCTCTGCCACAGGTTCAGTGCATTGCCCATTGTAAAGATGAGAAGACTGAGTGTTGGGGAATGGAGACCAGCACCCCCAAAGAACCACAGGTAGAAAACTGCAAGGTTGACTTACAAATCCAGCTCTACTCAACTCCAAAACTTCTCCTCTTTCCGTTTCTGTCACGCCTCTCTGCCAATCAGATCTAGTCTCTTAGTCACACTGCATCCCACACGGACCCCAATGGGAACTCTGGGTGGCTCTGCGCACAGCCTGCTGGACAGAGGTGGGTCTCTCACACCCTCTGCTTTGTCTCTCAAGTCGCCTGGCCTCTCTCCAGGCCCCAGCAAGCTCTCTGCTCCCATGTCAACTGTTTTTCGGGGTCTCCTGTCACCCGTGTTTTATAACCTCCTCAGTGAAGAGCAAATCTGTATTGATTTCAGAACAACTCAGGCTGTAAATTACAGGTCATGATTGGCTTGGTCACCCCGAAATGAAAATCTATCCACTGCACCAGGCGTCTAAATCTAATTATCGTCGCAGGAAGCCCGTTGGCAGGGTAGCCTGGTGCCTGTGCAGAAAAGAATGCTTCAGATGGTCAGGAGCAGCCTGCAAAATACATACCACAAAATTTAGAGCTGCGCCCAGTATTTGTCTGGCAGACGGAAGTCTCCCAGGTTGCTTTGGTCATCAAACTGAATATCAGAAGTGACCTTGAGCCATTTCTGTTATTAATAATAGTAGTAATAATGAGAATGATAAAATAACTGTAGCTAATAGTCGCTGATGGTTTGCATGCACTCTTTCATCTGGAAACCTCAGAGCTGTTCCGTCACTTACTGGCTGTGGGACTCTGGGCCAATTACTTAGCTTCTCTGTGCCTCTGTTTCCTTAGCTGTAAACTGAGGGAAAGAAGCAATATGTGGTTCATCACATTGAGGGAAAGGTTAAATAAAGTGATTTATGCAAATTGCTAAGATCAGGAGCAAGGTGCATTCTTGCAGTCATTATTCATGAAGAAACAGAAACTCAGAGAAGTTAAGAGACTTCCCCGAGGTCACACAGCTAACAGTATTTTTGTCTGCAGCCTGGGGCATTGTTTTTAAAATGCTGTTTAATTGCCAGCATTGAAAAATGCCGCTGATTTCCTGTTTCTCTTGAGCATTGGAGAAAAACTGGCAGCACTGAGGCCACGTTTCTTTCTATCATGCTTCCCTAACTAAATCTATTCTGGCAGGCCAGCTAAGCCCCAGAGTGCCAAAGCCCATCCACAGACTCTTGTGCAAAAACAAACCAACACCCCCCAATTTAGGGGGTTTTGAGGTTGTCTGGAGACAACCGTCAAAGGCTTTGGAGTGCTCTGAATCAATTAATGACCTGCAGCAGCTGAGCCCATTACGTGGGGTTTGTCTCCTGCTTTGCCACAGTCCCCACCAGTCCCTGCTGCCCTGCACCCAGCCTACCTCTCCCACAGGCCTGCTTAGCCTTTGTAGACACTGGAGATTAGGGGATAGATCAGCACACTCAAATCCCATATCAAATCCTTGAGAGCTGTACCATTTTCACCCTTAGTTTACAGATGCAGACACAAGGTCAAGGAGATAGTGATTTGCCCAAGCTCACACAGTCAGCAAGTGTCAGAGCTGGGATTTGAATGCAAGCCCACTCACACCCAGAGCCAAACTTTTGTCCCTTGTGGGGATTTCTTCCCAAGCTCGTGGGCTGAAGGGAAGTCTCCAAGCTCAGACTGGAAAGGGGAGTTGGTGTCAGTCTCTCACGGGGAGGCAGGGATGTTGAAAAGAGAGGGTCTCACAGACTCTCCTGCCACTCCTTGTCTGAGGACAAAGGGGCTAATGGCCCTGTCAACATGCAAGGCCCTTCCCAGAGGGAGCACTGAGCTTACATTTGTCCCTGTTGTGTGACTGTCATATAGAGGGCTCCCACGTTCAGCTAACTGTCCTTTTCTATTCTTCAGACCTCCCAGAAAAGCCAGAGGCAAGGAGAGGCTGTGGCTGGTGGTGCCTGACACACAGCCAGGGCCCCAGTGGGCGACAGTGCCAGGGCTCCTCTGCCCTGTCAGCCCCCTTGAAGAGACAGCTTGCTCCCATATCTGCTCCGCAAAGAAAGCAGCCCCTGGGTACTTGCGGTCGGGGGAGGGGTGGCCAGGGAGAGAGATTTCATTTTCTCTTCTTTTCTAGAGCTGACAGCTCGGACAGTAGCTTCCAAAGGAACAAAGTTTATTCTCAGGGACACAGACAGGCTGAGCTTTACATGAGTCCATGAATATTTATGGCTTTCCTCCCAGCTTCAGCCTCAGCCTTGCGCTGGGCACAAGGTGCCCACCCACAGCCAACCCTTTGAGCCTCATTGCTGCGCGGAGGCGGCTTGTCTGCAGCCGGGATGAAGAGCCACTGGGTGGCGCTGTTGCCCAACGACGAGGATCGCTCTCCCCCTGCGCTGAAGCTCCTGGAGCCGGCTGAGTGAGGGCTTTCTGTGGGGTTAGATAGCTCAATCCTCCCAACCACCCCTAGAAGGAGGCAGGGAGGCACAGAGAGGCCAGGTTGCTTTCCCAAGGTCACACAGCTTGGAGGTAATGGACACAAGACTCAAATCCGTAAACCAGTGGCAGAAGTTACTGTCACCCCCAAGCCAATGTTGTTGTTGTTGTTGTTTTTTTTCTATTTTGATTATTAAGGGCAAGAAAACCAATAACAGACACACTATCTCTATTATTTCATAAAAGGAAGACCATCTTAACACATAAAGTGTAGGAAGGGTGTAACTTGGAGGGAAAAAGACCATAGCCCTTCCCCAATGGAATCATAAATGAAACATGGCAGGGGTGGCGGGGACGGGGGGCGGGGGATGGGTGAAAGGTTTTCAGCCCCCGCACTGACTGAGAGAGTCCTGACATCACATCTGCATTTTAAAGATTCGAGCTTTGGCTGTAGTGTGGGTAAGAGGCCAAAGGGATGGCAGTGGTTGGGGGATAGAGACAGTTGAGGAACCCACTGGATGGTGCCTACCAGATAGTCCCAACAACGAGGACAGACACTGCAAGCCAGGGTCACATTATTCAGGATCCTGACAAGAGGCAGATCACCTGGAATGGCGAAGAGTCAATTCTTAACAAGCGGTATTGGGTGAGCTGGTGGGTAACTCCTTTCCCATTTGCAAGGGTCTGTCCGGCCTCTACAATTTTAAGTAGAAAGATCATCTCACTGTCCAATTTGCCCAGAACCCTGGTACCAAAAGTCTCAAGCAGGGAAAACTCCTGCCCTCCTCCCTGGCTTGGGGGCAGACTGGGGCCAGGTTTGCTGGGTCAGTCAGGGTACACGGGCACTTTCCTCTGTGTAGCATTTCGTCAAATTGTGTGACACTAATGAGCTGAACCTGAGATTTTGCATTTACTGTGCCGTGTAGTACTTCTTAAAACTACATGCTCTGTGTAATGACTGGGATACGCTGTCTTACAAGCAAGGTGCTTAGTGTTAGAGGTTTTTCTGCAATAGGCAATAGGCTTTTCTGTAAAGTGGGCATAGAATGCTTGGATTAGCTAAATGCTTTGATTAATATTTATGTCATGCTTGTAAAGGAATCCTACATGTTCAAATATTATACTACAATAAAAATGCACTTTTTTTTTTGTTACTCAGCAAAGCCTTGAGATTACATGCTTGACCTGGAACACCGGGTTGCACAGGGTTCAAATTCCCCTCTGTTGTTTGTAAGTCTTTTGACCTTGGGCTTGTCACTTAGCCTTTCTGTGTCTTGTTTTTCCCATATGCAAAACAGATAACAGTAATATCTACCTCTTAGGGTCGTGTGCAATGCTGGCTCTCATGCCAGGCATACAGTAACCACTCAATAAATGCTACTGTTACGTATGAGCCAAGGAACTTTAAAGAGAGAATTATGTGGGACCGATTGCCCCCTGCTGCCCTGTGCATTAGCCATCAACCATCAGCCATATGATGTTAGTGAGCATTTAAAGTCTAAAGTGTTTTTGGGGCGCCTGGGTGGCTCAGTGGGTTAAGCCGCTGCCTTCGGCTCAGGTCATGATCTCAGGGTCCTGGGATCGAGCCCCGCATCGGGCTCTCTGCTCAGCAGGGAGCCTGCTTCCTCCTCTCTCTCTGCCTGCCTCTCTGCCTGCTTATGATCTCTGTCTGTCAAATAAATAAATAAATAAAATCTTTAAAAAAAATAAAGTCTAAAGTGTTTTGTTGTTGTTGTTGTGTTGTGTTATGTTTTTTTTTTTTTTTAACAGGAAGTCTAGAAAGCTGCCTTTATTCTATTAGAACTGGTGGCTCCTCTGGGAAGGACCCTGGATACATTGAACTAGAGCCAGACCCTGCCTCAGGGTTAAGATAGGTTATACCACCTTCTGATGTCCCAGGCACCAAACCAAATTCCTATTTATTTAGCCCAGCTCTGGGGAGGGGGTGAATTGAGATGTGCTGTATGGTAAAATATTTTTTGGCGATTTCTTAGAAAGAAAAAATGTAAAATCTCTCCTTGCTAACTTGTATGTTAATTGCATATTGAAAAAATAACATTTTATTTATAATATATCAAACAAGATAAAATCTCTTATTAATTTTCCTGTTTTTTAATATGGCTACTAAATTTTTTAGAACTATGTATGTGGTTTCTATATGTAGGTTGCATTCTTTGTCTGTTGAACAGTGCTAGGCTAGAGGTTTGGGGGCTGACGGACAGGATAATCAAGGAAGAAGGAGAGAGGCACCACCGCTCCTGAAATGCTCCTCTGAGACCACATAGCCTTGGGTATTCACGTTTCGCTCAATCACATCTGCTTTTTCTGAATGCGAAGATCCCTTCCATCAGATACTGTACCATTCCAGCTCCAAGGTTTGATTACTAGAACGCTAAAAGCAAAGAGAAATCAGGATATATGACATCATGAGAATTTTCTCTCCTCGTTGGTGGAAATAATGCTGTTTGCTCTTCTGCTGAAAACATACGCGTGTGCCCTTTCCCATAGATGATCCATTATGCTCTGAACCCAGGGAACAAGGATGTGGGGACTGCCTAGAGGTTGGAGATGCCTCCCAGCCCTGGTTTCGGACCTCAGCAGGAAGGGGCTGGGCACCCTGGGACACCGAGTCCCAGCGCCCTACACTTGACCATGTCACCTGCTACATACTGGCTCTGAGAGTAGACAAGACACTTAATGCTCTGAGCCTTAGTCTCCTTGTTTGCAAAATGGGACAATTACCTCAACTCAAGGTCTTGTGATTAGGACTAAATGAGACAATGTGTGTAACACGCCTAGCCCCTTAGCTGGCAAACAGCTGGCAAAGAGTAGATACTCTGCTGTCTGACTTCTTCTGCTCTGTATTTGTGAGATTCAGGCACATTGTTTCATGTGCTGGTCTTCGTTCATTTCCAATGCTGTGTCGCCACTGTAAGCCACTACCGTCCCTTACATGCTTGACCTGGCTATCATGCCAGGTATCATCCAAAACCGTGATATTGGTGGGCAATTCCAGTCCCTGCAAATCCTCAGCAGCACTGAATGTTGACAACTTTCACTTAGACATTCCGGTGTGTGTGTGTGTGTGTGTGTTGCATGGGGTGTCAAATTGTATTTCAATGAAAACTGATAAGGTTGAACATATTTTCATTTGAGTTTTAACAATGGACATTCTCTTTGGTGAAGTGCATATTCACATTTCTTGGTCTATTTCTTTTTCTCTCTCTCTTTGTCAACACAAGTCCTTTATTGGATATATGTATGCAAAAAGCATTTCCATCAGTGGCTTATCATTTCATGGTATTGATTGATGAGCAGAAGCTCTTCCTTTTTTTTTTTTAAACATATAATGTATTATTTGCCCCAGGGGTATCATCAGGCGTATACATTTCGTAGCACTCACCATAGCACATACCCTCCCCAATGTACATAACCCAGCCACCCTATCTCTCCCCTCCACCCCCCAGCAACCCTCAGTTTGTTTCATGAGATTAAGAGTATCTTATGGCTTCTCTCCCTCCCAATCCCATCTTGTTTCATTTTTTCCCTCCCTACCCCCCATTATCCCCTGCCCTGCCTCTCAAATTCCTCATATCAGAGAGATCATATGACAATTGTCTTTCTCTGATTGACTTAATTCGCTCAGGATAATACCCTCTAGTTCCATGTACATCATTGCAAATGGCAAGATTTCATATTTTTGATAGCTGCATAGTATTCCATTTTAATATGGAATATTATTCAATTTAATATGGAGTATATGGATATATACATATATACATATATATATCACATCTTCTTTATCCATTCTTCTGGTGATGGGTATCTAGGTTCTTTCCATAGTTTGGCTATTGTAGACATTGTTGCTATAAACATTTGGGTGCACATGCCCCTTCGGATCACTACATATGTATCTTTAGGGTAAATACCCAGTAGTGTGATTGCTGGGTCATAGGGTAGCTTTATTTTCAACTTTTTGAGGACCCTCCATGCTGTTTTCCAGAGTGGTTACACCAGCTTGCATTCCCACCAACAGTGTAGGAGGGTTCCCCTTTCTCCACATCCTCACCCAACACCTGTCATTTCCTGACTTGTTAATTTTAGTCATTCTGATTGGTGTGAGGTGGTATCTTGCTGTGGTTTGGATTTGTATTTCCCTGATGCACAGTCTTGTTGAACACTTTTTCATGTGTCTGTTGGCTATCTGGATGTCTTCTTTGCAGAAATGTCTTTTCATGTCCTCTGCCCATTTCTTGATTGGATTATTTGTTCTTTGAGTGTTGAGTTTGACAAGTTCTATATGGATTTGGGATACTAACCATTTATCTGATATGTCATTTGCAAATATCTTCTCTCATTCTTCCAGCTGTCTTCTGGTTTTGTTGACTGTTTTCTTTGCTCTGCAAAACCTTTTGATCTCAATGAAGTCCCAATAGTTCATTTTTGGCCCTGCTTTTCTTGCCTTTGGCAATGTTTCCAGGAAGAAGTTGCTGTGGCTGAGACTAAAGAGGTTGCTGCCTGTGTTCTCCTCAAGAATTTTGATGGATTCCTTTCTCACATTGAGGTCTTTCATCCATTTTGAGTCTATTTTTGTGTGTGGTGTAAGGACATGGTCCAGTTTCAATCTTCTGCATGTGGCTGTCCAATTTTCCCAACACCATTTGTTGAAGAGACTGTCTTTTTTCCATTGGACATTCCTTCCTGCTTTGTCAAAGATTAGTTGACCATAGAGTTGAGGGTCTATTTCTGGGCTCTCTATTCTGTTCCCTTGATCTATGTGTGTCTGTTTTTGTGCCAGTACCGTACTGTCTTGATGATTACAGCTTTGTAATAGAGTTTGAAGTCTGGAATTGTGATGCCACCAACTTTGGCTTTCTATTTCAACATTCCTCTGGCTATTTGGGGTCATTTCTGGTTCCATATAAATTTTAGGATTATTTTTTCATTTCTTTGAAAAAAATTGATGGTATTTTGATGGGGATTGCATTAAAAGTGTAGATTGCTTTAGGTAGCATAGACATTTTCACAATATTTCTTCTTCCAATCCATGAGCATGGAATGTTTTTCCATTTCTTTGTGTCTTTTGCAATTTGTTTCGTGAGTACTTTATAGTTTTCGGAGTAGAGATTCTTTGCCTCTTTGGTTAGGTTTATTCCTAGGTATCATATGGCTTTGGGTGCAATTGTAAATGGGATCAACTCTTTCTTCTGTCTTGTTGATGTCTAGAAATGCAACTGATTTCTGTGCATTGATTTTATATCCTGATACTTTACTGAATTCCTGTATGAGTTCTAGTGGTTTTGGCATGGAGTCTTTTGGGTTTTCCACAGAAATTATTATATCATCTGCAAAGAGTGAGAGTTAGACTTCTTCTTTGTCAATTCAGATGTCTTTTATTTCTTTTTGTGGTCTGATTGCTGAGGCTAGGACTTCTAGTACTATGTTGAATAGGGCTGGTAATGGTGGACATCCCTGCTGTGTTCCTGACCTTAGGGGAAAAGCTCTCAGTTTTTCCCCGTTGAGAATGGTATTCACTGTGGGATTTTCATAGATGGCTTTGATGATATTAAGGGTGTGTATCCTCTATCCCTACACTTTGAAGAGTTTTGATCAAGAAAGAATGCTGTACTTTGTCAAATGCATTTTCAGCATCTATTGAGAGAATCGTATGGTTTTTGTTCTTTCTTTTATTAATGTTTTGTATCACATTGATTGATTTGTGGATGTTAAACAAACCTTATAGCTCAGGAATAAATCCCACTTGGTGGTAGTGAATAATCCTTTTCATGTACTGTTGGATCCTATTGGCTAGTATTTTGGTAAGAATTTTTGCATCAGTATAAGGGATAACATGGAGGACATGGGGAGATGGAGAGGAGAAGGGAGTTGAGGGAAATTGGAGGGGGAGATGAACCATGAGAGACCATGGACTCTGAAAAACAATCTGAGGGTTTTGAAAGGAAGGGGTGGGAGGTTGGGGGAGCCTGGTGGTGGGTATTATGAAGGGCACGTATTGCATGGAGCACAGGGTGTGGTGCATAAACAATGAAATCTGTTACAGTGAAAAGAAATTAAATTAAACAAAAACTTCAAAACTTGAAAAAAAAGGATTTTTGCATCTGTGTTCATCAAAGATATTGGTCTGTAATTCTCCTTTTTGATGGAGTCTTTGCTTTTGGGATCAAGATCATGTTGGCCTCATAAAATGAGTTTGGAAGATTTCCTTCTGTTTCTATTTTTTGGAACAGTTTTAGGAGAGTAGGTATTAATTCTTCTTGAGATGTTTGGTAGAATTCCCCTGGGAAGCCATCTGGCCTTGGACTCTTATTTGTTGGGAGATTTTGATGATTGCTTCAATGTCCTTACTGGTTATGAGTCTGTTCGGGTTTTCTATTTCTTCCTGGTTCAGTTTGGGTAGTTTAACATCTCTAGGAATGCATCATTTCTTCCAGATTGTCAAATGTGCTGGCATATAGTTGCTCATAATATGTTCTTATATTTGTTTGCATTTCTTTGGTGTTGGTTGTGATCTCTCCTCTTTCATTCATGATTTTATTGATTTGGGTCCTTTCTCTTTTCTTTTTGGTAAGTCTGGCCAGAAGTTTCTCAATCTTATTAATTCTTTCAAAGAACCAGCTCCTAGTTTCATTGATTTGTCCTACTGTTCTTTTGGTTTCTATTTCATCAATTTCTGCTCTGATCTTTATGATTTCTCTTCTCCTGCTGGGTTTAGGCCTTCTTTGCTGTTCTTTCTCCAGCTCATTTAGGTGTAGGGTTAGGTTGTGTACTTCAGACCTTTCTTGTTTGTTGAGAAAAGCTTGTATTGCTATATACTTTCCTCTCAGGACCACCGTTGCTGTGTCCCAATAATTTTGAACAGTTGTACTTTCATTTTCATTTGTTTCCATGAATTTTTTCAGTTCTTTAATTTCCTGGTTGACCCATTCATTCTTGAGTAGGATGCTCTTTAGCCTCCATGTATTTGAGTTCTTTCCAACTTTCTTCTTGTGGTTGAGTTCTAGTTTCAGAGCACTGTGGTCTGAAAATATGCAAGGAATGATCCCAATCTTTTGGTACTGGTTGAGACCTGATTTGAGACCCGGGATGTGATCTAATGTGGAGAATGTTCCATATGCACTTGAGAAGAATGTGTATTCTGTTGCTTTGTGGTGGAATGTTCAGAATATATCTGTGATGTCCATCTGGTCCAGTGTGTCATTTGAGGCCTTTTTCCTTGTTGATCTTTTGCTTGGATGATCTGTGCATTTCAGGGAGGGGGGGTGTTAAAGTCCCCTACTATTATTGTATTATTGTTGATGTGTTTCTTTGATTTTGTTATTAATTGATTTATATAATTGGCAGCTTCCATGTTGGGGCTTAGATAATTAAAACTGTTAAATCTTCTTATTGGACAGACTCTTGAAGTATGATATAGTGTCCTTCCTCATCTCTTATTAGAGTCTATGGCTTAAAATCTAACTAATCTGATATAAGGATTGCCACCCCAGCTTTCTTTTGATGTCCATTAGCATTGTTTTCCACCCCCTCACTTTAAATCTGGAGGTGTCTTTGGGTCTAAAGTGAGTTTCTGTAGACAGCATATTGATGGGCTTTGGTTTTTTATCCATTCTGATACCCTGTGTCTTTTGATTGGGGCATTTAGCCCATTTACATTAAGGAGAACTATTGAAAGATAGGAATTGAGGACCATTGTATTGCCTGTAAGGTGACTTTTACTGTATATTGTCTCTGTTCCTTTCTGATCTATGACTTTTAGGCTCTCTCTTTATTTCCTGTAGGGCTGGTTTGGTGTTTGAAAATTATTTTAGCTTTTCTTTGTCCTGGAAGCTTTTTATCTCTCCTTCTATTTTCAATGACAGCCTAGCTGGATATAGTATTCTTGGCTGCATATTTTTCTCCTTTAGTGCTCTGAATATATCATGCCAGTCCTTTCTGACCTGCCAGGTCTCTGTGAATAAGTCTGCTGCCAATCTAATATCCCTACCTTTGATGTTATAGACTTCTTGTCCTGGGCTGCTTTCAGGATTTTCTCTTTGTCACTGAGACTTATAGGTTTTACTATTAGATGATGGGGTGTGGACCTATTTTTATTGATTTTGAGGGGGGTTCTCTGTGCCTCCTGGATTTTGATGCTTGTTCCCTTTGCCATACTAGAGAAATTCTCTACTATAATTTGTTCCAATATACCTTCTGCCTCTCTCTTCCTTTCTTCTTCTTCTGGGATCCCAATTATTCTAATATTGTTTCATCTTATGGTATCAGTTATCTCTCAAATTCTCACCTCGTGGTCCAGCTAGTTGTTTGTCTCTCTTTTGCTCAGCTTCTTTGTTCTCCATCATTTGGTCTTCCATATTACTAATTCTCTCATCTACCTCATTTATCCTTGCAGTAGGAGCCTCCATTTTTGATTGCACCTCATTAGTAGCTATTTTGATTTCAACTTGGCTAGACTTTAGTTCTTCTATTTCTCCAGAGAGGAATTTTATTTCTCCAGAAACGAATTTTATTTCTCCAGAAAGGGATTCTCTAATATCTTCCCTGCCTTTTTAGAGCAGGTCCCTAGACATTGATATGGCCTCTTGTTTGTTTTTTTCTTTTTTTTTGTGTGAGTTTTTCTTGTAATTTTATCCAGATGAGAATAGATGAATGAGAGAATAAAATACTAAAAGGTTAGCAGTGACCTCACAAAGATATACACTAAGCAAATCAGAAGAGACCCAAAACCGGGTTGAGAAGAAAGGAGAAAAAAAACGAAAAAAATTTATATATATCTATATATATAGATACATATAAAAGACTGGTGAATAGAACAAAGGCATACACTTGATTTTGGGTATATTTTGGTCTGTTAGAAGAAACTACCTCCAAAGTTTTATAGGAAAAAAATATATATGGGTAGACACAATGAAGGGATGTAATATGAGTATAAAGATGAAAATTTAAAAAGATTCTTATAAAGGAATTGATAAGAAGTTGGTTGAAAAAAGAAAAAGGAAAAAATGAAAGAATGTGATCAGGCTGGAGACTAGAACAAAGCCATGTGCTAGATTTAGGGTATATTTTGATCTATTAGGAGGAATTGTATCCCAAAATTTTAAAGAAAAAAAAAAACCCTATATGTATACAAACAATAAGGTTAAATACAATGAAGGGATAAGATGCAACTATATGAAAATTAAAAGAGATTTTTTAAAAGGTATTGATAAGATAAAATAGTTAAAAATGTTAAAATAGGAAAGAGGAAAAATTAAAAAAAATTAATAAGAAAAAAAATTTAAAAAATTTTACTTTGAAAGTCTAAAGAATCATGGGGAAAAAATGATGAATTCTATATGTTTCTTTCCCCTAACTCTGGAATTCCATAGTTCTCACTGATCGGTGAACTTGGTCTCAGCTGGATGTTCTTGCTGATCTGGGGGAGGGGCCTGTTGCAGTGATTCTCAATGTCTTTGCCCAAGGCAGAATTGCACTGCCCTTACCAGGGGCCAGGCTAAGCAATCTGTTCAAGTTTGCTCTCTCAGGAGCTTTCGTTCCCTGAATGCTTTCCGTAGAGCTCTGGAGGACAGGAATGAAAATGGGGCCTCGCAATCTCAGGCCCAGAGTAGTGGAGAGCTCAGGGCCCCACTCCTCAGTGCACCCTCAGAGAAAGCAGCCAATCCCTTCCATCTCCCTGGTTTCCAGCCATGCTCCGAGCTCACCCAGCCTGTGACTGAACTTTTCTATCTTTGGTGCACGACCCCGTTTGGAGTCTGCAAACCCAGTAGATTCCTGATGCCTGTGCTGCTCCTCCCAGAGGAGGAAGGTGAGTCTCCCCAGATCTGCCACTTGTGGGGTCCCTGCTCAAAGACCAGTGGCCCGACTGTGCCATGGATCATGGTTTAAGGTAACCCCAAGCTGCGAGCCCCCTCCTCAGCTCTGTCTCTGCAGCCGGCTTCCCCAATCTGAAACCTGGGAGTCTGCCATGCTCAGACACCCACAGTCTTTCTGTGACTCCGTGGGTCCTGAGACCACACTGTCCCTGTGAGGGCTCCACCCCTGCTTAGCCACTGGAGCAATGTCCATCCACAGAACAGACTTCCTAAAAGTTCTGATTAGTGCTCCACTGCTTCACCGCTTGCCAGGAACCGGCGCTCCCCCTTTGATCTCTCTTCCCGGGCCTTTGGATTCACTTCTCTGCATGTCCTACCTTCCAGAAAGTGGTCGCTTTTCTGTTCCTAGAATTGCTGCTCTTCTTCTCTTGGATCTCCTGTTGAGGTTGTAGCTGTTCAGAATGGTTTGATAGCTGTCTAGCTGAACTCCTGGGACCTGATGATATTTCAGTCTACTACTCCTCTGCCACCTTGCTCCTCTCCCAGCTCCTCCTTTTAAAATAGCTATTTCTTCCCTTCCCAGTGGTGGGTACTCAGGAGGGCACGGATTACATGGAGCACTGGTTGTTATACATAAACAATGAATCATGGAACCCTATGTCAGAAACTAATGATGTACTGTATGGTGATTAACATAATAAAAATTATAAAAAATAATAAAATAAAATAGCTATTTCTTCCCTCCTGGTTAGCACTGTTGTACACTAGTTACATAATCTGTGCCAACCCCCAAAGTCATGAAAACATTCTCTTCTGTTGTATTCTAAAAGTTTATTAGTCTACCTTATATAATTAGATCCCTAATCAATCTGAAACTGATTTTTGGATATGATTTTGAGGTTGGCTTAAAGATTTCCATCCAAAAACTGATCAAGGATCATTTGCTGGAAAACATTGAAAAATTTGTGCTCCCCCCCCCCATGTCCAAGAGTTTAGCTGTCATTGTCTTATGTGCCTTTTTATTTTTTTTTAAATAACTGGCAGGAGGTCACTCATTTATTTATCATAAACTGAAGCCCTACTATGCTGAGCTCTCCACAGCAATGGGACAAGTGAGTGTGGCCCTCACGGTTTGCAGGGGAGTGGACATAGGACAAACTGCTCATAGAATGGGTCTATTTTATTCATCTCTGTATTCTTGTAACCTCAAAGAGTGTCCAGCACATAGTAGGAGTTCAGGAATTAGCAACTGCTATGGACAACGGGACAACACTATGTCTCTGGCCTTTGGATTTAAACAAAATGTTTGACAAGTAACAGCTTGTCTGGTTACATGCTGTGTGACTCTGGGCAAGTCACATCATCTCTCTGAGACTTGATTTCCTGGTATGTAGGGTGAGAACTCACTCCAAGTGACCTGGGGGCAGTGAAGAAGCTAATTGGTGAAAGGGTGCCTGGGTGGCTCAGTTAATTGAGTTTCGGGCTCTTGGTTTCAGCTTAGGTCATGATCTCAGGGTCATGACTTTGAACCCCATATCGGGCTCCAAGCTCAGCGAGGACTCTGCTGGAAATTCTTTCCTCCTCTGCTCCTATCACTCTCCCCAGCTTGCACATGCACACATACTCTTTTCTCTCCCAAATAAATAAATAAATAAATAAAATCTTAAAAAAAAAAGGCAGCTAATGGGTGAAAGAAGCCTGACACACTGAGTGCTCCCCAAGCCACAGCTATTGGAGTCAATATTGTCACCATAACATCAAAGAGCCCAGGTAAAGCCTCAGATCTCCATGTGCCTTCTGAAGAATGGGGAGGACTCAGCAGATGGCCTCTCTGCCTCATCCACACTAAGATCTCAGAATCAGAAATGCAAGCTGTTGTCAGTGGCCGTAGAGCAGCATCTAGTGGAAGGGAAGGAAAAGTGACAGTGTCACAGGATATCTGGAAGAGAGAGTTTTAAAGGTGGGGACAAAGTTTGGCAGAGAAGCCAGGAAAGTGACTGGCCTGTCCTGGTGTTCTCAGCAGGGAAGGTCACACAAGGTCCCCTGATCAGGACCCAGGACTCTGCCTGCCTGAGCCAAGGGGACCGATGGAGGAGAGGCCCTCTCCCTCTCTTCCCCCTCACTCCCTCTCTCCCTCCCTCCCTCCATGAGTGCTGGGACCCCATCTGTACCATGTCCAAACCTGCTGCCTCCACTACCCCCAAGTCCCCAGCTCTCAGGACATCAGGACAGAGGAGGGCTCTGTGCAGGGCACAGTCAGGCCATCTCCACGGCTCTTGGGCCACTCCTCAGCATCGGGGTCTGTGTCCCTCAGACACCAGGTCCTTGGGTTTCTGGCTCTGCTGGCCTGTGCAGGGACACTCATCACACTGTCCCTTCCCCTTGCCCCATCTTCCTGCCTCCCTTCACGCCTCTGCCTACAGCCCTCCCTTCTCCTCCTTCTGCCCAAAGAATCCAGAGCAAACCAGCCTTATCACCTGTCCTTGTCTGCCTAGGAGAGTGGTGAGAAGTAACAGTGTACCAGGTTGGTGCACTGAACATTTGGTAGCAGAAGCAGTAAGGGTCCAGTGATCCTCAGGGAGAGTCCGGGGATGGGCTCGTAGGCTATGGATATGGAGGGGACTCTCTAAGAGGGGATGGGACTTGGTCCCCTGCCACTGAAGAACCTAGGGTTGGATGAGTAGCTGTAGAGACTGGAGTAAGAAGGGAGGACAGGGAAGGTACTCTACTCAGGGCCAGTGCTGCCCACAACCGCTGTCAGCAAGACCTTCATCCAAGGTACATGGATGTTTACTCAGACCAAGAGCCAGTGAAACCTTGAGGGTCCTGGAATTCATCCAGTAAGCCACCAAATCACCAGGCCAGATGGCCACTTTCCTACTTAATTCGCAAGAACTGGTGGGGTTCCGGTTGACGGCCAGGGTTGGTCAGTCAAAGGGAAGCTAGTTCTTGGCAGAGTTGTCATGCGATATTTGGTTTGGAATGTCCTGGGTTCTGAGTCAGCCAGTGAGCCCAGCAGACCACTGGTCCTTGAGGGTCAGCTGGTCACCAGGAAGGCTCTGTGTGAAGGAGGCTGACAGTGTGAAGATGCTGGGGGAGGACGGCCACAGCTGGGCTTCCCTGGCCCTTCAGAGGGCTTGGTTTGGGGAAAATAGTGTTGTATTTTTGGGTCAGGGATTGATAGAAAAGGTGAATGGTGATTTGGACCCTTTTCTTGGCTCTGATACTTCTTCTAGGACATCATCTCTCTCATAGGAACTTTGGGGGAGGAGGAGTTGATAAATGAAGGAAGTGAAGCCCTTGGTTCAGGAGTTAAGGGCATGATTGAAAGGACTTGGGGCTGAGTTCAGGGATCTCTGTCCTCAGGAACCAGGTGCATTCCTGGCCCAGAACCCTCACTCATCTGTGTTGTGGATTTCTGAATACCTCTAAATTTCAGTGCCGTGAACTATACAACACAGGTCACAGGTCCTGCGCAGCCCACCCCACAGGGCTGATGGGATCAGAGGAGATGGGAACAGATATTCCTGAGCTCTAATGCATCCTCCCTGTGTACAGGATGAAAAGTAAACCTCACCATCCCTGCTCTGTGGCCGTGTAAGCCCCCTCTCCAGAGGCAGCCACTGCTCAAACACTTACAGAGCACTTACCAATTATTTTCTTAAGGATTTACCTGTATGTAATCATTTTTGAGCATCCTACTGTTAATAGGAAACAGGAGGTTCTATGCAAGTTTTCATGGCACAGTGCAGAGAACTGAGGCACAGAGGGATAGCCCGACCTTCCCAGGTTCCTGCGGCTTCTCGTAGGATCTGAACCCAGGACCTCGGGCTCGCGCTCTCTGTTATGACACTCTGCTGACTTTCTATATCGCTTCATGCAAGGAAGGGTATTTCCCACGCAGTCTGTCTTCTGGGTGTTTTAAGTGTGCACCAAACCACAGGATCCTGAAGCCCAGCTTTGATTCAGTGGGTACATGAGAGACCAAAAGCTTCAACTGTGAAGCAGTTATCACTAGTTTCGCTGTGGTCTTCTGCCGGCGAGGTGTCAACAGCTCTCTTATTACGAACTCATTTCCCAGAGTCTTAGCTGATGGATACAAAAAGAAAATTCGGTCCTCATTTAAGAAGAAAACGCACCTCACCCCCGGCAGCGGGTCAGAAAAATGGGTGTCCTGCTGCGCCCCAGAGGGCACCCCACAGACGAGTCAATGGAAGGAAGCATGGAAATTAATCATTCAGTAGATTTGAGAAGAAATGAATGTTAGTTCGGTGTACCACATGTGATGGAAAGCTATAAGCACGCTAAGCCGTGTGCTTTTTTATTCCACGTGTGAAAGTTGTGATTGGCTGAGTCAGTCAGTAGTGCTGTGACCATGACTGTGGAAGTAAAGACGGGTTGACAGATAACTCAGCCTTGTTCACATTTAATAGGAAACAATGTCTCAGGTTAATGTTTGGATATTAACTGGTGCTGAACATTAATGGAAATAGATCTCTTCTGGAAATATATTAGTTTTTAATTAATAAACCTGTTTTTTAAAATTTTTAAATTAATCGAGTAATTAATTAATTAAATACAGTTAATTATAATTATAATAAATTGTTTGTAAATATAAATTATAAAATTAATTAAATTAAAAATTTAATTAAATAAATAATTAAATAAATAATTAAAAATTAATAAAATTATATAAATAACTCATCTAATTTATAAAGCACTTCAGATTCACATAAAATTTGAACAGATAATAGAGAAAGATCTTGTATGCCCTCTCCCCTCCACCCCACCCTGTTTTGCTTGTTACTCACCTCTGACCTTCATGTGGTGTGTTTGTTCGTATCAGTGGACCAATATTGGTGGATACTTGATATCAACGTGCACTCTTTGTGTTGTATATTTCTATGCTTTTTTTTTTTTTTTGGAAAAAATTTGGAATTTGGAAAAAATATATAATGTCTGGTATCAACCACCCAGAAGAGTCTCACTGCTCTACTAATCCCCTGGTTTCACCTATTCAACCCCCCTTCTTCCCTGAAACCCCTGATCTTTTTACTGTCTCTCTAGATTTGCCTTTTCCAGAATGTGATATAGTTCGGATCATGAACATTTCATGGCAACTTCGACGGTCTTTGCCAGAAAGCCGAAAGGCTCTGTTCCTCATTTCTCTCCTGCTTCTCTCCTTTGCTGGTGACCCAGTAGCAGTCCAGTTCATGGTTATTAACTAGCTGGTTCCGTGACTCCCTCTCCCTGCCCAAGTCGACCAAACCTCCCTGAGTTAGTCCTGAGCAGCAGTGCCGCCCAAGACTGACAGTCCCTCCGTGTCCTCTAGATCCTCCAAGGTCCTATCTGAGAAACTTCCTCATGACCCAGCAGAGTAAGAAGCCCTGTCTAATGCCAAGTTATGGTCTCCCGGCTTTGAGATGGAAACATCGCTGTGTCGGTTTATCTCATGTTCGAATGAGCTCATGTGTGGAAAATCTGACTATGGATATTGTAGATGGGGTGTGCAGTTCTCATTGTGGGGAGACGCTTGATGCCTGATTCAAGAGGGCGTTCACATGCCGGCATCAGCTTACCAACCGTATGGCACGGGGTCTCTCTTCAGCACCAATATCCCTCCTGGGTTTAAGAGTCTTACTGCTGCTGATCAAGATGGATGTATGTAAGAGCTGCGTCCACTGGGACAAGGTTTTCTTTTCTGTAAAGGCAGGTGGCCTCCAGACCCAGTGAAAATGGAACATGTTTTAGAATCACTTACTCACTGAAGAAAAATCCATGAGAAAGGAAAGGTGGGGCTCTCCTAGTGGTTTGCTGGAAGGTCATGCTATTTCTGGCTTCCTGCTGGGAATGAGGATTGGGATGTTTCTGGAAGGACTGATTTTCCAGGTAATGGACTGCGGCCAGTGATACAGCCTCCGGAAGCAGCCATGTTCCCTTTAGGTGGCATGGGTCTGTGTGCTCGGGCTTTAGGGGTGTCTCTGTGTGGGTCTGTGTAGCGTGAATGTGAGGTGTGGGCAATGGCTGGACCCGAGAGGGTGTGCTCCTCCTGTAGATATGTCCCATGGACACATCACAACTTGGTGTCACTTGGAGAAAACCCTGTCTCCCCTGTACCTTTGGCATGCCCTGTCTTGCTCAGCCCTCACCACACTGGGCCGGGCATTGGTTTTCTCTCCCCACTGCTCAGAGGGAGAAACTGAGGTACAGAGATGAGTGACCCAGGCTCCAGAGTGCTCGGGGGGAAGAGCCAGCCTGTGACCTCCAGCTCTGAAGTACTGACCTGTGCTCAACACTTGCACAGGGTGACTAGCGACGGGGTTCCAGCATCTGTGCATGTGCATGGAGGCTGGGAATCTGCAGAGGTCCCAGATGTGGCCACCACCATAAGGTGGGGTCTGTGGTCCCACAGGCCCAGGCAGCCACAGGCACCCAGAGCTGACTCTGGCATGGAGGCTAATGGGAAGCATGCGTAGATAGCTCAGTGCCCCTGGTCCACCTACAGATTCAGAGAAGTAAGAAGCCACCTTGGACCATGTAGGTCCGCATCTGTCAGTGCTGGGGTCGCTCCTCAGCCTCTGGCCCAAAAGCAGGGAAGAATCGTAGAGATTTGTCACTACAAGCCCTGGAAGCATCAGGCTGTGTGAGCTGTACAGCCTGGGATGGTGGCAAAGAGGAGTTTGATACCCTGCTGTGTTACCAGCCTGGACTCAGCTCCTCCCTCCCCTCTGTCCCGCTGCTCTCCTTGGCCTCCTTCCACCACCAAAGAGGGTGGCCTGGGACAGATCAGTCCTTGTTAACCCTCCGCTGCCTGAGGTACTCGCTGGCCCAAGGCCACCGCAAGCAAGCCCCATCCTGAGGGAGCCCAGTGGCACCACCAGGGACTGAGTTACAAGTGTCCTCCTAGCTCCCCCCAAAGGCCTGGCCCCAGGGACAGGAACAGGGAAAAGGCCCCATGGAATGCCAAGGTGAGCTCTCCTGCCTTTGAGATGCAAACCCTGCTTTCTTGGTCTCTTTCTTTCTTTTTAAATTCAGTTGAATTTAGACCGGAAGCTGTGGGCATGCGCATCACACACGATATTTACCATCTCCTTTTTGGGGGTTGGGGGGGTCCAGTCCCACCTGGGACACCTGCTTTGTGCAACCATCGGGGGAGGGCAGCACCAGCTGGTAGATGGTAGACTGGGGGGGCTTCTCCTCAGCAGAAATCTTCCCTTGTTGGATGAAGAATTCCATGACTGGCAACCGGTATGGATGGAGAATACGGGATCCAGGAAAAGCTCAGGCCCATTTTGCCAGTGTCCTCTCTGCCGGCCTTGGGGCCGTGGACTGGACTGTTCCCCAGCCACTTTGCTAAAGTCACCAGTAGGACAAATGACTCGGACAGATGTGCAGGGAGCGATGTGATCTGTCGCTGCAGGTGGTCTCCAGAGTAAGTGACAATAGTATCAACTCCAGAGTTCCTCACTTGCCAGAAAATGATCTAGGTGGTAAGAGAGGGTGGAGGTCCCTTGCCGCCTCTGCTGATTCTGGGTTCCTGTTGGGAACCAGGGCTGGGGGTGTGGGGAGGGAAGCTGATTCTCCAGGTAAAGACCCGTGGCCATTTTTCAACAAGCACCTCTGTTCCCTTTCGGGGGTGAGGGCTTGCGTGCATGGTGGTGGGCTGTACCTTGGGGGAATCAGGTGCTGTCATTGTGTGTGTGTGTGTGTGTGTGTGCACGCACGTGTGCGTGTGTGTGTTTGTCCGTCCCCCTAGATCGAGCTCCCCTCCAACAACACAGTTGCCAGCATCAGCAACTAAGTGACAATTTCTATCACCATTGTTTCACGCAATTCTCTATTTCAAACTTGATCAAATTGTGTATTTTAAATGTTTGCTCTTCCTTATATGCCAAGTATACCTCAATAAACTTGGGGGGAAATGCCATCACCAGCTAGGAGAATGTTCACAGGGTTCTAAGTGGACAAAACTGTGCTCCAGATTAAGGAGTCAAAAAAAACTTCAGGTCTGACTTCTGAGCAGGCTGTTTTATTCCCTGAGAGGCGCTGGGATCAATCATGACTAAAGAAAAGGAGCCCTAACGGTATCTAGTTGGCCTCTGAGAAAAGGGAGGCTGGAGAGGGTGCAGAATTGTGGGGCGTTGCACAGCTTGTGGATAGGGAACCCGGCACTGAGATGAAGCCCTTCAAGCCCCAGACCCTATGCACTGTCTCTCATGCCTCCCCCACCAGGAGAGAATTCTGAGAGGGGATGAGGCAGGTAGTGAAGTCATGGCTGGTGTGAGTGCTGTATGGACGTCTTCCTAAAAGCCCAGAGAGAGGGGCTTGCTTCCCATTTCAGCCTCTTCTCCAGCCACCTGTGTGACAAACCAGGCACTTTCTTTCATGGAAATTGGGAAGAGGCAGAGAATGCAGTCACGTCTCCTGTTCCCTCACCCGAGACACATCAGTGGGCCTGGAACTATGACCAGGCCGGAGACATGGAAGTTCCCAGCCTGACCCACCCAGAGCCAGGAGGGACGAGTTTTTACTTTTCACCTGCTTCTGGGAGTCACCTGACAATCAGTCCTTGTCTACATGCTGTTGGCCAAGGGTTGTCAGGCCTACAGACACATTTACACTGAAGAGATCTCATCCCACGTGGCCATAGCAACTGTAGAACATTCTAGTTGCACAGGAGGTGAGAGGGGCACAGACTCCAGGCATGGGGAGCTTAGCAAAGTGATGGGAGCTGAACCCAAGGTTGAGGTGATCCTTCTTGCTCCCTTTTATGACCCAGAGGACATAAGTTTGAGGGTTTCTCTGAAATGATCTGAGAGTTCTCACACCCAAACTCTGAGTCCTCCCGCTCATGGGGATAGGAGCCCTGGCCCCTGGTAGCCACTGCAAGGGTACCAACAACATCTCCCTCATTCCTTCTCCCCCAGATGGTCAGCTCTGAGCAGCCTCTCTTGATACAGTCTGGATTAGGGTCTAGTTCAGGGGCAGAAACTTCCCTCTTCAGCTTGTCTGGGCCTCTGTGGCCCCATACTAAGCTAACTGCCTGCCCAGGCTCTAGTCTGGATCAGGAAGAATAGGGTGGGCTCCTGAGGACACTGAAGTGTCCCTGCCCCTAGCTAGACATGCCAGCTCACATGTGAGTTAATTAGAGGAAACAAAGTTAAACAGTCCCATCCTTCATACATCAGCCAAATTTCAGGTGCCCCGTAGTGCATGTTTACAACATAGAACATTTCCATCCTCACAGACAGCTCCCCTGGGCACCTGTTCTGAGCCTGGCAGAGGGGCAGCTCACGGACCCCATCTAAGCCAGACTGTTTCCACACAGTTGGGATCTCAGGTTGATCGTGTGCAGATGAGAGCTATCGTGATCCCGTGGAGACAGGGAAGTGCCATGTGAAGGGGCATCCTTCCTCTTGCTGAAGAATAGTAGCTGTGCTCAAGGTCTTGTTGAAGGGCTCTGACTCCAGGGAGCCCAGGGCAGGTCTGAGGATCTGGACGCAGAGCAGGTGATGCCGGGTGAGCCAGCCTGGCCTCCGCTGGAGCCGCAGGGGCAAGGGTGCCCCTTTCTCTAACAACCCGCGGCTCATGCTTGTGTCTCTAAGGATTAGATTGTCAACAGAAGCTACAATTCAGCAGTGAAGATGAAGACACCCCAGGTAGGGAGCAGCTCTCAGGTGCGTCCCATGGGAGAGGTTTTGGGGAGCAGTCAGGGGACACTTGCAATGTGGAGACTTAGGAAAGGCTATGAAATCAGAGAGAACAAGGAAATGCACGTGCTTTTCATATTTTAATGATGTAAGAATAAGAGTCGTCATGTCTATTGGCTTCGGGTGTACTGTTTGTCATCATCTTGTCTTGCTTTGCTATTTAAGATTACCTTTTCCCCAGACCCCCAGGCGCCAGTACCATCTAGGCATAGGAGGTCCTCGCATCTCCCATGTCTGTAAAATCTCCTGCTGCTGCTCCCCTCGCCAGCTCTCCTGCATCGCCCTGGCTCCTGACCCGGGTCTGCAACACAGAATGGTGCTGAACAGCCCCGAGTGGTGGGCAGGGAGCAGGGCGGGAGTGAGAAGGACTGGGCCTTCCTGCTGGAGGGGCCCCGGAAGCCTGGGTCTGCCCCGGGCTCCCCCCACTTTGTGGTCTCCTGCCCTGGAGGGCTCTGGACTCACTTAACAGCTACCCAAATCACACAATTTTTAAACAGGATGATTCCATCAAGAATCTGATTCCTGAAATCCTCTTCTCCTGCATTCCAGAGACTGGACCAAGAAAGAAAGAAGAGGAAAGAGAACAGGAAGAGGAAATGGAGTGTAGAGAGGCAGGAGGAAGAACAGAGGCAAACGAGAGTACTTCAGGGACCCAAACCCCAGGAGGGCACTGGGGTGGCCTCCACTGCCCATGACCTTGCAGGGGGGATGACGGTCAAGGCCAGTGCTACGAGGGAAGGATGTAATGTGAACATAGCCTGGGGAAAGGACACCCTTGCTTTCTCCAGCACTGAGTTTGCTAGGTGAGTCCCCCACTGGCTCCGAGGTTGGGCAGAGGGGACTGTGGGTACCCACAGGTTCGCCCTGTGCCTGACCCCAGGAGGAGCAAGTCACTTGGTGTTCTTTGTGGAAAGTGTCCTGGAGGGTTCACCATGCGTAGTTTCCTCAGCATCCCTGTGGGACACAATCCGGCCTGGCACTCTCAAGGTGAACAGGGAGCAGCTCAGCTAATCCATGTGGGGAGATAACGTGGGGTGGGCTTGACGTCGCCCAGCTCAGGCTCCCGAGGAAAGTGAGGAGGACAGAGGCCCTGTGGGTCCCTCCCATGCCAGCAGGGTGGCTCTGCTGGCCCCACCACCCATCCCCGAGGGCACATGGCAGCCTGGGCTCAAGTTGGCGACAAGGCAGCATCCAACCCCATCTGGGAGAGGCCCGAGTCCCGGGGTTCCCTCAGCCTCTGCGGAGACCCCTGGACGGCCAGTCTCACCTCATGGCACCGTTTCTCAGGTTCTATAGATTTTTCATACATACAGGAAAACCAAAGAAAACACAAGAATTTGAAGGAAATTGAGTGCAGTGCTAATTTGGAATATGTTAAGGAGTTAGGATTAGAAATTATGCATAATTCGGGCACACCAGGATGGCTCAGTCAGTTAAGCATCTGCCTTCAGCTCAGGTCATGATCCCGGGGTCCTGGGATTGAGAGTCGTGTTGAGCCTGAAGTCAGGGTCTGCAGGGATACTGCCTCTCCCTTTCCCTCTGCCAGTTGTTCCCCCTGCTTGTGCTCTCTCTCTGTGAAATAAATAAAATCTTTAAAAAAATTGTGTACATTTCACATTCTACTTTTGTAAATAAAACAAATATAAGTTGTATTATATGTTAAGAAGCAATGTCTTCTGTCACCTTACTTTGCTAGAATATACTAAAGCCATAAAATTATTTTATTTTTTTAAGACTTCTGTTTTATTTATTCATTTGAGAAAGATAGAGAGACAGGGACAGAGAGAGCACAAACAGGGGGAGAGGCAGAGGGATACAGAGAAGCAGAGTCCTTGCTGAGCTGGGAGCCTGACAGGGGGCTCTATCTCAAGACCTGGAGATCACCACCTAAGCCAAAGGCAGGTGCTTAACCATCTGAACCACCCAGGTACTCCCCAAATTAGTGATTCTATGTGAAGCATACTGATTGTCTTTTAACTGAAAGCCATAGGCAGGGTTTGGTGGCATGTTAGGGAGAAGAAGGAATATGAGCAAGGGAAGGGGGCATTTCAGGTCTCTATCCACTGTGCCAGGGCAGGTGTCATGATGGGTTGTATTGCACGAGGAGTCGGGGACAAGGTCACCACTCTTGGCCTCTGTCTTCAGTCCTCCTGCTCCTCACAGGGCCCAGAGGGTGGGACTTGGCCTTTTTCCTCCTGCAGTTACTTACATGAATTTCCCCAGTGGCAGCTTTGCATCGAGAGGAGCTTGCCTGCCTTCCCCTGGGGCAGTGGTAAAGCTTTCCTTGCCCACAGGAAAGTTTCTGCATGGTGAGGTTTGACTGGATGCTGTGTTTCAGCATCTCACTTTGCAGGGGCCAATTCCTTGCTCTTGTCCCTGGCTGTGTGTCACAGAACCCAGGACAGGACAGTGGCCTCACCCTGGAACTTCGCATCCTGAGTTAAAGTGGAGACTAATTCCTGTCAGGGATCCAGGTTCCTGATCTGGACACCAGCTCCCCCAGCTGAACACTTGTCTTGATCTCACTCTTCTGAGGGACCACAGAGCAGAACAGACACAACAAACCTTCCCCACGGGACTCCTTCTGTCATGAATTGGTGCACTTATGGTGCAGACATAAGCACATTTTAGGTACATGGGTTTCTTAAGATAACCCAGGCAGATGAGACATCTACTTCCTTCTTTAAAATGTTCACCAGACCCACTCTCTGTGGAAAAACTTGTAGACTGGAGTTTCCCAATGACCAAAATGACCATGAGTGCTTGGGTTCATAATCTTCTCTGCTTGCATAGACATGTTATGTAGCTACTACATGTCATTCCTCTCCTAGGAAATGACACACAATATAAAGATAAATGACTCTTGGCCCCAGAACTTCTGATATTTGAGATGCTAATGAGAATAAAAAGCTTGGTTGGTCATTCAGCCTTGACCTGAGCTGGTGAAGTGAACCAGATCATGGGTGTCCAATACTGTAGCCACTGACCACCCGTGGCCATCGAGCACCTGGAGTTCATCTCTTCTGAGTTGAGATGTGCTCTGAGTGTAAAATGCACACTGGATTCTGAAACTAGAAGAAGGAAGAGGAGTTAAATTATCTTATTGAGATCTCTGAAACAATTCTCATTGACATAAATACATGTGGAAGGGATACCATTTTTCCAATTATAATTATTTTTACTCATTTCCTTTTACTGTGTGTAACGTGGCTATTAGAAAATTTGTAGCTGACGTAGGTGGGACACATTAGATTTCTGTCAGGCAGTGCCAGACTCAACTCCCGAGAGTCTCCAACTCGGGAAACTGGTCCCACCTGGCCACGACTCAGAACCACAGCAGCCACTGAGGGGTGGAATCAGTCAGTGGGGAAACTCAGTGCAGCATCTCGTAGAGCAGTCCGAGCTATGATCTGGTTAAGGAATAGAAAGACTTGGTCCTCTCTCCAGTGTGGGTATTGAAAATCTGGTCCTGCCCACAGCTCCTAGAGCAGAGAGCCTGAGTGTACCCATTGTCTCTAGGTGCAGATGCTGTGTTTGGAATTGAGTTGGCCTCCAAAACACTTGCTGTATTAGGAAAATACTTTATTCCCTGTACTATGCTTTCTCATATTTGCTTTTGGCAGAACTCTGAGAAATAAAAAAAAAAAAAGTTTCACAGGATTGGATGTGTCCTCTATGAGAGTCTTCTCTGGTCTCCCACTCCCTCCGAAGGTGACTTGGTTCTGGAGTGAGATCGATCTGGATGGGATCTCTGTTAAAGGGTTCTCTTCCCACTCTACCATACCAGCATTTGCCTCTTGAATTTGATTCATCTTTTTTTTTTAAAGATTTTATTTATTTATTTGACAGAGAGAGATCACAAGTAGACGGAGAGGCAGGCAGAGAGAGAGAGAGAGAGAGAGAGGGAAGCAGGCTCCCTGCTGAGCAGAGAGCCCGATGCGGGCCTCGATCCCAGGACCCTGAGATCATGACCTGAGCCGAAGGCAGCGGCTTAACCCACTGAGCCACCCAGGCGCCCCCCCCTTGAATTTGATTCATTTTAAGTTAGTTCTAGGAGAGAATCAATTTACTGATGACAGAAAGGTGGCCAAAAATGTTTTTATTCAACATTGAGCCAAAATTTAACAGGGTGCTACACTTTCAAGAAATTTGAATTTGAATATTTACAAATCTCAAGAATTGCCCAAGGCCAATAATTATAAATTTTTCTCATCTTTTAGACAAACTCAGACATGTGTATTTGACTTCATCAATATTTCTCCATATGTATTCCTCTATACATATTTGGAAAAAATTCATGCTTCATCTTGAAACCACACCATAGAAGGTAAAATTCCCATTTCAATTTCACTCATATTTTCTTAAGATTTTTTTTTAAAACCTCAGCTTTACTAATCAATACTCACCCTTCACTAATATCTGTATAAGTTCTCTTTCACTTTAGCTCAACTATTTAGAGTATGTGGGCCAGGGTGATGGCCATACCATCTATTTGCTAAGGAATCATGGGGAACCAAGCCAAGGGGGATGGCATTTGGCTCTGCTTCCTTCCCATCCTATGACATAGAGGCTTTACGTTGATTTTATTGCCACTCGGTGACTAGAAAGAGGAAATCCCTTATTGCTATCACGTTTTGCTGCACAGTGAAATATAAAAATACAGGCGTATCAAAACCATGAAGCAAATTTAAAATATATTTGAGAATCAAGACACGGGAAGGTCAGATCAACATTTCATAAATTATACCTATTTTAAATATTCTTATTAGGGAACCCTCGGTGATATTTGAGGGGATACTGTCGCTGTACCTCACTCATTTTTGCCTTTTTCCTCAAATATAGAAAGCTCTGGTGGATTTTAATTCTCCAGTGACTGTGGCAGACACCTGGAACTTTTGGTGAATGGAGCGGTTGTAAATGCATCTGGCCACTAGGTGGAGCAATGTCACAGACTATGCAAGCTCTTCCCTCTTCTCTGTCCCCACTCAGGCTAACTTCATCTGTTCTGCGTTCTGAAATGCCCATCAGAGGGCAAGGACACATCTGATTCTGTAAGTGCTCACAAGACTGTTAAACATCGCTTTCTCTTGATAACTAGGGCTGTCTTCACCACTTGCTGCTCACAAGACTATTAAAAATTAGAGCAGTTTAAACTCATAGGTAAATGTCCAGCCTTCCTTCTTTCTTTATCCTCTTTTTAGGGAGGAGAGGGGCAAAGGAAGAGGGAGAGAGAGAATCTTAAGGAGACTGCAGCCCAAGGAGTAGCTACATGCAAGGGCTCCATCTCATGACCCGGAGAGCATGACCTGAGTCGAAATCGAGGGTCAGACATATAAGTGCCTGAGCTACCCAGGTGACCCATGAATCCTTAATGACATGGCAAACTCAGCTAAATCCAATCTCCCCTTAATTATTCCTTAATTATACCTGTAGGAACCTTACATTTGTTCCCAAGACAAATCATTTCTTCATGTTGCTATCCCAGGACAATTTATAAATGCTGCTGCTTCTTTCTTTCTCTCTCTCTTTTTTTTAATTTTATTTTTTATAAACATATAATATATTTTTATCCCCAGGGGTACAGGTCTGTGAATTGCCAGGTTTACACACCTCACAGCACTCACCATAGCACATACCCTCCCCAGTGTCCATAATCCCACCCCCCTCCCAACCCCCTTCCCCCCATCAACCCTCAGTTTGTTTTGTGAGATTAAGAGTCACTTATGGTTTGTCTCCCTCCCAATTCCATATTGTTTCATTTACTCTTCTCCTACCCCCTTAACCCCACATGTTGCATCTCCTCTCCCTCATATCAGGGAGATCATATGATAGTTGTCTTTCTCTGATTGACTTATTTTGCTAAGCATGATACCCTCTCGTTCCATCCACGTCGTCACAAATGGCAAGATTTCATTTCTTTTGATAGCTGCATAGTATTCCATTGTGTATATATACCACATCTTCTTTATCCATTCGTCTGTTGATGGACATCTAGGTTCTTTCCATAGTTTGGCTATTGTAGACATTGCTGCTATAAACATTCGGGTGCACGTGCCCCTTCGGATCACTACGTTTGTATCTTTAGGGTAAATACCCAGCAGTGCAATTGCAGGGTCATAGGGTAGTTCTATTTTCAACATTTTGAGGAACCTCCATGCTGTTTTCCAGAGTGGTTGCACCAGCTTGCATTCCCACCAACAGTGTAGGAGGGTTCCCCTTTCTCCGCATCCTCGCCAGCATCTGTCATTTCCTGACTTGTTAATTTTAGCCATTCTGACTGGTGTGAGGTGATATCTCATGGTGGTTTTGATTTGTATTTCCCTGATGCCGAGTGATGTGGAGCACTTTTTCATGTGTCTGTGGGCCATCTGGATGTCTTCTTTGCAGAAATGTCAGTTCATGTCCTCTGCCCATTTCTTGATTGGATTATTTGTTCTTTGGGTGTTGAGTTTGCTAAGTTCTTTATAGATTTTGGACACTAGCCCTTTATCTGATATGTCACTTGCAAATATCTTCTCCCATTCTATCAGTATCTTTTGGTTTTGTTAACTGTTTCCTTTGCTGTGCAAAAGCTTTTGATCTTGATAAAATCCCAATAGTTCATTTTTGCCCTTACTTCCCTTGCCTTTGGTGATGTTCCTAGGAAGATGTTGCTGCGGCCGAGGTCGAAGAGGTTGCTGCCTGTGTTCTCCTCAAGGATTTTGATGGATCCTTTCTCACATTGAGATCCTTCATCCATTTTGAGTCTATTTTCGTGTGTGGTGTAAGGAAATGATCCAATTTCATTTTTCTGCATGTGGCTGTCCAATTTTCCCAACACCATTTATTGAAGAGGCTGTCTTTTTTCCAGTGGACATTCCTTCCTGCTTTGTCAAAGATTAGTTGACCATAGAGTTGAGGGTCTATTTCTGGGCTCTCTATTCTGTTCCATTGATGTATGTGTCTGTTTTTGTGCCAGTACCATGCTGTCTTGATGATGACAGCTTTGTAATAGAGCTTGAAGTCCGGAATTGTGATGCCACCAACTTTGGCTTTCTTTTTCAATATTCCTTTGGCTATTCGAGGTCTTTTCTGGTTCCATATAAATTTGAGGATTATTTGTTCCATTTCTTTGAAAAAAATGGATGGTACTTTGATAGGAATTGCATTAAATGTGTAGATTGCTTTAGGTAGCATAGACATTTTCACAATATTTATTCTTCCAATCCAGGAGCATGGAACATTTTTCCATTTCTTTGTATCTTCCTCAATTTCTTTCATGAGTACTTTATAGTTTTCTGAGTATAGATTCTTAGTCTCTTTGGTTAGGTTTATTCCTAGGTATCTTATAGTTTTGGGTGCAATTGTAAATGGGATGGACTCCTTAATTTCTCTTTCTTCTGTCTTGTTGTTGGTGTAGAGAAATGCAACTGATTTCTGTGCATTGATTTTATATCCTGACACTTTACTGAATTCCTGTACAAGTTCTAGCAGTTTTGGAGTGGAGTCTTTTGGGTTTTCCACATAGAGTATCATATCATCTGCGAAGAGTGATAGTTTGACTTCTTCTTTGCCGATTTGGATGCCTTTAATTTCCTTTTGTTGTCTGATTGCTGAGGCTAGGACTTCTAGTACTATGTTGAATAGCAGTGGTGATAACGGACATCCCTGCCGTGTTCCTGACCTTAGCGGAAAAGCTTTCAGTTTTTCTCCATTGAGAATGATATTTGCGGTGGGTTTGTCATAGATGGCTTTGATAATATTGAGGTATGTGCCGTCTATCCCTACACTTTGAAGAGTTTTGATCAGGAAGGGATGCTGTACTTTGTCAAAGGCATTTTCAGCATCTATGGAGAGTATCATATGGTTCTTGTTCTTTCTTTTATTAATGTGTTGTATCACATTGATTGATTTGCGGATGTTGAACCAGCCTTGCAGCCCTGGAATAAATGCCACTTGGTCGTGGTGAATAATCCTTTTAATGTACTGTTGAATCCTATTGGCTAGTATTTTGGCGAGAATTTTTGCATCTGTGTTCATCAAGGATATTGGTCTGTAGTTCTCTTTTTTGATGGGATCTTTGTCTGGTTTTGGGATCAAGGTGATGCTGGCCTCATAAAATGAGTTTGGAAGTTTTCCTTCCATTTCTATTTTTTGGAACAGTTTCAGGAGAATAGGAATTAGTTCTTCTTTAAATGTTTGGTAGAATTCCCCTGGGAAGCCATCTGGCCCTGGGCTTTTGTTTGTTTGGAGATTTTTGATGACTGTTTCAATCTCCTTACTGGTTATGGGTCTGTTGGGGCTTTCTATTTCTTCCTGGTTCAGTTGTGGTAGTTTATATGTCTCTAGGAATGCATCCATTTCTTCCAGATTGTCAAATTTGTTGGCGTAGAGTTGCTCATAGTATGTTCTTATAATTGTCTGTATTTCTTTGGTGTTCGTTGTGATCTCTCCTCTTTCATTCATGATTTTATTGATTTGGGTCCTCTCTCTTTTCTTTTTGATAAGTCTGGCCAGGGGTTTATCAATCTTATTAATTCTTTCAAAGAACCAGCTCCTAGTTTCGTTGATTTGTTCTATTGTTTTTTTTTGGTTTCTATTTCATTGATTTCTGCTCTGATCTTTATGATTTCTCTTCTCCTGCTGGGTTTAGGGTTTCTTTCTTGTTCTTTCTCCAGCTCCTTTAGGTGTAGGGTTAGGTTGTGTACCTGAGACCTTTCTTGTTTCTTGAGAAAGGCTTGTACCGCTATATATTTTCCTCTCAGGACTGCCTTTGTTGTGTCCCACAGATTCTGAACCATTGTGTTTTCATTATCATTTGTTTCCATAAATTTTTTCAATTCTTCTTTAATTTCCTGATTGACCCATTCATTCTTTAGAAGGATGCTGTTTAGTCTCCATGTATTTGGGTTCTTTCCAAATTTCCTCTTGTGATTGAGTTCTAGCTTCAGAGCATTGTGGTCTCAAAATATGCAGGGAATGATTCCAATCTTTTGATACCGGTTGAGACCTGATTTAGGACCGAGAATGTGATCTATTCTGGAGAATGTTCCATGTGCACTAGAGAAGAATGTGTATTCTGTTGCTTTAGGATGAAAAGTTCTGAATATATCTGTGATGTCCATCTGGTCCAGTGTGTCATTTAAGGCCTTGATTTCCTTGTTGATCTTTTGCTTGGATGATCTGTCCATTTCAGTGAGGGGAGTGTTAAAGTCCCCTACTATTATTGTATTATTGTTGATATGTTTCTTTGATTTTGTTATTAATTGGTTTATATAGTTGGCTGCTCCCACGTTAGGGGAATAGATATTTAAAATTGTTAGATCCTCTTTTTGGATAGTTCCTTTGAGTATGATATAGTGTCCTTCCTCATCTTTTGTTGTAGTCTTTGGCTTAAAATCTAATTTTTCTGATATAAGGATTGCCACTCCTGCTTTCTTCTGATGTCCATTAGCATGGTAAATTCTTTTCCACCCCGTCACTTTAAATCTGGAGGTGTCTTCAGGTTTAAGATGAGTTTCTTGTAGGCAACATATAGATGGGTTTTGTTTTTTTATCCATTCTGATACCCTGTGTCTTTTGATTGGGGGCATTTAGCCCATTAACATTCAGGGTAAGTATTGAGAGATATGTATTTAGTGCCATTGTATTGCCTGCAGGTGACTGTTATTGTATATTGTCTCTGTTTCTTTCTGACCTACTCTTTTAGGGTCTCTCTTTGCTTAGAGGACCCCTTTCAATATTTCCTGTAGAGCTGGTTTGGTATTTGCAAATTCTTTCAGTTTTTGTTTGTCCTGGAAACTTTTAATCTCTCCTTCTATTTTCAATGATAGCCTAGCTGGATATAGTATTCTTGGCTGCATGTTTTTCTCGTTTCATACTCTGAATATATCATGCCAGCTCTTTCTGGCCTGCCAGGTGTCTGTGGATAAGTCTGCTGCCAATCTAATATTTTTACCATTGTACGTTACAGACTTCTTTTCCCGGACTGCTTTCAGGATCTTCTCTTTGTCACTAAGACTTGTCAATTTTACTATTAGGTGACGGGGTGTGGACCTATTCTTATTGATCTTGAGGGGGGTTCTCTGAACCTCCTGGATTTTGATGCCTGTTCCCTTTGCCATATTGGGGAAATTCTCTCCAATAATTCTCTCCAATATACCTTCTGCTCCCCTCTCTGTTTCCTCTTCTTCTGGAGTCCCAATGATTCTAATGTTGTTTCGTCTTATGGTGTCACTTATCTCTCGAATTCTCCCCTCGTGATCCAGTAGCTGTTTGTCCCTCTTTTGCTCAGCTTCTTTATTCTCTGTCATTTGGTCTTCTATATCGCTAATTCTTTCTTCTGCCTCATTTATCCTAGCAATCAGAGCCTCCATTTTTGTTTGCACCTCATTAATAGCTTTTTTGATTTCAACTTGGTTAGATTTTAGTTCTTTTATTTCTCCAGAAAGGGCTTTTATGTCTCCCGAGAGGTTTTCTCTAATATCTTCCATGCCTTTTTCGAGCCCGGCTAGAACCTTGAGAATCGTCATTCTGAACTCTGGATCTGACATATTACCAATGTCTGTATTGATTATGTCCCTAGCCTTTGGTACTGCCTCTTTTTTTTTTTTTTTTTTTTTTTTTTTTGTGGTGAATTTTTCCGCCTTGTCATTTTGTCCAGATAAGAGTATATGAAGGAGCAAGTAAAATACTAAAAGTGTGACAACAACCCCAGGAAAATATGCTTTAGCCAAATCAGAAGAGATCCCAAATCGTGAGGGGGGAGAAACGGGATAAAAAGAGGTTCAGAAAGAAAGAAAAAAAATTTAAAAAAAGAAAACCAATAAAGAAAAAGTATTAAAAGGAAAAAAAAAATATATATATTAGATAAGCTAGTTAAAAAATGTTAAAAAAGAAAAGGGTAAAAGTTAAAAAAATTTAGCAGCAGAAGAAAAAAAATTGAAAAAGAAAAAAAAATTAAATTAACTGCAATGCTAAAGAATCATGGGGAGAAAGCCATGAGTTCCGTGCTTTGCTTTCTCCTCCTCTGGAATTCCGTTGCTCTCCTTGGTATTGAAACTGCACTCCTTGGTAGGTGAACTTGGTCCTGGCTGGGTTTCTTGCTGATCTTCTGGGGGAGGGGCCTGTTGTAGTGATTCTCAAGCGTCTTTGCCCCAGGCGGAGTTGCACCGCCCTTACCCGGGGCCGGGCTGAGTAATCCGCTCGGGTTTTCTTTCAGGAGCTTTTTTTCCCTGAGCGCTTTCCGTAGAGTTCTGGAAGACGGGAATGAAGATGGCGGCCTCCCGGTCTCTGGCCCGGAGGAGCCGAGAGCCCAGGGCCCCACTCCTCAGTGCGCCCCCAGAGAACAGTGCCCAATGACTCCCACCACCCTGGCCTCTGGCCGCGCTCCGAGCTGACCGAGCCTGTGACCGGTTCAAGGTAACCCCGAGCTGAGAGTCACTCCTCGGCTCTGTCTCTGTAGCCGGCTTCCCCGTTCTAATACCTGTGAGCTCTGTGACACTCAGACACCCCCAATCCTTCTGTGACCCTGCAGGACCTGAGGCCACGCTGACCCCGCGCGGGCTTCACCCCGGTTAAGCCTCTGGAGTGATGTCCCTCAGCGGAACAGACTTTTAAAAGTCCCGATTTTGTGCTCCGTTGCTCTGCTGCTTGCCGGGAGCTGGCCCCTCCCCCCGCGGTCTATCTTCCCGTCGCTTTGGATTCACTTCTCCGCCAGTCCTACCTTGCAGAAAGTGGTTGATTTTATGTTTCTAGAGTTGCTGTTCTTCTTCTCTTCGATCTCCCATTGGATTTGTAGGTGTTTGTAATCTTTAGATAAGCTATCTAGCTGATCTCCCGCTACCTGAAGTAGTCTCAGCCTGCTACTTCTCCACCATCTTGACGCCTCCCCCGCCTCTTTCTCTCTCTTTTTAAAAAAGATTTTATTTATTTATTTGACAGATAGAGATCACAAGCAGGCAGAGAGAGAGAGAAGGAACCAATCTCCCTGCTGAGCAGAGAGCCCGATGTGAGGCTCGATTCTAGGACCCGGGGATCATGACCAAGTCGAAGGCAGAGGTTTCAACCCACTGAGCCACTCAGGCGTCCCCCCTCTCTCTTTTTTTAAAGATTTTATTTATTTATTTTAGAATGAAAGGATGCACAAGCAGGAGAGGAGCAGAGGGAGAGAGGGAGAGACAAGAGAGATAGGAGCAGACTCCTTGCTGAGTGTGGAGCTACAGAGGGCTGCATCCCAGGACCCTGAGATCATGACCTGAGCTAAAACCGAGAATCCAACCCTTAACCAAATGAGCCACCCAAGTGACCCAACTTATAAGCACTTCTAATAGAATCAGTTACTATGTTTTTGAATGGGTGTGGTCTTAAATTATTTTGAATGAGACAAATTTAAGAGAGAGCTTGGTCTGTGGTCTTGATTTTGGATATCAACTACAAGGAATATCCAGCAAATAGTAGATAACAAATAGTTATTATTAGATTGATGTATAATTTGCTTTTATATCTTGAAGTCAATCAGATTTACCTTTTATTATCTCCTGATTTTCATGCTCCCTACACTCTCCTGCTTACCTAGGAGTATTATAAAACAATATAACATAATTGAAGGGAGAAAACTTGATTTTACTTTATGCAAAGAATAAAACAAAGGCCATTTCTTGAGTTGTGGTACAACATTAAGAAGGGGAAACGAGAAGATGATATAAAAATTATTCGTAATTTCCCATCTCAGAAGTAAAGTCTATAATTCTAATTATTCTTGTACAGTTTCAAGCATTTCCAAACTTGTGGTGAATGAAAGAAATCAAATATGAAACTCACCAGATGCAACATGGGGAAATGGTGGTGGTATTTGATTTCAAGGTACACACCCTTCTAGCAGGCTGTAAAGGCTGTGGGTTCACGCTTTTGTCAGCCACCCCCAGAATAAAAATTCATACACTTTATTAGCATTAGCAGGGGGTGAAAAATTGTGGGAAATGGCTGATCAGTGCTAATGTGTCTGTGAATATGAGTTTCAGTTTGGATAAAAGATGCAGGATGTTCTACTGCAATTTTCAATGTCTCGTTTCTATTATACTCTCTTGCAAATTTTTCAAAAAGGAAAGGCTATTGTCCAATTTCAGGTGGTTTGGGGCATGTTCCAGTTTGTCTAACAATGCTTGGAAATATGTCTTTGCGTCATGGAGAAAAATAGTTGGGGAGAAATGACTGGGTCCACAGAGTGAGCTTTGAGAGAACACTTCTCAAAACAGTATTTGCTACTTAAAAAAATTGAAATAGAAGAATATGTGTATATCTTCTTACATCAGTGGGGTCTATGACTAATTCCATACACATAGATATCAACCCTTTAATATTGGGTTAAAAGACATCAGTAGGAATCCCCATTTTTCTTTCTTTTTTAAAAGAAATGATTTACATGTATATTTTAGAGAGAGAAAGAGAGAGAGAGAGCATAAGTGGGAGGGGCAGAGAGAGAGGGAGAGAGAATCTCAAACAGGGACTCAATCCCAGGACCCCATGACCGTGACCTGAGCTGAAACCAAGAGTCAGATGCCCGACTGACTGTGCCACCCAGGCATCCCTAGGAATCCCCATTTTGCTTAAAGGGACTTAACAGACATGGCTTAAGACAGGGCTTCTCAACCTCTGGGTTGCCACAAGGCAACTCTTGTGGGGAGCTTCAGGGTGCCTTGTAGAATGCTGAGTAGCATCTCTGGTCTCTACCCACCAAATGCCTGTTGCACCCATCCCCACAGTTGGCAACCTCCCATGTACTAAGTCATTACCAAGTGTCCCCTGGGTCCAAAATCCTCCCTGGGGACAACTGGAAGCCAATGGATGTGTCCCAGAGAACTGGGAAGCTATTCTTTCTGGGTACAATATTCTATTATGTACTTTAATTGAGTAAAAATACTATCGGACTAAAGAGGCATGGACAGGGTGTGAATACAGGGAGAGAGAGAGAACTCCAATGTCAGTCTCATTGCTGTGTAAGCGCATGGAGGCCAGGTTACAAGGGGAGGAGAGGAGAGCCCGAAATTTTTTTTTTTAAGATTTTATTTATTTATTTGACAGAGAGATCACAAGCAGGCAGAGAGGCAGGCAGAGAGAGGAGGAAGCAGGCTCCCCGCTGAGCAGAGAGCCCGATGTGGGGCTCTATCCCAGGACCCTGAGATCATGACCTGAGCCGAAGGCAGTGGCTTAACCCACTGAGCCACCCAGGTGCCCCCCGAAATTTTTTTTTAATTAATTAAAATGATTGATAACCATTCATTCTCTTCATTGGTTTCTCACCTTCAAGAGGGTGGCTAAAGGTGGCTAAAGGTGGTTAAAGAGAGAACAAGGTGGAGAATTTAGA
Source organism: Lutra lutra (assembly GCF_902655055.1). Lineage (NCBI taxonomy): Eukaryota > Metazoa > Chordata > Mammalia > Carnivora > Mustelidae > Lutra > Lutra lutra. Next base: position 94,459,926 of record NC_062289.1, on the reverse strand, counting down.
TATTGTTGAGTAAACCATTACTGAGCCACTACCATCCATGTCTGGCAACGTATATGGAATTTCCTCACACACTGACTCACTGGGGTTGGGAATCCCAGGCACAGAAGTGATTCTCAGTACTCAGTCTGAAGAAGTGGCTTATTTCAGGATGTTCATAAATCAAAGTGCAGTATAGGCTGGGATATCCTGAGAAGCACTGTCCAATAGCATTCCTTGATGTAAATGATCTCCAGTGGCACTGTCCAATATGGCAGCAACCAGGCCTGAGTGGCTCTTGAGCCCTTGAAATGTGGCCACCTTTCGTGTGTCACATGTGGAAATCTTCACATTTGGAGGATATTGAATTAAAAACACATGAATTGGGGTGCCTGGGTGGCTCAGTGGGTTAAGCCACTGCCTTTGGCTCGGGTCATGATCTCAGGGTCCTGGAATCGAGTCCCGCATCGGGCTCTCTGCTTGGCAGGGAGTCTGCTTCCCTCTCTCTGTCTGCCTCTCTGCCTACTTGTGATCTCTGTCTGTCAAATAAATAAATAAAAATCTTTTAAAAAATAAATAAAAAAAATAAAAACACATGAATTTAGGGGAGCCTGGGTGACTCAGTTGGTTAAAAGACCATGTCTTGATATCAGCCCAGGTATTGATCTCACAGTTGTGAGTTCAAACTCTGCCTTGGGCTCCACACTGGGCAGGAGCCTCCTTAAAAAACAAAACAAAACAAAACAAAACCCAAAATATTTACATTTACCTCACCATTTTCATTTTTCTTCTTTCCAGTGTGCTTCATAAAAACCCCCAAACCACCAAAGTGCCTTGCATGGAATCAGCAACGATTGACATTGGTACAGTATAGGGTTTTTTTAAAATTAATTATTTTTATTAACATATAATGTATTATTTACCACAGGGGTACAGGTCTGTGAGTAGCCAGGCTTACACACTTCATAGAACTCAGCATAGCTCATACCCTCCCCAATGTCCATAAACCAACCCCCCTCTCCACAATTCCCTCCCCCCAGCCACCCACAGTTTGTTTTGTGAGATTAAGAGGCTCTTATGGTTTGTCCCCTCCCGATCCCATCTTGTTTCATTTTGTCCTTCCCTATCCCCCAAACACTCCACTCTGCCTCTCAAATTCCCCATATTAGGGAGATCATATGATAATTGTCTTTCGCGGATTGACTTATTTTGCTCCGCATAGTACCCTCTAGTTCCATCCACGTCGCTTCAAATGGCAAGATTTCATTTCTTTTGATGGCTGCATAGTATTCCATTGTGTGTGTGTGTGTGTGTGTGTGTGTGCGCGCGCACGCACACACACACACACACACACACACATATATATATACATATCACATCTTCTTTACCCATTCAACTGTTGATGGACATCTAGGTTCTTTCCATAGTTTGGCTATTGTGAACAGTGCTGCTATAAACATTTGGGTGTGCATACCCCTTCAGATCACTACATTTGTATCTTTAGGGTAAATATCCAGCAGTGCAATTTCTGGGTTGTAGGGTAGCTCTATTTTCAACTTTTTGAGGAACTTCCATGCTGTTTTCCAGAGTGGCTGCACCAGCTTGCATTCCCACCAACAGTGCAGGAGGGTTCCTCTTTCTCTGCATCCTTTCCAACATCTGTCATTTCCTGACTTGTTAATTTTAGCCATTCTGACTGGTGTGAGGTGGTATCTCACTGTGGTTTTTGATTTGTATTTCCCTGATGCCCAGTCACGTTGAATACTTTTTCATGTGTCTGTTGGCAATCTGGATGTCTTCTTTGCAGAAATGTCTGTTCACGTCCTCTGCCCATTTCCTTTTTTAAAAATTTTTTTAATTTTTAAAATTTTTTAATAAACATATAATGTATTATTAGCCCCAGGGGTGCAGGTCTGTGAATCACCAGGATTACACACTTCACAGCACTCACCATAGCACATGCCCTCCTCAATGTCCATAATGCCACCACCCTCTCCCTGCCCCCCTTCCCCCAGCCACCCTCAGTTTGTTTTCTGACATTAAGAGTCTCCTATGGTTTGTCTCCCTCCTGATCCCATCTTGTTTCATTTATTCTTTTCCTACCCCCAAACCCTCCATGTTGCATCTCCACTTCCTCATATCAGGGAGATCATATGATAGTTGTCTTTCTCTGATTGAGTTATTTCTCTAAGAATAATACCCTCTAGTTCCACCCACATCGTCGTAAATGGCAAGATTTCACTGCTTTTGATGGCTTCATAGTATTCCATTGTATATATATACCACATCTTCTTTATCCATTCATCTGTTGATGGACATCTAGGTTCTTTACACAGTTTCACTATTGTGGACATTGCTGCTATAAATATTTGGGTGCTCGTGTCCCTTCAGATAACTATGTTTGTATGTATGTTCAGGGTAAATACCCAGTAGTGCAATTGCTGGGTTGTAGGGTAGCCATATTTTCAACTTTCTGAGGAATCTCCATGCTGTTTTCCAGAGTGATTGCACCAGCTTGCATTCCCACCAACAGAGGAGGACAGTTCCCCTTTCTCTGCATCCTCGCCAGCATCTGTCATTTCCTGACTTGCTTATTTTAGTCATTCTGACTGGTGTGAGGTGGTATCTCACTGTGGTTTTGTTTTGTACTTCCCTGATGCCCTGTCACGTTGAACACTTTTTCATGTGTCTGTTGGCAATCTGGATGTCTTCTTTGCAGAAATGTCTGTTCATGTCCTCTGCCCATTTCTTGATTGGGTTATTTGTTCTTTGGGTGTTGAGTTTGACAAGTTCTTTATAGATTTGGGGTACTAGCCCTTTATCTGATATGTCTTTTCTGAATATCTTCTCCCATTCTGTCAGTTGTCTTTTCATTTTGTTGACTGTTTTCTTTGCTGTGCAAAAGCTTTTGATCTTGATGAAATCCCAATAGCTCATTTTTGCTCTCGTCTCCCTTGCTTTGGCAATGTTTCTAGAAAGAAGTTGCTGTGGCTGAGGTTGAAGAGGTTTCTGCCTGTGTTCTCCTCTATGGTTCTGATGGGTTCCTGTCTCACGTTGAGGTCTTTTATCCATTTTGAGTTTATCTTTGTGTATGGTGTAAGAGAATGGTCAAGTTTCATTCTTCTACATACAGCTGTCCAATTTTCCCAGCACCATTTATTGAAGAGACTGTCTTTTTTCCATTGTATATTTTTTCCTGCTTTGTTGAAGATTATTTGACCATAGAGTTGAGGGTCCATATCTGGGCTCTCTACTCTGTTCCACTGGTCTATGTGTCTGATTTTATGTCAGTACCAAGCTGTCTTGGTGATCATAGCTTTGTAGTAAATCAGGCAACGTGATGCCCCCCGTTTTGTTTTTCTTTTTCAACATTTCCTTAGCAATTTGGGGTCTCTTCTGATTCCATACAAATTTTAGGGTTGTTTGCTCTAGCTCTTTGAAAATGCCAGTGGAATTTTGACTGGAATGGCATTGAAAGTATAGATTGCTCTAGGCAGTATAGACATTTTAACAATGTTTATTCTTCCGATCCATGAGCATGGAATGGTCTTCCATTTTTTTGTGTGTCTTCTTCAATTTCTTTCATGAGTGTTCTGTAGTTCCTCGAGTACAGATCCTTTACCTCTCTGGTTAGGTTTATTCCCAGGTATCTTATGGTTCTTAGTGCTATAGTAAATGGAATCAATTCTCCAATTTTCCTTTCTGTTTTTTCATTGTTAGTGTATAAGAAAGCAACAGATTTCTGTACATTGACTTTGTATCCTGCCACATTACTGAATTGTTGTATGAGTTGTATAGTTTGGGGGTGCAGTCTTTTGGGTTTTCCATATAAAGTATTATGTCACCTGTGAAGAGAGAGAGTTGGACATCTTCATTGCCAATTTGGAGACCTTTTATTTCTCTTTGTTGTCTGATTGCTGTTCCTAGGACTTCTAATACTATATTGAACAAGAGTGGTGAGAATGGGCATCCTTGTTGTGTTCCTGATCTCAAAGGGAAGGCTGTCAGCTTTTTCCCATTGAGGATGATATTCACTATGGGTTTTTCATGGATGGATTTTATGAAGTTGAGGAATGTTCTCTCTATCCTTATACTTTGAAGCATTTTAATCAGGAACGAATGCTGGATTTTGTCAAATGCTTTTTCTGCATCAATTTAGAGGACCATGTGGTTCTTCTCTCTTCTATTATTGATTTGCTCTATCACATTGATTGTTTTGCGAATGTTGAACCACACTTGCAACCCAGGGATAAGTCCCACCTGGTCATGGCGAATAATCTTTTTAATGTACTGTTGGATCCTATTTGCTAGGATCTTGTTGAGAATCTTTGCATCCATATTCATCAGGGATATTGGTCTGAAATTCTCCCTTTTGGTGAGGTGTTTGCCTGGTTTGGGAATCAGGTAATGCTGGCTTCATAAAAAGAGTCTGGAAGTTTTCCTTCTGCTTCAATGTTTTGAAACAGCTTCAGGAGGTTAGGTATTATTTCTTCTTTGAAAGTTTGGTAGAAATCCCCAGGGAATCTGTCAGGTCCTGGGCTCTTGTTTATTGGGAAGTTTTTGATCACTGTTTCAATCTCGTTACTAGATATCAAGTCTATTCAGGTTGTCAATTTCTTCCTGATTCAGTTTTGGAAGTTTATAGTTTTCCGGGAATGCATCCATTTCATCTAGGTTGCTTAACTTATTGGCATATAACTGTTGATAATAATTTATGATGATTATTTCTATTTCCTAAGTGTTAGTTGTGATCTTTCCCTTTTCATTGATATTTATTAATTTCAGCCTTCTCTCTCTCTCTCTCTCTTTTTTTGGATTAGTTTGGCCAATGGTTTATCCATCTTATTGAATTCTTTCAAAAAACCAGCTTCTAGTTTCATTGATGAGTTCCACTGTATCTATAGTTTCTATCTATTGATCTCTGCTCTAATATTGATGATTTCCCTCCTTGTGTGTGGAGTTGGGTTAATTTGTTGTTGATTCTCCAGTTATTTAAGGTGCACAGACAGCTGGTGTATTCTGGATTTTTCCATTTTTTTGAGGGAGGCTTGGATGGCTATGTATTTCCCCCTTAGGACCGCCTTTGCTGTATCCCATAGGTTTTGGAATGAAGTGTTTTCATTCTCATTGGTTTCCGTGAATTGTTTAAGTTCCTCTTTGATTTCCTGGTTGATCCAAACATTCTTTTTTTTTTTACCTTTCATTTTTTTTAAATTTTTTTATTTTTTTCAGCATAACAGTATTCATTATTTTTGCACCACACCCAGTGCTCCATGCAATCCGTGCCCTCTACAACACCCACCACCTGGTGCCCCCAACCTCCCACCCCCCACCCCTTCAAAATTCTCAGATCGTTTTTCAGAGTCCATAGTCTCTCATGGTTCACCTCCCCTTCCAATTTCCCTCAACTCCCTTCTCCTCTCCATCTCCCCTTGTCCTCCATGCTATTTGTTATGCTCCACAAATAAGTGAAACCATATGATAATTGACTCTCTCTGCTTGACTTATTTCACTCAGCATAATCTCTTCCAGTCCCGTCCATGTTGCTACAAAACTTGGGGATTCATCCTTTCTTATTTTCTTTCTTTTTTTTTTTTTTTACAGCTTTATAAACATATATTTTTATCCCCAGGGGTACAGGTCTGCGAATCGCCAGGTTTACACACTTCACAACACTCACCATAGCACATACCCTCCCCGATATCCATAACCCCACCCCCTCTCCCAACCCCCTCCCCCCATCAACCCTCAGTTTGTTTTGTGAATTAAGAGTCACTTATGGTTTGTCTCCCTCCCAATCCCATCTTATTTCATTTACTCTTCTCCTACCCCTTCGACCCCCCATGTGCATCTCCTCTCCCTCATATCAGGGAGATCATATGATAGTTGTCTTTCTCCGATTGACTTATTTCGCTAAGCATGATACCCTCTAGTTCCATCCACGTCATCGCAAATGGCAAGATTTCATTTCTTTTGATGGCTGCATAGTATTCCATTGTGTATATATACCACATCTTCTTTATCCATTCGTCTGTAGATGGACATCTAGGTTCTTTCCATAGTTTGGCTATTGTAGACATTGCTGCTATAAACATTCGGGTGCACGTGCCCCTTCGGATCACTATGTTTGTATCTTTAGGGTAAATACCCAGCAGTGCAATTGCAGGGTCATAGGGTAGTTCTATTTTCAACATTTTGAGGAACCTCCATGCTGTTTTCCAGAGTGGTTGCACCAGCTTGCATTCCCACCAACAGTGTAGGAGGGTACCCCTTTCTCCGCATCCTCGCCAGCATCTGTCATTTCCTGACTTGTTAATTTTAGCCATTCTGACTGGTGTGAGGTGATATCTCATTGTGGTTTTGATTTGTATTTCCCTGATGCCGAGTGATATGGAGCACTTTTTCATGTGTCTGTTGGCCATCTGGATGTCTTCTTTGCAGAAATGTCTGTTCATGTCCTCTGCCCATTTCTTGATTGGATTATTTGTTCTTTGGGTGTTGAGTTTGCTAAGTTCTTTATAGATTTTGGACACTAGCCCTTTATCTGATATGTCATTTGCAAATATCTTCTCCCATTCTGTCAGTTGTCTTTTGGTTTTGTTCACTGTTTCCTTTGCTGTGCAAAAGCTTTTGATCTTGATAAAATCCCAAAAGTTCATTTTTGCCCTTGCTTCCCTTGCCTTTGGTGATGTTCCTAGGAAGATGTTGCTGCGGCTGAGGTCGAAGAGGTTGCTGCCTGTGTTCTCCTCAAGGATTTTGATGGATTCCTTTCTCACATTGAGATCCTTCATCCATTTTGAGTCTATTTTCGTGTGTGGTGTAAGGAAATGATCCAATTTCATTTTTCTGCATGTAGCTGTCCAATTTTCCCAACACCATTTATTGAAGAGGCTGTCTTTGTTCCATTGGACATTCTTTCCTGCTTTGTCGAAGATGAGTTGACCATAGAGTTGAGGGTCCATTTCTGGGCTCTCTATTCTGTTCCATTGATCTATGTGTCTGTTTTTGTGCCAGTACCATGCTGTCTTGATGATGACAGCTTTGTAATAGAGCTTGAAGTCCGGAATTGTGATGCCACCAACTTTGGCTTTCTTTTTCAATATTCCTTTGGCTATTCGAGGTCTTTTCTGGTTCCATATAAATTTGAGGATTATTTGTTCCATTTCTTTGAAAAAAATGGATGGTACTTTGATAGGAATTGCATTAAATGTGTAGATTGCTTTAGGTAGCATAGACATTTTCACAATATTTATTCTTCCAATCCAGGAGCATGGAACATTTTTCCATTTCTTTGTGTCTTCCTCAATTTCTTTCATGAGTACTTTATAGTTTTCTGAGTATAGATTCTTAGTCTCTTTGGTTAGGTTTATTCCTAGGTATCTTATAGTTTTGGGTGCAATTGTAAATGGGATGGACTCCTTAATTGCTCTTTCTTCTGTCTTGTTGTTGGTGTAGAGAAATGCAACTGATTTCTGTGCATTGATTTTATATCCTGACACTTTACTGAATTCCTGTACAAGTTCTAGCAGTTTTGGAGTGGAGTCTTTTGGGTTTTCCACATAGAGTATCATATCATCTGCGAAGAGTGATAGTTTGACTTCTTCTTTGCCGATTTGGATGCCTTTAATTTCCTTTTGTTGTCTGATTGCTGAGGCTAGGACTTCTAGTACTATGTTGAATAGCAGTGGTGATAACGGACATCCCTGCCGTGTTCCTGACCTTAGCGGAAAAGCTTTCAGTTTTTCTCCATTGAGAATGATATTTGCGGTGGGTTTGTCATAGATGGCTTTGATAATATTGAGGTACGTGCCGTCTATCCCTACACTTTGAAGAGTTTTGATCAGGAAGGGATGCTGTACTTTGTCAAATGCTTTTTCAGCATCTATGGAGAGTATCATATGGTTCTTGTTCTTTCTTTTATTAATGTGTTGTATCACATTGATTGATTTGCGGATGTTGAACCAGCCTTGCAGCCCTGGAATAAATCCCACTTGGTCGTGGTGAATAATCCTTTTAACGTACTGTTGAATCCAATTGGCTAGTATTTTGGCGAGAATTTTTGCATCTGTGTTCATCAAGGATATTGGTCTGTAGTTCTCTTTTTTGTTGGGATCCTTGTCTGGTTTTGGGATCAAGGTGATGCTGGCCTCATAAAATGAGTTTGGAAGTTTTCCTTCTATTGCTATTTTTTGGAACAGTTTCAGGAGAATAGGAATTAGTTCTTCTTTAAATGTTTGGTAGAATTCCCCCGGGAAGCCGTCTGGCCCTGGGCTTTTGTTTGTTTGGAGATTTTTGATGACTGTTTCAATCTCCTTACTGGTTATGGGTCTGTTCAGGCTTTCTATTTCTTCCTGGTTCAGTTGTGGTAGTTTATATGTCTCTAGGAATGCATCCATTTCTTCCAGATTGTCCAATTTGTTGGCGTAGAGTTGCTCATAGTATGTTCTTATAATTGTCTGTATTTCTTTGGTGTTCGTTGTGATCTCTCCTCTTTCATTCATGATTTTATTGATTTGGGTCCTCTCTCTTTTCTTTTTGATAAGTCTGGCCAGGGGTTTATCAATCTTATTAATTCTTTCAAAGAACCAGCTCCTCGTTTCGTTGATTTGTTCTATTGTTTTTTTGGTTTCTATTTCATTGATTTCTGCTCTGATCTTTATGATTTCTCTTCTCCTTCTGGGTTTAGGGTTTCTTTCTTGTTCTTTCTCCAGCTCCTTTAGGTGTAGGGTTAGGTTGTGTACCTGAGACCTTTCTTGTTTCTTGAGAAAGGCTTGTACCGCTATATATTTTCCTCTCAGGACTGCCTTTGTTGTGTCCCACAGATTCTGAACCGTTGGGTTTTCATTATCATTTGTTTCCATAAATTTTTTCAATTCTTCTTTGATTTCCTGGTTGACCCATTCATTCTTTAGAAGGATGCTGTTTAGTCTCCATGTATTTGGGTTCTTTCCAAATTTCCTCTTGTGATTGAGTTCTAGCTTTAGAGCATTGTGGTCTGAAAATATGCAGGGAATGATCCCAATCTTTTGATACCGGTTGCGACTTGATTTAGGACCAAGAATGTGATCTATTCTGGAGAATGTTCCATGTGCACTAGAGAAGAATGTGTATTCTGTTGCTTTGGGATGAAATGTTCTGAATATATCTGTGATGTCCATCTGGTCCAGTGTGTCATTTAAGGCCTTGATTTCCTTGTTGATCTTTTGCTTGGATGATCTGTCCATTTCAGTGAGGGGAGTGTTAAAATCCCCTACTATTATTGTATTCTTGTCGATGTGTTTCTTTGATTGTGTTATTAATTGGTTTATATAGTTGGCTGCTCCCACGTTAGGGGCATAGATATTTAAAATTGTTAGATCTTCTTGTTGGACAGTTCTTTTGAGTATGATATAGTGTCCTTCCTCATCTCTTATTATAATCTTTGGCTTAAAATCTAATTGATCTGATATAAGGATTGCCACTCCTGCTTTCTTCTGATGTCCATTAGCATGGTAAATTCTTTTCCACCCCCTCACTTTAAACCTGGAGGTGTCTTCGGGTGTAAGATGAGTTTCTTGTAGGCAACATATAGATGGGTTTTGTTTTTTTATCCATTCTGATACCCGGTGTCTTTTGATTGGGGCATTTAGCCCATTAACATTCAGGGTAAGTATTGAGCGATATGAATTTAGTGCCATTGTATTGCCTGTAAGGTGACTGTTATTGTATATTGTCTCTGTTTCTTTCTGATCTACTACTTTGAGGGTCTCTCTTTGCTTAGAGGACCCCTTTCAATATTTCCTGTAGAGCTGGTTTGGTATTTGCAAATTCTTTCAGTTTTTGTTTGTCCTGGAAGCTTTTAATCTCTCCGTCTATTTTCAATGATAGCCTAGCTGGATATAGTATTCTTGGCTGCATGTTTTTCTCATTTAGTACTCTGGATATATCATGCCAGCTCTTTCTGGCCTGCCAGGTCTCTGTGGATAAGTCTGCTGCCAATCTAATATTTTTACCATTGTACGTTACAGACTTCTTTTCCCGGGCTGCTTTCAGGATCTTTTCTTTGTCACTAAGACTTGTCAATTTTACTATTAGGTGACGGGGTGTAGACCTATTCTTATTGATTTTGAGGGGGGTTCTCTGAACCTCCTGGATTTTGATGCTTGTTCCCTTTGCCATATTGGGGAAATTCTCTCCAGTAATTCTCTCCAATATACCTTCTGCTCCCCTCTCTGTTTCCTCTTCTTCTGGAATCCCAATGATTCTAATGTTGTTTCGTCTTATGGTGTCACTTATCTCTCGAATTCTCCCCTCGTGGTCCAGTAGCTGTTTGTCCCTCTTTTGCTCAGCTTCTTTATTCTCTGTCATTTGGTCTTCTATATCGCTAATTCTTTCTTCTGCCTCATTTGTCCTAGCAGTGAGAGCCTCCATTTTTGATTGCACCTCATTAATAGCTTTTTTTATTTCAACTTGGTTAGATTTTAGTTCTTTTATTTCTCCAGAAAGGGCTTTTATATCTCCCGAGAGGGTTGCTTTAATATCTTCCATGCCTTTTTCAAGCCCGGCTAGAACCTTGAGAATCATCATTCTGAACTCTATATCTGACATATTACCAATGCCTGTATTGATTAGGTCCCTAGCCTTTGGTATTGCCTCTTGTTCTTTTTTTTTGTTGTGAATTTTTCTGCCTTGTCATTTTGTCCAGATAAGAGTTTATGAAGGAGCAAGTAAAATACTAAAAGGGTGGCAACAACCCCAGGAAAATATGCTTTAGCCAAATCAGAAGAGATCCTGAATTGTGAGGGGGGAGAAAGGGGATAAAAAGGGGTTCAGAAAGAAAGAAAAAAAAAACTATTAAAAAAAAGAAAGCCGATAAAGAAAAAATATAAAAAGAGAAAAAAATATATATATATTAGATAAACTATTTAAAAAACGTTAAAAAAAAGAAAACGGTAAAAGTTAAAAAAAAATTTAGCAGAAGAAGAGAAAAAGAAAAAAAAATTGAAAAAGAAAAAAAAATTAAATTAACTGCAAGGCTAAAAAATCATGGGGAGAAAGCCATGAGTTCCGTGCTTTGCTTTCTTCTCCTCTGGAATTCCGCCGTTCTCCTTGGTAGGTGAACTTGGTCCTGGCTGGGTTTCCCGTAGATCTTCTGGGGGAGGGGCCCGTTGTAGTGATTCTCAAGCGTCTTTGCCCCAGGCGGAGTTGCACCGCCCTTACCCGGGGCCACGCTGAGTCATCCGCTCGGGTTCGCTTTCGGGAGCTTTTGTTCCCTGAGCGCTTTCCCTAGAGTCCGGAGGACGGGAATAAAGATGGCAGCCTCCCAGTCTCCGGCCCGGAGGAGCCGAGAGCCCGGGGCCCCACTCCTCAGTGCGCCCTCAGAAAACAGCGCCAAATGACTCCCGTCACCCTGGCCTCCGGCCGCGCTCCGAGCTGACCGAGCCTGCGACCGGTTCAAGGCAACCCTGAGCTGAGAGTCACTCTTCGGCTGTGTCTCTGCAGCCGGCTTCCCCGCTCTAATACCGGTAAGCTCTGCGACACTGAGACACCCCCGATCCTTCTGCGACCCTGCGGGACCTGAGGCCGCGCTTACCCCGCCTGGGCTTCACCCCAGTTAAGCCTCTGGAGCGATGACCCTCAGCGGAACAGACTTTTAAAAGTCCTGATTTTGCTCCATTGCTCCGCCGCTCGCCGGGAGCCGGCCCCTCCCCCCGCGGTCTATGTTCTCGTCGCTTTGGATTCACTTCTCCGCCAGTCCTACCTTGCAGAAAGTGGTTGATTTTCTGTTTCTGGAATTGCTGTTCTTCTTCTCTTCAATCTCCCGTTGGTTTTGTAGGTGTTTGCAATCTTTAGATAAGCTATTTAGCTGATCTCCCGCTACCCGAAGTAGTCTCAGCCTGCTACTTCTCCGCCATCTTGACTCCTCCCCTGATCCAAACATTCTTAAGCAAGGTGGTCTTTAGCTTCCAGGTGTTTGAATTCCTTTCAAACTTTTCCTTGTGGTTGAGCTCCAATTTCAAGGCATTGTAATCTCAGAATATGCAGGGAATAATCTCAATCTTTTGGTATCGGTTGAACTCTGATTTGTGACCCAGTATGTTGTCTCTTCTGGAGAAGGTTCCATGTGCACTCAAGAAGAATGAGTATTCTGTTGTTTCAGGATGGAATGTTCTGTATATATCTATGAGGTCCATCTGGTCCAATGTGTCATTCAATGCTCTTGTTTCTTTATTGATTTTCTGCTTGGATGATCTGTCTGTTAATGAGAGTGGAGTGTTAAGACCCCCACTATTAATGTATTCATATCAAATATGACTCTTTTTCTTGATTAATAATTTTCTTATGTAATTGGCTGCTCCCATATTGGGGGAATAGATATTTACAATTGTTAGAACTTTTTGGTGGATAGACCCTTTAAGAATTATGTAGTGTCCTTCTGTATCTCTGCTTACAGTCTTTAGTTTAAAATCTAATTTATCTGATGTGAGAATGGCTACCCCAGCCTTCTTTTGAGGCCCATTGGCATGAAAAATGCTTCTCCATCCCTTCACTTTCAGTCTGGATGTATCCTTAGGTTCAAAATGGGTCGGTCTCCTGGAGACAACATATGGATGCGTCCTGTTGTTTTATCCAATCTGCATTCCCATGCCATTTTATGGGCATGTTTAGACCATTCATATTGAGAGTGATTATTGAGAGATACGTTTTTATTGACATCATGTTACCTGTGAAGTCTTTGTTTCTATGGATTGTGTCCATAAATTTCTGTTCAATGATATTCTTGGGATTTTTCCTCTTTCATAGAACCCTCCTTAATATTTCTTGTAGTGCCAATTTGGTGGTCACATTCTCTTTTAAAGCTTGCCGGTCTTGGAAGCTCTTTATCTCTCCATCCATTTTGAATGTCAGTCTTGCTGGATAAAGTATTCTTGGCTGCATGTTCTTCTCATTTAGTGTCCTGAACACATCTTGCCAGCCTTTTCTGGCTTGCCAGGTTTCTGTGGACAGGTCTGACGTTATTCTGATGGTGATGCCACCAACTTTGGTTTTCTTTTTCAACATTCCTCTGGGTATTTGGGATCATTTCTGGTTCCATATAAATTTTAGGATTATTTGTTCCATTTCTTTGAAAAAAATTTGATGGTTTTTGATAGGGTTTGCATTAAATGTGTAGATTGCTTTAGATAGCATAGACATGTTCACAATATTTCTTCTTCCAATCCATGAGCATGGAACATTTTTCCATTTCTTTGTGTCTTCCACAATTTCTTTCATGAGTACTTTATAGTTTTTTGAGTAGAGATTCTTTGCCTCTTTGGTTAGGTTTATTCCTAGGTATCTTATGGCTTTGGGTGCAATTGTAAATGGGATCACCTCCATAATTTCTCTTTCTTCTGTCTTGTTGTTGGTGTATAGAAATGCAACTGATTTCTGTGCATTGATTTTATATCCTGACACTTTACTGAACTCCTGTATGAGTTCTAGCAGTTTTGGAGTGGAGTCTTTTGGGTTTGCCATGGAAAGTATCATATCATCTGCAAAGAGTGAGAGTTTGACTTCTTCTATATACCTTTTCTTTCTCTTTGTGGTCTGACTGCTGAGGCCAGGACTTCTAGTACTATGTTGACTAGCAGTGGTGATAGTGGACATCCCTGCCATGTTCCTGACCTTAGGGGAAAAGCTCTCAGTTTTTCCCCATTGAGAATGATATTTGCTGTTGGATTTCATAGATGGCTTTTATGATATTGAGGTATGTACACTCTATCCCTACACTGTGAAAGGTTTTGATTAAAAAAGGATGCTGTACTTTGTCAAATGCTTTTCAAGCATCTATTGAGAGTATAATGTGGTTCTTGTTCTTTCTTTTCTTAATGTATTGTATCACATTGATTAATTTGCAGATGTTGTGCCAACCTTACAGCCCAGGAATAAATTCCCCTTGGTCATGGTGAATAATCCTTTTCATGTACTGTCGGATCCTATTGGCTAGTATTTTGGTGAGAATTTTTGCACCTGTGTTCATCAAAGATATTGGTGTGTAATTCTCCTTTTTTAAAATTTCTTTTCAGCGTAACAGTATTCATTGTTTTTGCACCACACCCAGTGCTCCATGCAATACGTGCCCTCCTTAATACCTACCACCTGGCTCCCCCAACCTCCCACCTCCCATCCCTTCAAAACCCTCAGATTGTTTTTCAGAGTCCATAGTCTCTCATGGTTCACCTCCCCTTCCAATTTCCCTCAACTCCCTTCTCCTCTCCATCTCCCCATGTCCTCCATGTTATTTGTTATGCTCCACAAATAAGTGAAACCATATGATAATTGACTCTCTCTACTTGACTTATTTCACTCAGCATAATCTCTTCCAGTCTGGTCCATGTTGCTACAAAAGTTGGGCATTCATCCTTTCTGATGGAGGCATAATACTCCATAGTGTATATGGACCACATCTTCCTTATCCATTCATCTGTTGAAGGGCATCTTGGTTCTTTCCACAGTTTAGTGACTGTGGCCATTCTGCTATAAACATTGGGGTACAGATGGCCCTTCTTTTCACTACATCTGTAACTTTGGGGTAAATACCCAGTAGTGCAATTGCAGGGTCATAAGGAAGCTCTATTTTTAATTTCTTGAGGAATCTCCACACTGTTCTCCAAAGTGGCTGCACCAACTTGCATTCCCACCAACAGTGTAAGAGGGTTCCCCTTTCTCCACATCCTCTCCAACACACGTTGTTTCCTGTCTTGCTAATTCTCCTTTTTGAAGGAGTTTTTGCTTTTGGGATCAAGGTCATGCTGGCCTCATAAAATGAGTTTGGAAGTTCTCCTTTCGTTTCTAGTGTTTGGAATAGTTTCGGGAGAATAGCTACTAATTCTTCTTTGAATGTTTGGTAGCATTCCCCTGGGAAGCTGTCTGGCCCTGGGCTCTTGTTTGTGAGGAGATTTTGATGACTTTTTCAATGTCTTTACTGGTTATGTGTCTGTTCAGGTTTTCTATTTCTATTTCTTCCTGGTTCAGTTTGGGTAGTTTATACATCTCTAGGAATGCATCCGTTTCTTCCAGATTGTCAGAAGGGCTGACATATACTTGTTCATAATATGTTCTTATACTTGTTTGTATTTCTTTGGTGTTGGTTGTGATCTCTCCTCTTTCACTCATGATTTTATTTATTTGTGGCCTTTCTCTTTTCTTTTTGATAAGTCTGGCCAGGGGTTCATCAATCTTATTAATTCTTTCAAAGAACCAGCTCCTAGTTTTGTGGATTTGTTCTACTGTTCTTTTGGTTTCTTTTTCATTGATTTCTGCTCTGATCTTTATGATTTCTCTTCTCCTGCTGGGTTTAGGCTTTCTTTACTGTTCTTTCTCCAGCTCATTTAGGTGTAGGGTTAGGTTGTGTACTTGAGACCTTTCTTGTTTCTTGAGAAAGGTTTGTATCACTATGTATTTTCCTTTCAGGACCACATTTGCTGTGTCCCAAAGATTTTGACCAGTTGTGCTTTCATTTCATTTGTTTCCAAGAATTTTTTCAATTCTTCTTTAATTTCCTGGTTGACCCATTCATTCTTTAGTAGGATGCTCTTTAGCCTCCATGTATTTGAGTTCTTTCCAACATTCCTCTTATGATTGTGTTCTAGCTTCAGAGCATTCTGGTTGAAAATATGCAGGGAATGATCCCAGTCTTTTGGTACTGGTTGAGACCTGATTTGTGACCCAGGATGTGATCTATTCTGGAAAATGTTCCATGTGCACTGGAGAAGAGTGTGTATTCTGTTGCTTTGGGATGGAATGTTCTGAATATATCTGTGATGTCCATCTGGTCCAGTGTCATTTAAGGCCTTTTTCCTTGTTGGTCTTTTGTTCGGATGATCTGTTCATTTCCGTGAGGGGGGCATGTTAAAGTCCCCCACTATTATTGTATTATTGTCGATGTGTTTCTATGATTTTGTTATTAATTAGTTTATATAGTTGGCTGCTCCTATGTTAGGGACATAGATATTTAAAATTGTTAGATCTTGTTGGACAGACCCTTGAGGTATGATATAGTGTCCTTCCTCATCTCTTATTAGACTCGTTGGCCTAAAATCTAATTAATCTGATATGAGGATTGCCACTCCAGCTTTTTTTGATGTCTATTAGCATTGTTTTCCACCTCCTCACTTTAAATTTAGAGGTGTCTTTGGGTCTAAAATGAGGTTCTGCAGACAGCATATTGATGAGCTTTGGTTTCTCATCCAATCTGATACCCTGTGTCTTTTGACTGGCGCATTTAGTCCATTTACATTCAGGGGAACTATTGAAAGAAAGGAATTGAGTGTCATTGTATTGCCTGTAAGGTGACTGTTACTGTACATTGTCTCTGTTCCTTTCTGATCTATGACATTTAGGCTCTCTCTTTGCATAGGGGATCCCTCTCAATATTTCTTGTAGGGCTGGTTTGGTGTTTGCAAATTCTTTTAGCTTTTGTTTGTCCTGGAGGCTTTTTATCTCTCCTTCTATTTTCAGTGATAGTCTAGCTGGATATAGTATTCTTGGCTGCATATTTTTCTCCTTTAGTGCTCTAAATAATCATGCCAGTCCTTTCTGACCTGCCAGGTCTCTGTGGATAAATCCGCTACCAATCTAGTATTTCTACCATTGTATGTTAATGACTTCTTGTTCTGAGCTGCTTTCAGGATTTTCTCTTTGTCACTAAGACTTGTAAGTTTTACTATTAGATGATGGGGTGCAGACCTATTTTATTGATTTTGAGAGGGGTTCTCTGTGCCTCCTGGATTTTGATGCTTGTTCCCTTTGTCATATTAGGAAAATTCTCTACTATAATTTGCTCCAATATACCTCTGCCCCGCTCTCTCTTTATTCTTCTTCTGGGATCCCAGTTATTCTAATATTGTTTCAGCTTATGGTATCACTTATCTCTTGAATTCTCCCCTCATGGTCCAGTAGTTGTTTGTCTCTCTTTTGCTCAACTTCTTAATTCTCTGTCATTTGGTCTTCTATATCACTAATTCTCTCTTCTGCCTCATTTATCCTAGCAGAAAGAGATTCCATTTTTTATTGCAGCTCATTAATCACTTTTTTAATTTCAACTTTGTGAGATTTTAGTTATTTTCTTTCTCCAGAAAGGGATTCTCTAATTAATATCTTTTATTCTAATATCTTTATTAGGTATTTACTTGTATTTTATTCTATATCTTTATTTCTCTAATATCTTCCATGCCTTTTTTGAGCCCAGTTAGCACCTTGAGAATCATCGGTCTGAACTCTAGTTCTGACAATTGCCAATGTCCATATTGATTAGGTCCCCAGCCACCAGTATATAACACACAGACACACACACACACACACACACACACACACACACACCCATATTTGGCTAGTGACTAGAACAGAGCCACCCATTTGATTTTGGGTGTATTTTGTCTCTTAGAAGAAACTATCTCCCAAAATTATAAAGAAAGAAAAACATATACATATATATATACACACACACAAAAAAAATAAGGGTAAACATGATGAAGGGATAGAATATGAGTGTAACGATGAAAATTTTAAAGAAATTCTAAAAAAGGAATTGATAAGTTGGTTGGAAAAAGAAAAAAAAAAAAAAGAGGAGGGAACGTGTTCTGGCTGGAGGCCAGAACAAAGCCATGTGCTAGATTTGGGTATATTTTGATCTACTAGAAGAAATTGTATCACAAAATTTTTTAGAAAAAAAAACCCTATACGTATACAAGAAATTAGGTTAAATACAATGAAGGGATAAAATATGACTATACCAATGAAGGTGTAAAAAGATTTTTTTTAAGAAAGCTATTGTGAAGATAAACTAGTTAAAAAACATTAAAAGAGGAAAGAAGAAAAGTTAAAAAATAGAATAAGAAAAAAAGAAAATTAAAAAATAATTAATTTAACTTTGCAAGACTAAAGGATCATGGGGGAAAAGCCATGAATTCTATGCATTCCTTTCCCCTAGCTCTGCAGTTCCACTGTTCTCCTTGATTAGTAAGCTTGGTCTTGGGTGGTGTTCTTGCTGTTCTGTGGGAGGGACCCATTGCAATGATTCTCAATTGTCTTTGTCTGAGGTGGAATTGCACCAAGCTTGCCTGGAGTTGGGCTAAGTAATCTACTCGGGTTCGCTCTCGGGAGTTTTGCTCCCTGAATGCTTTCCTTAGAGCTTTGGAGGACGAGAGTGAAAATGGTGGCCTCCCAATCTCCGACCTGGAAGAGCCGAGAGATCGGGGCCCCATCTTCAGTGCACCCTCAGAGAAAAGCAGCCAATCACTTCCATCTCCCTGGTACGATAATTGACTCTCTCTGACTTATATCACTCAGCATAATCTCCTCCAGTCCTGTCCATGTCGATACAAAAGATGGGTATTCATCCTTTCTGATAGAGGCATAATATTCCATTGTATATATGGACCATATCTCCTTTATCCATTTGTCTGTTGAAGAACATCTTGGCTATTTCCACAGTTGGACAACTGTGGCCATTGCTGCTATGAATGTTGGGGTACAGATGGCCCTTCTTTTCCCTACATCTATATCTTTGGGAATAAATACCCAGTATTACTTTTGAATCCTTTCAACCACCATAGGATCTGCAGTGACGATGACTCTTGTGTCCGATGTTAATGTATTTCTTCTCTTATTCTTTCATTTTTCTTCAGGCTAGAGCTTTATCCATTTCACTGATATTTACAACAAATGAGCTTATGTCTTGGTTTTGTGGATTTGGTCTGAGAATTTCCTGTGTTCCATTTCATTAGTATCTGCAATAATATTTTTTTCTCTTGCTTGTTTTATATGACACTACTCTCTTGCCTTGTTTTCTAAGAAGGAAGCCTAGTCACTTTATATCTCTCTGATTTTCCGACACATGACTTTCAGTACTATCAATTCTGCCAAGCCTACCTCTTCATAAATGTTTGTCAAGGTATATTTGCATCGCATTTAGCTCAAAATATTTTAACATTTCCCTTGAAATAATTTTTTTGACCATTGTGTTATTGAGAAATATATTTTTAAATCTCCAGCTCTTTGGGGATTCTCCAAGATTTCCTCCTATTCTTGATCTCTAGTTTAATTTCATAGAGGTCTGAGAGCAGCTATTGTATTACTTCTACTCTTTTAAATGTGTTGGGGTGTGTTTCACAGCCCAGAATGTGGTCTCTTTTGCTGAATGTTCCATGTGAGCTTGAGAAAATGGTGTGTTCTATTAGAGTCTCTGCTCCAGTGCTCCAGGAAAGCTCAATTTCCTGTGTTCCCTTTTCTGTCTCCTGAGGGCCATGGTTTGCCCTGTGTCCTCCCCTCTCCTATGGATCCCAGAGGAGTGGTTGATTTTTCAGTGTCTTTAGCCTTTCTCTTGTTCTTAGGAAGAAGAGCTGATTTCCATGCTCCTTGCACGTGGAAGCCTCTCCTTTTGCCTTCATGTGCCTTCAATCTCCCTTCTCCTGGCACATTGAGTTCAATATATGTGGGCACATGGTGCTTTCATTCATAGAACTAATTTTCCAAAACAGCTAAGAAGAATGTGTCTAGATGTAAGCTTCTGTACTAAAACACACATTTTCTTTTACATTACATCTTTTACATCTTTTGGCTGTTATCCCAAATTATAAGTGTACAAAAATATCAGCAACATGCTTTCACTCAACGTGTTACCCACCCCAGAGGTATAGACTGGTGAAAAGAGAAAAAAATATATAGAGATATATACCCATTGAGTATCCAGCCTTTCACACACAATGATAGACAAAGAAATCCATTGACAGAGATGGATCAAAAAGCAAGTCCATAGGGAGTTGATACCATAACAAAAAAATGAAAGGTAAATTTTTGAGATGAAAAGAGAAATTAAAAAAATTATGTATATAGATCATTGTATACTTTTGTATATAGAGCACCAGCTTTAAAAAAGAACAAGTTTTTACTGATGTAGTTTTGATGTAATGCACAAATCTGGTCCCGTGAATCTTCACCCAGAGCTCTTTTCAAAGGTGAAGCTAAGGTCATTTGCATGACTTGGAAACAGGTCTTAGTTTGACATGCTTACTTTAGAAGGAATAAATCACACGAGATGATTCCGTTTCACACATTTTGGAACACCCATATGCTATGTAGGCAATCCTCTCTCCCTAGCAAACTGGTGTTCATTGTGTTTGACCAGATAAGTGTTGGGTCAGGCAACTAACACATTCTGGAAGCATCATGCACATTATTTTGGGAAATACCCACTTGGTGTATACTCAGGCAGTCACCAAAAGATTTCTGAGACCTTTGTCTGACTCCTTCAACACTGGGTCTGGCTTAAGATAAAGTGGTCATTTTTAGACAGAGCAGCTGTAGGTCATGGAAAAAGCACTGCCCTGGGAGCTTGGATGCCAGGGTTTGAATGCAGCTCTGAGTTTTGTGAAGTTATAAGATCTCAGACAAGGCATCTCATCTCTAAGTAACCTTCCTGAGCATTTACATGGCATGCTTTACTTAAATGAACCATTCAACCCTCACCACCAACATAGTGGTTTGCTTGCTAATGGCACTCTTCAGATGGAGAAACTGAGGCACAGAGATGAATGTGCCCAGGCACACAAGCTCTTAAGTGGAAATGCCAAAATGTGAACCCAGATGTGGGACCCTATGCTGATCCTCTGAGATACTGAATTGCAATTACCACACTGACAAGGGTAGCTCTGAGTCATGGGTTCAGTAGAAACCATGGAAGGTCTTTCCAAGGCCTATACAGATTTCTGAACTGCATGAGTCTACAGAAATCCCAAACACTGTCTATCCTCATAAAGTGACCTCAGTGGTCCCATGGAGGACCAATGTCAGCATAGCCATTAGTGTGACAAGCACAGAAATGGTCTAAACTGTCTGGCCAGCTCACAGATTTTGAGATTGGGAGGCATAACATTGAGAAACCTGGTAAGTCAATCTCAGTGTTGGGTCACCTCTCAGCACCAAGCCCCAAACAGGAATGGGGAGAAAGTTAGTACTCATTGACTGCTGAGCCCCAGAAAGCCTCAGATGCTGGAAACTCCACAGCCAAACAACAAGGACAAACAAGAACTCAAAGTCACCTTTGGCTATGAACTAGGGTCCACTCTTTTTCTTGCAACTCTCATACAGAGCTGGGTTAGAGAACATTGGGAGGAACCCAGGCCTCCCATTGTAAAGAACCATCCCATGAGTGAATGGCTACTGCTCACTCGGAGAGCCACCCAACTCAGTGAGTACAGAGATGAGACACAGACTGGATGGAAAGATACCATGAGATTAATGATGGTTACTTGTATTGATTTCATATTTTAAAAAATTTGGACACTCTTCTCTCTTTAGGGTGTCTTTATTTTCCTTTATTGTTTTTTAATGGAGGCCAAGTTGACATACAATGTCCCATTAGCTTCAGGTGTAACTTTGTCTTCAATGGCAAAGCCAAGACTCTGTTTCTCCCTTCTTTTCTTCTCTTCTGCCTTGCATTTCCTTCCATGAAGAAGGGTGGCTCACCAAGAGCCACCTGCATGCTTGTTTTTAAAGTTTAAATTCAAATTAGGTAACAGATACAGTAGTATTGGTTTCAGAGGTAGAATTGAGTGATTCATGTGTTCCATATAACAGCCAGTGGTCATTCCATCATGTGCCCTCCTTCAGAGACAGAGACAGAGACAGAGAGAAGTGATAAAGACAGAGAGAGAGAGAGATGATAGAGAATTAAATGCGTTCCTCCAGGAGATACTGTCAGACAGAAACCACACGAGATCAACCTTCTAAAAAAATATTATCACATGGCACACTTTAAAACTTACTGCTGTGGGTGGCCCAACATTGGCATTTCAGTACATGCTTGGTACCCAACTGGCACCATACATTCTAGGCTTGTGTCCATATCCTTTAACACGCCCTGGGTTACTCTTGAGCAATACCACCAATGTGCTGATGGGTACTCTGTGTCCTAGATCTCTCGGAGGACTTCCTAGGAGTGTGACAGTGAGCTTGACATTCTTTGTCTGAGGAACAAATGTTGCTTTCTTGTTTTCTTTCCAATCAAATACAGATGACAATGGGACAATGTACATTTGAGGCGAGATATATATATATCTCCTATGATTTCCCTATTGTGGAGAGTGCTGAGTGGTGCCCTCTTGCGAAGAACCGCTAGCTGATGAGAGAGGACATTTACTATTGGCAACACCAAACCTGGTTAGAAATGCTGTGGTAGGATCCTTGCCCTCAGCAACTGTTTCTCCTGTTTGGATGAAGAATTTTGTAGTCGCCATCCTGAGTGGATGGGGCAGACACATCCCCCAGGAAAAACAACTTCCTACAGGCATCCAGGTCCCACACTTGGGGCCTTGGACTCAACCACTGTGTTCCATCTGGTTTCCTAAAGTCATTCAGAGAACTAAAGATCAGTGCAGACAGACAAGTGTACAGCATGACCTGAGCCCCATGGTGTCCTCTTATCTATACCTGCAGCCTCCAGAAATGTTGGGAGCAAAGGGAAGTGGCATGTTATCTGGAATCAGTCTCTTCCTGGGAGAAACCTCTAGCTGGTAAGGCAGGTGGGGCCCCCTTGGAATCTTTAGTCTGGAGACCCTCACCAATTGGGGGCTCCTGGTAGGACTTTTGGAGGTTTGCAGGGCAGGCATATTTCCCAGGTAACAAAGTATGCTCTTGTGTCTGCAGGACTAGGAAGCCAATGTATTCCGTGTATGTGGTGTGAGTTTGTGTGCATGAGGCTTGGGGTTAGGGTGTCTTTTGTGGCTCTATGTAGTGTGATTGTGAGTGGGTACTTTTGTGTGGGAGACAAGGAGAGACAGACAAAGACAGATAGACACAGAGACAGAGAGGGAGAGGGAGAGAGGGAAAGAGCAGGAGAGACAGTGTATATTTCTGCAGGAGATCAATCCCACTGCCACTGGCCAATGTCAACATTCTCAGAGAAAAGAAAAAAACCTCATCACAGCACATGTTCTAGCCCTATGACCGCAGGAGGCCCCACAGGGGCATTTCAGCCCCTGCCAGCCAACCACATGACCCCAATGATCTAACGCCATTTATATCAAGCAATCCTCTCCGAGCTATTCATTCTTTTTTTTAAAGGATTGTATTCATCTGAGAGAGAGAGAGAGAGAGAACACAGTTGGGAGGGGCAGAGGGCGAGAGAAAAGCAGACTCTTGCTGAGCAGGGAGGCCCCACGTGTGACTTGATTCACGACCCTGAGATCATGACCTGAGTGGAAGGCCGATGCTGAAAGGACTGAGCCCTCCAGGCGCCCCTCCCTGAATTATTCTTGAGCAACACCACCAATGTACTGACAAGTACGTTGTTGACGTCCTTCTAAATGTCCCCAAAAAAAGCTCGCTCTGGGCAAGGTTTCGCCAGAATATCAAAGACAAAGATGACCAACGTATTGCCAAGGTGAGCTTGCCTGTCCTTGCCCAAGGAACAAGTGTTGCTTTCTCGGTTTCTTTCATCAAATTCAGTTGAAAAGCATATAACATACTATACGTTGGTGAATTGAACATAATAAAAAAATGGCTAAATAAATAAACAAATAAATAAATGGCTTGTATATGGAAATAAAATGTTTAAACTGTAGGAGTGTGTGTGTGTATGTGTATATACACACATATATACATACACACATACACATACACATACACAAACATTTGAGAGGACACATATATAATTTCCCTTTTGGGGAGAGTACTGAGTGGTTGTCTCTTGCCAACCATCATCTGATTCAAGAGGACATTTACCATTGGCAACACCAAACCTGGTTATAATCGCTGTGATAGGATCCTTTCCCTCAGCAACAGTTTCTCCTGCTTGGATGAAGAATTTTGTAGTTGCCTTCCGGGTGGACTGGGCAGACACATCCCCCAGGAAAAACAACTTCCTACAGGTGTCCTGTTTGCTTACCGTGGGAGCCAAGCACTGGGTTCCCTCTGGTTTCCTATTGTCACTGAGATAACTAAAGATTATGCAGACAGAAAGACAACATGACCTGAGGCTCATTGTGTCCTCTTTTCTGTACCTGCAGGTGCCACCCAGATTGAGCAAAACAGGTATGTATTCTGGAATACGTCTCTTGTTGTCTTTAGTCAGGGGCACCATCAGATCCTGGGCTCCCATTGGAATGGGAATCAGAGGTATGGTGAAACAATGGGTTTTCCACATGACGAACCATGGTCATGTCTTTGTGGCTGTGTAGCATTCACGTAGTGAGTTTGTGTGTGTGGAGGTGGGGTGTGTCTCTGTGTGAACTGACGAGGTGTGATTATGAGTGGGCATGTGGTTTTGTGTGTGTCTCTGTGTGTGTGTATGTCTCCAAGAATTTATGTCTCCCTAAATAGCACAGTTGTTGGTGTGAACTTTGCCATTTAGGAAAAGAAAAAGCAAATCCTGTCCCCTTGCCTCATGGGTGTGTATGTATGTCAGAACTTATGGCATTGTATGACTTAAATATGTGTGTAGTCTATCGTATGCCAAATAGACCTGGTTTCATCTGAAAAGTCCCATTACCACACAGGAAAATGTTCCCAGGTTCCTGAGAGGAAAAAGCATTTTCAGAGTCCCCATGAGTCTGTCAGGAATGACTTCAGTTAATGATGGGTCTCACCTCTGAGCAGACAGTGGGATCGATCATGACTAAAGAGAAGGACTCCTGTGGTGTTCAGTTGACCTCAGAGAAAAGGGAGGCTGCAGAGGGTGCTGAATGACAGCAGGGTCGTAGTGCCTGTGTTTGGGGAGCCCGGCACTGAGATGAGGCTCTTTAACCCCAAATCTCATGCACCATTTCCCACCTCTCCATTTCTAGGGGAAGACCCTACATTTCTACACAGAGTTTGGTATCAGAAATACTTTTACACCTTGTTCCCGATCCTCCTCCTGTGGGGTGCTTGCCAGTCCCGAGACTACAGTGATCCCAGGGTCCTTGCTCTGTCACATACTTTAAGGTAAAGGGATTTTTCTCCCCATGGATTCTTTGCTTCTGCCCCTCCTCTGTTCCCACAACTTTTTGATGAAAGGAGCCTGAGAAAGAATCCTCTTCCTCTTAGCGGGAGAGCTGTGGCAGGTGGCCCCAAGGGCAGATGGTTGCCACACCCTGTTCTGAAGGGAATCTGATAAGTGGGAGTCTGCAGGTTCTAGAAATCCTTTGTCTCTAGATCATGGTCACTCGGTAGTGTAAAAGGGAATGCCTGCTGGGTGCGACCCAATGGAGAAGTGAGAGCAGCAGCTAGGCTGTACAGAGTCCTGGAACCATCAGATCCTTCTGCATTGAAGGGTAAGGGCTCGACCCAGAGGCTTAGACAAGATCTTCAGACGGAGGTGTAGAGGGGATTGTGGTTAGGGGGCAGAGGGAAAGCCTGAAGGACACCCAGGCCATGTGAGAGTGGGAAGGGATGCCATGGTTGCAAGTTAGGTGAATCAGTCCAGCATCACCACCTGGGCCCAGCCTTGCCCATACTGAGGATGCCATTCAGGTGCCTTCTGAGCAGGAATGAGGCAGGTCACTCTTCATGGCTGGCAAGAGTGCTGTATGGACGTCTTCTTAAAAGCCTGGAGAGAGGGGCTTGCTTCCCATTCCATCCTCTTCTCCAGCCACCTTTGTAACAAACTAGGCATTTCCCTTCATGGAAATCAGTGAGAGGCAAAGAATGCAGTCAGGCCTCCTGTTCCCCAACTGGAGACACATCAGTGGGCCTGGAACCACGACTAGGCCAGACACATGGAGGTTCCCAGCCTGAACCACCCAGGGCCAGGAGGGATGAGTTTTTACGTTTCACCTGCTTCTGGGAGTCACCTGATAACCAGTCCTTTTCTATAAGCTGTTGGCCAAGGGTTATCTGGCCTGCAGACACAGTTACACTGAACAGATCTCACCCCATGTGGCCAGGGCAGCTATAGAACATTCTAGTTGCACAGGAGGTGAGAGGGGCACAGACTCTAGGCACAGTGAGCTTAGCAAAGTGATGGGAGCTAAGGCTAAGGTTGGGGTACTCCTTCTTTCTCCCTTTTATGGCCAAGAGGACATCTCTTTGAGGATTTCTCTGAAATGATCTGAGAGTTCCACACCCAACCTCAATCTGTGTCCTCCCCCTCAGGGGCCAGTCCTGGCCCCTGGTAGCTACTGCAATGGCACCAACAGCATCTCCCTCATTCCTTCTCTCCCAGATGGTCAGCTCTGAGCAGCCTCGCTTGTTACATCCTGGATTAGGGTCTAGTTCAGGGGCGGAAACTCTCCTCTTCAGCTTCTCTGGGTTTATGGGGCCCCACACTAAGCTAATTGCTTGCCCAGGCTCTAGTCTGGACCAGGAAGAGAAGGGTGGGCTCCTGAGGACAGTGATGTGTCCCTGCCCCTAGTGAGACATGCCTGCTCACGTGTGAGTTAACTCGAGGAAACAAAGTTAAACAGTCCCATCCTTCATCACATCAGCCAAATTTCAGGTCCCCGTAGTGCATGTTTACAACATAGAACATTTCCATCCTCACAGACAGCTCCCCTGGGCACCTGTTTTGAGCCTGGCAGAGGGGCTGCTCACGGACCCCATCTAACCCAGACTGTTTCCACCACAGTTGGGATCTCAGGTTGATCCGTGCGCAGGTGAGAGCTATCGTGATCCCGTGGAGACAGGGAAGTGCCATGTGAAGGGGCATCCTTCCTCTCGCTGAAGGTTAGCAGCTGTGCTCGAGTCAGAGAAGGGCTCTGACTCCAGGGAGCCCAGGGCAGGTCTGAGGATCTGGAAGAAGAGCAGGTGATGCTGGTTGAGCCAGCCTGGCCGCCGCTGGAGCCGCCGGCACAAGGGAGCCCCTCTCTCTAACAACCCACGGCTCATGCTTGTGTCTCTAAAGATTGGGTGTTGGAGACCATTTTTGAGGACAGCCCAGAGGAGAAAGACTCACCAAGTAGGGAACTGCACTCAGGCAGGAATCAACGGGAGAGGGTACCTGGGAACAGGCAGGTTACAGCAGCTGCTTTGTAGACCTAGAGTGGGAGGTAGGAAATCAGAAAGACGAAGTATATGTATTGAAGGATTGCTTTCTGTTTTTCAGCCGTGGAGAGATCTTATTTCTTAGGAGAGTGAAGGATTGGTGCAGAGGGACCGAGGGAGAGGGAGAAGGTGACTCCAGGCTGAGCCACAGCCTAATGCAGGCCTGGTCCCAGGGATCAGGAACCAAGCTGAAGGCAGATGTTGAAATCACGGAGCCACCTTGACTCAGTCTCTGTTCTGTTCTTTTAATGTAATGGTAGCTTCTTTTGAAATAATAGTAAGAAGTTTTCTGCCTCTGTGCTTTGAAGGTGCTCTGCTTGTAATCCTCTTTTCTTATTTGATATTTAAGATTCTTTTTTTTTCTTAAAGATTTTATTTATTTATTTGACAGACAGAGATCACAAGTAGGCAGAGAGGCAGGCAGAGAGAGAGAGAGGAGGAAGCAGGCTCCCTGCCAAGCAGAGAGCCCGATACGGGGCTCGATCCCAGGACTCTGGGATCATGACCTGAGCCGAATGCAGAAGCTTTAACCCACTGAGCCACCCAGGTGCCCCAATATTTAAGATTCTTGATCCTAAGAGCAGTTAACGCTGCCTTCCTCAAACCAAGCCTGAGAGCCCTTGGAGACCCTCCCAGGCTGGTAGGAATTCCAGAGGCCTCTGTGAAGGCTGCTGAGATGGTTGCACACCCTGGGACTCAACGGTCCCACTGAGCTGGTTTCCTGGAGGACCAGGCCCAGGACAGAGGCTCTAAAAGCGGGACCATGGTCTCTGCTCCTGTCTGATCCCACTGCTCCAGCCACGCGGCAATGGACCTGCTCCCGACATCATGGTCACAGACCACCCTTGGACCTTCCCTCAGCCTGCTCGGGGCCTCCCCCAGTCCTGCCAGGGCTTGGGGGCTTGGTGTGATTTGTGGCAAGTGCTGGTGTTTATATGGCCACGCTCGCTGTGGAACCCTGTCACCACACTGACAGCCTAGGTGAATTTGGACACGTCATTTCATCTCTCCTGTCACATTCTTCTCTTCTCTGGGCTAGGACACTTATGGGCTATAGTAACACTCAAGTATGATTCCAGTGCCTATGATCATCCCAGGTATAGGGTAGTACCTTTATTGCCCAGTTGCCTGTCACACTCATGCCCAGCACAACCCAGGCCCATGGAAACCAACCACCTCCATGCTAGCTGGTTTGGCTCCCTGATCAACTGAGGGACTAGGGAAGATGGCAGTATACCCATCATTATTGATCCACTGTTGCCATTTCACAGAAAAATCAGGTTGTTGGAGGTGAGAGGAGAAGGGAAAAAAAAAATCCATGATTCAGGGAAGGATGAGGGAGTGTAGCAGGAGGGAGCAGAGGAAGGCAGGAAATCATGGGGACAGAAAGTCATGGGCAGCACCATGGCTGTCTCTTGAAAGAATGGGATGACAGGCATTGCTTCTAGGTCCCAGTTATGAAATCCGAGGGCTGAGAAAGGCCCAGAGACCCTGGAGGACTTCATTATCAATGGGTTAAGGGGATCATGGTTCTAGGGCTGGTGAGATGGGGGGAATGCAGAGCTGAGGACAGAAATTGAGTTTTGGGGTCAGGGACATGATCCTGGGAGAAGTGGCCTGAGTCCTCACCTCAGCCTGACTGTCCCCTTTCCCTTCCCAAGGAATGGCCATGTCTGTCACCATCACTCTGCACAGAGAAGACTATTTTGCAGACTGGGAAGACTCAGAGCAATAGATCCACAATCCGTATGCCATTATTTCCTCTCTCATTCCTTTATACTCTTTCTTTTCTTTCCTTTTCTTTTCTTTTGGTAATGAATTATTTTCTTTTGAGAGAGAGTAAGATCTCGTGAGTTGGAGGGTGGGCAGAAGAGGGATAGAGAATCCAAAGCAGACAGCCTGCTGAGTGCAGAGCCTGAGAGGGGACTTGACACCACGACCCTGAGACCATGGCCTGAGCTAAAATCTGGATTCACACACTTAACCAACTGAAGAAACCAGGCACCCTTTCCTCTCTCTTATTTATAAGCTCCTTTTCGTAACTTTACTTTCCTCTTTCCTGCTTTTTATGATTCTCATCCTGTAGGACCTGGGCTCATCAAGGAACTTGATGTTCTTGGATATTCAAATCTATAGTCTCTCTCCTCAGCCCTGCTCAACAGCTTCCTCAGCATTTTCCTGGTTTCTGGTTCCCAGGCTGCATGAAAAAGCGAGTGCACAAATGGGCCATAGGCAGACCATACATGAAAACAGGTTTCTGTCCACAACCAATCCAGGACCCAATCCTTGGTGTCAGCAGAGCAAACAGGCCTACTATGTATGTCAGACTTGGAAGGAGGTTGGCTGTTGTATGTAGCAAATGGCCAGGATTCTGCATCAGATCCCTCTTAACAGTGGGCCCCAAACGGCCATAATTCTAACTGAGAGCTTCCCTAACTCTTGTCCCCACTCCCCACCAAGGACCAATTGACCAGAAAACAACCAAGTATGCATCCCTAACAACCACAGAGGATGTCTCCCTTCCAGACACCTCACTAGACTATCTTAGTGCCAATAACCTCCCATCAGGGCATAGCTGAAGCCTTCCCTTTTCCCCACCAGCATGAGTTCTCACTCTTCTGCTTGATGTTGAGTCTCTGCCAAGTGCACATAATAGTGGCTTGACTCCCCTGCCCTAGCAAGCTCTGGGTATTCTTTGCCTGTTGTCATTTGATTGGCCTTTTTTTACTGGACAGGTCATCCCAGAGTTCCCGCCTAGACCCTGTCTGAGCTGCCTGTTGCTTCAAAACCACAGCTTTTCAGCCAGTCTGGTGCCCACAAGACCCCTTGGGCCTTGCTGCCTGTAGCTTGTCGAGTCTCTGAGGACCTGGTGTGTGAGCACTGGATCTGAAATTTGCTCTCTTGCAGTGAGTTACTGGGCTGTTGATACTCAGGCTGGCACCTGGCCTTGTTTTGGGGTCCCATTTGTTTGGGCCTCCTTGGTGGATTCATACCATTCCTTTTTGCCCCCTTAGGCTGTCCTTTTGGTTACAAGGTTGTGTTGTGCTGTGCAAAACTGTTAGGAGTTATAAGAAGAAGAATCAGAGCATAGAACCATGCATAGGCTCTAGTTAATCTTGTCTGAGCCAACCTCACAGACCAGGGAGACTGATGATCTCAGCAGACTGTCATACACTGGGATGAACTGAGCTGAAGGTCCTCTATCAAACCAGCTAAAGTTCTTCCACTACGTCAATGTTGGGTCCTGGGAGTATCCTCTCTGGTTTTCCACTGGCTGGAGTGTCCAGATTGATGGGTCTGTGTTCAGAGGTGGCCAACTGTCATTATGGGGGCTCAAGGTATGAGATATACAAATGTTCTATTTCAACCAACCATCACCACTTCTCTTGGGAATCCTCTAAACCTAAACTCTTTCTTCTCCCTGAAAAAAAAAAAAAAAAAAAAAAGGTCTGCTTCTCATGTGTACTTTCATCACAATCTCAATTATTATTCCCCACAACTTCACCAATGATGATTTGGGTTTTTAGGGACAACTCTGGACAACCTGATTTGAGCCAAACCATTCATTTGAGAAGCAGGCATGTAACACACAAGATATTGGGTCAACGCACCCATTTCATTCTTTTTTAATTTTCTTTTTTTTTTAAGATTTTATTTATTTACTTGACACACACAGAGGGGGAGAGAGAGAGAGAGAGAGAGATCACAAGTAGGCAGAGAGGCAGGCAGAGAGAGAGGGGGGAAGCAGGCTCCCTGCTGAGCAGAGTGTCCGACACAGGGCTTGATCCCAGGACCCAGAGACCATGCCCTGAGCTGAAGGCAGAGACTTTAACCCACTGAGTCACCCAGGTGCCCCTTCATTCTTTTTTCATTTTGTATCTGTTTAGTTAAAATAATTCTTCTTATTTTACTTAAATCCCTTGCTGCCATTCACCCAGAATGACCCCTTTACTCCTTTTGTCTTATTATACTCATTATACTAATTATTATCCATTTTAAGTCAGAAAATACCCTATACCACTTTTCTCTGTGTTTCTGACTGTGGGATGTGTCATCCAGCTCTGGACCCCATGGGAAATCCCTCTGGGAAATTCAGATTGTTTGGAGACTTACCCAAATCAATAACCAAGGAGACAATGAAGGTCCCAGGCTTGATTTATTCAACCACCAAAACACTAGCACAGGGGGCCATTTTCCCATTTTCCCAGGAACAGCTCAGACAGGCCTAGTCCTTTGAAGGGAAGCAGATTCTTGGTAGAGCCATCATGGGACAGTTGGTTTGGAATGTCCTGGCTTCTGAATGATCTTGGGAGCCCAGCAGACCACTGGTCCCGGAGGGTGTTCCACTGGTCACAGGGGAGACTCCACATGAGAGAGCTAGGAGTATGAATGCTGTGGGTGGCTGGCCCTTGGCTTCCCCTGGCCCTTCAGAGGGGTTTCTCACGGAGCCATCTGCATTGTGTTCCAGGTTGGGGATTGAAACCTAGTGGTGGGAGGCTGAGTTAGGATTTGGACTGTTCCGTTGGCTCCGGCACCTCCTCCAGGGCATCAAGTATCTCCCACACTCCCACCTGGGGCAGGAGGATTTGAGAATGAGACTGAACCGAGGGAGCCCTGGTTCAGGACTGCAGTGCATGCATGATCTCAGGCACCCTGGGCAGATCTCAGGTATTGAGGGACCTCTCTCCCCAACGATTCGATTCCATTCCTGTCCCAGATTTCCCACTCCTCAGTATAGTCACTCTTGGCAAGTCACCAAACTCACATTCTCAATGACAGTGTTGTTCTGTCTTTCTCTATAGTCTCACGCAGTGTCTGCTAGAGTTTTTCCCCTTTTTTCCCATGGTAGTAAAGGACACTTAAGCTACACTTAACCTACATTCCAACATTTTACTGATTTTCAAGCCTGGAATACAGAGTTGTTAATCCCAGGCCCCATGTGGCAAGGTCCATTTCCAGAACTCATTTCTTCCGTATCATTGAAACTTTGTTCTATCATCAAGATTCCCCTCTTTGCTCCTCCTCCCAGCCCCTATTCTACTGTCTGCTTCAACATATTGGACTTGTTGAGGTGCCCCATAGAAGTGACACGATGCCATATTTGTCTCACTGGGTCTGGCTTATTTCACTTAAGATGATGTCCTCCAGGGCCATCCAGGTTGTCACAAATGTTGACAGTTCCTTCCTTTGCAGGTGGAAAATTGACCCAGATAAGGGCCCGACGATGGAGACGTTGTATAAAAATAGAACCGTCCGATGGATCCAATGAAGGTAGCATGGGAATTCATTCACGAACTGGATTCAAGAATAATTATTCTAGGAGCACCTGGGTGGTGTCCAACTCTTGATTTTGGCTCAAGTCATGATGTCAGGGGACTGAGCTTGAGCCCCATGTGGGGCTCCATGGTGGGTATGGAGCTGCTTAAGCTTCTCTCTCCAATTCCTATGCCCTTCCCCTGCTACACTCTCTCTTTTGCTAAAAAAAAAAAAAAAAAAGAAAGAAAGAAAGAAAGAAAGAAAGAAAAGAAAAAAAGGGAAAAGGAAAAAAAGAAGCTGTATCATTATACTAGCTTGTGAGTGGCCCATACTTGAGACAAAGATACCAAGCCATATTATTTTTGTGAACATTTTATTTCAGCTGGTCACTCATGAGTTTATAACCACAAGAGTAAAATTGCATTTGCAACTCGAGTTTGGTCATGTTAAATGGTGGGTATAGTGAAGCTAACATTTGGACATGAGTGTGTTGTTAAACATTAGCCAAAGAGATCTCTTCTTAATTTTTAATCAATAGACCTTATTACTTAGAATAGGTTTAGAGTATCATAACAAGTGAAGAGAAAATCAAAAACATTTCCCTTGTCCCCCTTCTCCCACAGTGCACCATTTCCACAAGTATCAAAACCTTCATCATTGTGGAACATTCGTCACAAATAACAAACCATCCTAGAGATATTATTTGCTGAATTCCACCATTGCTATTAAGGTCTGCTCTGTGTTGTGCAGTAGTGTGGGTTTTGACAAATGGGTGAAGTCCTGTATCCACCATTTGTAGGGTAGGTTCACTGCCATAAACATCCTGTGTTTCATCCAGTAATGCCTTTACACTTTCTCTAGGTATCTGGGCATCCGCTGATGGTTTGTCATCGCTCTAGATTTCCTTTTTCCAGAATATGGTAGAGTTGGACCCGTAAGCCATGTTGCTTTTCCACACTGACAGCTTTCCCCTCGATCTATACAGTTACGATTCATTGATATCTTTTTGTGACTTGACACCTGAATTATTTTTCTTTTCTTTGTATTATTGTTTTAGATAGAGAAAGAGGGAAAGCATTAGGGGAGAGGAAGAGGAAAAAGGAGAGAGAAACACCAGCAGTTCCTCCACAGCATGGAGCTTGCCTGATGCGGGGCTGGAATTCCTGACCCCAAGATCCTGACCTGAGCCAAAATCAAGACTTGGGTGTTTAACTGCGAGAGCCAACTACATGCCCCGAAGGCTCAGCTCTTTTCGTTACAGAATCCTATTTCATGTTTGGGGGTACTGTTGGTTGTTTACCCATTCACCCTGTGAAGGACAACTTCGTTGCCTGTAGTTATGGTGTTCCTAAAGAAAGCTGATAGGAGCACACCTGGGCCGGTTTTCATAGGAACATAATTTTTCAACTCAACTAGATAAATACCTAAGAGAGTGATGGCTGGATTAGACACAGCAAGGCTGTTATGCTTTGTTAGATTTCATAGAATTCACCAGTCCATCCATCTGGAGCCGGCACCTCCTTTCTGGGAAATGTATGAACTGTAGATTCACTGTCTTTGATATATGCCAATTCAGGCAATCTATTTCCCTTGTGTGGGTTTTGAGAGTTTCTGTTTTGGAAGGAATAGGCCTTTTTGTTTAAGCTATCCTAGGATTTTTCCATGTATTACTTTACTTTTTAAAATTTGATTGTATTTTTCCAGTGCTCCAAGATTCATTGCTTATGCACCCTACCCAGTGGTCCAGGCAATACTGCCCTCCTTAATCCCCACCACCAGGCTCACCTAACCCCCATCCCCCTCCCCTCTAAAACCCTGTTTGTATCTCAGAGTCCACAGTCTCTCATGGTTCATCTCCCCCTCTGATTTTCCCCAATTCACTTTTCCTTTCCTTTTCCTAATGTCCTCCATGTTATTCCTTATGCTCCACAAGTAAGGGAAACCATCTGATAATTGACACTGCTTGACTTATTTCTCACAGCATAATCTCCTCCAGTCCTGTCCATGTTGATACAAAAGTTGGGTATTCATCCTTTTTTTAAACAATTTTTATTTATTTTTTTAATTTATTTTCACTGTTCCAGAATTCATTGTTTATGCACCACACACAGTGCTCCATGCAATACGTGCCTTTCATAATACCCACCACCAGGCTCACCCAACCTCCCCACACCGCCCCTCCAAAACCCTCAGATTGCT
Source organism: Lutra lutra (assembly GCF_902655055.1). Classification (NCBI taxonomy): domain Eukaryota; kingdom Metazoa; phylum Chordata; class Mammalia; order Carnivora; family Mustelidae; genus Lutra; species Lutra lutra. The sequence continues at coordinate 94,425,513 of NC_062289.1, read as the reverse complement.
TTTCAGAGTCCATAGTCTCTCATGGTTCATCTCTGCTTCACTTCTTTCTCTCAGCATAATCTCCTCCAGTCCTGTCCATGTTGATACAAAAGTTTGGTATTCATCTTTTCTTATGGAGGCATAATATTCCATTATTTATATGGACCATATCTCCTTTATCCATTCGTCTGTTGAAGGACGTCTTGGCTATTTCCACAGTTGGGCAACTGTGGCCATTGCTGCTATGAACGTTGGGGTACAGATGGCCCTTCTTTTCCCTACATTTGTATCTTTGGGAGTAAATACCCAGTATTACTTTTGAATCCTTTCAACCTCCATAGGATCTGTAGTGACGATGATTCTTGTGTCCCATGTTAATGTACGTCTTCTCTTGTTCTTTCATTTGTCTTCAGGCTAGAGCTTTATCCATTTCACTGATATTTACAAGGAATGAGCTTGTGTCTTGGTTTAATGGATTTGGTCTGAGAATTTCCCGTGTTCCATTTCATTGGTATCTGCAATAATATTTTTTTTTCTCTTGCTCGCTTTCTGTGACACTACACTCTTGCCTTGTTTTCTAAGGAAGCCTAGTCAGGTTACATCTCTCTGATTTTCTCACACACGACTTTCAGTCCTATCAGTTCTCCCAAGCCCTGCTTTTCCATAAATGTTGGTCAAGGTACATCTGCATCTCATTTGGTGAAAAATATTTTAAAGTTTCTCTTGAAACTTCTTCATTGACCATTGTGCTATTCAGAAGTGTATTTTTAAATCCCAATTCTTTGGGGAATCTCCAAGATTTCTTCTTGTTGTTGATCTCTAGTTGAATTTCATAGAGGTCTGAGAGCAGCTGTTGTATTGAGTCTACTCCTTTAATTGTGTTGGGGTGTGTTTTCTGGCCGAGAATGCGGTCTCTTGCTGAATGTTCCATGGGAGGTTGAGAAAATGGTGTTTCTGCGAGAGAGTGTCTGCTCCAGGAAAGCTCGATCCCCTGTGTTCCCTTTTCTGTCTCCTGAGGGCCATGGTATCCCTGTGTCCTCCGCTTTCCTATGGATCCCAGAAGAGCAGTTGATTTTTCAGAGTCTTCAGGCTTTCTCTTGTCCTTAGGAAGAAGAGGTGATCTCCATGGTCCTTGCCCGTGGAAGTCTCTCTTCTTGTCTTCATGTACCTTCAAACTCCCTTCTTGTGGCACGAGTCTTGTCTTCAATACATCTGGGCACATGCTGTTTTCATTCATAGAATTAGTTTTCCAAAACAGCTGAGAAGAATGTGTCTAGATAGAAGCTTCTGTACTAAAACACATATTTTCTTTTACATTACGTCTTTGACATTTTCTGGCTGTTATCCCAAATTATAGGTGTAGAGAAATATCAGCAGCATGCTTTCAATCAACATGTTGCCCACCCCAGAGGTATAGACCGGTGAAAATAGAAACAAGATATATTTCAATATATACCCATTGAGTATCCAGCCTTACACACACAATGGCAGACAATGAAATCCACTGATAGAGATTGAGCGAAAAGCAATGACCTCACGTGATCTAACCAACATTCATATCAAGCAATACTCTCCAAGCTATTCAATTTTTTAAGAGTTTATTTATCAGAGAGAGAGAGAGAGAGAGAGCCCAGTTAGGTGGGAGGGGCAGAGGGAGAGAGAAAGAGCAGGTCCTCACTGAGCAGGGGACCCTCACCTAGGACTGGATCATACCATCCTGAGAGCATGACCTGAGGGGAAGGCCAGTGCTGAAAGGACTGAGTTATCCAGGCGCCCCTCCTCGAATTAATCTTGAACAGCACCACCAATGTCCTGACGGGTATATTCTTGATGTCCTTCTAGATGTGTCTGAGAACATCTCATTCTGGGCATGGCTTTGCCACAGGATCAGAGAAAAAGAGGACCGGAGTGTTGCTAAGGTGAGCTTGCCTCTCTTTACCCAAGGAGCAAGCATTGCTGTCTTGGTTTCTTTCATCAAATTCAGATGACAATCAGATTATACACTTTATGATGCTGAATTGAACCTAATAAAAAATTCATTTTCCTAATGTAAATTGTATGTACATGGAAGTAAAATGATTTTTTAAAGATTTTATAACTTTATTTGACAGACAGAGATCACAAGTAGGCAGAGAGGCAGGCAGAGAGGGGGGTGAGAAGCAGGCTCCCCGCTGAGCAGAGAGCCTGATGACAGGCTCAATCCCAGGACCCTGGAATGATGACCGGAGCCAAAGGCAGAGGCTTTAACCCACTGAGCCAAGCAGGCACCCGTAAATTGATTTTTAAAGTGTATGTGTGTGTGTATGTGTGTGTGTGTGTATATATATATAATATATATATATGTATATACACTACTATACATATATATACATATACATATACTATAATATATATATATGATATACATATATCATATACATATATATACATATATGATAATTGACTCTCACTGCTTGACTTATTTCACTCAGCATAATCTCTTCCAGTCCCGTCCATGTTGCTACAAATGTTAGGTATTCATCCTTTCTTTTTTTTTTTTATTTTTTTTCAGCACAACAGTATTCCTTATTTTTGCACCACACCCAGAGCTCCATGCAATCCGTGCCCTCTCCAATACCCACCACCTGGTTCCCCCAACCACCCACCCCCAGCTGTTTCAAACCCCTCAGATTGATTTTCAGAGTCCATCGTCTCTCATGGTTCAACTCCCCTTCCAATTTCCCCCAACTCCTTTTCCTCTCTAACTCCCCTTGTCCTCCATGCTATTTGTTAGGCTACACAAATAAGTGAAACCATATGATAATTGACTCTCTCTGCTTGACTTGTTTCACTCAGCATAATCTCTTCCAGTCCCGTCCATGTTGCTACAAAAGTTGGGTATTCATCCTTTCTGATGGAGGCATAATACTCCATAGTGTATATGGACCTCATCTTCCTTATCCATTCATCCGTTGAAGGGCATCTTGGTTCTTTCCACTGTTTGGCGCTTTTTTTTTTTAAAGATTTTATTTATTTGACAGATAGAGATCACAAGTAGGCAGAGAGAGAGAGAGAGAGAGGAGGAAGCAGGCTCCCTGACGAGCAGAGAGCCCAATGCAGGCCTCTATCCCAGACCCTGAGATCATGACCTGAGCCGAAGGCAGAGGCCCCAACCCACTGAGATACCCAGATGCCCTGGGCCACATCTTCTTTATCCATTCATCTGTTGAAGGGCATCTTGGATCCTTCTACAGTTTGGCTATTGTGGACACTGCTGCTATGAACATTGGGGTACACGCGTCCCTTCTTCTCACTACATCTGTATCTTTGAGGTAAATACCTAATAGCGCAATTGCTGGGTGGAAGAGTAGCTCTATTCTTAACATCTTGAGGAAACTCCATGCTGTTTTCCAGAGTGGCTGTACCAGCTGGCGTTCCGAACCACCCAACAGTGTAAGAGGTTTACGCTTCCTCCACATCCTCGCCAACATTTCTTGTTTCTTGACTTGTTAATTGTTGCCATTCTAACTAGTATAAGGTGGTATCTCAGTGTGGTTTTGCTTCGTATTTCCCTGATGGCTAGTGATGGTGAGCATTTTTTCGTGTCTCTGTTAGCCATTTGCATGTCTTTTTTGGAGAAGTGTCTGTTCAAGTCTTTTTCCCATTTTTTGACTGGGCTATTTGTTTTTTGAGTGTTGAGTTTGAGAAGTTCTTAATAGATCTTGGATATCAGCCCCTTATCTGTAATGTCATTTGCAAATATCTTCTCCTATTGTGTGGGCTGCCTCTTAGTTTTGTTGCCCGTTTCCTTTGCTGTGCAGAAGCTTTTTATCTTGGTGAAGCCCAGAAAGTTCATTTTTGGCTTTGTTTCACTTGCCTTTGGAGGCATGTCGTGAGAGAAGTTGCTGTGGCTGATGTCGAAGAGGTTACTGCCTATGTCCTCCTCTAGGATTTTGATGGATTCCTGTCTCACTTTGAGGTCTTCCATCCATTTTGAGTTTAGTTTTGTTTATGGTGTATGGGAATGGTCCGATTTCATTCTTGTACATATAGCCGTCCAATATTCCCAGCACCATTTATTCAAGAGACTCTCTTTTTCACATTGGATATTTTTTCCTGATTTGTCAAAGATCAGTTAACCATCAAGTTGAGGGTCCATTTCTGGAGTCTCTATTCTGTCTTTGTGATCACAGCTTTGTAATACAGCTTGAAGTCAGGCAACGTGATGCCCCAGCTTTTTTTTTCTTTTTCATCATTCCCTTTGGTGATTCAGGGTCTTTTCTGCTACCATACAAATTTTAGCATGGTTGGTTTGAACGCTTTGGAAAATGCCAGTCGTATCTTAATAAGGATGGCACTGAAAGTGTAAATTGCTCTGGCCAGGATATTTTTCTTAAGAGTTTTTATTTATTTATTTGACAGACAGAGATCACAAGTACACAGAGAGGCAGGCGGGGCGGCTGGGGGAGCAGGCTCCCTGCTGAGCAGAGAGCCCAATTTGGGACTCAATACCAGGACCCTGAGATCATGACCGGAGCCAAAGGCAGAGGCTTTATTTAACCCACTGAGCCACCCATGCGCCCCCAGGACAAACATTTTTTTTTTAAGATTTTTTATTTATTTATTTGACAGAGAGAGATCACAAGTAGATGGAGAGGCAGGCAGAGAGAGAGAGGGGGGAAGCAGGATCTCCGCTGAGCAGAGAACCCGATGTGGGACTCGATCCCAGGACCCTGAGATCATGACCTGAGCCGAAGGCAGCGGCTTAACCCACTGAGCCACCCAGGCGCCCCAGGACAAACATTTTAACAATATCACACAACCTGCCTTCCCATTTCATCAGGGAACAGAGCAGTCATCATCCCATTCCCTAACAGCAGTTAGAGTTACTATTCCACGGGGAGGAATGGGTAAGGGACAGGGGGGGCTAGGTAGGGAGAGATAGATAGAGGACTATGGGATCAGGCTCACAGAAATCCCCAAAATGTGAAGGTGTGGGGAAACCAGAGGCATTTGGGATGGGGGACAACCCTGCCATAGGCATGTGGTGTGGGTCCTGTGGGGTACATATCGTTATGATAATCATCTATGATCAACAAAGAATAACCATCCCCTAAAAAAGAATTAAGCCATTGAATGTGTTATCAATAGAGATCTTAAAAGGATTTAAGTTCCCTGCTTAGCTGTCTGTAAAAGACCAACCTTAAAGACCCTCGTTGGCGACCCTGTGGAGACCCCTCTCACTCGTGAGAGATTTTTCTGTATCCTTACTTGATAAACTTTTATCACTTTACTCACTGGGGGGAAAAAAAAAACAAGCAAAAAAAACGACAGCATCAGTTACAAAGTGTATGGCAGTGAGCAATTTCCTCAGTAAGAAATCGTCCTCCTTAGCATAACAAATGACATGGAGGACATGGGGAGATGGAGAGGAGAAGGGAGTTGAGGGAAATTGAAAGGGGAGGTGAACCATGACAGACTATGGACTCTGAAAAACAACCTGAGGTTTTGAAGGGGCGTGGGGTGGGAGGTTGGGGGAGCCAGGTGGTGGGTATTAAGGAGGGCACGTATTGAATGGAGCACTGGGTGTGGTGCAAAAACAATGAATTCTGTTACACTGAAAAGAAATTAAAAAAAAAAAAGAAAAGAAATCCTCCTCCTTGACAAAGAAGTTTGTATTTGCTGATCAAAACGGACTTGAGAGGTCTGCCATGAAAAGCCCAAACTTTTTCTTTTGCGGGCTGTGTATCCCATCTGGTTCCATAAAATCAAGAGAACAAAGCCATATGTAAACAGTGTACAAGATGACATGATCTTCATACCGTTTAATCACAGGTGGATGCAAAAAGAAACTAAAATAATGCATATTCTGGAATCACTTGCTGAAGAAGGATCTCAGTGCTGATGAAGGTGGGGCTTTCCTGTCTGCTTTGGCCTGAGTGGATAACCTGATTCTGTGTCCTGCTGGAACGGAGGGATGGGGTGCCATGAATGCTCAGCAGAGAGCTTTGGCCACAATCTATGGGCTCTGCAAGCAACTTAGTCACTTAGGTGGTGTGGGTTCATGTGCGTGTGACAGTTGTGTGTGTGTGTAAGTCTACATGGTAGACTGTGAATGTGAGTGTAGGTGTGTTCCCTCGGGAGATATTTCCCATGTACCCAGCCCAAAGCAAGTGTCAAATCTCCCTTCAGAAATCTCATCACCCCTGCAAACTTTACATACAACACCACGTTCCTCTCTCACCGCCTCCAGACCTGGGGGTTTGTTGGCCATTCCCTCTCTTTGTGGAGAAGGTGCAGAGAGGGATGGCCCATGCTCTTGACTGCCTAGGTTGGAAAAGCCAAACTGTGAACCCAAGCCTGGGTCCCAATGTTGTTGCTCTGGCCACTGACCAGCACTTACCACTCGACCATGAGATCATTAGTCACAGAGCAAGGGAGTTCTGGCACTCATGTACCTGCTTGCAAATACTAGAGTGTACAGCGGTCCCACATACTGCCATCATGCTAGGGTGGCTTCAGTAGTCCCATAGCCCAGGGAAGCTGCATTTATCAGTCAACTGCAAAGCTGAGGATAGAATCTGTCCTCAGATCCTGAGGACAGCAGATCCCGAGATCAGCAGACATAATCCTGGGAGCAGCAGGGCCCGCCCTGAGTCCTTAGCTTCCCTTCTTCTCCACTTTCCTTTCCCATGGCCATCCCAATGTCATTGCTGCCCTGTCCCCTCAAAGACTACTTTGAAGATGTTGAAGACTCACACAGAGTGGACAAAACTGTGCATGCAATTTATCACCATAGTCCTCTCTTTTCACTTTCTTGCATCCTTACCTGATGATCTCTTTGTGTTACTTCCCCCTTCCGTCTTTGGATGGTTCTTCCGAAGAACCCGGCCTCATGCAGGTAGTGGAGATCCTTACACACTTCAATGTCTTTCAAGTCTCTCTGCTGGCCCCCTCACCAGCTTTAATGGTGTCACCCTGGCTCCTGACCCAGGTCTGCACTGCTGAACCATGCTGAGCAGCCCTGAGTGGTGGGCAGGGAGCAGGGTGGGGAATCAGAATGGCTGGGCCCCCTTGCTGCAGGGGCTCTGGGAAGTCAGGCTCTGCCCTGGCACCCCCCCAACATGTGAGCATTTTCCTGCCCTGGTGTGTGTGGGGGGGAGCTCTGATATTTCCAATTCTTTTCTTCTTTTTAGTTGTCAAGAAATCCTCTAGTGCACGATTCGAGAAAAGGAGAAGAGGAAGCAGTTTGGGGCAAAGAAGACCTGGAGGAGGAAATGTGAATGTGGCCTGTTTGGGATGAAAAGGGTGAAGCAACCAAGGGCACATGAGGATGCATTTACTCAGACAACATTAACTGAGACCCCACCACGGGCCATGCTCTGTAGTAGACGCTGGCAACAAGTTCGCTCTCCCCTCAAGGTTCCCAGTGCAGAGGACAGATGACAAACTGACCATAGAATGGGTCTGTCTTATGCATCTCTGTATCCCTCTTGCCCCACGCGGTGCCCAGCACATAGTAGGAGCTCAATAAATGTAAATTTCCTTGGACGGTGGGACACTGTGGTGGTGAAGTCTCTGGCACTTGGAATCTGGGACCTTGGGTTTGATTTATAGACTGTCCAGTGCTGTGCAGCTCTGGGAAGGTCACTTAATCTCTCTGAGACTCCGTTTCCTTGTGGGCAGAATGGGAACTTAGAACACAAGACTTGTCCGGGAGGTTAAGGAGCTAATCTGTGAAAAGAGCCTGGCCCATGCTAAGTGCTCAGATTATAGCTATTGGGGTTAATGTTGTCACCATAATGTCAACAAGCTGGTCGCATTTTGCTTTCTGGAAAATGAGAAGGACTGACCAGATCACCTCTGGTTCATCGACACTAGGAATCTAAAAATTAAAAATGGTGGTTGACCTTCTTTCCCTTTATCTCTCCCTCTTCCCTCCCTCTCCCCTGCTGTACTCTCCCATTTCAACTCCTCTCTCTTTGGCTTGCTGCCCCATCTTTGCCAACCACCCTCCTCTGGGAACAGGGCCGAAGGTGTCACCTCGCAGCTCCTGAGGGTACAGGCCCTTGTCTACCCTTCCTGCATAGTTGGGCTGCTATCCATAAATCCCTACTCCCTGGAGAGGGGCAAGACTGGTTCAAGGACAGGCAGGCTCCTGCTCTCAGGCCTGATGTATGGGCTTCATAGCACCTTCTCTCCTTCCCCACCACACTCCAGCATGCTCTAAGACCTCCACAGATGAAGGTAGTTCAGGCACCAAGGTCTGCTCAGACCCAGAAGACTGGTTAGGACGCAGCTCAGAGAATGGACTCAAGTCAGCAAAACCTTCCCATCTGGGTGACTTGGGACAGGTGGCTAACCCTCTGCTTGCCTTGGCTCTCCTATCTGCAAGACAGAGTGAACCACATTATCTACTTCCCAAAGATGATGTGACGAAACACAATGTAAGTGAAGAACATAGCTCAGGTGCAGCACAATTAAGCCATGTGTATGTGTTTGTGATCATTATCGTACGTGGTTAAAGGCCAGTCAATGCCCCTTAACCAATGACCACCAGGCCTGCACCTGCAGCTCTCCAAGCTGTGCTTCCTTCTCCTCTCCATGTAGGAGAACACAATCCGTGGGGAACTGTGGGGTGTTTCTGTAAGAAAACCATGAGAGACTATGGACTCTGAAAAACAGTCTGAGGGTTTTGAAGGGGCGGGAGGTGGGAGGTTGGGGGAACCAGGTGGTGGGTATTAGAGAGGGCACAGATTGCATGGAGCACTGGGTGTGGTGCAAAAACAATGAATACTGTTATGCTGAAAAGAAATAATTAAAAAAAAGGAATCAGGAAAAAAATGATTGGTGGGCGTTTAAAAAGTTATAAGCAATCTCTATACTACTCATGGCAGAGTAAAGGAAACCCAGGGTCAGAGAGGACAGGAGTTCACTGGAGTCAGAGGACAAGTGGGCAGCAGGACTCAGAATGTAATTGTCCACAGACATCCCCAGAAAACACTGTCCCTGGAATTTGTGTTTCCAACCAAGAGGTGGTTCTTCCTGTTGGACTTTGTGATTGGGAGTCCCTCCCTGGGGGAATGGAAGCTGAGAAGCCTTCCTGTGTCTCCTGGGGGTGAGGGGGCACAATGGAGACAGTGCCTTCAGAGGCTGGAAGGTAGGCAGGACCCAAAATCTGGACCTTCACCTTGGAGGCCAGAGGGCTCAGGAAGCACATGGAGGGGAGAGAGACACACTCTTCCAGGTGGGGAGGAGAGGACCTTCTAAGACCCAGCGACTGCTAAGGCCCTAAGTTACTGGCTAGAGGCTGGAGCAGTCCTGGGTAACCCCAGGGAGAGAGACTGGTGAGCCTCTGTGTGCTGACTGGTGGAGAGGGTGGAAGGGAGGCAGTGCTGGTCACACCTGTCCCCGGAATTCTGAATGCCACCCTGACGCCCATCTGCGGCTCCTGAAGGTATGCCGGAAAGGCTTCTGCCAACCAGAGATAGAGCAGGTGTGTAGGGTGGGATTAGGGCATCCTCTCTGGAGCTTTGACAACTTACAAAGGCCCCCAGTCCAGAGATGCTCTTATGGTCCTCTCACCATCTCCAGGTTGGGGAAGGCAGATTGAACTCCTAAAACTACAGAACTCACACTGTGTGTCCCTGGATGTCCACTGTTGCTTCCTTTGTTCAACAAATCTGGTGCTGGGGTGCTGGGGTCGAGAGAATCCTTTTTTCACTGGATTGCTGGGCAAGCTACAGTCACCTCTCTGAGCCTCCGATCCCTCATCTGTAAAATGGGGATGACAATAGTGCTTTCATAGAGTTTTTAGGATTTAATGAGAGAACAAGGCACTGGGTAACGGGGCCTGTTCCTATTGCTCTCCACCACCCCCTCCCACCCAAACCATCTGCTCTAGGGAGACCCCTGCCTGGTCGACACAGAAGCCCAGCCCTGCTGGTTGTTTTGTTACTGAGCAGGGAGAATGGTTAAAGCCACAGCTGGAACCAGCAATATACAGACTCAGTGACCTTGGACAAGTCCCTGGTCTTCTCTGGGCCTCAGTTTTCCTATCTGTGGAAGTCAGGAGTTCTACAGGAAAAGCTGAGACAGCAGTGCCTGTACATTTAGGAAGTGCTTACTGTATGCTCCACTCTTCACCTGCTTCTCAATAATTCTAGGGGCCACCCATGTCATTGACAGCCCATTGTCCAGGAAGTGAGGCTCAGAGAGGTAGAGGGACATGTCCACAGGCACACAGCAAGGAGCAGTGGTGCTAGCTTGAGGCCTGCTCTCTTGTACAAGTCACTTCCTCCCCTTGGGGTGCAAGGCCGACTCTGGAGGGGCTTCTATTCCCACTCTAGCCTTCCCCACCTCATTTCCAGCATCTGTGGGGACGGGCTCTCCCGGAGGAGCTGCTGCCATCCCAGCTCCACTGAACTCAGCACAAAGGTAGTGACAAGGTCAAGGTTCCCTCTCCACCAAGTCAGGAGGTCTGATGGAAAAACACCCCAGAGCCGGCCCAGGTAGGGAGGGTGTTCTGGGAGCTGCTTTGGTTCTCTGGGCCCACAGCCCAAGGGCCACAGAAATGAGATTTGATCCCTCAGCAATCTGAGCCCCTATCATGTGCCTGGCATAGAGCAAGGCCCCGGAGTCGGGTAGAAGAATGGGAGAGCTCACCCCAAATCACAGAAGTGTTTATGCAGGACTTACCAAGTGGACTCTCCTTTTATCCTCACCACCGTGAGTGATCCATGCGGTCATGATCCCCAAGCAACAGATCTGGAAACTTAGGTCCAGAGAAGGTAAGGGATTTGTCTAGGCCACACAGCTAGTTCATGTTGGAGCTGAGAATCAGAAGTCTTTTCTTTGAATCAGACAATTTATTCTTAGGTATTGACCTTCTAAAGACAAAATAATGCTTTTGATCTCCAAGCATATCTGTCCTACTCTTCATGAACATGCCTCAGATTTCTGTCTTGTTCATTAGTGTTTGCCTAATATCTTCCCCAACATCTTCATCAAAAACATTTGTGGGTACTTATATGTACCTATGTATTTAAATAAATTATCCAAAGTCGATACAGCCTTTGAGTTGTCATGTTAAGTCCATTTACATTTAGTATGAGTACTGATCCATTTATATGTATTTTTACTCAATTTTTTTTGCTATTTCTCCTGATGGATTTATGCTTCTATGCTCTGTTCTTCTTTTGGATCGACTCAGTGTAAGTATTATTTTTGTAACTACAACTATTGCACTATTATGGAAGTACACAGTCACTTTTAAATTATTCTTCAAAGTTTAACATGCCAAATTAACTTAAAATGCAAAGTAATAAGTCAAGCAGAGAGAGTCAATTATCATATGGTTTCACTTATTTGTGGAGCATAACAAATAGCATGGAGGACATGAGGAGTTAGGAGAAGGCATTTGGGGGAAATTGGAAGGGAGGTGAACAATGAGAGACTATGGACTCTGAAAAACAATCTGAAGGGTTTGAAGAGGTGGGGGGGGTGGGAGGTTGGGGGAACCAGGTGGTGGGTATTAGAGAGGGCAAGGACTACATGGAGCACTGGGTGTGGTACAAAAACAATGAATACTGTTATGCTGAAAATAAATTTTAAAAATGATTAAAAAATAATAAAATAAAATAAATGAAAAAAATGCAAAGTAATGAATACACTTACCTTACTCCAAACAGAATGAGAACACTTCAAATCTGATCACCATACATGTTAATTCTCACCCTACATGTTAGTTCTGCTTATGGGGTTTACTTCCAACTTGCAGTTTTCATCCTGGCTTGGGAAACATTATTTACTTGGTGGAGATATCATTTTTGCCTACTTGTAGATTTGCTGAGCATCTGGATATCTCAAACTTCCATTCTGAGATCATTCATCTTCAGTTTCTTTAATGACCTCTCAGAAAATCATCTGTTTTTCACTGTTATTTGAATAAGTGTTTAACCAAGTATATGCCTCTGTCTTGATCTTTGGGCGCAGTTCACTAAAGGTGTTATTTCACTTTCTTTGGTTCTACTTTTGCTGATTGTTCTTCTGGGGTAAGTAACAGAGGTCTTGTCTTTCCTTTTCTTCTTGACTTGCACCAACATATATCTATACGTAGGATGTTTCTTTCCTTTCCTTTTCTTTTCTTTTTTCTTTCCTTTTCTTTCCTCTTCTCTTCCCTTCTCTTCTCTTCTCTTCTCTTCTCTTCTCTTCTCTTCTCTTCTCTTCCCTTCCCTTCCCTTCCCTTCCCTTCCCTTCCCTTCCCTTCCCCTCCCCTCCCCTCTCCTCTCCTCTCCTCTCCTTTCTTCTATCTTCTCTTCTCTTCTCTTCTCCTCTCTTCTCTTCTCTCCTCCTTCATTTCTTTCATTAGTGTTGACCTTCTAAAGACAAAATGATACCTTTGGTTACAAGCCTACCTGGCTTGGTATTTATTAACAACATGGAACTTGAACTCATGACCCTGAGATCAAGACCAGAGCTGAGACCAAGAACTGAATGCTTAATTGACTGAGCCACCCAGGTGTCCCCACCCATCGCTTTTATTTTGGTGTTTCTTTGTTTTGCTTTGTTTGTTTTCAATCTATTTATACTCTGTGGCTTTCACCCTGTTTCCCAAAGCTGAGAAATCATATATTTTTTATCAGATTAAAGAAATGCTCAACTGTTATGACCTCAAATGCATTGTCTCCTCCAGTCTCTCTGTTTTCTCCTTGGAGCCAAATTAGATCATTAGACCTTCTAATTCAGGCTTTCATATATTTAAATGCTTTCTTTGAATATTCAATTTCTGTGTCTGCCTGAGCTGGGTAAATATGTCAGAACTACCTTCCATCTCTGTATTTCTTTTTTCCTCCTATCTCTAACCTGGTATAATGAACTGAGTTTTTAATTTTAATTTCTGGAATGCTCATTTCCTGTAGTTCTAGAAGAGTCCTTTTATAAATGTGTGGTTTTAAAAATCTGGGCATTTTTCATACCATATGATTCTTTGACCATGTTTTTTATTCTATGTTTGGTTTTGAAAACATTTAAAAGCTATTTCTGATTTGGGCAATTCTTGACTCTCAAAAGCCCTTGGCTGAATAACTTGACAGAAGAATACAGGAGAATGTGTACTCATCTGGAGATCCATGGGCTCTATCCTCATCACCTACCTGGATCTTTTTAAAAATTAATTTATAAGGCATTATTTGCCCCAGGGCTACAGGTCTGTGAATCATCAGGCTTACCTATTTCACAGCACTCACCATAGCACATGCCCCAGTGTCCATATCCCAGCCACCCTCTCCCTACCCCTCTGCCCCCAGCAACCCTCAGTTTGTTTCCTGAGATTAAGAATCTCTTATGGTTTGTCTCCCTCCTGATCCCATCTTGTTTCATTTTTTCCTTCCCTACACCCCATGACCCCCTGCCTTGCCTCTCAAATTCCTCATATCAGAGAGATCATATGATAATTGCCTTTCTCTGATTGACTTATTTTGCTTTGCATAATACCATCTAACTCCATGTCATTGCAAATGGCAAGATTTTGTTTCTTTTGATGGCTGCATAATATTCCATTGTACATATATATACCACATCTTCTTTATCCATTCATCTGTTGAGGGACATCTAGGTTCTTAATATAGTTTGGCTATTGTGGACATTGGTGCTATAAACATTTGGGTGCACATGCCCCTTTGGATCACTACATTTGTTTCTTTAGGGTAAATACCTAGTAGTGCAATTGCTGGGTCATAGTGTAGCTCTATTTTCAATGTTTTGAGGAATGGCCACACTGTTTTCCAGACTGGCTTCATCAGCTTGCATTCCCACCAAAAGTAGGTGAGATCCTCTTTCTCTGCATATTCACCAACATCTCTCATTTCCTCACTTACTAATTTTAGCCATTATGACTGGTATGAGGTGGTATCTCAATGTGGTTTGGATTTGTATTTCCCTGATGCCGAGTGATGTTGAGCACTTTTTCATGTGTCTGTTGGCCTTTTGGATGTCTTCTTTGCAGAAATGTCTGTTCATGTCTTCTGCCCATTTCTTGATTAGATTCTTTGTTCTTTGGGAGTTGAGTTTGATAAGTTCTTTATAGATTTGGGATACTAGTCCTTTACCTGATATGTCATTTACAGTATCTTTTCCCATTCTGCCGGTTGTCTTTTGGTTTTGTTGACTGTTTCCTTTGCTGTGCAAAAGCTTTTGATCTTGATGAAGTCCAAATAGTTCATTTTTGCCCTTGCTTCCCTTGCCTTTCGTGGTGTTTCTAGGAAGAAGTTGCTGCAGCTGAGGTCCAAGAGGTAGCTGCCTATGTTCTTCCCAAGGATTTTCATGGATTCCTGTCTCACATCAAGGTCTTTCATCCATTTGGGGTCCATTTTTGTGTGTGGTATAAGGAAATGGACTAGTTTCATTTTCCTGCATGTGACTGTCCAATTTTCCCAACACCATTTGTTGAAGAGACTGTCTTTTTTCAATTGAACATTCTTTCCTGCTTTGTCAAGATTAGTTGATCATAGAGTTGAGGGTCCAGTTCTGGGCTCTCTATTCTGTTCCATTGATCTCTGTGTCTGTTTTTGTGCCAGTACCATACTGTCTTGATGATGACAGCTTTGTAATAGAGCTTGAATTCTGGAATTGTCATGACACCAACTTTGGTTTTCTTTTTCAACATTCTGCTGGCTATTTGGGGTCTTTTCTGGCTCCATATGAATTTTAGGATTATTTGTTCCATGTCTTTGGGAAAAAATCGATGGTATTTTGATAAGGATTGCATTAAATGTGTAGATTTCTTTAGGTAGCATAGACAATTTCACAATATTTGTTCTTCCAATCCATGAGCATGGAACGTTTTTCCATTTCTTTGTGTCTTCCTCTATTTCTTTCATGAGTACTTCATAGTTTTCTGGGTATAGATTCTTTTCCTGTTTGGTTAGTTTATTCCTAGGTATCTTATGGCTTTCAATGCAATTGTAAGTGGGATCAACTCCTTAATTTCTCTTCCTTCTGTCTTGCTGTTGGTGTATACAAATGCAACTGATTTCTGTGCATTGATTTTATATCCTGACACTTTACTGAATTCCTGTATGAATTCTAGCAATTTTGGAGTGGAGTCTTTTGGATTTGCCACAGAAAGTATCATATCATCTGCAAGGAGTGAGAGTTTAACTTCTCTGCCAATTCGGATGCCTTTTGTTTCTTCTTGTTATCTGATTGCTGAGGCCAGGACTTCTAGTACTATGTTGAATAGCAGCGGTGATAGTGGACATTACTGCCATGTTCCTGACATTAGAGGAAAAGCTCTCAGTTTTTCCCCATTGAGAATGATATTTACTGTGGGATTGCATAGATGGCTTTAATGATATTGAGGTGTGTACCCTCTATCCCTCCACTGTGAAAGTTTTGATCAAGAAAGGATGGTGTACTTTGTTAAATGCTTTTCCAGCATTGATAGAGAGTATCACATGGTTCTTCTTCTTTGTTTTTTATTAATGTATTGTACCACATTGATTGATTTGTGGATGTTGAACCAAACTTGCAGCCCAGGAATAAATCAACTTGGTTAGATTTTAGTTCTTTTATTTCTCCAGAAAGGGATTCTCTAATATCTTCCATGCTTTTTTCAATTTGATAATCATCATTCTGAACTCAAGTTCTAACATCGTACTAATGTCCGTATTGATTAGGTCCCTAGCTGTCACTACTGCCTCTTGTTCCTTTTTTGTGGTGAGTTTTTTTTCACCTTGTCATTTTATACAGATAAGAATAGATGAATGAGAGAACAAAATACTAAAAGGGTAGCAGTGACCACAGAAATATATACACTAACCAAATCAGAAGAGACCTGCAACCAGGGGTGAAGAAAGGGGGGAAAAAAGGAAAGATGTATCTAGATCTAGATCTAGACCTAGATCATCTATATATTAGATTGGTGAATAGAACAGAGCCACACACTTGATTTTGGGTGTATTTTGGTTTGTGAGGAGAAACTACCTTCCAAAATTTAAAGAAAGATACACTTATATGTATATACAAAAATAAGGGTAAACACAAGGAAGGGATGGAATATGACTGTAAAGATGAAAATTTAAAAGGATTCTTTTTTTATTCATTTTTTAAATTTATTTTCAGCATAACAGTATTCATTGTTTCTGCAACACACCCAGTGCTCCATGCAGTCCTTGCCCTCTCAAATACCCACCACCTGGTTCCCCCAACCTCCCACCCCCCCACCTCTTCAAACCCTTCAGATTGTTTTTCAGAGTCCATAGTCTCTCATTGTTCACCTCCCTTCCAATTTCCTCCAACTGCCTTCTCCTTACTCCCCATGTCCTCCATGCTATTTTTTATGCTCCACAAATAAGTGAATCCATATGATAATTGATTCTCTCTACTTGACTTTTTTCACTCGGCATAATCTCTTCCAGTCCCGTCCATGATGCTACAAAAGTTGGATATTCATCCGTTCTGATGGAAGCATAATACTCCATAGTGATTCTTAAAAAGAAATTGGTAAGATAAGAAGTTGGTTGAAAAAAGAAAGTAAAAGAGGAAAGAATGTGATTAAGCTGAAGAATAGAACAAAGCCATGCTCTAGATTTAGGGTATATTTTGATCTATTAGAAGAAATTGTATCCCAAAATTTTTAAGAAAGAAAACCTATGTGTATTCAAAGAATCAGGTTAAATACACGGAAGGGATAAATTATGACAATAACAATGAATATGTAAAAGATTTTTAAAAAAGTATTGGTAAGATAAAATAGTTAAAACGTTAAAATAGGAAAGATGAAAAATTTAAAAAATAAAATAAGAAAAGAATAAAATAAAAAAAAATTTTGAAAGACTAAATCATCATGGGAAAAAGACCATGAATTTTATGTGTTGCTTTCCCCTAGCTCTGGAGTTCCACAGTTCTCACTGATTGGTGAACTTGGTCTTGGCTGAATGTTCTTGCTAATCTTCTGAGAGACAAGCCTGTTGCAGTGATTCTCAAATGTCTTTGCCCAAGGTGGAATTGCACTGTCCTTGCCAGGGTTCCAGCTAAGTAATCTGCTCGGGTTCGGTCTCAGGAGTTTTTGTTCCCTGAACACGTTCTGTAGAGCTTAGAAGGATGGGAATGAAAATGGCAGCCTTGCAATTTCCAACCCATAAGAGCTAAGAGCTTGGGTCGCACTCCTCAGTGCACCCTCAGAGAAAAGCAGCCAATCCCTCCTGTGTCCCTGGTCTCTGGCCACACTCTGTGCTCACCCGGCCTGTGGCTGAGCATTTCTATCTCTGGCGCATGGCCCCATCTGGAGTCTCCAAACCCAGACATCGCTGTCCTGAGACAAAATCGGGATGCCTTATAAAGGAAGAAGAAGGCATGGAGGAAAGGGTAAGCAATGGCTATAATCTCCACCAACATATTATTGAGTCCTTATTTTTTGTATGTGTGGGGATTCCTCAGAGGTGCACTACGCATGCATGCAATATGTTCAGTAAATGTGGGTAAAATCAGAGAAAATCAAAGTGCAACAGGTAGGTGAGGAAAGTTCCCAATTCAATGCGGATTTTTCTTTAAATACTCCAAGATGTATGCTTTTTGTGTGCTTAGGAGATTCTCCTGTCTGTATCAAGGATCACTCAGAGGTGAGTGCTTAATGATACAGCTTTCGGGTCATTCTGGTCATGAGGGGTGAATGGCTGTGAATGTTATCAGGTTCTTGTAGCAACCTGGGGATTTTCGATGCTATGAAACAGCTACTCTAAGAGTCCCCACATGATTGCTGTATTTGGATACAGGGCTATGATTCAGGGTTTGTGATAAAAGACCCTCTTACCCTATCTGCAACAGCATGGAACTGCTTGGATTTTGATAACATGTTTGACATATACTCTTTCTTTTCCTACACTACAAAGAATTATATGCCTGCCACCCAAAATTTTCACGACATGATTGTACAGCTCAATGAATTTTCACAAATTGTGTCATCATCCCTCAAATTAAAAAACAAAAACACCCCCCCCCAAAATTCGTGACTGGAACCCAGCACCTACCAAAAGTCCCATTGGACCTCCTTCCCATCATGAACCTCACTCCAAAAGGAACCGTGGTCAACCACTTTCCATTAAAGGCAATCTTGATTCCTTTTGTGCCTGACTTCCTTTGCTCTATGTTTTGTGAGATTCCCCCATGCTGTAGTATGTTCTTAAGGATCATTCTCCCCTAGGAAGGAATAGTGCATGGTTGTTGAAATGTGCTAGAATCTGTTAACATGTTTCCTTATTATGAGTGTTTAGGAAATTAAGAGGAATGTTTCTGTGTACATTCCTGATGGAAATGTCTTCTGGGAAACACATGTTTGCATTTCTGTTGGGTGTTTCTCCACGTGAAGAAGCACTGGGGTATGGGAGATGCTTATATACACCACCATGCATCCTGACTAAGGGTTTCCCAGATCTACACATCTGATGCTCATGGATACCATAGAACAGAGTTTGGTTGCTCCCCAGCCTCAGCCACGTTTGATATTTTCTGATGTATTTAATTTTAGATATTCAGGGGAATATGTAAAAAGCACATCAAAAGTTCAGATACTTCCAGTCAGCTCGCACATTCTAAAGATTTGGCGACAAAAAGAAAGGCAACAGACAAAAAGAAAGGCCAACCTCTGTGCTTGCTGGGGTTATGCCTTAGTGTCTGACCCCAAACAAATAAGAATGAGCAGGATTTTACTGGAATTTAAGAGTATTCTCTGCAGAAGCACTGGAAATGCCCAAATTCTGGGTATAACACAACTTGGGTACAGGGACAAATAAGAGTTCATAGCGCCAGCCTGGTGTCCAAGAACTTTTTTTTATTTTCGCAATTCTTCCTTAAGCTGGGCTCCAGTCCTTCATGAGCAGTCCCACCCATGTACTCACAGGTCATCTATGCCCTTGTAGTTACCCCAGAGGATCAGGAGGCACGGCAGATGAAGTGATCCCACCAAATGCCAACTCAAGATTGTCTTTGCCTGGGATAGAAATGTAGCTTTCTTGATTTTTTTTTCCTTAGCCAGTCTAGCTCCAAATGAAAACCCAGTCATCTCTATTATACAGGTTAGTTACACTTTCCTTGGAGGACTGAAAGGATAGTCTCTTGACAACTGATGCCTGTGTCAAGAGGTGCTCAAATATGGGAGCATTGATTATAAACTGTGAGTAGGGGGCCTTTTCCTCAGCAGTGATTTTTTTCCTCATTAAGATTTTTGTCATTGACAACCAAGATGCACTTGACAGATACCTCCTCCAAGAACAATTCATTCATGTTGTTGTGTATAAGTGTCCTCTACTCTTGCTGATGAATTACCTTCCCTTGAGCACTGTTTCCCATATGATTTTCTTTTTTTTAAATTAATTTATTTTAAGTAGGCTCCACACTCAATGTGGGGCTTGAGCTCATGGGCTCAAGATCAAGAGTCGCATATTCCACCAACTGAGCCTGGCAGGTGCCCTTCCCATCTGATTTCCTATAGTCAACAGGAGAACAAAAAGACAGACAGGGCATAGCATCACCTGCTCCTCATGGTAGTTGCATTTCTGTGACTACAGGTGGCCTCAAGAGAAAGAAAGAAAAGATATTTATGGTCTGGCCCAGTCACTTGCTGAGGGAAAAGATCCAGATGACAAAAATGGTGGGTCTTCCTTGTAAGTTTTCATCTGAGGTACCACCCGAATTCAAGCCCCAGCTCAGTGGAGGCAGTGAGGATTGAGAGTGTGGTGAAGGAAAATGATTTTCTAGGTAATGAACTATGCCCTTGTTTCTACAAACAACTGTACTCCCTTTAGCTGATACAGGTTTGGGTCATGGGGCCAGGAGTTGGGCCTATATGTGAGTCTGTATAGTGCGATTGTGTGTGCATGTGTGTCTTTCCCATACAACTGTATCCCCCTTATGCAGCAAAACTGCAAGTTCCTCTTTTTTGGATAAAAAAACACACATTACCATTGCTTCATGGACGTTTATGTGTGTTCTCTCTCCATCCTAATTGACTGCATGGTGATGCCATTCTGACACCATCCACCCAGAGTTACAGTGAGAGCCCGCAAGTTGAGGGCAAAGTGCTACACTTGACTGCCCTTTCTTCAGACCACAGCCGCATGTTGGATGTCCCGAGGCTACCTGCACTTCCAGAAGACCAGCTACAAATTCAGGGGTTCCCATGACCCACTCGGATTAGGTAATTTGCTCTAAATGATTCATAGGACTTAGGAAAGTGCTATACTGAAGATTACAACTTAATAAAGGATACACACAGTGCCAGGTCTGGGAGGGTACTGGAAGCAGTTTCCACACCCTTTCTGAGTGCAGTCAGGTCAGGTTACCCTCCCAGAACAACAGGGTGTTTGCCAATAAAAAAAACATCACTGAGCTTTCCTGTTCAAAATTTTTATTGAGGTGTCATTTGGTAGGCTTGGTTGATAAAAGCTTGGCTATATGATTGTAGTGAATCTCAGCCTGCTCTCCCCTCTCCCAGCCTTTGACCACATTTGCCTTATAGAAAAATGAGCACAACTCTCTGAGAATCCTCATTTGAGATAGCATTTATATAACAGATTCAGAAATCTTATCAACATAAATATACCCAATATTTGGAGGAGCACGTGTGGGGTGCAGAAGCTAGGTGTTTAGCTCACCTGTACTCCGCAATATGGTTGACTCTCCATATCAGTGTTGTACTCACAATGCCAGTGTGAGGGCCTATTGCAATGTGGTAGACATGACCTGAAAAATAAAAGTCAAAAGGTAGTGTCCTATACCGAGAGTGAATTGCCGACATTAATAATTAGTTCAGTGCATCATCTTATTACATGAGCAGAATGTCTCCTGAGGTCACACAGGTTTTCAGGCTTCCACTTGTGATTAGCAGGTTCCAAAAGATGGAGTGGTCTCAGCAACCTATGGCTAAGCCCCATCAGGCATCCAACATCTTGAGCTAAGGATCTTTTCTGAAGAATATGGGATCTCACACATTACACAATGCAGGTGTTCATTCCTTCTCCTCAGTTGTTAGTGCCCCTTCTCTGCATTTGTGTAGAAGTAGTGGGCTATTTTTACCTCTTGGTGATATAGGTGCATTCACAGTTAACCTCATTTTTGCCAGAGGAAGTGACAGCCCAATCCACTGAGTCAGGCACTTCTCTCATCCTCTTCCCCTACTCCCTCTACATTCCCCTACATCCTCTTCCCACCAGCATCCTCTGCTCCCCCTTTCCCCTAGGTCCACCAGAAAAGCAGAGGGGTCTCTCTAGTGGGGACACACTCTCGGTGCCCCTCAAGGTGACTGTGAGCAAACACTCATGAAGCTGTGTAACCCAGCCCACCATGCTTGCCTCTCCCTCTGTTGCAGACAACCGATGCTTTCATCGCCCATTCTGACTTTCTGTCAAACCACTACTCCTTCTAAGAAAATGTAATTTGGCAGTCTAAATTAGTGCAAGAGCTTCATGCTGGTTCTCTTGTCATCCTATGAGCCCCTCTCAGTGGGAACTGCTGGAAACGTGAATTAGAGAACTTCCATTTGAGGAATAATAACTAGCTAGCTACAGGACATTGATTCTGCCCTTGCAACTGAAGGGCATAAAAGAATCTTGAAACCTAAAATACCCACAATACCTTTGGTGCTGTTAGAGAAACACTCTAATATGGAGGGCAATGGCCGGAAGAGTTCCATCATAAAATAGAAATGGTTTGTGCCTGGGGCATGTGACAAGAGGAAAAGAAGTGGTTAGTCAGTGTGTCTGTGAGTAGGTACACCCTATTTCCTTAGAACTGACTTTGGCATCACATCTCAGGAGCTGCGTGATTCTGTTGCCCCTTTCCCCCAGATAGTGCCCTATAATAGCTCCTGATTGACCAACAGAGTTGCTTGGCTTTTGGATGGCAGTTTGGGGTGAAGTGAATTTCCTCTTTAGATCAAGAAGGTAAAAATAAATCAACTCCCTGGGCTAGACTGCATGCTCTTTGCTCCTGTGTTTGGGTTTTTAGAGTTTCTCTGGTTCTGACCAATAGCCTATGCCTATGGTCAGGCAGAAGACCAAAGGCCTATCAGAAGGAAGCCCAAATGGGGGCATGGACCAATGGCATTCACCATGGAAAGTTGAAGAAAGTATTAAAGTAAGACCTGTCAATGTTTATCAGAACTCCCAACCAGATTGGTATGGTTGGAATTGAGGAGTGTATGTACCAGTATGCTTGCTGGAGGTGGCCACCTTGGTCCACAGACGGTAGTAGAGATGGGCTAACTCTAGACATATTCGTCTTGCAACTTCTGAGACACAAGTTGCCCACAAGAACTCTTCTGTCTTCCAACCAGAGAGACAGAGACTGCAGGTGGGTAGGACATTGTCTCCAGGGGGCAAGAGAGGCAAGTGGATTGCACTGGACCAATATCCATGCATCCTAATGGGAACAGGCCCTGACTCCAGATCACCTGTCTGTACCAGGTGGTAGACCTAAAGGCTCAGAGGATGACAACCCCAGGTCCACGTTCCACACGGGGTTCTTGGACAGAGACTTTGAACTAACTCTCCACCCCCTTTTCTTCCCACTGTATGGGCTCTGGCATTCTTTTTTTTTTTTTTTTAATTTTTTTATTTTTTCAGCATACCAGTATTCATTATTTTTGCCCCACACCCAGTGCTCCATGCAATCCGTGCCCTCTACAATACCCACCACCTGGTGCCCCCAAACTCCCACCCCCCACCCCTTCAAAATTCTCAGATCGTTTTTCAGAGTCCATAGTCTCTCATGGTTCACCTCCCCTTCCAATTTCCCTCAACTCCCTTCTCCTCTCCATCTCCCCTTGTCCTCCATGCTATTTGTTATGCTCCACAAATAAGTGAAACCATATGATAATTGACTCTCTCTGCTTGACTTATTTCACTCAGCATAATCTCTTCCAGTCCCGTCCATGTTGCTACAAAACTTGGGTATTCATCCTTTCTTTTTTCTTTTTTTTTTTTACAGCTTTATAAACATATATTTTTATCCCCAGGGGTACAGGTCTGCGAATCGCCAGGTTTACACACTTCACAGCACTCACGATAGCACATACCCTCCCCAATATCCATAACCCCACCCCCTCTGCCAACCCCCTCCCCCCATCAACCCTCAGTTTGTTTTGTGAGATTAAGAGTCACTTATGGTTTGTCTCCCTCCCAATCCCATCTTGTTTCATTTACTCTTCTCCTACCCCCTCAACCCCCCATGTTGCATCTCCTCTCCCTCATATCAGGGAGATCATATGATAGTTGTCTTTCTCCGATTGACTTATTTCACTAAGCATGATACCCTCTAGTTCCATCCACGTCGTCGCAAATGGCAAGATTTCATTTCTTTTGATGGCTGCATAGTTTTCCATTGTGTATATATACCACATCTTCTTTATCCATTCGTCTGTAGATGGACATCTAGGTTCTTTCCATAGTTTGGCTATTGTAGACATTGCTGCTATAAACATTCGGGTGCACGTGCCCCTTCGGATCACTACGTTTGTATCTTTAGGGTAAATACCCAGCAGTGCAATTGCAGGGTCATAGGGTAGTTCTATTTTCAACATTTTGAGGAACTTCCATGCTGTTTTCCAGAGTGGTTGCACCAGCTTGCATTCCCACCAACAGTGTAGGAGGGTTCCCCTTTCTGCGCATCCTCGCCAGCATCTGTCATTTCCTGACTTGTTAATTTTAGCCATTCTGACTGGTGTGAGGTGATATCTCATGGTGGTTTTGATTTGTATTTCCCTGATGCCGAGTGATGTGGAGCACTTTTTCATGTGTCTGTGGGCCATCTGGATGTCTTCTTTGCAGAAATGTCAGTTCATGTCTTCTGCCCATTTCTTGATTGGATTATTTGTTCTTTGGGTGTTGAGTTTGCTAAGTTCTTTATAGATTTTGGACACTAGCCCTTTATCTGATATGTCATTTGCAAATATCTACTCCCATTCTGTCAGTTGTCTTTTGGTTTTGTTAACTGTTTCCTTTGCTGTGCAAAAGCTTTTGATCTTGATAAAATCCCAAAAGTTCATTTTTGCCCTGGCTTCACTTGCCTTTGGTGATGTTCCTAGGAAGATGTTGCTGCGGCCGAAGTCGAAGAGGTTGCTGCCTGTGTTCTCCTCAAGGATTTTGATGGATTCCTTTCTCACATTGAGATCCTTCATCCATTTTGAGTCTATTTTCGTGTGTGGTGTAAGGAAATGATCCAATTTCATTTTTCTGCATGTGGCTGTCCAATTTTCCCAACACCATTTATTGAAGAGGCTGTCTTTGTTCCATTGGACATTCTTTCCTGCTTTGTCGAAGATGAGTTGACCATAGAGTTGAGGGTCCATTTCTGGGCTCTCTATTCTGTTCCATTGATCTATGTGTCTGTTTTTGTGCCAGTACCATGCTGTCTTGATAATGACAGCTTTGTAATAGAGCTTGAAGTCCGGAATTGTGATGCCACCAACTTTGGCTTTCTTTTTCAATATTCCTTTGGCTATTCGAGGTCTTTTCTGGTTCCATATAAATTTTAGGATTATTTGTTCCATTTCTTTGAAAAAAATGGATGGTACTTTGATAGGAATTGCATTAAATGTGTAGATTGCTTTAGGTAGCATAGACATTTTCACAATATTTATTCTTCCAATCCAGGAGCATGGAACATTTTTCCATTTCTTTGTGTCTTCCACAATTTCTTTCATGAGTACTTTATAGTTTTCTGAGTATAGATTCTTAGTCTCTTTGGTTAGGTTTATTACTAGGTATCTTATAGTTTTCGGTGCAATTGTAAATGGGATGGACTCCTTAATTTCTCTTTCTTCTGTCTTGTTGTTGGTGTAGAGAAATGCAACTGATTTCTGTGCATTGATTTTATATCCTGACACTTTACTGAATTCCTGTACAAGTTCTAGCAGTTTTGGAGTGGAGTCTTTTGGGTTTTCCACATAGAGTATCATATCATCTGCGAAGAGTGATAGTTTGACTTCTTCTTTGCCGATTTGGATGCCTTTAATTTCCTTTTGTTGTCTGATTGCTGAGGCTAGGACTTCTAGTACTATGTTGAATAGCAGTGGTGATAACGGACATCCCTGCCGTGTTCCTGACCTTAGCGGAAAAGCTTTCAGTTTTTCTCCATTGAGAATGATATTTGCGGTGGGTTTGTCATAGATGGCTTTGATAATATTGAGGTATGTGCCGTCTATCCCTACACTTTGAAGAGTTTTGATCAGGAAGGGATGCTGTACTTTGTCAAAGGCATTTTCAGCATCTATGGAGAGTATCATATGGTTCTTGTTCTTTCTTTTATTAATGTGTTGTATCACATTGATTGATTTGCAGATGTTGAACCAGCCTTGCAGCCCTGGAATAAATCCCACTTGGTCGTGGTGAATAATCCTTTTAATGTACTGTTGAATCCTATTGGCTAGTATTTTGGCGAGAATTTTTGCATCTGTGTTCATCAAGGATATTGGTCTGTAGTTCTCTTTTTTGTTGGGATCCTTGTCTGGTTTTGGGATCAAGGTGATGCTGGCCTCATAAAATGAGTTTGGAAGATTTCCTTCTATTTCTATTTTTTGGAACAGTTTCAGGAGAATAGGAATTAGTTCTTCTTCAAATGTTTGGTAGAATTCCCCCGGGAAGCCGTCTGGCCCTGGGCTTTTGTTTGTTTGGAGATTTTTGATGACTGTTTCAATCTCCTTACTGGTTCTGGGTCTGTTCAGGCTTTCTATTTCTTCCTGGTTCAGTTGTGGTAGTTTATATGTCTCTAGGAAAGCATCCATTTCTTCCAGATTGTCAAATTTGTTGGCGTAGAGTTGCTCATAGTATGTTCTTATAATTGTCTGTATTTCTTTGGTGTTCGTTGTGATCTCTCCTCTTTCATTCATGATTTTATTTATTTGGGTCCTTTCTCTTTTCTTTTGATAAGTCTGGCCAGGGGTTTATCCATCTTATTAATTCTTTCAAAGGACCAGCTCCTAGTTTCGTTGATTTGTTCTATTGTTTTTTTTTGTTTCTATTTCATTGATTTCTGCTCTGATCTTTATGATTTCTCTTCTCCTGCTGGGTTTAGGGTTTCTTTCTTGTTTTTTCTCCAGCTCCTTTAGGTGTAGGGTTAGGTTGTGTACCTGAGACCTTTCTTGTTTCTTGAGAAAGGCTTGTACCGCTATATATTTTCCTCTCAGGACTGCCTTTGTTGTGTCCCACAGATTCTGAACCGTTGGGTTTTCATTATCATTTGTTTCCATAAATTTTTTCAATTCTTCTTTAATTTCCTGGTTGACCCATTCATTCTTTAGAAGGATGCTGTTTAGTCTCCATGTATTTGGGTTCTTTCCAAATTTCCTCTTGTGATTGAGTTCTAGCTTCAGAGCATTGTGGTCTGAAAATATGCAGGGAATGATCCCAATCTTTTGATACCGGTTGAGACTTGATTTAGGACCAAGAATGTGATCTATTCTGGAGAATGTTCCATGTGCACTAGAGAAGAATGTGTATTCTGTTGCTTTGGGATGAAATGTTCTGAATATATCTGTGATGTCCATCTGGTCCAGTGTGTCATTTAAGGCCTTGATTTCCTTGTTGATCTTTTGCTTGGATGATCTGTCCATTTCAGTGAGGGGAGTGTTAAAATCCCCTACTATTATTGTATTCTTGTCGATGTGTTTCTTTGATTTTGTTATTAATTGGTTTATATAGTTGGCTGCTCCCACGTTAGGGGCATAGATATTTAAAATTGTTAGATCTTCTTGTTGGACAGTTCCTTTGAGTATGATATAGTGTCCTTCCTCATCTCTTATTATAGTCTTTGGCTTAAAATCTAATTGATCTGATATAAGGATTGCCACTCCTGCTTTCTTCTGATGTCCATTAGCATGGTAAATTCTTTTCCACCCCCTCACTTTAAACCTGGAGGTGTCTTCGGGTGTAAGATGAGTTTCTTGTAGGCAACATATAGATGGTTTTTGTTTTTTTATCCATTCTGATACCCTGTGTCTTTTGATTGGGGCATTTAGCCCATTAACATTCAGGGCAAGTATTGAGAGATATGAATTTAGTGCCATTGTATTGCCTGTAAGGTGACTGTTATTGTATATTGTCTCTGTTTCTTTCTGATCTACTACTTTGAGGGTCTCTCTTTGCTTAGAGGACCCCTTTCAATATTTCCTGTAGAGCTGGTTTGGTATTTGCAAATTCTTTCAGTTTTTGTTTGTCCTGAAAGGTTTTAATCTCTCCTTCTATTTTAAATGATAGCCTAGCTGGATATCGTATTCTTGGCTGCATGTTTTTCTCATTTAGTACTCTGAATATATCATGCCAGCTCTTTCTGGCCTGCCAGGTCTCTGTGGATAAGTCTGCTGCCAATCTAATATTTTTACCATTGTACGTTACAGACTTCTTTTCCCGGGCTGCTTTCAGGATCTTCTCTTTGTCACCAAGACTTGTCAATTTTACTATTAGGTGACGGGGTGTGGACCTATTCTTATTGATTTTGAGTGGGGGTTCTCTGAACCTCCTGGATTTTGATGCTTGTTCCCTTTGCCATATTGGGGAAATTCTCTCCAGTAATTCTCTCCAATATACCTTCTGCTCCCCTCTCTGTTTCCTCTTCTTCTGGAATCCCAATGATTCTAATGTGCTTTCGTCTTATGGTGTCACTTATCTCTCGAATTCTCCCCTCGTGGTCCAGTAGCTGTTTGTCCCTCTTTTGCTCAGCTTCTTTATTCTCTGTCATTTGGTCTTCTATATCGCTAATTCTTTCTTCTGCCTCATTTGTCCTAGAAGTGAGAGCCTCCATTTTTGATTGCACCTCATTAATAGCTTTTTTGATTTCAACTTGGTTAGATTTTAGTTCTTTTATTTCTCCAGAAAGGGCTTTTATATCTCCCGAGAGGGTTGCTTTAATATCTTCCATGCCTTTTTCGAGCCCGGCTAGAACCTTGAGAATTGTCATTCTGAACTCTATATCTGACATATTACCAATGTCTGTATTGATTAGGTCCCTAGCCTTTGGTACTGCCTCTTGTTCTTTTTTTTTGTTGTGAATTTTTCTGCCTCGTCATTTTGTCCAGATAAGTGTTTATGAAGGAGCAAGTGAAATACTAAAAGGGTGGCAACAACCCCAGGAAAATATGCTTTAGCCAAATCAGAAGAGATCCTGAATTGTGAGGGGGGAGAAAGGGGATAAAAAGGGGTTCAGAAAGAAAGAAAGAAAAAAAAGAAACTATTAAAAAAAAAGAAAGCCGATAAAGAAAAAATATAAAAAGAGGAAAAAAATATATATATTAGATAAACTATTTAAAAAACGTTAAAAAAAGAAAACGGTAAAAGTTAAAAAAAATTTAGCAGAAGAAGAGAAAAAGAAAAAAAAATTGAAAAAGAAAAAAAAATTAAATTAACTGCAAGGCTAAAAAATCATGGGGAGAAAGCCATGAGTTCCGTGCTTTGCTTTCTTCTCCTCTGGAATTCCGCCGCTCTCCTTGGTAGGTGAACTTGGTCCTGGCTGGGTTTCCCATTGATCTTCTGGGGGAGGGGCCTGTTGTAGTGATTCTCAAGCATCTTTGCCCCAGGCAGAGTTGCACCGCCCTTACCCGGGGCCGCGCTTCATAATCTGCTCAGGTTTGCTTTCAGGAGCTTTTGTTCCCTGAGCGCTTTCGGTAGAGTTCTGGAGGACGGGAATAAAGATGGTGGCCTCCCGGTCTCCGGCCCGGAGGAGCCAAGAGCCCGGGGCCCCACTCCTCAGTGCGCCCTCAGAGAACAGCGCCTAATGACTCCCGTCACCCTGGCCTCCGGCGGCGCTCCGAGCTGACCGAGCCTGCGACCGGTTCAAGGCAACCCCGAGCTGAGAGTCACTCTTGGCTCTGTCTCTGTAGCCGGCTTCCCCATTCTAATACCGGTAAGCTCTGCGACCCTCAGACACCCCCGATCCTTCTGCGACCCTGCGGGACCTGAGACCGCGCTGACCCCGCCTGGGCTTCACCCCAGTTAAGCCTCTGGAGCGTTGTCCCTCAGCGGAACACACTTTTAAAAGTCCTGATTTTGCTCCATTGCTCCGCCGCTCGCAGGGAGCCGGCCCCTCCCCCCGCGGTCTATCTTCCCGTCGCTTTGGATTCACTTCTCCGCCAGTCCTACCTTGCAGAAAGTGGTTGATTTTCTGTTTCTGGAATTGCTGTTCTTCTTCTCTTCAATCTCCCATTGGATTTGTAGGTGTTTGCAATCTTTAGATAAGCTATTTAGCTGATCTCCCGCTACCCGAAGTAGTCTCAGCCTGCTACTTCTCCGCCATCTTGACTCCTCCCCGGGCTCTGGCATTCTTAATGATACCCATTTAGCATGTCCAATTATCAGGCTTAAAGGGCGGATTTATATGCCTTCTGTTTTACAATGCCGGGTGGGGTAACATTCACCAGTCAGACACATTATCCATCCCCATAATACTTCCAGGTAAAATAGGCACCGCCTGCATGAACATTCCTATTGTCAACCAAACTTTTCACCTTAATCTTATCAATATTTGCATTTCTAGATTCCCTCCATTTAACTGTAGGCTTCCAGTGTATGGTCTTACCAACAGATTTTGGTATGACAATGTTCCTGGGATTCCCCTTGTCAAAGAGTCCAAGAAACCTCTTCATCCCTCAAGCATTCCACCTGCTCATGGGCACAAGGTTTTGGGTCCCCAGCACAGGGTTGAGCCAAGATACACTGGCCCTTATGTCATTACTCCGCTGGATAAATCTGCTTGACTATCGGCACATGCAACTCCATGTTGGGCTTCTCCTTATAATCTTGACCTTCGGGCTTTTAAATTTCATCCATACTGGAATAGATGGAAGAGACAGACTTGGTTGGGGGCCTTAAATGTTGGAGGACACCAAAGAACTTCCTTAAGTGTTCCATTCAGAAGTCTTCCAATGTACCTTTGCTTCAACCCCACTAACATCTGCTTTATTGATCCCATTCCTTAAAAGCCATGTAAAGATTTCCATTCTGCTGAGATGAATCCCTTGACTCTCTGATTCTCCCCATTTGGAGGGTAGGGTAACATCTGAAAGACCTGTGAGGGGAAACTGAGATAGATTAATCCAATAAGTCATTTTGGCCCCTTGCTCAATTCTGCACCAGTGAAACCCCATGGTGTGCCCATACAAAAGGGGCATTTTAATCATAGCACCTAGCATGTCCTGGACAAGGGGCTTATTCCAGGGATACACTTCCTGGTCACCATAAAGCCAGGGCAGCTTCGCTTACATCCAAAGTCTATCAGTTGCTTCATCCAAGATGTACCCCTTGGCATTTATAAGGGCAGTCAGACAGTCCCCTCCTTCTCAATATACACAAACCATACAGTGCCTTTTGTCCAGTCCCTGGGCTTGCTGGTTGCCTCAGGAATAACCTGCAGTGTGTCTGACCATGCGCAGCATCTGCAATTGTTCCAGAGTGAGACCTGGGTCCTCTATGGACCCAAACATGCCCTCCCACACTGTCGCCCTCAAAACCAAAGACACAGCCCCCAAATGAGTCAGTCTCACATCCCATTTCAGTAAAGGTTTGTTGGGGAGCTGGTGATGCCCATCCATAAATGAGACAACTTCTTCACACTCTACCTCCCGGCTTTGGTAACTTCTTGGTTTTGTCATTCCCCGCAAGCTGGACACACTTTACTGTAACCAGAGGCGTTAGAAGCAGTAGCCTGTGTAGTCCAAGCCTAATACTTCATTTGGGGGAAGATTTGAGACTGCCCAAAATCTGACCTTGGTCTGGCCTTGAGATCTGACTCAGCACTCTATTTCTAGCTCCACTTGGCTATCAGTGATAACCATGACCAAGGGATTGCATCCTTAACTTTTTCTTATTATTTTACATTTCCTTGACGTTTCTAGCGGGCAAGCTCCCTAGGAGTTGGGTCCATTATTTCCAAATTCTGTTACTCTACTTTCCTTTATAACTTCTTTATTTAAAAGATTTTGTTTATTTATTTGACAGAGATCACAAGTAGGCAGAGAGCCAGGCAGAGAGAAAGCAGAGGGAA